>NC_138130.1:48377574-49577574 GCF_964188305.1 Podarcis bocagei
GAAAGGAAGAAAGGCAGAAGAACCACTGGAAGCGGACTGAGGTTGAGATGGTCACAGGCAGGGGCATATTAGGCACCAAGGAAGCTCTTTTCAGATTAGCTTTAGGAAGGACTGGAATGAAAAGGCATGCATGACACTGGACTTTACTGATCTTTGTATGGAAGTGTACCATGATGCTGAATTTATAACACGTTGTATGCAGCATTTGGAAATACTCTGGTCAGTAGCAATGCTTTAATGCAGGGTTTCTGAGTTCATTGGTCCCTTGATGAACTTATAAAGTTGTCATCGACCTAAGCCCAGATTCTTAGGAATGTAAATGAAGCAATCGCCATTCTTAGGGAACCTAAAATGTAAGTAGAAGAAGTAAAACAAGTGAAAATAATGTTTGTACAATAATGAGAGGTATGGGCCTGATAAGCTTTAACAAACATTTAGATATTGGGCTGTTTGTTAGAGAGTTTGATGCTTAAGTCGCTGCAGTTTTTTATGTTCAGCATGTTTCTTTGTTTGGAAGAAAACTAATACGCATTAGGAATAACTTTCTGCAGTTAAGTCGCTGCAGTTTTTTATGTTCAGCATGTTTCTTTGTTTGGAAGAAAACTAATACGCATTAGGAATAACTTTCTGCAGGTAAGAGCTGTTCATCAGTGGAGAGGACTTCATCAGAAGGTGATGGGATCTGCTTCATTGAAGGTTAGGCACCTGTCAGAGTTTCTTTCGTTGCAATTCCTGCATTGCAGAGGGTTGGGCTAGAGATTACCCTTGTGGTTCCTTCCAGCTCTATGGTTCTATGGCTTAAACCCTATACTGTACAAGCTTGAAAATGCCAACCAAAATGTCTCAACAGCTGCCCAAAGGTCTGAATATTTCAACCCCCATTCTATCCCCAGGTCTTTTTTTAACCCTCTGTACATTTGACCCTACAGTATTACTGTTTATTATTATAGGCATTTTTATTCCTAAGGCAGTGTAAACTAACAGCAGAACAAATGGCGCTTGCATGATTTTCTGCAGGAACCAACTACCAGATAGTCATGTGCAAATATAAAATATATCACTATAAAAAGAATTATATTTATTATCCCCAATTGTTTACTGCAGCAATGGAAGGTAGCCTTCTCACTTGGATCAGAGCTGTTTCAGAAGGACTTTACCCAGGACAGAACGCACTTTTGCATTGCAACCACAATCAATTGAAGTAGGAGCGGACAACCTTTGAAGCTGCTGGATCACAGCTCCCATCATCCCTTACTATTAGCCAAGATGGCTGGGGCTGCTGGATGTTGGAGGCCGACAACATCTGGAGAGCCATAGGCTAGTCACCCCTGGAGTAAGGGCCAAAGTGTAGCCATGCGGAGAAGGACAGTGGTCTGAGGTTGTATGATAGTCACCTTGCTTATGCAGATCTGGGCCTGGTCAGTAGAGGTAGAGCTGAATAAAGAGGTTCCTGGAGACCCCTTGAGTAACTCATGTATGCTGTCTTGGGCTCCAGGACAGGAGTGAGTGAGTGAATAAATAAATATGCCAAACAAACAAGAACTCAACACCAGAGGGCAGATTGAGACAATTCATGTGGTGCCTGTCACTGCTATCTGGCCCTCAGAATATTGTCCAGAGAAAAATTTGGGCTGGAAAACTATCGTGGTTTAGTGGCCAAGATGTAGGAAGCCAAGGCTCAAATCTGTGTTGATTGAATAAGCAAGAGAGAGAGCAAGAGCATGAGAGCTCATGTCTACCCATCTCTCTCCTCATCACTGTCTCCACTGTCTTCCATGAGTTAAGGGGCCAACGTCTGAAGTGGGGAAGCTCCTGCACTTGCAGGGACTACTATCACAATTTAAACCCTGATCTTCCAGGGTACTAAGTCTTATATCCTCTAAGAGGACAGGAGGCTTCCCCCTCATGTAGGGCAGCTGCAATGGAGGGATGGGAGAGCACCATCCCTGCTCTCTCTGACAGGATGCTACTTACATGCTGGCATCCATCTGTCTCGAGAGACAACGGAGTGCACCTCTGGGGGTGAATTCAAACCACGGGAGAATCACAGTGCCTGCTGTGGCTGCAGAGACTCATAATTGCTGCCTTCCACATTGCTCATGCTGCATTAGCGGCACGGAAGTGACTTTTCCTGGGTGCAAGCCTGGGCTGCCCAGACAACATGGACTGCCTCTCGGTCTTGCTGTTGTGCACCCAAAGGTAGCAGACCATTAGGTTTGCTCAGGTGGGGGAGAGAGCATTACAGCCCCTGAAGAAGGTTAATGTGATTCCCTGAATAATGCACACTTCCAGTGCAGATCATGCAGGCTGGCTTCACCTCTTGTCTGTCATGAGCCTTAAGCACATAGCTAATAGCATGAGTCAACAAGTACATGTTTTAGGAATGTGATCAGAAGCTGCCTTAGACCATGGGCAGACGATTGGTTATTCAGTATGGTCTCATTGGTTTTTTAGGTGGAGATTTCTCCCATCACTTGGCACCTAATCCTTTCAACCAGATGCTGCGGATCGAACCTTGCGCCTTCTGCATGCGCTCTATGGACTCTGCCCCCTTTCAAGTTATAGCGTAATTGTAAGTAAGAGCTTTCCCAACTGAATAATCTTTACACTGGGAAGAATTGCTCCAATTCTACACCCTTGACAATAATGTCTGGGTCATAGACTTTGCTTGCCCAGACAATTGCCCCTAACTGGAATTCCCAATGCAGGGAGTTGGATCTCTCGCCCGCTTGCAAGCAAGGTAGCATCGGCTGCACACAGGGGATGTTGTAACCAGCTCAGAGGCCACGGTACTGCAAATAGGTTTTCTGCCTCAGTGAGAACTGTAGAAAAGGCTGCTCCCCCTCTGGCATGCTGCCCTCGCTGGTCTCGCCTTGGAGGTTTGCAACCGCGCTCCGGTGTTTGTTCCCAGCTGCTTTGTGTGAGCTCAGTGCATTTTCCTTGCAGTTACGACAGGGCTGCAGAAAGCTTGACAGAACAGAATTAGCAAGATCTCTCAACCCCCCACATTTGAATAAAATTCCAAGAGAGTGGGTAAGAGAGGAAAAGCCCATGATCCTGGTAATTAAGCTGTAAGGCCCACCAGGGATTTGCTGTCATCATGTCATCTGATATGTGTGGAAGACCAAAGAGGAGCCAGATGTCAGGTTGCCTAATCCCCCTCCTCCACTCCCCAGAAGGTTCTTCTGACTGTGCTCGGAAGGTTTTCTGCGGAAGCCTGGGAAAGGAATGATTCACAAAACAATCCTCAAGGATAAATCTTGTAATTCAGGGCGCTGAACAGCTGGTAGTTTAAAGCACTGAACAGCAGTTTAGTGATTAATTCGCCTCTTTAAAATGCAGAGCGATGCGATACGATGAAATACAGCTCCAACTTTGCGCGATGCCTCTCTTGTACACACAGCCTGCCTCTCCAAATGCTTTCTTTTAGGGTTAAAAATGCTTACAAATATAATGCTAAGTAATTGCAGGAGGAGACATGGATGAGGGTGGAAAAGGGTGGGAAACGCATTCCTTCTTGGTGGAGGCTGTGTACAAATACCCGTTTACGCGCACCCAGTGTGCTCCCACTGTTGGTTTGTGAAGCCATGCGCACATGACACCAGGCACACTCCACAGCTAGCCTGCCGTTTCTTGAGAAACTGTGGCAATGGGCGCATCAGTAACTTAACACACACACTGGAGAGGGGGCAGGGATGTGTTCTCCCAATGCCAATAACCTGATCTCTTTTCCTGCATCTGTAACCCCACATCCCACAATCCTATTCAACGAAGCCATCATCTGTGCATGCTCTGTCACTTGCACATTCACAACGGCTGTCTCTAATGTGCACACCTTGGCACACACGGCTATTCACTCTCTATCTAATGGAGAGTGTGTTCATGCAGTGTGTGTTCCAACCACTGGTTTGAGAAGCAGTAAACACCCGGACCATATCTATCCTGCTACATATTATGAAGTCTTGTGTGTCAGTGATATGTACACAACTAAAGTGCTTCGTCTCCTTCTCCCTACTGCAAACACTGAAAAATACTCAAAAATGTGTATGAGATACGGTCTGTATGAAGCGCATTGTAGAAGCAGCTTATCCCTCACAGATACAATTCCCAGCAACCCGTAACAAACTACAGTGCCCAGAATCCTTTGGGGGAAAGAATGTGCTTTGAATGTGCTTTAAAGCATTGGTGTGCACACAGCCCAAATGCAGAAACTGCACTTTCAAGTCATGAAATAGTGTGCTAGCTGAGTAACAGTTGGGGTTTTTTTATAGTTCAAAAAATGGGGAATGGCCATGGTGTGTTTCTCCCTAACAGAGGTATTGCCTTAATAAGGATTTTGAATTTCTCCCTCCCACCACACTGGCTCCCACTGGGCCAGCAAATCTGCATTTACTTCTTGTGTACGCTTAAATGCTGTCAGCTGCTGAAGCTGGGAACCTTGGTTCCTATGTTCAGCTCCCCCATGTGGTGAGTCATGAGAAGTGCAGGTTGGAGCATCTCCCTGGGCTGAGAAGTATTCGCAAGCTCTGGACTGGAGCCATCCACTCAGAGGCTGACCACTGGGCCCTCCTAGGCAGGACTATAAAAGGCTTTCATGTTTGGGCTGGTATTTTGACGGAGCAAAAATGTTTCTCTCTGACTATTGTGTGTTTCAGTGTACTCATCAGCTCTGACTTCTGGGCCTGGCTTTGTCCTTTGACTCCTTGGCACATCTCCAGGCTCTTGGATCCCAGCTCCTGGCTCCTCTCATCTCTGACAGCTGCCTGCAGCTCAGTTCTGGCTCATACGACCAGCAGGATGTGGTGGACCTACATTTTTGAGACTTCTTTGCAACCAGCAATGAGGTCTGGGTAACCACTGTTATCTTCTTCAGCAGGGCTGTTCCATGAGAAAATCACCACCATTTTTATTTTATTTTTTAAAAATTAAGTATTACAGCTCAGATTTTGATTAAAATTGCTGTACTGGATTGTCTCACATGTCAAAGTCACTGGTGTGAATAAATTTTTCCTACACCTTGTAGTTTTCAAGTTATGGGGTGTGTGGAAATTAAATAAATGTTATATACATGCATGAATAAAGTCGCTTTTGGGGCCCCTCTGGGATGAAGGGCCCTGAAGCTTAAGCTTCATTAGTTTCATAGTAGATCTGCCCCTGTATATGGTGTTGCTTCACGCATGACCCCCCCCCCCTTTTTGCATAAGTTCATTTCAATGAATGTCACACCATTTGGCAACCGAATGAACTCTGAAAAGGGAGTTGCATCCAGGGCCAGCCCAAGGCATTTTGCTGCCCGTAACAATTTCACTCTACTTCCCCTAAAAAACACCAAGTGAGCTGCTGTTCTGAGGTGATACAGAGCATCTGTCACCACACCTGAGAGAGGAGGTAAAATGAGGAGGTAAAGAAGTGGCCATGTGACAATGCTAGGGGCTCAGAGGAAGTAGCAACAGACTGCTATGGCTGCCTCTGAGCACCTGCCACCTGAGACAGTTGCCTCACTCTGCCTAATAGTAGGGTGGGCTCTGTTTACAACCAACCTCATGAGTAGATCTGTTTGTGACCACTGTCAGGTTCTCTCTTTCGCAGCTGTTTATATGTATGAACATATAACTCCTATGGCAGGCCTGGAGAGGGATAACAGGCCATCACAAATATCCTGGGGTCAAAAGGAAAACCATGCCTGTACCTTTTTATATCATTCAGGTGTACAACTCAATGTGGTGCAACAGCACACTAGAATAGAGGTAAAGGTAAAGGGACCCCTGACTGTTAGGTCCAGTCACGGATGACTCTGGGGTTGCAGCGCTCATCTTGCTTTACTGGCCGAGGGAGCTGGTGTACAGCTTCCGGGTTACATGGCCAGCATGACTAAGCCGCTTCTGGCGAACCAGAGCAGCGCACGGAAATGCCGTTTACCTTCCCGACGGAGCAGTACCTATTTATCTACTTGCACTTTGACGTGCTTTCGAACTGCTACGTTGGCAGGAGCAGGGACCGAGCAACAAGAGCTCACCCTGTCGCGAGGATTCAAACCGCCAACCTTCCGATCAGCAAGCCCTAGGCTCAGTGGTTTAGACCACAGCACCACCCGCGTCCCACTAGAATACTTGCAGACTATAAAACATTACAGCAATGCTTTGCCAACCTGAATAAAAATGGCAAGGGCAATGCTTAAAATGAATGCATACAACATGAATATGGACCCACTAGCACCAAAATAACAGCTTGGTGGTATCTTTGTGAAATAAAATGGGTATTGGCATATTATTGTGCTGACTTTTAAAGCCCTAAATGGCCTCGGCCCAGTATACCTGTAGCAGCTTCTCCACCCCCGTCGTTTTGCCAGGACACTGAGATCCAGCGCGGAGGGCCTTCTGGCGGTTCCCTCACTGTGTGAAGTGAAGCTATAGGGAACCAGGCAGAGGGTCCCACCCTGTGGAACACCCTCCCATCAGATGTCAAGGAAATAAACAACTATCTATCTTTTAGAAGACATCTGAAGACAGCCCTCTTTAGGGGAGTTTTTAATGTTTGATAATTATTATTATTATTATTATTATTATTATTATTATTATTATTATTATTTATTATTATTTATACCCCGCCCATCTGGCTGGGCCTCCCCAGCCACTCTGGGCGGCTTCCATAAAAACCAAAAATACAATAAAATATCACACGTTAAAAACTTCCCTGAACAGGGCTGCCTTAAGATGTCTTCTGAATGTCAGGTAGTTGTTTATCGCTTTGACATCTGCTGGAAGGGCGTTCCACAGGGCGGGCGCCACTACCGAGAAGGCCCTCTGCCTGGTTCCCTGTAGCTTTGCTTCTCGCAATGAGGGAACCGCCAGAAAGCCCTCGGCGCTGGACCTCAGCGTCCGGGCAGAATGATGGGGGTGGAGACGCTCCTTCAGGTATACTGGACCGAGGCCGTTTAGGGCTTTAAAGGTCAGCACCAACACTTTGAATTGTGCTCGGAAACGTACTGGGATGTTTTATCGTGTTTTTAATATTCTGTTGGAAGCCACCCAGAGTGGCTAGGGAGGCCTGGCCAGATGGGCGAGATATAAGTAAATAATAATAATAATAATAATAATAATTATTATTATTATTATTATTATTATTATTATTATTATTACTACTACTACTACTACTACTACTACTACTACTGCTACTACAGTGAATGACATTCTTAGAAGTGCAGGTGCCAGCTGTAAGACAAACTAGGAAGATAAGGAATTGGTTTGAACTGGGTCTTTAAGGTTCTCCACACCTATTTTACATGATGAAAATCCCATTTCTGTTCCTTTGCTTGAACTTAAATGGTCAACCAAAACAAAAGAAAATAAGGCTATGGTGAAACTGTAAGAGTTTTAAAGAATCAGGTTTTTTTCCCCTGATTAGTGGCTGCGTTTTCTGCTTTTTTTTTGGACCTGATTCGGAATACACTGCAAACCAGTGTGATCATGTTAGCTAGTGTAAAGAGACTGGCAGCCCTTTCAGGCATGATAAACTTTTTGACTGCTTCCCTAAAGCTTTAATGTGGCAACTGCATGTAATGCAAAGTCATTGCATTTGGAATCAAGCTTTGTATTGGATCGCTGCCTGATACATGGGGCAGATACCAGCCAGGTAGTGACATAGCTAATTCCCAGGGTGATGGATCAGTTACTTACTGCTTTACCCACCAGTTAGACACAAATCATGCAATGTAGTAGTTACTGCAAAAGTGTGAAAGACCAGCTTGAATATTTTATCCTAAATAAGCCTTTTGTATTTCCTTGATGTTGTGTTCTTTAAAACCCTAGTTGGAAGGAATTAAAATAAATCACATCTATATCTACAGTATGAATTCAAAGATTTGTGCAAACAAATTTCAGTTAGCGAGTCACTGTATACTTGGATTTTATTTGTAAATCTGAAAAGCACTATTTGTTTCAGCTGGGTTTATATTAAATTTTTAGACAATTAGATTACATCTAAGTACTTTTATATTCGCAGTTGAAAAATCTTCTTTCATAAATCCATGTTATGTGTGAGAGCAAAATCAGATTAAGCTCTTGGAAGCCCCAAAATCTATAGATGCTGTGTCTCAGTATTGAGAAGGGGACCCTACCCCTGGCAAAATAATAAAATACAAATACAAATAAATTGCAAGTTTTTTAAAAAGTAAGTCCTGAGAACTGCCTTTAGCAGAATAAATTCTTAATCACATATATATCCCTATCTGTGGCAGATTGAGAGGTTGTTGCAAAGGTGGCTTATTTTAATGATTCGGTTGGCACAAAAACGGTCCTTATCTCTTTAAGAAATGGAAATGAGGTCTAATTTACATATGCTGGTTGCAATTAGCATATAAGTCCTATCCTGGGAGTTGGAGGAAGAAAAAAAATGCAGCAACAATCTAATCGGATTTGGTTAGACAAAATTAGCAACCTCAGAACAATCATCAAATTATCTGAATTACTGGTAGCCTGCAATTATTTCTCAATATCGCGTGTGTGCATGCGCGTGCTCGCGCGCGCACACACACACACACACACAATGAAAGAATCTTCATCACATTGTGCTACACTTGTAGCCTGTTTTGTGTATTTGCTTTGATTTATCATGTTTGTATCCTGCATATAATATATGCAAAAATAAATAAATCACAATGCATATTTGTGTATATATGCATTTTCTATTGTCACTTTCTATTTTGTCAGATTTCATACGATTTGTTGAAGGTGACATTTATGCCTTTTATGGGATCATTTTAGCTTGTGCAGTGTGTGTGTGTGTGTGTGTGTGTGTGACTGGCATGTACTCAACAAAGTCTTAGTAAAATTCCAACCGACTCTTAGTAAAATCAAAAATTAAGCTAATTTTGTAATGGCTTACTTTGTGTGGTGAGTCTGAAAAATCTGAGACATGCAAAGTAATAGACCTATGGAACTTTCCCTTTTTCAGCTAGTGGTTGCATACCATTTATTAAAATAATATTTATTTATATAATTCCCACAGTACAATAAAGCATGCTGCATATAGAACAGTTGCATATGTAAAAACAATTAAAATATTTGCATATATGTATAAAAGCAACTTTTAAAAATCCCTTATGCACACAATTTAAAAAAGCACCGACACATATATAATATAAATTCAAGTCCAATACAGATACCAACTGGGATAAAATATGATCTGGGGTATTATATTAGCATCCATTGCATTTTTAAAATTAAAACAGAAACAGGAGTAAGATTTTCAAGAGCTCTTCTACTTTCTGACTGCATTGCAATCATATTTCAGGAACACATCTCTGCCACATTTATATATTTTGCTTTATTTGTGTGTGCGTAAATACAAACACATGCACACCACCCAATAATAAAACTTATCTGGGCAGTTCGCAAGTAGAAAATTAAAATCAAAAGATATAAAAATAAAACATAAACTAAAAAACTAAACCAGAATCAAACCAGCAACAGAGAGTGACATCAGTACCAACGACTTAAAAAGCCTAGGCAGAGGAATTCAAATCCCTGGTTTGCACTAGTACAGCTCAACAATCCCAGAGTTTGAGAATCAATAGCACAGACATTATAAAGGTGTGGTGATCTGTCGTGAAATAACCCCAGTAAAGAAGATAACAGTGGTTACCTAGACCTTGTTGCTGGTTACGAAGGGGCTCCCATAAGAGTCTTCAGGGCCCCCAAAATGTAGGTCTACCACTGCTCCCAGAGAGTGGCAAAATGCGCCGGTTTTTAGAACCCTGATCTTAGACTTCCAAAAGCCAATCAGTCTGGGCTTGTAGGGATTGCAAGATTTTTGAGGTCAGCAAATTGCATAGACACCACTAGTCAAATTTTGAAACTTTATTAAGAAAAATGGCAACATGGCAAACGGTCAAATAAAAATATTGAGAAACAAAAAAGACAGGGGTGAAACTAGGCTTTATTTCACCCAGGTCAAAGATCCAGTTTGGCACCCCCTCACACGCATTTCAATACACATACACACAGGCAAGGGAGCCTCAATGGCGCCCCTCTGGAGGCTTCACCAGGGGCAAAAAACCTGGCTAGTACCCCCCCCCCCCGGTAGCTATAGCTCTGAGAAAGACAACCTACTCAATAACAACACGGTGTTGCTAGCCTACCCGCAAGTAAGCAGTGAGGTGTGTGAGCTTCCCAGCACTTGTAAAATGCAGTGTGGACCCTTCAATGGAATAAGGGGACAAAGCTGCATAGGGCAGCCCAGCTTTGAAAGACTCTCTTCCCTCTCCTGCATTGGATTTAGTGACACCTCACTCCTTCTGACTAATGAGAACCGATGTCACATTCCACAGGTAGGCATCCTAAAGTATCATCTTGCATCAGGAAATGGCTGAATTGGTTAAAAGTGGTGGAGATTATTATTTGCATGTGTTTATTAATTCCAAAAGTATGTTTAGGATTGTGTGCGTCTTCCATGTAAACATTGTGTGGCTCTTGGTCCATTATGAAGGGGAAGCACAAACCATTCCTCCAATAGTGAGATAGAAACACTGCCCATTGTGTTCTCTTTTTCTGCCTTCCTGTAGCGTGTAAAAGAGTTCTGGTCAACTTAGCACCATTCTCTACACGCAGGGACAGTGTGTCTCAGCAGGGAACATTTATGACCACTGACAGGCAAGCAACATTACAGCATACTTGCCGGCACACAACCAATATGCCATGATTTGTGATGATGCTTAAATGGCGCACATCCATCTCACAGGGAGGTAACCTTGGCCAGAGGGACTGGCCTCGATCAAACTGGACAACTGCAGCTTCTTTCAAAAGGCTGGGGAGTTAAGGCGCAGCTCACCAGCCGCTGCTCTCTACTCTACAAACGATTTCTGTGCTTCATTTATTTTGAATGCTTCTGCAGCAGGGCAAATGTCTCTGAAATGTTGACTGTGCAGCCTGATGAGAAGCCCAATTTACATATTCTCAATTTAATCTAAAGTAGGTGCTAATTGATTATCGCTGAATGCCAGCACACTCTGATTATCCATTCAAGATGCTGAGGGACAAGCTCCCTGGGAGAAGCGGCTTTGCATTTTTGGTGTGGATGAAAGAATATTTACCCTTTCTCCCATAATATTATATGGGGAATTTAAATTAGCCAGGTTTTGTACATACTTCCCTGCGCCATTTTACTGCTGGTGAAATTGACCACCACACAACTGAAACACAATGATGACCAGAGCAAGTTCTCCACACCCAGCTACATATCTGAGGTCAAGAATCCCTCTAGGATGAATTCCCTCCCACTTATTCCTACACCTGTATTGCTAGGTTTTCCCAGAAGGCCAGACTGCAACTCACAGTCAAATCCAGCAACACAGGATCATGCCATGGGATGTGCACTTTTAGGCCACATCTGAACCATACATTGTAAAGCAGCAGCTTCATGCCACTTTAAGCAGTCATGGTTTTAGTTTGCAAAAAGATGCCAAATTTAGCAGCAGCAGAGTGACAATAAAATGTGGCAATCCTGGGGAGTGTTTAAATTGCATCCTGTATAATCTAAATTATAGACGCCACCAAATATAAATAAATAATCAGAAAGTGGCCAAGACCTTTTGCTGCCCATGGCAAATATGGCACACACACATATATACAGGTCTGCAGTCAGAAGCCAACTGAATGTGACTTTAACACTGGTGATGGGGCAGTGTCACCCACCCGCCATCACTGAAGGCAGTAGGCAAACCGTGTGTGTGTGTGCGCGCGCGCACAAAGCGGACTTCATGGTGTATGCAGCTTTTTCACCCAACGCCCTGCCACTGCTCCCTTCCTTAGGCACTGCAAATCTGGCCCTGTAAAGAATGTTTTCTGCTCAATGACTACAAGAATCTGGGTGCTATTGGTTGGAAAGTTCCCTCCATCCAGCCCCTTACATTTAAGGCAGGCTGAAGTCCTTCTCTTGACTGGGGTGGGGAGTGCCACTTGGCCTGTAAAGCAGCTATTGAGCAGTTGGTCTGAAATCGAGAGGAACGACCGAAAGTCAAAGCTGCATTTGCTCGCTGCTTTTGTTTAGATTTTAATGGCAGTCAACTTCTAAAGAGCCGTGTGTGTGTGGCTCATGGTGGGGTTTAACACAAAGGCTGCGGTGAAGGTTCTCTCCCCCAACCCTCCTCCAGATCATGCTCAGCATGCGGGGAGTTCTTTCCCCAATAAAAGTGGCTTTGGGTTTAAGTCCCTTCATGCGAGCGGCTTTTCTCTGCGTTTGTACTCCCCATGTGGCTTACACCAGCATCGCGCACTGCAGCTTTTCCAATTCATCATTCGCTGCATGAGCTGTCTGCGTTCAGGCGGCGGCGGAGGGGACAGCGCGGATGACACAGCCAGCTCAGTTCAGCCGGCACTGTGAAAAAGCATTTGATTTTTCTTTAGAGGAGTTAATGTGTGTAAATCCCCACTAAATTGCTCAGCTTCTTGTTACGTGTGGTGTCTTTGATACCCATAAGAAGTGAGACAGAGACGATGCCTTCAAGTACATTTCCCCTGGGCTAGTGCAGCTGCTTTGAGAATTACAGATACAAAATAGGTATGCACATACCGTTTCGTTTGTCAAACGGCTGTTGTCGAAAGGGGTGCTTGGAAAAAAAAGAGGAGGAGGAAAAGTCGCACAGAGTGCTCCACCAGGCTGGCAAAGTTACCCTGTTATGCTGATCTCTTTGTCAAGTTCGCAGAATTCGTCAGCTGCCTGGTGAAGAGTGTTGTGCAGCCGGGAAGCTTGCACACTCATTTACCCACCTTGGCTTAGCTGGACGCACAGTGCAGCAGTAGCAGTTGGTATTCAGTTGCTGGCCGTGTCCAAACAATTGGGGGGCATGTAAAGCATCTCCTTGGATAGCTATGCTGGTTAGAGCGTGGTGCTGATAACACCAAGATTGCAGGTTTGATTCCCGTGTTTAACAGCTGCATATTTCAGCATTGCAGGGGGTTGGACTAGATTATGCTCAGGGCCCCATTCTACAATTCTATTGAGTATGTGAGAAACTCAAAACTAGCCATAAGGAAGCTTTGTGAGTTGAGCCAAAGGGAAATGGGTGTTAGGTGAAGGCAGGAATGTTGCAGCAAGACCTCTTGAAGTTTTGGCTCTAGCAGGGGTCAGAGGCATGGGTGGCTTTTTGCCATTTGGTAGCAAAATGTCTGGGATGAGAAGTGTGGGCATAGAATGTAGGATTGGGCAGACTTCACACGCTACAAGACCATAAGACAGCAATGCATTTTCAGGAAGCATTCCCTCACACAGAATTAGCTTAATTTAACTTCTGGGATGCCAACATATAGCCAAATCTGATTGCTGTTGTTCCTAGAAGTGGGGGACCTAACATTCAAAAAATGGTGCTAGGATAGCAGCTGATGAACACCACAAAGATACACTAAACTCAATATTCCAGGTCCACCCAAAGTACCTTTTTACACACAGTTTGATTTCTGACGCTAATTCATTTCCACCACCCCTAGAGCGCCAGAATTTTACTTGGGAGTCCAAGGCAAGCTCCACTGCCTATATTATTTGGTAGGTTTTAACGAGAAGGATAGAAGTCCAAAAAAACTGAGGTTTCTGGCAGGTCAAAGCTCATTTGCATAAATGTATTGTTTAAATTGTCATTGTTACTCACTCTGTGCAAGCCTGCTCAGGAACTACTCATTGTGATATTTTTGGGGTGGGTGGGTGCTTAGATGCTCGTAATAATTTAACGAATAGTTTTAAAATATCCCTACCCACCCTGGTCAAATGTTTAAAGGACATGTTTGATTCTGGGAAATGTTCTGATGGAGAAATTGCAAAGGAATAATTGCCACTAGCTCTGACAGTTGCATGTGCACATCATGCAAGGCTGTTCTGTAAATGGAGCACACCCAATTATTTGTGTGCTCTTTCTTATTTCTGGTAGGATGCAGTATATGGAAACTGGCTTGAGAATCTGTAAAGTGGGAGGGAATGAAGGTTTTGGCCAATGGAAGACTCGTTTATTCTATTTTGTTCTTAAATCAACTTTTTCCATTGTTCTTTTGGAGATATTTGAAAATTGCAGCTCAGTGGTCTAAAAATTGATGGGGGGAGGGGATGCCACCAGCATTTAATTACTTGTAGGTCTCTAGAACACTAACGGCATCTTCCTTCCTCAATATATATGCTGGTAATTAGCTTCTAGAGCACATGCATGAAGGTAGATACATGCTTTGGACCCTGTGTGAGAGCTATAATTCTTCCAAATTGATGTGTCAAAGGAAGTAAAACTCAATCTTTTTTCCTGCAGTGTATATTTTACAGTCAGGGGACCTTCACTAATCAGAATAAAGCAATTTAGATCCCTGTCATTGTGCACTGAAAACGTATGAGGAGGCTGGCATATGTGGCTTTCTAGATTTATCAGTGCCTCCCATCTTGTATGTGCATGAGAAATTCAGGGCTGAGGGTATGAGAAAAGAGCATTTATCCAAGAAACCAATATCACTGCATTTCCCTCCCAACCCTGCCAGTCACATAAACATTTTATTTATTGTCAATATCCCAAGTTCCAGTTTAAACACACACACACACACACACACACACACACAGAGAGAGAGAGAGAGAGAGAGAGAGAGAGAGAGAGAGAGAGAGAGAGAGAGATGTATTGGACCTCCCTTTTGCTAAGCATATGACTGGCTAATGGCCTGGTTAATGCCTTCTCCATATCTCTCTTGAGGATTAACCATCAGAGCAATGAGAGGGTGATCCCTCCTCTCATAGCTAAAGGGATGAATTAAGGCAGAAGAAGATAGACATTAGGCAGTGGCAGACTTTGGGCTTTAAAATTTCAGCGGCCCCCTGTGTGATGCTCAAATTCAACGCCCCCCCCCCGCCCCATTGTTCGGCTCAGCACCCAGTGTGGTTGAGCCAGTTGCACTCCCCAGAATCCACCCCTGCTTCAGGTTTGTGTGATCCACTTTGGCTAGAATGCTGATCCCCACAAACCGTGGGGAGTGTCAAAGGTCAGCAGCTCAGTGCTATAGTTGTGCAGAAGTGTTGTTAGGGGCAGGCCTAGGGCGCACAAGCAATTACAGTGGTACCTCAGGTTACAGATGCTTCAGGTTACAGACGCTTCAGGTTACAAACTCCACTAACCCATCAATAGTACTCGGGTTAAGAACATTGCTTCAGGATGAGAACAGAAATGGGGGGGCGTGGCAGCAGCAGGAGGCCCCATTAGCTAAAGTGGTACCTCGGGTTAAGAACAGTTTCAGGTTAAGAACGGACCTCCAGAACGAATTAAGTTCTTAACCCGAGGCACCACTGTAAGTTGTTAGCAGGTCCTGGACAGGGTCATATTTAGGTTTGATGAGTCCCTAAGCTACTGAAGGTAATGGGGCCCTTTCTATGTCCAGCTGTCCTTTGCCAACAACAAATTGTCACTGTTGAATATATGCTATGTGGTAATTTATGGACCTAATAGGTATCTAAAGCCATTTGCACATCACAAAATATGTATTTTATCAAAGTAATTGTTGCACTGAAATGCAATTTGTTGTTGTTGTTTAGTCGTTTAGTCGTGTCCGACTCTTCGTGACCCCATGGACCAGAGCACGCCAGGCACTCCTGTCTTCCATTGCCTCCCACAGCTGGGTCAAACTCATGTTCGTAGCTTCAAGAACACTGTCCAGCCATCTCGTCCTCTGTCGTCCCCTTCTCCTTGTGCCCTCAATCTTTCCCAACATCAGGGTCTTTTCCAGGGAGTCTTCTCTTCTCATGAGGTGGCCAAAGTGTTGGAGCCTCAGCTTATATATTAATAGTTAAATAATTATTAAGCTCTTACTTAAAATGATTGGGGGCCCATTACTTACATCATAGGAGCCCACACAACACAAAATACTGTTGCTGTATGTAGGTTTTATTTTATTTGTTTTTTATCTCATATTTTGGAAATGTACATCCAGGTTTTCTTTCCTTTAAATTTTTTGGGGGGGCCCAAGAGAGTGGGGCCCTAAGCTATAGCTTGTTTAGCTTATACGTAAATCCGGCACTGGTCCTGGATGGCATGATGAGTCGCTGCTTACCAGAAGGGGGAGAAGCAAGGTGGAAAGGGAGAACAGCATAGTGTAAATGCACCAGCACAGCTGATCCGGTGCTCCTGCCAATGTGTTCGCAATGCGATGCCCTACCTGCCATCTCACCTTTCCCCATTCTGGTAAACAGCAGCAACTCGTCTTCTAGGAGGTCTCTGCTCTGTCATGCCATCCACCACTGTCTACCGCTCCCCCCCCCAGACACATCTATATGTATAAATTAGCATATGCAAATCTGCGTCATGGGCCTGTGCACCAAGTCCACTGAGCACCTAGCAACTTACCATTGTGTGATTGCCTTTTGTCTCAAACTGAGATTATCATGGCCCATATATTGAAGTAGAGCATGGGATTTAATAACATCTCACAAAGGGTGTCGCTGTTATGGAAAACAACACGTTTTATCTCTGCTTCCACTTTCTAAAGCTGTTAATATATTACATACCTGGTTTCCCCCACCCTTAATATCTAACTAGCTCTCTGGGTGGGACATACTAAGAATAGTCTCAGATGAGCAGTTTTAATATAAAAAAAGTGGGGAAAGCATAATTTGGTCATGGATAAAAAGCTTCGGGAAGAAAGCAGGCTGGGCTTTTGTGGGGCATGAACTGATCAGGAGGCTTCTCTATCTCTAATTAAAAAGCCCACATTGTTCCCTTATCAGCCTTTTTGCCTCCATATTATCTCAGGAGCACCTGACAATCTCCAAGGGCAATCTGATTATGTTATACTTTCCTCACATACAGAAGACTTAGCTGTGGAGTTTAATGCTGCCAGTGCTGTTCCCATAGTCCTTCAAGCTGCAAAATTCTCCCCCTGGATGATCCCTAAATCTAGTGACACCCTACGATTGCGTTCATATCCTGCTCTTCCTACAAGGAGGTGAAGATGGCAAGCATGATGCTTCTTCCCACCCTCACCCCCACTCCATTTCAAACACACAATGCTCCTGCGAGGTAGGATAAGCTGAGAGCAGCACTCTAGCCACTATGCCACCCTGCCACCCCCTACCTGGAGAGGCTGGGGATTGAACCTGTGACCTTTTGCATGCACAGCACATGTGCTACCACTGAGCTACAGCCCCTCCCACTGTCATACCCAGCAGCTGAAGGGCACTGGAAGCGGAGTAGCCCCCCAAAAGGTAAAAACACTGTTCCAAGGCTACAAGAAGTATTAAAAGATGCTTCATCCCTTGTGGGGCAGGTATCTCAAGGATGGCACGTCCTCAAATCCAGTGCTGATTGCAATGAAGTATTCACACCCGCAATGGCTCCAATCAGCCATTCAATCCTCTCTGGGTTACATGGGTCATTGGCAGATTGCTTGCACATATTCAGCTGGTCCAGAAATTTGTGCCAGCTGCTGGCAGTCCCCACAACTGCTTAGGCTGAGTTTGTGTGAGGTGCCAGATGCCATCTGCTTCTTGGAGGAAAGGATGGCATCGGACAAGTCTGTATTGGTGCTTCCTTTCTTCCAGATGTTTAATTCTCACATTACCGTACAAAATTTAAGAATGAAATCTCTGTGTGGAGAGAGAGGGGCATATATTTGGGAGAGGAGAATTCTGGCCTGTCAGCATGGAGCCACAGGCTAGGTAACTGGGAGCTGGCATTCTTTCTAGTTATTTATAAAATTAGCGGCTGTGGAAATTAACTCTAGCAGTTGTAGACCTATTACTGTTAGTTTTATCATCATCCTAAAACATCTCCCGAGGCAATCCCTGGAAATTGGATTCTATTGTACATTGCAATAAATCCATAATTGATTATGCTATGGAGCTTTAGTGCGGATTCAGGAACTGGATCCAAAAAGTAAATAATACATTCAAAATTTTGCTAGAAGGCTAAATTTAAAACTTATTTACTGAACCTTTTGGGATTATCCCCCCTCCCCAGCTGCACCAGCTAATGACAACAGCCCCGTCCTCAAAGTGATGCCTCATCAGAAGCCTATTGAACTGAATGGCCGTTGCACAGGTACAGCTCTCCGGGGAGAGGAGACCAAATTTGATGTAGCTGCGCTGAAAGGTGCAGCATATATTGCTCACTCTGGCCTCCTCTATAGAGCTTTATCCAATACATTGCACACACAAGTCTGTGAAGATAAAATTCAACTGCATTATTACATTATGAGGAAAATATATGCCACGGAGGCCTTCCACAAATAAGGGTGCATTCGCCTCTCCTTAATGCTATTAGTCACAAATCTGCTGATTTGCCTCTGTTCTGTAGGCTCACTCTCTCTCACACACATGATGGGAGGTGAAATTCAGGGCACAATCTGGCCAAGTTAAGTACTTTAAGGCAGGGGCAAAACTAGGCTTTATTTCAGCCACGTCAAAGATCAGTTTGGCACACACACCCCAGTGCATTTGTGTACACACAGGCTGGGAGCCTCAGTGGCACCCCTCTGGAGGCTTCACCCAGGGCAAAACCCCAACTAGCCCAACCCCCTGGCCTTAGCTTCAGCTCTGCTTTAAGGTACCTCTGATGTCATCAGGACAGAGTTAAGCATGCACTTATTTCTTCCACTGAAACCCATGAGTCTGATGACATAACCTTAACACATCTACTCAGAGGTGAGTCTCATTGATTTAGTCTCAGACAATGTAGAAACAAGACTGAATCCCATCGAATACACGGGGGCTTACTTTCAAGTAAATGTGGATAGGATTGCACTGATTATGTGTTTCACTTTTGCTGGATTCCACCCCCCCCCCCAGATCCATCTTATTACTCTACATGGAAAGATCCTCTGTAGTTTTTCTATGTTGTAGAAACTTCTCCAAACTCAATAGTTTTCTCAGTATATAACAAACCCACAAAGACACACTTTATGCAGTTTTGACTAATGTACACATTTTTGCAAACATTTTCCCCTAATATGATGTTTTTGTATGATATTTTCACTAATATCTTCATTTTTATGCACACTCCCCCCCAATATATGCATTTTTGTAAACATTGTTCATTATAGAACTGCATCTCAAAATTTGGATAAGGGTGAATTGGGAAGGATAGCTGTGTTTCGGTTCATACAGTTTCAGAAAGTGCAAATTTTATGGGTTACGCTTTAAATGCACAAAACAGAAATCATTGCACTGATGGGACACGTTAGTTGAATACCACTTTTAATTTCCAGGATAGATTGGCCTGACAGTCAAGGCATAAACAATCCATATGTCAGTGTTTTATTTTTTAATAACAGGTTTTGACTCCTGAGTCTTCTAGCGCCAGCACAACCTCAAACCCTGCTTGAGTAGTTTGCTGCAAAAGCACATTTCTTTTGTAAATGACCACAGCATTTCAACTAACCAGCCCATCAGCAAGGGTAAGGGAGGTTCAGTTAGCTTACTGCTCAATTTTCAGAGTCACTGAAGCAGTTAAGATGTGTGTTGTTTCAGGAAATAATTGTCTTCAGGCTTAATCAGTTGCCTGGTTTTCAGTTGTTGGATGGAGGGTGCTAAGGAGCTGAATGTATTGCACAGACTTTCAATAACACTATGAATATAAAGTGAGAACCAATATCATTTCTCAGCCTAGAGCCTTAAAAAGGAACATCTGCTTTCCCGAATAAACATAAAACTTCATCAATTCTTTTAATTATTTTTTTAAGATTAGGGTTTACCTGAGATCCAATTCACGGTTAATAGTGTGATGTGGAAGTCACTTCCATACTGAACCTGTTCCAAAATGCACTAGTAAAGTGAGTCATCTTACTAATGTGTTTCCCTCTTAAACCACAAATGCTCCTTCCTGGAGGTGGATGATCATGTGAGAGCCTGCGTAGTGTTGTGGTTACACTGTGGGACCAAGGTCACTAGGAAAATGCAGGTTCAAATCCCCATTGGGTGAACTTGGACCAGTCACTGTCTCTAAATCTAGCCTGCCTCATAGGGTTGTAGCAGGAACCCCCCCACCCCAATCATTCTGTTTGTACAAACTTCACACACACTCACACTCACACACTCACACGGCACATTTCTGTTATAAATTCATAGAAAATCAACCATACATCGGATTTGCACTGTTCCATTTTTATTTTACTCCATATGACAAGGACTATCAAAGGGGGGTGGCTTGGTTCTGGTCAGCCATAATCCCTTCACCATCCCAGCACATCCACAGGAGCCCTGCCCAGTTGCTATGTCAACCCTGATGATCCCAGACAAAAGACAATCAGGATCACAAAGAACTTGCATATGGGAGTGGATTCAGCATGGACTGAAACAAAGGACAATGATCAGATCTTCCCTCTGGGGGCAGGAAACTGCAAACTCCCCTTTGTCTCCTGGAAGTGACTCATGGGCAGGGGGAAAGGAAGAACCAGCCAGGTGACAGGACACTCAGGTTACCACCACAACTCCTCCCTCAACCCCTCCTTTCTGTAATGTATGCATGATGTTTCTGGGGGTGGGCTTGACCTAGAGGATGGGAATTTCAAAAGTTTTTATAAGGTCTTGCACACCATCTTTCTGGGTCTTTCCTCTCTCTTGCAAGTGAGGGGAATACCCTGTTGCAACAGTTCAATAAAGGCCAAGCCTACAGGCTGCTGTTTTGTTCCAAGTTATCCTGGTTGGTGTCTTTGTTTTTGTCCAAGGGAGCCCTCAGATTTTTCCGGTAACAGGGTTGTTGTCAGGTTATCATAAGGCAGAAAGAACAATATACACTGTCTTGAGCCCCTTGGAATAAGATAATCACAAATATTTTAAAGGCCCATTATTGGTCCCAATGTCGGAATATAAATTTCCCTATACTAGAAGGAGACTAAATGTCATAGAAATTATGTGTTACTGTCTGAATTGAACTCTATTAATGTCTAGGTCAAATAAACGGAGTACAAAATTACACATCTGTTTTGTGGTTCAGAATCATGAACCCACCAGATTTCTGTTTTGTTTCCCAATAAGAAAATTTGTGAGACTTGGCTGTCAGAAATGGGAGCTGGCCTCCTCCTCATAAAGTCAAGAAAATTGATGTTGCACATCAATAAAACAAGTGCTCGCTTCTCGTCAGCAGGATGCCTTGATATATTGCCTCATGGAAGCTGGTGTGTTGCAGTCAAGGGCCCTTCCTCCCTCAGCGCAGCCATGTGAGAAAGCAAAGAGACTGGCATCCCCTAAAATGGGATCTGCCATGATTTCATAGCCTAAGCCTGCCAATAGATTTTAGAATCTGCTTATACCAAAGCTGGAAAACGTAATTTACATTTGGTTACCACCCATTGAAAGAGAAAATAAAGACATGAGTTTGGACGTAGGGAGGTGTGACAAAGACAGATTGCAAGACACTGGGGAGAGAAAATGAAGGGAATAGGTGGCAGTCTAGAGAAAAGACTATTCTGGATATTGTGATACCTTGTAAGCATGGAAAAGGATACCCTAAGGTAAGACAGAAAGCCATGAATATTTAGTGATGGAGGTAAAATTCACAATTCAATTCAAAATTCAAATCCCCCAATTCGAAAAGTCTCACCTCATTTTGAGTAGAGCCCTTTGAATTACGAGTGCAGGGAGAAATGGGGTTCAACCCTGTTCCTAGGCTTTCCTATTAATTCCCTTCCTTTTCTAAGCACCAGACTTTCGAGAAGCGAACGAGATGACAATGGTAGGGAGAGCCTGCAAGGTATAGGATAGTCCTTCCAGCCTTTTCTTAACTGGAAATGAAAAGTATCCCAGGGGGTATGAGACTGCAGTTTCCTCTTCCTCCCAATTCAATTCAGCAGGTAAAAGAAGAGTACAAACGGGATACATAAGATTGGATCATTGGCCACTTCACTAAACCAGCTCAAGAAGACATCAGCTACCAAATGCTTCTGCAGTTCCAAGTCTAGTTTTGAAATACTATATGCCACGGAATGTCATCTACTGAGTGCTGTCAAATTCTGAAAACCCTTGCATGTCAGATACCAAACACTACAAGAAAATATTAAATATCACTGAATTTCAAATACTGAATGTTTCTTATCAAAATCTGCCAAAAAGAAGAAAAGAAGAAGAAGAAGGATTTTAAGGCAATTGCAGAATACAAATTCATTTCAGTTGTAAATTACAGCCTTTTGTCTCGCATGTGCTGTGTTTCAGCCCAGGAGTGACATTTCCAGTCTGGTCTGTTTTCCATCAATTTCACTTTCTGGCTTTCAGATTCTATCCCACCCCCCTACAATTCTGTGAGATCTGATTTTGGAAAACAGGAACATCCATGCTCACTCCTCTCCCCCACCCCCACCCCCGATTTCTTTTAACTGGAATTAATTAAAACATTTTTATTTGAGTAATAGCTTGTGCTAAAAACTGGCTGAGGAGCTGGGAATGGACAACAAGGGATGAATCACATCTTTACGGCCTTGTGGCATCAACTGAAGCATCTGGATATTATCAGATGTTGGATGCAGGGTAGTAGCTTAGGGAGCAATCCTAAACTCAGGATGATGGTGTAACTTGTGCCAGCCTCAGTTAAGCCAGTATAAAATGCGCCAGATCCAGAGCTTGGTCAGGAGGGGGAAATGCCAGCTGAGATGGTCCTGGCCCAGCAGAGTGGAAACAAGCAACCCAGACAGAGAGAGCCAACTCAGCTGGCAGCAGCATGGGAACTGCACCCACCTGTTGACATGCAGGGGAGAGTTCCCAGGTGCCCTTATCAGGTGTGTGCAAACTGTGAGCTCAGACAGAGAAAGCTCATGGGAAGCAGTACGCAACTGACAGGGCAGGAACAGGGGACAAAGGGCACATAGCAATGCTCACTGCAGCAGCCAATCAACAAGCACAGCACACGCCCCTGGTACGCCCACTACATGAATTCAGAATTGCACCCTTAGAAACAATCTTCCTGTGCATATGCAGGGCCGTCTTACCCATAGGCGCTGGGGTGTGGGGCACCTGGGCGCCAGGCTCTCGGGGGCGTCAGGCTGAGAGTCCAGGGCCGAGATTTGGGGATTGGGAAGAGCCGACAACCACTGCCAAGCAGAGCAGAGCCTGTTGGAGCACTGCAGCTCTTCTGCTGCAGGAGAGCGAGGCGCTGAGGCAGCCTGCCAGCTCCGCCTCCTGCATGCCTGGGATTGGTGGACCGTCGAGAGGCCCACCGCGTGGACACTGCTCACACGAGGCCTCCTTGGCCATGTGTGCCTCGCCAGCCCCCTAAAAAAAGGTTGACAACGCTGCGCAACCTGGGGGGGGGATCTTTGCATCCCAGTGCCGCATATGCTTAAGACGGCCCTGTGCATATGTTCTGCTATCCCGATTTCCCAAAACCTCATTAGTATAGCTTTGACATAAATGGAGTGTCTGTAGTTATTCAGCACCTCTTTTCAGTTTCCATGCATATCTTTGGTATCAATAAATATCAATAACAATAGTTGAGTATCCAGAGATAAATTCTGTGCATGTTTGCTGAGAATCCCACTAAGGCACTCTCCTAGTAATTGGAAGTTGGTGGGGTGGTGGTGTTGAATGACACACAACAACAAACAACACAATCACTGCACACAAATCTGTCCCTGTCTCTTGCACACACTTCATCACCCCATCCAGAAAAACCCAGTACCCTTACAGATCATGGGCCTGACTTTGCCGAAGTTAAGCACATTCAAGTCTCATTGATTTCAGAGGGAGAGATTAAGCAAGTCAATAGGACTTAATTTGGCTGGATCAAGCCCCATATAATTCAGGAATATCTGTGCAAAAGGGCACTAGAACAGCTGCTTTAAAACATGTGGGTGATTATGCTAACTTCAATATCACATCCATTCCTTATGTGTAAGAACTGCCTCCCCCTTAATCAGAAGACTTAGTGGTGTGATTTGCATGCCACAAGATTTGGAGCAAAAGGAATTCTGCTGACACATATTTTTGTTTGTTTGTTTGTCAAATAGCTCCCATGTGAAAAGGAATCTCTTACATGACACTTCAAAGTAGGTGGTGTGTGTGTGTTGGTGTGTTTTTTGCAATTTACTTTAGTGTCTCCCTTACATTACAACCACTTTAGCAGATCATTGATGGCCTGGCTTCTTAAATGACCTGGGTGTGGGGAGAGATGCTGAACATTTGGAATATTTATTCTCATTTTTTTTAAATGAAGATAATTTCAAATATATATTTTGGGTCCTCTATGTTTTCTGGATACGTGAACTGATTTGAAGGCAGGGCACGCATTAGATCAATATCCTCCCCACCACCCCTGCTGTATTGCTCCAGTCCTACTTATCTCATTGTAATTTGCTAGTATATTTATGAGACCTTTATTAAGACAGGGCAGATTTATTTTTAATTTGCTTTAAATTGTTTATGCTCTTTTAAAATGCAGTGTATCCTCTGTATTGGGTTTTCGCTGTTATCTGCCCGGCAGTGATAAATTGTTATGTCCTAATGAGTACATTAAGATCCTGGGCCATTGCTGTGGTCTGTGCTAAAATGTGAGCTGGGAAATGAATGAGAGATGGGCTGGCAGGGCAGCGAATGAATCAGGGAGACCCGGTGCTTGTGCTTCTCAGCTGATCTTCTGAATCATAGAAAATCACATCTTACTTGTCCCAGAAGATGGCGTGACAGATGGCCTGTGCACAATGCACAATGTTTGGATGGAATCGACCTCTCTCCTTCCACAATCTAGTGTCTGATGTTTTCTGTAATTCAGGGGTAGCAAAGGTGACTTATCTGCAAACATTTTGGGCTACAACTCGTATCAGCCCTAACCCAGCATGGTCAGTTGTCAGGGGTGGCAAGAGTTGTAACCCTCAACATCTGGAGAACACCACACTGCCTATTTCTGTGCAACTGACACAATGCAATCCAACGAGTGTTTACTGTCCCATGAAGCTCACTGGGGCTTACTCACTACTAAGTGAGTAAGTGCCAGGCAGATAACATAGGGTCACAGCCTGAGCAATTGGTTTTCTGCCATGCTTTGATGCCACCCTTTAGAATCACACATTTAGAACCACCCTTTAGAATCACAAGAGGGCCTTGTAGGCTATAATGTTTACTCTCTTGCTCAGTGCAGGAGATCCCAGAGCTGGAGCACCCCAAAGCCTTTGCTTGAAGACCCAGACTGAGGGAGAGTCCATCCTTCTTCTAAGTAATTGGTTCCTTTGATGGATTGCTCTTGCCACCAAGAAGATTCTTCCAGTATTCGGCTGAAATCTGTCTTCCTGTAATTTGTCGGAAATAACTCAAGTCCCTCTTTCCCAAAGGTAGGCATTGCAGTGGAAGCCTCTTCTTTGTGCAGATCAGTTTAGGTAATGGCGTTGGGGCTTCTGGTCTGCCTGGATGCAGCACACTCCAGGGTGGGTTTCAAGCCAGGCTTTGAATTGTGGTTTAGGGTACCGTCAAGAGTGGTTCTTGGGCACCTATGGGAGGAACCAAAGGAGTGTTTGAGGGCACAATGGAGCTCGTGGGCGCCACACTGGTGACCCACACATCACCGCTTGCACTGGTGTGCACCTGCTTGCCTCCATGCTCTCAGAGTAGGCAGTTCTCCCCAGTACAACCTGTCAAGTGGATACAAACTCGGAACATTTTTAGATTTCTCTACCTCTGTGCATGTGAGCAGGATAATTTGCCAGGGTAACTGGTTAGATGATTGCTATCTATCTAATTTAAAATGACAAAAGAAAACTTTTTATTGATATTTCCCTGGTGTGTTTTCCCACAAGTCTCCCCAGTAAGCAAGGAACAATGAATTTTGCTGCTTGTGTTAAGGAAAACAGCCTTAGGACTTTATTTTATTTTCACTTCCCACATAATTTTGCCCTGTATTTTGTCAAATTATTAGAGATCAACACAGCATGGAATGGAAAATAAATAAATAAAGATAGTTTCCTTAGGCTGAGAGGCTACAATGAGATGAGAGGGTTCTTGGGAGCCTGTCAATTCTGAGAGTTTGAGATTAGGAAGGAAGGAAGGAAGAGAATGGGCATTCAGAGTTTGAAAAAAAGATTTGACACAAATATCTCAACTTTCACTTCATTTTGGCCCAAACTAGAGGTCATGTTATGCATGCCTTTAGCCCTTGCTTTTTCTAAAAAATGGCTAGCTCAGGACTGTGATGGCTGTGGGGCTTTAATCCTTTGCAGGCCCCCCCCCCTTGAATCAGGAGTGCTCTTCTTAGCTATTTGCAATGGAAGGGAATCTCCCACTGGTGCGGATGTGAACATACCATCCTTGACAAATAGCTGCTGCATGCAGGGAGTATTGATTTTAATCAGAACATGGAAGCTGGGGGGCAAAAGGTAAAGTCCAAATACTATGACCCTCCCCCAGCCCCCTCCCCTAGTAATGCTGGTTATTTTTCTATTTAAAACATGCATGCCAGGCTATTTATATATTTAAAATCATACTTTTGTTATGTCACATCTAGTCTGCCTCTTATTCTAGACCTGGCTTACACCAAGAAGAAAGTAGATCAGCTCAGTTCATTTTAACACTGTTAACTCGACACAATTCAACCCGTGTACATAAGCTTACATGGTAGCATTTTGTAATTTTGTTTCCAATAAAATTAATTTGAACTGCCCATGTCTTTTACTACAAGATACAAATACCTTTCTCTTGCAAACTGTTTTATTCTGTCTCTTCTGTACATTTTTATGTTGTGATTATAATTTGTTATTGCTGTCCTAATTATTGTATTCTGTATTTTAAAATATTGCATGGTGTTTGTATTTTTCACCCCATAGGATGCACCGGCCCATAGGACGCACCAAGTTTTTTTGGGGGGAAATAAAGAAAAAAAATTTATTTCCCCCCATGCGCTTGTGGGGCCGGCAGCGTGGAGAAGTGCTCTTCTCCCCGCCGCCCGCCTGCAGACCAGGTCCGGGGACAGCAGGAAGACACGCTGCACCTCCCAGCTGTCCCCGGAGCTTGCGGGCCTGGCGGCGGGGAGAAGCACGCATCTCCCCTCCGTCAGCCTCCAAACCACATCGGGAGACAGTGGGATGGCGGCGTTCCGTCTCCCCGCTGTCCCCCGACCTTGTGGGGCTGGCGCTGCGGCTCTCCTGAAGCCTGGAGAGCGAGAGGGGTCCAGGCTTCAGTGAACGCCCGCATTCGCTCCATAGGACGCACACACATTTCCCTTTCATTTTTGGAGGGGGGAAAGTGCGTCCTATAGGGCGAAAAATACGGTACTTTGTAAGCATTAGATTCAGATCTCAGCTCAAAGCTCATCTCCAATACAGATTCTATTTTTTGCTTGGGGCAAGTCATGATCTCCCAGCCAGTTACCTCCACATTTCTTTTTAAAATGCATGTTTATAAGGCTGGAAACCTGCTTCAAAACCTGGGACCGCCCGCCTCCCCCTCATTTTCTTGCTCTCCACATTTTGCTGGACTTGAAATCACAAAATGTGGAGGGCAGTCAGAAAATGTAATGATTGCAATGAACATTGCAGAGCACCTGCGTTATATACCTGGCATTTTCAATTAAAGGATCTTGGGGCTGAGTTAGAGCTCTTCATCCTGGGACCTTGGGAGACTGTTGCCAGTCAGATTAGCCCTGGACTCGATGGCCCATAAATCTGAGTTACAGGCAGATCTGGACTCTAAAGATATTTCAAAAGGAAAGGGTGACTGCAGCAGTATTACGAGTGCCTAATGGAGAAATTGTTATGCAAAGGGAAGACGATGTGGAAAGAAGGATTTAGGAGTCTCTGTGATAAAGGCCGGGGTTTCACCCTCAATTATACTGGTGCATTCAGGAGGGCTAAAACACTTAATTACAACTCTGAGTGTCTCTTTAAAGCCTCGCGTGATATAGCAGGTCGTTTAGCAATAATGCTCTTCGTTTACATTATCCTGCCTTACCACATCCACTAAACTAGGATGGCATTGCCCAGGATTAACATTGCTCCACTTCTCAACTGGTTTAGCGAAACTTTTTTTAGGCTAATGCTCTTTGCTTTTGAGCTCTAGCAGGCACGTGGGGGCGGATCATCCCTTTCCACCCACACTCTCAGTGCACTGTAATGCATCTCAGCCAAGGTTGCCAAAGAAAGGTCTTAACCGATGTGACAACCAGTTCCTGTTTCTTTCCACAGGGCTAGAGAAACAGGAACTGGCTGTGACATACATCAACTAAGACCTTTCTTTGGCAACCCTTGCTGAGATGCATTAATGGGCCCAAATGAGAAAGAGGTGGGGGTGGGGGCGAGAAAGGGATTATCTGACCCTGTGTAGGGGGATAGGCAAGAGCAGAAGAGAGAGCATTTGGGCAAACTGTGATGCTTAATTTCTGACCTTAGAATAGGTCTGCCTGGGCAAAAGAGCAATCATGAAGAGCAACTACAGTGTGAAGCTTTGAAACTGGGATGCCCTGAGCCAATAACCCCCTCCCCTCTTTCCCCAGCAGTTCCTCTACCATCACACAACAAACTGCCCTTTACTCTGGGGGTGGGAAAGCAACCTATGGCCCTTGGCTTCAATATCTGTTTGGAAACTGAATGGATTTCTATTCCACATTCAAATAACTTCTGATGCCCCCCAAGAAACAGATCAAATACACTGTTCCACTCGCTGAGAACCACCCCATTTGTTGCCAACCCAAAGTGCAGTCTTCACAAAGAATTACATTTGATTTCATGTCTGTGTATTAAGAGGAGCTTGGAGAGAGAGAAAGGGGGCAGGGGAAGGAACAAGGGTGCCAGGATGGAAGGACTCACTGTGCAAGCAGTGAGCTCAAACCTCTGGCAAGAGGGCTCCTCTTTCAGCTGCCTGAAGTAAGAGGACGGGTGATAAGATGCTCCCACCTACCACAGGCTTTGGGCCCTGTCCATCATCAGCTCTGTCCACGCCCACAATTGCCATGTGGCACCCAAAAGACTATCATTGAGGGAATAGTGTTTCCTCATCCCTGCCATCATTGGATTGTGGCCTTTCTGTGTTTCTCTCACTACACAAAGCAAATTGTCCCTTCTGTGGATGTGAACTGCTTTCGGACACATTTACTGCTCCAGGTTCTGGATGACAACTCCCTTGTTAACCTGGCCTGGCCTCCTGCAGGTCTTGGGTGGCCGCTTGCTCATCTAAAAAGGGGAAACAAAAAAGGGCACAGATTTCCATAACACTTTATTCTGCTCATTTATATGTGTAGATACTATTGGGAAATAATTCTTATGACTAAAATAGGAATACGTCTCACTATACTGGAGGAAACACTTGCCAGGTGAACTATGTGGCTGCTCTGCCTGTTGGGCAGATGCCAACCATCAATGGGCAGCTTCCCAACCCATGTGCTTCCCTCTTGCTGTTCTGTCCTGTCTATAAACTGCACAGCCCTTCAAATAGAAGGCACCTTAAAAAAGAGGACTGTTCTGTGTAAAGTCAGACAGGACACCAAGATGCACCTTACCCTAGGCCCTTTATGTGGCTCCAGTAGCCTGGGGGGTGTTCCTTCTTTCTTCTTGCACCAATATCATTCTTTTTCTCAGTTGGAGGCAAGGGCATAACCGGGGGGGGGGGGCAGGGGGGCAGCTGCCTGTCCCCAGATCAAGTAAAACAATAGAAACACTTAACTAACTGACCAATCATGCCGCCCCCTGAGAAAAGTCTTGCTCCCCCTAACCAAGTCCTGCCCCCCCAGGCTACACGCATGGTTGGAGGGTATCTTTTGTAGGTGTTAATGCCACTGGGTGTGAATGGGCCCCCATTGCTCCTGCTTATGAACTCCTGCTTATGAAAGTTCAGTCCGTTATAGGGGGCTAGTCATAGCTCTCTTTGTGGCATTGCTAGGTGCCTCCATGTAATGTTTCCAGTACAACGGTTGGTTAAATAAACTATCAATCAATCTCTGGCCATAACAGAAGTCTGCTGATACCTAACCTCCCTACGCTTAGTGCTCTTGGTGTTCTATTATATAAATGTATGTATTTAATTGAGAGGAAAAGTGGTAGTTTGGTTATGTAACCCTTTTAAGGTCATTATGAAGACAGGAGAAATTGACGTTGTTTGCATTTTCATTTTCCACTGACTCAAGAGTTTCTGCGTTTGCAAAATCACATAGCAGTGGTAACGAAACTAATTGAGCCTGGACCACTTAAGCAGATGGCTTTTGTGTGCCACAGCATCAGAACAAGTGCCATGTGATATGCCCAAGAGCCTGCAGGGATTAGTGCTATGTTTTGCAAGTAACAAGAATAGAATATATCTACCTCATCTTTCCCCTCTATTTAGCTTGCAAGAAAGAGTCATGTGGGTGAAATAGTCCTAAAAACTAGCAAAATCATTATTAGGCAAGGAATGGGTTGGCTTTAATCGGTAACATTATTTATAAGTGCAATCACACCACACAATTCTGCTGCATCAGGATCATTCATTTCAGTGTAGTTGTACAGGAAGACCTTTTAGCACTGATGCTTTATGGGAGGGGTGAGGAACCTCTGGTCTGTGGGCTTAATTGGACCCACCAAACCTCCCATGAGGCTGCTTTGGCAAAGCCACACCCACCTGCCCTACACCTGATGTCTTATATGTCAGGCAGGTAAAAGCATGTTTGGACCAAAGGGAGAGTTGCAGGCTCTGCTAATCAGGTGCAGGGGTGCCAACTTCAATAAAATATAGGTGGCCCATCCCACCTAATCTATCCCATGATGTGGTGCACACACACCATTTGAACAGCAATGCCCATCAACTTGGGGGCCCCTCAAATATTGTATTGTAAAGTATGAAAATAAAAGTGTGAAAACAATTCACACAGCTCATGAGTACCATATTTTAAAAAATAAGAAGGCTGTATGTAAACCATGAAAGTATATGACCCCATGAGGAATAATTAGAGCCAAATTAGGAGCCTTGATACCTGTTTTTTTAAGTATATGCATAAACCCAAGTATGACTGTGTTTAATAATAATAATAATAATAATAATAATAATAATAATAATAATAATAGAATTTATATACTGCCCTATATCCAGAGGTCTCAGGGCGGTTTACAGAACAAAATCAGAATATAAAACCACAAAATATATAATTGAAATAAAAACAACAACCCATCACCCCCCCACCCCAAAAAACACTACATTTTAAAAGGGCATAGGATGAATCCCAGTTGCTAGAAGCCACATGTTACTCATGTAACAGAAATAATTCACATTTGTCATTGGAAACCAGGTTCACTTGTTTTAATAGCACCTCAAGGTAGAAGTAACACACTTACCCTTTGTAAATGGCATGATCTAGAATCAATCTAGATTGAAAGCAGCTCATTGACAACAAGCATGGACGCTTCTGGAGTAACAAAAACGACATTTTCAGCTACAAATCAGTTAGTGTGTGCAGAGTTGATGTTAAAGGGCATTTTCACATTATAGTTTTCTCAATTAGTTTGAATGTAAAATTTTGATTGGGTAGAATGTATGTTTGGTTTTAAAATGCCTCTCCTCTGCTTTGTGACACGTATTAACCATAGCCACACATGCACACAAATTGCATGAGAATGGCTTGGGGCTGTTTTTAATGGCTTATGTGAAAATGTGTTTAGGATTGGGCAATTTATTCCATTGACTTCAGTGAGACTGACAATTTAATCCTAAGCAGACCTTCTTGGATATAACTTCCCTTGAAATCAATGGTTTCCCAAGTACTTGTGCTCAGAATTGGGGCTTAGCTGCCCTGTAGACAGAACTGTAAGTTAATTTATCAAAGATAGAATTGCTAATGTTTTCCCCATGAAGGATACAAAAATGCTTTTAGTTCAGTGAAGAAAAAGAAAGGTATTGGCATGCAAGCCTCATCTTCAAAATCTTCCAGAGATGGCCATTTCAGAAAGCTTATACCCCATAGTTTTTAACTTGAATAAAAGAATCCTTTTATTATCCTTTACATGCCTACTCTGAAGTAAAGCCCTGGGTGTGTATAGGATTGCAGCCTATGACTTCGTTGTATGATATCTGTACTATACATATTTACTAAGAAGCCCAAATGAATTTTTAAACTCTTGTGGAATTTAAATCTGATGCACAACAAATTCAAAATATATACATGGATACTGTGATATTATGGCTTGAAAAATACCCTTTTACGTTTGGGAAGTTTTCATTCAGGGGTGCTGGAAATAGGTAGGAACACAGCAGGAAAAGAAATGAAAGCAATGGTAAATTCTCAGCACACAATTTTCAGGTGAACCTGCTGTGCAATAACTGGTATAGAAAAAAATGACGTGGTTTGCTTGTGAAAATTTCTGGTTTTGTGCGAATCTGAAGAATTGAAAGGGTGGGGGAGGAATATAGTTCTGAAGTGCACCAAAATGATTATCAGAATGGCTGGAAGAGAAATCAAAGCACTTAAGCAGTAGCAGGTATGCAAGAGGGAGTAGCAGAAAGTGACGATTGATCCACCCCAAAACACAGAAACAAATCATCTGCATCCCTAAGTGGAGTGGTTTGGAGTATGATTTCCCCCACATTTATTGGATTATCTCTTTATCAGGTAAACCCAAATTCACAGGGGGAAAGCATTGAGACTGGTGTTGTCGGACGGTAATGTCAGGTGGGCTATGCAACTTGAATGGGAATGCAGACTGTTGCAAACACACAGGAAACTCAGATGTGGACGAGCTCATAGTTTCAAAGCAGGTAGAGCTTGGGAAGGGACCTGCTTTGCGTGCAGAAGGTCCCAGGTTCAATGCTTGGCATCCCCAGGAACCAGGGAGCAGGTGATGGTACAGACAGCAATGGCCAGTCAGAGCAGAGAGATGGGCTAATCCTATGGCATGATATGAAGCAGCTTCCTGTGTCCCAGGCTTCTGTGAGAACTAGTTACCTTCTAGTTTCTATTCTGCAGTACCTCCTCAGTTTTACCAATCCCCTTAATTCTTTACTTTCTTATTTACTTAGTAGCTAAGGCGGAAAGTCTAACCATGTCTACTCAGATGCAAGTCCCACTGAATTCAATGGGGCTTATTTCCAGGTAGGCAGAGTTAGCCTTATTTAGTTACCAACAACATCTCTCTGGATAACTCACAACAATAATGAGTTGTGTTACACAATAGAAATAAATACTCAGCTGTGAAAGCAGCCTTGTGACTGTGCCTATCTTTTGGGCTGTTTGCAGGATTGCCAGCAAATACACAACACCCACAGTGAATCAAATTGATTTTGTAGCTTTGGATCAGGATCAAAAAAAGATGAAAATAGGCACCCAATGAATTCGTTGAATCTTGGTGCAATTGTGACAATTGATATTGCTTCATGCACAATTATTTTTAATTAAACTTTCATTGGAGCCACAGCAAACAATCATTAGTGCCTGTTGCATTGGTTAGCTTAAAGGCTATTTAATGAATATTTTCTCTGCCTTTCCCAGAAAACTCCCTTAATCCCTTTCTAACGAAGCTGAAAAAAGCCCAGTCACATATTGTCGCCTTTCCCAACTTGGTCCTCTCCAGGTGCTGCTAGACAACCACTCCTAACATCCTTGTCCATGGGAAATGATGGCTGGGGCTGATGGGAGTCATTGTCCAACATCTGGAGATCAACAGTTTGGGGAAGTTCTATTGTACGTGGCCTCCTGCGTGTTTGACAACATCCCTCAGTTCTGCAATCCCAGGCGAACAATTAGAAACAAACAAAATTAGCAGCATCTAGTGATTCACCATCTATTGTGGTAGGCTGTGTTTGGCTTGGTAGGTTACATGTTTTGCAGGCCTGGTATATAATTGGCAAGATGGTTTAAAGTAAAATTGCCCCCTGGTAATCTGTTGCAGTGACCATGTAAAGTTAACGGGTCAAATAATTTGTACAAATATGATCAGAAGAAACTAGTGTAGCTGAAGAATTTTATTTTATTTTGCAGGGTTGGGGAGAATATCAGGCACTATGCCATCAGTGCTTAGTGGGCCAGTTTCTTGCTATTACCACCCATTAGCTTGCCCAATTCCACTGGGCTATATCAGCTCTAGTTGTGCAGCAATAAATACTGCTAGCACATTTGCAAAGTTAAGCAGAAGCCAGTATGGTTTCAAACTGGCTGGAGGACCGTGTGTTGAGATGGGAGCAGATGACCCCCAATGTCCCTTCCTACTCTGATGATTAATGCACCATGGTCCAGGAGAGTTGTAGGCCAGTGGATGCTGTTGCCTCTTTTCCTTGTTATTCTCAGTGTGTACACAGTTGACAAGGACAAGTGACCAGACAGGAACAGCAAGGAGGGAACTCTGGGAGCCAGTAGGGAGTGCCCTGCTGATGTGCATTAATACCCAATATAGGCTGATTCCTGAAGCCAGCACTGACCTAAACCTTTTCTGACTTACTGGATGCTATGGTCAGGGGGTGAGGCCTTGTTCATGGTCAGCAAGGGCCGCCTGCTTGGCATTGACCTGCGACAGTGCCTTTTCAGCAGAAGTTCCCTGTTTGTGGAATGCCCTCCCTGGTCAGATGTGCCCTGTCTCCATCATTATTGACAATCAGGTGGCATTTGAAAACATTCCTTTTTTCCCAGGCATTTGATGGCTGAAGAACACAGTTCCTGGCAACCCTGGGATCACTGGGTGAGAGAATGTTTCAAACTGTTCTAAGAGTGTTTCTAACTATAACATTTTAGAATTAATGTTGTTAATGGTGATAATGATAAAAAAAATTCCTTCCAGTAGCACCTTAAAGACCAACTAAGTTAGTTCTTGGTATGAGCTTTCGTGTGCATGCACACTTCTTCAGATACACTGAAACAGAAGTTGCCAGATCCTTCTATATAGTGAGAAGGATCTGGCATTTGATGTATTTGCTGCCCTGTGCTCCTTTGGGAGCGAGGAAGGGCAAGATACAAATTCAATAAATCAATGCATTGGAGACCTAAGAACAAGAAATCCCCAAACACATTTTATGATAGAGTCATGGTCCACCCCCCACTTCCAGATAGCTTTTCTGTTTTTCCTTTGGGTGTCCATGCTCAGGAAGACTTGGGCTGTGGAGGACCCTTTTCAGCCACCCAGTGTGCCTAACCTCTAGAGATTTCTAAGCACTTTGGAAACAGCAGTTAAGCCTCCCGAGACCTTGGTCAGGTTAGAGAATTATCACTGTGGAGTTTATAGACAGATAATCTAAAGTACAAAAAAGGCTTATGTCCTGAAACTTGCCCTCCAGGGTCAAGGACCAAGCCAGTGGCAGAAGTACATACACAACCCTTCTTCTGGTGTAATCCTACAGCTAGAATCTCCCTTACATCTGTGCATGTGTAGTGCTATAATTAGAATGGCAGCTGCTTAAAGATTTACCTCTGCCTCCGCTCCAAAGCAGTTCAGATTTTTGTTTGCTGTGCACAAGCTTCCTGATCACTGAAAGGCGAAGGTGGGGTCATTCCCACCCCCCACTCTGTAATCAACATCTTTCTCCACTTGCTTGTGTTTGTAGTTGTACACAGCAGAGGATGGATGGTAGCTGGGGTAATCAGAATGTAATCCAATGAGCAGCCAAGATCCCCAAAGAGACACACTTGCCTTTTGCTCTGAACTATATTTGTATTTCCTAGCCAGTTGGAGACTGAGGTCAGAGTGAACTGCAGTCACTTTCCGTATGCACTGGAAAGCCAGCAAACAGATCGGTTTTGTATGCCACTTCTCATTTGTCTTTGTTTCCTCACAAACATTTGAAGGAGGGGCTGCAGTTCAGTAGAAGAGCACAGGCTGTGCATGCAGAAAGTCCCAGCTTGAAGAAAAGTCTGAGGTCACAGGTGATGCGAAAGTCCTCTACAGAGTAGAACAACCTTCTCCACCTTGATGGATTCCAGTGGTTGCTGGACTACAACTCCCAACATCCCATGGCCATTGCCCTTGCTGGCGGGGCAGATGGGATTTGGAATGCAGAGAAGGCTACAGGCTGTGGAAAGCTGGAGTAAACAATGCTGGGCTGGATTGATAAACAGTCAAATGTGGCATTAGGCAGATTCCTCTGATTCTTAAAGAGAAAATTTAGTGTAATTTGGCAGCAATTCAAAGAGCCCTCCCATTCAATTTTTCTATGATCTGAAGAAGGATATGAGCACAAATGTGGTGCCATCTGCTTTGCTTCACAGTCTTGACATTGAGGCTTAAAATGAGATGAAAACAGAGCTTGCATGAACTAAACTGGAGAGCACAGCAACCTGGAATTGTTTCAAGACCCCTTGAGGTTTTCAGCTGGATTTCCTCTCAGTAAATGAGAGAGGTCATTAGGTTATGTTTCTCTATAGTGCAAGCACAGAAATGGTCTGTTGCCTCTGTTATACTCTGATAATTTTGTTTTCCTAGTGAGTTTACCATCGATCTGACATCACATTACATTTTATCCCCATTATCAAATGAGGCCTAATGCAACTGTTTTTCATTAGCATCTCAAACAAGCTGCACAGGAACTTTCTCTGGTCTGGTTCATACAGGGGTTAGGAGGTGCAGGGCCTTTATTAGTTATTACCTCTGTTTCCATTGCAGAAGTGCAGTCTTCACCCCCTTTCCCAGCACCCCATCCGTTCTCCCAAGGGCCAAGAACTAATTCTATCATGCTTGCATACTCCCGAGTCTCTCAAGAGGAGACTCTTCAGTCACAATAAATTATATTTGCTGATTTTGTGACATGAACTGTTACCCATTAGGGAATGAACTGACACCAATAAATTCATTCCACTTAGCAGCCTCACACCATGTTGGAATTGGAGTTCTAGAGGTGAAAGGCATAAATTTGCCAGGTGGGTAGGCAAGGCTCCTTCCTCCTAGGATCATTTGCTGCACTTCTCCTACGTAGGCTGCCTTGGTCAGGACAGCCCAATGTTAATTTTGCACTGACTACTATCCTATTATACTTTTAAAAATGCCTCACATATGATAGAAACTTTTCCTGCAGTCCAATGCACCATTGCCTGTAGTCTCATAAGTCTATAAGACATTTTTCTATAGTCTATAAGTACCATTGCCTGTTAAATTGCAACCGATCCTTCACAAAATAATAAAAATACATTGGATCTAGAGAAATGCATGTGGGTGGAACATGACTTTTGGCCACCCCCAATCTATCCTCCAGAGGGATTCCAAAGTTTAGGAGACCCAACTGAATGGGATGGGCTTATGGAAGATACCTCTGCCAATTTAGGTAGATCACTCCTTCTCCCACAGCTAGGGGTAAATTCTGAAGTAAAAATGACATTGGCAGTCCCACCCACCATTGAACCCAGTGTGTTTTGACTATATGCAATTTTGGCTTTGGGCCCAACTCCCAAAACATAGCCCCCATGTAAGTTGTGGGCTTACTGTGCTTAATTTTGCTGTGCAAATTTGTTCTATGTTCAGTTCCAGATACAGTGGTACCTCGGGTTACAGATGCTTCAGGTTTCAGACGCTTCAGGTTACAGACTCCGCTAACCCAGAAATATTACCTCAGGTTAAGAACTTTGCTTCAGGATGAGAACAGAAATCGTGCTCCAGCAGCGCAGCAGCAGTGGGAGGCCCCATTAGCTAAAGTGGTACCTCAGGTTAAGAACAGTTTCAGGTTAAGAACGGACCTCCAGAACGAATTAAGTTCTTAACCCAAGGTACCACTGTAGTCCTTTGGGGGGGGGGCATTTGTTTTTACACACACACCCCAAGAGCAGAGTAAAGATATGTAGGGGAAATGAAAACTGGGCAAAAGTGGAAACCTGACTATTATTTTTAATGGAGTTGTTTGTAGTGATGTAGTGAATAACTGTGTTCTAGCCTGATTCACTTTATAAAAATCTGTCCTGACACCCATGGAGAAACACGATCACCTCTTCAGCCATCTGACCCAATACTTTTGAAGTTTAATCATCTGATCAAAAGGCCTGATGAAACTGCCATTTGTTCGAGTGACTGAAAGTCTGTCATTGTCCCAAATTACCAGTTTGACAGAATGATTAACAGATTATGGGACATGTCACATCCTATTAATGTTGCCCTTGACGATGCAGGGGAATAAAGGAAAGGTTAAATAGGGCGAGTTCATAGAAAAGTTTGGTCTCCAGCCACGCCCCCTTTAAATCTTCACTGAGTGACTGCCACCATTGAACTCCTGTGCAGACTGATTCCCCCCCTTTTCCTTTTTAGTTCCTTGTGTGAAGAAAGCCTTGAATAGCCAGACAGATTAACAGCAGTTATTGGGGTCTGCTATGGAGGGTTCACATCTCATATAGCTGATCCGTGCCATGTGACTACAACCACAAAATGAGATCAGTCTCTCATATCAGCTCTCCAGTTATTACGGGAAACTCAGTGCCTGGATAGGCTACCCTAAGCTAAAAAAATAAATAAATAAAATTAAATTAACTGAACACAAAGCAAGCACTGAAGAGAGGAGTAAGGCAAAATATTTTTATCTGACTCCCAACCTTTTCTATGTTTCAAATTCATTTTGAGCCCGAGTTAAACTGTGGCCAAGATAAGCTCCAACTTCTTCGCACAAGCAAGATTCAGAAATGATTATCTCAAGATTTAGAAATGGTTATAATTAGCATCCCAGCTCATTATTTTATTAATTGTGAGCTATTTAGCAGTTTTAAGAGTTATTTAAAACACTGAGTAACTCAAATAAAAATTTTAAACCCTCAAAATAACAACTCCAGAATGACAGTCCCGAGAGAAGCCATTTCTCAATATGGGTTCTGTCAAATAAAAAGTCATGCCTATATAATGAATTTCTGGATATTCCAGTGTCCCTCTCTCCCTTGGACCATTCACAGATCTCTAATACAGAGACTGGCATGCACACTTCACCTTTGAAGTGCATTTGAAACACATTCTTTCCCACCAAGAATTCTGGGCACTGTGGTTTGTTAAGGCTGCTGGAACTGTAACTCTGTGAGGTGTCCAGAATTATTTTGAGGGGGGAGGGAAATTTGCTTCAAATGTGCTTTAAGGGTACAGTTGTGTACACAGCCTTAGAATGCCAACCAGGCTATTACTGTTTATATTGTCACTTACCTCAGAAATAAAGAGAGGTGAGTTAAGGGTCCCTGATGCTGTGACAGGGGGTTGACTTTAAATTCACTTTGGCCCCCAACTTCACCTCCTGAAAGTGTGAACAAATCAGAAATTTAAATGGGATCAAAGTTGTATTCCAGGATAAATTATTGTAGATACTTTTTGTACCTGAAGCACCTCAAACGAAAAGCCAACAGGATACCAGTCTCTCCTCTGAAGCACATTTGCTTTTAAATTACATATGTCAGAGGCAGGGAAATGGCACTTCTGCTACCTGAAGCATTCACTTCACATTACTTTGTGGCAGGGCCGGACCTGGCTAGCCATAACTCTAGACACAGGTATGCCACGTAAACGAAGTCGGGGAGAGAAGAAATATAATGCAATGCACACTTTCTTCCCTCTTGGTGCTTCAGCACAAATTGTTTCTTCATGACTCTCAAGAGCTTAGCAGTAGTTATGCTAGCTAAGCAAAAGCATTGGTAAGTCAATGAATAAAATAAATAATTGTCATAGTGGATGATTATCTTGGCAGCTACTGTCAATCACAATGTGCATCAAGCTTTCCACTGCCTCTTCCTCTGACTGAAAACCAGTGAAGCTATTGTATAAATCTTGTCCATCACAGATAGCTTGAAAACTGTCGACTTCTCTGCTTTCTCACACATTCTACCAGTCCTTCGAGGTGTTTTATGCTAAGTAAAACATTTGAAAAGTTTCTGAATAGGACATCAGTGAGGCCCCAGCCAACACGATGGCTGGGACAAGTTCCACAGGGGGGGAAGCACTGGGACATCCGATCTCGGTGATCATGGGCAGGAGGCGGAGTTACGCTAAGACCAGACCATGTCATTACCGAGGAGGCAGGTTTAGTCGTTGTTTGAAGACTATCCCTGCCTCCGGGTCTGGCCTTGACCAGATGGATACTGGAATCAACAGGGGAAACCCACATAACCTGAAGGTGTTGCTGTGTAATGCCAGGTCAATGGTGAATAAAACCACTGCCATCCACGACCTGATTGTGGATGGAGGATTTGACCTGGCTTGTGTGACAGAGACCTGGTTGAATGAGACAGATGGGCCCGTCCTTGCTGCCGCTTGCCCACCAGGTTTCTCTTACGCACAGCAACCCAGGTCATGTGGGCGGGGAGGGGGGGTTGCAGTGATTTTTAGGAAGTCATTAGTCTGCACCAGGCGTCCTATTGGGAAGACCCAGTTCTCTGAGTGCATGTTCTGGAAGTTGGGCAATAGGGGCAGTACAGGATTCCTTTTGGTGTACCGACCTCCCCGCTGCACCAAGGATTCCCTGCCCGAGCTGCTTCAGGTCGTGGCGGATGTTCTCCTGGAGACACCTAGCCTGGTCGTCCTAGGGGATTTTAACATCCACGCCGACACGACCTTACAAGGGGCCGCTCGGGACTTCGTGGAAAGCATGGCCTCCATGGGGCTGTCCCTGAATAAGTTGGGCCCAACTCATAGTCATGGACATGCCTTAGACCTGGTATTCACCTCTAGCGACGTGGGTGATCTGACACTAAGTAAAAATGAAACCAAAGAAGTGCCATGGTCAGATCACTTCCTGGTGCAACTGGACTTCTCTGCGACCCTTCCCCTCTGCAGGGAGGTGGGACCAATTCGGATGGTCCGCCCCCGCCACTTAATGGATCCAAATGGTTTCCAGAGAGTGGTAGGGGATGCTTTATCCCATGTTGATGGCCTTTCAGCTGATTCCCTGGTGGCCCGCTGGAATGCGGAGTTAACCAGGGCTATCGACTGTCTGGCTCCGAAGCGCCCTCTCCGATTGCATGGAGCCCGGACAGCCCCGTGGTTTTCTTCGGAGCTGAGGGCGATGAAACAATCGCTGAGACGGCTAGAGCGTCGGTGGCAGAAAACTCACTCCGAATCTGACCGGACACAGGTTAGAGCTCAACGTCGAGCCTACCAAGTGGCGATAGCGACGGCGAAGAAGACTTTCTTCACCGCCTCTATTGCATCTGCAGAAAATAGTAGCAGGAGACTCTTTCAGGTGGTCCGCAATTTAACGGAACCACCTTTACCATCGGGGCCTTGTAAAGACCCCAAGATCTCCTGCAACGATTTTGCAAAGTTTTTTGCAGATAAAATCACTCATATTCGGAAGGAGCTAGACACCACCGTGGGAGCAGGGCTGGGGCGGGAGAGTGCTAGAGCCCTGTCTGGTCAAGTTGCATGGAATCAATTTCAATCCGTTACCCCCGAGGATGTGGACAGGCTGCTTGGACGAGTGAAACCAACCACCTGTCTCCTTGATCCTTGCCCATCCTGGCTTATAAAAGCTAGCCGGGAAGGGCTGGGCGATGGGCTCTGCGGGGTGGTGAATGCTTCCCTCTGTGAGGGAACATTCCCAGATCCGCTGAAAGAGGCGGTCATTAAACCGCTTCTTAAAAAACCATCTTTAGACCCGGCCAGTATGGCCAACTATCGCCCAGTCTCAAATCTTCCATTCTTGGGCAAGGTGATTGAGCGTGTGGTTGCTGAACAACTCCAGGCACGCCTGGAGGATGCGGACCATTTGGATCCCTTCCAATCAGGGTTCAGGCCTCATCATGGGACTGAAACTGCCTTGGTCGCACTGGTTGATGATCTCCGGCGAGCTAGGGACAAAGGTGAGAGCTGTTTCCTAGTTCTGCTGGATCTCTCAGCGGCCTTTGATACAATCAACCATAACATCCTTCTGGACCGTCTAGAGGGGTTGGGAGCTGGGGGCACTGTTATACAGTGGTTTCGCTCCTTTCTCCTGGGCCGTGTTCAGAAAGTGGTGGTGGGGGATGAGTGTTCAGACCCTTGGGCCCTCACTTGTGGGGTGCCTCAGGGTTCCGTCCTCTCCCCCATGCTTTTTAACATCTATATGAAGCCGCTGGGAGAGATCATCAGGGGGTTTGGACTGGGTGTCCATCAATATGCAGATGATACCCAGCTCTACCTTTCTTTCAAATCAGAACCAGTGAAGGCGGTGAAGGTCCTGTGTGAGTGCCTGGAGGCGGTTGGAGGATGGATGGCGGCTAATGGATTGAAGTTGAATCCTGACAAGACAGAAGTACTGTTTTTGGGGGACGGGAGGCGGGCAGGTGTGGAGGACTCCCTGGTCCTGAATGGGGTAACTGTGCCCCTGAAGGACCAGGTGTGTAGCCTGGGAGTCATTTTGGACTCACAGCTGTCCATGGAGGCACAGGTCAATTCTGTATCCAGGGCAGCTGTCTACCAACTCCACCTGGTACGCAGGCTGAGACCCTACCTGCCCACTGACTGTCTGGCCAGAGTGGTGCATGCTCTAGTTATCTCCCGCTTGGACTACTGCAATGCGCTCTACGTGGGGTTACCTTTGAAGGTGACTCGGAAACTACAGCTAATCCAGAATGCGGCAGCTAGACTGGTGACTGGGGGCGGCCGCCGAGACCACATAACACCGGTCTTGAAAGACCTACATTGGCTCCCAGTACGTTTCCGAGCACAATTCAAAGTGTTGGTGTTGACCTTTAAAGCCCTAAACGGCTTCGGCCCAGTATACCTGAAGGAGCGTCTCCACCCCCATCGTTCTGCCCGGACACTGAGGTCCAGCGCCGAGGGCCTTCTGGCGGTTCCCTCATTGCGAGAAGCGAAGCTACAGGGAACCAGGCAGAGGGCCTTTTCGGTGGTGGCGCCCGCCCTGTGGAATGCCCTCCCATCGGATGTCAAGGTGATGGACAACTACCTGACATTCAGAAAACATCTTAAGGCGGCCCTATTCAGGGAAGCTTTTAATGTATGATATTTTAGTGTTTTTTGGTTTCTGTGGAAGCCGCCCAGAGTGGCTGGGGAGGCCCAGCCAGATGGGCGGGGTACAAATAATAAATTATTATTATTATTATTATTATTATTATTATTATTATTATCAGTGCACATACCAAAACAGCTGAAGAGGCACAAAATAATGTCATCTCTCCTGGGACTTAGGTTTTATTGATCTATTGAATGGTTTTATGTTTCAGATTTATACCACATGCTTTATTTTACTTGCTCTTGGTGACAAATTCGACAGATTGTTCGGGTCAGCAGCACTTGAACTCAGAACATTTGATCTGTACACCAGCACTTCTGTTAGTGAGCTACTCCTGGTTGCAAAATGAAATGGAAAGAAGCAGTATTTTCCCCAGGCTCACGTGGTTTTCCCAATGACAGTCAGCTGGTCCTTCCTGTCGTGTCCTGTGATGTTCTGCAAAAGGCATTGAACTTCCCCTGGTAGCAGCTCTTTCACCTTTCCTATCTAGCTTCTATTCTTCTTCCTCCATATGACCTCTCTCTTCCTGCATCTTTCAGACATTGGCCTCAGCTAGTGAAGAGCTTATTAAGGATGAGGGCTGAACTAAATGGTCTCCAAGTTTGCCTTTTGTCTTGAAAGTATTAATAGCAGGGGCTAGTCCCAACCACATGCTCCTTAATATTATGTTTTCCCATGTTCACTGACACATGTTCTGTGTTCTGTTGTCATTCAGGTAATGAGGCCTATTTAGAGCAATGGCAATGGTTCCTATATGAGGCACGAACATTAATACGTGGTGTTTTGATTCTATAGCAAATCTCTTCTGATGCTATCTGACAGTACTGGCCATCTGCCTAATAGTATTTGTTTTGTTTTTTTAAAATATTTATTGAGATTTTACACTAAACATAGGTTTTAAAAATTAAAAATTAAAAATAATTAAACCAACAATTACACATACAAAGAAGAAGAAGAAAAGAGGGGGGGGGACGAAAGCTAACAAGGAAGTTACCAAAAAAGAGACCTAGAAAGAAAACAGAAAGAAAAAAGAAGAAAAAGAAAAACAGTATGATACAAAATACAAAAAAAAACAGGTAGTTGAAAAAATAGAAAAAGGAAAGAAAAAAATCTTTAAAAAGAAATAATCCATTTTTCAATATCTTTAAGTTCATTTGCTTATTTCCTTGACCTCCTGACACCTCCCCTTTTTGTATTCCCGTTTACAAAGTCCTTTCAGCAAATCCTTACCCTCTTTCATTTATCTTTACTCTATATTCTTAACCTATTATAACTATATATTTTCATCCATATAACTATCTATATTTACATATTCTTATTAGCCTTAATACCAAAACCACTTATTTTCAGTCCAACATCATTTTAACATTCATTAATTTTACAGTATTTCTGCAGATAGTCTTTAAATTTCTTCCAGTCTTCTCTGCCTAATAGTATTTGGCCCAGTTCCACTTTCTCTGTTTTAGTAACCATTTTCTAACACAGGGTTAAAGAACATGGTGCCCGCAGGTGGAAGTGCAACTCCTATGGCACCAACAAAAGTTCTCAATATATATACCCTCAAAAATCTACAATGGACAAGAGACTACTCTTCCTCTTCAGTTCCTGTTTCTACTAGCTCCATCTCTCCTACACCAAAATGTGCTCCCTCAGACATGCCCACATGTTACTGGATGCCAGGATTCAACATGCACCTTCCCTCCTACTCTGAACAGAGGAGAGAAGTAAAGAGCTTATATTGTGAATGACTGGTGGCAGCTCATGACCTACCTTCCTAGCCTTCCTCACCTTGCTATGGCTTTATGTGGGTTCTGTAGATGCAATCCCCATTGCTACAGGCCATTTGATAGATATGAATTCTTGGCCAAATAATGTTTTGGGTTACAGTTTTGCATTTGGGGAACCTGATATGCATTAAAGGCCATCCCATGGCATTCCCATACAGCTCTAACTGTATTTTGTCATAGGCTGACAACGTTACTGTTGGGGCCTATGCATGATAAAAGGCAGGGGTGCTATCTGCATGTAATAAAAATGTATATCTGTCCACTTTTACTAAATGATCAGTCACTATTACTTGACAACAGATGTGGGGCTAATAAAATCTTCTGAGGTGATATATCAGATAGCATACTCCCTGACAGAAAATTAGCATGGCATGTAAAACCAGCTACCATATTCACACGAATCTAATGGGCCATTGAATCTAATGCGCACCTCAATTTTCAAAACCTTGAAACCAAAAAAAATTTGCTGGCAAATGTAAATGTGCCATCAAATTTAATGCACACCCTAATTTTCGCAACGTAATTTGGCCAAACAAGGTGCGCATTACATTCGGGTAAATACGGTATTTACATTACTCAGCAACCCAACTTGGACTTTGTAATGTCTGTGGTAGGTTTAGTACAATCTTATCACATATAATATCAGTACTGAGTACACTTATAATTCATACCTGCCCTTGATAACACTGAAAACAATTGCTCATTAACTTCCCAAGGGCCTTCCCAGAATTCTGTGGTGCAAGATCCTAGGTAGGGTGTGAATTATTGTTATTCTTTTTAATCAAGTACAGTAGAAGATGCAATTTGTCATTTCTGATTTCCCACCCCGCCCAATGTGGTTTGAAAGGCTGTGAAGTGTCTGTAGTATTGGCTAAATAAATGGCACAGGTTAGCATGTGGTGGACTAGCAACAATATTTTGAATGTTTTACAGGGGACACTGGAAGCATCACTAATATTAGCTAGCAAGTTCTATGCCAGAGAGCAAGTAACCTGGCCAAAATCTCATTCTAACAGCCATCTGAACCACACCAAAGTCTGATACATGGCTTCAGGGACTTGTGTGTTCCAGGCCTTGCCTCCTTACAGAGTCAGATCGCCACATAAGAAATAGTGTTATTTTTCTGTAGTGTGTACTCTTGCAGTGATGGTATATTTCCTGATGCCTCTGGCACTGCCATAGCTGCGAGAAGTAATGTCCAGAGCTGAGGGGTTTTATGTGGAAGAATCATTAATATCTGTTGTTGTTTAATGAGAGTGGGAGTCACTAAGTTCTTCTGCAGTGATGGAAGGAGACCTGATAGTTATATCTCACATGCTTGATAAACAACAGGATGGAGCGAAACCACCACCCCCACTCATCTCTTCTCAAACTCCACCCCACCCACCCACCCACAGAGTTATCCTTTTGCACCTTGATTCATAGTTTGGTGACATAACTCTGCATTATGCTTATGGGCTGGAAAGATGTGCTGCATTCCCTGTTAAAGTACCTCTTGCTTTTGCCATACATGTTTTAGTATCATTCACAAATGGTTTTGGAGAGTCGTTCTTCTCATTTGGAGTCTTCTTACACCATTCTCAGGCTGTGCTGTGGTCATTTCTCTAGGGACTCATCTCTCATATGAACTCTTTACAAGGCTTTTAATAATCTTTCTGCCCAATTGCCAGCTCCTCTGTGCCCTCTGCAGACCACACTGAAGTGATAGGTGGTTTACTAGTGTGGTGCTCTGAAGATGGGAGCACACATAAATCTTGTCAAGGTTTAGCCAAAGGATATTGAGACAGCTCAGATAGCTACTGCAAAGAAGCACAAGGCATATTTCCTTATCTCTCTCTTTTGATGCATGCATCAAATACTTTGTACTCTTCCTATGCACATAGCTTAATGTTTCTGTTGCGAGCTACCAGTCATTGCTGACTTCACTGTTCAGTGGCTATGCTGTGCTTTACATGATGTGTCAATGACAGCAGGTATCCAGCTTCCTGCTAATTTGAGTGCTTCTTCCAAGCAAATCATACACTCCCCTTGCTTTCCCTGCAAATGGTACTTTAAATCCAGTTGGTGTCTGCAATCTTTTCCTTATGAATTTCTATTATTGACATTTTAAAATAGAAGTTCAACTCTCTCATGAAGAATGGGGTTCATCCACATTGAACTTTAATGCCGATTTGAAGCTGTGTGAGCCTCTAATTTCCCCCCCAGCAGCCACGTTATGTCCTCCTTGTGTAAGTATCAGCAACCCCCTTCCTTTGCTAAATTTCAATTTTCCTGATCTGCAGATAAGCTGATAAGCGAAGAAGACTCAATATAAAATGGCATGTTATCCAACTGTGGGTGTCCTGAAGCACATTGAGTGAGCAGGTTCTTTTACATGTGGTAACATTTTGTCGGGTGCCACCTATTGCCACAGCTCTTATTTCATTTTGTTTTCATCAGCCCACAAGAAAGAATGTGACCTGCCTTTGACTGCCAGTTCTTCCTGAAGGCATGTCTCCATACTCAGAACTGCAGTTGCACAAAGCAGCTACAGTATATTGAAAATAAAAATTGCCCTTGCAGGTACAGAAGGAAGGAAAGGAAAAAGGAAGAAACTTCAAATCCTTGTCTGGCTTGGAGTGACACACTTCTCCTTTTAGTTTTTACTGCTCTTTTGTGAAAATCTGATTTCCCCCCCCCCAAAAAAAAGTATTCCTATATACATAAAAAGGCAAGTCTGTCATCATATTGCAGTTTGCATGGCCGCCAGTAGGCAGCCACAGCAACGCCAACATAATGACAGACTGGCAGACAGCTGAGCAAGCAGTCAGTGTCTGTGGCAGGTGGCCCATGACAGCTGTTTAAAGGAGAGTGGGAGACATTCCAGAGAGTTTGGCAAACCATTCCCTGAAGTGCCTCCCCATCCACTTCTAAAGGCAGCTGGCAGGGCAGGCTTGGCAAACTGCCCTCTGAAGCACCTCACTCACTTCATAAAACCGCACTGCAGCCACGTTTAAAGGAAGGCAGGAGGCCCTTGAGAGAGCAGTTTACCACACTGCTTTTCCCTTAAAAGGGGTTGGAGCAAGCTGTGAGGGGAAGGGCTTGCGGCAAGTTGTGACGGGACAGGCGAAGGGAGGTGTAAAGGAAGGGGGTTGGCCGGGTGTGGGCAAGGGGGTTGGCAAAGAAGCTAGTAGGCAGGTGGGTTGGCAGGCAGAGAAAGTAGGGGTGGCAACCTCTCATATTTAGAACAATCATTTACAAATAAAAAGTTGTGTGCACAAAGGTAAACAAATGCCTGCATGCATGGCTACCTGAGGTGCTTATGTCTGGTGGAAGGCACATGGAAACAGTGACCCACATACACATAATGTGGACACAGCCCAGATATAGAATGCGATACTCTGATTGTTAACCATAGTCACATTTAGAGAGTGTATAAAACAACTTATTTTTTAAAAAAATAATTTTTATTAATTTTCCAAACACATAATAAAAACAAACTATAAATAAGACAATAACAATAACATACAAACAAATAAACACATATAATTTCTTAACCTTATTTTCGTATACCTTATTTCCTGGACTTCCCCATACCTTCCCTTTTCTGCATCCTTGTTTCACATTTCTTCAGCAACTTCTTAAATCAAATTTAAACCAATCACTTTCATTAGATTTTTTCTTTGACTTATTGGTTTCAGCTGCAATTCTCTATTTCTTAGTTCCTTAACATCTTAACACTCCTCAATTTTACAACAGTTTTTAAGATATGTTTTAAATTTCTTCCAGTCCTCTTCCACTGTCTCTTTCCCCTGGTCACGGATTCTGCCGGTCATCTCTGCCAGACCCATGTAGTCAATCACCTTCGTCTGCCATTCTTCCAGAGTGGGTAGTTCTTGTGTCTTCCAATACTTTGCCAAAAGAATTCTTGCTGCTGTAGAAGCATACATAAAAAACGTCCTATCCTTCCTTGGCACCAATTGGCCGACCATGCCCAAGAGGAAAGCCTCAGGTTTTTTAGAAAACGTCCACTTAAGGACTTTCTTAATTTCATTATAGATCATTTCCCAAAAGGCTTTGAAAACAACTTATTGAGACACCTGAACTGGTGGCTAGTTTGTTCCCAAACCCTGCTGCTGATGCATCTTGGGGCTGACAGTAACCTTTATAGCCCTCTGCAGTGGATGCCTACTTCTGTATGAGCCATCCTTCTACTAAGAAAGATCTTATCAGAGGCCCTCTAGCATATCCCAGTGTTCCCAGAACTACTCAAGGTTAGGACTCATTCACACTTCCAATTGCCATACCTCTTTCCCCCAGGAAAACCCACTGTTTAGCCCTGAATCAAAACAAATGGCCATCGGGTTTTCTGCAGTGTGCTGATGTAGCACTAAATAGTTTTAGTTTTCAGTGAGGCAAAAGCAAAACTGCTCCAACCCATCTCTTGAAAGGGTGGGACCAGCAGAAAACCGCTTGGACTTGTGCTTTCTAGGCACTGAACAACTGGAAGTGTGGACGAGCCCTAAGCTTGGACTAGGGAGAGGGTCTTTACAGTGGCTGCCCCTAGGCTTTGGAACATGCTTCTTCAGCAAACTTTTAAAAGCTGAAACCTTATTTTGGGAAGGATTTTGAAATATGAATGGTTTTAAGCTCCTGCACTGATTTTAAATTGCTGCATCCACTGCATTGGGTCTATTGCTGAAAGGTGTTTAATTGTTTTAGTGGCTGCCTGGTTTTCTGTGTGTGTGTTTTGCAGTTTAATTTAGTAGTTTCGCTTTTTAAAATGTATTGCTAATCACCTTGAGTTTTGCTTTATTTTAAAGGAAAGGCAGAGGCAAATGTTAACCCACAGCTCAAAAGGGGTTCTTTGTGGCCTTCCCAGAGCCCTCGCTGACTCCCGTTTGTAATATGAGGTCTTGCTATTTTGTTCACCAGCCCCAGTGATCTTGAGCTAGAGAACACAACAAGCAAAGCTTTGCACATGCCCACTATGGATGGGTCCAAACCATGTTACAGTCACCCCACATTTCCCCAGTCCAGTGACTGAGAGACTCAGCAACAGGAAGGGAAGAGTTTATGGATAAAGAGCATAATGCTCATGTCTTTAAAAAGGCCCTGCTATATTAAAACTATATTCTCCAACCAATAAAAGTAACTGTCTTTTATCAATTTAGCTTTATGAAGATTTAAATATACAGGCAATAGCAAACCAGCAGCAACTTGTGTATTTTAGATTGTAAGCCTGAGGGCAGGGACTAACTTAACATCAATGTTTGTAAGATGCTCTGGGAGGCTTCTTTTAACTGCAGAGCAGGGTTAAAATCCTTCAAATAAATAAATATCACAATATTCAGGATATTGAGATTTAGAGATGGAGGGCCCCTGCAGCCTGGTGTTTTTGTGCCTGTTTTCTACAACATGACCTTGATGCAGTAATAGTGCTTCAGTGGTGGGTTTATACTGCACTGTCCACACATAATCCTGCTTTTATTAGATGTTCTGCAATACCTCCCCAGTGTTACGGCATTATTACCATCTGGTGGGATACTCTTGCACTACTGTGCAACAAAATCGAGACAAGACTTCCAATGATTGTAATATGTAACATGAAAAGTTACAGAATTTCAGCAGGAAACTGCAGGATATGCACCAGCATGGAGCTTTTGCAAGCACAATCAGCAATGAAAGCAAGATTGCATAAAACTGCATCGATGCCATTATGAGTACAAATAACTGTGAATGCATAATAAGAGGGCCCTTAGGCTCAGATCCTAAGGTGAGTGGAAGGAAGGAACTTCACAGAAAGGAAGTTTCCCAGTCCCTCTTTTGCACTACATCCACCTGCACCTCCTCAAAAAGCTTCCCAGAGAGCCCCCCTTCAAAATAACATGGTGCATCTATGCTGCTTACCAAGGGGGGGGGTGAATGGCAGCAAGGAGCTCAGCATGGTGTGGGCACAGCAGCAGAACCAATCTGATGCTCCTATTTCCCTGCCTCCCAAAAGCTCCCATTCTACTAAGTTTCCCCAGCAGGAGTCTGCCCCAAGCTACACACTTGCTCCTTCAGAGGGAGTGCAGCCCCATCCACAACTTGCCTATTTCCCAAAGATGGGAACCAGCCACTCAAAGGGCCTCTGTCTTCCCAGGATCCAAGCACAGTTGGCTGGCTCTCATCCAGTCCACCACTGCATTCAAACACTGAACTGAACTTTCCCATGCCTTAAACAGTGCCATAGGGAGGAGATGTGAGGCAATGCAGCCACAGACATTTTCACCATAATGTGTTGTGGGGCCTAAGTTACTGACAGGCTTCTAAGGAGTTTATGGGGAGCTCTCTGAAGAGTTCACTGGCTAGCAAACTATAGTAAACAAAGGCTACACACACACACACACAGAGAGAGAGAGAGAGAGAGAGAGAGAGAGAGAGAGAGAGAGCGCGCGCTTGGCCATGACACCACATTGCAGATACAGCAAAGCAGCCCATAATTAATGGAAAGACCCAGGGCATGGAGGCACAACCTGGAAGGAAAACATACTTATTAGAGTTCCAGCAAGAGTGCTGCCTTTTCTCAAAAGCAGAAACACCTGTACAAGTTCTTGTGCTCCAGTCTGAAGCACACAGATTTCTGAGAAAGCAAATGCAATATTTAGCAGCGTTTTATGCTATGAGAGCTCTTGCTATTCATTTAAAAAAGAAAGGAAGAAGAAAGAATCTCTTATGAAATGCATGCAGTGCATAGTTTGGTTAGTGCTCATTCATTTCTCTTTCTCCCCAGTGTTGCGACCACTCCTCCTCCTCCTCACTTCTGGCCAGGCCATTTTGGAATAAAGTGGTTGCTATAACTCATGAAAATAAAACACATACGCCACCCTTGGAAGACATGTATTCTATATGAAAATTTGGTTTATGGCTGCCAGACCCACAAGCCTGAACCCACAAAGTAATTCCACCAGCATCCATCTGTCAGGCAGACAAGCTAAATGAGAGCAAGAATTTATGCCATTCCATCCTGAATTGGCTACTTCTGGTCTTCCATAGCTAAGAAGATTAGAAATGAGACTCATCCCTATAAGCAAGGTTTTCTTGTTGCAACCAAACACAGAGAGGATTTGCCATGCAAACGTAGGGAGGGAAATACTAAAAAGAGATCAGAATATTTCCTCCCCAAGTAGGAAGGTGAGGCCCTGTGTAGCTGGATGAATACATGCAAATACCCAATAAGAATGATTTCTTCCTCCTGCATATTAAATTGGCTCTAGAAAAAAATTAAGTCCTGCTCATGTGCAGTTTGCAATCCTGTCACATGCACATTGAACTGGATTTGGAACCAGACAGCCCTCTATAAAGTAAGACACACTGGACACCTTCCATTTGTCACCATTATGCCAGTTCAGCTCCCAGGAAAACTAGCTCAGCTAATACATCCCAATGCCTGTTAGTCCAGATGGGACTGGGCCACTGACACTGTTCAATAGGACTGGCATCTTCTCCCAACAGCATTTATTTCATGGCAGATTGTGAAAAATCCTGCATTCACCTGAGGATGACACATGCATGGAATAGTTGCTCTTTATAAATGCAACTGGGTAACAATACAAGTCTGGCATTTGGCTTGGTTTTAGGCAAATCTTCCAATTTCAACATTATCCTCGGAATTACAGCAATTTAATCCCATTACCTATTGTTCAGAGTCTGAGTTTAGTAATAAATTCCCCAGAGGGACAGACCTTTTGACTGCCTGGGTCCGCAGCTAGCCAAGAGGCTAGAAAACAAATTTCCCATCTAAAAACCATTTGGAGTAAAAGCAATCATTTCCCCCAGCATTCCTGGCTTGCAGTCAGTGTTTGTCTTTCCTGCTTTGCAGGGGTAAGTCTCTGTTAATAGCCAAGCATTCCAGCTCTAGAAGGATTCACAATATTGCATTAAACATTATCCAATCTGCTATGTAACTGTATATGTACACACATTTTGGATAGCTCTGATATATACAGGGTGCACGTTTGCATGTAATAATATTTACCCTTTAAAACATTTTCTAATGAATGGTATCTGAATTGACCCGTCATTGTTTGGACCCTGTTTGCAAATCGAACTCCCATCAGCCCCTGTCAGCATGGCTAATGGCCAAGGATGATGGGAATTGTAGTCCAACAACAGGGTACTAGGTTGAGGAAGTATAGGTTATTTGCACTGGTAAGTACAAACCCAGATGCAAATCCATACAAACCCAGAAACTGAATGCCAGGAAGCCAAGTTCTTTCCCTCCTTGGTTCTCTACCTGCTCCTTGCTCTGAAGGTTTAGATGCTTAGAAAACTGGAAAGAATAAAAAAAGTCATCAAATGCTGCCTATTGCTACCATAACAAAGATGTTAAGTATAATTGTTTAATTCACACTGAAATGGTGAATGCCTGTATGTATTGCTGAAAGGGTTTACCTGGAAGATTCCATTGAAGCTAAAGAAGAGCAATAAGAGCATCTGGGTGGGCTGAACAACACCTGTTGTTGTTCTCTGCTCTGTCATGTGCCTGCCTTAGATCCTATGAAAGAGATATGCATATCTTAATATGTGGGTCTCCATTTTGTGCAAGTTAGTCTTTCTCTGATGACCACAGAAAGAACAAAGGGGGCATGAAAACAGTTCCAGGCTAATGGAGACTGTAGGAAGAGAGAGACCTTTGCTCCTAGGTCTGTTTGGAATTATCTTTCATTTCTTATTAGTTGCTAAGCCTGTTCTGGACACGCACAAAATATTGTATGGAACTGTTTGGATGTATTTTGATTAATTTTGTTATATTCTGAAGAAAGTTCTGCAAGTAAAGTTTGAATAATATCTAATGGGTCTGGGCAATGTTTTATTCCAAAAGGAGCCTGTTTTTATGCATCCAGTTGCTTCATGCAATATCTGCAATTAATATCTGCAATAATACATCAGCCCGCCAGTCCCTCATAAGTCAACCAACACAATCTTTAAAGTTTAGTGGTCTGCAGCAGCATGAGAAACAGTGCTAAATTCACTGCATGTGAAAAACTTGATGCCCAGAACAGAATGTTTGGCTTCCCTTTTAACTGACTGCCACATTGCAGAATGTTTGTGTTGTGTTTAAAGACAAAACAAATTATACATTAGTATGCAGTCGAAGAGTAGGGCTGACCACTTGGGGATCAGTATGCACACAAAACTATATGCTCAGCATGCATAGAGATGGTGGCGATGACTCTGCTCACCCAGACATTTGCTCCGCTCAGACAAAGCAAAGGAAAATCAAATTCAACATTCTGGCACTGTGCAATTACAAAGAGACAAATTTAGAATCTTGAATCTGATACAATGAAGCCAATGCTTATCAGAACTCTGTCTGTTGCTATAGCTAGGCCATATAATGCCTCTTCGCATTTCCCCCCCAATAAAATATACTTGAGGCAAGAAAGAAGATGAACAACCTAGCCTTTGTATAACAAGGTATATCCACATCCTTTGTGCAACTGACCTTTTGCTAATTTAGACCAGGGAGCATAATGTGCAGTGGCAAGGCACGTCACTTAGGATTGTCTCTCTTCAGACGTGATGCCTCTAGCAATGTAATTTATATTTCATGCACAATTGAAGCAACTAATGATATAATTCTCCAAGGGGGGAAACAAGTTGTTACAGTGTTAATTACATTGCAGTTGCATTTTCCTCTTGCTTCTGCAAAATCCTTTAAGATTTATAAGTTGGGAGGGGGACCCCAAAACCTAGGGTTATACATGCACAATGTGGAATGGTAGCTTCAGTTACACAGACTTCATGTGTTCATTCCAGAGAACGAAGAGCCATCAAGTTCCAAGGTTCACCAAGTAGTGAAGCTGGAACTAACCACACAATACGATATCATATCATATGAATATTCAGCCTTCACCCTTTTAACCTTTTCTCACAACAGGCTTGCACTGAGTACATGTGTGAAACACGCTTATGAACGCCCACTGAATAACACTGGCTACAAAAAATAGAAATAAAAACTAGAAATATGTTACACAACTCATGGATAAAAGCTCATACTATATGTTCCCCTTGAACTAACACAAAAAAGACACAGTACAAATGGAGAAATCTTTCTGGAACCCCATCCCTATCCCACCTTTGTCTATGAAAAACAAAAGTGCATGACCTGTCAACTTACTGAAGTCTCTAATCAAAGATTTAACTTGTGTGTAACAAGTCACTGCTTAATCTTTCTACCCCAAATTTGTAGCAGACAACCCTCAAAGTTACCCATCATCCACTGCCAAATTTGATATCAGTTTGCTGAAACATTTTCCTAAGTATAATGCTAGAATCTATTCCCTCCCTAATTGCTCATTATAATGGCAGAATGAGATTCAGCCAACTCTCCCTTAAGATGAAGCCATGACTGTGGACTAAAATTAAAACAAAGTTAAAAACAATGAACAATAATGACAACCAAAAAGCAGCAGTTACAGCAGTAACAAAAATGAAAACTAAAGCATATAGCATTACAAGTTTAAAAACAGCAGCTCCTACACCAAAAGTTGGCTGAAATTAAATAGCAAACGACAATGACCAAGGCCATTAGGTTCTTAAGGGGGTAGTCAGTTTTGGAGTTAATTTGTTCCTTAGCCGTTCAAATCTTTAAAAGTCAGCACTAGCATTTGATATGAATCTCAGAAACAAATTTATAACCTCTGCAGATGGAATAATTTCAGAGTTAGCTCTTCAGATGCTCCAGTGCCAGAAAAGAACTTGGCAGCAGAAGTTTGCACCAACTGAAATCTCTGAATTTCTTTTTCATATGTTTTCATTTAGGGCAGCCCCAAGTAGAAAACACGTTAGTAACCTAGTCGGAAAGTGACTAGAGCATGGATAACTGATGCTACATCCATTTTCTCCAGGAAAGCTGCTAAAAGGTGCTTATCATAAGAACATTCAGAAGGGTCCTGTTGGATCAGACCAAAAGGCCTATTTGGTCCAGCATCAAAGTATGGGAAGCAAGACATAAGCACAGTGTGGTTTCCCGGCAAGTGGTCTTCAGAGGCACACTGTCTCCAATGCTGTAACCTGCATGTCCAGAAAAAACAGCCGATCAAGGAGTACCCCAAGCCATCAGCTTACTGCTTCAGAGGAGAAGAATCTCACCCAGAACAGGTTGAATATCTTCACTCAGATTGCCCTTTGAACAAAAATACAGCCATCTTATCTGGGTTGTTTTAGTTTAATAAACTTCCTGTTTTGGCCACCTGCCAGCCTAGGTTTGCATAAACAGGGATGGTTTTGTGCAACAATACATAGATATAAACAAGCTATAGATATGCACCCACTTTTCCAGCTAAGAAAGCAGCCTCTTCATTGTTGAAATAAGACTTGACAGAAGTTGAAAAGGACTGGAAAGAAAAATAAAATGCTAGAGCCTTTTTCCAGTCTATAATAATAAACTGGTCAGAGTTCTACAACCAGAACACGGTCCTGTCAGCGCACAACATGTGGCAGGTGGGCAGTATTCATTTCTCAGGGTTACAAGCTGTGAGGGCCTCCCTTAGCCTCTGCCTACACAACAAGCTGTCTATTGCTCCTGTTGGTGCACCTGTGCTCATTCTGATCTTGATTCCTTCCTTAGCAGTGTTTCCTTGGACCCAGGTTTGCTTCTGCCTTGTGCTGGACTTACATTGTATTCAGGAAAAGAGAGAGGTGATCGCTTGAGGAGGGATCCCCCAGAGTACTGAGAGGGATATGATGCACATATGGTGTACATATGGTGGCATGTTACCCTGCTCTCTTGTCTCCTTTGTCAAATAAGTATTCTGGTTTTAATAGTGCTTCACAAACCTGCACAATCTCTTTGGCCAGACATGACAGCAGGACAAAAAGAAATTAGTAGGTCTGCACTATGGATGAGGGGGAGACTGCCTTCCACAGCACCTAGTAGCTTGTGTAAAACTTGGCTCTGGGTGTTGGTAGTGTTACTATAATAAAAAAGAGCACCTTCCCTCTCTGATCAAGCAGTGAGCCACTCACCTTCACCTGGAAGTGTCCTAAGGGTACCAGTTCAGCAAGCACATCCATTCATGGTTTCCTCCTCTTTCATTGATACCTTCCAACAATAGTGGTTTCCTAATGACAAGCATCAATATATTTACATTGCCACAGGTCACCAAACTGCTGTTCAGTAATCAATATTAGGTTTTGTTGGCGATAGATAAGCAATTTCTCTCTTAACTTAGAGCATAGACATAAATTCAACCTGGCCTGCTTCCGAAATAGACATAGATCTCCATAACCGATGACAGCTGATTTACACATAAGAAAATGACACTGTGATGAACGAAGCCTCCAGAAAATGTGTTCCTTCAGCTTTGGCTTGGGTTGAATGTCCATGCTTCATGAACAGTTTTCCCAGAATTTAGTTGCTGGAAGGACATCTGTTCCAATGACCCTTCATTATGCAACTCAGGGCTTCTCCAATTTTATTTAGCATCCATTCTGTTTTGCATGCACAAAGCTTATGCAGAAGTTATGCCGTGTCGTAAGTTATAAGTTAAGTCATAAGTTATGTGATGTGATAAATTATGCAGAAGTTAAGTGATCCCACAATTTTTAGTGCATTTCCCCATCACATTCCTAACTGCAAAGTCCGTTCTTTTCTTTAAGTGCCAGAATGCTTTAATCCACGTTGATTGTGCAAACCTATATTTATAGCATGCACTCGAATCCATCCCACAAAATAATAACAGTCCAGAGGCGACCTCAACCTTTCTTTCTTTTTTTATTTTTTAATAAATTTTTATTGAGTTTTACACAATTTAAAGACATACAATACATAACAAAGACAAACAAACACAAACACCAACATGTATAATTTCAAATCCTTAACTTCTTAACCCTTTGTGTGGGCTTCCCCCCCTCCCATTCCTGTATCCCAATTCCAATATCTAGTTCAGCAAGTTCTTATTGAATTAGCTTATATGCTTAACTTTCAAATATATATACTTATTTTTTTAACCTTATGTAATTAACCTATATAATTAATTTAAACACCCATCAGTACATCCTTTTCTAAGGTCGATCTAAGATCCCTTCCCACAATTTCCCAACTTCCATAAAAGTACTAAGTAACAAAGACATTAAATTCTAATTATACCCCCTTTACCATCCCAGCTTTCCTCCCCCCGTTCCCGGTTAGGTCCCCAAAGAATGTCCATTGTCCTGTCATTTCTCAGCCCGGATCCCTCACATCCGAGGCTCTTAATTCTCTCTCGGGCCCTCTCAGCCGGTTTTGTTGACAGTCCTTTATCTTAAACTTCATGTCTCGGAGACTCTCTGTCTCAGTAGGATCTGCATTTCTTCCAGCCAAACCTCCAAACTCAAAAGCGGAGCCCAGGTGATATTTCATATTCCTTTTAAGTCCAAAAGTCCCAAGAAGTCCAAAGGCTCCATCTTTCACCTTGTACAAATTTATAATCCCAAGGTCTTCCACACTTCCCATAAGAAAGTCTCTGCGATCCTCCTTCTCAGTTGCCAACCAGGTTCCTGTCATCCAATACTTATTTCCCTTATAATATATTTTTAAAGGCTTCTGGTTATTCTCTTTCTCCGTCGATTTTCCAACGCCTCCTTCTTCCTCCTCTGAAACAGTAACATTATCTTCTTGTTCGACTGCCCGAGTATTTTGCGTCAGTTCTTTTGTATGGTCAGCAAGTTTATCTGCTTTAAGACTCAAGGTCATAACATCTGTTGCAAAAGCTCTTTGTTGATCTTGTAAATTTCCCACGAGAAGAAACATTCTCTCGAGCTCTTTGTGTATTTTTCCATCTGCTGCCATTGTAGTGTCTCTACTTCCCCTCTAGAGGGATTTAGTTACTTTGTATTTTCCTCCAACAGTTCAATTACTTTGTTTAGTTTTGTTTCTTCTTTATTTCCAGTAACCCAGAGCCAAATTCGATACAAATAACCAGCCCAAATATCAATAAACAGCTTTTCCTTATTTGACCGCTCGTTTGACAGCTGTCAAGTTTATGTCTCCAGAGCCAGCTATTTCGCGGGTCCCTCCCGGGTTTCGGGGGGGGGAATTACCAGTCCGTTTCTCTTCTTTTTCTTTAAAAAAGAAGGGTTGTTCTTGATTCTTTCAAAATCGTGGGATTAATAACATTAATTTCACAAGGAAACAAAAAGTCCTTTTGACCTTAGTTGTTTAATTCTTGCTTTAGATTTTCTACATGTATGGGGGGGCGGACTTCCTTTTGACGCCTCCCCCGATCGTACCGAATTTCAAGAAATTGAAGAAAGTTTTAGATCCGAATTTCTTATTACTCACGGGTTGTTGTTTTGCAGTCCCAAATTCAAGGAAAAAAGTCAGCGCTCTCCGGCTATGGCTTGCGGCTTCGCTCCGTAGAAGTAGCGATCTGCTCCAGCACCGTGCCGCTCACCTTCCCCCACTCCAAAGCCTTAAAAAAGGCTTCTTCGCGGGTTGGGGGGGCGCAAGTGGTGCCCACTGAGCCACCACGTCCACAGGCTTCAGCGCCTGTGGTTTTTAAGGGTCCCCGCGTCGCCGTTGCGACAGGACCCGTCTCCCACGGAGCCGATTCTCTCCGGAGCTCGGAGAGAATCCGCCATTTGCCGTTGGCGCTAACCCGGAAGTCCCGACCTCAACCTTTCTCCTACATGACCTAAGGTCTCTTTGAACCACTCTCTTCCAGGTATGAAGCGTTCGTTATTATTAATGAAACTTAATAGCCACTTTACACAAGCATTTCAAAGCAACCTACTAATCAAAATTCATGTAATCCAAACAATTTAAAACAAAGGACAATGCAAGAGAATTGAACCATAAATCAACACCTCCGTTCCATAGCATGGTTTCAAACAGCCCCCAAAGGAGAAAAGCAAAGTAAAGTAAATACCCCTAACTGCTGCAAAGGAGAAGAAGAAAATCAACAATCAGATGCCTGGGAAGAAAGAAGTATCTTTGCCTGGCAAAGAAAAGGTGTCAATGTCGGCTCCAGGCAAACCTTCATGGGGAAACACACCATAGAGGAAAAGGCCCACTGGAATGTTGCCACCCTCTGGAGAAGAGGAGGCACACAAAAAAGGTTGTCTGATGCAGGTCTGAGCAAGTACACTGTATAGTACGGTATTTGGGACCTAACAGCTAAGACTTTATTGGTTAAAACCAACACCATGAATTGTGTCAAGCTGTCTGGGCTTTGGTCCAGCCTTCCCTCCTGTTGCCATTCAGACTGGGGAGGAGTGGGTTAAAGAGGCCTTTGATTGTGTCTTGGCTGGCACCAGTGGAGCCTGTGGGTGGAACGAATGTTGCTGGCCCTTTGGCCCATTCCAAACACAGCCCCTGTTTAAAATTAATTGCACACCAGGGCTATAAAACCTCTGGGAACAGAGATTGCCTTATTTTGCTTGCAGAGGGAAGGGACGGAGTACGCTATACTACTCAGTACATTTTGGCCTCTGTCCCATTTAGGGCCTTCTGCTCTAACATAATACATGTGTTCTCTAATAATAACAACTCTAAATTGCTAATTTGTAGGGGGTGGGTGGGGAACAATTAAAAAAAACCCTTTTCTAAGCCATAGCAATGGAAAGCCATTCATTAAGGCATGAAGAATACATTTTGAAAAGCACCTCTATTACATTCTCCTTTGGAAATGCAAGGGACAGGGATTGTTTTGTTTCCATAATGGCTCTATGGGTCTGGGTGAACTTTTGCTTGTGAAGCAGAATAGAAAGGTTCTGGAGACAGAGCAGAGGGAATGATTGGCAGAGCTGTTTTGTTGCCATGGAGAAATCACTCCGAACGATTCATCAGACAATGGACCGCACTCTCTGGGTGTTAGCTTAGCCGCTTGTGCATGTCTGTGTGACACATGCCTCCGTTCCTTGTTCCCCCAACTAAATAGGAACCCGTACATAACAGCAAGGATCTTTGCTGTCAAGATAGCAAAGGCGAATAAGAAACTCAACCATACGTTGCTGCCACCAATTCTCCCACTCCTGACCATGAAGGAAGAGGATACTGCTGCTAACATTGCTGGAACATTTGCCTCTTCTGTAGTAAAGCAGAAACTGAGAAGTGATGCTTAGAATGGGATCAAAACCCCTAAACTGAACAGGACTATGCTAGTGCTGCCATATAATGAAGTGGCAAGGCCAATACAATGCTGTGGTCAGAACTAGGGTCCTATTCAGGAAGCATGTGTGTGGAATATAGCAGGGAGGACGCATGGGGCCTTGCCTGCCAGCCCCCATGTCCCCTTGCATGGTGCTTACTCAAGCTAAGCACCACTCTAAGCGGTTAACAAAAGGCAATCCAAAATATGAAAAAAGCAAGCATTATAAACAAGGCATAAAAGTAATTGAAATATAAAATAAAATCAGTTGTTTTAAACCAATGGGTTGTGTTCAGTGCAGCACTAAGGAGATTGTTCCATCAGTTCAAGCATTTCCGCTTGCCCAATGGAACAATTCACCTGTTCCTCATTCACTGCACTATTCTGGGATGTTCTCTTCATGCTCTGGGGCAGCTTTTGTGAGGACATGTGGGGGGAAGTCGCATTGCACTAGGGCAGTAGTTCCCAATTGGTGGTCCACAGACTCCAGGGGGTCCACATAACCAACTCAGAGGGTTCGTAGCACCATACACATAACAAAAGAAGGGGGGACCATGGCTCAGTTTTTGAAAAACAGGGGGTCCACATTACTTAGCTAATTGGGAGCCACTGCACTAGTGGGAATCCTTGCACTGGTTTCCACTAGCACAACAATTTAGTTGAATACAGCCCAAATATAATTGCTAAATAGGCAGGTTAAAATTGTCTGCTAAAATTATCTGTTTGGGTAGGCTTGCTGAGACAACAAAAGTCTTTAGCAGGCACAAAAAACATGACAGCAAAGTCTCCTGCCTACTATTAATGTTGAGGGAGTGCAAAAGAGTAGATGCTGCCATACCAATGGATCAATTTCTTAGAAGTGTGGAACAGGCATTATGTGGCATTTTTGAAAGGGTCTGTTCTGCAGATCTACGTGGTCAGGTGGGCACAGAGGGAGTGACGCAATCTAGAGTGAGGCAACTAAACTGGCCCCAAGCACTTCAAAGCTTCCCCACAAGCATCAACCTATGTGAATGTTACATCACAAAACCTTGTGTATAATTTACAGGATGTACTGTGGCCTGGCTATTCCTCAAATGTCTCTTCCCAAGAATGTCTTCTGAATATAGGGAGGCCAAATCTGCTGATCAAATTAGTTCTGCAAACTTAAGTTTATTAGCTGGAAGTACCTTCAAAAGGAAAGGAACCTGTCTTTCAATAAATTGGGGAGATGGCAACTGTTTTTACCTAAATATAAACTGTTTTTACCTAAATATAAGGTCTGCACATCTGCAGGAGGCGAATGGTTCTTCTCCAGTGAATTAATACAACCCTCATAATGCAGGTGCACTAACTGTCTAGTACTTCCATCAGAGCATATTTGATATCCTTCTGAATTTGTCCACATGGGGACTCAAGGGCAGGACGAAATACGATTAAATCAGCAAGCAGAATGCAGTAAATAATGAAAGGGCCTGAAACAGCCAAGGCTGTGTACATTAGTCAGTTGTGTATATATAAGTATTGCTTTTGCCATGTTTCTTCTTAGTATTGCATTTGATACTAAACCAGATGGGGAACTTGAGTCAAGGAAGCTATTTGAAATGAGCCGTCATGCTTCCCTGCTTGTTTTCATGCAGAAATAGCAGCCAAATGAATGTGACTATTCTTGAACCCTGAGCAGCTGCAGAGCTTGCCATATCGTATTTTTGTTTCTCCTGAGCAAAGTAAAAAATAAACCCAGCTATAAGGAGTGAAGGGTGATGTGCTCTTTCTCAGAAGAAAGCTCCATGGAAATAGCTTCTAATTAATTACTTCTGAGTAAAGCTACTGTTTATTTTAACCATCCTTTGACTATTTTTGATACCTGCTGTTAACTTTTTTTTTAATCTAGAATTTTAAAATGTTTTCTTTTACTGTTGTAACTCTCCCTGGAACCTTGGGGTGAAGCATGGGTAATAAATAAAATAAATAAAAACTAAATATTATAATGTATTTTTACCAACATTTTAAAAAATATGTTGTAAGGAGACCTCAGTGTAACAAGCAGCTAACATCCTCATCCTCATATTTTAAGAAGTTGTATCAAAAGACTTTCAAATTCATCCTCTGGATATTATTTCAGCAGTCATTGCTTCGCTGGCTGCTCACATCAGCGTCCTTCTCTCAAGCTGGACACAAACCAGGCTAGTAGACTGAAGAATCTATATCGTGCTAAAGGGAAGCAGAGTCAGACAAAATGAGCTTCCTGTGCCTTAACGCAAACGATTGCCTTCTAAAGCAGTCATTTGTTACTGTAAACATCAGGGGAGTGGATGCAGCAGGGTCAGCACTTTGTCAACAAAGATCCACCTCCTTGGAAGCAGCAGTTTCAAATGACTTCGTGGGAAGTGGATCTAGGTCATAGCAAATAAGTTTGTGCCTATTGCTGCTTTCTTGTGGACAAGATGTGCCAGATAATAGAGTGTGCAAGTTAAGGCCTAGTAATGTCCCATAGAACAGCTTTATTTTTAGAAACTTGCCCCTCATTTGTCTGAGCCAGTGCTGGATTTACGTATCAGATAAACAAGCTATAGCTTAGGGCCCCACTCTCTTGAGGCCCCCCCAAAAAATTAAAGGGGGGAAAAACCTGGATGTACATTTCCAAAATATAAGATAAAAAACTAATGAAATAAAACCTACATGCAGCAACAGTGTTTTGTGTTGTGTAGGCTCCTATGATGTAAGTAATGGGCCCCGCCTGCTAGCCTGCTCCCTAAAATATCACTGGTTTGCTCATTTCTATATACAGGGTGCCTACATTCTGCATGGACTGGTTGTATGGCAACATGTGCAAATGGCTTTAGATACCTATTAGGTCCATAAATTACCATAAAGCATATATTCAACACAAAAAACAGTGACAATTTGTTGTTGACAAAGGAAAGAGGGACATATAAAGGGCCCCATTACCTTCAGTGGCTTAGGGCCTCATCAAACCTAAATCCGGCCCTGGTCTGAGCTCCAGATGAGGCTGAGCAAGACCAGCTTTTAGTTTCAGACTTGTGCAATGGGGTGGGGAGTATTTGCTCTGCCGCAAATTTGCTATTAGCTTGGGTGATCCGCAGGGTGGCTTCCATAGATGATTGCTGTACCTGCAGTTCAGCATATTGTTCTGTTTAACATACCTTTTTACTTTGTACTTTGTATGGAAAAATCCAATGAACCTCTATTAAAACACTTTGTGAATCCTATAATATGATTTTTTTTGTGTGTAGCTATGATGTTTAGCTTTTTTGTTAGTTGTTTTGTTAATAGTGTAACGTAGATGGTAGTTGCTTCATTTCTGATTTGTGATTGTTTTATTGATGGTTTGTTAAGTATTCTATATGATTTATGCTGTATCCGTGATGTTGCGTTATGTTATTTTTACCTTTCTTTTTGTAAGCTGCTTTGGGATTTATTTGAAGAAAAAGCAACATAGAAATAGAAAAGGGGGAAAAAACCAAAATCCCAAAACATGCAATTCGTTGGCTAGTCTCACCCAAGACTAGCAACAAGTTTTGGACACATTTTTACTTTATGTGTTTTACACCACCTTACTACAAAGGAACCAAAACCATTTACAGTACTAAAGAAGGAGAGAGAGAGAAAAAATTCTGTGCAAACACAAAAAGAAAATTGAAACCTCAGTTAAGCATTCAGCATCACTATCATGCTAATTATAGAAATGGCTAAAATAAAGTGTGGAAACTCCCTGGGCAGTCTGAAAAGAAGGGGAAGAAATCCTGTGTGTGATATAAATAAATAAAACTGACACCCTCTTTAGTGGGGTTGCTGTTCATACCCAACCATATTCAAAATGGCAGCCACCAAGCTGTTCAGTTCTACCCTTTTTCATTAGTGAAATCCATGCTGCAAAGTTAAGGCTAGGTACAAATTTAGGGTGGTGGGTGTGGCAGAATCCAGCCCATTCATAGGCCTTACATAAAATAAGATTTGGCTTAGTGATCCTGTGATGGCAGCCAACCTGGTGAATTTTGAGCTAACAAAGCTGGTGAAGCCATGAAACAATACACTTGTGATTCATCATTTTGTACCTTTATTCATTGCATAAACTGGTCCTTCCAGAACCATTTTCCACAAGTGCTGCTAAGAATATTGTTTACTTTGGAATTCCATGCCCTCAGTTTCATGCATCTATTGACTTCTACAGGTATAGGAAGCAGCTACAATTAAGAATTTGATAACTGTGATTAATGTTGCAGATAGGTAGCCGTGTTGGTCTGCCATAGTCAAAATAAAAAAAAAATCCTTCCAGTAGCACCTTAAAGACCAACTAAGTTAGTTCTTGGTATGAGCTTTCGTGTGCATGCACACTTCTTCAGATACACCCTGAGTGTATCTGAAGAAGTGTGCATGCACACGAAAGCTCATACCAAGAACTAACTTAGTTGGTCTTTAAGGTGCTACTGGAAGGAATTTTTTTATTGTGATTAATGTAACACTGTGGGTGATAGCCAACTACGTTTTAATTAGAACATGACTAAATTAGGCCCATTAATTTCATTGAGTCTACTCTGAGTACAACTTAGATGAGTACCACCCTGTTCATCACAATTACAGAAATAGGATTGAATCCAAACTTTGTCATGCTTTGAGTGAAACCAATGGGACTTAGTCACGACTTACTCAAGTCATATGGATGAGACCTTTGGGTATAAGGTGGTGTAGAAATTAAATAAATTTAAATAAATTTAAAGAAGTCTACTCAAGGTATGACAGGAAGCTTGGCTTCAACTCAGGAACTGACAGGATCAGTGTGGAAATTGCTGTTGTTGTACCCAACGATATTTTACCTAAGAGAAAATACCACCATTTGCCCATTTTTTCAATTTCTTTGTCAGCATATTTCCCATCTCTCTTCAACCCATTAATTAGAAAGCTGCAGAAAAAGTTTGACTGTCTCAGGTTGTAATAAGCATGCTCACTTCCCCACAGTTAAAATTCATATACAAACTGTTCACCTGACCTAAAAGACTGAATGTATGTGCAGCAGGCACAGCTGTGCTTGCCTGATAAATAACCAGTAGCAATATCTGGTGGAAGAATCGCATTTGCGACATCCAATTCTGCTAGATGAAAAGAAGCCTAAAACCAGCACCTTGAGGGAGAATGTGTGCTAATCATGGATAGAAGACCATTCCTAAAGAACCACTGATGGTTTTTTTCTGCGTGCATGCACCGCACTGCCATCATTAGCTGCGGATGCAGCTTGTGCAAGAATTCAGACATTGCAACTTAATCTAATAGGTCTGAATTTTCTGTTACCATATTGCTGCAATAAATTGGGCTACATTGTATAGCAATTTTAGAGCCTTTATGAGCAAAACATCCTGAAAAGATGGAACCTTTACCTACCACCATAATCCATTCCGGCGGCCCGTCCTTTAGGCGAAACGGGTCACTGGTAGAAGCACCATTGTGCGCATGTGCAGGTGCCGGCAGCCACTTCTGCTCATGTGCAAACTGCGCCAGCCACTTCTGCGCATGCGCAAATGGCAGAAGCTGCTTCTGCACATGCGTGAATTGTGGCAAACCCAGTATTTACTTCCAGGTTTGCCGCAGCCGCGACTTGGATTGGGCCCAAGTAGAGGTGGTCATAAGTAGTGGTTCTACTGTACAGCAAAGACCATGGCTTAGTGGTAGAGTATTTGCTTTGCATACAAAATGTCCCAGGTTCAAACTATGGCATCTCTGGGTGGGGCTGGGAAGGATTCCTTGTCCGAAACTCTGGGGAGCCGCTGCCTCTCATTGTGAAAAACAATGAGCTAGATCGACCAATGGTCTGACTTGGTGTAAGGTTTCTAAAGGAAATAATCTCTCTTCCCCCCCTCCCCTCCTTTTCATTTGATTTTCTAGGTTCCTATTTCCTTTTGGTGTATGTTGGTCTTTTGTCAGGGACTGGGCAGAGGAGGAATGGTGGAGACTGCCTCCCCAGCCTGACCCTTCCAGAAAAGAACAAAACAGTTCAGAATTACAACAGTGGTTTGAGGGAGGTCACAGCTCAGAGGCAGATGAGGGGAAAAGCTGGGAAATAATAGGAGAGGAGGAGGAAGCACCAGGAGGGTGATGGCTGATGGACACAGTGTCTTTAGAAAGCATTCCAGACTCCCCCCTTCCAGAACCCGGCAAGCCTTGAAAGTAGTAGAGCAAAGGGCTCAGAAGCAAAGGGCCCTCAGCGCCAGCCGTAGAAGAGATGATGAATGAGGAAGTGGGAGAAAAGAGGGGTGGAGAGTTACTCAGGACAACGCCATTATCCCAAGAGGTTGTGTTCTAAGCCTCTCTCTGTAAATACTGAATAAAGAGCAGATGGTAAGAACTTTTCCTTGTCTTGTATATTTCTGGCAACCGGCCGTGGGAGTTGCTTACTGCCATCTGACACCTTTTTGCCTTTTTTCATAGTTGAGCTCAAGCTATGACACAATGTCTTCTGATTGTGCCCCATTCTCTCTTTCTCAGAGATTGACCATGTTGAACATGCCAAGCTCTTTCCTTGGAGCTTGAAGAGTAACAATAATCCCTCTCTTATTTTTCTTTGTTGTAAGATGTGCATAAAGCAGGGCTGCCAACTTGACTACACAAACACCATTTGAAGGACAATGGCCATCAACTTTGCAGGGGCCTCTCAAATATTTTACTGTATGTGCCAAGGGACCCTGGTCCTTAGGAGCTGGCTCCTGTGACATAAAGCTTTAGCTATTGGATTTCATTTAGAATAACTGTTGACTTTTTAAAAAGCAAAAAGCCATTGTTAACTTAAAAAGCAGTGTGGTGAAGTTTGTTTTGTGGTTAGGACAGCAGGTTATTGTAAGGTTAGGAATGCCCACTGCAGGAAATTTCTTTCCCTCTTAAATTCTAGTCTCCAAGGAAAAGGTGAAAAACCCAGTAAAGTTTTCATCTGATGAGGGACTAGGGGTCGCAGTCAATCTGGATTACTTAATTTCCAGATGGAAAAGTCATTTAATGTGTTTTTTGAGCCAGGAATACCATGAAGCTTAAAAAGGGGAACCAAAATGGTCAAGTATTAGGAGTGAAAAATAAAAAGCATTTGCAGCTGTCTCGCAGAACGCTGGAGGGGTGTGATTTATAAAATTATGAACCAGTACAGTGAAAATGAACAAAGGTATGTTTTTCCCCTCTCAGGTTAGTAGAACCACCTTATGAAATCAGTAGGTGTAGGACAGACAAAAGAAAGTAATTCTTCATACAATGTATAATCAAATGGTGGAATTTATTGCTTCAATATGCAGTAATGACCACTGCATATTGCTGTCAATCTACTCCAAAACTCTGCAAGACGCCCTCCCCCAGCAGTTATATGTAGATGCATGGGCATAGCCAGGCCTTTTGTTAGGGGGTAGGCCTTTTGGGGGGGGAACCTTCATTTGCTATGTATTTTTATTGATGGGGGGGTAGCTTCCCCTTCCTGACCACCCTAGCTACGTTCATGTGTAGATGTTAAACAAAGGATAAAATTGGATCTTAAGGAACCCAGCACTGAAGGCTTCACAGGGCCGAAAAGTGCTCCTCAAACATCACCCTCTGGAAACGACCATCCAAGTAGGACTAGAACTCACTCCTAGCTCAGACAACTGCTCCAGAAGGATACCATGGTCAATGGAATAGAAGCCTCTGAGAGGTTGAGGGAAATTAGCAAGGACTCATTTCCCCTCTCTATCTCCAAACAAAGGTTATCAAAGCAGTTTCTCTGTCATAACTGGACCTAAACCCTAATTGAAATTGATTTAGCTCACATTCACAATCACAGAGGAAGAGTCTGTCAATGCCTGCTCATATAAATAGCTATATGGAACCTCCAGATTCAGAGGCAATTTGCCACTGAATCCATTGCAATGATAGGTACTGTATTGAATGTGGCTCCTATTGGACAGTGTCTATAACATCCTTACTCTTCAGTACTTAAAGCAATCTCTGCCTGCAATGTTTACAGGTTTTGTTTAAAAAAATCTTGATTAATAATTTTTAGGGGCTGAATACTCCTTTGCTTTATCAGACTAAAATTTTAAACATATCTATTCAGAGATAAGCCCTATTGACCTATTGCCCTCAGTGAAGAAATTCAGATTGGTTCTCATTTTAATGCAAACCTACCAAATTCACACTCCCCTCCAAATGTAAACAAATATTCTTTGAAATATGCATGTCTCCGAATTTTGTGATGGGGTTCTTCAACCAAAAAAAATTTATATTATATTATTCTATTCTATTCTATTCTATTCTATTCTATTCTATTCTATGGAATTCCTTTTCAAAAATGTGTATATTAGGAGAAATATACATTAAAATGGTGATGAATTTTCATGAGGACTTTGAAATTTTTTTTGCAAAAGAATGCAGAAATGTGGTGAATGAACCTACGCTTGGAAAGATGAGAAAATTGACAGGTTCATCAATCCCTACTTCCAGATATGAATAACATACAGAATTATTGCCTTTCTCACAGTTAGGAGTAATGAACACAAGTAAGAAGATTCCTTTTCTGTGTTTGTGAACCTTTCGTTGCAAATATTTTTTTGAAAGTGTCTCACTTTTCAGTGCTGAAATGCTTTAATTTTACTTAAAGTTTCATCAGCCAGGCTAGCATCCCTCCATTTTGGCTACTGAATAACCATATTTTGAGAATATGGCTGGGAATCTGCAGAGGAGAGTTTGCAACCTCACACTTGCTTTGATATTAAATCGACTCCAAAAAATGTTTCATTGATGTTTTAGCACAGCATCTCGCTCTTAAGACACATTTGTCATTCTCAAATGTGTCTTATTCTATTCTCTTGAGAATTTGTGAGAAATTGCTTCCTCTGCAGAAGTGGATTCCGCCCAGCGCAGAAACACCTTTCTTTGGGAGGTGTAGCAGAGATCTCCCCAGTAAATGTTTGCCAGGCCTGCCAAATTACCAGCTACACAGATTTCAGAAAAGAGCCCACCCAAGGTAAATAAGGATGTGGTCAAGAAACCTCTTTATGTGAACCTCCAAGGAACCAGGGGGGTGTTAAAGTGGTATGTAGCTTGTAGACAAACTAGGTGTGATGTGGCAGATCTGTAAACAGATACTACACCTTAGAAGAAGGGGAAAAAACACCAAAATTGCATAAAGGGGGGATTGGCTTGAGACCATGTTGCTAGAAGAAGGAGATTAACTATTTCCATATGTGCCATTTTCCTGATTGAAGTTGCTGCCCTTCCCCAATACGGCTATTTACCCTGCAGGAAAAAACATAGAGATACCCTAAACAGAGCAAATAGCAGATTGTTTTAATTGGCAAAGCCATGCAGGCAGAAAAGTGTTACAGAATCCTTCCCCCATCACTGTGGGCATGATTTGATGGACTTCGCAGGTGCTACTTTTTTCTTTTAACTAACCTCGGAATATCTGTGATCATTTGAGTCACATCTAGAGATCTGCGATTCCTAGTATGATGTGAACATTTTGAATTTGGCCTTTAGGGCAAATAAGTATATAGGTTATTATTTCTGTGTCTCAACACCAGTGGCTTCTTCCTTACCTCCCATCATGGCACTAGCCCATTTGGTCTATCTTCCTATCTACCCCATGTTCCACTCAAGTCAGTGGACTCAACAAATTGACGAGACTGGTCAAGATCCTAAGCAGCTTTGGGTCTGGTCTATTTTATTCCTAGGGAAAATGTGCACGTTTCTTCCTCCTTATAGGTGGTCACTTCTCTTCAAATCATCCACTCAGTGGAACAAATGTTCTAGGGCTAAATTTTAGTTGGCCACTCTCGCAAATTCACTGCACCAGGAACTCATAGGGCTTGAGTTGCTGCAAGTTCTTTGATTCCCAGAGTTTTGCAAGAGGTCATAAAAAGGTCTGTATGTGAAATTCATGAGTTCTCAGTGCCGTATACAGATCAATTACTGTGGAGATCCATATATTTAGGTGTCATTCCTATGTTTACACATAGAGGTAATATAATAAATGGTTCCCTTGTACTCTGTTGCCAATCTAGTTGATTCCAAATGGCAGCTCATATCGTACTACTGGTTTGGCATCTGTGTTCCAAACTGGACATCCACACACTTATTTTGGAAGGTGGGAATTAGGATCATAGTGTGGCTCTGCTGTGCAGGTATGTTCTGTACATATTCTGTCTCTATTATCATAGGCTTGGGTGTTACTAGGCAGTGAAGAAACCATCACGCATAGGCGACATGGAGATTACACACACTGCATATACCAAAGGAGTCTGTCAACATGTGTCTCGCTCACTCCACCTTTCGTCCTGTCATGATATCGTTCCATTCTGGGTAATTCCTATTCCCATTTGACAACATGGCAGAGAATGATGGCTACAGAATCTCCATGTGTAAGATGCTATTTGTGTGGCAAGGATCACAATGTAAACTCAGGATAATTTGTATCAGGCTTTCCTCAAGGCAGAGCTTTCCAAACTTTTCATGTTGGTGACATACTTTTTACACATGCATCATTTCGCGACACAGTAATTCAGTTTTAAGAGCAAACCAGAGGTTAAAACTATCCCCTTTCCGGCCCCAGGAGGAGTGCAGGCAGCTTTTGTGCGACACAACTACGCACTGCAGCTGACACACTAATGTGCTGCGACACACAGTTTGGAAAGCTCTGCCTCAAGGTGAACCACATGTTAAAGTTGCATCATTGTTTGTCCCGGTGAATTTACCTAACCATACGCGTGAGGTGCTGATCCTTTTTTAATGCAACACCTACATCCTTCCACTGCATGTCTAGTTTCATGACACTGAGCTGCCTGTTCCTTTTCCTTCTGCCTGTATCTTAATGTACATACGCACAACCTAATCCCAGGAACATTTACTTATACACTATTGACTCCAATATATCATTTACTAGGATTAAGACAATCCATAATGGTTGTATCAGAGGATGCAGCAGCTAACTTAATCTGATCATAAAACTTTATTCTCATGAGCATTCTGAATGGGACTCTCTTAGCATCTTGTTTATGTTTTGTTTGTTAAGTTTCATAAGCAAATTGTACCTAATGACTACCTCCACCCTACTATTGTCTTCCTTGTCATCATTTATATTGTTGCACACCACCCCAGTCTCCAAGAGGTGTGAAATTCCAGGGGTTCCAGGAGTTTACCCAAGGCTCGTGTTTCCTTTGGAATGAGGCATGGCATAGACCATGGTGTCTTCAGGATATATGGTTTATTGACACAGATATACAACCTGAGCCTACAATGGAGGGGTTCACAGCATTAACACCCCCAAGGGGTCTTGTTTCTCCTGTAGCCTCAGCTTGGATTTAAACAGAAATCAAACATTGTGGTCTCTGGATTTCAGCCTGCAGCTTTTCTTCTAGGCCAAATTACATACAATTTCAACTCTAAAACTCTGGCTTGGTCCTCCTAGCTATGTAAAAGCTGGAGGAGGGTCCCCATCCATTTGCTGTCTGACACAGGGTACTCTCCCCTGTTTCCCTTAATGTCCCATCCCCCAGCAATCACCTCATGAGCACTTTTCTTTTTTTTTAGCTTTTAAGTCCTTGGGCAGTAACAATGCAACACACTCCCACACAATGGTGAATTCTGAGCTGCTAAGAACATAAGAAGAACCTTACTTGATCTGGCCAGGTGACATTTGCATTGCAATCCCCTTTGCATGTCTGTTCAGAATTACCGGTAAGTCCCATAGAGTTTAAAAGGATTCACTCCCACCTTTCCTCAGCACAGCTCTGGCTGACAGCCATAAAATGAAACCAGCTATGGGATGACAAATAGGAACAAAGCATTCAATAGGGCTACAGCCCTAGGGAGTTCCAATATCTGGTTCGTAACAGCAGCCAACCAGATGTTTCTGAGAAGCCCAACAGCTGGTAGTCAGAGGCTAATCCCGTGTAATGCTAAAGTGTGTGTCTGTAGGTGCTATGCCTGTCAGGTTAGAAGATGTGGACAGAACCCCTTTGTTACCCTACCCATGTTTATCCTTTCTTTAAATTCCCCCTCCCACTGATCATCACCATTATGAACCTGCAGAGTTCAACCCCATCCAAAAGAGGCCAAATGCCATCTCCAAATACCACCCCTCCTTGAGTTTTAAATGCTTATTATCACACTGATCATCCAATCCCTTATTGCCTCCAAGCATCTGTTCAGAGTGTTCAGAGCAATCAGAGCCACACCTGGATTAGGTTAAAAAAAATCAGGCTTGCATCGCACCCCAGTCCTCAAATGACTTCATTTCACGCAATTGATGACACCTCGAGTCAAATCCTCAGATGGCCTTAATTCACGCAACAGTTAAAGAGTAGGTGTGAAATAGTGCAGGGACAAAATGCCATGGGCCAGAAAAGAGTCCCACAGCATCGCCTTCCGGAATTTTCCCCCTAGCTAGTGTAAAATGCTGTGACTAGACTGGTGATGGGCTCAACTACTGCCGACACACGACACTTGCTTTTTCTTCCACAGGAAGAAGGGCACGTGTAAGCAGTTCAAAGGTGATTTTAGCCTCCTGTGTGAAAATGGCCCGCCATGGTATCCAAGCCATAAATTAGCAGTTCAGGTGACCAACTCACATGTTTTTTGTGAGGGTAATAATAATAATAATAATAATAATAATAATAATAATAATAATAATACAGTTGTACCTCCGGGTTAAGTACTTAATTCGTTCCGGAGGTCCGTTCTTAACCAGAAACTGTTCTTAACCTGAAGCACCACTTTAGCTAATGAGGCCTCCCGCTGCCACTGCGCCGCTGGAGCACAATTTCTGCTCTCATCCTGAAGCAAAGTCCTTAACCTGAAGCACTATTTCTGGGTCAGCAGAGTCTGTAACGTGAAGCGTATGTAACCTGAAGCGTATGTAACCTGAGGTACCACTGTAATAGAATTGTAGAGATGGAAAGAACCACAAGGGTCATCTAGTCCAACCCCCTGCAATGCAAAAATATTTTGCCCAATATGGGGCTTGAACTCACAACCCTGAGATTAAGGGTCTTGTGCACTACTGACTGAGCAAATGTAAGTGGATAAGCACTTGGTAAATGAAAATCTACCCAAACAATAGTGGAAGCTAGCAAATGTTATTCGTTTGCTACACTGTTCTTAAAACAAAGTGATGGAGGTGGGCCACTGATCCAGCATTCCTTTAAAGTTACATATTGTGTATATTTATTTATTAAAACAATGTATATATACAACTTTTCAGAAAAGCTCCCCTACTGACATTAGAGATGGTGCGAGCTAATCCTTCATCAGGTGATTTAATAATTACAAATACACTCGGAGCAAAGATTTAGTTGCCCCTTCACCCACCCTTACAGAGGTTATATGCCAAATTCTTCTAAAATATAACCCAGATCTATTACCTGCAAGCACTTCAATAGGTGGCCAATCGAGGACCCATTGTAAAATTCCCTGGCTTATTTATGGCTGTCTGAGGCCCAGGACAATAAATCAGGACATATATCAGAAGGAGACAACTAAAGTGGGGGGGAAGGCATGCTGTTTGTCAGCAGAAGTGATGCGTGATATAACATGGGAAGGGAGTTGTTTTGCTTTGATATTGCTTCCTCCCGCCACCCACTGGTCCAAAGCATTCAAAGAAAACTTCATAACTTGCCTAGACAACTCGATGTGGGCTTGATAGCAACATGCAGCCAACATGCAGTGAGTTTCTTAATCATGCCTCTTTTCTGACAGGCAGCAGGAAGATAAGGACAGAGACTGCAAGACCACATTGGCCGTTATCTGATGCAAATGAGGCAGCCAGGAAGGCCATCAAAGCAATGGATGAAAGATTTACGTCTTTTACTGGCCATCTGCAAAGCAAAACAAAACAAAAATAGCTGAAACACCAGTTTTCTGCTTTATCGGCTCTGTGAATAACCATATAAATTTCTACGACATTTCTTTAGGCTTGCTGAAGGGGAAAAATTCATCCCTCAGGACTGGGCCAGCAGCCGTAGCAGCATATGGTCTGTTGGAATCAGTCGCTGCGTGGATTTTGTGTGTGTTTGCTCTTTGAACGGGGTGTGCAGAGGGGGAGAGAGAGAGAGAGAGAGAGAGAGAGAGAGAGAGAGAGAGAGAGAGAGGTGACTTTGTGAGTAATTTGGGAAACAAGAGGACTTTATAAAAGATGAAGTTTGCTGAGTTAGCTGTTGGACATCCAATAACTCCTAGATAGGAAAGTTGAACTCCATTTCATGATTGTGAAGTGTGAAGGATGCCAAATTCATTGGCAATCTCCCTCAGGCTGGCCTGCTTAGCCTTGGAGACCAGAGGTCTTTGAGCAAACAGCTTTTTTTCCAGAAGGAAAAAAGGAAAATATGAACTCTGTCGTACAAACCTACAAGTTGTACATGGGAGGCCCTCTTCTGGGTTCCACCTCCAAAGGAGGTTTGGAGATGGGAAAGAGCCTCTTTCATTGTGGCCTCCCCTGTCTGTAGAACACTCTCCCCAGTGAAGCCTGGCTAGTGCCACATTAAAACTTTTCTTTCTGCTCACAGGGGCTGGTTTGACCTGTGAAGCCTTAAATGGTTAAGGAATACAATGCCTCAAGCACCACCTCTCTCCAGAGAAACCTACCCAGATCCTCCACGAGTGGTGTGGAGGATGGCAACACGAGAATGGCCCTTTTTAGCAGTGGCTCCCTGGTTGTGGAATGTTCTCCCCAGGGAGGTTCAGAAGTATTATACACTTTTAAGTGCCAGGTGAAAATGTTCCTCTTCATCCAGGTGTTTGCCTGATTAACATCTGCTACCCTTTTAAATGTGTTGTGGTTAGGGAATTATTGATTTGTTTTTGTTTTTGTTTTGATTACGTATTATGTGTTTTTTATCTTGTATTTTTATGTTGTGAACTGCCTGAGATCTACTAATGAAGAGTGGTATACAAATTAAATAAATAATGATAATGATAACTGGTGCCACGTGATAGGCTGTTTTCATTAATTTTCGGGGTGGGAGATTGTTTTTTTCAACTGGTTCTGATTTTGTTCAGTTTTATAGGATGCATGCTTTTAGTATTATGTGGATTCATTGTTTGATTCATTGCTTTAATTGTTTGGTTTTAAAATCATATATATATATCTGTAAGTCACTTTGGATTTTTTTAATTTTTTAATTAAAAAGATGACTAAGAGAATGAATGAATGAATGAATACCACCTGGGAACATAGTATAGCGTCTGGAGAAGCTCAAGAAAACCAAAGTCAATGTGTTTCCTTTTTCTTTCAGCCATGCTCACCCAGAGGTGGTGGAATGGCCTCGTAAATTCCTAGGAAGTTCACCACAGCCTCTGTAAAAGTGGGAGAATTCAAAGAGGAGCTGTGGGCTGAAAGAAGTGCATTTCTTCCACCTCCACTTTCAGCACTGATTAGAGCCTTATGTTTGTTTTGGAAAAGATATAAGAGGCAACAATTTGCTATGTGGATAACTTCCTTATTTAGTTTAGTCACTAGGTGACATTGGACTTGTATCTTGGTGGACTCCAGAGTTTCTCTGCCGTCCTCCTTTTAGAGCAGCAATAAAGTTTTTGTCCAGCTTCCCGACTAGTGTGTCCTATAAGCCTTCTGTGACAAAGCATTCTGTGACAGTACAGTATATAGTATAATAAGTTTCTAAGTATGGTTGTGATATTTTCTCAGTTTTAAAGTTTTATCATTTTGAAAACTGCTTTGAGGGTTGTTTTTTTACCCAATCAAGGAATAATTGATTTTATAAGAAAACAAAAAACAAACAATAGTGTTATGAGTTTGGAGCGGCATAAACGCTGAGCTGCCTTCTAATTCCTGGATCCAGTGCAGATTCAATTCCTAAAATAGCCAGACCAGCTTCCTGGTAGGATAACGACCCTCTAATCAGGGGTGGCCAACTCCCAAGAGACTGTGATCTACTACTCACAGAGTTAAAGACTGGCAGTGACCAGGTCAAAGTTGTCAAGCTTTTTTTAGGGGTGCAGGGCAAAAATGTTGAGATTTTTTTAGGGGAGCCAAGCTTGTTGAGCCTCTTTGGCGGGGGAGCCAGTGATCTACCAGTAGTTCACGATCTACCTGTTGGACGTGCCTGGTATAGGTCATTGAAGTAACAAAGTGGCAAATGTGTGTCATCGCTCAACTCATTGGTAGTCAGAAAGCCAGAGCGAAGAGTTGAGTTAAGTGAGCTAGAAGCTAGAAGCTGGAAGGCCGCAGGCTGGGCAGCTGGGAGGCAGAGCTATGCCTGATTTCTGTTGGAATCCAAGGCTGTGACTATGGGAGATGCAAGACCCTCTTGGAATGTTAATGCTGTGAACTCTTCCATCATAGATTCAGGTTGTATATATGTGTAAATAAACTACCGGTATATATCATAAAGACACTACAGTCTCCGCTTTCCATCATTCCCAAAAAACTGAACCCTGGGCCTGGAACCCCTAGAATCTCGCACCACTCAGAGATTGGGGAGGCGTGCAACAATATAGGATACCTCTGGAATTTGACTTCTCTGGCACGGCATCAAAACCCTTTTGCAACAGAAGGCATCGCTAACTGTATCATTATTCAAGGATTAAATATGTTGTGAAATGTTTCCATTTTCCTTTGGTTGTTTGTGCATAATGAGAACGACGGTGTTCATTCATAGCTGAACTTTTAACTGCCGGCATTTCCTTCCTCTGCCCCTGTCCCATCCACATCCTGTGTGGATAACCTTCAGTGACAGGTGCCCTATAGGATTCTCTTCCACAGGAGGTGGGGATGGCCACCAACCCAGATGGCTTTAAAAGAGGATTAAACAAATTCATGGAGGAAAAGGTTATCAATGGCTCCTAGACATGGTGGCTACGCTTGGCCTCTACAGTTGGAGGCAGTAAAGCTTCTGAATACAAGTTTCTGGAAGCCACAGCTGGGGAAAGTGCCTTTGTGCTTGAATCCTGCTCATGGCATCTGGTTGAATGCCACTGGGAGAAGAGGATGCTGGCCTGATCCAGAAGGCTGTTCTTACACTCCCCCCACCAACTATCAATTCTTTATTGATTAAAAGATTTGCATGTCCATACAAACATTATGTATTATTTCTTAACAGGTAAAAAAAGAGAGAGAGAGAAATTATGTAAAATAGAAAATCTATAAAGAAAAAAAAAGAAATAAAGAAGTAACAAAGATAAGAAACAAAGAAATCATTTTTTTTTAAAAAAGGAGACAAAGTTATTTACCTAGTAAAAGCACTCATCAGCACAATCCTTCCCATCCTTCTCATTATACTGTTTGATATAACATTCTTTTTTACACAGGTTTACATTGTATAATATCATTTCTTTCTGCTTTGTATACATTCCTTTGATCTTTTTCTTTACAAATATCATTCAGTTTCTGCTAATATGGAGTTATTTGTACAATAAAGTTTTTCCCCACAGGCATCTGTTGACCACTGTGAGAAGAGGGTGCTGGCCTGATCCAGAAGGCTGTTCTTACACTTTTATGAGTGTGCCACCCTGTCAAAAAAGAAAGAAAGACAATGTTCACAAGTCAAAAGAGCTGCAGTTCTGGGACTTCAGGCAAATCAATAGTGCTGGAACCCAGGAACTGTGGCAAGTTGAGGGTGGGGAAGCGCCTTTAGTGGGTTTCCTTAATCTACAAGAGATTAGCCATTTATTATTTTTCTTACATAACCTTGACTAGACATCTTTTGGTAAAAGCAGCAACAAGGTAATGCAAAGATTCCTGTCCTTTCTTTATTTCTTTAGTGGAAAGGGATGGACAAGGGGTGTGTGAACAATTTGGGAGGAGGGGATTGAGAGAAAGACGTTCCTGTGCAGAGGTGGAACTGCTAGCACCTCCTGGACCATCCATGACAATAAACTAGCCTGGGATAATCACGCTTGGCAGCCATCAGCCCCTGGGCTTCCTAACTTTCCACAAGCCATAAAACGGACAAAAGAAAAGTCACACTCCCCTGTTAAGTCAACATGGCATCTCAAGAGAGGTCCTTTGGGGAGGGCATCAGTGCATGCCTTAAGTCAGGCGTCTTTCTGCTATGTGGCTCACCCTTCCGTATAAAACAAACATTCTGTTTTCTTTGAGGGTTTCCTAGCAGCCTGCTTCCCGAGTTGTGAGAAAACATGAATCATCGGGTCTCCAAACAAAATTGCTTCTGGAGTCCAGAAGCATCTGGGTTGCTTTGAAATATCTCAGTGGAATAACTATAGGGCTTTGTTTTTTTCCTTTTGCAGTGGTGTTTCCTCAGCTGTAGACTGTCCTCCCCAAAGATGTTTGCCCATTATCCTTTAGGCACTGGGCCAAAACATCTTTATTCACCTAGGCATTTTCATAGGCCAAAGAGTTTATTAGCCTGTTCTAAGATTTTATCTGTTGCTTTCATTTTTCTGAGTTGGTGTTCTGTTTTTCCATTGGGCTGTTATCTAGCGATCAGCACCGCACAATCTTATCCCTGTGCACCATGCAATTACACCCAGAGGGTGGGGGTGTCTTACTGTGGCTTCCTGTTTCCATGTGCCAATCAGCCAGCCAGAGTGTGCACAGATCACATAAGGACAAGTTGCCTCCTTTGCTTGGCATGCAGCACAACGCTCCCTTTCCAGGGGGGTCAGAACGTGGCAATGCAAACCATTTCAGATAACACTTCAGCGTCGCTGTGACTTTAATATTTGCTGCTAAACCAAGGTTGGGGGAGTGGGGGAATCCTTGTGCCAGCCAGGCCTTCGAGACAATCAAGCCCATGAACAGACTAGGATCAACTCCTTCTCCTTCAGTGCCTCAGAACAACACCCTCCCCCCAGGGTGTGATATTGCTGCAAACTGACAGTACAAAGAGCTCGGATCTGTGGGTGCCGCTTGTTCATCCAACTGCTTGAATTAACTCTGGTTTCCCTCTTTTTCATCCCCCTCTCCATGGAAAAAATAAAAATAAAAAAGATGGCAGCTTCTCTGAGGAGCTGTCTCCTCTCTCTCCTGACAGGCTGACAGTATGATGCTGGCGGTAATATTTGCGTCTGCCAGGGGAATGCCTGGTTCACTGCTGCCGACTTGCACATTTTAAAACTGGTCTGACACCATTCAGCAATGACAGGATTGCATTTCACTGTAGAACAGCTGTGGGGAAGGGGATTCAGCCTGACTAAGGGCTTAGCCGGACAATTCAAGACGCAGCATGACCATTCATTTAGGAACAGAAGGGCTTTCTGCAAGTTGTGCACTTTTAACCTCCCGCACAGCAGCCTACAGAGGAGGGCAAACAGACTGCACGTCCCTCCCTCGCACCTAGAAAATGGCAGAGGTTGGGGAGTGAATTCAAGTCTGGTCCAAGCCCCTACATTTCCCAGCATTTCCAAGCAAGCTGAGAAAGGAAATTGATGGACTATTCCAACATCATGGAGAAGAAAGCAGTGCCAGACAGGGATTATTTCAAGAGCAAAACCTGCTCCCTCTTCTTGGTTCTCTCTTTTCATGGAACAGAGCTGTAGAGTCAACAGCTAGAGAGCTGGACTCTGCTAACACAGTGTCTCCTCCCCACCTTTCAACAGAGGGCCACAGGCTGCAGTGCAGGATAAATTCAGTTCCATTCATACTTGCCCACTTATTTATTTTTAAAGTAATTCAGGAGCAAAATAAAAAGTTTCTTCTCCTCAGTTTTTGGGAATTATCACCTTATTTTTTAAAAAATAAATAAAGGTGCTTTTCTTATTACAGTGTTACCTCAGGTTAAGAACTTAATTCATTCTGGAGGTTGGTTCTTAACCTGAAACTGTTCTTAATCTGAGGTACCACTTTAGCTAATGGGGCCTCCCGCTGCCGACGTGCCACCGGAGCACCACTTCTGTTCTCATCCTGAAGTAAAGTTCTTAACCTGAGGTACTTTTTTCTGGGTTAGCAGAGTCTGTAACCTGAAGTGTCTGTAACCCAAGGTACCACTGTAATATAATATCAAGAGTACAACAACAACAACAACAACAACAACAACAACCAAAATGACATAGGAGCAGTACAGAGATTGTATTTACCAAGCCACTAGCAGGCCAATGGATCTTAGGGTCAATGGGTGAGATTGTGAATATCTCTCCCGGTTCTTTTTAATTAAAATATGGTCTTGGGGGTCGGAGGTTGCAAATGTATTTGCAACTGTCACAGAAAGAGGGGTGCTTAATCTTTCCCCCTAGATGAAATTCCCCCTCAAAATCACCCCCATTTTTTGTGAGGGTGGATATACAGACATCTGCTTTGTAATGCTTAGCAAGCAACAAAGGAAGACAAATGGCTCAGCAATCCATTATTATTTTGTCATGTTATGCCTTTTCCTTGTTCTCTATACATATAGGGCAGGATTCACCTAACACGTCACATCAGTGGAAGCCCCGTGCAAGGACTTCATCTTGTGGGATAGCACTTTCCCCACCTCTCCTCCCCTGTGTCCCTTGAAATTTGGGGGGGGGGGTTAGAGAGCCCACAGAACAGCACATGGGGGAGGGGAAGAGGGGTCGCTCCATCTTGCAAGCTGCAACGCTTGCGCAGATTGAACATCTGGAAAAGCACGGTGTTGAATTTCATCCATATTAGTTAATAAAGAGTACTGCCTAGGGGTATTTATTTATTATTACTTAATTTTGTTATAGGAATTCATATCCTGTTCTTCACTGAATTCCCAGGGTAGCTTACAAGGAATCAAAACTACAGCAACAGCAAATTTAAAACAGAACTAGAAATGTTATTTTTTAAAAACCCCGCAATTTAGAAGAGCAGCATAAAGCCAGCCTTCAGAAATAAAACAACTTGAATTTCAAAGTTAAGGAAGATAAAGACGTCTTCCCCTGGCACAAGAATGCCATAAAATTCAGCATCAGTTGAGGCTTCCAGGGAAGAGCTTCCCAGAGTCAGGGAGCCATCGCCAAAAAGAAAATCTGTCTTATCGAATAACTTACCTGGATTGCTATGGTTACACACCGTCTTGAAATGCAGAAGAATGTTGGCTATGAACGATATGGGTTTCTCAGACCCTAAAGCTTCCCTAGACTACTTTTCATTCTGATAATTCAGGGTTTTTTAAAAAATCAGTGTGGAGCCTCACCAGGACCATAGCTTTAACCCAGGGGTCAGCAACATTTTTCAGCTGTGGGCTGGTCCACCGTCCCCCAGACCATGTGGTGGGCCGGACTATCCAGTGGTGGAGCTTCATGCTCTGGCACTGGGAGCAGAGAGCAGGCAAGGGCGGGGCTGGCGCACATCCCGGGGGAGCGTGCCGCCTGCAGGGGCAGAGAGTGCGTCCTAGGGGCAGGGCGCACCACCTGCGGGGGCAGGGCACGCAGCGCAGGTGGGGGGCCAGCTGCTATGGCACCCCGGGGGTTGCGCTGCCAGGGGAGGGGCACTCCCCCCTGCACTCCTCTTCCTCCGCCAGTGCGGACTATATTTGGGGGGGGGTGAACGAATTCCTATGCCCCACAAATAACCCAGAGATGCATTTTAAATGAAAGGACACATTCTACTCGTGTAAAAATGGGCCGGATTGAGAAGACGATTGGGCCGCATCCAGCCCCTGGGCCTTAGGTTGCCTACCCCTGCTTTAACCCTTTGCCAACCCATTCAAATTGGGCTCTTTGTGCATGAAGTTTTCATGACCAAAGAAGGTTCCATTTCCTCTAGCCAGGCCTCACATGCTGGTGATTGGTAAACAAAAGCAAAGTGCATTTCAGGGCACACCTGAGTGACTAATTTCAAGACATTTGGTCCTTGGGCTTTAGGTGGAGGGAGGGTAGACCAAGATCTATAAGCTGCCTGTAACCCACAGATGCTCTCTTGCCAGCCTGTGCAGCCCTGTGCTGCCACCATGTGTCAACTCACCCACAGGCTGGTCATTCCCTGAGAAAGGAGGTGCACCATCATGGCAAATATATATCTGTAGCTCAAGGTCATCCCCTGAGCACTGATGCTCCCTAACCCTGGTTTAAGCCAATGCAGTTCATTTAGGGACGGCTTGTATCCAAGGTCATATGTTTGCATGTGCAACTTGATGTTCAAGGCATGTTCAAGTCCATTTCACCTTGATTTATTGTGTATTAATGAACGACACACCTTTTCAGTGTTTTGGCCTGTTGTCTTAAACCCTCATATATTCAAAAGAATGGGTACTCGCCTAAGCTGTAGAAATCTGATGAGGACTTTGTTGTTGTTGTTTAGTCGTGTCCGACTCTTTGTGACCCCATGGACCAGAGCACGCCAGGCACTTCTGTCTTCCACTGCCTCCCGCAGTTTAGTCAAACTCATGCTGGTAGCTTCGACAACACTGTCCAACCATCTCATCCTCTGTCGTCCCCTTCTCCTTGTGCCCTCAATCTTTCCCAACAGCAGGGTCTTTTCCAGGGAGTCTTCTCTTCTCATGAGGTGGCCAAAGTATTGGAGCCTCAGCTTCAGGATCTGTCCTTCCAGTGAGCACTCAGGGCTGATTTCCTTAAGAATGGAGAGGTTTGATCTTCTTGCAGTCCATGGGACTCTCAAGAGTCTCCTCTAGCACCATAATTCAAAAGCATCAATTCTTCGGCAATCAGCCTTCTTTATGGTCCAGCTCTCACTTCCATACATCACTACTGGGAAAACCATAGCTTTTACTATACGGACCTTTGTTGGCAAGGTGATGTCTCTGCTTTTTAAGATGCTGTCTAGGTTTGTCATTGCTTTTATCCCAAGAAGCAGGCGTCTTTTAATTTCGTGGCTGCTGTCATCATCTGCAGTGATCATGGAGCCCAAGAAAGTAAAATCTCTCACTGCCTCCATTTCTTCCCCTTCTATTTGCCAGGAGGTGATGGGACCAGTGGCCATGATCTTCGTTTTTTTGATGTTGCGCTTCAGACCATATTTTGCGCTCTCCTCTTTCACCCTCATTAAAAGGTTCTTTAATTCCTCCTCACTTTCTGCCATCAAGGTTGTGTCATCTGCATATCTGAGGTTGTTGATATTTCTTCTGGCAATCTTAATTCCAGACTATGATGAGGACTATGCCGGCTTAATAACTTCCCAACACCCATGTCCTTCAATGTCTTCTTTCTGATCAGAAATTATTGTTTGCATGAATTTTTCTATTGAAGAAACCATTGGTAATTGTGGACATTCATGGTGTGGGGACTAACAGATGGACAGGAAAAAGTGGGTTCTGCAAGGCCTTCAACAAGGCTGGAAGGACAAACATCCACCATCTACGACTTGGTAGCCTGGAGATCCCACTGTCCTTCCTACGTTTGAACACATGGCTTATAATTGTCAGTCTCATTTGTCAGCCACGGGATCACATTCACCCAGTGCTTTACCAGCTGCACTGGCTCCCGGTGGAGTACAGGGTCAGGTTTAAGGTGTTGTTGTTGACCTTTAAAGCCCTATGCGGCCTAGGACCCTTGTACCTACAGGACCGCCTCTCCTGGTATGCCCCGAGGAGGACCTTAAGGTCCATAAATAACAACATTTTGGAGGTCCCAAGCTTCAACGAGGTTAGATTGGTCTCAACTCGGGCCAGGGCCTTTTCAGCATTGGCCCAGATTTGGTGGAACATTCTGTCACAAGAGACCAGGGCCCTGCGGGATTTGACATCTTTCTTCACAGTCGCAAGATGGAGCTGTTCCGCCTGGCCTTCAGCTTGGACGCACTCTGACCCCTTATATGGGATTTGGTATATAAATTTCCCCTTGCCTTTTTTGCTGGCCCATGTAGGACCAGCATGGATAGCTGGCTCGGGTGAATATCTGATATTTCCTCCCTTTATGGTCTTGATTTATGGGCTACTACTAAAATGAGGCTGCATTTTAAGCTGTATTTTAAGGAGTATTTTAATTAACTGGGTTTTTTTGTTTTTTTCTCTTACGTTTTATTGTAATTTATATTTGGTGTTATGGGACATGGGTGGCACTGTGGTCTAAACCACAGAGCCTAGGGCTTGCCGATTGGAAGGTCAGCAGTTCGAATCCCTGCGACGGGGTGAGCTCCCATTGCTCGGTCCCTGCTCCTGCCAACCTAGCAGTTTGAAAGCACATCAAAGTGCAAGTAGATAAATAGGTACTGCTCCAGTGGGAAGGTAAACGGTGTTTCCGTGCGCTGCTCTGGTTCACCAGAAGCGGCTTAGTCATGCTGCCAACATGACCCGGAAGCTGTCTGCAGACAAACACCGGCTCCCTTGGCCTATAGAGTGAGATGAGTGCGTAACCCCAGAGACGTCTGCAACTGGACCTAATGGTCAGGGGTACCTTTACCTTTTTATATTTGGTGTTAGCCGCCCTACGCCCAGCCCTGGCCAGGGGGGCAGGGTATAAATAAAATTATTATTATTATTATTATTATTATTATTATTATTATTATTATTATTATTATATTTAGATATCTGTTTGGATGATGTATGGAGTGTTTATATTAGTTAAGGTCTTTAAATTGGGATTCTTGGAGTATTTCTATTGACTGTGTCAGCTGGAAATGTTTATAGTTTTCCTCTTCTTTCCATATTTGCAATTTAAAAAGACAAACTCCTGAGTAGCCAGATGCTGAGTAGTCCTATTCAGGCATTTGGGGAAAGACATGTGAGGTTAAAGTAGGAATGGAGCAGGTACACATGCACATGCACACACTCCCTCCCATGTGCCAGGACCACTTCAGATCTTCCTGCATCCAGCACAAAGGCCTGAATGAAGATGTTAAGCACATTCACCTGAAGACACTTAGAATCCCACTTCAGAGCTTTGCACAGAATACAGGAAGACTTGAAATGGAGCCAGCTGTGGGGACGTTGGGGTTGAGGCTGACACACACATACACACTTTAAGCCCTTGATGTGTGCTTAAAGGTGGCGTAGCAAAGCTAACCCTGGGGCAGAAGATTACCGTAAATGTGCAACAGAATGAGGAGCTGCTCCGGATCAATTTCTCTACTCCTTGGGAGCTTGTGGTGGGAACGGTGGAGCAGGAGGAATTTGAGGTTCATGTGAGCGGGCAAGAAGAGCAGCGGCAGCGCAGCACAATTTCTGTTCTCATCCTGAAGCAAAGTTCTTAACCCGAGGTACTATTTCTGGGTTAGCGGAGTCTGTAACCTGAAGCGTATGTAACCCGAAGTACCACTTACAGGTAGGTAGCCGTGTTGGTCTGCCATAGTCAAAATAAAAAAATTCCTTCCAGTAGCACCTTAAAGACCAACTAAGTTAGTTCTTGGTATGAGCTTTCGTGTGCATGCACACTTCTTCAGATACACTGAAACAGAAGTTGCCAGATCCTTCTATATAGTGAGAAGGTGGGGAGGGGTATTACTCAGAAGGGTGGTGGGAATGGGAGATTGGCAGATAGCTCAGATGAGTCTTTAAGGTGCTACTGGAAATAATTTTTTTATTCCGAAGTACCACTGTAATTAAAACCAGATGAACACAACCTGAAAATTCCATGACTTTCACCCAGTTAATGCTAACAGTTAACATAAAAGCCATATAAACTGTTATGTACTGAAGTTCTCACCCTGGGCCAGCAGGGGGATACTGTAGATAGTTTAGGTCCACATATGCAAATAAGGGATCGAAAGTGACGTTCAGTGATTGGATAGTTACAGAAAATGGTTACTATTGCGTTCTAGTGGAGCTCTATATAAGCAGGCTGGCTGAACCCTTCAGTTCAGTACTCTTCTGGCCTGTGAATAAACAAGAGCTGTTTGAAGAATCGCTGTGTCGTCTGATATGTTCACCCACAACTTAACATAAACAAGCAAGAACTTAAATGACTGATAAATAAATAAAACCTTATAATTTAAGCTCTGCCTTAGGCAGTCAAAAATTTATGGTCCAGAGATATGCATTTTAAGGACTAAATCTGCAGAATTTTGCAAAATTTGCAAAATTTTGTCTAACATAAAAGCCTGTAAGTGTGTTTTTCAACTAAATTTGCATCTGTGCATAAATTGTCATAAGCACATTTTATGCAAATGTGTCTCTTTGACCCTCTTTTTCAGTAATACGTAAATAGCTACCATATATCTAATGATAGAATGATGTACATCGAAGCACATTTTCCCCCAGTGACAGCTTTCAAGCAATTCATAACTGTGTTTGGGGGGGAGAGCTTGTGCATGCCCAGACAGTGATTCTTGGTGTGAAAATAACTGTCCTTATTTTCATCAGTGAAATGTTTCATTTGTATATGGCTAATGGGGACACCTTGCACACACAAAGGATTACAGCCTGAGCATGCTCTTGCATGCACACCCATGTTGCTTATTGTTGAATGTGCTTCTTTGACTGCTGTTCAACCAGACATTTGAGAAAGGCATTAAATTCTTCTTGAAATCCTTGTAAAAACTAGAAGCCAAAAGCTTTGTAATCCCAGCAACATGCTGAAGATTTTTTATAAGCATTTGGAGTTTGAGTCACACACCCAAATTAGGAAGTCTTCATCCCAGGTTTGGACTTGCTGGAAAGAGGAAACTTTCCAGCTCAGCATTTCCAAATGCATGAAGTATGTAAACAGCATCTGGCTTGTATTGCTCAGTTTGGCTCTCGTTTTGCACTTAATCATATGCAATCAACCACAGCTTAACATCCAAACACTTTGCTTCCTGCTGTAAAACACCCAATATCACTATAACTAGGGAATATTTTTCATCAAACTTGTTGAGATTTTAAACAATGCATTTACATTATTAACCTGCAGCTTGGTCAGCCATGAAAACTGGACTCAACTGTATTAACCTTGAAAGCATCTAATTACCTAACAGTCATCTATATAAATGGCAGTATAATGCAAGGCTTTCAAAGTGGCCAGAATGGAGTAATTTGCTTGAGCCTTTTCCTCAGCCATTTCAGTGAAGATGGGGCTTCAACAACAACAACAACCATTTGAGAGCTGACTGTGTTGGAAGAGGGGAGTTGTGAAGGCAGTGGTGATGGTTGTGAATCAACAAGTAAGTGGCACACCTGATTGCTGAAGTCTTCAACAGCCATAAGGGTTTGCACAGCTGATACATTTTCAGAAACATGGAAGTGCTGTCACTGGCAAGCCAACGCATAGGAATATAGGTAGCTGCCATATACCAAGTCAGAACATACCTGTCCATCTATGTGGACAGTCCATCCTATGAGATAGTCCATCTATCTCAGTGTAGTCCACAATGTCTGGCAGTGGCTTTCCAGGGATTGAACCTGGGCAATTTCGCATGCAAAACAAATGCTCTACTCCTGAGCTACAGCCCTTTCTGAATTCAGCTCTCATTTCATTGAGGAATTCCACATCACAACATCACCTCCCAGAAATCTCACAAGTGATGTATGAATGGTTGCACATGATTTTCACAGGCGCTTACTGAGCAGTGTCTCTGACATCAGCAATAATTAACTACAGGCACTGCCCCCTCCATGTCAGGGCTGGCCCACCTATGAGGCAAGGTGAGGCGACGCAAGATCTTCAGGGGCAGTAGATCTGGCCTCCAGTGCAGAGGTGTAGCATGTGGGGGGGCCTACCAGGCAATTGACCCAGCTGCAAAAAAGGGGGGCACCTCTGCAGCTGCCACACCGACCAGAGATGCTCCCTAACTAATTGGATTTTCCCCCCAACTGGAAAATAGCAATATGTGTTAGTGAGATAGTGAGTATGGGCAGAACATTCAGAGTTGTGCATAGGGACTTCCCTGTGTGCGGTATTCAAATGACTATTCAAGTCACAGCCTAGTAGACATTTACCAAAGTTGCAAATAGATCTATCACATAGGCACCCAATTGAGTGTCCCTGCATATATGGACATGAGCTGGGTGGGCAGTTAAGAATATTGGCCTGGTCTGTGGAATTTGTCGGTAAATGTTTCAGTGTTGATGAAAGTGAACATCCCATTTTTTGAGGCACCGGCTGTGATCAAGTGAAATCATTTCCCTGCCATATAACCCTCATATTTCATGCTGAGTTAATAATAGATGGCTTTGTAATATTCAGCAAAGCACTACACTTTATAATGTTTGCATGAAAGCTTTATGCATTGGGAGGGTCCTTGGCTTCATTTCTTTCTTTCTCTCTTTTTTTAAAAAAAGCACAGACTTTTAAAATATATATAAGATACCCAGTTCAGACATCTGCTACCATTTTCTTGCAAGTTGCTATACCTTTGTTTTTTAGAAGAAGAAAAAAGAATCATTGACAGAAAAATTATAGAAACCAGCAAGTGTCCAGCCCTGATGTCAACATGTTGCAACAAAAACCCTTAATTACCCTTACATTCCCAGAATATGCTAGAGAGAAACATAATAATGTTCATATTGGATTGAGAGCCATAATATCTTAATGAAAATTTGTAAATTTTTCAAAATGTCACTTCTTTCCAAAAGATGGATGATTTCTGCAAGAATTTCATCTATCTAATTATTTCTGCCTGATGACATAGCTGCTCCAGATTTTTCATCTTACTCTACTCTAATCATTTCTAGAATTCAAAAAAGAATGGAAGTGGTTTATTAGTACATAGATAAATGGATGTGTGTGCGATCTTAGTTTTCTGCTGCCTTCTGTTACTGCTTGTGTTGTTTGCCCGGCTGGAGAAAAACTGGCTGCAGGTAGAAGGATCATAAATTTACCTGTTCCTATCACTCATTCCTTTCCAAAATTCCTGGTGAGTACTAGTTCCCACCCACTCACCAGCATCTTTTCAATTAATGTCAGGCAAACAGGCAAACTGTTCCTTAAGCAGAGTTCACTCTTTAATCACATATAATCATTAAACAGCAGCCACTTAAAAGGTTACTGCACTGCAGTTCTCTTATCAATACAGTGGTACCTCGGGTTACAGACACTTCAGGTTACAGACGCTTCAGGTTACAAACTCTGCAAACCCAGAAATAGTACCTCGGGTTAAGAACTTTGCTTCAGGATGAGAACAGAAATCGCGCAGCCGCGGCGACGCAGCGGCGGAAGGCCCCATTAGCTAAAGTGGTACCTCAGGTTAAGAACAGTTTCGGGTTAAGAACAGACCTCTAGAACGAATTAAGTTCTTAACCCATGGTACCATTGTATAGGAAGCTGCCTTATACCTTGTCAGACCTGGTACATCTCCTCCTCCTCCTCTTCTTCTTCTTTGGCGATCACTCGTAGCTGAGTAAGATTGTCTTCCATAAACACGGTTTTAACAATGAATCCGTAAGTGACTGTGGAGGCCAATTCTGTATCCACACGTCCTTCCACAGTGGGGACATTGGTTTCCAGGTGGGAGCTGATCACGATGTGGATTTGCCAAGCATGCCTTCCTCCTAGCACGTTTCTCCCTTGCGTCTTGAGTTCAAGTGTCTTAAAAGCCCATGACACCTTTGGTAAAGGCTGTTCTCCAACTGGATTACTCACAGGCCAGTGTTCCCCAGTTGTCAGTGTTTATACTACATTTTTTTAGATTCAGCCTTTAAACCTCTTTTGTTGACCACCAGCATGACACTTTCCATTTTTAAGTTTGGAATAGAGTAGTTGCTTTGGAAGACGATCATCAGGCATCTGCACAACATGACCAATCCAATGAAGTTGATGTTGAAGAATCATTGCTTCAACACTGGTGATCTTTGCTTCTTCCAGTACACTGATATTAGTATTGGTCTACTACACTGGCTGGCAGCAGCTCTCCAGGTTTCAGACAGGGGGTGGTAGTCAACTAAGTTGTACTCAGAGTAGCCCCATGACTGAGTTAAGTCCATTAATGTTAAAGTGTCTACTCCGCGTAAAGTATAGTTGACGGCACACACATCAGATCTTTTCTTACTCTACCTGAGGAGTCTAAGGACGAGCTCTGGGGTCTTCTGAATGCAAAACACATGACCTACCACTGAGCTTTGGCCTTTTCCCAAGATCTGCTCTATCCTTGAGCTACCTGGTGAGCCGTAACTTATCCTGCACAGAATCTGGGGGTTTTAGGAACTAAAGTATTGCTCTTCTAGATTAGAACAAGGGTCCATGTAGTTTAATAAGTGTGGTCAGCCAACTTGCTTGCCTGGAGACTACACAAGGTTCTCCAGGATGGCAGAGCAGCAAATCAGCAACTGGTTATATCATTCTACCTACCTTAACTGAAGGTAGCTGCTGAGTCTTACAGCAAGAGGGCAACACCTCAGAGTCCAGAAATCCAGTCTGTCATCTCTCCTGACCTTTCACACTGCTTCATGTAAGGAGACCTGAAGCCTAGAAGCATAGAATTGTAGAGTTAACCAGCCACTACGCCTAGGCCCAGATTCAGGTCTTCTCATTTCCTCTTCCTCACTAAGCAGATGCTCTTCACAATTGTACTTATTCAACAAGGTTTTGTGTTCACAGCCTTAGCTGTGGCAAAAGCATGCTTCCATGCAGTTTGGGAAATAAATGACTTGAGGAAGGGATGTCCTAAAGGGGGGGGGGGACCAGTGGTATTTGATATTTTTGTTCAGAATGGAAACCTCGTTTAGAAATGCCAACATTTTCCTACAGGATAAAGATTGCGGTTGCCAACAATTCGCCTCTTTCAAGTTCACCTCCATTGCCAACAGTTCACCTTATCGTTCTTCCTGGTTTAGTGCAAGGGAGAGAGAGTGCGCAAACGCTGTCTCCTGCCTGGCGCACCTGTCAAAGCAGCATATTGTGTGAGGAGTGCCTGCTGCCCTTTGGCTGATCCTGGGCCTTGGCAAAGCGCCAGGCTCTCCCTGCCGGAGCCTTTGAAACTGTGCTCTGCCGAGTGGAAGCAGCCCTTTTTTTAACCTTGACATGCTTGATGTCAGCCTTTCGTCCACAGCAGTGCAGGAAGGGATCATGAGGAGAGCATTCTCTGCTCACATGGCTGGAGGGCTAGCCGGTTCCTATTACATGGGGTTATAAAGAAGCATTTGTTAGGGACTGATGAATTGCAGCCAAAGCAGGGATTTGGCGTTTACTGCCTCTGTAGTTATCAACTTGATCAGTTTCCTCTTTTTTCTTTCCCTTTCTTTTTTTTTACTTTTTTCAGCTTGGAAAAGCAGCTCATGTGCACTAGATGTTTATTTTTCCTGACTATTTGAGTCTCAGATATAGAAACGTTTGTCCCAAAATATTTTAGTCAGCCATAACGTTCGAGTGATTTAACACAATTTTAACCGATAGGATCTAGACATTAAAAAATATTATTCCTGGGAATAAATAAACTTAACTTGGAGAAGAATTTTATGCAAAGATTCTGTGAGGAAATTGTGCTTACCTTATTTATGGAATATGCTACCTTATTGCCATGCTATGGAATAATTACCTAATTTGTGGAGCATATGGAATATGTTACTGACAAAGAAGAGGGCAGCAAAGTGTATAAATTGTCTCAAAAGAAGGAAAGTAAACAGACAGTGTTTCAAACTGGGAAGCTGAGAGGCAAAGCATCATCTCATTCCTTCTACCAGCCAGCTCAGGTGTAGACAGGTTGTAGCTAACATAGAACCACTGAGAATGATGAGGGAGGTATCAGCTTTCTCTGGAGAATCTCAAGGCTTGAAGAAACACAAAAAGGAGGAATCTTAAGGGGGCACCGCCACAGAAAAGCCCAGGTGCCAGCAAACTTTTCCAGCAGGGAGCTGGTCCACTGTCCCTCAGATCTTGTGGGGGGGTCGGACTATCTTTGGGGGGGGAGGAATGAATGAATTCCTATGCCCCACAAATAATCATAGCTGTCAACGTTTTCCTTTTTTAAGGGAAATTCCCTTATTCCTAATAGGATTCCTTGCAAGAAAAGGGAAAGGTTGTCAGCTATGACAAATAGAGATGCATTTTAAATAAAAGCACACATTCTACTCATGTAGAAACATGCTGATTCCTGGACCACCCGCAGGCCGGATTTAGAAGGCAATTGGGCCAGATCCGGCCCCCGGGCCTTAGTTTGCCTACCCATGGAAAAGCCCAATAAAGACAGCATGCTCAGTAGCCACAGAAGGACTATAAGTGAAAAAGAAAAATATGTGATGGTGCACTGCAAAACTTTGTTGCAGCTCCCACAGCTGACACAGAAAGGATTTGAATCTCTAGATCATGTCTTTAGACAACCCAGGCAGTTACAGGCTTCACAACCACAGCTGTCATGACTTTGTAGACCTTGAAAATTGCTACTGGCAATACAGGGTCCTCTTGACTCAGCTGTAGAGTCCGTCCCTTTTTGCTTTGATTCCTGGATGCTAAGGGCAAAGAGCAAGAGGAAAGTCACCCCTATTGCTGGTCCCTTGGATCTTCCATGGCTTTTCAAAATGGGGGTTGTGTGCCGAGTTATAGTGCATGTTTTTGTTCCTAGATAAAGTTAAGGATGGTTTCAGACCACAAAAAATCAGCACATTTTAACAGCATGCAAAACTGGTTTAATCTAAGTGCAATCCTAGGCATGTCTGGAAGTAAGCCCTATTAAGTTCAACAAAACTTACTCCCATTTAACCTGCAGTCTCAAATTATCAGGCTCTAATTGACAAGACGAGTTTGTTGACATAATTTAAGGAGGGGCTTAATTTCTGGAGCTGAGAACACTCCAGGAAATTCAAAATCTGGATATATGTGTGCCCCAAATTTGGAAGTGAGCCAATGACACGCCTATATTTCCCTACATAAATCTTGTTTTCTTCCATAAGCCTGAAAAGGAGAGGATCACATCAGGTGAGATAAAGTGCTGACGCCACATCTTTCCTAGACCATGCAATAAATGGATTTCCCTGCCAGTGCACAGGCTGCCATTGTTATCATTTATGGCTACTACATTTCATGAAAATTTCCATTTCCAAAGGTAGATTTCAAAAATGCATCAATGCAGGTGTTGTCAGACACTTTAATATTGTTTCTGCTTCCTGATTGGTTGTGACTGGGGAAAAGATATATTCCGAGGTTGCCTCTTTCTTTCTTGTCAGTCCAGGTGAACCTTCGGGAAAGCTGACATCAGAATTGTTTTTGAAGAAAATGTGGTGAAATTCAAATAGTTGCAAATTAATGGTTGTACCATCATTACTGCACGAAAGGTAAATGGATAGTAAGTGGTGCCTGTATGAAAACTGTGCCCTCTGCTGTCTGACTGCTGTTTTGTGCACCATTCATCACAACCACGGAAGGCAAATATGAATGAGTAGAAACTGGAAACCAAATAGGGGCTTCCAAACCTGGTACAAAGCTATGCATCATGAGATGGGAGATGCGGGTGAAGAATGGGTGGCTTTTTATATTAGTCAACATGACAGTATATGCCAGAACAAAGCCTACAGATCCCCAAACCCCAGGAATATAACTTAAACTGAGCACTTGTGTGGTGGGGTGTTCATCCTCTCAATCATTTCTCAGTGAGCCTGGAAGAAAGGTGTTCATAGAAATTGCAGAGTTGGAAGGGACCCTCAAGGGTCATCCAGCCCAGCCCCATGGAATACAGGAATAATGCAGTGTCATTCTGTGTCTGTGAAGAATGAGACAAAGATGTTGGGGAGTCATTCAATAAGCATCTAGGAACCACAAGCTGGGAGTTCCAATGGAATATTTGCATCTGTGAGCGTCTGCTGTTGTGCAGCTATAACAAAGGACTTCCTCTATAATATCAAAATCTTTGCGCATACCTTGTGCTGCCTCTCTCTACACTCTCCCAAAGCACACCCTTTCCAGACTTCCGAAATGCCATAGCTCAACATCCACCTTTTAAATTAGCTGTCCTCACTCTGGAGTCATCAGTTACTAAAACGAAGAGATCGGCTAAATTATGTAATGGCATGCTCTCTCCCCCTTCCTCATTTTTCTTCTTCTGTTCCCTGATGTCACTGAATATACAACCATGCTGCCTGTTTCTCCCAGGGGTGCTGGGCACTGTCTGTGTGCAATTACCTGAACAATTTTCTCTGCGCCTTTGCCTCAAGACAGAGATCTTTAGAGTGGGCAATTACCGTGGCTGCTGCTAATGATGACAGCGCTTATTTATTTATTTAAAACATTTAACTCAGACTTTTAAGGGTATAGTTCTCATAATGCAACGTACAACAATGTGATAAAATACAGCAAGATGCATCAGAAGGATCTAAATTATAAGAATACTGCATTATAAGGCAGTGCCAGCCCTGTGCTGGCATTCTGCTTGTGTCTAAACCCTGCATGCGAGCAAGAGGGCAGGGAGAAGAACGGTGATCCCTCTGTCCCAACTCACGGCAAGGCAAATGTCTGAAACAAGGTTCCTCCTCTATTCCTGGAGGCTTCCAGCATGATTTCAAACCCCAATTATGCAATTATTTCCCGAGCCCATGGAAACCCACCACAAGTACAAGAGGCTTCCCACTTCAGACTCTGAGCCTGCACAAGTTGATGGGCGATGCAACGGGCGGTGGCATAGCGTGGGGCCACAGGGGCGGTTGCCCTGGGCACAAACTTGTTAGGGGTGCAAAATTTCAACACCTGGTGCTGTCACAAACCAGCTACATGCTTCCATCACTGGGCTCTGTTGATAACGGCTTCTCCATGTGAACCAGGAAGCGGCCTCCCCAGACAACAGAGCGACTCTTCTTAGCTCTGTGGCTGCAATCTCTTGGATGATGTGGATGCCGTTAGGCAGTTGAATGTGCAGGAGTACTCCATCCCTTACCCTCCCTCCCTCCTCCCTCCCTCCCTCCCACCTACTTCCGTGTGGCCCCGGGCACTGGCAACCCACACTACGCCATCAGTGGCACAGACACTGTTAAAGAAAGGATGTCTGGAATAAATTAGTTTTCAAGACATGCTCGAAGTGCCAGTGATAGATAGTTGGTTGATAGATATAGATAGATAGATAGATAGATAGATAGATAGATAGATAGATAGATAGATAGATGATAGATAGATGATAGATAGATAGATTAAAATAACCATATGAGGAGGAAGAAGAATACATAATATAATAAAAGAGTGTCAGTACTTGCACGATGCTTTTTCTAAGTGCTCAAAAGAAGCCTGGGGGACAAGGTATATGTTGGTGCTGAGAATGCCAAGTTCTCTACCACATGATGGCAATTAATGCCATATTGTAAGGATTCTACTTTATGAATGGTTGTAGTTGGGGCCTTAATCTCCATATGATTGAGAGCATTACTTCATACAATATTTCATTAATATTGTGTGTGTGTGTGTGTGTGTGCATTAAAGTTCAAATATCTTGTGTTACCGTATTTTTCGCCCTATAGGACACACTTTTTCCCCTCCAAAAATGAAGGGGAAATCTGGGTGTGTCCTATGGGGCGAATGCAGGCTTTTGCTGAAGCTTGGAGAGCGAGAGGGGTCGGTGCGCACCGACCCCTCTCGCCCTCCAGGCTTCAGGAACACATCCGCAGCCTAGGCAGCCCTGTGGGAGGTCCTGCAGGGATGTCTAGGGTGCGGATAGCAGCCTGCCACCTGGCGCTAGGGGCGCCCTGAAGCAGAGCGCCCCTCGCGCCAGGCAGACATCCGCAGCGTGGGGAGCCCTGCAGGAGTTCCCTGCAGGGCTCCCCACGCTGCGGATAGCAGCCTGCCGCTCGGCAGGCGGGGCGCCCTGAAGCTGTGCGCCCCTTGCGCCAGGCAGACATCGGCCAGCCCCACAAGCTCGGGGGACAGCAGGGAGGCGCAGCGCCGCCATCCCACTGTTCCTCGACCTGGTTCGGTTTCCCCGACCTGCTTTGGGGGGGGGGAAATAAAGGGGGGAAATTTCCTTTATTTCCCCCCCAAGAAACTAGGTGCGTCCTATGGAACGGAGCGTCCTATGGGACGAAAAATACGGTAATTCACAAAACCTAAACACCTAGGGGCCATACAATTTGTTAGGCTTCACCTCCATTACTGCACATCAGGATCCCCTAAGATTCAATCAGCCTTTACTAGGGACTGAGACTTTAGCCTAGTAGGCCCTGCCCTGTGGAACTCCCTGCCAGCAGAAGTTCCACAGGAATCATTCCTCCCTTTTTTTAGACGTCCTCTAAAAATGGTGTTATTCAGACAAGTCTTTGCAACAATAAATTCTTTCTTTTGCTAGCCAGCACTGATTTCTTTTTTGTTTTTCTTTTTACTGATGTGTAAATTGATTGGGGTTTTTTTTGCTCTTTTTGTGATTTTGCACTGCATACGCCACCTTGTATTTTTACAAAGCGGCAAATTTCTAAACATCTTAACACAGAACCACTGCCTGTAAAAGTCACAAACTTTCATATAACCAATTTTTGGGGAAAGTGCTGGTAACTATCATGTTCATTTTTTAGGCATCTTGTATGCAAGGGTACAAATTCTGCCAATGTTCAAAGCAAACCGTGGGGCGTTGGGGGTGATCCAAAGAAATAACTGGTTTTGTTCTATCCCACTATGAAGAAATCATAGGTGTATTAGCAGAAGCAAGTATTAAATGGCAATGTCGTTTTAAGTGGATTCATGCTACTTTGTGTTGAGGGGGAACGTTAACAAAATCCAAATGTTCTGCATCCATCCATTACCCGTGACCTCTTTCGATTTAGTGGTTCTTGTTTTAATTTATATGCCTAAAATGAAACAGATTGAATCCCCCTACAATCTCCTTGCTTTTCTAGTTAGGAAATTTATTCACAGATTGTGTGCTGCACTCAAGGGCAGAGAACAAACAATTGTGCATAGATATAGATGATATAAATATAGATATAGATATAGATATAGATATATGCATGCACACATTCCTAGTGTATTTGCTTTTTACACTTTCTTCCACATTACACATTGTAAAACATTTGGAGGAAGAACATAAAGAAATGCTGAGATTTCACAAATCTTGCCCTGTTTTTATTTCCTGTCTTTCCTCTGCACCTGTTTGTTGTTTTACATGACATGAATCAGCAATAAATGTAAACCTGCCCTTTCTCCAACCATGACTTTGAAGGTTAAAAAGGAAAAGGCACCTATCTACCCTTTTCTTTCGTTTCTTTTTCTTTTAACCAGCAAGCTGACTTAAATTCACAGGCGAAGCTGTGGTCAGAGGCCCCTCCCTACAAATATAACATTGTAGATACAGTCAAACCTTGGTTCCCAAATGCCCCCATTTTGGAACGTTTCGGCTCCTGACCACCGAAAACCCGGAAGTAAATGCTCCAGTTTTCAAACGTTTTCCGGAAGCCAAACGTTCAACACGGCTTCCGCTTGAGTGCAGGAAGCTCTTGCAACCAATCGGAAGCAGTGCCTCAGTTGTCGAACATTTTAGAAGCCAAACAGGCTTCCAGAATGGATTACGTTCGACAACAAAGGTTTGACTGGGCTGGATTAACCATTATCCAAAATAAGTACATGCTTAGTGCATCAAGGGAAGGGGCACACCACAGAAATGACCTAAGCCGATTAGTTTTGAGGATCTGATCAAAGGCTTTGCAATTAGGAAAAGTAGGAGAAAAAAATTCAAATATAAATTAAGTGGAAGTATACAAAAATAAACATTATTTTCCATCTTACTGTAGGTTTTGTTTCGTTTTGGAAAATAAAATTTTATTGAAATGGTTATTATTGGGTTTTTTTATTTTGAATTAGTTATATATCTTTTACGTGCTTAGGGCTTTTAAAGGCCTTAATCCGGCACTAGCCTTCACATCATGATGCCTTTGTGAAGGTGGGCGGCAAAGGCCTCATAATGCCCGGCCCAATTTCTTGGGCTCCGTAGCAGAAGAAAGGCAGGACACAAATGGGGGGGGGGACCCTTGAATCATACTCCCATGGAAGTTTACAAAAAGAATACTTACAAAGAGTTGTGCAACCTGCGATAAGACTGTCTGCACTGCAAGGGGGCAATTTCAGGATTCCTTTTCCTGCACCAGACTCATCCTTCTTAAGCTCCACCTTCTCTGTCTTTCACTGACTCATCAACAAATCCAGGTATACATTAAAATTCTCCACCCCAAGATCTTTATATCATTTTTCATCCAAGGCTATATATACATGTTTGCCTTTCCCACATTTACCAATCTTTCACCTCCCATACGGTTTTCTCATATCCTACAACATGTCACGACGAAAAAACAGGATGCACTCCTGGACAAGTTCCATGACCTGTGCAATATCATTGCCCCCCAAAAGTGCTTTCTCAGGCACAATGCCCAAAAAGATGCATTTTGGGGCACAGTCCAAGATCGCAACCCCTATGGTGCCTAAAATGGCTACCAGACTAGTGGAAGAAAAAATGGTATGTTCCGGTTTTACCATGACACTTAATGACAGTTTTCTGGCGGCTCAGAGTGGCTGGGGCAGCCTAATCAGATGGGTGGAATATACCGTATTTTTTGCTCTATGAGACTCACCTTTTCCCTTCTAAAAAGTAAGGGGAAATGTGTGTGCATCTTATGGAGCGAATGCAGGCTGCACAGCTATCACAGAAGCCAGAACAGCAAGAGGGATTGCTGCTTTCACTGCACAGCGATCCCTCTTGCTGTTCTGGCTTCTGAGATTCAGAATATTTTTTTTCTTGTTTTCCTCCTCCAAAAACTAGGTGCATCTTGTGGTCGGGTGTGTCTTATAGAGCGAAAAATACGATAAATAGTAACATTATTATTATGGAACAGGATGTCCATATTTTTATGTTGGGGGGCATGGAGTTATGCTGTGGGCTGAAATCCTATACTCACTTCCCTGGAAGTAAGCCATACTGAATTCACAGGAACTTCTGAGTAGGCATGTCTAGAATTGTACTGCTAGTCTATGAGCAACCATATCACTTCTCCAGAGGTTCAGTATTTTAAGCTGTTTAAATTGCAAACAGCTTGGGGGCAGGGGCTGTTTGTATCTAGGGCATTTTGCACATGGTGACTGGTGCTAGATAAAGCCATTAGCACTGCAATGCTGTAATATGAATAACAAGCAATCATAATTTTAAAATATTTTAAACAGCCTTAGGAGCTGGCTGCAATAAAAGATCTCCGAGATTTTCCCACCAGCAAAAGCATTATAAATTATAGAAGTTATAATAAAAATATCATAACTATCCTTGCTCAGTGAAAAAACAAGAAAAGAAAGAGAATGCTAGTCTAAGAAGCAGCACAGGGACAGTTTAGAGAAAACAACAGCACTGGCAAAGCAAAGTACAGCCCAGTTGTCAATTGTGTTGTCAATCCAGTGATTGTAGCACCTAAATCAACATTCAGAATCGGCACATACTGCAAAGGCAGGAACTATGCAATTTGATTTTGGATGGGTGTGGACGATTTCTTAGTGGGTAACTTATGAATATTATATGTAAACTTCAGGTACCATGGACAGAGGCTATCCTTGTCATCTTCCTCTATCATGGGCACAGCCTAGCCTTCCCCAGCCTGGTGTTTTCCAGATGTTTTGGACTATTGCATGATCAATGGTCAGCAATGATGGAGTTGTAGTCCAAAACATCTGGAGGGCACCAGGTTGGGGAAGGCTGTCATAGACTATAGCAGGAGAATGACATCTCCCATAGTTCCTTGGACCTTCTTACCCAGCATTAAGGGAGACAGAGAAGGAAGGAAGGAGGGAAAGGAAAGTGGAAGGAATGGGGAGCATTTGAGGGGACCTTGTGAAGAACATTTTTACAGGTCCTCAGATTACTTTGAAAAAAATGCAGGTTTTGTCATTTTTTTTAAAAGATCCCACATAGAATTGTAGAGTTGGAAGGGGCCACAAGGGTCATCTAGTCCAACTCCCTGCAGTGCAGGAATATTTTGCCCAATGTGGGGCTCAAACCCACAACCCTGAGATTAAGAGTCTCATGCTCTACTGACTGAGCTATAACATCATTTCTGAGAATCTGAAGAAATCTTGGGAGGAATCACCCATCCCTTCTTTTAACAGTTCTGAGGCATTGCTTTTCTACAATTCTCAGGAGATGAAAGGGAGGTTTCACATAGGACTTAATAATGACCTTGTCCAGGGCCAAAATCTTTCCATAACATCTAGCCACAAGTAAGTTCCGTTCATGGCAGCCGCCATCAACACATGGACAACGTAACACAAAATAAGTAATGGGTGGATCTCAAATATACCGTAAATCCTTTGGATATCCTTTGCATCTCAGCTAACAGCATTGCACTATGGAACACAGACCAGGAAAATGTTGCTTTGTATCTCAGTTCTCCTGTTGTTTTTGTGTTATATTGTTGTGACCTGAAAAAGGGTAAAAAATAAAACAAAATAAGTAACTCTCGTTCAGCAAAGGTCCTTTTTAATGGTAATTGAAAGCTTCCTGTTTGCAGGCACATCCCATTTTATTGCTTCCCACATCAACATGGTTGGGTGATAAGAGCTAAATCGACATTTAAGTTGCATATTTAGTCAGACTCCCTGGGGTGCAGGGTATAATTATTTGTTTCTTTCCATTATGGTGCATTAGTGATATTCTTCTGTAATGGAAAGAAAGAGAAAAAATGGAAATAAAAGAGTGACTTAATACCCCTCCCCATAGGTGACAAAACCTACTAATAAGGTGATATCCAAGAGTCATTTTTCTAGCTGTAATAAAGTGGGCAGAATTTGCAAACTGGAAGTTTTCAGATAAAGGAACAGTTCCCATTAAAAGCTCTAGTATGTTTTTCCTTGCCTATTATTCTTTTGCATGTTATGGCTCTCTCACACACACACCCAGTATGACATTTTGCCAAAGATCAGGTCAAAAAAGATAGAGGACAGTAAAGAAAATGGCATTTTGCTCTCCTCCCCTCCCCCGCCTGTACAAAGCTAGTGAACAAAATTTTACTGCTAGGTGCTAGCATGAAAGCAAGCTGAGTGATCAGAGTAGGAGCAAACACATATGAGATTTAGGAGTAAGGGTGTCTGCAGACGGTCATTATTTTGTGGGAGGGATTAAAGTGTAAACTGGAAATTGAGATTTGTGTAATTGAAGTGGACTGGTGTGCTCTGTCAGCCTAGCACAAGAGACTCATGTTAAAAAGAAAGAAAGGATATTTTGCAGTTAGAAAAGTGACTCGGAAATGCATTGAAAAGTGTGGTTTAAATGAATGATTAATGGGAAGGCATATAAACATCCTGCAAGCAGCAAATCAGGAAGAATGCTTGTGGTCCTATAACTGTCCCTCCCCACCAAACAAAATCAGAGCAAATGTTCAGTAAAGGCTGAACATAGCCTAATCTCTGCAAAGGTTTGTGCAAGTGAATCAGGGTGAATTTTCAATGAACAGGTCACCTGGGGGAGCCCAAAGGCTACCAGGTCAGATGGACCCAGATTCATTTTCATTCTCAAAATTCAGCACTGCCTCAAAAGGTAGGTTGTGAACCATTACATCATGGCCACTGCACAGTTGAATGTTTCTCTGCACCATTGCTGGAGCGCAAAATGCTACAACCCAACTTCATTAGCTGCTATCAAATATTTAAATCAAAGAGAACTCACAGCCCTGAGTTGTGAACAACGGCATCCCGCGCCCTGGGATTCGTCTGTTGCTTTCAGACAAGGGCCTACCTAATTCATGCACCCTGTGGATGACAGAAGTGTTATTTTTCCTCTGACATGATTCAGAAACCAGGTCACTCTCATTGAAAATGAGCCAGGCTGTTGAAAGGTGGCACCATACGGTATTCATCAGCTGCGCCCAGAACAAACATCTCTGCATCATGCACGGCATAGTGAGCTGGCGAGATATTTTTACTGGTAATCTCCCAGATGAGAAGGCTTGCTATGGCACCTCAGCAATGATAGTCAGAGAAACAGTCTGGCAACCCAGGTTACCATTTTTAAATGATAGGAATAAATGAACTTGCTTTTTACCTGCTCAAACAAAACATATTGTTGGGGCTCAGAAAGACAAAACAACTGTGTTTGAATTATTATTATTTGGGGGGGGATATATCCTGTATTTAACATATACTTCACTTACCAATGAAGTTCATTGGTACTAAAAAGTCTGGGGGAGGCTGGGATCCATTCATGCCATGTTTGTTCTCGTATGTGATTGGCTGATTATTGCTAGCACTCTTCTGTGGCAGAGCAGGACTGTGACAAGGATATAAAGAGTTACTTTATCAGTTCAAATCTTTTAGGTACCATGAGCTCTCTGGTCAGAGCTAGCTAGCTAGCTATTTATTTATTTATTTATTTATTTATTTATTTATTTATTTATTTCATAACATTTATACCCTGCTTGTTTGTGAAAAGAAACAAAAATCTTCAAAGTGGTTTACAAAAGATAAAACAGCAAAATAAATAAAAATTCACAGCTACACTTCAAAACATACAAAAGTTAAAATACTGAAACAGATAAAAATCACCCCAATTTTCTTAAATATCTAGGTAGGCTTGCATAAACATGAATGCTTTTAGCAGGCACTGAAAGTAACAGAGTGAAGGGACCTGCTTAATCTCAAATGGCAGGGAGTTCTTACAAATGTGCAACTGGTATTATTTTCTTCTGAATTAATTCAACAGAATTTATATACCGCTTACTCAGCAGAGATGTCTCAGTGGTTTTTATTCATTGACTTAGCAAAACTTATATACCACTTGATTGTCATAAGACCTCTAAGAGGTTTATAAGAAGTTAAAAACAGTTAAATGCAAGTAGTTAAAATATTTAAAAGGGAATTAAAATCAGTGGCAGACTAAAAAGAAATTAAAGCACATTAACAAAAATGTTTTAAACATGCACCCAAAGTAATCCAGAGAAGCTGCCTGATGTGACATGGCAGGGAATTCCAAAGAATGATTTAAAAAATATATATATAATCCCACTTTAACAATCTGAAGACATCTGTATCGGGAAGTTTTAATGTTTGACATTTTATTATGTTTTTATATGTGCTGGAAGGTGCCCTGAGTGGGCGGGGTATAAATAAAATCATCATCATCATTCCTTTTAGCCAGGAAAGCATTGTTTGTGAATATTGTTGATATGGCATAGAATGTGAAAGAGAGGTATCTTCAAGTCTGTATTCTTCCGGAGACTTTTTCTTCCTCTTTCCTTGGAGGATAATACAACATGTTGGAGATCCATGCCTGGATTTCCAGACGTCCTTGTTTTTCCTTTAACAGTGGAGGGAGGGAATGTCAAACCCTTTCCCCTTGCTGCTATTTTCCTAATATAAATCCAAAACTGCTGCTAGACATGCAATAGAAAAAATTAAACCCATTTTCCATGAAGAGGATGAATGATGGGTTTTTTAAAGGGTAATTTAGACAGGGAATGAAAGGGGGAGAATAGGGCTGAATTCCCCTCTTCCATGCCCCAAACTGCTGTGCCAATCAAATTCAGAGCCTCAACATATATATTGGAATGAAAAAAGTCAAAATATTGGCCTGGGATCCTATTGTGGATTTCCCATCAGTTTAGCTAAGAGGATGCAACAAATTTAAAAGTGAATTTGTCACTTACAGAATTGACCAAGGGTCTTTCTAGAACCCCAGAAGAAGTCTAGCGTTGTCTGCCATGCCGTCATAAGTTCCATGTGTTCTCATCCATAAAAAGCAGTCTCCGTACTCACGTATTTTTCGCTCTATAAGACGCACCAGACCATAAGACACACCTAATTTTTGGAGGAGAAAAACAAGAAAAAAAATATTCTGAATCCCAGAAGCCAGAACAGCAAGAGGGATCGCTGTGCAGTGAAATCAGCAATCCCTCTTGCTGTTCTGGCTTCAACGATAGCTGAGCAGCCTGCATTCGCTCCATTAGACGTACACACATTTCCCCTTACTTTTTAGGAGGGAAAAGGTGAGTCTTATAGAGCAAAAAATACGGTATTCTACTTGCACCACAACCACCTGTTTCCCCTCTTGAATGCTTGCTCATGATTCAGCCTCGCATGCCAAATAACCCTCTCCTCACTCCCCAGATGGTCTTGGCAGGAAGAATTGGTGCTTGCGTTGTTGAAAACTGTGGAGTCACTTTTAATTACCATATCTGGGATCCCTTTTTCCATCAGCAATGCCAGGAGTCGCCATAGCCTCCAGAGGAGAAAATGTGAATCCCATTCCCTCTGCCCTTAGCTATTATCTCCAATTTACATCTAAACTAGTTTTTCAAGCCACTTTAAATGCTGCTCGTTTCCACCTTTATTTCAATGCAAATGCATTAAAAACTTTATCCTTCCCATGCTTAAATCTTGCATGCTTTCTTTTGCTTCTTGTTTCAGTCATACATTGTTTTTCAACTAAAGCTTTTCTTTCCAACCAATTATTATTTCTGGTGTGTTTTCCAGAGCATTCCAAAATGGCATCTGATTATACATAAAGCCTCAGAATGGAGCTCTGTCCCCAACCCCCCTTCATTAAGGACACAAAGGATCCCTGCGTGAGCCAAACAGCACTTTGTGATTTAATACAGCTTTATATTCTAAATCGCAGCCTGGCTTTTTGCAAAGCAGATTCTGGAGTGAATCAATGCATTTTCCGGGTTGCCAGTGAGCACCCTTTGCTAACTCCAACCAATTCTGTCACTCCACACAATTAGCATTTGATTAAGCAGCCCCAGCACACACAGACTCCTCTCACCACCATGCGCTCGGAGTGCTGTGATAATTCCTGAGTGGAAGGAGCGCAAGAAAGAATATTATTCTTCAGGAAGAAAAATTGCAGGTTCTCTATTAGTGGGAAAGAAATGTGCAGATCCTAATTATTCTAAAGGCTGCCTCTTCTCGTGGGATGTTTTACTAAAGTTTTGGGAATACTTCTGTTGTGTCTAAAAATGGAAGCACTTATATATTTATCCACAGAGAAAAGCAGGCATATAGCCTCATAAATCTAGAGTTGCCGGCGCTCCATGGTCATAAGCCATTACTTTCAAAGAGGTTTATAGCATAGATAGGCTCTAAGAAAGGGGACTCCTATACCATCTGCTAGCATTTTGTTCATAAGCAGGGTATGAACTGTGAAGCCACATGAAGTCAGCCACTTCCTATGTAGGTCTGGGCCTGGTCAATGCCTTGAAACCTCATGGACACTGCTTTGGGTTCCATGACAGTAGAAAAACAGGGTATATGGGAGTTTAATATGGAATTGGGGCTATTCATGCACTCACGTTTCTGAAGTGTCCACATGACAATGTCAGCAAAATGTTAGTCCATGCTTTAATCTGGATTTCCTCTTATCATGGAAAAGCTGGTAAGTTAAAATAAGCCATTATACATCTGCAGGCACTGCTGGTGTGACAGCTTTTTAGTGTGTGTGGGGGGGTGTTCTTTTGGAGGGGTGACTGGTTTGTCACTTGCCTTGTGATATTTTGGTGTGTGGCCTCTAAATGTGACACCCCTACCTTCATTTGTGCCTCATCTGAACACAACCTAGGAGCTTTCCTGTTTCCAGCGGTTGCCACATGTTGAAACCATATTCCAATTTCCACAGCCCAGGTAAAAGATGCTGCTGTCTCAAGATCTCTTCAGAGTACATGTAGGGGATCACCTCAGAGACTCTAATCACAATACATACAGTGGAGTAATTTTTTTTAAAAAAAGAAATAAATATAGAGGTCTTGTTCAAGACACCTTTACTTGGGCAAGTCTTGCTCAGGTAGATATCACTTCAGTGCAAGACCTTAAAAACAAAATTAAAACCCAAAATTAAAATCCAAATTAAAATCCAATATGGATAGCTCACCTACCCTCTCCCCCAACAGCTTCCATTTTGCCCACAAGTTAACTAAGTATAAAATAACTGGTAACCTTATTAATATTATCATTATTGTTATTAAGTACATTGTGAAATATTGGACCTGAACAGCCATTTTGCGATATTTGACCCCTCTCTAGAAGCAGCCAGGGTTGTGAGGCTGAAGAGTTTCAATCAGCTGCAATTCAAGACTGGATTCATCATAAAGATTGTGCATGGTGACTTTTCTTTGCCTAATGTCAGGATGCTGTCAGTGAATCCCAGCTGTTGCCCAGGAAAGTATAAAGACAAGGGAAGATTTCTTACTGTCCTTTTTTTATTCAGTATTTACAGAGAGAGGCTATATGTAAAACCCAGCCTCTTGGGTAATGGCGTTGTCCTGAGTGAATCTCCACACACACCCATACCTGTCTCTCCCACTTCCTCATTTGTCTCCTCTACAAGTGCTGCTACATCTTTGAGCTCTTTGCTCTCCCACTTTCAAGGCTCCTTGGGTTCTGAGGGGGGGTGTCTAGAACGCTTTCTAATTTCCCAACTTTCCCCCCTCATCTGCCTCTGAGTTGCAACCTCCCTCAAATCCCTGTTGTAAATCTATACTGTCTTCCTCTTCCTCCTCCCCGGAGGGGTCAGGCTGGGGAGGCAGTCTCCACCACTCCTCCTCTGCCCAGTCCCTGACACCTAAGGGAGGTATATTGGACATGCTTTACTTCCCTGTTTGAAAATATGACTTTGCAATAGTGGCTGGTGTGGTGGGACAAAGCCACAGAATGGCCCCTGCAGCACAAGTGTTGCTGCAACTTATCTGGAGGGTGCTGAAATTGAGTACTTCTGCTGGCCCACCCCAGGACTATTCAGATAAGCAAAACTGGTCCCAGGAGGCACTGCCCCACCATACCAGCCCTCAAGTCCAATTTTGCCACTTCTGTGGCTTTGTTTCCTTAGTAGCCTTCATGATCATGTCTCTAGACTATGGAAGTCTCTCCCCTGAGAGACTCATCCTCCTTACTCCACCTGCTCTTTAAGAAAGCCTTTGATTTGATAATCGGCCCGTTTTATTTTGCTCACTGACTCGTTTTATTCTGCGACGTCTTTTATTGTTAGTGTCTCCTGCTGCTAGTTTTAATGAGGATATATTTTCTATGCCTTTATTTTGTTGTTGTTTTGAATTTGTTTTATGATTTATTTTTTGTCTTTCACGTATGATGTATTTTCACAACTATGAGTCCGTTAACTGTCCTGGGCAGTTGGAAAAGGGAGAGTATAAACTGGTTAAAGTAACTAACTAAAAAATAATAATAATAATAGTACAGACTTCCGGAAAGCAATAGAATTTGCACCGAGCATGGAACTGTCATAATATATTTCACTTCTGCAGGAGGTTTGCTGGGCTGTCTCCTGCAAAATGTAATTAATTGCTGGAAAGCATTTAAACCAAGTGACCCAAAGCTTCAGTCTCTGTAACGTTCCTTCCTGATGCAGTCTGCAGTAGAAGCGACACCCAGCCAGCCAGCCAGCCTTATACTATGTGTGAGCATCTTTATTTTTTTCTTTATAAGAGAAGGTAGGATTCTCCCATTTTCCACGCTGCTGGAACTTGCCCTCATTCTGCCTGCTGGAAGAACTGCCATTTATTTTATTTATTCATTTATTTTGATTTACAACTTTCACCATCCCACTTGCTTGGCGTGGCTACCCAAGAACTGCATATAGCTAAATGGGTTGCTTTTACTGCTGAACACACTGCATTGGTCCCCACTGCCAGTAAAATGACACTGACTCTTTCTAGGTACCTAGTGGAGAGAGGTCTTTGTCCTTTATTATAGGCACTGTCTGCACGATAGGTTAACAGAGTCTGTGACCCTGAACCTGCCTCCTTGGGGTGGGAGTGCCATTTCAGCCAAGGGCTGAAACAATATATGCTTTCAGGTTTTTTGTGGGGAAGGGAGTCGTTGCCAAAAGCCACATGTTGAAATATCAAACACATGTTAATTTTAAAATATTTTATTTTTTGTGGAAAAGCAAGATCAATTGCTGCAGTGGCATTGAGCAGTTTGGCAAGAAGCGCAAGCTGCAGCTGTTAAAAGCTCCTTGCAGGTTGGTCACAACTGCACAGATCCTTGGCTACTCAGAAATAAGCTTTGGCAAGAATGTGAAGTTGCTAACCTCTCCAGCACATAGATTCTAACCCTAAGCATGGTCAACTCACTAAGCTCTACAGAACATATTTCCTAGGAATGTCTAGGAATGGACTGCAGCCTTTGTGTGCTTTTACATGACCTGCATGTTGAGCATTCATCCTGGTTTGTTTGCAGAGTAATTAGACAGTGGTGGCTATTTAATGAGCATTCACTTAGATTCGTTTGCAGGGTGGTGAAACGACACTGAGTCAAAGCAAATGTTCCCACATTTTCCGCTGCATTTCGCCTGGCGCTATCCTTATCACAAAAAAGTTTGACCTTTTGGAGAAGCAGTCTTGTTGCACAAGAGCTCCAGATCAGCTTTCCCTGCACAGCCAACATTGTGACTGAATCCCATTGACACCACAAATCCAGCAGCAATCCAGACACAGAAGAACAGGCTGCAAACACACCCAATATGGGACCTGATCAAGTTAAGGGTTCTGAAATGACCACTGGAGAGAAGGAGACCAAAAGGACTATCAGCTTCCTGAAGAACCTCACAGACCGTCAGAGTTTATAGGGCCAGAGCTCGGACCAGGCTCCTTCCCCTGAGGAACCAGGTGCTTCCCACATTTCATTGGTCCAGCAGCACAAGGAGCACATCAAAATGGAGGCTACAGAACAGAGGGGGATACCCATATTCAGACCAGCTGACTGGTCTTTTAAAGTTCTGAAGTTCTCTACAATGGGGTACAGCCAGGAGGAGGAAGTCTGGAGAATTGTTTATTTGCTGAATAAAACAAAACAGGGTCCATCCACAGTTTTGTTTGTCCTTTGATTTCCAGGCACAGCTCCAAGAGGTTTTTCTTTCTTCCCGCCACTTTCCCCGGGAAAACCTGCTGTTTATTGCTGAATTGAAAGAAACATCAATCTGGTTTTCTGTGTGTTGACATTTGTTCTGATTCAGCAGAAAACAGTCAGTTTTCCCAGGGAAAGCAGTGGGAAGAAAGAAAAACCTCTTGGACCTGTGTCTAGAAAAAGCTTCATTAACATGTGACCCCGATATTCAGGATCCTGCCCCGCCTCCCAAACTGATGCTAAAGTAGCTCTTAAAAATCACGGGGCAAACAGAGGAAATCAGGGGATAAAGGGAGGTATGGATGAGCCTGTAGTACAGAGGCTTAAAAAGTATTTTTTCTCACTTGGAGCTATCCATGGTCTGTTCACCTTGCCTCACGCCTCCAGACTTGCTGCTGTCTCTCTGTGGCTTCTGATATCACACCAGAATACAGTGGTGCCCCGCAAGACGAAATTAATTCGTTCCGCAATTTTTGTTGTCTAGCGAATTTTTCGTCTTGCGAATCACGAAATCCCATAGGAATGCATTGAAAATCAATTAATGCGTTCCTATGGTCAAAAAAAGTCCAAACAAAGCCAGATTTGGTACAACAACCGTTTATTAACTGCTCTTTAAAGTCACACATACTGTAAAGAGCAGTTCAAAAATTGAAGGGAAAATAAATTAACTTTATAAACATAACAGAAAAACATTTAAAAATCAACAAAGTGCACAGTACATTTTCTAAGACTCTGGGGGACCACTCGAAGAAGGCTCCTCTTCCACTCTTTGCTTCTTGGTCAAGAACCTGTCCATAGTCTGCTGCTTCATCCGCCTTTTCAGCAGCTCCCTGAGAGGCGACATGACCCTCGTATCATAAAAGTTCCCAGCGTCATGTGCCACATGCTTCTCAGGGTGGTGTAGATCTGCAAAAGTCTGCACCTCCTTCCACTTCAGGCAAATGTCCTTCAGTTTTTCGGAGGACAGCCGTTCCTCAGTTGCTTCCTCCTCTTCCAGTGAGGCCTGCTCCTGCGCAGCCTCTGCCTGCAGTTCGACCAGCTCCACGGTGGTCAGCTCGTCGTCGTGCCCCTCTACCAGCTCGCAGACGTCCTCCTCCGTGACCTCCAGGCCCATGGTCCTCCCCAAGGCAACAATGTCCTGCACCACTGTTGACTCTGGTGCATCAGAGTCACTTGGTGCCACACAGTCCGGCCACAGGCTGCGCCAAGCGCAATTCAAATTTCTCTGGCTGATCCCTTTCCAGGCCGTGTTGACCATCTTCAAGCAGGTGACGATGTCGAAGTGGTCCTTCCAGAATTCCCGCAGGGTGATGGTGGTGCAGTCAGTCACCTCGAAGCATCGCCTGAAAAGCTCCTTGGTGTAGAGTTTTTTGAAATTGGCGATGACCTGCTGATCCATCGGCTGGAGCAGTGGCGTGGTGTTAGGAGGCAGGAACATGATGTTGATGAAGCTGAACTCCTCCAACAAGTCCACCTCAAGGCCTTTAGGATGGGCAGGAGCATTGTCCATCAGAAGCAAAGCCTTCAGCGGCAGGTCGTTGTCCAGCAGGTACTGCTTGACAGCAGGGCCAAAAGCAAGATTGACCCAGTCCACAAACAGCACACGTGTGACCCAAGCCTTGCTGTTGGATCGCCACATGACACTCAGCCGCTCCTTGTCGATCTTGTGTCTCTTGAAGGCCCGTGGGTTCTCCGAGTGGTACACCAGCAGGGGCTTGATCTTCAGGTCGCCGCTTGCGTTGGCACAGAAGAGCAGGGTCAGACGGTCCTTCATGGGCTTGTGGCCAGGCAACTTGGCCTCCTCCTGAGTGATGAAAGTCCTTTTGGGCATCCTCTTCCAAAACAGCCCGGTCTCGTCGCAGTTGAAGACCTGCTGTGGAACGTAGCCCTCCGTCTTCACAACCTCCAGGAACTCCGCTGCAAAGTCTTCAGCCGCAGGAACATCAGAACTGGCAGCCTCTCCATGCCTGACCACGCTGTGGATGCCAGATCTTGTCTTGAACCGGTCAAACCAACCTCTGCTTGCCTTGAAGTCTTCTGGCTCTGCTGAGGTTCCTGGCTGCTCCTGGATGAGGTCAGCGTGCAAGGCCTTGGCCTTCTCACAAATGACGGCCTCAGACACTGTGTCCCCTGCACGCTGCTTCTCTTCTATCCAGATGAGCAGCAACTTCTCGACCTCCTCCAGGACAGCTGGGCGGTTCTTCACGATCCTGGTGACTCCCTTGGCTGCATCAGTCGCCAGGATCTTCTCCCTCATCTTCAGGATGGTCCCGATGGTTGATGGATTCCTCCCGTACTCCCTGGCGATGTCCGTCACACGCATTCCGCCGTCGTGCTTCCGGATGATCTCCTTCTTCATTTCCAGCGTCACCTTCTCCTTCTTCCTCTCGCCGGCCACCGCAGCAGCAGTCTTCTTAGGTCCCATGGCAGCACAGCTCTTACCTTCGTAAACTCAGAAACAGAAAAAAAAATCAGTGATGTGCTTCAAACCCAAAAAATACAAAAGCACCCAGCCACCCACCACACAGAAATTAAAACCCAGAACCAAGGCCTTGAATCCCAAGCACCCCAACCCCAAATCCAAAATTCAAAAACCCCAAAAAAAGTTTTAAAAGTTTAGCTTACCAAATGGATGAAAGAGAAGTTCTGGAAAAGCTTCAACAATCAATCACCGAAGTCCTCAGAAACCTCAAATGGCTGCAAAATAAGTTTAGGAAAAGCTTCAAAAATCACCAATGTCTTCAAAAACCTCAACTGCTCCCACAGACACCCACCCACCCACAACACAGAAATTGCAAACCCCTCCCCAACTGCTCCCCCAGCCCCTCCCCAACTGCTGCAAACCCCTCCCCAACTGTTCCCCCACCCAGACGAAAAAAAATTTCAAAAAATAACAACCTTGCCTAGTGGTCACAGAAAATCATAAAAATTCCCAAAAAACCCCAAATGGTCCCAGATTTCTGCAGAAAACTCCCCAACTGTTCCTCCAGCCAGCCAGCACTCAGAAATTCAAACTCAGGAAAAAAAAATTGAAAATAAACAACCATGCCTAGTGGTCACAGAAAATCATAAAAATTCCAAAAAAAACCCCAAATGGTCCCAGATTTCTGCAGAAAACTCCCCAACTGTTCCCCCAGCCAGCCAGCACTCAGAAATTCAAACTCAGAAAAAAATTTGAAAATAAACAACCTTGCCTAGTGGTCACAGAAAATCATAAAAATTCCAAAAAAACCCCAAATGGTCCCAGATTTCTGCAGAAAACTCCCCAACTGTTCCCCCAGCCAGCCAGCACTCAGAAATTCAAACTCAGAAAAAAAAATTGAAAATAAACAACCTTGCCCAGTGGTCACAGAAAATCATAAAAATTCCAAAAAAAACCCAAATGGTCCCAGATTTCTGCAGAAAACTCCCCAACTGTTCCCCCAGCCAGCCAGCACTCAGAAATTCAAACTCAGAAAAAAAATTTGAAAATAAACAACCTTGCCTAGTGGTCACAGAAAATCATAAAAATTCCAAAAAAAAACCCAAATGGTCCCAGATTTCTGCAGAAAACTCCCCAACTGTTCCCCCAGCCAGCCAGCACTCAGAAATTCAAACTCAGAAAAAAAATTGAAAATAAACAACCTTGCCCAGTGGTCACAGAAAATCATAAAAATTCGAAAAAAACCCCAAATAGTCCCAGATTTCTGCAGAAAACTCCCCAACTGTTCCTCCAGCCAGCCAGCACTCAGAAATTCAAACTCAGAAAAATTTTCAAAAAAAACCAACCTTGCCCAGTGGTCACAGAAAATCATAAAAATTCCCCAAAAAGGCCCACAAGCCCACAGATTATCGCAACCCCCCCCCCACAACACCAAGTCCTTGAATCCAAAACACCCCAACCCAAAATCCAAAACCCCCCAAAAAAGTTTTAAAAGTTTAACTTACCAAATGGATGAAAGAGAAGTTCTGGAAAAGTTTTGGAAAAGCTTCAAAAGTGAGCAAAGTCTGAGAAAAGGCTACCAAACCACGTGCTAACAGTTGCTCCTCGAAGTCAAGTCGCAACTGCAGCTGCTCAAGCTAAGCACCCTTGGTTTTAATGGTTTTTAGACAAAGGAAACAAAGTCGCGAGACGTTTTCGTTTTGCGAAGCAAGCCCATAGGGGAATTCGTCTTGCGAGGCAAATCGCGAACGAAAAAACCTTTCGTCTAGCGAGTTTTTTGTCTTGCGAGGCATTCGTCTTGCGAGGTACCACTGTACAAGCCCCTGCTGAAAATAGTGACAATCACACATATTCTTTCCTCTGCTCAGAATTTTTCAGGACTGATGGGTTAAATCTGAAGTAACAATTGTGCTGCTAAATACATTTGATGTTCAAGAAGTAAAACAGGGCTATATTCATGCCATTCTTAGGCCATAGTCCTGAGTGAAGAAGGGGGTGCTGAAATGGCCTGCTCCCGTGGGCAGAGCAGCAGCAGCAAGATTGCCAAATTGCCAAACACTGGAGGATTTTGAAGGCTAAATGTATGAAGGAATGGACAGCAGATCTGGCATCTAGCCTTAATAGAAAACTCACAACTCACAAACTTAGCACTAGACAAAGTGACCGTAGCATGGGCAAATTTTATACCATTCGGTCACACTTTATTTTATACACCACAAAAAAGGAACATGGCTTCCCCTCGCCAGAGTATCTATGGACCTATACAGAAAATCACTTTGAGACAATTGAAATGTTCTTGAGGGGTGATCAAGGTTTTTGGTGGGGAGGGGAGGTATTTAAAATTCCTTCCTTTCTTCAGTCCTTTCATATTAGCATGATCTTTTTCTAGATGGATGGGAAATCCGAACTGTGACATTTGAGCAGCCATAGGTTTGCATGTACAAGAGTAAGCATCATCTTCCAAGAGCCCAGATCTGAATTTCAGGTTCAGTGAACAGTGGTGCACCTAGGTAATTTTGGACCCTGGGCTAAATGGCCTTATGTGGCGGCCACCATGTGTATTACTTCGGTTGTGAGGGGTGGACAGACAAGGGCAGAGATCGGTGTGTGAATGGCACAACAAAACCTTTTAAACTGTTGTCCCTAATGAGACCTGCGAGCGGAGGAGAAGATTTGGGATCCACTTCAGGCAACAAAATGTTTTGGGCTAACACTCCTCAGTCCTCCCACACTCCCATTTGCCTTTCAGCCACTTTCTCTTTTTCTTTTTGCTTTTATTTCCTCCTCCTCTGCTGCAGTGGACACAGCACCGAAAAGAGCAGCTGGTTTGCCCATCTCTTCTAGCCGTTGTTTAGCTGCATCTCTCCCTGTGTTCTGAGCCAAACAGTCTTAGTAATTGCAGGATTTCAGGGGAAAGGAGCAGCAAGTCATGAACTGCTAATGAGTGGGTGTAGCTGGAAGGGCTGGCAGAGTCCAGCGTGAGACACTTCAGGCTGACAGGAAGATGCAGCCTGTTGGCCCCGAGAGCATCTGTGTCAGAGTCAGGGCATTGGGTTTCTGCTCCATCAAAGCTGAGGAATGCATCAGAGCTATGCCACGTGGAAGAGCAAAAGGAGAAAGAGAATCCTCGCAGCCACAAAGACCGCTGTGCGCATCTTTGCATTTGGGAGGTGATAATCTTTAATTTGTCACACCTGTTGTGCTCCTTGATTCCTTTCCCCTTTCCTCCCCCCGCCTATCAGCTCTGACTTTTATTGAGTGTGACATCCTGACACTCTTGCTGTCAGTGCACCTTGTATCACTCCAATTACCGTCCGGCTTCTCCTGGTGAAGCACCCTTCATAGCCTTAGAAATACACACATACAACCTCCATATACAGTTCTTTTGATACCTTATCAGGTGAGGAATTGTGCAGCGAAAAGAACAAAGCGGCTGTTCCACAGTGACATTCTGCATTAATTAATGCCACCAGCTTTAAAGTCCACTATATCGTCTCACCAAGAGAAGCGATCACATGTTATCTTCTATTATTAGTCTCTAAATATGAGCATAAGCAACCAAAAAGAGGATTGGGGGGGGGGGGAACAAGACAAGGAAATGCATCAGCAATGCCTCAGAAGAAAACTGCATTCCCTTTGTGGACGCCACCACAACATTCTTAACTATCAAACAGATTACATAATATTCTGGACTTCTAGAAATTCTCCAGAAAGAGAGGTTACTCATTTTATCAATTTGATTCTGGGATATAAACCAGTTATTTGGGCTCTCCCTAAAGATAATACAGCATGGATTCATAGTGCTGCTTTTATGGCCAAGAAGAAGCATCTTTCAATATTGGAAATTCCATATTTTGCCCCTGGTGGACCTCTGGGTAGTGATATGCTGGTTTCTGTGGAAGAAAACAAATCACCCCAATACAGTCATATTTATATTTTATTGCATGGTTTTTAAACAGTGTCTCAAAATAAACACAGTATGCTGATACATGTATTTATTTATTAAATTTCTATACCATCCTTCATCCAAATATCACAAGACCATTTACAATATAAAACCCAAAAATACAGATCATAATAACAAACAAAAACAATACCCCCCAACACACCCCGTTTAAAAGGTCATACATTGTTCAATTAGCCAAAGGGCTTTTCTTTTCAATTCCTGTGACATTATGGAAACCATTTTAGGACATATGCAGTCTAAGCTTATGGGTGTTTACGAAGAAGGAAGCATTGTTGCCAAATTAAGCGTGCATAGAATTTCAACCATAACATTGTCAAATAAATATTAAAGAAATGTCAAATTAAAACATGGAATATATAGATTTGCTGAGGAAAACTCTGACTAAAATAGGTTATAGGGTTCCTTTTTTTCTTTTTCTTTTGTTTTGTTTTAAATATAACTGAACTGGAGGCATAAACAGTCAGGCTATTACATGTCGGTCAAAGAAGCGCCATCCGGAAGCTCAACAAGACTGAAGCATTAATCCAAGTGCTAATTCAATCAATATGGATCAACTTTGCCTGGGTTAAATTCCCCCAAGGCCAGTGAGACTAAACAAGAAGCATCAAATAACTAGATCAAGAGCAACCCACAATTCACTTTAGGAGAACAAATCAAAATTTGCTGGGGGGTTTTTTGGCTCCTTATTCATCCCTGCACAGAATTATTTACCTAACAGGCAGGCAAAATTAGGGACCCTAACCTGGTAGTAGGAAGGCACAAAGCTCACACTTCAGACATAAAGCAGAAAGGATGTTGATCCAGTGATACATGAGAGAAATTAAAGTGAAAAATACTTTCCACCTCATGAGTCCTAAGCATGGGGAATTGCATTAACCAATCTACTTTGGGAGGGGAATGTCATTTGTTATGCCACCTCAGACAGCAAAATGGGGTGTGGTCCCGCCCTAGGCTTCACTCTAGGAAGTGGGAAGACCAGCAGTGTGCCAGAACTGAGCAAGGAGGATCAGCCTCAAGTCTCTCTTGCGGTCAAAAGAGGCACAAAACCAGAAAATGGCACAAGCAACCCATATTAAAAATTGTATACTGAGAATTTGCCTGATTGAGAGGCTTTGCACACTTTCTGAGCAGGGTTAATCTTTTTTTTAAAAAAAAACAAACAAACCCAAAGGTGCATGGCTCACATGCCCTGTTGGAACTTAATCAGCATAATTGAATCTACTAATAAGAAGACAAGAACAAATGCAAAAGGGGATGCCTAGTGGTATGAGAGGAAACATCAAAGTTGCTCCTTATATACAAATTCAAACATGTACAGGAGTGAACTACTCTGATCTAATTCAAATAGGGCGAGAGTGGATTGTCAGCTAAGTAATGCTCAAATGTGGACAAGCCCAACTTGTGACAGGGTTATCTAGAAGATGCAAAGGGGAGAATCATGGTTCTATGCCTGCGCATATAAGTGTGTAGGTTATGGTTACCAGACATCCCCGTTTCCCAGGGACAGTCCCCAGATTTACAAATCTGTCCTCGGACAAAATCCGTCCCAGGAATGTCCCCAGATTTCATTTAATGTCCCTAGATTTATATTTTAAGTGTTGTAGATTTCTTAATAGGGAATGAATGTTGCGTGGTTGATTCAACGGCACAAGACACATCATATGGGGACTTCTGGCGAGGCAAAATGGTGGGAACCACGGCAGCGAGCAGCTCCTGAAGCCAGCCAGAGCCAACTGCGCTACCAGGCTGGCTCCAGGCTGCTGAAACTGCCACTGCCACTGCCGAGGGTGAACTGCGGATGCCTGGGGCTTCAACTGGGGGAACTACTCTCACACACACCCCGCGCATGACCCAAATCGAGCTGGGAGCAAGAGCGCCCGGCCACCCAGCCAACTGCCCAGCGGTGCTCTGGGGCCGGGAAAACCCTGGAGCCGATGCAGGGAGAAGGAGGAGAGGAGACCATAGAGAAGGAATATTGGTGCCAACTACTTGCTCATGGAATGTAGTACAGTAACGCCGCATCCCCCCCCCCATCATGGCAACATGTGAACCTCTTTCCCAAAGAGTTAAGCCCGTGGTGCATAAGCCATTTTTTAATGTATCAGTCTTCTGATATAAGCTGCAGTCAGGGGTTTCTGCTGTCTTTAAAGTAGATTGCATCCCGGTGTGTTATACCATAAAAGTTAAGATTTACATTGCTGGGACATCGAAGACCCTGCTGAAAGCAAGCATAATTAGCATGGTGCTCTTGTTGCCGACTGCTGCTGCTGCTGCTGCTGCAAAAAAAGATTTTTTTAAACAAATCTTCTGATCTCCCCTTTGTTGCAACCTATTAGGGCTAGAAATGAACATTTGTGATCCAGCAGAGAAGAGTTTTAAAGGGATAGCGCCTCAAAGTCAAAAGAAAAGACCTGCACAGAGGGTACAAAGGCGTTAAACAGCATAAAAGAATCCTCACCTGGGGCTCAAAGGCATTTGGTAAAACACACACACACACACACACACACACACACACGGGTATCAGAAGAGCACCAATGGGGAAAGCGATCTGTGGCTGCCGCTGGTTGCCTGGTCTTCTTCCACTTGCTGCTGCTGCTGCCCCTGATACATTCTCATTAGTAGAACTCACCAGACGCCATTTCTCAGTTTCCTAAACAGTATCCACATCTTCTGCAATCTTAGGCCAAATTTCATATTACAGTATCATCCTGAAATGGGATATGCTCCTACTGTTTCTGTTTACAAGGGGAAGTCGCTATTTTGCAATACCTGCCCTTGGGGAAGATGTTCTGTCTCTAAAGTTAAATCTCTGGTGGAGAATGGCAGCAGTAGGTGCATCATGACTGCACATGTACGTAATTGCTCAGACATGGACAGAGTGCTGGTTCTCTTCCATCCTCAACCACAACTATAAAGTAGATGTTGTTGAACATGCTTCCTCAACCTCGGCCCTCCAGATGTTTTTGGACTACAACTCCCATCATCCCTAGCTAGCAGGACCAGTGGTCAGGGATGCTGGGAATTGTAGTCTCAAAACATCTGGAGGGCCGAGGTTGAGAAAACCTGTTGTTGATCTTGTCTGAGTAGAAAGAACAGAGCAACACAAGAATCTCCCTTATATGAAGTCAGTCCACCGACTCATCTAGGCTCGTACTCTCCACATTGGCTAGCAGCATCTCTCCAGGTTTTCAGACCAGGGTCTCTTCCTTACCCTAAATATTTCTTATTTTCATAATAATTAATTGCAGCACAGTTGCTTTTTAATGAATCTTCTCAGTATTTCTATTATTTTGCATGTCCTTGGCTAGGTGGCCTGTTGGAGGGAACTGTCCATACCACTCTAAATCTGGCGCTGCTTTGGCTTCCTGCTCAGTGCTTAGCAATGTGAGATTATTTCCCCACCCACCTTGAAGTGATCTGATAGTCATAGAGGTGGGTGTTTTGTGTACGGAAATTAGAGGGTAGATTTGGGTGGAAGCACCTTCCTATTTTAGGTATAAATATATTCCACTGCTGTAAACACTAGCAAAGTGAGGAAGCCATTTACTTTACATCTGGGAGCAGCAGCCCAAAGCTGTGTTTCTGGCCGCCCACATGACGCTGGCAGGATTCCTGCTGTAAAGTGTTTGTAGGACATCAGAGATTTTTCTGCTTCCAATTTGTCTTAAATCTGTTTTGGGTTTTTTTATAGATGCCTTAAATCTGGCTGTGATCTGACTGATGTTGGATTAACTGAAGGGAAAATAACCCTCACTTTTCCCACTGCCATCTCTGACCACGAGAATCCAGCCTACTAAGTCCTGAGCTTTGACAAGATCTGCAATCTTTTCCTGAGAGAGACACTAATCAATTTGTACAGCCCCACACTGCTCCTATAAATTTAAACACACTCACTTACCCAAAGAGCTAACAATCTGAGTATATGATGGGACTTTGCCCAGAACACATAATCCCTTCAGGTGAACTTCTATTTGCTTAAAGTTTTACAAAATGCAAGGTTTACTTACAATCCTGAATAAATATATGGTATGCACACCCACATTTGTTTCCATTCTTGACATTAATCCTTTTGATCAATACGGTAACACAGCTGGAAAGCGAGGACAAAACTAGCTTCTAATCGGGCTCTGAAGGTACCTTAACTAATATGCTTCTTCACAACTTTGTATGTCACTCAAAAAAGTGACAGTCTGTAAGATGCAGGCCTGCTTGTGGCTGTTGGCATAGAATCATAGGGTCATAGAATCGTAGAGTTGGAAAAGACCCCAAGGATCATCTAGTACAAACCTGTGCAATGCAGGAATCTCAGTTAAAGAATTACATGTGGACCAAACTCTGCTTCAAAATGAGGGAGTCTGTTTCTCTGCCGAACAGCTCTTGCCATCAGAAATTCCTTCCTAATGTTTTGTCAGAATTTCCTTTTGCATTCCTACCTTTTTCCTCAAACCACCCCCTCAGTCTGCTTGTAGAAGGTAAAATTTATTCAAGATACATGATGCTTATTTTTCAACCTCTTTGTAGTTTATTTTAAATCTGTCTTCCTCAGTGTTGTGTTGTCATTTCCACTGCCACCGCCACCTGCAGTACTAGGGAAACCCACAACCAAATGGCACTGCTGTGTTCCCAATACCACCTTCAGATCAATACAAGGGAAGGATTCCATTTCTTAAGGGAAAGTTTCCGTTTGGATCAATACTTCCATGATCCTTCCATAAGCCCTTTGATTGAATCCACCATACTATGTGCACATAAAGCATACACAATGTGTACTTTTAGGATGCCCTCTGAGGAAAAAATCCTGAAGTAATGGAAGGTTTAGGCTGCTATCCCATATTCACTTGCCAGACACTCAGTGAATTCAATGGGGCTTCTTTCTGAACAGGCATGTATAGGATGGCAATGTCAGAGGCTAGAATTCTACATCCTCAATCTGATTGCCTATAGGGTGTTAGAAGCAACGGGCCTTTTTCCCAGTGAAGTAGAAGAAAGGTTCCTGCTTCAGTATCTACCACATTCTAGACGTCAGCAGTCCAGATGTTATCAAGGTAACAAGAATTCCAGTGCACAGTGAGTTAACCACCGTTATAACTCTGATTGTTAAAATTCATGAGCTGTAAAAAGAGAGGGGGGAGGGGAAGCAAATTGCACAGGTTACATGAGCTGTTTTTCAAGGGTATATATTGCTTCCCCATTCACCCTCCTTCTTGATTCTCCAAGTTCAAACCACTGTTGGCACATGCTAATTGGAACTCACAAAAGGGAAGGGCACTTCATAAGGCACAGATGCTGGCGGGAAGTCCTGTTCATGCTCAGTCTAGACTATTTATGGGTGTTTGACTGAGGGAGGCCAAGGGAAACCCTTATCACACCCAGGCATGAACAATCACAGTTCACATTCATTTCTTCCTCTTTGTGTGTGTGGCTTTTTGTTTTTTGTTTTACATTTCGAAGAGATATCTCGCTACCCTTTGAAATGTATCCTCTCTTTTTTAATTCCTTCTGCAGCTCAAATTTCACAACGCTCCCTTTGAACGCCATCAACGCTCTAAGTTTAAAACAATTCAATAAGGAGGGCTTTTTGTGTTTCAGCTTAATATATTTCTTTCTCTTTTTCTCCAATAATTTGAATGGTTCCATTCCTTCCTGTTACAATTCCAATTGGTTTTGCTGAATTTAGATTACTGACGGAGGGAGCCAGTGTTGCACAGTGGGGAGATGGTGAGCCATGTTTATGGGAAATGCAGGCTAAAATTCATGGAGAATGAGGCTACCAATGGCTACTGGCCATTTTGGCTATGCAATGCCTCCATGGTCAGGGGCAGTAATGCTTCTCAGTGCCAGCTGCTGGAAACCACAGGAGGGGAGAGTGCTCTTGGGTTTGGATCCTGCTCATTAGTTTCCCACTGGAGCCCTGTGGGAACAGGATGCTGGACTGGAACGGCCATTGGCCTCATCCAGCAGGCTCGTCTTAGGTTTAGGGAAGTTTTTAATATTTAATGCTGTATTGTTTTTAACACTCGATTGGAAGCCGCCCAGAGTGGCTGGGGAAACTCAGCCAGATGGGCGGGGTATAAATAAATTATTATTATTATTATTATTATTATTATTATTATTATTATTATTATTATTATTATTTTATGTTCTTCTTCCAGCTTGGCTGTGATTTCACTGAGTGATGTCAGTAACTGCAGGGATGTTATAGGGATGTCGTTTGACTTAATTGCCTCGCTGAGGTGCTGAGGAACTCATATTATTATTATTTCTATTTTATCATTTTCTGCAACAAAATGGTGCTTGTTCTTAAGTAAATGTGCTTAGCATCAGGGCAGCAAAAGCAAGGTCTGTTGTTTTTCTTTCAGCTATGATTTAAATGAGTTTAAAATGCAAAGATGCACATGGTCAAGAGTATTTCTTCTTTCTCTGCAGGGCTGCCAAAAAGATGGGAGGCATTGTTTTTAACTCTAAGATATTGGGAATGTAGAAGACATTGTAAAGTATGGAATAGCGGCAGGGGGGAGGAAGAAAAATAATAAGTATATGCTTTATAACTAAAGGAATATACCGTATTTTTCGCCCCATAAGACGCACCGGCCCATAAGACGCACCTAGATTTTAGGGGGGGAAATGAAGGAAAAAATTTTTATTTCCCCCCCAGGTGCGCTGCGCTACACCAGGAGCTTGGGGCGTGCGGAGCTCAGCGCACCCCAAGCTTCTGCGTGCCGGCAAGGTCTCCGCTAGCGTGGGAGAGCCGGCGCCTCTCCCAGGGCTAGCAGACCCCTGCGCTAATCCAGAAGCTTGGGGCGTGCTGAGGTCAGCGCGCCCCAAGCTTCTGCATGCCGGCAAGCAGTCCGCTGCCGCCCCAAGCCTTGCGCACCCGGCGGGACCTCCTGCCGGGTGCGCGAGGCTTGCAGACACTCGCACGAAGCAGGGGGAGCCCTCCAGAGGGCTCCCCGTGCTTCGGGCGACAGGCTGCCGCCCCAAGCCTCGCGCACCCGGTGGGACCTCCTGCCGGGCGCGCGAGGCTTGCAGGCATTCGCCCCATAAGATGCACCCCGATTTCCCCTTCATTTTTGGAGGGGAAAAAGTGCGTCTTATGGGGCGAAAAATACGGTACACAGTAGTATGAAGGAGCCCCCTTCATGACCATGAAGTCCAGGGTCTAAAATGAAAAAATCTCTTAACTGCCCCCCCATACTCAATGAAAACACTCCTTCTGAGGGAACAAAGCCTACCAAATTTCAAGAAGCTAGGTGCAGTGTTTCTCCTGAAAAAGCAGGATGGGATGCTAAAAGAGGGGGGGAACTGTTTCCTCTCCTAGTTTTTTGTTTGAAGAATGGGGACATGAAGGAAGTGTTCCTCCTGCATAAGAAACCTGGGAAGGTTCAGGTAAATAGGTGCAGCAGCTATTATGCTACGTGGTTTATGGTACTTTTGTTATAAAGACACTGGGAAAAGTCACTGTGCAGATCAACTGTCTGTAGCTTACGCTGAAATGCATGTTTGACTCCTGCAATAAACTCATAAAGGTGGCAAACTGATAACTCAGATAATGCATAATACATATCCTACTTACAGTGAAGTGGGGATAGGCTCTGTCGTAAACTCATAATGTAGACATTAGTTAAGCCCTAAATCTGGCTTGCATGTGTCTATTCATTTCATTCATTCACTTCGTTTATATCCTGTCCTTTTGCAGGAGAGCTGACAAGGATTTACGGGGTTCCCTGACGGCATCCTTTCAAGTTCCTGGTTAGGCCCAGACCTGCTTGGCTTCAGAGAGAGGAAGCTATATGGTCATTCTCCAGGTTGCAAATGAGACTGTCTAAAAGCAGAGGCTGAAAGGCCTTCCTGTGTTCACCAGAGGAAGATACCTAGCATCCTTGTGTGATTCATGGATCATTTGTGCCTGAGAAAGCATTCTTCGCACACTCCCTATAGTTCAGACTAAGTACTCTTGGCACGGTGAGTCACAAGCAACAAGAGACTATTAAGCAGCTATGAGAGGCAGTGGGGAGAGATCTGTGCTGACTAAAGCTGTACAGAGGGGTTTTAAAACTCTGACTCTGAAGACTCTTTTAAAAAAGACTGTGCTCCAAAACAGTTCCTCATAAGAAACATACAGTGCATGAGCAAATAATATTTGCAGTTACAGAACACATAATTGATCTAGTCCTGGTCATTTTATGTTCAGTGGTCAGATCCTTTACAAGGGATAAGGAAGGGGAGCTGACTCCCCCCGCCCTCATAGCAAGACTTCAGGAGTATTAACAGCACTGTGAAAATGTGGAAATTCAGCTTTGCGGTCACTGCAGCTCTATGACCAGACAGAATTCAATCCCCTGAGTTTCTACTTATTAGACAGCTATTAAAGGTGTACTAACCCTACCGGTGGAGGCAGGGGTAGTTGTTAACTGTAAGATGCATTTAAAGGGTAGACAGTAAAGTTGCAATTAATAAAATGGGCTTGTCATGGGTGCAGTGGCGTAGCGTGGGGGTGCAGGGGGGCCGGCCGCACCGGGCGCAACATCTGGGGGTTAGGGTTAGGGGGTGCAAATCCACGGGTTAGGGGGCGCAAATTACTTGCCTTGCCCCGGGTGCTGACAACCCACGCTACGCCACTGCATGGGTGCTTTCATTTATGAGAGTCTCCAATTTGGTGGTACAATAGAAGCGACTCCGAAGATCAATGGAGGAGTTGCTTCTGTGAGAAGGAGAAAAGGGTACTGTGTTATACCAGGTCAGATACTGGCCTGCCTGTCCCAATACGATTTACTCTGAGGCTACGTACACTCCACACATTTAAAGCACATCACTTCCCCCAAAGGTTCCTGGAGACTGTAGTTTGTTAAAGATGCTGAGAATTGTAGCTCCGTGAAGTGTAAACAACAGTTCCTATTATTCCTTGGGGAAAGTAATGTGTTTTAAATGTATGGTGTGTAGGCAGCTTCCAGGGTTTCAAGCAAAGCCCTTTCACATCACCTGCTCCCTCACCTTTTCCACCAGAGAGGCCAGAACTTGAACCCAGGGCCTTCCACATGCAGACTTGTGCCCATTGCCCACTCCCAGTGCCTCCTCTGCCCTGTCACTGCAGCCAGAAGACCACTGCCACAGTGTCTGCCCAACTCATGCACCATAACCACACGGAAGTAGGTTACTGTAAGCCGCTTGTTTTCTTCATGCAAAACAAACATGCCTATTCCCCTTTTGTCACATGTGAGATGGTCACTGTGTCCATCTAAACATTGCCAAAAGGGATAGGGGGGTGGGAAGGAAATGCATCACCACCAAAGCAGTAGACACAGATTTGATGAACATTTGCAGATGCTAATTTATGTGCATGGATGAAACTTTAGAAATAATGACTTCAAGGCCCTGCCTCTCCTTTCTTGTGGTTCTTTATGTGGTTCTTGGACCAAAATGACAGCCCATCAAACAGAGGACAGTGCTCCTGTCAGTCCTTCAACTAGCCTAGAGGACTTCTCTCTATCCAGTAGAATCCGGGATGGTATGGGGAGCATGTAAGCAGAGCCACCAGACTATTGAAATGTAGTGAAAGCGAAAAGAGAAATAAGCAAATCAAAGGCGGCAATTCATTTTATGGCAAGTGATTAATTATAAATTCAAAGAGGCAGAAAGGTAAGTAAAGCTGAACTGCTTTTGATAATGTCTTCTGAAGCAATAAGCACTTTGTTTGTGTCTGTCGCCAAATAGCTGGCAAACTTAATCCCCTGAATCTCAAATTACACCCTTGGCAGATAGAGTCAGAGGAGCGGTTTCTAAAAGGATCCAGGTGACACCACAGAAGCTCTCTAAAGTGTTATCAAAACATCATCATCTATTTCCTTTTTAGCTTATTATGGGCATCTTGCCCTCTGGTAACCTTGCTTTCTCTTTCAGCAAAGCATAGCAGGCAAGCTGCTTTTTCCAAAGCCATTCCTTGGCTGTGCACATAAAATTATTTTCATTTTCTTGCTGTGTTCCTTCTGTCTGTCTGTCTCCATTTATTTATTTCTTCTAGGCTCCTTTCTACAGAAAGGCCTTGAAAGCAGCTTGCAAGATACAAAACAGAGAGAAATCAAAGATTAATGTAATAGAAGGATATATGCCTACAAAAATAACTAGTACAGAGAAGAAAAGGAACAAAAGCAAAATAAAACACTGAAGAAGCAAAATGAGACCATTTGGAACCATAGACCTGACAATACAAAACAGTTTTTTTACAGGACACTAGAATGTCAGTCAACCCTTGGGACATGTAAGGATAGCCTCACCCCAAACCTGCTGAGATTTTGAGAACGAGCCTGTTAAGTTGTGGGTGAACATATCAGACGACACAGCGATTCTTCAAACAGCTCTTGTTTATTCACAGGCCAAAACAGAACTGAACTGAAGGGTTCAGCCAGCCTGCTTATATAGAGCAGTGTTTCCCAACCGGTGTTCCGCGGCACACTAGTGTGCCGCCGGACGTTGCCTAGTGTGCCGTGGGAGGGAGGCGGGCGAGTCGGGCTAATCCTCCGGCCCCGCTCCCCCGGGGAACGTGCCCCGTCATCCGCTTCTGCCTTGCTCCCTGTGACAGGAATTCCCCAAACTGCATCAGCATCTGCCGCTTGCCCAGCAGCCCCGGCGCTGCCTTGCGCCCGGCGCCCCCGCCATCCTCGGCGCAGGGAGCGAGGGGCGCGCAGGCAGGCGCTGCCCGGCGGAGCGACGGCTCCTTCCGAGCGGCTGGCAGTGTCTGGGCATGACTGGCCTCCCGCCTGGTCCCGCGGCGGCTGCAGACGCGGCCGAAGCAGCGCAGGGAAGGAGACGCCCGGCCGCCCAGCCCAGCCCCGCACGCTCCCGCTCTCTCTCGGCGGCCGGGGAGCGGGGCCAAAGCGGGCCCCCACCTGAGTGGCGGCTGCGTGAGCCAATAGGCGAGCTGGGGCAGAGGGGGAGGCGGGGCTCCGGAGAACAAAGGAGGGAGGGGGCACCCGGGAGAAGGGGGCGGGGCGGGAGGAGCGGGGAGCGCGGCGCTGCGCCCGGGATGCCCCAGTTCCGCCGGGTTAGAAGCCGGCGGCCTACCTCTGCTGGCCGTTGAAGGCAGCCGGGTCTGGGTCGCGCCCCGAGAGTGGCGGGGTCCGCGCACAGCCTGCCCTCCAGGCTGGGAAGTGGCTCCTAGGCTCCGCCTAAAGCCACGCAGAGCCCGCAAGGCGCCCTCGGCGCAACTTGGCCGGGGCAAAAGGCGAAGCTCTGGAGGGAAAGGCGGCCGGATTCCCCTCCTCGGCGGGTCCGGTGGTCTCCCGCCTCCTCTGAGGAAGGGTCTCTTCTTCAGCTTTTCTGATCCTTCGTGGCCCCGTTGGGAGAAGCCGAAATAAATAATGGCCGTGCCATGAAAGTTCTCTCTTTTATAAAAGGGATCCTAATAGAATCGTAGAGTTGGAAGGGATCCCCAGGGCTATCCAGTACTGTACAACCCCTGCAGTGCAGGAATCTCAGCCATAGCATCCATGGCAGGCAGACATCCCACCTCTGCTTAAAAACCTCCAAGAAGGGAAAAACCTCCCGAGGGAGACCAGTCCCCTGTTGGACAGCCCTTACCAGCAGAAAGTTCTTTCCCATGTTTAGTCAAAATCTTTATTGTAACGTGAATCCACTGGTTCGAGTCCTACCTTCTCTACCTTCTATGCTGTTACTATTTTTTTATTTTTTTTTTACATAAGTCAAAAGTGACCTTTCCCCATCTGGCATGGTGGTGTGCCTCGAGACTTTTTTTCATGAAACAAGTGTGCCTTTGCCCCAAAAAGGTTGGGAAACACTGATATAGAGCTCCACTAGAACGCAACAGTAACCATTTTCTGTAACTATCCAATCACTGAACGTCACTTTCGATCCCCTATTTGCATAACTATCTACAGTATCCCCCTGCTGGCCCAGGGTGGGAACTTCAGTACATAACAGAGCCAGATCCAGAAAGTGGAAAAGAAAAAAGGGAAGGTAACACCTGAAGAGTTTGGGGTTTTTTTAAAAGATATTTATTAAGATTTTCAAAATATTACCAAAAAAAAAAGAAAAATACAAAATAAAAATAGTTAAAAACAATTCAATCTTTCAATGACTTATCTTTCATTTGCTTATTTCCCGGACCTCCTCACGCCTCCCTTTTCTGTATTCCAGTTCAGTTTGTTAGTTCAGCAAATCCCTCCCCTCTTTGTTTATCCTAGTCTTCAATCTTAAAATATTGTAACATTGGATTTTTACCTATTAATAGTCCATTTTCTCATATTCCCTTATAGCATTACAGCTATAAACCACTTAGTTTCTATCCAACATCATTCTAACATTCATTAATTTTACAATATTTCTGTAAATAGTCTTTAAACTTTTTCCAATCTTCTTCCACCGACTCTTCTCCCTGGTCTCGGATTCTGCCAGTCATTTCTGCCAGTTCCATATAGTCCATCACCTTCATCTGCTATTCTTCCAAGGTGGGTAGATCTTGTGTCTTCCAATACTTTGCGATAAGTATTCTTGCTGCTGTTGTGGCATACATAAAGAAAGTTCTATCCTTCTAACACCTGAAGAGTTTGAAGTGACAAACATAAGAACAAAAACTTTATGTAGCGCTTATGCTTTCGTTGCACTTTTAAGTCATTGCAAAAGGTCTTGGGGTTGTTTGGGTGATTCTTCTATTGTCTTCTCTCAGACTGTTTTATTCCTTTAATGAGCAATATGCAAATTCAGCTGGGCAAAGGAGATTTGAGCGACTGTATATATTTGAAAGGCCAGAACTTCAGTTCTGAGGTGATTAGCGTGTTCAGTGAAGTTTATCAGTATTGGCCTGAGGCCCAGGAATCCCAGACTGACCTCACATTGGCAAGTTCCTGCCAGCTGGCTGAACTGCCCTTTAAGATAAACATCACCGCTGAAATCCAGGTTTGTTAAATAAAGCCAGCTAATTAAGTACGTAAAAGGAAAAGGTGCTAGGAATTCAGGAATTTGGGGGATAGACATATGAACATAAGAATAGCCCTGCTGGGTCTGGCCAGTGGGCCATTTAGTCCAGGATCCTACTCTCAAAGCGGCCAACCAGATGCGTATGGGAAACCTGCAATCAGGGGCAGAGCGGTGGATATTCAGAAGCATGGCATAACCATCGTTGCTAGTAGCACTGATAGATTTATCCTCCATAAATCTCTTTTAAAGCATCCGAGTTGGTGGCCATTGCTGCCACTTGTGGGAATGAATTTCATAGTTTAACTATGTGCTTTCCTTTGACCATCCTCAGTCTTTGAACATTCGTTCTGCCGGTGTTTCTGAGAACCTGCATATACAGGATAATCACTTTGGTGAAAAACACATGTGCTTAATACAGGAGACATGATACAATCTTCCACATTAATCTAATCTGAAGACCAAAGCAGAATGCAAAAAAACCCCAAAAACCTTTAGCCATTAAACAGAACATTCAGCAGTCGAGAAAGCAATGGACTCTTCACAGCCGTGCTTCAGGAGTGTCCTTTATCTGTTGTGGGTTTTTTAAGGGTCAGTCGCTTATTGGCAGATTTGTTACCAGTTTCCACAATTCCTTGTGTTTCTGATGTTCAGGAGTGAGCACCAATGTTCATGTAGCCAAAACGACAGCACCCATGCAGAGGAAGGGAAGTATCAGCCGGCTTGGGGAAACCCAATATATGCAAAGTACAAATAAATATAGCGGGGAATATTTCCTAAGGAGGGAAAGCCCCCAAATTGGCCCAATGAGAAATGAGTGTGCTCAGTGGCGAATAGTAAAGAGAACCCACACAGGTGACGCTGACACAAAACCCCACATATACACTAAGTAGAATAGAAGCGTTGCCACCCCACCCTACCCCCACTCACCATTCCCCCCTCCACCTCTTTCCCCCTTTTCTTCCTAATGTAACACTAATGTCTCACCACAAATGAAACTGATCTGTAGAAAAACGTAACTTGAAAAAAGAGGCATTGCACATACTTTTGTAAACCAAGAAATCTTTCATAAAAATATTTTTTAAAGAAAAAGACAGACAGACAGAAAGAAAGAAAAGAAAGCTGACTGACTGGAGGGGCCACAGGAAACAGAAAACCCAGGGCAGGGAAAATGGAATGGAGTGGCTGGAAAGTATCTGATACTTGGTGCTGAAGAAGGTTAAGAAGTTACCGGTAACTTGATGGTCCAAAGTTATTTACTGGAAGAGGAAACTTTTTCCAGATTGTGCATTATATGTATAATATGATTTTCTCCCCCACCCACTCATAATATATTATAGCTGTAGGATTATTAAGGCTTTATTTTAGAAGAGCTGAGGATTTTGTTTAAGTAGGTTAACTCATAATGGGAATGGCTGCAGCTCAGTGGGCAGAGCCAGGAGCGTAGCCAGGATTTTTGTGGGGGGGGGACAGAACCTGTTTCCTATGCATTTTTATTTTTATTTATTTTATTTTTATTGATGGGGGGGAGCTGCCCCCCCCCCGGGCTATGCCCATGTTTCCACATGAATTTGAAGATCTAAAACAGCATCTTTTACAAAAATATTTGTTTCTTTGTTTTGTTTCTGGACATGTAATACTTTTGTTGGTGTTTTATTTTGGCATTCCTTCTTCCGATATGTGGCGAAACAGCAGAATGCATGTTCAACTGGGTGAGAAATCCTGCCAAGGAATTTGTGACATCACTGACATTGAATAATGAGGCTATAAATAGGCATGCTGACAACAAGTGAACAGCTGCTCTTGTTTCCCCCCTTTTTCCTTGCATGAACTTGTGGCACCTTTTCAAACTTCAGCAGTATTTGAGGTTTGGCAGGAGGCGGGGAGCAGGAGAAATGCCCAGATGTTCACAGTGAATGAAACACGCACACACACACACACACACACACACACACACACACACACTTTTCTCCCTGGCTGGAAATATGAGCGATTAGCAGAAAAAAAGTTTGATATGAAGCTTTCCTTCTAGTCTTGTTCCTGTATCTATAGATCTCCATGAATGAAAGTACAGACATTCCAGCATCTTAAAATGCAAGTCCTTCCATTGTAATCATTTCCAGGTGAGGCAGCTGTGTTAGTCTCTTCCAGCAAAAGCAACCAAGGCTATAGAGGCCCTTTAAAGACACATACTTTTATTATGGCATAATTTGTTAATCTTCAAGGGGTCACAAGACTCTTAGCTGCTGCTGTTTACAATGAAGGGTTCTCCATTATGCTGTGCTATTCATCTGATTCCTTGGGCTGCTGGTCCTTTTGCATCCCTTGAAGCCTGGCGGACTTCTTCTGAGAGAGCTCTGGGAGGAGGAGAGGAGGACTTGTTGTTGTTTAGTTGTTTAGTCATTTAGTCATCTAGTCGTGTCCAACTCTGTGTGGCTTCCCAGCGAAGCAGGATTGGGAACGGAAGGGACTCCCTTCCATTCCTCCTCCCACTTCGCTGGGAAGCCAGTGGAAAAAGAGGCGCTGCGCAGCTCTCCCTCTTCCTCTGCTGGCTTCAGCGATAGCTGCGCAGCCTGCATTCGCTCAGCACACATTTCCCCTTTTTAGGAGGAAAAAAGTGTGTCTTACGGAGCGAAAAATATGGTACAGTGGTACCTCAGGTTACATACGCTTCAGGTTACAGACTCCGCTAACCCAGAAATAGTGCTTCAGGTTAAGAACTTTGCTTCAGGATGAGGACAGAAATCGTGCTCTGGTGGCGCAGCGGCAGCAAGAGGCCCCATTAGCTAAAGTGGTGCTTCAGGTTAAGTACAGTTTCAGGTTAAGTACAGACCTCCGGAATGAATTAAGTACTTAACCTGAGGTACCACTGTATGTGTATTGAAACCTTAATAGGGTTTTCATGCATAGAGTGCCAGGCCCCAAAACTACTACCTCTAGATTATTGTTTTAATGTAAGTGAATTTCAGGTTGTAGCACACGGTTATGAGAATGTCTGTTTCATATTGTAGAGTTTGAAAATTAACAACATGCATGATATAATTTATAAACCTTTGCAAACAAATTCTTGGGAATAATAGCTGGTTTTGAATGAACAGGGGTTTTTCAAGGACCTAACTCAAAAAATATGCTTATGTATGAAGCAGCAACACGTTAAAATAATAAGCATGTTAGATTTTCTATTTTGTCTTTCTTTGAACCATTAAACATCTAAAAGGTAAAGGCTACAACTCAGTTTTGCCAAAATTGCTATTTTTCCAACCCAACCCTCAAAATATTTTTTCCCTCCCAAAGTCATTAAATTAAATTAATTAGTCTTCTTCTACAGCAAGGGCTAAGCAATAATGAATGGTGTATTGCGGCTTCTTAAAAGCTGGTGGCCTAAATAAAAAAAACAAAGGAATTTTAACCAGCTAATAAGCATAGGACAAACTGCAGCTCAACTTGCTTACAAGAATCTGAAACTGACGTTAGGATTTTTCTTATTTAGAGTTTCATAGAAATATGGATATTTAAGGTAGATCTCAGGAAAGATCCTAAAAGACTGCTATGTATTGCAGTTTGCAATTGCCAATCTGGTAAGTTATATGGCTTATAAAATGTTTTTAAAAAATCAACTGCACTGTGGGTTGGCAGGGACACTGTATCCAGATTGATTGACTGATTGATTGATTGATTGATTGATTGATTGAGTGGTTGGTTGGTTGGTTGGTTGGTTGATTGATAAATAAATACATCTAGTGATACAACCTACGTGAACTGGAAAGTCTATTCCATTTAAGAAAGGGTCTTGGCTGCTGGCCAAGGAGAGTCATAAATCCCAGATCTTTCTGTCCTCCCTGTTTCTGTTTTATGACATAGGAAGTCCCTTGCAGCCCTTTGCCATGGTCCTTGCCCTTAGTCTGCATGCTTGTGGAAATTAGGAGTCAGTGTGCTCTGTTGCTTTCTCATACCATGTAGAACTTAGTACAGTGGTACCTCGGGTTACATACGCTTCAGATTACATACACTTCAGGTTACAGACTCTGCTAACCCAGAAATAGTGCTTCAGGTTAAGAACTTTGCTTCAGGATGAGAACAGAAATTGTGCTCCGGCGGCACAGCAGCAGCAGGAGGCCCCATTAGCTAAAGTGGTGCTTCAGGTTAAGTACAGTTTCAGGTTAAGTACAGACCTCCGGAACGAATTAAGTACTTAACCCGAGGTACCACTGTACATTGTTAATACAACCTGTTTCACCAGTGCTCTTGCAGCCCTTTTAGAATATTGGTGACAACGGATTGGTTCAAATGTATTATTAAGCCAAAGCATGCCTGAAATTTGCATCCGCACACTCTCTCTTCACACTGTCCCTCCCTTCTTGGTATACCACGATTGAAGACTCACTGGCTTTATTAACCATAGTTTTCTGTTACATCTGAATGAGGAAAACCTGGTTACCAGGATCAGAACAAACTAGGATCTTAAACCATGGTTTTAAGTTGATCATTAAGTTTGTTTGTTTGTTTTTTAATTTTTATTGTTTTTTTATCATTAATACACATATACAAGCATACAAACATACATTTCATACAATCTTTAAAAATATTCAAACATACTTACACTCAATCCCACAAATAGTTCCTTTCCCCATCACCATCCACCGACCCTTCACCCCACCTTTGTGTTGACTTCCAATCTACTCAATTACAATATCTTTCCACTTCTATTACTTTCTTTCACACACCTTTACCCTAATTTCATACTTCTTTTTCTGTTACACGTTGTTTTCCATCTTATTTGATATTTCAGTATTTGAAACGGAACTTGTTTATTCTAATAGGAGTTCTGATTTTTCGATATGATTTTGCAAGTATCTTTTAAACACCTTCCAGTCCCTGTCTATCTTTTCTTTTGAGATCCTTCCAATTTCTTCCATTGTTTTGGATATATTGTAATACTCCAATAATTTGGCAAGCCACTCTGTTTTTGTCGGTATTATACCACTTTTCCAGTTTTTCGCAATCAATAGCCTTGCTGCTACTGTTGCATATAAATATAAGGTCTTATCTTCTTCCTTTAGGCTTCCTGGTACTATTCCCAATAGAAAACCTTCTGGTGTTTTCCTAAATGAGTATCTAAACATTTTTTTCATTTCATTATATATTGTTTCCCAAAATTGTTTGATGTTTAAACAATTCCACCATATATGTATCATAGTACCTTTTCCCGTGTTGCATCGCCAGCAGATATCGCTACAGTTTTTATTCATTTTTGCTATTCTTTCAGGTGTTAAATACCATCTATGTTGCATTTTAAGGTAATTTTCTTTCAGTATATAACACATGGTGAATTTCATATCTTCTTTCCACAATTTTTCCCATTGTTCAAACATAATATTTTTCCCAATGTCTTGCGCCCATTTAATCATTGATGCTTTAACCAGTTCATCCTTTCTTTCCCACTCTAAAATCAGATTATACAATTTAGATATATTTTTTGATTTTTCTTGTATTAAATATTTATCGAATTTTGATATTTCTTTTTCAAATCCTAACTTTTTGTCTTTTGCTAATCTATACTTAATTTGAATATATTGAAACCAATCACTAATATGAGCTTTAATTTCTGTGTAGTCCTTTAATTCCAATTCCCCGTTTTCTTCATTTAATACAGTTTTATAGGTAGCCCAATTTTCTTTCATATTTAATTTTTTCACTGCGACAATTTCTGCTGGCGATGCCCACCAGGGAGTTTTCGGTTCTAAAAGTCTTTTATATTTCTCCCATATTTTATATATAGATTTTCTGATTATATGCCCTAGGAAGCCTTTATGTACTCTCACTTTTTCATCTATTAAATAGGCATGCCATCCAAATCTCGTCTCTACTCCTTCTAAATCCAATACATCCGAGTCATCTAATTTGATCCATTCCTTTAGCCAGGTCAGACCCACCGCATCGTGATATAACTCCATATCTGGGAGACCAAATCCTCCTCTCTCCTTCTTATCTATCATTATTTTGTGTTTTATTCTTGGTTTTTTTCCTGACCATATGAATTTAGCCAAATCTCTTTTCCAGTTATTAAAACATTTATCTCCTCCTAGTATTGGGATACTTTGAAATAAAAACATCATCCTTGGTAATATGTTCAAGTTGATCATTAAGTTTGGATGTAATGAGAAGCTAAGGTTAATTAACCCAGGATGTCCTCAGTCACAGCATGCTGAAGAATGAGGATTACAGATGGGGCTGTTCAAGGATGAAGTGTGTGGACATAGGGCCCTAAATATCTTGGTCTAAGAAGCTTAGATATGTAGATCAGAAGAGGGCCAATATGCTATTCGTATAGAAGCTCCTATGATCAGGCCACCAAATACATGCAAAAGGGAATAATGTGTGTAGCTAAGCAGATAGATGAATGTTAAAATAAGAAATACTCCTAAAATTACTAGAAATACAAAGTCAGAATACAAATAAGTAAGAATAACAGAAATGAGAACTTGAGGCCATGGGCACAACCCTGAATGTTAGTACCAAGTTAATGCATTTGACTTGTGAATTTTGAGTGCCATGGCTATATCAATGCTAAATATGATTATTATGGTGATTAATATATATATATATATATATATATATATATATATATATATATATATATCTCAAAGGAGCATTTCACCAATGTTGCCTTAACCTTCAGTCCAACGGTTTGATTGGTGAATGCACATCTTTAAACCCTCACTCTGACATATAAGCGTTCAAAGCAAAAAAGCTCCTTTTGTAAAAAGCCCATTCTGTAGAAAGTGTTCTCTAGTGAGATTTCTGACCAAGGGAGTTGCTGCACTCCACCAGATTCTCATAGCCCAGAGATGTGTGGATTCACTACAGACAGGCCGCTCCAGCTTCTCCTCTGCTCATCATTTAGCTCTATCTGAATGTACAGCTGTCATTTCATTTGGCCTGGATGGATTGCCTGTGTCACAAGCAGTTTGTGGACTGTGCAGTCTTTATGGAAATCTTGCACCAATGTTGTATGGTGGGCCACCTCGACCTCTAATCTGCGGCAAGGGTCTGCCCTTCACTACTGAGCCTGTCCGCACGCAGAAATAATTGCTTTTCTCTTTTTACTTGGTTGTTAGCAATAAGGTATGAGCAAAGCAGCATTACTTCTATACAATTTAGGAGGCTAGCAGAGCCATCCCACCCCTAAGGCGGCAGAAGCAAAAGTGTCTGTGCCCCGCCTGCCCCACCACTGTTGCTGCCAGAACATCCCTCTATCGCTGAGTTTTGGTGACAGGGAGGTGTTGCAGTGTGCAACATTGCTGATCATCTTCCCCGCCATGAAGCAGGGAAAACAAGTAGCAATGTCTCACAGAACACCAAGCTCTCGCCAAGTTAGGCAAGAGCTGGGACATTCCAGTGACGGCGGAAGGTGGGGTGGCAGGGAGGGCAGGAGGCAGCACATTCTGATTTTGCCTCAGGTGGCAAAGCAGGACGAGCCACCCCAGGATGCTATTGTGCATGCAAACTGGTTATGTCATTGCCTTTCGGCTTCATTGAGCTCCTGTAGTTTTCTTCCAGTTTTCTTTCCCGTTTTCTTTCCATCCAGTTCTAGCTGCTGGGTGGAGCTTTTTCCTCAGTCCTGTTATGCTGCAATAAAGTCAGGATCTGTACTGATTTCTCCCTGAGAAAGGTGCAATCTTACACACATAGGGTGCCTCCAGACTGTCAGTAATTTGTGTGAAGGGTTGAAGTGCATACTGAAACTGGATTAAAGTGTTCTGTCACCTTGCTCAGCTAATTCACTGTTTAAAAAAAGTTTGCAGTTTGGAAAGTGACAGGGAAACACACTGAAAAGGGTGGGATGGACAAATGATTAACAGGAAGACATGTAAACACTCCGCAAGCAAATCAGAATAAATACAGGATGAATGCTTGACATATAACAGCCCCAAACAAATGCCCAATTAAGATTGGATATACCGTATTTTATCCACCAGGCATGCTTTATGCAAGCAGATCAGATGAATGCAGAATAAATAAGTCATCTGTAGGATCCTTTATTCCCTTTGAAATCAGTGGGGCTTACTTCTAAGAATGCATGTACAGTATAGGAGTGCTCTGTTAATGGCACACCTCAACCATCTTTAAAATCTCCTTCCCCTCTTGGTATTCTGCTTATACAGTGGTACCTTGGGTTAAGAACTTAATTCGTTCTGGAGGTCTGTCCTTAACCTGAAACTGTTCTTAACCTGAAGCACCACTTTAGCTAATGGGGCCTCCTGCTGCCGCTGCGCTGCCGGAGCACAATTTCTGTTCTTATCCTGAAGCAAAGTTCTTAACCCGAGGTACTATTTCTGGGTTAGCGGAGTCTGTAACCTGAAACGTATGTAACCTGAAGCGTATGTAACCCAAGGTACCACTGTATTTCATAAAGAAGCAACAGTTGCACCATGTGGAAGTAGCTACAGCCGCTAGTGTGATCATGCTGTTACTCATAATGGATCGTGTTGTAAAAGAAAAGAAAGGCACGCATGATTTTGAATGTACCTACCCCTCAGAAATCTTCCCAAAGCAGACCTGTTTTAATTTGTGTAGATGAAAGAATGGCTTTATCTCTAAATCAAAATCCACTAAAAGCATATTTGGGAAGGTAGCACAAGCAGGCAGATGCTGAAATCCTGGGTTTCTCCTTTGGTGAGTGTATTATATTGGAATTCAGCAACTCTCCTCCTCCTCCTCCGTTTGAATTGTCTCTCTATGTCATTATTACAGAGATTACCAAATGAATCTTTTTTGCTTTTATACACACTGGGCATTCGCTGTGGGCAATCAGCTCTAATAGTTGTCATTAAGTTTGTGGTGAGGTGGGAGAAGATGTATTGAACCCATGCACTTCAGCACGGCACACAGCCCACTGATGGCTGCTGAGTAATGATTTTTTTTCCTAATTGGTGGAGAGCAGCGGCCCTAATGGATAGAGCCTCTCTGTGCATTTTCACTGTCTCTTCGATCAATAAGCCTAGCTGTGCCTGGCACAGAGGAGTTCCTGAAAGCCCCTTTGTAATAATGGATTGCTGGAGGTTACATAAACCTCTGTCTCCTACTGAGTCAGCCCTCTGTCAGGATCCTGGCACTCTGACAATGGCTTTTTAGAAGGTCAGGTGCGGGATGCCAACAAAGCCGACTGGCCTCTGTTTGGCTGCCCAATCCTGGAGCCAAAAGGAATTTGCATGCCACAGGCCCTCGGAAGCCCTGTGGCGTCAATGGAGGAATGTGACATTTTAACCAGTGGCTGGAAATTCTGATTTGTTGCTGGATGGGATAGCATCAAGCTTCCCTCTTATCTCCCCTCCTTGGCCCCTTCCCCAAATCAAGAACAATCCTGCGCTGATGAGTATTTCAAATCACATTATTTCTTACTGAAATCAGCCAGCGTTCATTTTTCAGAAGCCCACGTTTGAATGGGGATGACCCACTAAGGCACTTAACACCTGCACTCTGGCATTTGCTCTGACTCCCCGTTGTCTTTCGGTCACAATTCAAGGTGTTGACATATAAATCCCTGCGGAGTTTGGGTCCTGCTTATGTTTAAAAAGTGATACCCTTCCAATTCCTCATTGTAATCACTTAGATCTGCCCAAATTGCAGTGTTAAGCATTTTACTGGTGTGCCAATTTCAGAGAGCAACAGCACATTAGGGAGGTATTGGCAGTGATTGCAGCATACCATAGCCTATAGCTCTGAGGCAATCTTTACCCTTGGGAACTTGCAAATGTCCGAGCCCAATCTTCCTTCAGACATTAACCAGGCCTCTCTAGTTCGGCTATTTTTTTATCGTCAGAAGGTTGTTGTTGTTGTTATTGTTTTCAGGCAATGAGTTTTTAGTATATTATTTTAAAATCCTTTTTTAAAAAAATGTCTGTTTATTTATTTTTACACTGTGCCTTGCCTGCCCTATGATGAGGCAGGCTTGAGTTCCAAATAAATGAATATTGTTCACTAAGGTTCACATGCACAAAGGCCTAAGGCTTTGTTTACAAAATAAAGCAAAACACAACTGGCAATTAAAGCAAAGGTTGTAGATACACGTCACTTTTTATTTATGCCTCTTAAATTACTTTTATGCCTCTCTCCTGCTATTGGTGTGCTTTTACGAAAGACAAAAATGCAATTTTCGGTGTGCTTGTACTAGGTTTTGTAAGTTGATCAACAACCACAAAGAAGGGTCAAGTTGCAGCCACATCTCAACCTTGGTTCTCGAATGGAATCTGTTCGACTTCCGAAAATGTTCGAAAACCAAAGCAGGGCTTCCAATTGGCTGCAGGAGCTTCCTGCACTCAACTGGAAGCTGCAGAAGCCACATTGGACATTTGGCTTCCAAAAAACGTTTGCAAACTGGAACACTCACTTCCAGGTTTGCAGTGTTTTGGAGCCAAACGTTTGAGTTGCAAGGCATTCAAGAACCAATGTATGACTGTACTCGGAAGTGAACTCCAGTGGGTTGGATCCAAAATAGTTTAGTTGCACGTTTAGTTCCTACTGAAGTCAATGAGATTCAAGTTACTCATAATCAGTGCTTTTTTTCTGGGGGGACACAGGGGTACGTATACTCCTAGATTTTGTGAATCTAGGTTTGGCCTCATTGAGGGGCAGTATTTCAATATGAGTTGGAAAATGAGATACAGTGGTACCTTGGGTTACATACACTTCAGGTTACATACGCTTCAGGTTACAGACTCCGCTAACCCATAAATAGTGCTTCAGGTTAAGAACTTTGCTTCAGGATGAGAACAGAAATCGGGCTCCGGTGGCGCGGCAGCAGCAGGAGGCCCCATTAGCTAAAGTGGTGCTTCAGGTTAAGAACAGTTTCAGGTTAAGTGCGGACCTCCGGAACGAATTAAGTACTTAACCCGAGGTACCACTGTACTCCTAAACATTTTTTTAAGAAAAAAAGCACTGCTCATGATGACTAACTGTTCATATTGATTTCTTTTTTTTTAAAAAAAAATAATTTTTATTAACCGACCAATCAAATCAAATCACATCACATAAATTCCGAATTACAAAGCCGAATTTTAAATATTTTGTTGGGGGACCCATATTTCAAGTTCTGAAGGGGATTCCAATCATCTTCTTGCTGCTGCGTTAATATCCACAAATCTGTCCAAATAATGTTCATAATTCTATCCAGTCCTATCTTGCTGTTCCCACATCTCATCTTATTCATATATTTTTCTTTTTTCTTTGTGATCTCTTCTGATAATCTCCTTCAGCAGGTAAACACCAGTTATAATCCTGTGTGAATTTTTCTGTTTGTCCAATCACCATATCGAGATGGTTTCCGTATATCATCACTTCCATAAATAAAAGCACTCTTTACATCATTAATCTTTGCAAATATGTCGCCTTTTTTTATTCCCTCTGAGGAGGCTCGCCCACAATATGAAAACAGATCCATTCCTCCTCCCAGACATAAGTCTTTCGACAGAACTTGCCAAAATGGCGACACTGTTTTTACTGCGTCATCCCAAAGCTCTTATACTTTCCACGATCTCCTTAAAACATGCTTTTGGTTATAAAATTATCTCCACACAGTCTTAAATCATCAGCTTAGGTCATTTAAGCAGCATTTCTGACTTGTGGGGGGGGGGATTCTTGGTTAATCACATAGAGAAAAGAAAGGAAAGTTCCCCCCCCATCCAGTCCCGTTGCCGACATACCGAGCCTTGGTGTGTCTTCTCATGATATATTCCTGTTTATCCAACCCGTCTTCTTTCTCAGATATCTCTTCAATTATCAGTCTTTACTCCCCATTCTTCCTTGAAATATGTGCGTTAGCTTCCTCCTAATTCTTTCTTTTGAAGTTGCTGCAGCTAGAGGCGTGAATCAGAGACAGCGTCCAGGAGATCCGAAGTCCACACAAGGGCTTTCTGCCTAGTACGCCCACCCCCTCGAGTTCGGGGGTGGAATAGGGCACAGCAGGCAAGGGCAGTCGTCCCCCCACTCGCTTGGGGGGGCGGGAGGCTGCTTACTCCCATCACAGCCTCTTAATTACCTCGTGTGTGTCAGAGAGATGTTATTGTCGGCCATCTTCCAATGCGCCCCTAGTGGCCCCCCTGTTCATATTGATTTCAGTGGTAGTTGTGAGACTAAAAAAAGAATTGTCCACATTTCTGCTTGTCCTGTGCCTAGAAAGCACACGTCCAAGTGGTTTTGCCTTCACCCTAATGCTTCCCCCCAGAAAACCTGCTCTACAGCACTAAATCAGAGCAAATGTCAATCCAGAGAAAACTGGACATTTGCTCCGATTCAGCAGTAAAGATTGGGTTTTCCGAGCAAGGGGAGTGGTGGGGCAAGCAGAAGTGTGGATGAACCCTTAATCTGGTCCAACCCACTGAGTTTAATGGGACTCTCTTCCAGGTAGGTGTGGATTAAAACTTCTGCACCAGATGTAGGCTGGGAAATTTTTATTTTTAAAACAGGTGTGTGCAAACTATCTGTGTGCATGCCCTGTCAGTAATCAGTCCACATGACAGGTTCAACAAATTAAAAGATGGGGTAAACACCAAAGGGGAATGCCTATGGGAAACACCAAAGTTACTGCTCAGATACAGATTCAAATATGTGCAGGTATGGACTACTCTAGCCTAATTTGAATAGGGGGGAAGTGGATTAACAGCTAAATAATGCTCAAACGTGAACAAGCCCCTCCTCTCACAGCTTCCTAACCTATATCTCTTTGCTAGCACTCACTGCTACTTGTTTTTATCAAGCAAGTTAGAACTTTCTGAGATTCAATATCATTCCAAAGCTGAGCAACTTTATCCTCAAAGTGTGTAGCCTGTTGGTCACAGTGGGTGATTGAGGGATCCAGAAGTCCCTTCCTCACAGAGGCAGTCAGTAACCTCCATACTGTTTGAAATAACTCTGCAGGTCAGATACCAGAGGACACAATGTGAGCTGCAAAATTACCCTTTTTCACAGCCAGCACTGCAACATGGTAGGCACAATGATGTTCTTTTACCAGTGTTCAGTCAGCTTCCAAGCACTTGAGTCCGGAGCTCCTCAGAGTACCAAAGAGTTGCCTGGACTCCAAAACACCAGAGAGGGCGCTCAAGAGCAATCACGTTAACCACCTGTTTCATCTTGCCGTTCCATAGCCTTTAACAGGATCACCAGCTTCTTTCACTGGAAACTCTACCAGAGCATTCAGGAACACATCCGGTTCCATCAGGCTCCAAGGATGGGCCATCCGAACAGGCTCACCGTCTTCACAGGAGGGGAACCGCTGCTATCAATTCCTCTGAATTATTTCTGTGGCAGATTAGAGGTGGTAGCTGTAAAAACTGAAGGCAAGTCTTAGGTCCCTGACTCTCCAACCCTCTCCAACTCTCTTACATGTTAAATGTAAGAGTCACGTGTTTAAAGAAGTCAAATTTTGATATAATTTATGACTCAGTTTGTCAGTTGCAACTGTGCTTATCATCTGTTTCCAGTTTCCCTTTAAAAGTAACTTTTTGAAAGAGGCATAGCCAAGCCTTAAGTAATTATCTTTCAGAAGAGGATTCCCTAACACATAAGGCGTGCTACGGAACCCACTCCCATTATGGAAAGCTCCCACTGGCTTCAGCTGGCTCGTAGTTTCTCTTTTCCATTCCAGATACATACCATGCCATTTAAAGAGATGGCGCAAAGATTAATTTATTCAGCTGCATTCACTTTGAGGAAGGAAATTGTTTTTCTTGCTGTGCTCCTAATATGGACGAGTTGTCACCGTTCCTAATTTTAGGAGCTTTGGGATCTATTTTTACACGCTGGTGCTTTTTTCTCAGTGAGTCATGTCTTATTTCTGCAAGCAGTTTTGGCATCCAAAAGGCAAGTGGAAATATTGAGGCCCGGTCCTCGCGAAAGAAAAACCTGCCTGTTTCCTGTTGTTATTGTTGCTGTTGCTGTTGTTTCCCCTTCTGTCCCTCGACAGGAACTGCTTTATTTCAACAGCTACATCCCATTCAAGGCCTGTATCCTCTCAAACCCACTGCTTTCCGATTTTCTAGACTGGGTTTCGAAGGCCCTGCAGCCAAGCGACAACCACAGTTTTGTACACATCTGACTCTCTGCCTCAGGGCAGGAGGCCAAGGCTCTATTTAATAAAGCATCAGCTTTGCCAAGAGCAGCAACAAAATGGACTGTCACAGCGGAGAAGCCAGCCAGAGCCAGCCTGCTGGCAGCCTGACAGAGGCTTCTTTCCCAGCCCAGAGCCGAGCCAGGTTCCAGGGCTTAAACATCCAGGCAGACCTCAAGCATGCTGTTGAATCTCTCAGACATGACAAGCTCATGCTTCCCAGGGAGCTGCATACCTCTCCAACATCAGTCGCTGCCACCCAGTCTGTGAAGTGGTGTGCGGCGTCCGCTCCTGAGAAAGAGAGAGACGTTCATTCAAACTGGCAGCTGCCTTTTGTTTCACGATGGCAGCTGCCAGCAAGGGACAGGCAGGGCAAGGGGAACACACAACAGCAACATGTGAGATGCAGAGCATATCACACAGCAGATTTAAAATGAAATAGCATGCTTTTCGGGCAGAGATGCAGGACGACACAGGGTGCCTTCGTGCCTCATGGTGACTCCCTCGTCAATGGGACTAGAGTTGTACCCTTGAAGTTGCCCACAAAGGTACCACAAATGGAGCTGAAGTTGAAATTAGTAAAAATGAGAGGCAAGGCACTGAATGTTGTTGTTTTGGAGCTATGAGGCTAAACTGAGTTGACCCACTGTTGCCCTAATGTGAAAATTTCACCTCCCCAAAGCTCTGGGAAAAGTAAAGTGGGTTTCTCTCCATGTCTGTTTTAGATTCTGAGTCCCAGTGATGTTGGCAGACGCTTCCAAACTCTTCTCTGTTCTCTTCACCATGTACAATGATGGCCCTACATAAATCTATAATGTATTATTAATTAGTATTAGTCCCAATTCTGTTTACCAATGCATAAACTATTATTTATTTACTTACTTACTTAATTACTTCCTTATAAAACATACAGTCATACCTTGGGATGAATACGCTTCAGCTTAAATATTTTCGGGTTGCGCCCCGCAGTGACCCGGAAGTAACGGAGTGCGTTACTTCCGGGTTTCGCTGCTGGTGCACATGCAGACGCTCAAAATGACGTCACGCGCATGCATGGAAGCGGCGAAACGCCACGTGCGTAGACGCGCAGTTGCATCTTACGTGTATTACGCTTCAGGATGTGAATGGGGCTCCTAAACGGATCCTATTTGCATCCAGAGGTACCACTATAAACCTGATACACTACGCTCTCGTAAAATATCAGGACAGTGTAGAGCAGTGTAAAAACATTTTAAAACCCATTAAAAGCAGTATACAACTATCATTAAAATGACTGGCCATTCAAGAAAATCTTAAAGCAACTGCAAAGGCTTGTCCGCAATGAAAGCTCTTCAAGAGATGCCTAAAGGTCAAAAGTGAGGATTCCTGCCAAATCTCTGCTGTGGGAATGTCCCACAGCATAGGACTTGCTGGGCCTCAGGCACAAAACTTACAATGCCCCTCCAGAGGAGCTCAGTGATTGGGCTGGCTCTTTTCCCTCTACCAGACTGAGACTGCTGAGAGCCAGTCTAGCTGCAGGCTCAAATCCCACAGGCATGTGCCAGACTATGAAATCACATTAAGATAAATGCCCATTTTCTGCCACCATCACATGTTTTCTCTCCATTTCTTCACAATGGTTTCCTGGCACCAGTTTTATTTTTCTGTCTAAAGAGAGCTGTTCACCAAAGCTGCATTTCACCATCCAGCCAAGTGCAACCATGCAAAATGTGCATTTTAAGGGTGCATTTCATGCTTGTGGGGACTACTTGTGGTTGTTTCTACTAGAAACCCCAAATCCACCAACCACAGCACAGTGCAAAATAGCGTCAGGGAGGGGTGGAACTGAACAGAAAGTTGTGGCACCACAAGCTGTATCATGGTATGGCCTGCATGTAGAAGGACAAAATACACCTGAGTTACTATGGATCATCAGGAATTCTAGCAGCCTAGTTCAAAAGAAGAAACACGTTTTGTTGTTGCTGTTCTTAAATAATTAAGGGTTTCGTGTCTTGCCTAAAGCCAAAGTAATATACCTTTTGAAAAACTGGTCAGGTACTTCAGAAAGGAATAATTTCTAAGGACATGTTTTATCATTTCATATTGTTTAATTTTTACCTCTAAAGTTTTCTTTCCCTCTTTCTGAGGGGTTAGAGCCTGTGGATCAGAGCCTATCCTGTGACACAGGCGAAGGAAAAGAAGCAAGACAGACTCTGCGTCCATTAAATGTGACAATTATGTAAACGAACAGGGGCTGCCAAGGAGGACCTCACCTTTTCCCACCTGTCCAAGGATTTGACAGATTACACCATTCAGCTTGTCAATGTCTTCGCATTTGCAACGCTATGAATATTCACAGGGTATATTCAATTAAGTCAGGTGATAAAGTGCATGGTGGGTCCTCCCCCTCCCCTTCTTCTTCTCCTTTTTTTTGCATGTTAACTCTGTGTTAACGCTGCCCCTAAGTGGTTAAGTTGGCTTATTGCAAGTTAATTACCACTCATTTTCTCCCTTTATTTATTTATATCTACTCCTCTGTGCAGCTGGTGCTTTTCCTGCAGCATCAGCGTGTCTAAGCGAGCACGTGGGGGGGGGGGTTTAACCACGGACATATGCAGCGGAGTCTATGCAGTTGTCGCACCAGGCCAGAGGGGGCTTGGTGTGCTTTACTTTTAATATCCACAAATCAAGGGCACAGAGATTCATGGGCTTCCTGTATCATTAATGGGTTTGGTGCCTTTTTGACAAAAGCATACTGAACCCTCTGACTGTGCTTAGCACCTGTCACCCACTTTCACCTTGTTTCATTTACCGCCACATCCTGATCACCTTGTACAGTGATACCTCGGGTTAAGAACTTAATTCGTTCCGGAGGTCCGTTCTTAACCTGAAACTATTCTTAACCTGAGACATTAGCTAATGAGGCCTCCCGCTGCCACCACACTGCCACAGCACAATTTCTGTTCTCATCCTGAAGCAAAGTTCTTAACCCGAGGTACTATTTCTGGGTTAGCGGAGTCTGTAACCTGAAGCGTCTGTAACCCGAGGTACTGTACATCAACAGGATAGCCTCAACACACTAGTATTAATGATTAGCAAAGGCCTGGGAGAAGAATTTAGTTTTTAGGAAGCACTGGAAACCAAGAATACAACACACCAGAATGTTTTTCCTTAGACTTTTGTGTGTCAAATTAATTCAAGAGCCATCTCATCTGTTCACCTGGTTGGTTCCATCCTGTGGCTTTTATTGTTGCAATGATTCTTGCACAAGTAGTAGTAAGAACTGTGATATGTGTGTGTGTGTTTTAATTTCCTGTGTCTGTAAGCTAAATGAAAGAGCCATGTTGACTCAAACGTGCAGTGACTTGAATTGACTTTCTCCCACTTCTGTGTTGCGTTGACAGTGTTCACAAGTGACACGTTAGAAATTAAAAGGCACTCTGAGGATGGTTTTAGTCATTCAAGGAACTGGAGGAAGCTGGATCCACAAGAGATATTGTCCTCTTGCTGTAACATCTGATGGGGGAACTCACACATCTGCCCCATGGGGCAATGCATCCCATCTCCCTGGTGGAGATTACTTGAAATAGCATTGCTTGAAAAATGGTCACTCACATGTCACCTGTCATGTAATCAGATAATGAAACTTTTATAAAAGGGTCCTTTTTCTTTTTTCTTTCTTTCAGGATGCTGATGGAGCCACACGTTATTAAGACAAAGGGAAAGCAGGAAGGCCAGTAAAATATTCATGGGTCAGTAATGTTTATGGACTTATTTGCAAGTCTGTTAGAGTTGAAGTGTGAAAAGTAGGTGAGCCACTTTTGCTGCTTCCTGTAACATATGATGCCTCCCTTAGCATCACTGATCAAAGGCTCAAAGCGTTTGGGGATTTTTAGTTTAGAAAAAAAAGGTGACTGATTGATAAATTTAGGCAAGGTGTGGAGAAACTAAAGAGATATTTTTGTCAAAATCCCTCTCTCATAGCATTAGAACTCAGGGTTACAGTGGAACCTTGGTTTTCTAACTTAATCCGTTCCGGAAGACTGTTTGGCTTCCAAAAAGTTCAAAAACTGAGGATCAATGGGCTGGCTGCAATGTCAATGGGGGAAAAAGGAAAAACGCCATTCAGCTTCCGAAAATCGTTCGGAAACGGAAGCATTCACTTCTGGCTTCTCAGCGTTCGGGTTCCAAATCATTTGGCTTCCGAAGCGTTCAACAACCAAGGTTCCACTACAGTGGTACCTCGGGTTAAGAAATTAATTCATTCTGGAGGTCCGTTCTTAACCTGAAACTGTTCTTACCCTGGGGTGCCACTTTAGCTAATGGGGCCTCCTGCAGCTGCCATGCCGCCGCCACGCAATTTCTGTTCTCATCCTGAAGCAAAGTTCTTAACCTGAGGTACTATTTCTGGGTTAGCGGAGTCTGTAACCTGAAGCGTCTGTAACCTGAAGCCTCTGTAACCCAAGGTACCACTGTATATTTGATTGGGGGGGAGAGACACACATACAAAATAAATCACCCCACCCAGTGAAATTTATTTATGGAACTCGCTGCCACAAGGTGTGATGCTGCTGGCCACTGACTTAAATAGATTTAAAAGGAGATGAGGCAAAGGTGTGTCAATGGCTATTCATCACGACAGGTTAATGAAACCTCCCTGTCCAGTGGCAGTATACCGCTCAATATGCTGGAAAAAGAGACAGCATGGGATGGGCATCCCAGAGGTGCCTGGATGGTCACAGTAGGAATCAGCATGCTGAACTATGTGAACTCTTGGACTGATCCAGAAGCACTTGTTTTGGAATGATTAAATAGATGGCACCTGGCTGCAATGACAGTTGCCCTGGGGCTGCAGAGCTCAAGAGCAGCAGACTCTGCTAGGGGATCAGGGCCCCTAGGAGGCTGCTCTTCCTGACTCCCAGGAAGGACATCATGGCAAGAGGGAGACCAAGCCCATTTATCAGTCCTACCTGAAGCAGCTGTACAGAGTAGGTTTTCCTCCTCCCTGCCAGAAAGACTACATATAAGAATTTTGTAACTAAGAATGAGTGACTGCATTTGCTTTCCTCTTCTCTCCCAATACTTTTTCCTTTTTTTGTCATATATTTTAGACGCTAAGCCTGAGGACAGGGGCTTTATTATTAATCACCATTGGAAACAGTTTGGGTGCCCTTTTTGGTCAAAAAAGGCAGGCAAAATCACTTTAAAACAAACAAATGAAAGTTGTTAAACAATTGCACGGTTTTTAAAGCTACCATGTGCTTTAATTTATAATTACCTGCTTCTGGATGGCATGCATGGCACCCACCCTGTGGAATGCCCTCCCATCAGATGCCAAACAGATAAACAACTATATGACTTTTAGAAGACAATCTGAAGGCAGCTCTGTGTAGGGAAGTTTTTAATGTGTGATATTTTATTGTGTTTTTATATTTTGCAGGAGGCTGCCCAGAGTAGCTGGGGCAACCCAATCAGATTGACAGCATATAAGTAATAAAGTTGCTGTTGTTGTTGTTGTTGTTGTTGTTGTGCAAAGTGCTTTACAATCCTCATTAAAGTCCTCCTCACAACAGTCCAACCTGTTTTCCCGAATGTTGAGCTACAGAGACAGTGACCTGCTTATGACTCCACAGAAGAGTTGGAATGCCTTTCATCTTCCCATTCCAAAAGTCGTGTTTTTGCTACAAGAGTAAACATTTGATTATCATTGGATAACCATGGAAACAGGAAATAATAACTGGCCTAACATATGCAGATAGCTCCAGTCAGGAGGTCTGCAGGCATATTGACACTTTTGGCAGAGTATTTCTTCCCTGTGTGGAAGAAATGCAGGGATGGAAATTGTTCAACACGCCCCTCTAAGGCAGATTTAGATCACATCCATGCATCAGCCCCCATCTAAGATGAAGCTACTTGTTCCAGACTGTGTGCTGTGCCACCAGAGCCTGGGTCAGAAGGCCGCCACAGGCAGCACCCACAAGGGGTGGCCTGCCCAATCCACCACCCGGTTCCAACACAGGCTCCCTGGTAGGGGCGGAGAGGGACTGGCGGCGAAGCAAAGTGGAACACCTTCCTTTCTGCCAAGTGGGTGAGAGGGGAGGTGTTCTGTCACTTGGCTTTGTACCAGCTTCTTCTGAAAGGAGGAGCCAGTTCAAAACCCCACTGCCAGGCAGAAGGGGAGAAAGGCCTAGGGGGGAGGGGACACTCCAGTTTGTGCCCTCATAGCAAGAGCAGCTGCACGGCGTTACGCCTCAGGTTGCCCCTGCATGCCCCACACAGGGAACAAGCACAAACATGGTTGGCCTTCACCTTGCAAGCTTGCCCACAACACATGTGGACCAAAATGTGTCCCCACAAGACTACGAGGGAAAGAGCCAGAGTATACTAATTTCAGTGTTGTTCAACATAGGCTACTGAAGTAACTGGAAGTGAACTGCTGGAAGTGGCTCACATGAGGAGTTCTGGACTTACAGAGAAATCCTAACCAGATCCACTGACTGGAAGGGGTTGGATGGGGTGATGGTGGCTCTCTTGAACAGAGAAGTGCACTGCAGGTGGGACATGTCTAATCTAGAGACTCCTGCTTTGCCCATGCCAGCAGTGTTTCCACAGCAGTGCCAGCTTTAGACCTCCATATGGGTTTTTCTGGGGGCAGGGCTTAGGCAGTCTTGAATTCACAAGATCCAAGCTCTGCCCCATCTCACATCCCTTATTTCCCCATGAGATCCCAGCACTGGATCCTAGCAGAGGCAGATTTAGGGGAGCAAAACTGGTTCGCCTGCACTGGGGACCGAGCCAAGAGGGTGCCGCAACCATGACGAATGAAGGAAGTTGAGAGATGGGGCAGGGTGCTGCTGAAATTTTAAAGCCCAAAGCCTGTCACTGGTCCTGGCATAGGAATTTCTTCCACAAGGCCCCAAAAAAACAAAAAAACAAAAACAAAAAGCACATTGCCTGCTTCTTTTCTGGGCAATAGAAGCCAGCAGAGCCTTGGAAGCAGCAGTTCATCTGTCGCTCCACTCCCCGCACAAACAGCACCACCCAGGATTGTTTTGATCACTGATTCATGCTGGGTTGCCATATTTATTTATTTCTAGCATTTTTACCTTGCACTTTAGCCAAAAAGCCTCCCAGCATAGTGTACAAGAAACAGTAGTAAGACATCAGGGACAAACTGACATGATCATTAGCAAGAGGTGGCTGAGATTCTGAATTCCCATGCACAAATAAAAGTAGTGAAATTGGAGAGCAAAATATGAAAAGAAATCCCTGCCAGTAAGGCGGGGAGAGCACTGTTTGTCTGTTTATTACATTTCTGAATTACATCTTTGATCACTGATCAAACAACCAAAGCAATTTACAAGATACCAGTGTTTACAAGATATCCTGTTGATTTTGGATAACTTGCTTCGAATTAACCCCAAATTCTCTTTCAAGAGGCATTTCTGAATGTGTAAAAATAAGCACATTGGGATACTTCTACTACTTAAACAGGTGAAATATTCAGAACCTCGTAAACGATAGCAATCACTGGAAGAAGAAAAAAGAGTATGAGTTTTTAGTCTTTAACTGAAAGCATATTCATTCATTCATTTCAAGATTTTTTGTTGCAATGAAGGGGTTGGCAATAGAATCAATTCTATGATTCTGTGGTATACCGCTTATTCATTTTAGTATCTATGTCCTTCATTTATATGCCACCTTTTCCTCTAAGTAGCTCAAAGTAGTATACAGTGGTACCTCGGTTTACGAACTTAATCCATTCTGGAAGTCCTTTCTTAAACCGAAACTGTTCTTAAACCAAGGCACACTTTCTCTTATGAGGCCTCCCACTGCCAGTGCCCTTCCCCCATTCGGATTCCGCTCTTAGACCGAGGTAAAGTTCACAAACCAGGACAGTACTTCTGGTTTTGTGGAGTACGTAAACCAAATCATTCATAAACAGGATTGTTCTTAAACCGAGGTACCACTGTGCATGGTTCTCCCCTCCACAGCTTATCATCACAGCAACCCTGTGAAGTAGGTTAGGCTGAGAAACAGTGATTGGCTCAAGGTAACCCAATGAGCTTTGTGGCTGAGTGAGGATTGAAACCCAAGTCGTAGTCCAACCCTCTAAACATTAACACTGTGCTGGCTTTATTTAGAACTGTCTAAAAGCAGTGAGGAAAGGCGGATTTAGGGGAGAGTCACCGGTTCAGTCACACTGGGCGCAGAGCTTTCGGGATCCCCAACTATAGTGTAGAATAGAAGGCGAGAGGCAGGGAGGGGGGCACCAAATTTTGAGACTTCAAGGTTTGCCACTGCAGTGAGATATAATACATATTTCACTTGGGGGGTGCAACTGTACCTTTGCTGTGAGTCCTAAATTTAATATTTCTCTAGTCTGTACCTCAATGTATGCTGCAAAGCCTACGGAGGCAGTTTATGCTGCGGAACTGAGTGAATGACTAAATTAACCCTTTGCAGTGATTCTGAATTCCAGCAGAGTTTCCAAATGTGAAGTTGGTCCCAGTTTGTTTTTTGCTGGAATAGCTGGAGGGAATGAAGGAAGAGGAGAGCAGCAGACTGAAAAAGAGAGTTTCATGCAGGACTCTGCACTTACCAGTTAAGGTGGAATGGGCTATCCTGCAATGGGCAGCACCAAGTATCTGGGAAATTCAAAGGCATCTTAAATCCGAGTCACTGTTGGCAGATGTTATTAGACCATGCTGTTAAGGAATCCAGACAGATGAATGGCCAGGATAAATGACAGCTATTACTATATTCATGGGGGGAAACACTACATACAAGCAAAGATTCACAAAGAAGTCTTTCTTGGGTTTATTTAATATCTGTTTCCTTGCTTTGCATCCCTTTATCTTTGCTCTGCCATTATGTATCAGGGCGTAAGGACTACCTTAAGCATTCTCTACTATGCATTGTTAGATCCCCTATTAAAATACAAAAACCACAGTCACAACAGCAGGCTGACAATCTGCCCAATGGTCAAATAAATTGCAGTATTTCAGAGTTCTTGAAATGGCCATTAAAATCTGACAACCAGCCAGTGTCAAAGGCTACGCAGATCTTTTCTTCTTCTATTTTAAAGTTAGTCCAATTTGATTCCTTTGGCTGAATGGTATCAGATTGTTTATACAGAAAGCAGGAATCTGAATTTTTTATGTATCATTTTCAATAGCCTGCTGTCAAGATTATCCACCATGTCCGCTTCATTATCCATGTCAGCCTTTTCCTCAGGTCTCTCAATTGCCTTCCTCTCTCCCTTCATTTCCACCACAAATGTCATTACCTACAAGGCTCTGCATTGTCTTGCTTCAACCCCAACCTTTCCCCACTAATTTATATATACCAGCCTTCCTCAATCCGGTGCTGTGCAGATATTTTGGACTACAAGTCCCATCAGCCTCAGCTGTTGTAGCACAAGAACATCCACACACCCATAATGCAGGGCCAAAACTAGGCTTTCTATCACCCGGGTCAAAGACCCAGTGACACACCCCCTCCTGATGCTTGTTTGCGTACACAGACAGACAGACACACACACACACACACACACACACACACACACCCCTCAACACATTTATTTGTAAAGGGCATAAAAAGTAGGCAATATATCATTTGAATACAAAGAATCCTAAGACTGTATGATCAAAGGGGAAATGAGCATCCTTTCCAGTAAAAGCAAATTGTTTGTAAAAAGTAGAACTTCCAGGTGCAGAAATTGTCTACCTGAGGTCTGAATTGGATTTATTTGGTCACATGATCATTAAAAGATTGCATTTCCATAAGATCAGCCAAGACCCTCTGGTTTCCTTTTAAAATGTTTTTTTTCCATCCTGCAAATCCTTTTGATGTGTAAATTTACTCCTGAGTAAGCTTCAACAAGATTCCTTTCTGTTTTATTTTTGTCTGACTACTCATTTCAGGAAATGATAATTTTGTAGTCAGTTTAGGTTCCGTGTAAGGTGAAGAAATGCTTTTTGCGAGTCTAAAGTAGAAAGTGCCCTTCCATTACAATCCTAATGCAGCTGGAATGACCAGAGCTTGCCAGGGAACTGTCTTTGGCAGGAAAAATACGTACTCACATACCACATTTTACCAACTTCCTCGCAAGAATATCATGGGGGACTTTGTCAAAAGCCTTACTGAAAACATTTAATCCAAACAGACCCCCAACCCCCACAGAGAGAACACACATATTATAAGTAAGCAATACACCAAAGTGCTCATTTTGTGAACTTGCCATTTAACTTGTTCAATCCTGACAAAAGCTGCTGTCCCCCCCCCCCAAAAAAGGACAGGTTGCGGAGATCTGATCTCTTCGTCATCACTTTTAATTGATCTCTGAGACCTGGTGGGGAGGGGGAAAGAAAAGGAAAAAGGATATTTCCAGGGGTTGGGTCCCTTCCAACTCTGCAATTCTATTACAGTGGTGCCCCGCAAGACGAATGCCTTGCAAGACGGAAAACTCGCTAGACAAAAGGTTTTTCCGTTTTTGAGCTGTTTCGCAAGACGAATTTCCCTATGGGCTTGCTTCGCAAGACGAAAACGTCTTGCAAGTTTGTTTCCTTTTTCTTAACACCGTTAATACAGTTGCGACTTGACTTCGAGAAGCAACTCATAGAGCGCAGTGTACATAGTAGCCTTTTTTGAGGTTTTTAAAGACTTCGGTGATTTTTGAAGCTTTTCCAAAACTTCTTTTGCAGCCATTTGGTAAGTTAAGCTTTTAAAACTTTTTTGGGGGGGGTTGGATTTTGGGTTGGGGTGTTTGGAATTCAAGGACTTTGTGTTGGGAAGGGGTTTGCAAGAATCTGGAAGCTTGTGTGTTTTTTTCTGCATTTTTATGATTTTCTGTGACCATTGGGCCACTCTAGTGTTTTTTTTAAAAAAAATCTGGATTTGAATTTCTGTGTGCTAGGTGGCTGGGGGAACAGTTGGGGAGGGGTTTGCAAGAATCTGGAAGCTTGTGTGTTTTTTTCTGCATTTTTATGATTTTCTGTGACCATTGGGCCACTATGCTGTTTTTTTTAAAAAAAATCTGGGTTTGAATTTTGAAATGTTCTTTACAGTATGTGTGACTTTAAAGAGCACTTAATAAACTCTTGTTGTACCAAATTTGGCTTTGTTTGGACTTTTTTTGACCATAGGAACGCATTAATTGATTTTCAATGCATTGCTATGGGAAACCGTGCTTCGCAAGATGAAAAATTCACTAGACGAAAAAATTCGCGGAACGAATTAATTTCGTCTTGCGAGGCACCACTGTATTCTCTTCCTCAACTTGCTGCCCCTCCCTCTAGAATTTATTTCTCACACAGTTGCAAAACCAGCGGGGATCTTGTCTTCCGCTTCACTTGGGGGAGCCGCGCAGCCTCTCCAGATTTTCCAACTCTCCCTCTCCCAGCATCGCATTGTAAATGAGCCTTCCTCAGCTTCATGGGGAAAGGGGAAGGACGGAGATCGCTCTCCGGCTGAAGACCAGACATGCTGGGAGGCTGAATTCCACCCCTCTGGAGGCTACACCCAGGGCAGAAACCCTGGCTAGAGTGACCCCACCAACCCCCCTGCGGCTCTGCGTAAAGAGACTCAAATGTTAGGCTTAGGATTTGGGAGATTCTGCATACTGCCCACTTCCCCAAGTGGTGAAAAGTTTCAGAGGCAGCTTTTATCAGTGTTTGGCAGCCTTGATTGCTAGAAACTTGAGGCATTTTTCTAATATTTCATTTGCGTGTTCAGACCCAGAAACTTCCCCCCTAAATAAATTCAAACATGACTCAGATTTTGGTTTGGTTTTTGGCATAATTTAGGCCACAACTTTATTGATTACAGAAAGAGCATAGGCTCTGGTTCAACTAGCTCCCTGCCATGCAGGTAGCACTGACCCAGGGTTCCAGCACAGGTCAGCCAAGGGTGAACTTCTGGATAAGCAGAAAGCCAGGAACGTGCTAACTCCGCCACCCAAATGTCCCCCTGGACTCAGGCACAGGCACAACCCACTCTCAGGGGTTGACCAAACCATCGAGTCCCTGGATTCCTTTAACAGAATATCCTTCTCATAGGATGAGGAGAGCATTCTCCCATCCCTATCACCTGATCCAGACCCTATCCGCAACCTTACAAGTTGTGATGATTTGCTACGCAGCAGGCGAAACCCAAATGGCAACAGCCAATCAGCCAAGTGGGGAAAATTCCTGTCGTGCCCCTGTCCCAATGACAGATGACACACGACAGCATAGCAAGGTCAATCACAAAATGCCCTAAAAATAGGGAGAGGTGGGCGGGTGTTCCGAATGCACACACCGAAAGAGGAAGCTCTGGGTCACGTGCATGGGCATAAATAGGTCCCTCTAACTGTTTGGACTGTGTCCCATTGGCCAGATTGCACCCAGCTTTGAGGGACCTACCAATCAGCTGTTGTGGCTGACCAATCATACCACAACACAGGATGTTGGTTGTCCAGGTCTCACCGCAATATGTGCCCTCTTTAAGGGAGGACCCAATTTATTTACAAGCATACATCAGGGCTGGGGAACCTGTGGCCCTCTAGATGTTGGACTACAACTCCCATCAGCCCCAGCCAGCATTGCCAATGATCAGGGGTGATGGGAATTGTAGTCCAACGACATCTGAAGGCGGCTACATGTTCCCCTGTAGAGAATAGATCATGGGTTGGCAAACTAAGGCCCGCAGGCCATATCAGGCCCAGTTGCCTTCTGGATCTGGCCCACGGATGGTCCAGGAATCCCAGCGTGGATCGGCAGCACGTGCGTTCTTTCCCTCTTCCTCCCTCCCTCCCTCTCCCTCACACGGCGCCGGCGCCTCATCCCTCCTACCTCCTGGCTTCTCCCTGCCCTGCCTAGAGGAGGAATGTGGCTGGGCTTTGTTGGTGCCAGCAGCAGCAGTGCTCAAGCGACTGCCATTATAAGCAGCCCCTCTCCAGGAGCTCTTTCGCATGTCACTCATCGTCCCTCCACTGCTGCTGCCACCGCCACTGCCAGCAAGACACAGGTAAACAGCCACCGGGGCTCATGGGCCCCCTGCTGAAAAAGTTTGCTGACCTCTACCCTAAACACTTCTCTTGCTACCTCTATCATACAGAAACCTATCAGCCCCTCCCCTCAGTAAGGAATGGGAAAGGCCCCGTTTTTTTTCAAGCTGAGGCTTTCATATTCCAAACAAGCAACTGAGTTTTCATATATCCCTGGCCATTAGCAAGTAATTTGCCTGACAAAGGATATGGTGGCAGCCAGCATTCATAACAATAGTTTCCATAAATCTACAAAGGAAACTCTTGACAGCCCTCAGTTTGTTAATAGAAAACTAGTATATATGTCTCCATTAGGAACCAGAACTTATTAAGCCATGTTCCAACCACTTGCAAAGACAGGTCCTTATGTGGTCTGGCTGGTACTCCTTGCTAGGCCCATGTGTGTTGTGGGTAGACCACATTTCTCCAATAACTTTGTAGCAGAATTAGTAGCATTGCAGGAAATTTTGCAGGCAATGCTTCATTTGGCGGTCCCACATTTCTGTCAAAAGTGTGCTTAGGGGTGCTTCACCTTGGCTGCATTCACACAGCTGTTAATTCCATTTCCCTCAAATATTCCTATCTGTTCATTATGCTGTGCTTTCAGACAACATAAATGCCACTTCCAAAAATCTAGCAGAAGACAGTGGAAACTCAGCTCTCATTTCCATGTTATTAGCTTCCGGAAGCAATCCGTTTGTAATCCCAGGATATGACAGCCATGCTGCTGACAAAGCAGTGGTACATCTGCCCGCCCCCCCCCCTTGCACTCACCATCAGTGTACATTCAGTAAAGGACTGCTCAGCCCAGCTGCTCTAGTGAATTAGATTTATACAATTGCAGAGTTGGAAGGTAACCCAACGATCATCTAGCCCAACGCTGTGCAATGCAGGAATCTCAATTGAAGCATACATCATTCAACTAGTCAGTCATCTGCTGGAGTGTGGGGACCCAGCAAGATTCTCTTCTTCATCTTCTTTTAAGTAACTGTGAAATTAACCAAGTAGCCATATTAGCACCGGCATATGCATCTCTTGAGTTACTGGTGTTAGAACCAGTATAATTTCCATGCTCTCTAAGCCGCTGTAACTGGTTCCTGTTACAGGTGTTCTTTGATGGCAGCGATAATCTATTTATGGGTCTTGTGCTTTATTTGTCCTGTTTCTCATATGACAAATAAATAAATAAAGAGCATTTATTTTTAAATAAAGAGCCCATGCTAACAGGTACTTCTGATTCATTCTGATGCCTGGACTGTGCCATTTAAACCTTTTGCTATAATCAATGTACACATGATCATAATGGTAATCTTAGTCTATCAATATAGCCACCAGGTTGCATGACCAATGAGTGAAATTATTGGCAAAGTTCTTCTTATTTATTCTTACGCTTATAATAAAAAAGCATAGTGACAGACAGCCTAATAATAAAATAGTCATCATAATAACAGTCCACTTTCCCACACTTTCACAGGCCGTAGATTATTTCATAGTCATAGGTCTGGGTAAAGAGGAATGTTTTTGCCTGCCTGGCACCTAAAGACATGTAATGATGGTGCCAGACAAGCCTCTCTGGGGAGAGCATTCCACAGTCTGGGAGCCACCACAGAAAAAGCCTGTTCTATTGTTGCCACCCTCTGAACCTCTCTGGGATGTGGGGCATAGAGAAGGGCCTCAGATGGCAAAGGTCCGGGTCTCTGTGGAGTACAGGTTGGTATTTGTGTGTGCATAAAAAGAGCCCTTTTGCTGGATCAGAGCAAAGGCACATCTAGTCCAGTGGCCAACCAGATGTCTCCAGGAAGCCCACAAGGAATAGCCCACTCTTGTTGCTTGTCCTCTAACAGGTGACTTCAGTAGAGTGCCTCTGAACCTGGAAGCCCTATAGAGCTATAGCTGAGAACGACCATAGATATTATTCTCCCTCTGTATGAATTGATGTAATCCTTGTTCCAGCCTTAGGTGCCTATAGTCCTTGTCACATCTTATGCCTGTGAGTTTCATAAACCAATAAACATTATGTGAAGAAGTCCCCATGGATGACCCAAAGTTTTAGTATTAGATGAAAAAAGCTCCTCTTCTATCTACTTTCTGTCCAAGCCCTTGATCATACTGGCTGCCTCTTTCCTGCTCCTTTCCTGGCTGTTATTATGTCATACAATTCACTTAACTGCACAGGGGATGCATGAAATGAGAGGGCTGTAGCTGCAATTGTCTATTAGGCTGCCCACATTTCTGTTCCAGCTATTCTGCAATGATACCCTTTCTTCTCCAGACACTTCTCCCCACCACCACCACCACCCCTCTCTCTCTCTCTCTCTCTCTCTCTCTCTCTCTCTCTCTCTCTCTCACACACACACACACACACACAACCCTCTCACAACATTCACATTACAGGCTTCTGTCTCACCTTCTCCCCCTTCCTCATCTCTTATAGGCTCAGGCAGTTATGGGGCTTTATCAGCCAGAAGAGGAGAAGGAGCCAAGAAGTGCCCCCAGGAAACTAGACCAGCTGCCCCTGGGGGCAGCTAGGAAGAAGATTTTTTTAAAAGAGCCAGACTGCTGAATCAGACCAAAGGTCCATCTACTCCAGCATCTGGAAACCCAGCACAGTGGGCAGCCAGGTTGGTGGGATCCAGTGAGGACCATATGGACTGAGAAATAAGGTGTAGTACAGAGAAGGGTGCAGAAAATTTTCTGTATTGCTACACATTTTAGGCTCCCCTTCTTTCCACGTGGTGTGTGTTTTTTTAATGCTAACTACCACACAGTGCAGAGGGATGCGGGTGGCGCTGTGGGTTAAACCACAGAGCCTAGGACTTGCCGATCAGAAGGTCAGCAGTTTGAATCCCCGCGACGGCGTGAGCTCCCGTTGCTCGGTCCCTCCTCCTGCCAACCTAGCAGTTCGAAAGCATGTCAAAGTGCAAGTACATAAATAGGTACCGCTCCGGTGGGAAGGTAAATGGCGTTTCCGTGTGCTGCTGTGGTTCACCAGAAGCGGCTTAGTCATGCTGGCCACATGACCCGGAAGCTGTACGCCAGCTCCCTCGGCCGATAAAGCAAGATGAGCGCCGCAACCCCAGAGTCGGTCACGACTGGACCTGATGGTCAGGGGTCCCTTTACCTTTACCTTTTTACCATACAGTGCCTTTTTGCCATCTGTTAACTACTCTGTATATGTCTAATATAATGCAGACGCTTCTAACAGGTCATTCACTAGCACAAAGATTCATCTGTTTTGCGTGTCTGGCTGGACTAGAGTGTGGGAATTGAATAGACATTTTCTTTCTGGACTACTCAGCAAAACCATTAAAGGGGAAATGTATGTTAGATATTTTTATTGCTTATTTAGGAAAAGTGTAGTATAAATATTAAAAACGATTATAATTATCATCACTATTATAACATATGAGAGAGCGACCCTGTTTCACATTTGGCAGCTGGTTTATGTTTCCGGTACACCTTTACATGCAAGCAAGAGTGCTGAGACAGCAGCAGCCGCACCAGTTACTTATCAATTCTCCGGTGTTTAATGGTTTGTGACTTTACAATATTCCAATTTTGTCCTGTCAGAGAAATAATCAACAATATTTACCAAGGACTAAAATTTGCCTGTTCAGGAAGAAGATAATCTTAATTAACAATACTGATTATAAGCCACTGTCTTCATTTAAAATATTCTAAGTTTAAAATGCAGTGTTCAAAATCATTCTGTGACTAGGGAGAAGGAGAAGTCCAAAGAGAAGACATAGGCTAGTTCAGACATAATGCTAAACCAGTGGTTCCCAAACTTTTCTTCCCATGGTTGCTCAGCAGTCTTGGAGGACCCTGTAATGAGTTTTCTGCCTGTTCTAGCAATTCTAATGCACTGTGCTAGCTGCTGTATGATGTTTAATTCTATTTTTGTTGCTTCTTTTATTTCTTATATTGTATTTAACAGTGTTCCAATTTGCATTCCATATATTTCACATTGTATACAATAAAATACAATATAAGAAATAATTAGAGGTAAAAGAAATATAAAGGTGCCTGTCCAATAATCTTGAAAGAAAGAGATAGTCAAGTGTGAACTGATTTAGGATTTGAGGCACAAAAGCTTTAAACCTTTCCTGGTTCTTATGCAACTACATGGAAATCTCATAAGAATCCTGTGATCCTATAACATTTTTTATTCTTAGGCTGCAATCCTATGCACCCTTATCTGAGACTGAATCCCACTTGACTTAATGGGACTTACTTCTGAGTAAACACACATAGAATTGGACTGCATAGCTCCTATATATCTATGCCTTAGATCCAATTCACATCACCTTGTTCTGGAATACAGGAAGGTGCTTTTTGCTAGCTCAGACTATGTGTCCAGCATTGACCAGACTCTGACTGGCAGCTGTTCTCCGGGATCTTACATCAGCTGTGCATTTAACCAGAGATGCCAGGAATTGAACCTTGAACTTTCAACATAATTTCCTGGTAATCTTATGATTGATATTATAATTTTTTTGGAAATGAGCTGACGTGACTTTGGCTCAATTGAAAACCAACATGAATCTAAGCCTTTGCGGCTTATTCCAACTTCAGCCTCAAACCCCAAATCAAACTATTGTATGACAGCTTGTCCAGCAGACATTCTACCATAATCTTCTCTCTGTAGGCCAGTGAATGATTTTCTGGAGAAGAATTTTTTGGCACATCACGTGTCACATTTTCCTGTAGTGGTGGCAGAAAAGACCACAAAGCTATCAATTTACTTCTAAATCCATTATAAACCACAAGCTTTAGAGAAACAAAGCGTTGTTCCAGTGAAGCCAGGCAAAAGAAGCATGCCATTTTATTTATGGCTTTAAGCTGAACGTACATTGAAATAATTACAGTGTGCATTGAATGTGTTGCTTTCTTTTAGTATCTGTTTGCTTACTTCCAAACACACGTGGCATTGGGATTCAAAATAAAAAGATAACAATTGTGACCATCTGCATGAGGCGTGGGTTTCAGATTTCCGAGCCGCTGCTAATTGTAAATCATTGTTATTTATTCAGTGCAATAAGTGTGCATCCGTTAGTCGTGATTGCGATACATTTAAGAAGAGTGATCGTTCCCAGCAAGTGACGTTTTTATGGTTAGCAAGCAGGGGGAGGGAGGAAAGACATTGGACTATTTGCTTGGGAAAAGCCACAAATAGGGTTGCATTTCAGACTCGACAATACATTACGTTAGATTAGAAATAGATCAAATGCAATAATATTTGTCCTAAGAATTCTCAATGTTTAATCATGATATATAGTTGTTTAGAACTGGAAGATCTGTAGGACTATAGCAATGTCAAAAGTTGGCATTATAACCATTGCATTTGTTTGTTTGTTTGTTTGTTTGTTTGTTTGTTTGTTTGTTTGTATACCCAGAGCAGCTTGCATAAGATAATAACAAAGGAGACTCCCCCTGTCCTTGCATTTACTATCCAAAATAAGATTTGTGTGATTGATTTGTGGTGCCACCTGTATCGTTTGATGTACATTCTTGGGCTTGTTTTACATTGTTTTATTGGTTTTTAATATTATATTACGATATAGTTGTAACCCACCCTGGAATCTTCTGCTGAAGTGTGGGTAAGAAATCTCTTAAATAAAAATAAATAAATGATACAACATAAAAGAAAATGGCCAAAAAAATCCTGAGAACGGCTGTTTGTTAAGGGTGCTGGGAACTATAGCTCTGTTAGGAGACCCCCTAACATCTCTCAACACCCTTAACAAACTACAGGCCCCAAGATTGTGAAATGATGTTTTTTGCATGTCTTTATTTGCTATTACGTTGTAGTTTTATCATGTGACTAAGGAATTGTTTTTGAGATGTTTTCCTGTTTTCTTTACTGTAAGCAACTTTGAAAGTGATTGTTTTTGTGGAAGAGTGGCATACAGTCAGAATTATGAATGAATGAATGAATGGCTGTTAAAGTGGTGTAGGACTGATTTAAATGCATGGTGGGGGCGGGGACACTCTTTCTTTGTGCCAGCCAGTGGTAGCTGCTCCTCATAAGATGGAAGGCAGGGAGACCAACAGCAGGTGGAGCCAGAGCTAACAACATGCGGAGCCAATTCCTTTCAGCTTTTAACTTGTGCTCCTCTTTGCTGAGTTCTACAATGGGACGCGTGTGGCACTGTGGTCTAAACCACCGAGCCTAGGGCTTGCCGATTGGAAGGTTGGCAGTTCGAATCCTCGCGATGGGGTGAGCTCCCATTGCTCAGTCCCTGCTCCTGCCAACCTAGCAGTTCGAAAGCATGTCAAAGTACAAGTAGATAAATAGGTACTGCTCCAACGGCGTTTCCGTGTGCTGCTCTGGTTCGCCAGAAGCCGCTTAGTCATGCTGGCCACATGACCCAGAAACTGTACACTTCCTCCCTCGGCCTATAGAGCAAGATGAGCGCCACAACCCCAGAGTTGTACGCAACTGGACCCTAACGGTCAGGGGTCCCTTTACAAGGGCAACACCCAGACTAAAGGAGGAGGCAGCTGACAAGCAGTGACACCCTCTGTGCAAGTTGTAAGTCAGAAAGCAGGCAGGTGGGCCCTGGCTGAGGGCAGACTGAGATTGGTGGAGAGCGCTCCATTCACCTGATTAGAGGACCCTCCAGTGCTGGCAAACTATCTCTCTCTCTGTGTGTGCTCCCACCCTCCCATTTCTCCCATGAATACAGGTCAGAACCGCATTCCCCCTTCTTCCCAGTTTACAGGTGAAACCTTCAAAAAGTACTTATTCATTCCGTGCATGTATGTTTGTGAAAGTGCAAATCATAACATTTCCTCACGTTCTTAAAGTTCATGCACTTACTGATTCCTGTATCCATGTGCTTTGACTATTTTGAATGACTTTTTTTTTTTAAGGGGGAAGAGCATTCTTTTAGGTATTTTCCACAAATGCAGAGACACCAGCAGAATTTTATCTCAAAGGGGTGCAACCACAGCTATTAGCTTTGGCTTTGGACTATACTAGATTTGATGTTCAATGTGTTATTTAATTTAATAGGCATTTTAAAAAAATGAAAATCGTCCCAGTGGGGAAACCTTTCCCACTGCCGTAATCCTAACAAAAACCCCTCCCCCAAAATCACTATTTGAATTTGGAGTAAAGCTCTCATTAGTGCTTAACCTTGAGGAATCAGGGTGCCCTGCCCATGCATTATCTGAGGCCAGTTCAAACTAAATTGCCTGTAGCAGAAACTTTCTATATTTGGGGTGACAATTAGGTTATTGCTTAAGGAACATTTGCTCAGAAATGGCTATTGCGCCTCTGTGCCTGGCTTATTGCATGCTATAAAGGTGTAGAGAATCCTCTAAGTGCTCCTTCTCTGCTAGCACTGCCAAAATGTGCAGTTTTAGGCAGGGCTTGTGCTGCATGATTAACAAACTGGGCTTGCCGACATAGGGTTGCTGCCATTGTTTGTTTTATGAGGCAGATCTTCTTAATATTATGACTGGTGCTGGGTCCCAAACACGTCTTCAACCAGCAGCTTCACCCAGCCAGACCACAGCAGCCAAGCAGCCAATCGCTGCCCTTTACAGCAAAGGGCTTGACCATGAGTTTTGCAGCAACAGCAGAGGTCCAGCGTTTTCAAAGCAGGTGTGTATTTGTGAGGGGCCAACTGCAGTAGGAAACAAGCCGATGGCACAGAAACGGGGGGGGGGATTGCTGAGGGAGGCAAAAGTGAAAAGTGTGTGTATGTGTGTCAGTTTACGGACTAAAGTACTGAATTTGGGTCTAGTAGCCAGATGCAGAGACAGGGAGACGTCTAGAAAGAATGGTTGCCAGGAGACAGGAGAAAACCCCATGCAGACGGCAACTTTGGTCTTCAGCTTGGCCCAGTTGTGGTTACTCCTCTGTCGCACACCAAGCGCACTGTCTGGCTCATTCACCACAAGCAGAACCTCACAATCTTGTACACCATCTACATTGCGTGGGGTGGTGGCAGCATGCACAGCCAACACCTTTAGCTTCTGACAAATGTGTTAGATTTCCATTCGTCACAAGCAGGGACCCTCAGCACACTGAAGAGAGAAGTAGAAGCAGCTGCCGGGGGGGGGGGAGAGAGAGAGAGAGAGAGCGCTTGCCACATGAATCGGCTTTGAAAAGCATTACTCACAGTACACAGAACTGTTTCATAAGATGAATAAGTCTTCGGTCTCATTGCCAAACTGTTAAGAGGAGGGATGGCGGTCTATGGTTTATTTATTTATAAGTTAGAAAACTCTCGCAAAAAGCGGAAAGTTCTGAGGCGTGCAGGGAGGGTTGCACAATTACCAAGCCTAATTCTCTCAGCCACAAGACCAAACCACATGGCGCAGAGCAGGGCAGAGGGAGGATAGAAGTATGAGCACAATTAATTTAGATATGACAAGAAAGATGAACCAGACAGTACATGGAGCGAGCCAGCAGTCACTTCTGTAGTTGCATTTCCGCATCCTTAACCAAGAAAGCATCATTACAGGAATAGCAGCGGCTGAATCTGTGCAGAGTTAGATGCACACTAGCATTCCTCACCCCACCCCCCAAAAATGCATAGTGATGCAGTCAGGTAATTTTAGACTCTGGACTTAATGTTCTTATGGGAGGATGGAGGGGGCTCATTAGATTGCAGTTGTGTGTGCCTTCACTTACTTAAAAAATGTGGCGAGTTAGTTTTGCTGCATCTGGGGAGTCCTCATGCTCATTCTGCTGGACCTCTGCCCTAATGGCATCATGGCAGATGCATGGCAAAGGGGCAGAGTGGGGGGACGATGACATAGTGTGCATCAGGGATTCTCCTGCTTATTGGGACTGTGGACCCACACCAAGTTAGAAAAAGCCTGCCTGCCTGCCCTGTGCTCTTCTTCCCAAAGACACAGCTAGGCTGAACTACTTGGAGAAGACCAAAATAATGTATTTTATTGGATATCCTGCCTTTAAGCCACAAGTATGTTTGTTTGCAGCTTTCAGTCAGGTCCTCAGTGGGAACCAGTATGTCAACTAGATGACTCTAAGATTTGTTTTAGGAAGCCATTGGCGCCACAATGGCCTTCTGAATCACCACTCTTTCTGCTTCTTCCTTGAGCTGCAAAAAGCTGCCCGTCTCCTGGGATAAATTACCCACTGTTTCTACTCTCCAAACGCTCCTTAGCTATTTCTGCTCTGGTGGGGAGGTGCAGCCAGTTGAGTCACATAGACCTGACACATTGATAACAAAGGACCTGCAGAATACATAGAGGCCATTGGTCCGCATTCCATTTGTCTGTGTGATCCAATTGTGAAGCATACAGTTTCTCATCACCTGCTTAGCAATGATTGTTGATCCAGCTGAAACCCAAAAGCATCAGGCATAAGCAATATTCTTTAATCTGTAAGCAGTTTTACTATCCTACTGTGGTACAGAGACAGTAATCATTCCTGGAACTTCAACACAAGCAGAGGTGCTATACAGAATCCAGAAGCATCCCCAAATTCTGAACAACAAAAAGAAGCTTACTCACTATTCCAGATCTTGTCTCTTTCTAACAAAGGACATCTCTGTCTCACCTGGATTAAGCTAGGCTATAAAACACTAGGTTGGTTCTTGATGTGTGTCTATTCTGCCTTTTTTGGTGGTAGCTTTCTGATAATAGGCTAATGAAATCACGAAGAGTGCTTTTAAAATACCCATAATGGAAAACTGATATATCTTTGTTAACCCCAGAAATGAAGTGTGAGATCTAAACCTGCCTGTTTGGGAGTTTCAAATATTGACCGTTTTAGTATGAATGATTTTTCCAATTACTAAACTTTTTGCCCATTTTCCTGTTTGTTTTTGCAAGTTGTGAAAACCAGTCTCCATTTTTTAAATTTCCCCCAGCTCTCTTTCAAAATGGTCATCTAGACTTGTTTCCAACTCTTATGATTCTATGTAACAGTTTAGTATTTAGCCTGGAGAATATCAAATGGTGGTGGCAAGGTGAGGGACAGATGGGCATGCAAGACAGCAGTCAGTCCTCAAAAATCTGAAGAGACGGCATGAAGAAGATAGAACAGGCTTATCTTATGTTGCTCAGGACTACAAACAATTGGTGAGCATTGTCAGAAAACAGATTTTGTCTAAACATCAGAAGGAACTTATTAATGGCAAGAGTATAACAAGGAATCCAAATGCCTTGGGAGATGGTGGGCTGTCATTTGCCAGAGGTATTAGCAGAGAGTGGGCAGCCATCTGTCAGACATGCTGTAGTTGCATCCTGCATTGCATGGGGCTGGAGTCAATGATCCCCAGTATATTTTACAACTCTTATGTTTCCCTGATTCCATGAAACTGGTGTATGCCATCTATCTGGCAATGAAACAATGTGGGGCAAACTGAAAACTGTATAATAAACATATAGTCCCTGCATATTTTCAGAATGCCTTGATTCACATGACTTTGGTTCACCACACATGGTTACATTGTATATTATCATGAGGAATCAATTATAGAATCAACCAGTTGCGTATTACTGCATGACATTATACACCAAGGTCATTTCCAGTCATGAAAACAACAAGCACTGTGGAAATTGTAGGTGTGGTTATTGTTGTTTTCTTAAAAGTGCCAACTATGTAAAGTTTAAACCAATACCAAACTTTTCAACACAAAAGTCCATATTTTGTTATTCACTTTTTATTGAAGGTTTCTCATAGTAACAAATAAGATTTATTAACCGTTCAATAGATTATGTTCATCAGGTCTTTGCATGCTGTGATTAATACCAGTCAAACAATAGGCCTTAAGTTCTCTTTTATGCAACCATGGATATACTGTAACATTACCCACAATCCCATTGTCCCTGGGAGATAACAGTTTTTCAATAGGGGCACAAGACATTCACAAATACAAACATGAATGTATTTTTGAGAGGATAAATTTTCATATGTAAAACAAATCATTATGAAAAATTGGCACAAGGTCTTTATTAACATGTTCCAGTTCCACATTTTTGTATCTATTGCTGCTCATATATACACCCTGATTCACAATTGGATATTAATTAGTATAGCATTATTTATTTATTCTGTTACTTAATTAAAACAACAAATGTCTCAGACATGGCCACAGTTCTGGTATTCTTCTTAGGTACAAGGGTTCTGTAGCTATCTGACTTTCTCAGTAATCCTCCTCAGTAACAATATAAAATGAAACTATTTAAAAATGAAGGGACATTTACATTTGTCAAGGATTATTGATACAAGCTCAACAACACTGCATACTAAAGTTAACATTCTGTTTCATCCTGGGTTCAAAAACTGCTTTATAGTCACAATTATCAGTCTAATATAGTCTAGGCCAGAGACCACACTGCTGCGTATGTAAAGACCAGCTTTTGTGCTGACTGGAGGAAAGCAGAATCATTATTCCATTTGAAACTTTGCTGGAGAGGGGAAGGGTTAGTTGTCTCTCGCTGACAGACTGATGAAAAACATAAACATATCTGAGGTAGTTTCTAGACCCCTGCCCGTGGTTAATTGGCGGGTTTGTGCCTGAATTAATAAACGTACCTAACCATTTCACAGTGTTAAGAATCCACAGGACTTTCTCCTGGTGGGCACAGCGTGTGCTAACCAAGTGTGGATTTTATTAATTCCCATATGCAATCAGTTGGCATCCCAAGCCCCTTGAATCCGGCAAGTTTATCTGATTGGAGTGCAGCGCATCCGAATGTACCCTTCATCCTGCTTCTTCATGCTGTGCATGTTCAGAGCGCTTTGCAGTAATACCATAAGCCCCTGCAAACTCGCAGCGTGATAGGAAGGAGGAGAGTAAGAAGCGCTCCCTCGTGTGCCACGTCGCTTGGAGCAAGGTGCTGAATTTGAATTGCTCCTGCCCACTGACCCAGAATCGGAATGAGAGCTTATTTTCATTTTCTTAAAGCATTCTGCTGAATAAACTGATACTAAATCGCCAGAGAACTTCTGAATGAGGCCACACATTATCAAAAACGCTGGCAAGTTATAACACAGGGGGGCGGAGAGGCATCTTTCACCCGTGGGGTAAATGCCTGTCAGTTCTTACCTGACCACACACCCAGTGGGGTTACTCACAGGTAGCCAGAATTATCAGGGCCCATCAGCAGGTCTCTGTGGCCAAGTGGGTAGCCCCCAGCGGTAAGGGCACAGCTCTATAGACACTACCAACTGAGCTTAATTAACTTTGGTATTATATAATTGCTGGTAATAATTCCTGCAAGATACTTAATGACCCATGCATCTCATTATCACTGGAGGTAATGTTACTCCTGTGTGTCTGGGGGGGTGGGGTTGTATTCTCCCTGAGCAGCTCTGTTCAAAGTGCATGCAGGCTGAAATAAGAAAGAACGCTGGTGCTGTTCTCTCAAGTTACCAGCAGGGATAGTTTGGCCAGCCATAAGCAACTGTGCCTGCCATCATGTTTCAGTTTCCAGGATAACAAACAGTAAAGGTAAAAAAAAGGTAAAAAAAAAACCCTGGACAGTTAAGTCCAGTCAAAGGCGACTATGGGGTTGCAGCGCTCATCTTGCTTTCAGGCCAAGGGAGCCGTCATTTGTCCGCAGACAGCTTTCTGGGTCATGTTGCCAGCAGGACTAAACCACTTCTGGCGCAATGGAACATCATGATGGAAGCCAGAGTGCACGGAAACACCACAGCAGTACCTATTTATTTTCTTGCACTGGCACGCTTTAAAACTGCTAGGTTGGCAGGAGCTGGAACAGAGCAACAGGAGATTCAAACCGCTGACCTTCCGATTGGCAAGCCCAAGAGGCTCAGTGGCATGCTCACTCACTTCCCAACATTATCTCCTCACAATGTTTTGAAAAGCTTCAGTGGAAGCACTTTCACACACAACCCCCCCCCCCATTTTTACTGTACCATTTTAGTTTTGACAGAAGGTGAAAGAAAGTACACTAATATCTGCAAACTCAGTTTTTCTAGTCAGCTTCAGTTTTGCTATGGGCTGGGAAGGAAGGAGCAAAGTGGGGGGGGGGTTGTTTTGAGCACTGGAAGCCATACAGAGCTTTGGCTCCAATTTAAAAACCTGCAGCATGCATACACTGCTTCTAGTGTGCTTGCTTCAGGTTATTTCCTTGCAGCCATGAGAGCTGATGTTCTCACAGGGCAGGCACAGGGCATAGATTTTGTTTCTCCTGTGAGCATGGCTACAGCCTTGACTCAAAAAAACTTTTTGATGCAACACATTGGCCATATGTCACCATCTTTCCACTGGAAACCTGGGCTCTGTGTTTTAGGGCACCATCTAGGCTACAGTACCACCTCCTTGAGCACTTGGTCCGCTGGTCCCAAAGGCCAACCAATCCTTGTCCAGTAGACTCTATAAAGCCCCAGTCTATAAAGACTGCTTGAACTCCTGTTGCCTTTGCCTGATTGCTTCCTCATATATTGGCCCACCTCTTTCTGTCTCTCCTGAGCCATAAACAGGCAGGCCCTCAACCCCCTGCTTGGTTTTAACTATGCCCCTCTTCTGGCTTCATTGGACTGACACCCAGTTCCCTTCCCCAGTTCCAGATCCTGACTGCCTAGGACCAACAGGCACATAAGGGCTAGTTAACCTTGCATTTGATAAACGGCAGCTCTTGTGACAGAGGCCTCAATTCCAAGGTGCACACACACACTTTGGAATAGCCCAAAGGCTTTCACAGTCCACTGTGATGCTGGAGCTCTTAGGAACATCCACTTGCATGCCAAATCCCAAATTTCATGCTGCCCTTTTCTTCTGCATTATATGGCTCCCTCAAATACTATGTCAATGTGTACTCTGCATCCTGCTATTAATTCTAGTATGCAGGTCCTATGTTCTTTAAATAGCATAAAATAGCATAAAAAGCTCTACCTCTCTTTTAAATCAGAACCAGTGAAGGCGGTGAAGGTCCTGTGTGAGTGTCTGGAGGCGGTTGGAGGATGGATGGCGGCTAACAGATTGAGGTTGAATCCTGACAAGACAGAAGTACTGTTTTGGGGGGACAGGAGGCGGGCAGGTGTGGAGGATTCCCTGGTCCTGAATGGGGTAACTGTGCCCCTGAAGGACCAGGTGCGCAGCCTGGGAGTCATTTTGGACTCACAGCTGTCCATGGAGGCACAGGTCAAATCTGTGTCCAGGGCAGCTGTTTACCAGCTCCATCTGGTACGTAGGCTGAGACCCTATCTGCCTGTGGACTGTCTCGCCAGAGTGGTGCATGCTCTGGTTATCTCCCGCTTGGACTACTGCAATGCACTCTACGTGGGGCTACCTTTGAAGGTGACTCAGAAACTACAACTAATCCAGAATGCGGCAGCTAGACTGGTGACTGGGAGCGGCCGCCGAGACCATATAACACCGGTCTTGAAAGACCTGCATTGGCTCCCAGTACGTTTCCGAGCACAATTCAAAGTGTTGGTGCTGACCTTTAAAGCCCTAAACGGCCTCGGTCCAGTATACCTGAAGGAGCGTCTCCACCCCCATCATTCTGCCCGGACGCTGAGGTCCAGCGCCGAGGGCCTTCTGGCGGTTCCCTCATTGCGAGAAGCAAAGCTACAGGGGACCAGGCAGAGGGCCTTCTCGGTAGTGGCGCCCGCCCTGTGGAACGCCCTTCCAGCAGATGTCAAAGCGATAAACAACTACCTGACATTCAGGAGACATCTTAAGGCAGCACTGTTCAGGGAAGTTTTTAACGTGTGATATTTTATTGTATTTTTGGTTTTTATGGAAGCCGCCCAGAGTGGCTGGGGAGGCCCAGCCAGATGGGCGGGGTATAAATAATAAATTATTATTATTATTATTATTATTATTATTATTATTATTATTCAAATCAGATTTTCTCAAAAGTGGTCTCTTTTCATGGTCTTAACACCAAATCCTTTTCTACTTTAAGAAGCCACCAATACAAACCTTGTTTGTATGATAAACACTTTCCTAGCATCTCAAGCCCCTGCTTGAGTTCACTCTGAACTTTACCCTGCCCTTGGTGATTTTTGACATTTGTAAGTATTCATACAGTATCGCTAAGTATATACACTGCTGAGCAATCATGATAACCAGCAAGTTATTTGCTTTCAGCAAGGACCACAAATGATCCCCCATAAGCAAAGTGCTATAAAAGCAGTGCTCACAGGTGGTACATGCCCCTCAGAATATTTATAGGCTCTCTAGATGCAATCCTACCTGGCTATTCTGGGGAAATACCTGGGCCACAATAATAACTGGGTTTTCCCTTGCCTATGCAGTTGCTGCTCATCCTTTGCACAGGATCAAGGTATCTTCCCTCAAAGAAATATTTGTAATTATGTGTCCTTTGTATTTCTCCAACATTCAAATCACACTATATTGGTGCAAAACAAGTTTGGCCCTAGAATCACTGCAATTTGGAGTGTTGAATGTGGTTATATTCTGCTCCAAAAGACACAATCGCCACCTTCCCCTGCTATGACCTTAACAGGTCCTGTAAAAATGGAACTTGTTCAGGAGTTGAAACCTTCTTACGTCAAGGCAAAGTTTACAGGTGTCTGTTGTCATAGGCACAGCAGCCTGTGAAGAGCCCTAATGTACTCAGAAGCCTCCGAGTGCCTGTAGCAGCTCTTGGCTCTGTCAGCTACTACATGCACCTCTGAAGAGAACTCTCAGAGCAGACGCAGCGTTGTTTTCACTCACCCACTCATCTTCTAGGATTCACTCACCCACACATCTTCCAGCGTTGCCTTTCTTAAAGCACCAGAAAGAAACAGGCTGCAGAGAAAGGAAAGTATTCAGGGATATTTAGAGAAGCCTTTTTCCCATTGCAGGGTGTCATTTTCAGTCTACATGTGAATGAAATGCCCCCCACCACTGAGTTGCTCAAAGTCAGAGATTATTAAGCACTGGGCATCTATGGCAGGCAACAGTTGTACAAGGACTCTACTGGTCAGAGAAAAGCCTGGATTATCTGAATTCACCTTCAGGTGGCATTAGGCAGGCATGGTTCTGTCTTTTCGCAATCAATTCTTGAAAAACTCTCAGCCTAAGAGTTGTATATCCAAAATCTCCTATCTCTTTTTCCTTCCTTCCTTCCTTCCTTTTTCTTTGCTTTTCTTTCCTTCTTTCCTTCCTTCCTTCCTTCTTCTTTTTTTGTAACTGACAAATTCTGTAGCTGTAGCACAAACTGAAATCCAACCTGCAGGTAACCATATCCAGAAACACATATGGTCTTTTATAGTTCACATTGATCCTGCCAAATTTTACAACCCACAATGCCTCCTCACTGTCATAGGCATCAGGTGGTATTTATTTATTAGCTTTCGCCATCCTCCCTCAGCATTTTTGTCATGTTAATCCAGTGGTAAACCTCCTCTAGATCCTTAAACACTAGTAAATGTCTTGTTCAATACAGATCTCAAGGATCTTGAATATTATTTTTTTAAGTTAACATGCACTGATTTGTAAGAGTATTATGACTGTTTAGCACACATAAGTGTAATAACAGCCTTCTAACTTGGCTTCCACTAAAGTATTTTCAAGTAAAGGGATGTGTAGTAAAGGCTAAAGATAGCTTTAAAATTGCTCACTCCTGCAATTTTCACAAAAATACAATTTAGGATTTAAGGGAAATTATAAGTTACTTTAATAATCATTCTATTAAATAGTAAATTGTACAGGAAGTTTCCGACAGTTTCCCTCTGCAGAGAACTGCCCATTTAACTACAATCTATTTAGAAGAGTTTGCAGTTATGCTAGAAGGAAGTAAAGGTGAAATTATCCTTGCAGTGGAAGAGGTAACAATTCTAACTGTATGATGGAGCATGAGAACTATCCAGACCAATGAACATCTTGGTACTTTGCACACATTCCAGCTTGCCAACATCCTTCTTAAACTGTGGTGCCCAGAAATGGACACAATATTCCAGGTGTGGCCTGACCCAAGTCAGAATACAGTAGTACTGTTACTTCCCTTGATCTGGACACTTCTGTTGATGCAGCCTAGAAAAGCATTAGCTTTTCTTTGCAGCTGCATCACAATGTAGATTGCAGATATAGGGTGTAGAAACCTGTGGCTTTTGTGTGGCTATTGCCCCAACCTGTAGGCCTGGCTTTTATCAACCGCTGAGCTTAAGCTGGTTCACCTTCACCACTCTTGGCAGCTGCCATAATAATGGGGGCTAATAATTCTAGTGAGAAAGAAGAGTGTGACTTTGCGTTCATCAGGGTGTGGGGGGAAGAGTGAAAAAAACGGCATTTCATGGTTCGTTTCTATAAAGCTCAATGCATAATGCATTATCTCATTCAAAGGTAAATAGAGGATATACACATGGATGAAAGATTAAATCCTGGAAATTCTAAACAATTGAAGGGAAGCATAACCATAGCAAATTGATTCTGCTAGCTGTCTGCAAGAAGAAATTGGGGAGGGGGGGAGTGTTTGTGTATTATTTAATCACATGTAAGATTTAAAGATTTAAAGTGCAAGTAGATAAATAGGTACCGCTCCGGCGGGAAGGTAAATGGTGTTTCTGTGCACTGCTCTGGTTCACCAGAAGTAGCTTAGTCATGCTGGCCACATGACCCGGAAGCTGTACGCTGGCTCCCTCGGCCAATAAAGCGAGATGAGCGCCGCAACCCCAGAGTCGGCCATCCTGGACCTAACGGTCAGGGGTCCCTTTACCTTTAAGATTTAAAGAAAGCCTTTAGAAAGCTAGGCCATAGCAACATATTTTGACCACTGGAAAGTTAGGTAGGTTAAGCAGGTTTTTTTAAAAAAACACACACATGCAGTTGTATATATATGTGACGTTTTTCCCCGTCTGCATAGTAGCAGTGGCTGTCGCAGTGGGGAAACGGAGTACCTGCCATCACAATACCCTTCTCAATAGCACTGATGTAAGAGAAGGAAAACAGACAGCACATGGAGTGCTGTTCAAGGGAAAAGAAATCCTTGAAGAAAATTGTATTCCCCCTTCATGGGGGGGGGGGAGAAAGATTAATTTAAATACCTAGGTGGTCTTGGTTGATTGGTTGGTTTTATGTCAGCATTGACCCTACAGTAACCCCAGTCTTGCTGATCAAAGGGATTATACTACAGACTCCAGGGTCGAGTTTGTTGTCTATGAGGCTTTGCCAGCTCTCCATTGGCTCACAGAGAACTGCTGTTCGCTTCCCTTTTGAGGGCATGAGTGCTCATTACCTGCTGGCTTTTATTGACCTTCATTTAGAGTCAAAGAGAGGTTTTGGCTGTTGATTTACAGGCAGGGATCATCAATAAACTAAATATTCTTTTGTGACAAAAAGCCAGTGGGAACAGGACGTCACGAGCAACAATAATACCGTTGAATGCACACAGCGCCAGGCAAAAAAGTAACGGCCGTGGAAAGCGAGGGGAGTCATTATTTTGGCACCAGCACAGATTTTAATGTCAGATTGATCAAGCAGGCAGCTTCGGAAAACTCGCCTTCCCTCTCCTAGTAGAAGGTCTTGTGAATCTTGTGCTGTCTGTCTATGAGCAGAAGCCACAGCTTCGTGGCAGCAGGCTCTGGTGGTGGAAGCCTGAACTGGATCCAGGAGACCTCAACCAAATTTCACCTCTGCTATCGATTAGCACGTAGAGGTCTTTGGTACGTCACCCCAACGAGGCTCGCTTTCACATCTGTGTGTAAAATAGAAATCTTCTACATCCTAGTGTTCTTGGGAAGATAACATTTCCTCGGGATTAAGAGAACTTGAGGCATTAAAAGTGCTGCAGAATTTGGTATTGGTTGTTATTACGGTAAGAACTGCAGTTTGCCTGTTTGCTTCCAGGCTGAGGTCAAGGTGCTTTCCTGGAATATGATTTGATGAAGGGCAACATATACATGTTTAAAGCAAACAAATAAATTAGTGGAGACCCACAACAAAATGCGGCAGTCTGTCCCGAAGCCCCTAAGAGCAGGGCTGCTATTCAGGGCTTTAGCCAGGCTTGAACATGAGACTGGCAGTATTATCTGGGGCTCATAAAAGAAGAGGGGGGGGAGGTTCACACATAGAAGGAGGACACACTTTTTTTTTGTCATCCTTCTAAACCCTTCCTCCACTGTGTTCCAGTGCTCAGTTTCAGATGGGCTGACAGCCCCAAACCTGAGTGCGTGACTATTTTATATAATGGGTAGCAAGTAGTTTCTGGAGAGCAGGAAAGTAAAAAAGGCTTGATTGTTGTTTGGTTTGCTAAGTTTGTATTCCACCTTTCCACCCAAAGGGTTCAAGGTGGCTAATACTGATAGGAAAAATACAATGAAAATTAATTCACCCCTGACTACATTCTGAGAAACAGACAAAAATGGTGAGCTGATTCTTGTTTTATTATTTATACTCAAGCAAGGTACAGTACAAAATACATTAGGTTGTTATCTAGAATGAAGGGCATGTGCAGGTAAAATTGGTGTTAACCCTGTAAAATACTCAGAAGCTGTTGTCCTTTTTCTGCACCCTACTCTCTTCTGAAACTTCCTGATATAGCATGGGGAAGAATATTTCGGCCTTATTGCAACTATCACTCCACACACCTAATCTTCCCCTCCAAGTTTACTGAAAGATATTGGCTGCTCAAGCCCCCAATTCTATTTCCCTCCGCTCCACACACTTTCTAGCTGACATCCTCAACTTTCTGTGGTTCAGCTGTCCTTAGCAATCAGTAGATCCTGAAAATAGGTTGTCATCAGCTCCACTTTGGTGGGTATTTTAAAAATCAATTTACAAATTAATATATTTCTGCATGTCTGTGAAGCCTTTGGAGAATGCAGAAACCACTATCTTGTTTTGAGTAGTGTCTCTTCTCTTCCAAACTGAGAGGCACAGAGGACTACCAAAATCCAGCATTAAGATGGAACAATTATTGTTAATGCAGCTGTTAGGAGATGAAAGATGCATTCCTCTCTTGTTCTTTCAGAGTTCAATATACAATCTGTGAGTTTTTCAGCCGTCTCTCTTACCATGATGGGGAACTGCATGTTATTCGTCTCTTACTCATCTCCACCATCTCCATAATAGGTAGATCACTGAGAAGGGGGTCATTGAGTTCACCACCATCACCACCCACAGGACAGACCTAAAAAAGAATAAATGCATCTGCAAAAGAGAGAGAACAAGAGGGCACAGATTTGCATAAAATTTGAACCTGGCAATTTCTATGTATAGATGCAGCATTTGGGGGGAAGACTATAATTTAAATAGGGCTACATCCAGTGGAGGCTGGCCCATTAAGGTGAATGGAGAACTGCCCCACCTGTCTGCCTGCTTTCTTACTTACAACAACCAGTCCAGGAGATGGCACTGCCTGCCAGCTTCCTCCTCCTTAGTCTTCTTCTTGCCCTTGTGGAACTCAGCAGGGAAGAGGAGGATGGGACAAAAGTAGAATCAGTTGGCTCAGCTTCCACTTAGGGTCAGCCAACCTGCCTTAATACATCTCACCATAGTCGTGAGCAGGTGGTCTGTGAACCTGATCAGTCTGCTGCCCAGGTGCTTTCCACCAGAAATTTCAAAGCCTCCAACTCTCCCTGCTGGTAGTTCTTTTTTATATTTAAACCAATCAGCCCTTCAAATAGAGGGTGCCTTTCAAAGGAAAGGCTGCATGACCATCCTAGCTGAGGCTCTGCATCCTGATCATGGCAGAATGGAGGTGGACAGAGATGGAGCAAAATGTAAGCCAACCCAGTGCATGGCCAGATCGGAAAGGCTATTGGCCTATGACTGTGTGCTCCCCTCTCTGGTTGGCTGTCACACTGTAGCCTCAGGGTCAGGTGTAGTTTTCTCTATCCTTTCAATGGGAAGGAGATTACAGTAAGCGATTGGATGAGGGGACCCCACTTGGACACGTCTGTTTTTCCACAACAGTCAAGCTTTTCAGCAAGTTCCTTTTCTAGTGGCTGGGATCCTGGGTATGATGCATGGGGCTGGGTAGAAGAAGCAAACTGTATCCTGTGCCTGACCTACAAGAGGCCTATGAAAGCCTCATCACGGGTCTTCCTTTTGTTACTTATATAAGTAAGGTGTTATTCCATGCAGCAAAATTTCAGGTGGTCTTCCTACTGGAAAATACAGTATGAAAAATGTGGGTTGTTAGCTTTCTATTCATATGGTTCATTTATCAATTGAATGGATATCAAGGAACACAAACACACACATCTTTTGTTGGGAACTCTTCAGATCACCACAATGCTGACTTAGTTTCCAGGGAAAACAGCTTTTAAACATCCCCACTCTGACTCTCAGGGATTTAAAGGAGGCTTCTGTGAGAACCTCATTCACCTTTTGTATATCAAGGGACAATTGTTTCAAAAATCCCTTTTGAATGCAGACATTCCAAACCCACCTCTTGCCATTCTCACACTCCGAATAGCAAAGGAAAGATCTCAGAAGTAACAGAAGTCTGTTCTGTCTCCACCATCTGCCATTCATTCGCTTGCCTCCTGCAATCAGCTGATGTAAAAGATGCGGTGGGTGTTTGGGGGAGGGTGGGTCTCAGTGGTGGTGGTGGTTTTTAAAGAAAGCACTGTTGTTGTTGTTTAGTCATTTAGTCGTGTCCGACTCTTCGTGACCCCATGGACCAGAGCACACCAGGCCCTCCTGTCTTCCACTGCCTCCCACAGTTTGGTCAAACTCATGCTGGTAGCTTCGAGAATACTGTCCAACCATCTCATCCTCTGTTGTCCCCTTCTCCTTGTGCCCTCCATCTTTCCCCACACCAGGGTCTTTTCCAGGGAGTCTTCTCTTCTCATGATGTGGCCAAAGTATTAGAGACTCAGCTTCAGGATCTGTCCTTCCAGGACTCTTATCCTTCAGAATGGGTAGGTTTGATCTTCTTGCAGTCCATGGGACTCTCAAGAGTCTCCTAGATAGCCCCAATGCTTTCTTGTTTATTTTTTATATAAAAAGGAATTAAAGCATAGAGATGCATTTAGTCTATGAGTGGATTAAGGGTGCAGAACTGTTGCTGCTATTATTTTACTGCATCTATCTCAACATTCCCCCCCCCCTCACAGAGCTGGGCTTTGAAATTATAAGCAGTGACTCCTCCTGCCCCAAGAATGTGGAACAACTGGCGTGCCAGACCTTGACCTCTCCATCTCTCCTCCCTCTACTCAGTCACTAATTTAGTGAAATTCTTTCAAGCACATGGTTAATGCACTTAGTTTATTGGAGCCCTAGCAAACAAAACCTCCGTGGTGGCGGTCACACAATTTTAAGAAAATTGCTGTTTCAGCTAAGTTGGTTGGCTGCTGCAAGCATTCACTGTGCATGGGGGAGGATACAAGACCAGCTGGGAGAACGGACATTTAAAGACAAAGCAATTGAGAAGTATGATATTCTGCCTTTAGTCAAGAGTGCAATGTAATTGTGCAGACTGTAAATGTCATGACACTTCAATCTGACGAACAGAACCTAGAACTCTTCCCACAAATCAGCACAGGTTTGGAGTATCATTTATGTCTGCATTGTTATGATAATGTAGCATAGCATCTGAATCATTCCATTATTGTAGCTCAGTGATAAGCAAGCAACGTAAAGAAAGAAAAAACTAATTATTTCAGCTGATGTGTCTCTATTGACAGGTTTTGATGGCTGGTTGGTATCCTAAATAAATAATGAACAGCATTTATTGTTTTTGTTGCTGCTAAAAAAAAAAATTCAATGAAGAAATGCAATCAATCCTTTTTCCAACATAAGGTAACTTTCAGGAAGTGGGACACATTGGGATTCTATTCACGACAGGAAAGGTGCCACATAGATTTCTATGACAAGGTAACTGCTTGAAAGACACCTTGTAATGGAAAATGTATCAGCTCAGCCTCATTTGTTGTGTCATTTAGAACTCCTATGAGTACAATTGCTGCAAAAATGAAACCACTGGTGGCCAATCTTTGCAGTCATCTTGATATGTGGAAAGATACCAATGGCTGCCTGGCTAGAATTGGGTGTGATTTTTGCCAACAAAAAAAAAAAGGTTAGGGAGTGGACGACGGCTCCTAACTTAGCGGGCCTCCAGCTACCAGCACCAACATGCACATTGTCAACAATAATGTGATAGGAAAAGAGTAGAGCAGTTGGGTTTCAGCAGCCCATGCAGCTCAAGCAGAAATGATCAAAGACAAGTTGGAAGGAAACCACAAGAAGTGGCAGTTGATCCTGATTAGTGCTATAAATCATCAAACTGGCTTCAATTCCAGAAGGTCCCTTTCTGGCTGGCGATGTGCCTGCCTCTGGCCTACTTAGCTCAAAGATTCTGAAAAGCTTCTTGGCGCATGGGTGGGAACACCCGTCCCCACGCACAGAGAGAAGAATTTATTAAAACAAATACAACTTACAAAGCAAACTTTAATTCTTTTCCATTTAAGTACTTTCCTTGGCTCTTTGAACTTTGAAGAACAGAATAATAACATGCAGCCGAAGCTGGAGGGGAAATGGCCTTTTAAAAATACACTGCTACTCTCTAAAATGGCTAAACGTTCATTTGCATTTGAATCAGAATAAATCACAAGCAGGTTATTTTGTAAAATGACCGCATACTTCTGAACTATAGGCAATCCTTGTTTTTGCATGGGGATTATGTTCTGGACCCCAGTGCAAGACCCCGGGGCCTGCATAAAGTGTTCCATTCCAGCCCACCCCAATTCCATCCTTTTACTGACATTTTAGTGATGTTTTGGGGTCACTTCCGGGTTTGGCACCATGCTCACATGAGCAATCACGCATCAATCAGACGTTCATAAATCTGGATCTGAAACACAGTATTCTGGCTACAGAAGTCAGCTTTTTTCAAAATTGTTCAAGACAACCCTTCTAGGATGCAATTAAGCCAATTCATGGAAGACTGATGGATCAACAGCTATTAGCCTTGATATACAGATGAAACTGCCATAGATTTAGAGTCAGGTAATCTCTAAATATGTGTGTTGCTCTGGTTTGCCGTGTGCTGCTCTGGTTCGCCAGAAGCGGCTTAGTCATGCTGGCCACATGACCCGGAAGCTTGCACTGGCTCCCTCAGCCAGTAAAGTGAGATGAGCGCCGCAACCCCAGAGTCGTCTGCGACTGGACCTAATGGTCAGGGGTCCCTTTACCTTTACCTTTAATCCCTAAATTGTAGCCTTGAAAACCTGATGCTGCTGGGACAGAGGGTTGATTTGGCTGTCCACTGCTAGAAACAGGGGACTGGACTCAACAGACTTTTCATCTGATCCAGCAAAGTTCTTTTCTTACAGGGGAACATTTGCTTCAACTTGTTGGGGTTTCCCCTCTGCTGTTAACACTGTGACTCTGAGGAGAGATACCTATGGGATTTTTTAATGTATGAATCAAATCAAAAGGGAGGGAAGGAGGTAGAAGCAGAAAGGGACAGGGAAACCAATTTCTCTGAGTAGATTCTATGTGTCCACCTTAATCAGAGGTAGCTGTGGTCTTTCGTCATTCCAGAAAAAGCTCAAGAGCCGTAATCAGACGGACTGGCATATCTGCTTCAGAGAGCTGACAGAGATGCCAACAGCCATGCTTCCTCCCAAAGAGTTCAGCCCACACACTGGCAGTCAAATACTAAGCGGGCTCAGAGGAGAGAAAAGATAAAATGCACTTGGAATAAGAGATTTCTTGTGGCCAAAATAGACAGTACGGCAAATCCCTAGCTGCCCCTGAAAGCAGCAGCAGCCTTTCATCTCTTTCCCAAGGTATCATTCAGTGTAGGAGTGGATAGCCTTTTTCAACCTAAGGGCCACATTCCCTTCTGGGCAATTTCTGAGGGCCACATGCCAGTGGTGGGTGGGGCAAGAGGCAACAATGGGAGGGGCAACACATGTAGATTTTACCTTTTGTAGCACAGGCTAGTTTTTACAGACTAACACAGGGCTCTGTCCTCCATCCAAGAGCATACCTTCCAACATTCCTGATATGAAAATAGGGAAATATCTCACTCCCCCCACAACTGACCCTCCTCAAACCCCCATTTTTTGTCCCCCTGCCCCAGGGCATTTCCTATCAGAAGAAGAGTTAGTGCCACCACCACTCCATCAATGGGACACAGCCTACACACAAAAATCCAGGTTCAAGTACATAAACACAAAGCAAAATAAGAGATAACTGATTATTAAGTATTTGGCACTGGTCTTCCAGCCTGGCCTGGCTTAAATGCAGTTCAGAAGGTAGCAGCTGTAAGTATCCTTACTGCAAATGGGGCAAGTGTCCTAAAGCCTCAGGCTGTTCTAAGTCATATATATATATATATATATATATATATATATATATATCTGTTTCTCAATTTAAAATACTCATTTAAACATTATTAAAATATCAATGACTTCCCTACTTCTCTTTCCATGGTTCATTTTGCATATCATAAATGCCTGCATATTATACCAAAACTAAACCATTCAGTATTCCATTATTGCATCCATCAAAACTTATTTACACTGTTGAATTTATCTTAATGCTTAATTTTTTTTCAAGTGTACACAATTTCCCCCCGTATATTCAATAAATGTTTTCCAGTCTTCTCTAAACGTATGTTCTTCTTCTCTTATTCTATATGTTAATGTTCCAAGCCTTTAAGCTCCTGTCTGCAGCTTTTGTCCCAGACTCGCAGACTGGACTCTTCCCACAGGCTCAGGCATGCCGTTTCAAGTCTTACCTCGCACCCTGCCTGGCGTTTGCTTCAGCAAATGCTCACCTTGCCTTAAGAGGTAAATAGTCTCATCACTTCCAGCAGACAAGCCTGGTAACCCCTGGCGGAGGCATGGCGACTCTCAACTCTCATCAGCGTTTCGTGGCATCTGTGTGGCAAACGTAGCTTTTCGATAGCTCTGAGCTACTGACCATCAACTCTCATAGCAACAAAATTTCAGAGTCTACCATGCATTTTCACCTACCACGTTTAAACGCACAACACTGACTGACTTGCAAACAAAATGCTAATGCATTCTGCTGCCTTCCAGGCATTTTGACTACAACTCCCACTACAAGGCTGGCTGGGACTGATTGGAGTTGTGGTCTAAAACATCCAGAGGGCAGGGGAGAAATTAGGCTTTATTTCACCCAGGTCTACAACACAGTTTGGCACCACCCCATGCACATTTGTGTACACACACACACAGAGGCTGGGAGTCTCAAAGGCACCCCTCTGGAGGCTTCACCTGGGTACCGGGGGGGGGGGGACCCCAGCTATCCGCCCCCACCCCCCACCCCCGTAGCTACAGCTCTGCAGAGGGCATCAGACTGGAAATGTTCTGTTAGGTAATCAGAGCCCAATAAATGCTAGTTTTACAAGTTTGTGGAAAACCTAATGCCTGGCCCTTTGTGCATCTTCTCCATGCATTAAATCAAATGGAGTTCCTTTGGGGAAGAAACGACAAGTGGTCTTGTAATTAAAGATGGTATCATAAAGTATATGCATTAAAGTGGCACAAGTAAGGTTGCAGGCAATTCTAATTTTGGCATTTAGTAATTTTTTATTGGAAGACTTTGCAGCCTAAAGATCATACATTTTTTTATTTTTTAAAAAGTGTGCACATGTGTGTCATTCTTTACCAAGATTTTAAATTAGAAAAATAATGTCTAAAAAGAGGGGGTTGGGGTGGAATGTCTGTCATATTAGGTGCAACTGTTAACACCACCTAACCCATTAGTTAGCCAGCAGCAGGAGCTGAACTCTAAATCTTCCGGCATCTCCATCAATGCGTAAATGACAGAAGCTGCTTGTGTTCTCTAGTAGCAGAAAGCTGTTTCTACAGACGGTGAAAATAACAAATGGGTGGTCAGAGGTTGGCATTGGCTTCATTGCCACTTTGAGGAGCTTGAGAAACCAACATGCTCTTAAGCAAAACGAGGAATGAAAGAGCTACCAAGTTCACTCGTAAGGCCTAGTTATTTGTGAAAAGCTCATGTATTTTCATGATTTGGCTTCGAATACTGCAAGTCTCCGGCCAGATCTAATGTAACACTCTACACATGCCAACTTCATCACAGTTCTTCTAGCATGTTAAATCACAGAGGCCTATCTCCAGATTCAGGCTTGGTTTCAATATCTAACACTCACAGGCTGTATAGACTCGGTAAGGTAAGGTAAGGTAAGGTAAGGTAAGGTAAGGTAAGGTACCCCTGGACAGCTAAGTCCAGTCAAAGGCAACTATGGTGTGCGGCGCTCGTAACCTCTAGGGTAATGTGTTATATGTTGGACTACTTTTGAAGACAGTTCAGAAAACACAACTAATGCAGAATTCAGCAGCCGGATTATTAGCTGGCACCAGACAGTCTCATACAAACTAGCCTGGACCCTGCAGCCTTCATCAGAGGCCTTTCTCTATGTGTCCCATCCAAAGGAGGTGTAGAGATGCAAACAGGCTTTCTCTCTCTCTCTCTCTCTCTCTCTCTCTCTCTCTCTCTCACACACACACACACACACACACACACACACACACAGGTGGAATACTGTACTCCCCTAGCAATGCTGAAAACACTGCCCACCTGACAGATTAACCCCAGGGGAACTCAGCCCTCAACAGAAACAAACTTTCATCATCCCTATCTTAGACACTGTTTGGACAAGCACTCTCACCCACCCTCCAGGGTACAGGTGGCCCAATTTACTCCTCTCACAGACACCACAAGAATGCTTGTAATTTTTGCTGCAGCACAAGCAAAAGGAGCTTCCAGGCAGGGCTTAATTTGCCAATGGGTGGTAAGCAGGTTGTTTTTTGTTTGTTTGTTTTTAACTGATCATATCCCCCTCCACCCACAAAAACACTGTATATATGCAGACTGACTTTGATGTCAATGGCATTGCATGGATGCTGTAAAAAATAAAAATAAAAAACTTGGGTCTGCATGAGGAACACCAGTCCCAAAATAAGCACCCATCTGGAAGCACCCAGCACTGCAACCTTGCTGGAAATTGTTTTCAGAGTAATTGCTGGATAGAGTTGGATAGAACCTTCCAATCCCTCCTCCACCAACAACTCCCCCCCCCAAAAAAAACAACCAGGTGCCCCATTTTAGGAAACCATGCATGAAGGCACCTGGCCAGCCTAACAAAACACTCAGCTGTGCTTTGCTCACCTTGTCTATAAATATTCCTGTATTTTTATTTTTATGCAGGTGTTGGCTGCTTGGGAGAAAAAGCAGTGCCTTCAAACCTTGGTGTTTTGCCTTGTTCACACTACTGTATTGTTTTCAAAGGACCCCGTTCTGCTGTCGCCCACTGAGTAGAACCAGAAATCAGCATTATAGGTTTTAAGGGTACCATATATACAGCCCCTTTGCTATTCACAGCAGAGAGGGAAAATAGATTTCTGGCTCTTAAACCTTGCATGCCTTTTGTGAGCCACTAATAATCTTGCTGTTTTCCTGACATGAAGCTCACTTGGCACCATTTTCAAGGTTTACAAAAGGATTGTCTATTAACAGTCTTGTGAAAACAGTAGGGGGAACTATGCATCTAAGGAGAGGGGTAACAGTCCTGGTTGGAAGATGCAATTTCATTAGAAGGCACTTATTTGTAAAGCTTTATGAAGGTGGGAGCCCCAAAATAGAATTACATTATTACACTTCCCCAATGCAATGAGAGATGGACATTTTTGCTTCTCCCCACCTCCCACACATCATTTAAATCTAAACTACTGCAGCCCTCATTGATTTTCTTCTTTATGCTATAGTTAACAGATCCAATGCATGTGAATTGCAGTCCAAATGACCAATATGGCAAAATCATCAAATACCGTGATAAGAATATATGTTATATATTATTACAGCACACACACACACACACACATACATGCTGCTTGTGAGATCTGTTAGATCTTGAGACACAAAAGATGAGGGTGCTTTGTAGCAGCTATCCTGAGCTGCTGGAATGTCATCCCTAGATAGACACTGGCATTTAAACAGACCCTCAAAGATTTTTATTTTTATTATTCAAATTGTTGGGGTTTTTTTAAAAAAAATATGATGATGATGTGCTATTCTGTATTGTTTTCAACTGCAGCTGTTTTAATGTCATATGGTTTTATTTTAATGTTGTGGTTTTATTGATATACCATGTTGCGGTTCTTCAAGGCAACTTGAATAAAATTTTGCCCTGAAAGCTGGCATATATTTATCCATTTCTGACTTTGGTGGCATCCGTCTATCTCAAGAGACAATGGAGGTTTTTGGGGGTGAAATTAAATAAATAGGTGTGCAGACGGAAGTTAGGTTGGCATTTATAAACTGTACTATAATGGAACGGCAGTGCAATGTTTCTGTAGATTGCCTCAGCATGTTATGAAAATTACAGACCCTAAGGCACGGCTTTGTTACCCTGTTTGATAATCCAGTCGTCGCCTCAATTTCTGCCATGGGGTGTGGGGACAGGGAATCAAGTGAAGGACCAAGTACAGATATACTTCAATGTTTCACATCCTTTCTACAGACTGGAAGGTGCGAACTTCTGTTGGGGAACTTATGTGCGGTCCCTGAAACGTACCTTTAACCAGGGCTTTCCTGAGGCCCAGTGGAGGAGGAGGAAGCTTTTTGAGTTCCTACACTTTCTCCAGCACCTATTGTACTTTTTTAAATAAATGGATTTTCCAATTCAAAGTTACAGGTTTTGAGGAGCAAAGGTAGGGGGTATTTCCCCCCCCCCAAAAAAACACTCTAATCCGACAGTCCTAGCAAGAAAAGGTTTATCTACACTATTTAAGGTGGTGTCTCTAGAAGATGGCATTACCTGAATGAGAAACCGGGCCTTCCAAGCACATTTAGACTCTAGACCCATTAGCAGGGCAAAAACCACAGCACAGAGAACACTTTGCACAGCTCAAGCCAATCTGCAGAGCCCGAACTGTAGGGAAATAGGGAAACTGTTTGTCATGCAGAGTACAGTCCAGGGTAAGTTGCTGACTTGGGCCTGAGGCAACATGAGGCCCAGACAGGGCAAGACTGAAATCAAGAGTCAAATATTCGTGCCAGATGAGGAGGTGTCAGGACCCAGACTTGCTGCAAGTGGGGGCAGGGAAATCAAGCTAGATTTAGTCACCAGAGTGTCAAGCTAAGGGAGCAAAGAACAGGATATGGCTCCCCCAAGAAGAGGCTAAGCCCATGAAAAGGAGCAGGACAGATGGAACAAATAAGTTAGGAGGAAAAGGGTGTCAATTTCACACTCAATCCAGGAAGCATCCTGTGGTGGAGTAATAGCTCTGCCTTGCAGCCTGCATTCCTGCATCCATGACTAGTCAAAGGAATACAACCAGTCTCAACACAAGAGGAAGAAGCCTAGTGACTGGTTACTAGTGCAGTGGATTATCAATAGCTGATTCCTGTTTCTCTGTGGCGTTGGGGATGTCAGGGGTCCTTCTAGTGGGCCCGATTCCCTGCCCCTTCCTCTCCTCTGTAAAACTTGAATGCTTTTTTTTTTTACTTTGCTTACAGGTATAGCAGATGCACTATAAAGCACAACTCCTGTAAGACCCTGACACATTTCATCTTTATTTGCCCAGGCACAGTTGTTTTAAGCTTTTAATATACACAAGGTCCACATAAGTGCACTCAGCTCAAACAAAAAATAAATCCTGTTGATACCCCATTGTTCAGAATAAGCTCTATCAGCCATAGATCCCTCCCCACAACTTGAAAATTCAGCCTTAAATTTGCATCTATAAGTTAGCCTATGCCAAATTTATGCAAAGTTTTACCATGGCCCTGTGCCCCCATGTCTTAGAAGTACGGTACATCCCTAGCAAAACCCTGCTATATGGCATCCTGCTTTCAGTTTGGAGGTGGGCATGGCTTCAGGCTCCAATACGACCACATGTTGTATGTATCAGGCTGGAGCTGGCACAGTGTAGCGGCTAAGACACTAGGCTGTCCATCAGGCAAATCCTGGTTTGAATATGACCTCTGCTGTGAAATCCCTAGGCTGATGCAGGAAAGCCACACTCAGTGCTTTTTTAAAGAGAACAAAACAACAGTGCTTTTTTTTATTTAGAAAAAAGGTGCTGGTACTACCATGAAGTTGTTACAGTAAGTGCTATACTACTTTTAACATTGGGGGGGGGGTGCTGCTACTATGTACCCTTGAGTACCCCCAGAAGAAAGCACTGTTCAAAAATATGTATTATAATGCAAAGCCTGCTATATGGATGGGTGATTCAAAATGTTACTTGAAGTTGTACGTTGTTGGCAGTTTCTGACTAACGCAATGAGCTTTTTAGTCTGTTTTTAGCTTTTTAATGGTTTTTGTTTTCGTTGCTGTAAACTGCTTTGATATATTTTTAGTGACACAAAAGTATAGAAATGTTTTTACAAATTGTTATAAGAAAAAACTGTTCCTTTTCCCTTAAGGGGTACCCAAGAGCCCATATAGAGTCCTTATGTAGGTTCTCTATCGGTAGGAGAAAATAACAGAGGCCAACCAGAGAATATTGAGAAGCAAAGCAGCTAGTAAGCCTGATCTTTATTAAACTGTTGCAACAGGGTGCTTGCTCCCCCCACCCCACCCAGGAGGGAGGAGGAACCCAGAACCATGGTGTGCAAGCCCTTATATAGACTTTTGAAATTGCCACCCTGTAGCTCAAGATCCCCCCCATACATCATGTTTTTTCTTATAACAAAATAAATAATAATAAATATTGGGATCCAGGACTGCCTGCGTAAGTGCTTGGCTGTTCAACCTGTGTATTTGTAAACAGATATTACAACAATTAAACTACCTGGGATTCTCATACACACACACTACAGGCCAGACTAGAGAAACCTTTCTCCTCGCCACATCACATTTCTGAAATATTTTCGTAAGGACTGCAGCAGTGGGGGGAGTTAAACTTCCCCTCCCCATCCCCTGTGCAGGTTTCTCCTCAGTTTACATATCAAAAATATGCATTGACACAAATAGTGCCACATCTAGTTCTCTCTTCCTCTTTCTGAATCTCTCTGCCAAACAAAACTAGTCCTGCCTATTTGCCCTCGACAAAAGAGCAGCTCAGGGGAGCGCATATGAGTATTTAAGATGCCAAAACTAGCTTTCCAGATTGCTGCCACATACACAATAGCTAAAGTGCATTACCCACAGTCCTCTGGGCTGCTGAAAGCTGCCCTGAAGGCCAATTTGGCCACTGGCGCTATTGGAAGGGGCAGAACGGAAGGAAGCCAAAAAGCAAAGCGGATTACGCTCCTTTTTTTGCAACCAGCGACTGGGCTGCGAGGTGTGCCGGCCCCTGGGCCACGATCCTGGCTGACCCGAGGCCCCGCTTGCTCGTCGGAAAAGCCGGCGGCGAGGCCTGAATTTCCATCCGAAGCGGCAGGGGAAGCTATTTTCATCTTCAGCTGCTACAGATTTGTTCCTGCGATGTTGGGCGCGCTGAGCGGCTGACACAGACCTGGGAATCAATCAAAAGTAATTGAAACAGAAGAGGCTTCGCAATCAACCAATTAGGTTGCTGGAGCCAGAAGAAACGGAGGGGACGGGGACGGGGACTAAGACACACGCACACAAACCATATAATGTATATATAAATATATAGAACTTTCTTCCTGCCAACTTGATGCAGGAAGGATGCTTTTGTTATTCCTTCCGAGGCGGTAGGAGGGCTGATTAGCTTTCCTTCTGTGACGAGGAACAAAGGGAAAAGGCGGCCCATTAGCGCGCACCGTCGCCAATCAACATAATCTGATTTGCTCGTCTCTCGCCTGCGAGCGAGTCTCGGCGTCTGCTCAGAGAAGCCTCTGGAGGTGCCGCCTTTTGTTTTCTCCTCCCTCTCCACCTCGCTGCTCCTCGGTAGCGGAACCCGGCAATTTGGAGCGACCCCATCCAGTCCGCTCTGCCGCCGCCGCCACAGTTTGGCTGCTTCCTTGCCCCGGTGCCAATCCGCTAGGACGCGAGCCAAGCCCGGGAGCCCAGGCGCAGCAGGGAAGCCGCGAGGCCGAGGTAGGCGACGGCAGCCTTTCTCGGCTTCGGCCACGTTTGCACCCTGCCTCTCTCTCTCTGCAGCTACGCAACCTCGTGGCTGCAACTTCGAGGGGATTTACGCAGGAGACCCTACATATTTCACCACCTCAATCATTAGAGGGATCAAAGTTGGTCTGTTGCCATGGGGGAAGGAAAACTCCACGTCGAAACTCTACGCGTTTCTGAGAAGGAGCACACAAGCCGCGCAAAGTGGTTTGGGGCGCGGGGGGGGGGGAGAGAAACCCTTTCCATTGGTGAAAGGGTTTGGTGCGCTTCGATAGGCAGCCGCTTATCCGACTGCATTTGGAGAGGCGTCAAAAGCTCCTCCCCACCCGCCCCCTCGAGGACGTGGGCCACGTGAGCTGCTCCTTGTAGGGTGTCAGATGCGGAGAAGAGCCCACCACCACCATCCAGGCTGGTCGAGGCAGAAATTCCCAACGACCCGCTCTCTGGCTCAAAACTAAAACAACATATTGCCATTTCCAGCCCTTGAATGGCACCCCAGTTTGCCACCTCGAGCTTTGCCCCCACAAATCCAAGAGACCGATCTCTCTCCTTACCAGCCAGGGAGGAGTGGGAGAGTGCATTGCAGGGGGTGGGCTAGCTTGGGCCAGACCTTAAGCTTTTTTTGCACTGGAGCAGAAAAGTCAAAACGATGCCCCTCCACTGTGGTTATACAGTAGTGTAATGGTAAATGAAGGGGACGCGGGTGGCCCTGTGGGTTAAACAACAGAGCCTAGGGCATGCTGATCAGGAGGTCAGTGGTTCGAATCCCCACGACGGGGTGAGCTCCCGTTGTTCGGTCCCAGTTCCTGCCAACATAGCAGTTCAAAAGCACGTCAAAGTGCAAGTAGAGAAATAGGTACTGCTCCAGCGGGAAGGTAAATGGTGTTTCCGTGCGCTGCTCTGGTTCGTCAGAAGCGGCTTAGTCATGCTGGCCACATGACCTGGAAGCTGTACGCCGGCTCCCTCGGCCAATAAAGCAAGATGAGCGCCGCAACCCCAGAGTCGTCCGCGACTGGACCTAACGGTCAGGGATCCCTTTACCTTTAACCGTAAATGAAGTTCCAAGAACTCATCATGATCGCCCCACAGGGGAGTAAAAAATTCAGGCAGCTGTGCTGATCTGCTGTACGCACTCATGTTTAGTGTAGGTACTTGCTGGACTAGGAGCTGGGAGGCCACGCTTCAAGGCCCCACTCCACCATGAAGCTCACTGTATGACCTTGGACCAGCCATTGTTGCTCTCAGCTGAACAGGGTTGTTGTGAGGATAAAATGGGAAGGGGAACCATGTAAATAAAAACACATCCCAAGCACTATATAGCATAATACTCCATTTATTAGGGTTCATGTGCCTACAAACCGGTGCACAGTTTCTTGGAGGAGAAGCTCTTCCAGAGACCACAGTGACCTGCTTTATAAGGGACAAGGCAGTCTCAAGTTATGTATTGTATGTCACTTGTTCCTGTTCTGAAAAGAGCTCAGTAGCTGCACCTCCACTGCCCTGACTAGATTATTGGGAGTAGAATTTTAGTCTTGTTAAAAATGACCCTGGAGGACATCTAGCCTGACCCCCCTGTTCAATGCAGGAATGTTGCAACTGGAGCATCCTGGCAGATGGCCACTCAGCACTGAATACCGCCAGTGAAGGAGAGGCCGCTCTGCTACACTGCTCCTTTGGAAACCACTGCTTAAAACACTACTTGACAGGTCAGGGCTTGCTTGAGGGTTTTTTTGTGGGGGCCTGGGCAACAGGTCGGTTTCATTGCCAGTGAGAGTGTGCCAGTCACTTGCTTCTGTACCTTTTGATCCGCCTTATCCACTGATCTTCCAAGCACCGCACGAATTGTGAAGCATGTGGATTAGAACAGTGCATGGTCCAGAGATTGGTACCTGGGCCTTTCGAAAATCCACAGGCCAGAAACATGCACACAGAGCTTCACACAATTTGGCTTCCTTTTTCCTGCCATTGCTTCTAAGATGAAAGTGAAGAGAATGGGGCGATACTGTGCAGACACACCAGCGGATTCATTCTACTACTGAACAGCTCTCATCAGACACACTGAGCCAATCTGATATGATATTTCTGAGTGAATGACTAGCCTATAATCTTCAGCAGAGGAGAGAATAAAAAATTATAATTAAACCTTATCAATTTTAGCTGTGGTGCTTAGTAAGTTCCATTGAAAGCAATGAGATGTACTTCCAAGGCAATGTGTTTAGGGGTTGGACTGTGTGTCTGTTTTTAATTGCTTTGGGAGCATTTGAATTTGTCTTCCCTTCCAAAAATAGTCATCTGAAGACACGTTTATAAGAGTTTCCAGCATATGTCAAGTAAGCATGATGAGATTTTATTAGGGTGTTTTCAGCGATTTCTCCCGACTCAGAAATTGATTCTCTCTCAAGAAATTCCCAAACCCAGTGATGTGCATTTTATGGACATTTAGGCTAACTCCAAGAAAAGGGTGGAAAATGTGCTGTTGTGTTCACTTTCATAATATTATCCCAGACTATATCCAGGAACAACTTTCTGTTGGCTGCCAACACTAATACTGCACCTGATCTTTTCCAGGAACAACTCTCGTGAGAGACCTGGCTTGAGCTAAGAATTCCTCCTCCCCATTGGTGCAGAAATATATTTAACTTTGTGCTTAGGACCTGCTTTTTAAACCATGGCACACATTGGCTGCAGCCCTAAGAGTTATCGTTTAAAGCTGTGCAAACTCGAGATTCCTCAATGAGCTGCTTATTCTGTCCTAAAACCATGGAGATGATTGACATAGTTTACTATGAAGACTACTTTGTTATATATGTAATGTATTCTGACTATTAGCCTCTGTTTGGGCAGAATGGGGGGATGACTTTCGTGGCCTTAGCAAAAATTAAACGTGTTGGCTGCTTTTTCTCAGTCCTTCCATACAACATTCTTAGCTGTAGCTGTATTTGTCATAGTTCTGCATAGGTTTCCTACTGCTGCTGCAGAAGCAAACAACCTGCCTTGATATGTCAAGTCATAGGAGAGGCCTTCTTGAAGGACTTACAGAAACCTTCCAGAGAAACATCCATCCTCTGGAGAAGGCGACAGATGAGGAAGCACTTGAAAAGAAGGATTTGCATTGCATTTTTCACACCACCACCACTACCACACTTAGCAAAGATTTAAAAGCAGAATAAAACATGTTTCTACAAGACGGTAAATGTCTGTATCTCCCCACCGGACAGAATATGAGTGGTCAAAATGTCTAGGGTTCTTTCATCAGAAGTGCAAAAACAAAAAAACCCCAAGCTTTTTTAAGATTAAAATTTCTTCTCGCTCTCCTCCCAACAAAGATAACTTTCTTTTGTGGTGCCAAAAACTTCTGCCAAAGTTCTAGATGATCCTGGGGGTGCCTTCACAACACTAAGATTCTACAGTACAATTTGCCTATTTCACACACAGCCCTCAAGAACTTTCTATACAATACAGATAAAGAGACAGGAGGGAAATCTTTGAGAAACATCTAACTTACATACGTATGTTTAATCCCTCTATTTTAAGTACAATGCAATACTCTTCTTTCTTCTGGCATTGCTAAAGTTCTTGTTAACTCCCTCATAATCCCTCACCGGCTCTATTGTAACATCCTGTTATTTCTTGGTCTTCCTGCTTCTTTCCTTAAATGTCTTCTGCTTTGAACTCCTCTGCATGCTGGATCTATCATGCTCATCACTTTGATCACCTTTCTTCTCTCTTTTTGTTCTCCTCATCTGCTTTCTCTTTCTTCTGGCACCCTCCTTTTGTTCAGCTTCAAATGTCCCTATTGAATCTAGAATCACATCTTCTGTCTCTTGATTGTATGAGCCTTTCCTGTTCCTGGCATCCAGCAATAGGGGCAAGAAACACACACACTCCCTTTCCAAGCCAAGTACCCCCTTCTCTTAGGGCAAAGAGACTTAAGGAACAACCCAACCTACCCACCCCCTGCCCAGAACAAGCTGGGGGGTGGACTGCTGCACCAGATCCCACTCTTTCCCCCAGTGCCTCTAGGGGTGGTGCAAAAAATCAGGCCGGCTAATCATTTTGGTGATCAGTAGGCAAGAGAGTCATCCCTAAAGAAGAGCCCTCCTTGGTGCAACATTTGGTAAGCAGACCACAAAAAGTCCTGTACTGACATAATGGTGGACAGAGCCATGATTCTTCTTTCCAGGGGTTGCTGCTTTGGGGCATTTAAAAATGTTTTTTAGTAGTAGTTTTAAGAAAATGCAGCTCAGGAAGCTGAAACCAAGAACAGAGGGGTGGGGTGGTTTAATATAGTCCCTTGCTACCATTTGTTCACTCTGCACCAGCCCCTCCGCTGCTTTCCCACATATATGGGGGAAATAGGGGGACCACATCCTTCCTCCATAAGGAACAAAGCAGCTGAGAGGCGAGTTTGAGCATGAAGAAAAAGCAGGTGTAGGAGGTTACTTGTTAATACAGATGTCATCCCCAACATGTCACCCATGGGCATGCATGTGCCCTCAGAGGCTCTCCCTGGCACCTCTGGGATCCCTTCCCTGAAACTGGAAAGGAGACTTGGAACAAGTACAGTGGACGCTTGGGTTGCAAACATAATCCGGTGCTTCTCCACTTGCACAAAACGCGATTTAGTGCTTCTGCGCATGTGCAAGCGCCAAAACCTGGAAGTAACCCGTTCCAGTACTTCCGGGTTCAGTGCCGTGCACAATCCAAAAACACACAACCTGAAGCGTCTGTAATCCGAGGTATGACTGTATTCTACTATATCCTGTAGAAAAAGGTGGGGTGGGCATGGCAGTTTTTCCAGTTTGCAAATGGGGCAAAAAAAAGTTGGCAACCTTTGTGTTAACAGATAGCAAAAAGCAATCTGAAAACAACACTGCTTAGATAGCACCCTATAGCTGGCATGCTACAGACTGACATCAGCAAAACCAACAACAAATAAGAACCTTCCCCAAAGAGCTTACAGTCTGAATTCTACCAATTAGGACAACAAGAGAAGGAAAGGACGGTGGGGCTAACACAGGAGAAAATTATAAGGGCTGCACTATTGATTTTAACAAAATGACCTTGTGTTTATTGGCTATTGTGGTATATTCAACACACTATTTGAGCACGCTTGCTACATTCTAATAACGTAGCCGTTTTATTGCTCCGCGGTCACTTTCCAGCAGCTTTTCACAGGCTGCAGAACGGAGCTCGTGGTCATGAGTTCAAGACAAGACTTTAGTTCCTTTAACCTCAGGCCACCTGATCTGAGCCACAGACATGATACTCAGCTGCAGCAACGCTGAGGATAGGAGGAAGGCGAGGGCAATCTGCCTTGTGCATTACTGTCCCCAGTAAATTATCCAACGAACAATAGTGATAGAGCTGCAGACAGAAGCTGTGTCTCCACTAACATTTGTGACCCACGTAATGCAGCAACTGATGAACGGAAAGCAAAGCATCTATGGGTGGGAAGCTTTGGGGATTTTGTGGGAAACCCAAATTGGAAGCTGTTGTTTTTTCCCAGTTGAGTTTGCATGGTTGCACAGAATATGAGAACCCTTTATTCTTCTTTCAAGGTGGGGGAGGCCTGCATTTTCTCTGTTGCCATGCCTTTTTTTTATTAGCATCGTACATTATCTCTGCCTTTCTTTTCCTTTCGCAATAAATTGCTTTTCCCCAATCCATTCTGCGACAAGGCAGAGGGAGACAGACCGCGCATCGCAGGGGCTCCACAGACAGACGAATCCCATTCACGCCGATGACACCACTGTGTTGTTTTTCATACCTCCCCTGACCTTAAAGATCAGAGGGCCTTGACCACACTGCTTAGGCAGGGAAAAAGCACCAGTCCTGCTGGACTTGCAGACTGGAAGAGAGAGACAACCACAGGCACTGGGAAAGGAGCTGTCAGCCTTCATTATTAATATCCCACTGTTAATATTTAATGTCATAAAACTGCAGCTCCCTCTGCGGCAGAATCATCAGACATGCAGGGGTCATACCAACCGGAATTCTTTAGACGGAAAATTCAGCGTCCCTGTTCTGTAGCTTCATGCTGGGACTACTAAAGATGCTCTAGATGGAGATGGTGTGGTGGGTAGCTTAATAAAGCTCTCTTTAAAAAATAAAAAGGGCGAGGGGAGATAGAGAAGAAAAAGAAACCTTTTTGCCACATGTACTTGGCACTCTCCCTTTATTGTTATCTATGTTTTCAATTATACTTTTCAGTAAACAAAGTGCTCTGCAATTTTTGTCCCATTTATCTTCACAGCACTCTGGGCAGTAGAAAAGGGCCACAACCCTTTGCACACCAGGGTAGAGTGCATTTTCAAGCATGGTTGGTGATGGTCTGATAATGTTCACGGCTGCTTGTCAGTTTCGCTAATGCCAGTTTTCTTCATTCTTTTGTCTCTGGAGGAACTGACAAGCCTTATCAATTTCACCGATGCTTTCTTTGAATATCACTACGTGCATCAGCTCTAGAAGCGGACGTTATTCTTAGACTGTGTACACACAACATATGGCTTTGGAATCAATGAAGACTGTGTACTTGGGTTTTTTTCGATGTAGTCCACCCACAATCTAGATCGTTGCATATATATTTTTCTCCTGAAAAGTGTTTCTTGATTAACTAGTGTCTGAAAACAAAATCTCATTGCCGATTGATTCGGCATTAACCCACAGTCTGGCCAGATGTGGGCAGCCACAGCAATAGTGGGTGTATCCAAACTTGCCCAGTGGCATTTTAGGGGAACATGTACCAAGATCTCAATCACCGTTTCCTTTTTCATTCACCAGGGGCATGTGCAGGGAGGAAGAGGTATGGCTAACCTAAGCAAGGAGAGGGGTTTCAAATGCTCATCAGCTGTTATAGAGAGCAGGCTGCAGAATCAATCTGGGCTGGAAACCAGCATATTGAGGACAATAGCGAAACTACAGGCAGGTTACTGTGCATGCAGCCTTAGTCTTTTCATACTAGTGAAATTGGCAAGACTTTGTGAGTTTCACCAGAGAGAGTGGAAAAGTAAAAATAAATGACTGTATAGCAGATTCCAAAAAGAATGGAGGAATCAGGTAAGGGAGCCATGTCTAGTAATATTGGGCAAAAATACACTCTGCACTGGGAGGAAAGCGTAAAATGTAAAAAGCCATTCCAAATGTATATACAACTCTATGGAGAAAAACATGGAAGGAGAAGTAAAATTGTGCTTTCGACAGACTGCATCTATTCACAAAAGAAAATACAGGAGGTTGAAATGCAGTTGTCAAAACAGGAAGGTGAATATACACCACACACTCAATGCAAAAGTGCATTTAAAACTGCATTTCTGTCTTTCACCTCTGAGCACCAACGGTGAGTGAGAGGCCCAAAAGCACTTTTAAGTGTTACGTGTGAAATCTCTCAAGGACTGAGTCCAACTGAAACCAGTGCGGCTTCCTTAGGAAGCATGGCTAGGATTAAGGATACCAAGGATACTAGCAAGTCATGTTTTGGATCTAGGCCTCCAACATCTACACCCATGCTGTCTGACTCCCTTATCTATATGATGATAGAGATTGCATGCAACAACTATTCATTCATTCATTCCTTCCTTCCTTCCTTCCCCGCCCATCTGGCTGGGTTTCCCCAGCCACTCTGGGTGGCTACCAACAGAATATTAAAAACATGATAAAACATCAAACATTAATTTTTTTCCTAAACAGGGCTGCCCTCAGATGTCTTCTAAAAGTCAGATAGTTGTTTAGAAGAAGAAGAAGAGTTTGGATTTGATATCCCGCCTTTCACTCCCCTTCAGGAGTCTCAAAGCGGCTAACATTCTCCTTTCCCTTCCTCCCCCACAACAAACACTCTGTGAGGTGAGTGGGGTTGAGAGACTTCAAAGAAGTGTGACTGGCCCAAGGTCACCCAGCAGCTGCATGTGGAGGAGCAGGGAAGTGAACCCTGTTCACCAGATTACGGGACTACCGCTCTTAACGGGAGAGCATTCCATGGGGTGGGTGCCACTACCGAGAAGGCCCTCTGCCTGGTTTCCTGTAACCTCACCTCTGGCAGGGAGGGAACCACCAGAAGGCCCTCGGCGCTGGACCTCAGTGTCCAGGCTGAATGATGGGGGTGGAGACGCTCCTTCAGATATACTGGGCTGAGGCCATTTTGGGCTTTAGAGAACTCTGAGGGTACCAGATACACCAGGGTGGCACTGGCACAATAAAGCAGACATTAACACAAACCCAATATCGGTTTAGAATCCCAAATTGTGCACGGAGGAAAGCAACATTTCCATGCCAAACACATGAGGAAATAATAACAATTGCCTGGAGTGTGGTGATGCAGGAAAAAATGTGGTCTTTAAAAAAAACAACCAGCTGATTGATGTATTCAGTTTTGGCATCAGCAGAACACTGCAAAGCCTCCTTTACTCTCCAGCTGATCCTTTTGTGTTGCAAGCAGGGAGGAGAGGGAAATGCATTTGTTTCTACCTGGGTGGGTGCCGGGAGTGCGCCTTTGAAGAGCTGCTGCTGTTTCTGCTTCACAGAAAGGTCACACACAAGTGCTGTTAGCGCAGGGCAAGTTGCTTCCCTCTAGCCAGCAGACTTAGCAGCACATCACCTCACTTGGCTCCCTGCCCAGGATCCTGAGTCCACTTCACAGGAACGGGTCTTTCCTGTTTGCAGCGTGCTTTGCCTTGCCAATGTACCGCTAAACTGCCTTACAGCATTTGCTCTTTTCAGGCATTCTCTCCTCTGGGCATAGATTCAGCTTCAGCTCCAAAAAACCCACAAAAAAACCCTTGCACAGTAGTTTCAGAGGAAGCATTAATGGCAAGGAAAATGGCATGAAAACGATGAACACACGTGGCATCCCCAGCTTGTCACTTTAAGGTTGCCCAGTGTCTCAAGTTCTCCATCATGTCCAGGCAAAGAAGTCTGTAGTTTGTGACCATCCTGCAATTTCCTGGGCTTAGCAACCTGCCACTCTGAGCCACTTGCCACAAAAGACCATAAATATTGATACGGTCCCTGTATTTTGCTGTCCCTCCCCCAAAAGCTATCATCACCAGAGGTGACCAAGGAGAGCAAGTTTTGCTACATAACTTTTGGCTGGTGATCAGATCAGGGACCTGCCACCGCCACCAGTGCTGTGCCTCTCTTACTCGCATTGTGCAGTGACACCCATGAAACAGCAGCAGGGGTTCCAACGTCCAGTGAGATCTGGCAAGAATTTTGTGAGATCTTGGTGGAAACCAGAGTTGCTACCAGCACCACTTCTCTACTAGTGAGACAGGTCACAGGTGCCACCTCTTAGACGTCTGCCGCTCAAGGCGGGTGCCTCACTTTTCCTCATCAGTGGGCCAGGCCTGGACCAATGTTCTGCTTCAGTGTTTTATTTTCATTTTGATTGTGCATACTTTCTGTTTCTCCCCCCTACTCTGTTTTCTAACATCCTTTTGAATAAACTGATTAATTGGATTTCTGGAGCGGACTGGTTTCTGGACACACTCAAGGGCTGGTTGTCCCCACCCCCCACCCCACTGTCTATGTTGCTTGGACCATTTGGGCTAAGCTACTGGTGGCTGAAGACAGGAGTCTTCAGGAAGACAGAAGTGGCTGGCGTGCTCTGCTCCATGGGGTCACGAAGAGTCGGACACGACTAAACGACTAAACAACAACAACAACTGGTGGCTGAAGTACCTGGGATTGCTGAAGTTACCAAGCATGAATTCCGCCATTTTCCTTCCCCTGAATATACCACTGCAAGATAGTGGAAATAGCATGTTCCTTGCCTTGGATGACGTTTATGCAGGTAGTAGCAAGCAGACAGAAAAATAGCATAGGACACCTGTCGCTACTGGGCTACACTACAAGGGTGGTGCTGGAGCAGGCTGGCACTGAGCACAGCAATGCACCATAGTGTTGTGACATGCAATTATTGTGATAAAATTTCCATCATACTACTAACCCTGGTCTTATTTTGGCTCCTGACAGAGTGAATCATGGTAATTTTAAAACAAGCAACATGTTTTGCAGTCCTTAACGCTTTTGCTTCATCACAATCTACTCTTTATTTGTTGTGATTCCTGTTTTTAAGACTGGGCAACTTTGTCTGAGATTCAGGTATTTGCCCTGTGCTATTCAGTGAGAGTCAGTGGACATGGCTAGTTTAGGGACTGGTAGTTCAGTAGAAAGCAGTGTCCTTGTTCCTAGAGGGGGACTGAGCAAGAATTGGATTTCAGATTGTCGGTGCTCATATCCGGCATCATGCATTGTAATCATGATAAAATGTGTCATGAATTGGTACACTAAAAATGATTTGTCTGTGTTAAATGGGAGGAGGTGTTGTTCCTTCACAACAAATGACTCCCATCTCCTAACCCCTACCTGACCCTTGATGTAGAAGATGTGTTAATTAAACCTATTGCAGCTTATGGAAACTAGCAAGTTCTGATCAGAGCCACAAACTAGGCCAACAGGAGTACGTCACCAGTTAATTATAGTAAATATTTACATAATGGCAGGGCCCCTCAAATTTAGAAGGAAGAGTTAATGCAAGGACCTGCCCTTTAACGATCCCATTTTATTGCCTGAACCACTAGGGAGCCTGGCATGCCAAGATTTCCAAATGAAGTGTTTGATATTGGCTGAGACATTAAATTACTTATCCAGTGCTATAAAATGCATAGGTCTAGTATATCATCTTTGCACAGAAATTTCATCTCCACATTTCCCAGTTAACTCTTCCCCGGCACTGCTCCACATTGTATCCCAAAGGTCTCTCCCACACTTGGCGGAGGGGGTGGGGAGGCACCCACTAGGGCTTGCCTCATATCAGTCTGCAGTGGTGCCCTCTCAGGAATATTTCCTGGTTTGTGTTGCTTCCTGAAAGGTTGTCTATCATCCTTCTGGAGACACCACAATGGGTAAAGTAATGTTATTGTATTGGGTTGTATGCAAAGGAATGCAGTCTTTCAAATTTTGTATAACTCAAAAAACCTTCGTGGTTTTAAATATTTTCAAGCTGGTCTACTGGGAAGTGATTTTTATGTTACACTGCCCTTGAGCAGCAATGGCTGATGCTTTTTGAGACTGGTAGGGTGGAAAGGAGAGACGCCAGTAGGAGCCAGAGGCAGACCCAATGAGTGGCAGAGCCAACAAATGCTAGATCCCCCTCCCCACCTCTGAATTCTATGAGAGGCAACACTGAGGAGGAGGGCAGGCAGGCAAGCAGGTGGCTGACTGCTGGCAGATTGAGGCTAGTGGCGCAGTCACCCATTTGTCCTAATGGACCAGCCACCACTGCTGTTGAGGTTGCTCCTGAAAACACAAACCAGGAAGGTTTGTAAGCACCTGAAAGACCTGCTCCATGGGATTGAACAATTTCAAACACACCAGTCAAATACTTTGGGGTGGGGGGGAGCAGTGGGGAGCTGATTTTGCTGGCATCGGACACTGACACAAGTCTCATGGGAGTAATGTCCTTGGTGGCAACCACATCAACATAATAGAAGAATGAAGGCAACAACAAAAAAGTTTTGGCCAGGTCTTGGGGAACTGCTACAGCATCAATGCTATTGTCTCAAAGGAATTGACAGTTTCAAAGGAAATTGGAGCAGCCTCAAAATTCCATCTTAGAATCATGAGTTGTGACAAAAAATCCCTCAAGTCACTCCTGTGATGAACACAAGAACACAACTGGAATCATCTCGGGAGCCTGATGATTAAGTATGACAATATTTTTCTCAGATCTCTGCAGGGCTTGGCTAGCTCTTCAACATTTGAAATATTTTCCAGCCCTACTTAGAGAATTTATACCTGTAACTTCTCGCACATCAGGAATGGCTCTTCCAAGTCACTTCTACACTCTTGACTTACCAACTGAACTTGCCCCAGAAACCAATACAGGCATGATTCCTTCCTCATTAATAACTCTTATTATAATAAACAACAATAATATTTCCTGCTACAGTCAACACACAATATTTCCAGGACTACACTTACAACCAACCACAGAACTGTCTTCCCAGCAAGAGTCCTAAATTTTTTCTTAAATGCAGTAGCTTGTTAAGGTGCTCAGAGGAGGCTACCCTAGATGGCTTGAACACACTGCAAAATCTGTCAAATCTGTCAAACAGTTCAGGGCTGACAGATTTTTAGTATACTGTATCCAAAATATGCTGCAGGACTCTTATAGAACCATAAAATTGTAGAGTTGGAAGGGACCCAGAGGGTCATCTCATCCAACCACCTGCAATTATTGTGGGTGCATGGGAGAGCAGTTCTAAGATGGTCCCAGGCATGTGTGTTGCACATATTTCCTAGGGTACAACACCATCTCTAGAGGAAAGGCACCTTACACCTGTTCTAAGGTGGTATATTTTGCACCTTCTTGGAGATATGAATATGTCTTATACAAAATCAGACAACTGGTCCATCTGGATCAGTGTTATGACAGTGCTGACTAGCAGCAGATCTCCAGGGTTTCAGACAAGGACTTTTCCCATCTGGAGATGCTGAAGACTGAAATGAGGACCTTTTGTACCCACCACATGTGCTCTTCTACTGATCTCTACCCCTTCAAGTTATCAGTGGAAGAGGAAGCCAATGCAGTACAGGGACCAAGGGAAATGTAACTAGCTAAGGTAGGTCAGCAATTTAGCCTTTTCACCTGTGGCAGTGAAAAGACTTAGGCATGGAACCGTATGCAAGCACAGCATCACTGAACACTGAATAAAGCAGACTGTTATTGGCACTGTAGAACAGACCTGGGAGTGGGGCTGGTTCCCTAGGTAAAGGCAGATGCCTTCTTTCCGGGAGCACCTCACATACTGGTTACAAGGAGCTAGTGCTACACAGCCCAGCCTGTTTCTGTCTCTTTTACAAGCTCGTGGGGGTCTGAAACACAGCGGAGCAGCTCTGGACTGTGGGGATCAGGAACACTGAAGTGGAAACTGCACAGCAAAAATGCACTGAGAGGACTAGAACATACCGTATTTTTCCATGTATAACATGCCCCCATGTATAAGACGACCCCCATTTTGGGGGACTCAAAATGGGAGGAGATTGACCAGAGTTGTTAAGCTTTTTTGGGGGGGATTGCCTAGAGTTGTGGAGCTTTGTTGGGGGGGAATCACTCACCCACCTGATCGACACTGCCAATACCACATGTCACAGAAGCCACCAATCATCCGCCCGGTCGCAGCAAGCAGCCACCAGTCAAACACACTCATGCGGCAGCGGCAGCCAAACAACAGCAGCCCTTGCCACAGCTACCAATCACACGCCAAATCACCGCTGACAATCGCCTGCTCGCAGCTGAAACCAATCGCCCATCCACCCTATGCACTCTTCGTGTATAAGACAACCACCAATTTTTTACATATTTTAAACAAAAGAAGAATCATCTTATACACAGAAAAATAAGGTACATGAACAGTCAGAGCCACATCAAATTAACCAAAGAATAAAAGACAGCTTAGAAAAATAAACAAATATAAGGGGTCCTTTCCTTTAAAGCACACTTGACAGGTATGCCTGGGGTAATAATTCCATGCTTTTCTTGTTATAACTCTCCCGATTTAATTAAAATTTCACTGGTAGCATCTCCACTGAGGAAAGTATTTCAACTCCAATTTGAAAACACTACTGGTTGAATTTCCTCCCCTTGTATATCAGTTTTTACTCATCAAGAGGCAGTGCCTGTGCTAGGCAACTGGCACCCCGACCCCAAGTACAGTTCATAGAAGTAGGTTCTGTTGAAATTACAGAAGACATATTTCTATGGCGCGTTTTTCGGATGGGGGTGTAAGGCTCTTCCTTCCTCTGAAGGGGAAAAAAAAAATCCCCTGCAGTAAACTATGCTTGGCACCCAAGCCTGGATCCCTATATTATAGCACTGGCCTAGCCACCTATTATTTCCTAACATAAATTTATTTTATGGAGGAATAAAACCTGCCATTCCGAAAAGGTGGGGGAGGCTTTTCATACACCTGCTTCTCATCGAAAAGAGCCATGATTTGGCATCTCAGGTTAGAGTAGGAAATTATGACACCAGAATTGACTTTAGGTGTTTCTGATGCCTCCTTGGATGATTGCGTCTATAACTTATAGAGACAGTGGAGCTTTTGTATACAAGTGAGCACATAAATTAATATCCATATATGAGAATGATGCACTGCGAGCCGGGCTGGTTTGAAGAATGGCTTTTGTGCACAACACTTGTATAAGTTGTGCCCAACCCAGTTCGCCCTGTCTGCTGAATGTGTTCAGAAGGGGAGGGTATTTTTGACTTTGAAAAAACATTAGCAAGGTGCTTAGGGCAGCACTGGGGGAAGAGATCAAACTGGTGGAAACAATGGCCATTTCTGCAGTAGACAGAGACAGATAAACAACAATACTCACTGCTGCATAGTGCAGAACTCTGTCTAAATCCTCATAGAATTTAATTAACTGGGAGTATGTCCATCCTGCTCCCTGAACTCTGAATACGGCCATGGTTCCAGCTTCTCATGAAAAGGGAATGGTGTGATGGCCATATTCCCAGCTTCAGGGAAATTTAGCACCCTGGAAACCTTCCAAGCATCATAGCACAAGGAGCAGAATGGCCTGTAACCATGCTGCTGATTAATGTGTCGTATGAAATGCTTGTTTGATGTGCTAAATGCATTGGGATTCAGCCACTACCTACGTGACATGGTGACTTAAGTATATTCACAAGTACGATTTTTTTTTTTAATGTTTACATCTGAAAATCAAAATGCTTCTTTTCCATTCTGCTTGATGAAGAGATCTGCATAAATCAAAAGCTTGCACGCTCTAGAGCAGTTAGCCTAATTAAAGACTTTGACTTTATTAAGTTGTCCAAAGTAGCTGGACGTATAGCTCGAGAGGACAATTCCAGTCTCTTGGCAGGATTTCACTTATTTTCTGCATCTGTAACTTGACTAGAATGTACACTGGATTTTAAAATGACTCTCATTGGCTATCTATCACAACACTTGCAACATTCATACCATGCCTAAAAACAGTAGAAGAGAGGTTTGATGGAAGGTGCTTTTCAATATCATGTGAAAAGGCCTGCATTGTCAGCGATAGTCACCATCTCATCCTGTATCATTCTTTAATCCCTTTTTGAGCTTTTACACAATATCACTATGGGGCAGAATTTGCAGGTTGTTTGGTAGACTTTTCTAAACAGTGAGTCTACTGTTTGGTTGTTCCTGTTGCCAAACCTCAGCACAAAATGGGTTTTGGCTCTCATCTGAGAGTGTAATTAAATTTATTAACCTTACCACCCCAATTCTCTACAGGTTTCCTCTGTTAATTGTAGCAGAGTGGAATGTTATCAATGGCTTCATATAATCGCATCTTTCCCTGTTAAAGAAGCTTATGAAACAACCGTGGAAAGATGATAGATAGTTATAGGGAACGAGAATTTCTCAGCCTCTGGATGAAAAACCTCTCGTATAAATTTAGTCAGCCTGTTAAAAGACAAAAGAAAATTGAGAACCACGTGAAGTTCATTATGATCATTGTTTTTCTGATTGTGTTTTATTTATTTTGATTCACATGCCTGGCCTTACCAGGAATGAACTTGAAGCAGTTGCTTTAGGCAGCATATTTCAGAACAGTGTCATTTCCCCATTTCCCTGCCTCTCATTCCTGTGTGTCATTATAAAAATTGAACTCCCGTTGGGAGGGGGGAAGAATGAAAAGAGGTAATTTTTACTTTTTGCTTCAAGGACAGAAGTGTAGAAGACTAGTATTATTGATTCATATTGTGCCCTGCCCCCAAGATCTAGGAGTCCATACCACAGCATTTTAAAAAACAGTTGTGTTTGTTGATGTTTAGTCGTTCAGTCGTGTCCGACTCTTTGTGACCCCATGGACCAGAGCACGCCAGGCACTCCTGTCTTCCACTGCCTCCCGCAGTTTGGTCAAACTCATGCTGGTAGCTTCGAGAACACTGTCCAACCATCTCGTCCTCTGTCGTCCCCTTCTCCTTGTGCCCTCAATCTTTCCCCACACCACAGTCTTTTCCAGGGAGTCTTCTCTTCTCATGATATGGCCAAAGTATTGGAGCCTCAGCTTCAGGATCTCTCCTTCCAGTTATAGAGCAATCCAAATTGATGTGTAGAGGGAGAACTAAAGGCAAATGAATCTCCTTTTCCTTTCCCCCTACTCACTTGCCTCACCATGTCATGCCCAAGTACCAAACTTAATCCCATACCCTCTGTGCATTAAAATTAGTTTAATATTACTCAGTTGAAGCTTTTGACTAAGGCTGCATGCACACTACACATTTTAAAGCATGTGACTTCTTGCAAAGAATCCAGGGACCTATAAGCCAATCTTACTTCCCACTGAGAAGACCGATGTGTGTCTGATTTATACCACTATGAACAACAGGTATGACTCTCATGGCTGAATATTCCTCCATATAATCAATAATATTAGGATGACCAAAAGCTATAAAACTAGCATGACAGGGAGAAGGAAACAGGCTAGAACTCTACATGCAGACAATGTATTGTTCAGAGGAGAATCCAGTCATGAAACTATCCACCAGCTTCCTGAATGCCCAGCTACACCCTTCACATCACATGCAATTGTGCATTTCTGTCTGATATGGAGTATTGTTTTTGGATGAAAAGCAGTCTTAGAGGCTATAATCAAGTATGGCAGAGGAGTGGTGGGCAGGGTGGGCCTGATTTCAACCATGCTATCCCTGCTTGTTGTTCACTCAAATTGCACGCCCACCCAGCCAGCCAGCTGCATGCAATGTGCTGTTTGAGTTTGAAGGGCATGACCCAGGCACAGGTTTATGAGCTGCTTGAGAAGTAGGACACCCACCATCACCATTTCCAAATTCTGTTATCCTGAACAAGAAACGTGATTTCCAAAAGATGACCAGGGCTATCTTGTAGATCCCAGTGTTCATGAAACAAAGATTCGTTTTGTGTCCCACCACGATTTCTTGGTGAATCACTTTGGTATATTTTCATAGTGTCGTGCAAAAGCCAATACTTTCCTCCAGATGCCCAGCTAGTTCTGCGGCAATATACATGTGTGGCTTTTGGTGTGATTTTTGTGGGTGCCTGAGAGATCAAGCTCAATACAGGCAGCACATTCCCCAGTCTCTATAGAGGTATAGGGATGAAGCTTTTTTAAAAAGGGGCATTTTAGTATCTAAATGAGTACATTCTTTCTTATCGCAAAAGCACTTGTTCAGCTGCCAACCTTTATCAGCAATTTCCCACCATTCAATAATATGCTCTTTTTCTTTCCTTCTTTCTTTAAAGTGTCATGAAGGAGTGAAATTGACTAGGCAAGGGGTGGCTTAGTCAATATACACTCCACTGACCTGTAAAGGACAGGGGGCATGGCTGCAATTAAGGGAAAAGGAAAAATTAAAAAAAGCAAACTGACTCCCACCCCCCATCCCCCACAGCAAGTTTCCTTTTCCCTCTTCAGTTACATTTGTTCAGGACTGGGGCTTACTCATCAGTAAACACCATTCCAATTGGGGTTTTTTAAATAAACAAACAAACAAACAAACAAACTTAATTTGTACCCAGATACTAAAATACGCAGCTAAAGCAAGGACAACCAACATGGGTGCCCTTCATATGTTGTTGAACTCTAACTCCCATCAGCGCCAGCCAGTCTGGACAGTGATCAGGGATGATGGGAGTTGTAGACCAACAACATCTGGCAAGCTAACCCTGAGTTAGGGCATGGCTACACACAAGGACTTTCTACATTCCCGTTTGGTGCTTCAGTACTAAACTGGAATACTGGAGAAATCCCTGAACAGCAGAAATAATAGGGCATAGTGGAAAGAAAATAAGTCTGATGACGTTTTTTTGATGGTACAAACTGTGCTGTCCAAGATCTCTTAGTAATACTTTGGCCACCCCACCTGTCCACATTACTGAAAGGTGTTTGATGATGGGCCAAGAAGATTTGCTGGAGGTTTCCATAGTCTACCCCACCCAGCTGCTGAAAAAAATCACATGTACCATTAGGATTTATCCCTAAGCTCTTATCACGATGAGCTTTCAGCCCATTTGCTCCCAGAAAGACAATCAAAGCCGCATAACACACTTTCAGACTTGCAGTGCTGTTGGGTGCTTCATGAAGAATGGAAAACAGATGAAAGGCTGTCATGTGGGCAATAGGTTGTTGACAGGGATGGCAAGAGCAAGAGACAGGGGGAGCCTCCTCCATTTTCCATCAGCAACAAAAATTCTAGCCTTAACTGTGCATGAGCAGAGTGAGAAGGCTGACAGGCCGCAGCTACTCTTCTCTCAGCCCACATATTCCCAGGTGAGGGAAGGAGAGGACAGGCGTGATCCACAAAGGCTTCTTCTCCATGATTCTGTTCCTACATAATCGTTTTATTTGTGTGCCATCTTTCCAAAATTAATACCATGCTCAAGGCGGCTTCCAACATATTACAAAATTACATAACTGAAAATCTATCAAAAGTAGCCATAAACAATAAACAAAACATCAACAAGTACACAATGAAACTGAACAATTGCTACAGAAATTATAAGGTCCAGAATAAAGGTGCAAAAAAACTAACAACAACAGCAACAAACCCCCTGCCAACAAAACTTCCTGATTCTATTCAGCAGCCTCTATTTTTATATCTGGAGTCAGTCAGGCCCTGCCCTCCCAGGCCAGGTGGAAAAAGGCAGGAAGCAGGTCTTCCAGGACTCACAGCAAGATGAAATAGCGGCACTCTGGAATGGGATCTCTTCACAAAATGGCAGAGTCATACTGTAAATCAGCCAGAGGGGGTTGGTGCAGGTTGCAACAACAACCGCAATTTATTATTATTTATACCCCGCCAATCTGGCTGGGTTTCTCCAGCCACTCTGGGCGGCTTCCAATAAAATATTAAAAATACAATAAAACATCAAACATTAAAAACTTCCTTAAACAGGGCTGCCATCAGATGTCTTCTAAAAGTCAGATCGTTGTTTATTTCCTTGACATCTGATGGGAGGGCGTTCCACAGGGCAGGTGCCCTCTGCCTGGTTCCCTGTAACCTCACTTCTTGCAGGGAGGGAACCGCCAGAAGGCCCTTAGAGCTGGACCTCAGTGTCTGGGCAGAACGATGTGGGTGGAGACGCTCCTTCAGCAATGAATGGGGCAGCACCTGCCGCTATTCACCAGGGTTGTGGTGTTGTTCGTCTGGATGCAATTGCAATGAATTGTGATGGACGGCTAACCTGAGCACTCCTATCGGCTTGATACTGCTAAAGTCAGAAAAACAAATCTTAAAATGTTTAAAAGCCCTTGAGGCCCTTTTTCTGTTTCAAAGCCCAGATGAGCCCAGATGGAGAGGGGAGTGTGTTACTAATCACAAGGAATGCCACGGGCACAACCTGGAAGCGACTGCCACTCTCCTCCTACAGCTGCATTCACATAGAAGTCTGACCAGCAGCGCCAATAGCAGTTGGGAGGAGGGAATCACATTTCCCCAGAAACAGCAAGCTGCACTTTTGAGTGCGACATGAAAAGAAAAACGGAAGCGCAACAACATCAAGTCTAGTTGTTCAAAGAAAGCTATCAGAATTCATTGCATAGACTAGCGAGATCAGATTTGTCCTGGAGTATTTACGAGCATAAGCTGAAGGCCAGGGCTGGGAGGGGCAGAGAGAGAGACCAGTCACTATAATTCTTTTCCCTTGTATCATGAACGCAAATTCCTTCTTGACTAAGGTAATAAAATAAAGCCCAGGTATGTTCCACAAAGCATGTCCATCCCCCAGTGGTGTCACCAGGGCAGGTCTTTGGGACAAATGTTTTGGGCCTCGCTCAGTAGAATGAACAGAAGGACCCTCAAACCATACCTTCCAACATTTCCCCAATGAAAATAGGAACGTCCCATTCCATAATTATAATTTTACTATTTATACCCCACACATCTTACTGGGTTGCCCCAGCCACTCTGGGCGGCTTCCAACATATATAAAAACATTAAACATAATAAAAACCCTCCCTATACAGCAGAGCTTTCCAAACTTTTCATGTTGATGACATACTTTTTAGACATGCATCATTTTGCAACACAGTACAGTGGTGCCCCGCAAGACGAAATTAATTCGTTCCGCAATTTTTGTCGTCTAGCGAATTTTTCGTCTTGCGAATCACGAAATCCCATAGGAATGCATTGAAAATCAATTAATGCGTTCCTATGGTCAAAAAAAGTCCAAACAAAGCCAAATTTGGTACAACAACAGTTTATTAACTGCTCTTTAAAGTCACACATACTGTAAAGAGCAGTTCAAAAATTGAAGGGAAAATAAATTAACTTTATAAACAAAACATGTCTTTGTTTTTAGACAAAGGAAACAAAGCCGCGAGACGTTTTCGTCTTGCGAAGCAAGCCCATAGGGAAATTTCGTCTTGCGAGGCAAATCAAAAACGGAAAAACCTTTCGTCTAGCGAGTTTTTTGTCTTGCGAGGCATTCGTCTTGCGAGGTACCACTGTAGTTCAGTTTTACTAGCAAACTAGGTTAAACGTATTCCTTTCCAACCCTGGGAGGAGCATGGGAAATGTTCACGCTACACACTGCAGGCGACACACTAACATGTCGTGACAAAACAGTTTGGAAAGCTGTGCTATACAGGATTGCCTCCAGATGACTCAGGGGTTAGTTAACTCCATACCCTCCAACAGTTCTCCAATGAAAATAGGGACATCCTAAACAAAAGCAGGACATTCTGGGATGAAATCAGCAACCCATACAGCTTCTCTAAATCATGGATATCCCTGGAAAATAGGGACACTTGGCGGGTCTGTCGAGCTAGTGGGGCAGACATAGCACATTTTGAAATAAGAAGTCATACATGTTACCAGCTAAGGAAGAACACATCCACCCACCCAATAAGACTATTAAGTGTGGAGTCCAAAATTACCTGGGTGGCATCTGTCTTTACCAGCTCTGTAATCCTTTCTCTGCAGGTGTTTTAACCCTGTGGTCCCCAACATGGTGCCCATGGGTGCCAAGGTGCTCCCAGGCATCTCCCTAGTCATGCAAAGAGATCCCTTCCCTTTTTTAAAAAAAAAACTATTTGAAAATGTATTTTTTCTTTCTTTTACCTTGGGTGGTCCAAGGACACCCATCTAGCTTCATGGCCAAGTGGGGATTTGAACCCTGCTCTCCCAGGTCCTAGTCTGCCACTCCGACCACAGTGCCACACATTCTGAATGCTCAGGGCCAAGAGCATATTTTAAAACAGATGTTAAACTATAGGTTAAAAGTGCAAATGACAAACTAAGCTCACCCATCCCCATTGCCTGCTTGCCCAAATAAGAAAAACCTAGTCTTCGGAGCTATTTCCTTCCAGTGGTTTCTTATTGGTGGATCTGTCTCTTTGTAGAGTATGGAGGACGTAGCAGAGGAGCAGTGCTTTGTAGATTACAGACACAAAACTGCTGCTCAGTAGACTGAAGGCCTTCCATTTGCTGTAGCTCTGCTACATAAAACAGTGGTAGTAAACTTGGGGATGAACTCAGGTACCTTTGAGGTGCACATGGAACCATAGCGCTGGAAGGTCCTGGCTGTGCTTTCTAGTCGAAACCGGCTGGGCTGAGAATCCTCCTCCTGTTTCGCAGATGTGCTTTGGAGTACTGACAACATGTGGGAACTGAGATTCTTGGAAATTTCTTAGTAAGGAGGGAAGGTGCTTCTTCCTAAAGGCTGCTAACAGAAGTGTTTCGCAAAGTTCAGCTCTATTAATGTGAATGCAGTCACAGTTAAGGGGAGAGGGGGTGCAGAGAGATGTCAAATCATGTTTCGAATCAGTCCTAGATTTGCACTTACCTTATTTGTGTAAGGGGTGGGGGTCTTACCAAGGTCAGTTTGCTCTTTTACACTGGGGTGAATCCCTAATAAATCTTCCTCACAGATCTGGAGAGAAAGTCACAAGTGTTGTCAGCTGGCAGCCGCCAGAACTCTGGTTGCCTTGTCTATTGGACATAATCAAATTATTTTAAGCTGAGAGAAAAGGACGTGGTGTGATCAAGTAATTCCTATCTGAACACAAGATGGCAGCCTTAAATACATGCAGCCCCACACAGCTTTTAATCTTACACATCATTAAATTCCTAATTTACACATTATGTTTTCGTGGGCCTGCCCATAACTCATTAGCGTTGAACTCACGAGTTGTAAAGATCAGCGCACATGACAGGTGCTGGTTTCTCTACCTGTTTTCACCTTCGATGGTGCCTTGTCTTGCAAAAGGAATGCTGCTTTTAATTTAGCCGGAGGTGGGTTTTCACATTCAACAGCATTTTTTTTAACTTGTTCCTTTGTATTTTGCACAGCACCTTACACAAATATAAACATTTCTGGTTGGTTTAAATTACCCATGAATTTTACTGACGGTACTAAAATGGAGACTATGGTAACTAGCAAGCTTTTTATTCTGCTTAGTTCTGGGTTTTCTTGAAAGGCAGCATTCAGCTGGATAATTTCAAATATAGAATGAAGATGGGAACTAAATAGGCAAGTAATGGACAATGCCTAAATTGTTTAATTTCTTCATTCACTTTAATGTATCACTTGAATGTAAGATTAAGTTCTTTCACCACATTCTTATACCCAACTTTAATCCAAGGAACTCTGTGGGTCAAAACTGACATTATCCCATTTTATCTCCACAACAGCCCTGTGAGGTAGGCCAAGCTGCAAAACTATTAATTGTCAGATGCCACCTAAAGACCTATGTGTGTATGTGCAACAGCAGACCCTCCAAGTGTCCCTATTCTCCAGGGACGTCCCTGATTTAATGAAGCCCTCCCAGTTTCTGATTTGATTCCAGAATGCCCCACTTTTCCTTAGGATGTCCTCATTTTCATTGGAGAAATGTTGGAGGGTGCACAACAGCTTGGAAGCTGCACTGCAGACTGTAGCACAGCTGCATCACATACGGCTGCTTAATGTTTTGGAATTTATTCTCACCACCGCCATTATTAAATTTATTCGTTTTTCAAGAGCCTATTCAGGAAATGTAGAATTCCCCAAGTCCAAAAGTCATATACCTGAAAATGCAGACTGCAAATTCAGAAGGATTAACTTGTGGTATATTTTTGTGTAGATTATCTAATCGTTAATGCAGGGCCCAGAACCATTGAACCTGTATGATGTTTTCGGCGAAACTTCATGCTGTTCTTTGGAGCAGCATGAAAAATGAACATTAGAAATGGAGCGATTTGCCCTTCATCAGACAAATAAGAAGGTTGGGGGGAGAGCAAAAGCAGTAGAGACAAGAGGAGTGACAGCACCAGTCCTCTTAGACTTAGACTAAACTCAGGGATTGTATGCAATGCCATTGGGTGGCGAGTGAAGGCTAATTCCCTTCTGGAAACCTGCTTTCCCCATCCTTTGCCCTCCTTAGCTGGCAGAAATCCATGGCAAAGACAGATTCCCAGCCATGCTGCTTGTCTTGGCGGTGGCTGGCTGGAACTTAGGACTCTGGCAGAATATATTAAATAGTTTATGAGCTCGTTCTTTCTAGCCCCTTTGCAGATAAATGATTTGGAACATTCTGCCTGTGTTCCAGCCAGTTGCAACAGCTTCCTCCAGGCGCTGCGTGGATTTGTGCAGAAAGGGCGTTTGAGAAAAGGGGCCAAGCCACTTCCTCATCGGATGCTTGGCACAGTCTGCGCGAGGAAAAGGCGGGAGAAGGAAGCACAGATGAACTGGAAGCAGCAAGGAACAGAAACGTCTCAGTTGCCAGCAAGGTAATAATATCCCAAACTGAGATCCCAGGGACTGTCTCCCCTGCTGCAGCTGTGGTTTAAGATTACCTTGCTTTGCTTCGGTTTATTGGTAGCTTGCCTTGGAGGCTGCCTTATCATCAGTCCAAGGGCAAGACAAAGGGGACTGGAGGGCCACATTGGGCTTCTGGACCTGAGATTCCCCAGCTCTGAATGTCTGCAAACTGTTGCAGGAACCCCCCCCCCCCACACACACACACTCACACATGACATACACAATGTTTCTGTTATAAATTCATAGAAAATCAACCGTACATCGGATCTACACCGGTCCACTTTTATTTTGCTCCATGAAGGAAGGACTATCAAAAGGGGATAGTTTGATACAGGACGGCCATAATCCCTTGAGCATACTGACAAGGTAGGTAGGAGCCCTACCCAGTTGGCATGCCAACCTTGATGGTCCTAGACAGAAAACCATCAAGGACACAAAGAACTTGCATATGGGAGTGGATTCAACACGGACTGAAACAAAGGACAGTGATCAGCTCTTCCCTCTGGGGGCAGGAAACTGCCAGCTGCCCTTTGTCCTCTGGAAAATACTCATGGGGAGGGGGAAAGGAGGGACCAGCCAGGTGACAAGATACTCAGGTTACCTCCACAAACCCCTCCCGCAACCCCTCCTTTTTGTGATGTATCAATGATGTAGTCATGATGTAGTTGTGATGTAGGGCTAGGGGTGTAGCTTGGGGGATTAGTAGCCTAATAAAAGTTGGGGTCTTCTTTTGTTCTGGGTTTCCATCTTGCTTCACCTGGTGGCAGGTGGGAGTCCTGTCGCAACAGTCTTCAATAAAGACCAAGCCTACTGGCTGCTGTTTTGCTCTGGTATTCCTGGCTGGTGTCCTTGTTTTTTTTGTCCAAGGGAGCCCTCAGATTTCTCCGTTAACATACAACTCTAGCCATCGTACCCATATATGCAAAATCAGTTTTCCATCATGCATAGGGTTTGCTGCCATCAACATACTTTAAAGCGGCTCTCCAACCTCTTGCACTGCCAACAAAAACAGTCAAATAAAGAGCCAATTCTCATGATGATGGCACAAAAACTTTACATATACATTATGTCAGGCATATCCAACAGGTAGAGCACGATCTACTGGTAGATCGCAGAGTGTTCCCGGTAAATCTCTGGCCCCTCAGTGATCTTCTCCCCCCCCCCACCCCGGAAAATGCTCAACAACCTTGCCTTTCCAAAAAAAAGCAGCGTCTCACACCGCATGTAACTGTCTTGTAAGTACCTTTGTTATCCATGAAAATCTTTCAATAAAACAAATTACACACACACATATGCACACTTTAAAGGGAATAAAAGGTATAAACCTGACCACTCTTTGAATCCAGCCTCAGAGCTTCTACTTGTATGCCAGAGAGAGCAATTCGATTGGAAGGCATGTGGGGCAGAGCCTTTTCAGCTGTGGCCCCACAATTGTGGAATGGTTTCCTGACTCAAATCTGTAACGACTTGCCAATTATCCCGAAACAGACCAAAGGTTCGTATAACTTCTGAATACACTGACTGGAGGCAGGCCACTGAAAAGCAGATTTTTTCAGAGATGGTCCTCACCCCCGCAAGCACTACCTGAAGAAGCCAGGGATTGAATAGGGTCATGCTCTGCTACTGAGCTACAGTACATTCCTTCTGGACTCAGATGTTTATCGGGAGAAAACACAAAGGGCACTTCCAGACTGTCATTATTTTCAAGTGGGATTTAATCACATACTGTACTGGCAAGTTCAGCCTGCGCAATTATAGTTGATTGGGAGGTCCTGCACAGCAAAGCTGCTTCCCCGAAATATCAGACATTTTACCATAAGGAAAGCCACCTAACCAGTGATGGACCTTGGCATCTCAAATTTCAGCAGTGCCTTTTGTGACACCTCTCGCCTTTTGTTTGATGCCATTGCTGCCACCCCTGCTGCAGCATCCCAGAAGCTCTGCGCTTGGTGCAACCGAACCAGCCACACTCCCCTAGATCTGCCTTTGACCTCACCTGCCCACAAACAAATCAGAATGAATGCTAAGTCAATACCCAACATTGTCTAATTTCCCTGCAAACAAATCAGGATGAATGTTCAATAAACAGACCACCTGGAAGCATCCAAATCTCCAAAGGCTAAGTTGTTCCAGGCTGAATACAACTAGTGAAGGGCGCAGACTTGCATATATGGCAGTGTATATGCATGTTTATTAACCTTTCCTCTCCATATGGCCCCTGAGAATCTAGTTTGCCCCTTCTTTGTCCACACAAATATAACTGAAGAGGATGTGCTGCTTGCGAGACTTCTCTTAGCAACATGAGCGGCAAGAATGAGGAGAACTTCCAACACACAGGCCCCACCTGCACTAAACATATAAAGCAGCAGCATGCCACTTTGGGTAGTCACAACTGCCTCCAAAGAATCCTAGGAACTGTAGTCCGTTAAGGGTGCTGAGCATTGTAAGGAAAGCCCTGTTCCCCTCACAGAACTACCATTCCCAGAGTTCCCTGGGAAGAAGGGTTTATTGCTAAATAGTTCTGAAAATCATAGCTCTGTGAAAGGGATAGGGGTCTCCTAACAGCTCTCAGCATCCTTAACAAATTGCAGTTCCCAGGATTATTTGGAGGAAGCTGTGACTTTTAAAAGTGGTATGACACTGCTTTCAATGTATAGTACAGGTGGAGCCTCGGATTCTTGCAGATAATAGCAAATAATGAGTTCAGAGACAGTGATGAGGGAGAGGAAACTCTGAACAACCAATCTGCCAGCAAATATTCAGTTCAGCTGATGATCAGTCTTTCCTGTTGTATAATTTTTCCTGCTAATGGTTGTTGGGGAAAGTGTATTTTAAATAATTTTAACACAATGTTATTTTAAATCTGTTATAAACTGGCCTGATAACTTGGCTATGAACAATAACCGTGATGTACTGTTTCTGCCACCTGTGAACCCACACAGTCTTAGGCTGGCACACAAACCCTATTTCTATATATCAGATGTTGCTGAACTACAACTCCCATCAGCCCCAGCAAGCATGGCCAATAGCCAGGGGTAAGGAGGGGACTAATAGTAGGGAGTTGATTGTGAACACCAGCCTTTTTACATCATCATGGAGGCACCTTACATTTTAAAAGCAGCTTCAGTGTCACCTGTGAAGGCTCCCTCAGCCACTTGAAAACAAACAAAAAAGACTTCTCATCTATCAGCTTTGGAGAACATGCTCTGCTTTAAGCACAGCCATGCAGGAGAACAGGAAAGGTGTCTTGGTGGTTGTCACTCAAAGAAGACCCACCTCCCTGGGCATTTCTGACCCCAAACCGCAGAAGCAGCAGAAACCAGACAGGCATGATGCACTGGACTTATGGTGTTGCAGTGACAGGGAAAGAGAACTCTGCCTGGAGCTGTCAGCAGAAGGACATGATGGGTAGGAGAGGGCAAATGTGGGAAGGAAATTCTGAAGGTAGAGGACCATGTCAAGTAGAGAGGGAAGCAAATGGCAGGAAGTGAAAAATGTTTCTCCCTCCTCCCCAGTGTGACAGCATAGATACCTGGCAGCCAGTTACGTGATTTAAGGAGGAAGAGAAACCCCAATTCTTCGCAGCACCAGGGGATATCTAGGCTTAGCTGAAGGTGGGAAATGACACCTGAGAGTGGGGGGAATTGCTGGTGAGCAACTGGATCTGCTAGGCTCACCTTTCTAATTAATGAGCCCATTTGACCTGGAGAGTGGAAATAATAGTAGAAACAATGGCCTTAGCACAGGGGTGAGTGTGGCACTGAGTAGGGGGCTTCCCTGCAAAATGTCATGGCACTATGAGGAATGTGGCTGCTGTTTGCCCCGGAGACCAGCAACGTGATAACGGTGGCATCTAGCCTTCAGCAACTTGAGGAATTGGTTGCTTAGCTGGTTCAGGTGGGTTGTTATTTTGCAAACTCGAAACATTTGCAAGCACTGATATTTTCCTCCTGCACGGTGAAAACAGCTCAGCCTAATCTGGCAGCGTTCTTCTCTTAGAAATAGATATGCATAAATTGTTTCTAATGAGACCATCTGCCTTTTATAGCCCCCTTGGAAATAAACAGTACCCAAAGACCACTCTGTCTTGTACAGATCGATGGCCCAAAAGCCTGCTCTTGCCGGGGGGGGGGGGGAAAGGGGGAGACATGAATTGGATTTGCTGAGAGGGAACACGTTTTGATTACTGCCGTGCAGAATGGCTGGACTGCAGCGCATGGAACAGTGGGGGGGAATTGCTAAACATCACTGGACATCCGCTCTCGAGAAACAACATCTGGTGAGTCTTCTTCAAAATTAGACGGTGTCATTAATTTATAGCAAGTGGAGGAAAATAAAATATTGTATTGTTCAATGTTTCCCCCTTAAAATAAAATAAAGGGGTTTTGAAAGAACATTTGAAATATATTCTGTTTCTTATTAATGGCTCAAATGTTTAACGTAAGTACCTTTAACATGGGTTTTTCTGTGCTTTCAAAGACCCCATAGTGTACAGTAGTACCTCAGGTTATGTACTTAATTCGTTCCGGAGGTCCGTTCTTAACCTGAAACTGTTCTTAGCCTGAAGCACCACTTTAGCTAATGGGGCCTCCTGCCGCTGCGGCGCCGCCGCTGCATGATTTCTGTTCTCATCCTGAAGCAAAGTTCTTAACCCAAGGTACTATTTCTGGGTTAGCGGAGTCTGTAACCTAAAGCGTATGTAACCTGAAGCGTATGTAACCCGAGGTACCGCTGTACTGCAATGCTTCATAGGAGATTAAGGATGCAAACCTATAGACCAGTGGTTTCCATAAGTGGGTGTTACCGCCATCTGGGGGCAGTGGGATTACCGGGGGGATGCTAAGGGGCAAGGGGGTAGATTTTCAGATTTTGAAAAGCAGGTAACAATTCTCAATAGCTCAGTTGGTAAAGCATGAGACTCTTAATCTTAGGGTTGTGGGTTCAAGCCACATGCTGGGCTAAAGATTCCTGCATTGCAGGGAGTTGGACTACATGACCCTTGGAGTCCCTTCCAATTCTACAATTCTATGATTCTATTTTCTTGAATTCATCGAACTAAATAGTTCTAACTGAATTTTGAATAAATGGGCAATTAAGTGTTAATTCTTTGAATTTTAATGTGTTATCTTCCTTAGTGTGCAAACCACTGTTCTGAATAATTCTTTGTATCGAGTAAGGTAGGAGCCACTGGGAATGAGTTTATGGAACCAGGGGGCCAGTAGCCCACAAAAGTTGGGGATCTATTGCTACAGTGGAACCTTCGTTTTCAAGGGTTTCGGAAGCCGAACAATTCAGTTCCCAAACTCCGAAAAACCAGAAGCAACTGTTTCCGTTTTTGAACATTTTTCGGAAGTCAAATGGCTTCCAGTGAGTTTTTCCTTCTTTTCTCACCATTGACTTCACAGCCCACTGATTCTCCCTTTTCGAATGTTTCAGAAGCCAAACAGTCTTCTGGAACAGATTAAGTTCGAAAACCGAGGTTCCACTGTACTCACCTGAGATTAAGTCCCATTGAACACAGTGGGCTTACTTCTAGTAAATATGCAGAGGGTTGCATTGTAAAGAGGAGGAGTCCCTTCCTAGAGGAATTTCAGGGTACAACTTCCAGTCACCATCTCTTGTTTTTAGATATTGAGTGTATAAATACCTTCTTAGCTTTAGGCATGTGCCAGAACTTTCTAGCTACACTACCAGTGATCTTATGAGGAGATGGGATAAAGAAGAGAATCAGAGAAGAACATTCCAGGGAGCTGGGTGGTGTTTTCGGAGGCTGCAGGGCGGTTAAGCACCACAACTCTGTGCCGTATTAATTCTCTTCCTCACAGTCCATTGTGCTGGATGATCGCGAAAGCCTCTCCAGAGAAATGGAATTGCACAGAATCTATTCCCACTCATGCAACTCTGGCAACGGGAAGCCTTACACAAGCACTCAAAGATTAATGAGATTAATGGTAAAAATAAAAGCACGTGCACCATACTGAAGATTTTAAGATTTTTTAAATTTTATTTTAGCTAACAAAGCAAATCCTGTAAGGCCCATGAGTTTTACACACAAATATATCCCACTTGCTTTATCCCATCATGTTAGAAGTTGAGCCAGAAAATGGTGACAATGAAAGGGAAGGTGCAACGACAGTGCAGCTTCACATGCTGTTCATTCTCGTATGATCTAGAATGATTTTTTTCAACAAAACGCTTTGCATGTGAGAGAATTTTTTTTTCTGGGTATAAGACAACTCCTATTTTTTGGGACCCCAAATTAAGGAAATGGGGGAGATTGCCCAGAGTTGTTGAGCTTTTGGGGGGTGGAGGCATTGCCAACAATCTCTCACCTGCCTGGTCGCCACAGCCAATCGCATGCCTCACTGAAGCTAACAATCGTCTGCCCATTCACGGCCAGCAGCCAGCAATTGCCCGCCCAATTGCCGCAGCAGCAGCCAATCGCCAGCAGGCCTTGCCACAGCCACCAATCACCCGCCCATTCGCCACTGACCATTCCGTGCTCACGGCTGCCACCAATCGCCTGCCCCCCCCCTCTGCACTATCTGTGTATAAGACGACCCCCAAATTTTAACATTTTTAAATAATAATAATAAATCGTCTTATACATGGAAAAATACAGTAACTTGTATTGGTCACTAGAGACCAACTAATGGAATAAAAGAATGCACATAGATAATTGCCATCTCTTGGCAAGAATATCAATCTTCTGCACTGGAATATGCTCTGCCACCAACATTTCACACAGGAAAACATTAAGTGGAGTGTACCTAACAATGAGCTATTTGTGTAAGTTTGTATCTTATATAGAAAACAAAATAATATTTGGCTTATAGCCTGAAAGATGATACGGTGTACAGTGGTACCTCAGGTTACAGACACTTCAGGTTACAGACTCCGCTAACCCAGAAATAGTACCTCGGGTTAAGAACTTTGCTTCAGGATGAGAATGGAAATCGCACGGCGGTGGCGCAACGGCAGCGAGAGGCCCCATTAGCTAAAGTGGTGCTTCAGGTTAAGAACAGTTTCAGGTTAAGAACGGACCTCCGGAACGAATTAAGTTCTTAACCCGAGGTACCACTGTAAAGAACTTTGACCAGGGAGACCTAGGCTCAAATCCCTCCTTGCTCGGAAGGGCACCTCCTGGCGGGTCTTTTCATGTTCATTCAGGATGATTTGTGCTCTTGACAAAATCAGGAGAATCATACACGCTCCCTCATCCAAGAAAACTGGCGCACTCAAAACTTTAAGGACAGTCACATGGCATCATTGGCAATCGCTGCATAGCTTCCTGCTGAAATTCCTGTAGCTTTTCATACCTGAAATACTATATAGCGCTAGGATTCCCTGGCAATGCGACAAATTAATTTGGCTTCTTTGTGATGCAGTCACTCACACATATTTTATCTTTTTGTAGAAATGAGCAAAAGTGCAGTGCAGCAAGCACAGCCTGGACGTTAAAAGTGGAAATAGGGTGATGGTGGGATAGTGCAAATAACTTATGCTTGGGGGGAAAGAGGGAGAAGCTTGTGCTAAATTCCCTGGCAGTTTTACAGACTTAAAATGGCTGCATTGCTGCTGGGCATGCTGGGTTTTCTGGCACTTGTGGAGCTGGCTAGCAGGTGGGTGGGAGGGCAACAAGGAAGGGCCCTGCAGAGGAAGGCACAGCAAGGGCTGTCTATGTGCAGGGAGTGGGGTGTCAGTGGAAGAAGAAAGCAAGTGAGTAGTGTTATGTACTGAAGTTCTCATCCTGGGCCAGCAAGGAGATACTGTAGATAGTTTTCACTCAGGTCCGCGTGTGCAAATAAGGAATTGAAAGTGACATTCAGTGATTGGATAGTTACAGAAAGTTGTTACTGTTGCTTTGTAGTTGAACGCTATATAAGCAGGTTGGTTGAACCCTTCAGCCCAGTTCTGTTCTGGCCTGTGAATAAACAAGAGCTGTTTGAAGAATCGCTGTGTCGTCTGATATGTTCACCCACAACTTAACAAGTAGCAGGGACCAACCAGGTAGCTTCTCCCCATGCATTCTTCCTCCCTTTCCTCCAAGCAGGACTGGAGTGAGATGTGCTAAGGCCCTGAACTACGTCAGATTTAATGGAAAGTACAAATAAAAATGGAAATAACGAACTTTTATATTTGCACGTATGCTGATAGATAGGCAAGGATGCAACTAAGAACGTAAGAATCTAACAAGTTAACATACAACTTGCAATACACCTATTTGCATATGAAATATTTTTCAAATGAAAATACCCTATGAATTCTCACTTAGCATAAATGAAAACTATATTATAGTTATCTCTGCACAGATTTATAAACAACATGACGGATAATTGTGCCGCCATTGGGTGTATTTTTGTCATATCAGAATGATAACATCTGTTTTAGAGTCTGTTTCCCTTTTATTTTTTAACCAATTATGTAAAGCTCGAAATTTATTTATTTATTTTCTTGTACTTTTAGGCCCTTCATAATCGGAGGCCCTGAATTGTAGCTTACTCAGCTTGTGCAGAAAGCTGGCACTGCCTCCTGCAGGGGCGCCAACTATAGTGGGCTCTGGGTGCCCAAGCACCCACAAAAAAATTGTTGAGTGCTCACCACCCACGTCGCAAGGCCCCACAGAACTTCCAAGGTCTCGCAAGGCCTTGGGCAGCTTCTCTTGGGCCTCAAGAGACCTCAGAGATGCTTTCCAAGGTCCAGGAACCTGACTTCCGGTGGCATCGGAAGTCACATTTCCGAGGCCATGGGGTGCGTGTAACGTCATGATGTCACGTCGCAATGTGACGTCATGTGCACTGGGCACCCATAACCTGCGGCCCAAATGGGCTCCCCTGGCCTCCCAGGTCTGGGTCTGCATCTTTGCGTATGTAACCCGAGGTACCGCTGTACTGCAATGCTTCATAGGAGATTAAGGATGCAAACCTATAGACCAGTGGTTTCCATAAGTGGGTGTTACCGCCATCTGGGGGCAGTGGGATTACCGGGGGGATGCTAAGGGGCAAGGGGGTAGATTTTCAGATTTTGAAAAGCAGGTAACAATTCTCAATAGCTCAGTTGGTAAAGCATGAGACTCTTAATCTTAGGGTTGTGGGTTCAAGCCACATGCTGGGCTAAAGATTCCTGCATTGCAGGGAGTTGGACTACATGACCCTTGGAGTCCCTTCCAATTCTACAATTCTATGATTCTATTTTCTTGAATTCATCGAACTAAATAGTTCTAACTGAATTTTGAATAAATGGGCAATTAAGTGTTAATTCTTTGAATTTTAATGTGTTATCTTCCTTAGTGTGCAAACCACTGTTCTGAATAATTCTTTGTATCGAGTAAGGTAGGAGCCACTGGGAATGAGTTTATGGAACCAGGGGGCCAGTAGCCCACAAAAGTTGGGGATCTATTGCTACAGTGGAACCTTCGTTTTCAAGGGTTTCGGAAGCCGAACAATTCAGTTCCCAAACTCCGAAAAACCAGAAGCAACTGTTTCCGTTTTTGAACATTTTTCGGAAGTCAAATGGCTTCCAGTGAGTTTTTCCTTCTTTTCTCACCATTGACTTCACAGCCCACTGATTCTCCCTTTTCGAATGTTTCAGAAGCCAAACAGTCTTCTGGAACAGATTAAGTTCGAAAACCGAGGTTAAGAACGGACCTCCGGAACGAATTAAGTACATAACCTGAGGTACTACTGTACACTATGGGGTCTTTGCATCTGTGTATAAGACGACCCCCAAATTTTAACATTTTTAAATAATAATAATAAATCGTCTTATACATGGAAAAATACAGTAACTTGTATTGGTCACTAGAGACCAACTAATGGAATAAAAGAATGCACATAGATAATTGCCATCTCTTGGCAAGAATATCAATCTTCTGCACTGGAATATGCTCTGCCACCAACATTTCACACAGGAAAACATTAAGTGGAGTGTACCTAACAATGAGCTATTTGTGTAAGTTTGTATCTTATATAGAAAACAAAATAATATTTGGCTTATAGCCTGAAAGATGATACGGTGTACAGTGGTACCTCAGGTTACAGACACTTCAGGTTACAGACTCCGCTAACCCAGAAATAGTACCTCGGGTTAAGAACTTTGCTTCAGGATGAGAATGGAAATCGCACGGCGGTGGCGCAACGGCAGCGAGAGGCCCCATTAGCTAAAGTGGTGCTTCAGGTTAAGAACAGTTTCAGGTTAAGAACGGACCTCCGGAACGAATTAAGTTCTTAACCCGAGGTACCACTGTAAAGAACTTTGACCAGGGAGACCTAGGCTCAAATCCCTCCTTGCTCGGAAGGGCACCTCCTGGCGGGTCTTTTCATGTTCATTCAGGATGATTTGTGCTCTTGACAAAATCAGGAGAATCATACACGCTCCCTCATCCAAGAAAACTGGCGCACTCAAAACTTTAAGGACAGTCACATGGCATCATTGGCAATCGCTGCATAGCTTCCTGCTGAAATTCCTGTAGCTTTTCATACCTGAAATACTATATAGCGCTAGGATTCCCTGGCAATGCGACAAATTAATTTGGCTTCTTTGTGATGCAGTCACTCACACATATTTTATCTTTTTGTAGAAATGAGCAAAAGTGCAGTGCAGCAAGCACAGCCTGGACGTTAAAAGTGGAAATAGGGTGATGGTGGGATAGTGCAAATAACTTATGCTTGGGGGGAAAGAGGGAGAAGCTTGTGCTAAATTCCCTGGCAGTTTTACAGACTTAAAATGGCTGCATTGCTGCTGGGCATGCTGGGTTTTCTGGCACTTGTGGAGCTGGCTAGCAGGTGGGTGGGAGGGCAACAAGGAAGGGCCCTGCAGAGGAAGGCACAGCAAGGGCTGTCTATGTGCAGGGAGTGGGGTGTCAGTGGAAGAAGAAAGCAAGTGAGTAGTGTTATGTACTGAAGTTCTCATCCTGGGCCAGCAAGGAGATACTGTAGATAGTTTTCACTCAGGTCCGCGTGTGCAAATAAGGAATTGAAAGTGACATTCAGTGATTGGATAGTTACAGAAAGTTGTTACTGTTGCTTTGTAGTTGAACGCTATATAAGCAGGTTGGTTGAACCCTTCAGCCCAGTTCTGTTCTGGCCTGTGAATAAACAAGAGCTGTTTGAAGAATCGCTGTGTCGTCTGATATGTTCACCCACAACTTAACAAGTAGCAGGGACCAACCAGGTAGCTTCTCCCCATGCATTCTTCCTCCCTTTCCTCCAAGCAGGACTGGAGTGAGATGTGCTAAGGCCCTGAACTACGTCAGATTTAATGGAAAGTACAAATAAAAATGGAAATAACGAACTTTTATATTTGCACGTATGCTGATAGATAGGCAAGGATGCAACTAAGAACGTAAGAATCTAACAAGTTAACATACAACTTGCAATACACCTATTTGCATATGAAATATTTTTCAAATGAAAATACCCTATGAATTCTCACTTAGCATAAATGAAAACTATATTATAGTTATCTCTGCACAGATTTATAAACAACATGACGGATAATTGTGCCGCCATTGGGTGTATTTTTGTCATATCAGAATGATAACATCTGTTTTAGAGTCTGTTTCCCTTTTATTTTTTAACCAATTATGTAAAGCTCGAAATTTATTTATTCATTTTCTTGTACTTTTAGGCCCTTCATAATCGGAGGCCCTGAATTGTAGCTTACTCAGCTTGTGCAGAAAGCTGGCACTGCCTCCTGCAGGGGCGCCAACTATAGTGGGCTCTGGGTGCCCAAGCACCCACAAAAAAATTGTTGAGTGCTCACCACCCACGTCGCAAGGCCCCACAGAACTTCCAAGGTCTCGCAAGGCCTTGGGCAGCTTCTCTTGGGCCTCAAGAGACCTCAGAGATGCTTTCCAAGGTCCAGGAACCTGACTTCCGGTGGCATCGGAAGTCACATTTCCGAGGCCAGGGGGTGCGTGTAACGTCATGATGTCACGTCGCAATGTGACGTCATGTGCACTGGGCACCCATAACCTGCGGCCCAAATGGGCTCCCCTGGCCTCCCAGGTCTGGGTCTGCATCTTTGCAGGCTCGGATGGGAGCAACCAGGCTGAGATTGCTCAGTAGGTAGAGCTTGATAGGGCAGCTGCATGAATTCACTTATGAAGCTTTCAGAGATTTCTGCTATTCCAGCTGGGCTAGGATAAAAATGGTTAAAGCAAAGGAGCAGCATGAATTAAATTGAGGGAAGGGAACCTGGTGCTGTACACTCCCCTGTGCACTTCTTCATTTGTAACAAATAAACCCACCCCTGCTTTATATGCAGAGAGGGCCGAAATGTCGATGGCTGCCTTGCTGACCCCCGTCCTCTCTCCTTTGGCCCCGAGTGTGCCTGAGCCAGCAGTGCTTCTCTTATACCTGTTTCCAGACCCCTGTTGTCTGCCTCCAGCCTGATTTCAGGAGGGGGGTTGTTGTCGTTGTTGTTATCTTCTTAACTGGGCATGAATAATACAAAGTTGCATGCAAAATGTTGTGTCAGAGGATGGAGTGAGAGCTAAAGCAAAAAAATCTAATCTAAAACCAAGCGAGGAAACAGAGAGAGGGAGTATCTGGAGAAGAAATTTTGTCACTGTGAACATCTTCAAGATGAAAAACTGTACACACAACAAGCAAAAGCATTTGAATTCACAGCAGGTCTCCCGAGATCAAGTTGTGAATTTCTGAAAGCGAACGCCTGATCAAAATTTTAAATATGGTAATAAAGAAGACACTCATAATTAAGAAGGCAAAAACAATTAGAGGATCTTTGTTTTATGGAAGTTAGAAGTTTTCACAGTAACATCATCATTCTTCACCCCCCAAAATTATTGACACTCCACATTCAGTTGTATTAAAATGAACTACGGGCAGCAATAGGCTGAGTTGTGGCTGCTTTTCTTTTCTTTATTTTCTTTCCTTTTCAGTTCTAACTTAGTTCAAGATGAGCTCAGTTAGGCCAGTGCTTCCTCACAACACTTGTGCTCCAATGAAGATTGAGCTATAAATATTTTAAATATTGCCCTTCACGGGGGCACAGGACTCCCATGCTTGAAACAAGAGGAATGTTCAGCTGGCCAGTATTTTCAAATTATAATGCAAGCCTCAGAAAAGCTGTGCCTACTGAAATTCCCGCTTTTACGCTGCTCTGTGCAAATGGAGCCTTTTAATCATTTAAGGCTTCTTCATTTGGTGAGTGCCAATTCTTTTGAGGAGCTGCCTCCCCCTCTCCCTTTCCCAGTGGCGTAGGGTGGGTTGTCAGCACCCGGGGCAAGGCAAGTAATTTGCGCCCCCTAACCCGTGGATTTTAGCACTCAAGTCTTTCCGCACCGCACCGCACGCCTGGCACCCCCGCCCTCCACAGTGGGCTGCGACCCGGCGGCTCGGATCGGATTCGCACAGCCAGCACTGCAGTGAGAGAGAGTGAGTGAGCCAGGTAGGGGCAGAGAGCTGCAAGTGCAAGCGTGCCCCCCCCCCGATGTTGCGCCCGGTGCGGCCGGCCCCCCCTGCACCCCCCACGCTACGCCACTGCCCTTTCCCTCCCCCAATCTCCTCTAAGCCCTCCTTGAATCTTGCTCAGCATGATCCTGCCTTCCCAGGAAGAGGCTGCTTTGCTTTTGCTGTGATAAGGGTTGTTTTCTGCTCAAACATTCCATGGGCAACTACTGTACTGCTGATTTTCCCACCCCTACTCCCAGTTTTGATAATGTGCATCGACTCTCTGAGAGTCGTCTCTCCTAAAGTCCTGCGGTCCTTCATTTTTCACCTGGAGTGACTGAGAAAAGTTCAAGCCTGATTCAATATTTTGACAGGGAGGGGGGAATCTTAAGATTTTAAAAGGAGCCCAGGCTCCATTTACTTTTTGTAGGAAGCCATTGAAAAGTTAACATTGGCAGAAATATCTATCTAAGATTTACTAGTGCCTATATTTGCATAAGTGGCTTCCTCGACTAAGATGTCAAGAAAATCTGTAACCTGGGAAAGTCGACTGTTTGTCTGACACATCTGATTCTATAAGCAAATAGTTTTCACATATATGCTTTTGCTTCAAATACTATGTCCACTGTCTGAGGGCACTTCCAGGCTGTCACTGTTTTCAAGTGGGATATACGGGCAAGTTTAAATTTCACAGAGTGGAAAATTTCCAGCTAAAAAAAATAAAATTAAAATAGCAGCTCCCAATATCTCTCTAAGAGGAAACAGCTTGAAATGAATGGGTCTTTAGAGTGTGTTGAAGGCCTGAATTGATTATACAAATTGGAGTCAGGGTACATTCCACAGTTGTGGGGCCACACCTGAAAAGGCTCTGCCACTCATGTCTGCCAGTCTAGTTGCTCTCTCTGGCAGGCACACAAATAGGAGATTAAAAGCTGTTTTCAAAGTGTAATCGTGCTTTTTCCTTTGAAGTATATTGCTGATAGTGTACCTAAGCAATATGCAAAACTATATATGCATGGTTACTGGGGCTAGAGTTGAATGCACTAGATCAGAGGTAGGGAATTTCAGATCTAGGGGACAAATTGGGCCTACCAGGCTTCTCTATCTGGCTCTGAAATCTTTCTTCAGGCCACACACTGCCCTAAGTCACACTTCTAGTTCGTGATGCATCACATCTACCTTGAGTGTTTTTGTCTGGTTAAAATGTGTCATTGAACACCTATAATGCCTTTGTTTGCTAGGATGGATGACAGAAGCTGCATACACATCATACATTTTTTAAAAAACACCCCCCCAAAAAAAAAATATCTGGGCACTGTAGTTTGTCCCTCAGAGAACTACAATCCCCACCACCCTTAACAAATCTCAGTTCCCAGGATTCATGGTCAGGGTGCTTTAAATATATGGGATGAAAATGTGTGTTGAAGCTAGCCTACTGTGCAAATATAAATATTACATTTGCTGCCCCACCTCCTTTTGTCTCTGGCTCTGCCCACCACTAGATACCAAAAGCAAACAAAAATGCAAACAAAGGGATGCTGAGACAAAATGTGAGAACATGTGGCAATGTAAAAAAAAAGCAATGTTGTGTTGAGGAAATGAGATAAAGATGGTGTTGTGGTGGTGGTGGTGATATAGTCTACCTTTCTTTATAAATGTGTTTTAACTGTTTTTTATTCTTAATTTTAAAATGTTGCAACCTGCCCTGAGACCTGCTGGTGAAGGGCAGATAATATTTTTAAAATAAAATAAAAATACTAATAAGACATGCAACAAGTTAAACAGATTAGCAAATAATGAAACAAAACATATAATAGTGGGAAGAAGCAGGGGAAATAGCAATACAGTGGTACCTCGGGTTAAGTACTTAATTCGTTCCGGAGGTCCGTTCTTAACCTGAAACTGTTCTTAACCTGAAGCACCACTTTAGCTAATGGGGCCTCCCGCTGCTGCCGCGCCGCCAGAGCACGATTTCTGTTCTCATCCTGAAGCAAAGTTCTTAACCCGAGGTACTATTTCTGGGTTAGCGGAGTCTGTAACCTGAAGCGTATGTAACCTGAAGCGTATGTAACCCGAGGTACCACTGTACCCACAAAATACAAGTTTCCCCCACAAAATACAAGTTTCCCCCTGGTGCTGGAAGACATGGAGTGCTGAGAGTAGGCAGTGCCACCATTGAGAAAACATCTCTCCTGGGAACAGGAGGACTTCAGGTGTTAATTGGGCACTCAAGGGGATGGATACGGACAGGGAGAGACAGCTCTTCCAAGTACCTAGGCCCAAAGCTGACCAGGACTTTATAGGTAAAAGCCACCATCCTGAACTGAGCCTGAAAACTAATAGATAACCGGTACAAGTATTTTGGAACAGCTGAGGTTCCTGGGTGTGTCTCTAGGGTTGCCGCATGAAGAGTGCATTGCACTACTCAAGCCAGGAAGCTACTAAGACATGGATAAGTGCGAACAGATCTGACCTCTCCAAGAAGGATGCAGCTGGCATGCCAACTGCAATGGAATCCAAAGCATGAACCCGCTTTTCACTATATCTGTCCTTCCATAACAACAAGGCGTCCAAGTCATGTGGCCTGAGCTTTATATAAATCCTTTAGATAGTGCTTTCCTTGGGCTGATCCTGTCTGGCAGGATAACAAACAGCTCCTGAAGTTTACACCTTTGAAAGTTACTTCCACAGGGGAAACAATGTGTTAAGTATCACTATGCTGTGCATGCATGAAACAGAAGGAAGGAAACCCAAAACACACAGAGAGAGAGAGAGAGAGAGAGAGAGAGAGAGAGAGAGAGCGCGTTGGCTGGTTGCTCACATGCTTTCTACTCTGTCATTTCCCCGGAACGCAACATAAAAATGGACAGTTTGGGACATGCTTTTGCCTGGGTAAACTCTGCCTGTTACCTTCCAGAATGGAACCTGCTCCATTGGCATGTAGAATAATGCTATGCTCTTTAGATGTAAGTTACTGAAATGGGTTTTAGTATGTATATCATCAAATGTAAAAGCTAATTAGAATATACTGGTAGCTGTAAAAGCTTATTTCTCTCGCTTGCTTTATGTTGAACCATTTAATAAAGTTGACTGGCTTGGTGCTAGCTTAGGATTGGTCTCACCCATGCAGCTAACCAGCTTGTATTTGTGCTATAGATTTGTAAGAAGCAATAAATGGGAATAACAAGGCTGAGTATGGCTGACAGCACCAACAGTCTTGAAAAGTGTTATTTCCCTATATTCAGAAAGTCCCATCGATCTGAATAGCTTTGGGCTTCAAAGCCAGGGAGAGCTCAGAGTGGTGGCAGCAGTTGAATATTAAAGAGATATTCTACCCCGGAGAACCTACCAGTTTTTCACACCAGTTTAAGCTGGTAAAAGACACTCCTAGTCACTGCTGCCACCTGAGTTTGTAGAGGAAGAGTGGAGAATCTGTAGACCTCCAGAAGTTGTTAGGCTCCAACTCCCATCAGCCCCAGCTAGCATGGCCCAATGGTCAGGGATGATGGGAGTTGTAGTCCAACAGCATCGGGAGGGCCTAAGCATCCCCACCCCCATACTAGAAGCAGTGCCATATTAAGGAGAACCCACAGGCTGTAAAACTGGTTATTCAGGAAGAATGCAGCCCCATTCAGTTTGATGCCACATTCTGGAATCAGAAACTCCCACAAAGATCAGTACTTCCATGTTATCTGTTTGTTGCTCCCCATCTAGTCCCTCAACGCCATTCACAACTATTCAGGCTTCCACTACCTCCCTAAATTCAGCTGAAAATGAGAGATATTGCTGGGTGTTATCTGCATACCAATGACTCTTCAGACCAAACTGCCTGATTATTTCAATCAAAAGCTGTCTGGAGAGACATCTGTGGTACCCCATTGGCCAAAAGGCAGAGTTGTAGTCCCTCAACACGACTTTCGGGCCCTATGGTCACAGAAGAACTAGAGCCATGTCAACATAGTGACCTAAATCCCATCCTCGTCATATGGCCCAGAAGGATACCATGGCTGATGCCACTGAGAGAGCTAGGAGAATCAACATGGTCACACATTCCCTGTTCATCTCATAGCACGAGTTATCGACTAGGGCAGCCAAGGCGGTTTCTGTTCCAAAACTGGGCCTGAAAGCTGACAGGAACTGTGTCACCATTATATGCTTAAGCATATTGCCTAAGAATTGAATATTAACAATTTGGTAGTAATTCGCCAATTCAGAAAGGTCCAAAAATGTGTCGTCCCCCCTTTTCTTAAATTCTGCTGTAATCTGCCCAACTCCCTCTACCACCTCTGAACTCAAAAGCAGCACTGTGCAGCTGCCTCTTTCTCTTTTTCTGGGAAGTTACATAATTAACCATTTAATTTCTGTTTGTTATACTCTTCCAATACAACGTTTATCTTCTGAGAAATAAGCTTATCTTGGTTGCTTTCTGAGTATCTTACTAGAGCATTCTTGTACCCAAACGAAGCATTATTAATGCTTAAAAATGCTAGCTGAGCCATGATAAAAGAAAGTTGTAGACAACTTAAGTCCATGTCAGCAATTTTATCTGTAAAGTGTTTTGAAAATTGGTTGAAGCTAGCTTCCGGGAAATCCATCATCTCCTGTTGAGGCCCAGCTCTAAAATAGGTTTCTCACTGCTTAGAATAGCTCTGCTGGGTGACACTGAGCAAATGGGATGGTTGGAGGAAACTGTTTGCTGCCATTTCATTGCAAAGACGTTCTAGTCTGTGTTTGGTCCTCTACTGTCATTTGTCCAATACCACTCTAACCCTTGGCTCTCTTCTACAACACTTCTAGCTCCATAGTAAACCAAAGAGCCATTTGTTTGAACTCTACTAAAAATGAGAGATATTTAGGAGATATGGTGTTGGCTGTCCAAGGCTTCTGTGCCTTCCAGAGACTAATGAGATCATCGACAGAAGAGTCGGTCATGGTGGTAGGAAATTCTCTTAGCAGTGGCGGACTTTGGGCTCACGAATTTCAGTGGCAACTTGTGTAACACTAGAATTCGGTCCCCCTTCCCCGGCCTCTCATGCTCCATTCTACAGCATTGTTGTGGCACCCCCTGCAGCAAGGCTCTGTACCAGTTGTACTACCCTAAACCCACCTCTGCTCTTAGCACCATTAAGAAGCTATTTGATTCTATCAGTTTCTGGGAGTCAACAGTTCTAACTGGTTTCTCACCACTGGCAGAGGGGGCTCATCAATGAAAGCTGCAGTGATCACATCAAGGGAATCAAACCAACATTCCAGACAACCAGATAATTCTCTTTCTCTTTTTCCCCCCTGCCATATCATTTTCATTAATTTTACAATAATGCTTTCCATTACAGTCTCTCCTCTTATATTATACAATTTGGCTTTTTAGGGCCATGACTTCCTTCAAACCTTCCTTATGATTTTCTATCTTTCATTTCACATTTCTGCATTTTCACTACTTAACCATTGCTTTCAAATCAACAGCATCAAAGCATCATATTTTCTTATTTTTCTCTGCAGTGATTTTTATACCTTTCCTTACAAAGTTTCTTGCAATCCTACCAACATGTTTGATTGATTACAATTGTTTGGACAACCAGATAATTCTCATCCTTCCTGCCCCATACAAAAAACAAACAAACCCACAAATCAATCAAGGGTAGGACCTGCCATGTATTTGAAATTAGGTATCTGTTGGCGAAAGGTCATGGCTGTCATGGGAGCCTTGAAATACTGAATAACACCAGACTAGTGAGGCATTTCCACGAAAGCTGGCATCTCCTGCAACAGTAAGTCTTGGGGGTTCCAATACTGCAGCTGAGATTACCTGCATCAATGGCGCCAGGTACATATACTTGAAAATGGCAGGCTCTTGGACAAACTTTTACCTGAAAAGCGAAAGTTGGAGCCCTTTAAAAGGTAACAAAATCTGGATACTTTTTATTAACTTTATAATGTTGATATTCTGCAGACAAATGTACAGTGGCGTCTTCGTGTGCTATCATTACCAAGGTATGATTAATGATTTAACGTTTTAAACTTTTAAAAATGCATAGACCACAAAGGGAAAATGGTGCAGCATAGAATCAGCATGATAAAAATAGATCATGCCACACTAACGTGATATCTATTTGCAGGGAAGGTATTAGAGGTGAAGCGGATACAAAGTGACTTGTCAGCTAGAGAGATCAGGCTTGCATGCCAAGGTTCTTGTCACTCACTGAACTCCTTATCTGAAATGGAGAGGAAAGTTTCTTCAGCGGATCACATTGGCCACTGTGGCCTGTGAGTCTGTGTGTTTCTCACCTTCCTTCCTTCCTTCCTTCCTTCCTCCTTCCTTCAGCATGTGGCATAACACATTTGCTTGAGCCATCTGGATTGATTTTACTATTCCTATACTGTATCTCGTTTTACAGGTATTTCATTTCCCTTTGCTTTCTTTGCAGCACTCTGTGATCAGAATGAGCCAGACTAGGCTGTGTTCTATTAGGTGGGCTCAATCTCTTAGGAGTGTGTGCAAATGTTTGAAGAGTTTGGATTTGTTTGTGTGCTCATGTGTGTACCCTTTATCAATAGGTGCTGTGTGAGCCACATCAGTGCCACCATCCCTCTCCAACTAACCCCCTGAGTTTACACCTCTTTCCCTCCCAGCTCCCATAGCCCCCACAGCTGGTCCCCGTCCTACCAATTTTCACATCCCTCGCATATTTCACTAATCCCTATCCCTCGCATATTTCACTAATGCAAATAATTGATTTATTTACTTACTGCCTTTATACCTCACCTGTTTCTCCAAGGAGCTCAGGGGGGTGTACATGGTTCTCCCCCTCCTCATTAACTCCCCACAATAACCCTATGAGGTGGGTTAGACTGAGAAGCAGTGACTGGCCCAAGGTAACCCAATGAGCTTCATGGCTGAGTGGGGATTTGAACCCTGATTTCCCAGGTCCTAGTCTGACGGTCCTTGCACTACACCACACTGTCTCTCTATGTATGGTATCAAAGCCAGTGGCGGAGCTTCGTGCTCCGGCACTGGGGGGCGGAGATCAGGCGGGCGGGACTGGCACGCGTCCTGGGGGCATGGTGCCCAGCGCGGGCAGGGGGCAGCCACGATGGCACCCCAGCGGGATCGCGCTGCCAGGGGTGGTGCGCTCACCCCCACACTCCTCTTCCTCCGCCAGTGATCAAAGCGACTATGCTGGCTGGGACTGGGCTGATAGCAGCCACCATGGCGAGCAGGTGCACAGGGCAGGTGGCAGCTCTTGCTAAAGCAGGTGAGGCTAGTTCAGCCCACAACTGAAAGGCACTACAGTCGTGTATACTCCTTTCAGATGGTTGGGCTGAATCACCTTCAGACTCACTATATCACTGTTTTGACATTTTGTGGTTAATGCTGATCAAAGACTGAAAGGGGGAAAGGTTAAATCACTGTTCATCTGAGCTCCCTTTGCCCCATCCTCAATTGCAGCGACACACTTTGCCCCACAACAACCCAGTCCAGATGGCAAAATGCTTGTCATTCTAACCATTTTTCAGATTTTATGCAGCTGCTACCCGGCACTAAACCAGAGACCTGCTAAGCCTATTCTACACCTAAACACCATCTGAAACAAATACATTTTTTATGCCCCAAAGTCAAACATTTTATGGCTTTTGAATCCCATACCAAAAAAGAAGTCATTTCAGCAGACATGTGGCCTGCAACTGGTGCAGAAAATAGCTGCGGATGTCTCTTGACACAGATTCATATTTTTATACTAAGGAAGGTATTCCAAATATTTTATTTTTAAAAAAGATTTATACAATGTCCTACAACAAAATAAACCAAGGGCTCTGTGTTAAATTTTTGTCTTGTTTAACTCTGCCTGCTTCTAGCACAACTTCTCAAGCACCCAAAAGTTTTCAGCGAACATTTAACTAAAGTCAGAGGAATACCTGTACTCCCTCACTGAACCACCCTCTTATTCTTCTTCTGGTTTCTTGTTTTGTTTTTAATCTTCGTTGAATTACTGCCAAATGCTCTTGAGTTTCCTGAAGCTCTCTGTTTCTCTGGCTACTGTTGCACAACCACGCTTACAGTCTCTTTACTTCCCCCATTCAACTGTTGTATGTTCCCTAAAATAGTCCCACAAGAGGAACCGCCTTAGATCTTTGTGCAGGCTTGAAGAAGAGGTCAGCAAAGGTCACAAAACTGTGCCTCTGGTGTTAATTTGCAGATTGGCGCAGGATAACTGTTGCTTCATCATTATTGCTATTACTAGTAACATTGTTGTGCCTTTATATAGAGCTTTAGTGTTCAAATCACATGCATTGCATGAAGCAACTGATCAAATGATGCAACTGATCTTATCACCCTGGAAATTGCCCCTGTGGGGGGTTTTATGGGGTGCTGATGTCAGTTTATTTTCTGTCTTACCTGTACTTTGTTGTCTTATGTAGAAACCTTAACTGAATCTGTAATGCTTCGATTCTGGTCTACTGATCATCATATTAAGCTTAACTGAGCATTGTTAACTTTTTTTCTGTACCAGCCATCAGGAAAATACCTTGAGTCTCACTTGTCTGCATGGTGGGAAGAAACTGAAAGTGGAGATCAAGGGTAGAAAAGCAGCAACTTCAAATTTGGTTGGGAAGCTGCATAACCTCCAACATTTTGTAAGGAAAAATCGGGGCACACACACCCCCATGCCCCATCTCTGTTGCTTGCTCCCTCCCTGCCGCTGACCCCACCCAATCGCTCCCTCCTTCCCTCCCCTCTCTTCCCTTTGCTGTCTTTGGCCTCCTGCTCAACAGCCTAGAGTGGCCTTGGGAAGGTTGCCCTATGCCCTGCAGCACCTGGAGACACCACAATGCCTAGAGCGGCCTCTGGGAAAATCAGGGCATCCCAGATTGGGATCAGAAGCTGGGGCATCTTCTGTAAATTTCGGACATCCCAATTAAATTGGGACACTTGAGGAGTCTGCAGCTGTGTTTCAGCATTTGGGGGAATAGTTTGAAGTTGTTATGAATCTGGTTCTGCACCTTCTAATGCCTATTTAACTTGGGTCAAATCCACACCATACATTTATCTCGGTTCTGGAGGTGTTGCTGAATATGATTAGAAATGACCAGCAGGTTAAAGGTGTACAGGTCGGAGTTAAACATTATAAGTTAAGGGCATTTGCAGATGACTTAGTATTGACCCTACAAGAGCCTGACACTAGTACGAAAAGGGTGTTGGAGATAATCCAACAATTTGGCCAGGTAGCTGGATTTAAACTGAACAAACAAAAAACTAAAGTCTTAGAAAAAAATTTAACAGCCACGGAGAAGGAGAAATTTCAAGAAGAGACAGGATTGACACTGGTTAAGAAGGTGAAATACCTAGGGGTTTATTTGACATCAAAAAATTTGAATTTGTATAAGGACAACTATGAAAAATGCTGGTCAGAAATTAAAAAAGATCTAGAAATATGGTCAAATTTGAAATTGTCAATGTTAGGCCGAATTGCAGTGATTAAGATGAATGTATTGCCTAGAATGTTATTTTTGTTTCAAACCTTGCAGATTCTTGACAAGATGGATTGTTTCAAGAGGTGGCAGAAAGATATTTCGAAATTTGTCTGGCAGGGCAAAAGGCCCAGAATTAAATTTAAAATACTGACAGATGCTAAAGAAAGAGGGGGATTTGCCCTGCCGGACTTAAAATTGTACTATGAAGCAGCAGCGTTTTGCTGGCTGAAAGAGTGGATGCTCCTCGAGAACACAGACATTTTGGATTTGGAAGGTTTTAATAATGCATTTGGTTGGCATGCATATCTATGGTATGATAAAATCAAGGTGCATAGGGCCTTTAAAAACCATATTGTCAGAAAAGCATTGTTTAATGTCTGGACAAGATATAAAGATCTGTTGGAAAACAAAACCCCTAGATGGGTGTCACCCGTGGAGGCTAAGGCATTGAAGAAACTCAATATGGAGGTCGGATGGCCGAAGTATTGGGAAATCTTGGAACAGGAGGGAGATAAACTGAAATTACAAAGTCATGAGAAAATGAAATCTAAAGTACAAGATTGGCTTCAATATTACCAAATAATGGAGACCTTTAAACAGGACAGGAAAATTAGCTTTCAGGTGGAAAAATCAAAATTAGAGACTGAACTGTTAGAACCTGTCAGGGAACTGCCATAACAGGTGGGGAGAGGGCTCACGGAGGCTGAGAGGGAATCAGCAGCGAAAGCAGGGACCAGCAGGGGGAGAGATGGGTCTCTGGAGGAAGGTCTCATGAATGCGGAGAGAGACGCAGCAGCTAAGGCAGGAACTAGCAGGGAAGAGGGAGGGCTCAGGGACACGTCCAGCGAGAACAGCGGGGAGGTGTCAGAAGCTCCCATAGGGAGACCCATTCCTCGCCGGAAGCTGTCACGTCGTGAGTCCAGAAGACGTGTTTCCGTTAAGGAGCTTCTATGCTGGAAGCGCTTCCGAAAGCAACCACTGTCGGAATCTGCAAGTGACTAGGGCAGACATGTCTGAGGAGCTCTGTCACACACAGAGGTTTGTGGAGTTGCACAAACTCTGAGGGACCACGATTTTACGCACAAGCAGCTAATCATCCCATCACAGCATTCCGACAGTCTCTGTAAGCTGCCTGTGCAGGAGAAGGCATCATGAGCGACCCAGCCGGAACCGGAGAGGCAGGAGTTGGAGCGGGTCCAAGCTTGGAAGAAAGGTACCGAGCGTTGGAAATCCAACTGGCGCTGCAGACGGCGAGGCTTGAGGAGAGAAGGGCTCAGGATGCAGACAAGAAGGGGAGAGCCACCCAGTTCAACAGAAAGGTACCAGGATTGGTGCAGAAGTTTGGGGGGGACCCCAAGGACTACCATGCCTTTAGGACAGAGATGCAATATGCCCTCAATGCGCAGTTTGATGAATTCCCTGATGAGGAATCGCGAGTGGCTTTCGTGATTGGGCATCTTGAGAGGGGGGCGAGGGACTGGGTTCGACCCCTGATGGCAACGCACAATGACGTCCTAAAGGACACCATGAAGTTCTTTCGTGCAATGGATCTCATGTTTTCCAGCGATATTGAGGAGGGAGTGGTGCGCAGACAGCTAATGGCTTGCAAGCAGGGAAGCCGATCTGTCCGTGAGTACTGGACTGAGTTCACCATGCTGGTTCACAGATTGGGGTGGGATTTATCGGCGGCACCCATTCAAATGCTTTTTGAAGAAGGCCTTGCTTCGGCTGTGAAAGACGAACTTTCCCGGGGTCCTAGGGCGGATTCTATGGATCAGCTGACTAAATCTGCGCTGACCATAGGAGCGCGCCAGGAGGCGAGAGCTTTGGAGAGGCGGGAAGGGAAGGGGGAACGCTGGAAGGAGTTCCGCATTCCTGACATTCCAGAGACAACTTTCCCGCTGGCAGAGCCGATGGAAATCGGAACAGCGCGCGCGCGCGCAGTTTCAAAACCCAGTGAGGGGGGAAAGAAGGAGGGAAAAGGCGCCCGGAAATGCTATCTCTGCCAACAGCCAGGTCACTTTGCCAGAGTCTGCCCCCAGAGGAAGGAATGGCAAGGGATGGTGGGAGCTGTTGAAGGAAGAGAGGAGGGAAAACCGGAGCAGGTAAAAGCCAACGCCTGGTTGCCACAGTCGGGGCACAGCAGCCAGGCCGAAGAGCAGTGAAAGTGCCCATGCCAGAAGCTCCTCAACCTGCTCTAGTGATTGAAGTGTCGCTAGAGCTGCAAAATGGACACCCCCTAAAGATAAAGGCGCTGTTGGACTCAGGCAGCTCCTGCAATTTTATGAGCAAAGAGTTTGCTGCTGAACACCAGATACAGACGATCTTTAAGCAACCCCCTGCAGGTGACCACGATCGATGGCAGGGAGTTGTTGGGAGGAGAAGTCAGCTTGCAGACCGTCCCAATGATAATGAGGGTGGCAAGGCACACAGAACTGATAGCGTTTAATGTGGCCACCTTGGGAGGAGCTCCTATTATTTTGGGGATGAGCTGGCTAGCGCTACATGATCCGCTGGTGGGCTGGCATCAGAGAGTGGTTTCCTTTGGTTCAGCACATTGCTTAGAACACTGCAAAGGGGGAAAGGGTTCAGCAGGGGCCCAAGCCACCCTAGCAGGGACGGAAGTAATGGAGAAGGTGAAGGTACCACCACAATACACAGATCTCAGCGACGTGTTCAGCGAGAAGGAAGCTGACCAACTACCCCCGCATAGGCCCTTTGACTGTCAAATCAATTTACTCCCTGGAGCACAGCTTCCTGTAGGCAAGTTGTATGCCATGTCAGACAGAGAAATGCAGGAGCTAAGAGAGTTCATTGACAAGAACCTGAAGAGAGGCTTCATCAGAGAGTCCAAAGCAGCGGGAGGTAGCCCAGTGTTTTTTGTGGATAAGAAACACACGGACAAGCCGAGACTTGTGTGTGACTTCAGGGGGTTAAATGCAGTGACAGAACCAGTGGCTTTCCCTATGCCCAGGATTGACGACATTTTGACCAGGGTGCGGAAGGGAAAGATTTTTACAAAGCTGGACCTAAGGGGGGCGTACAACCTGATACGTATAAGGAAAGGGGATGAATGGAAAACCACCATGTTCACCCCTTTGGGGGCATTTGAATATCTCGTGATGCCATTTGGCTTACAAGCAGGCTCGGCGTGCTTCCAATCGTTTATGAACCACGTACTGGGGCCTTTGCTTTACAAGAATTGCGTGGCCTTCCTAGATGACGTGTTGGTGTATTCTGAGAATGAGGAGCAGCATGTGAGAGACGTCAGAGAAGTGTTGAGCAGGCTGCAAGCCAACAGGCTGTGGGTGAAACTGGAGAAGTGTCAGTTTCATACCAAGGAGGTGGAATTCCTGGGGTACCGCCTGTCAGACAAGGGATTGGCCATGGATCCCGGCAAGGTCCAGGCAGTGCTGGAATGGAAAACACCCAAAACCAAGAAGGATGTGCAGAGGTTCCTAGGGTTTGGGAACTTTTATCGTAAGTTCATCCGAAACTTTGCCCACATGACGGCGCCCATAACGGACTGTCTCAGCAGTAAGAAGAAATTTGTTTGGACTGCGGAGGCGGAGCGAGCGTTTGAGGAACTAAAAAGGGCCTTCGCCTCTGAAGGACAACTTCTGCATGTGGATTTACAAAAAAAGCTGAGAGTCGAAACAGACGCATCAGACCGAGCCATAGGGGCGGTGCTTCTTCTGCAGCCAGGGAAGGAGGAGTCAGAGTGGAGACCGTGTGCCCTTTTTTCGCGAAAGCTGAACAAATCCGAGAGGAACTACACGGTGTACGACCGAGAACTTCTTGCTATTCATGAGGCTTTCCGGAGATGGAGGCACCTGCTAATTGGTGCACAACATAAGGTGCAAGTGTGCACTGACCATAAGAACCTAGAGTATTGGAGAACGGCGCGAGTGCTCAACCAACGGCAGTTGAGATGGGCCCAGGAGTTCTCCAAATTTAACTTTGAGATTTGTTACGTGCCAGGCCCAGAGAACGTGAGGGCGGACGCTCTCTCACGCAAACCTGAATATTTGGAGGGGGAGGGAGCACCCGAAGAAACACATGTCATTCCAGAGGACCGCTGGGTGTGTGGGGCGGCATTGGTGGGGCAAAGGGAACTGGTAGAGGGTACGGTGCATGATGAATACGCCCAGGACAAACTCAGGGGTCTCAGGAGGGAGGGTGACAAACCCGGGGGTTTTGAGGAGAGAAACGGGGCGTTGTATTACAAGGGAGCGTTATATATACCTGAAGGTGATTTGAGGGAGAAGGTACTCAAGCAACTGCACGATAGCCCCACAGCAGGGCATTTTGGGCAACACAAAACCATGTGGCTGGTTACCAGGGAATTTTGGTGGCCCAAGGTCAGGGAAGATGTGCGGGAGTATGTGAGAGGGTGTGACCAATGCCAGCGAGCCAAGGGGGAGAGGCGGGCACCGGCAGGGTTATTAGAACCACTACCCACACCTGAAAGACCATGGGAAACAGTGGCAATAGATTTCATGACTGATCTGCCAAGGTCCAGAGGGAAAACAGCCATCATGGTTGTGGTAGACCTGTTAACCAAAATGGCCCACTTTATAGCCTGCTCACATGCTGTCACGGCAGAAGAAACCGCTAAATTGTTTGTAGAAAATGTGTTTAGGTTGCATGGCGCCCCCTTGAGGGTGGTTTCAGACCGAGGGAAACAATTTACTTCCAGGTTCTGGAGGAAGCTCATGAGCTTACTGCATGTAGAGGTCAATTTTTCGACTGCCCGGCATCCTGAAACCAACGGGCAGGCGGAAAGAGCCAATGGCATCCTCCAGCAATATTTGAGGTGTTATGTGAATGACAGAGAGAATGATTGGGTGGAGAAGCTGGCGTTGGCAGAATTTGCCTACAACAATGCGGAGAACGTGTCCACGGGGATGAGCCCCTTTTTGGCTAATTACGGGTGCCATCCCCGAGCTTTCCCGGGGGGGGGAGGGGAGAACTGGAGCGTTCCAGCTGCCGAACAGTTCGTAGAAGAAATGGAAGCGATCCATCGCCAGCTCCAACTTAACTTAGACAGGGCCAAGGAGGAATATAAGAGGCAGGCAGACAAAAACAGAAGAGAAGGTGAAACCATTAGGGTGGGGAACCAGGTGTGGCTGTCAACCCAAGGGTTACCATTCAAAGGGGGTTGTAAGAAGTTAAGACCCAAAAGATTGGGCCCATTTGAAGTCACGCAACAGGTCAACCCAGTGGCTTTCAGACTCCGGTTACCGAACCACATGAAGCTGCACCCAGTTTTCCACAGGTCGTTGCTGTCACCGTATAAAGGGGACAGAGAAGGGAGGGTCACTCGGGGACCAGCAATGGAGGAGAAGGAACACAGCTACCATGTAGCGGAGATTCTCGACTCCAGGTGGAAGGGAGATCAAGTAGAGTATTTGGTAACGTGGGAAGGGGAACCGGAGTCGGAAAACACCTGGGTCATGGCAGAGGATGTCAATGACGAGGTTTTAATAGAAACGTTTCATCAGAGGTTCCCACGTAAACCTCAGCCAGTGGCGAGGTTTCGGAGGGAATACTTTGCCACCACCGACGAAGAAGAAGAGTTGGAGGGGTTCACTGATTCCGAGGAGGAGGAGGATTCAGCGAGCCGGAACGGAGACCGATGGAAGGAAATGTTCGAGACGTCTGAAGATGAAGAGGATTCTTTTCGGGGTTTTACCTCCTCACCGCCCAGAGGAGAGGGAATGGGCGGGGGTGAAGGGGGTCCTGGAGGGGAGGTGGATGTCAGGGAACTGCCATCGGAGGAACAGGTGGGGAGAGGGCTCACGGAGGCTGAGAGGGAATCAGCAGCGAAAGCAGGGACCAGCAGGGGGAGAGATGGGTCTCTGGAGGAAGGTCTCATGAACGCGGAGAGAGACGCAGCAGCTAAGGCAGGAACTAGCAGGGAAGAGGGAGGGCTCAGGGACACGTCCAGCGAGAACAGCGGGGAGGTGTCAGAAGCTCCCATAGGGAGACCCATTCCTCGCCGGAAGCTGTCACGTCGTGAGTCCAGAAGACGTGTTTCCGTTAAGGAGCTTCTATGCTGGAAGCGCTTCCGAAAGCAACCACTGTCGGAATCTGCAAGTGACTAGGGCAGACATGTCTGAGGAGCTCTGTCACACACAGAGGTTTGTGGAGTTGCACAAACTCTGAGGGACCACGATTTTACGCACAAGCAGCTAATCATCCCATCACAGAACCCAATACTAAAAACTTGTCAAGAATGTATAATTTGCTGCTGAAATGGAATACACAAGATGAAACAGTCAAATCGGCTATGATTAAGTGGGCACAGGACATTGGTCATAATATTATGTTTGCTGACTGGGAATGGTTGTGGAACACCGGTATCAAATTCACAGCATGTAATGCCTTAAAGGAAAACATTATGAAAACATTATGAAAATGATTTACAGGTGGTACATGACCCCAGTCAAGCTAGCAAAAATCTATCATTTGCCTGATAATAAGTGTTGAAAATGTAAAGAAACTGAAGGCACTTTCTATCACCTTTGGTGGACATGCCCGAAGATTAAGGCTTTCTGGGAAATAATATACAATGAAATGAAAAAGATACTTAAATGTACTTTCCCTAAAAAACCAGAGGCCTTTCTCTTGGGCATTGTCGGCCAATTGGTGTCAAAGAGGGACAGAACTTTCTTTATGTATGCCACAACAGCAGCAAGAATACTCATCGCAAAGTATTGGAAGACACAAGATCTACCCACCCTGGAAGAATGGCAGATGAAAGTGATGGACTATATGACATTAGCCGAGATGACTGGCAGAATTCGCGACCAGGGAAAGGAGACGGCGGAAGAAGATTGGAAGAAATCTAAAATTTACCTTAAGGACTACTACAAACTTGTTGAATGTTAGAATGTCAAGGTTTTGAGTAAGAAAGGGTTACAGCGATACAAGATTAGATTGAAGGAAAGATTGAGAGGACAGAGGATTGACAGATGTATTTAGAGTTGCTAAAAACTTTTGGACATTGGGATGCAGAAAGGGGAGGTATGGGGAAGTCTGAGAAACACGGTTTATGAAAAAAGGTTATGAAATTATACGTGTTTGTATGTCTTTTTATATGTTTGTATTGTCTTAAAAAAATTGTAAAACCAATAAAAAAATTTATAAAAAAAAACACAAATCCACACCATACATTTAAAGTACCGTACTTCCAAGGCACATTTACATCACATTACTTCCCCGTAAAGAATGCTAGGAACTGCAGTTTCACCGTCATAGAGCTACAATTTCCAGCACCCTTAGCAAACTGCAGTTTCCAGGATTCTTTAAATGTACATTGGATGTACTTTAACTGTAGGGTGTGGATCTGCCCAAAGTTGTTCAACAAAAGAATACAAAGACTGGACACTATGGCCACAATCCAGTATGGAGTTAAATGCACAGAAGCCCATTTATTTCATTGAGCTAGATCCATCCTTCTCACAGAAGAAGCTTCCATGTATGGAAGAATACTTCTGTGAACTGAAAGGGTTCCTCAATGGGCAGAAGGGTCCCTTCCATGACTGGAAGCCGCTTGAGTAGAATGCAACCTTTGGGTCCAAGCCACTAAGTTTAAGTGGGTCTAGCTCTATGTGGAATTTGTCACAAAATTTTACTCAGTATTGATCCAGAGTATAGTTAGCAGAGTAAAAACTTAAACACATTGCAGGATATCCCCCTGCCACTGAAAAAAAAATAGATCAGAGACAATTGTATTTCATCCAGCAGAGCTTTACTGATATTGAAGGCAAATGAGCATAATGGTCACAAATCCAATGCATTCAGGATTGGCACTGTCCATAGGAAATCCAGTTGCAGCAGACTTAACTTAAACTTACAATAACTTATAATAAGTCTAAACCTTAACACTAAGCATACTATGTACAGAACACCACACCAGAAGGAAAAGAGATAGAGAAAGTGAAACCCAGGCTTCTTCTGACCTTACTTTTATAGTCAACATGACCTTGACAGAGGAGATAACAGAACCAGTTTAAACCAGCTGTACTTAGCTTCTCTGAAGGTATATAACCCAAACATCATGAACCTTCTGCTTTTTTCACACAGAGAAGCTTCCAGAACCCTCTTAAATTAGGTAGTTCTCTACACATCAGATCAATGCTTTCTGCACTAAGAAATGCAACTAACAGAATTATGGCCTGCATGTCTCCAGCGATCTCTCCTACAGAGGTGCTCACAAGCCCTGTGGATGGCTCAGTTGGCAGAGCATGAGACTCTTAATCTCAGGGTCCCGGGTCCCAAGTTGGGCAAAAGATTCCTGCATTGCAGGAGGTTGGACCCTTGTGGTGCCTTCCAACTCTACAATTCTAATGGAGATCCCTTAGGTCGGAAAATGTGTTTCAGTTTACTCTCTGTCAAGGATGTGCCATGAGATGATCATTCAGAAGGCTTATTGAGTTGATATTCATCAGCATTTCATATATGCATCCCAGGGCCATTTGGGGCCTCTTTGGGGCAGGAAATGTGGTGGCACTGCCCCAAGCACCAGCCTTTTTAAAGGGGTATGTTAATACATAGGGACAGATATTATGCCAGAGCATGTTCTTGGCAGTGGGCCACTGTGCCAGAAGAATTTCCTAGAAGTAGCATGCATCTGCCAGCCTCCTGTTCAAACTGTAGAGCCTGAAAATCACACTCAGTATCCATCCATTCATCAGTGGCTCTGGGAATCTCTTCAGCCTTAGTCAGTCCCTACCATGCAGCAAGGTGAAGCACGTTGCTTTGGCAGCAGGAAGTTTAGGGGGAGATGATAGTGACAGGAACCAGTGTCTGACTGGTGTAGTGAGATTCTCTAAGTTGTTGCCTATAGCACACAGGGCTCTGATTTAAGCAGCGAAACATATTGAGCCAGTACTCAATACCTTTGTGAAAATCAAGAAGGAATGGCAGTTAATTATTGCTTTTTAAAAAGCATTCACAGTTTTAAGCTGACGGGGTGAGGGACTTTTGGCTCTCCAGAAGTTCTCAGATTCCCACTCCCATCTGCCACAACCATTATGGCCAATAGTCTGGAAGATGGGAGTTGTAGTCCAACAACATCCAGAGGGTCACAGATTTCCCATCACCGCTTTGTGGACTGCAGTCCTACTTACTCTCTTAGCATGCATGGAAATGTCATTGGTTTTTATAGGATTCGGGTTGTGGCAATGGCCATGGATTACGGTAAATGGCTTTCCAATTCTGCACAAGCTATCCTTAAGATAAAAGGGATTCATAAGTCTGCAGTCAACTTTAGGATGGACAATGACAGCAAAAATATTATTGACCTACTTAAGTGAAATACATTTCTCTTAATTTTTTAAAGGGAAATAAAACAAGTCTAGCAAGTGATCCCAAGTGGTAAGAGGACAAGAGTGTTCCATTTGGCCCAGGGGAATGGAATTCAGGTGCCTCCTCACTCCCAGTACTAACTGGTTGACCTTGGGTTATCCAGGCTGCCTTAGCCACACCTTCCTCACAGGTTGTTAAGGGGATAAACGAGATTAGAATGATAAAGCACCTTGGGCTGGGATAAAGTGACACAGAAATGATTAATAACAATAAAGGAGCCAACCTCTCTTTCAGTGGAATATGGTTACCATGCTTGAGTTTTATCACACGGCTGTTACTATTATCATACACCAAATCATTAAGTGCCCATCCCTAGTTTGTAAATACATCTAATTTTAATTACAGTGATTTATGATTTAAATATTAATTTGCATTTGATGAGCCAGCAGCACTGCAAACCTCAAGGCATGTGGAATAAGAAATGCTGTTTAACTAAGGCGTTTGTGTTCCCTGTCCCCACTGGACCCGGGCATCCTATTGGAAGCAGTTTCTTTAACCCTATGCTGTTCAGAGTCCCTTGGAATGAGGGGGAAAGTAGATAGGTAAATGAATTCAAAAGGGCCCTCGGTAAATAAATAATAAAAAGTAGTTGTTTAGCTCCATAAGTCATTCCATGCAAAAGAAAAAGAAAGCTCTGGATTTCACCCAATTTAATTGATAACAATTGATAAAATGTATTGTCCAATGATATTATCCTCTAGGCATGCAGCCTGCATATGTGGGTCTTTTCTTTTTAATTCTCCTCACAACCCTGTGGGGTAGGTTAGGTTGAGAGAGAGATGCCCAAGGCCACCAGCTTTATGACCAGGTGAAAATTTTGAACCAAGTCTCTCCAGTCAAATTCCACTTCCAGTTCCACTACAACACAGGTGGGAAAGGTGACCCTCCAGGCCTTGTTATCTGGCTCTTAGAACTCTTCCCAGCCAGTCAGTGGCCCCACTTCTGACTCAGAGTGTTTTTACCTGGCTGGAGAGTGTTTTTCAGTTCTGACAATGCCTCTTGAACGGCTGGATAGAGGAAGGGTGTGTGTGTGTGTGTGTGTGTGTGTGTGTGTGTGTGTGTGTGTAGAAACTAGTCTCCTGTGCAACAGTAGAATCTCCATCCTTTCCTTTGCCCACATTTGCCTATGTCCCTCCCCACCCCTGGCATGTGGCCCCTGGAAGGTTGCCTAGAATTGAATGTGGCCCATGGAAGGAAAAAAGGTTTCCTACTCCAACTCTACATGAAAAGTAGCTTAGGATGCTGCAACTCTGCAGGTATTTCTAACGGGAAGGCATAAATAAGCCTAAAACCCTGAGGTCAACAACTTCTGGTCTGTAGTATTAGCAGGTAGAGGAATCTAGGCTTCTAGCTCAGCTCCTGGAAGTTAGCCCTCCTGGTATTGTGGGGTTAAACAAATACCTGATAAAGAAATAAACCTGTCAAATAAATTTTATTTTACAGAGGCCCTGGGCATTGGAGAGGTCTATGGTGTGCATTGAAAAGAATCTCTTACAGATTTGTTCACATGAAACACTCTATATCACTTTGGGACGCTTGTGACAGGGACAAGAAGTTTAGTACGAGAACTGGCCACAAATCGCCAGTGAAACTTCTTTCGTCCAAATGGCTTGAGAGACTTCGTTTCAACTACTCAATAGTTGGAGGGGAGCAATATTAATTAGGAGAGCTATTGACATGATTTCCACATGACTAGATCCCTGTATTCGGGAATATGAAAGAACATGTGAAGCACAAATTGTGTGCAGTGTGTGGGGTTGTGTGGAGGGGTGGCTTACACTCCCAATCATTGTGCATTGAGTGTGAGGGTCTATAGGGGTATTCTAAGTACTGTCCGCTGACTCACTTAAAATCTACCATGGTCAGGATTGCAAAGGATGTAGACTTTCCCTACAACTCTTTGCACTCAGCATGCAAAGATCAGGAATGGAGTGGGCATACTTAATCCCATGTTCCCTACACAGTTTGTGGCCTCCCATGTTTTTATTTTTTTATTTTTAATGCCCATCTGTATTATAAATTTATAACAGTATCATACCAGTTCTTTTTTCAAGGCTTCCCCCAAAGAATCCTGGGCACTGTAGTTTGCTAAGGAGCTGAGAGTTGTTTGGAGACCCCTATTCCCCTCAGAGAACTACAATTCCCAAGCAACCGGATTGATTGTTGAACCACTCTGAAAATTGTGGGGGCTTCCTAACAACTCCCTTTAACACCTTTAACAAAATACAGTACCCAGGATTATTTGCAGGAAGCCATGACTGCTTAAAATTGTATTATGCTGCTTTAAATGGTTAGTGCAGACAGGGCTAGGTCTATAAAGTAACGCGTTAGATAACACCTTTGCCTTCACTTGTATCAGCTGGTCTTGAAGTGATTCTTTTACATAGCTCTGGCCCCAGTGCTTTTTCAATAAACCACAGACTCAAAGGGAAAATGCATATTTAGAAAACTTTATGGGATTTGGTTGGGTCCAGATCTGGGGAACATGGCCCAGCAAAGATTTACCCAACTGCTCTGCTTAGTAATATTTAGCAGGAGAAGCTGGAAGTGATTTTATTCTGTGAATTGCCCTGAAACCTGTGGGTATAGGGAGGTAGATAAATTCAAAAAATAAAAATAAATAATAGTAATTGTACTCTCTGTACAAACATTTTCAATATTATACTTAATTTTATTTTTTATTTTTTATTTTTGCTGCAAGACCAGCTTTGCGGTGTTATAATCCAACCAAGTTCTCCATGCTGCTGGGCTTATAGCTCTTTTCTAAGAAAGGGTAGCTTCCAGGACCCTTGCTTACACAGCCCTATCTTGGTAATAAAGTTTTCTAGTCACCTCCTAATCTTGCCAATGTTTTTTAATCCCTGCTGCAACTGCAACTGCAACAGAGGCTGTAAATTAGCACAGAAGCACACATATTTTAACAGCCCGAGGCCCAGATGGATATATATTTTTTTTCATTCCAGCATAATTTGTTTATTTTTCTTGACAAACCATAGCGGCAGATAAACAATTTTGTGTGGCTGGCTTGAGTTACCATTGTTTCTAGATTAAAACTAGGGCTGTTGTGATATTCCAGGTATAAATTCCAAAACTGTGTTTTTTCAGCTGTGAATTTGTCCATGCAAATCCTTTGGTAGGTGTCCAGTCTCCTTTCAATATCCTTTCAATATCTCCCATACAGAGAAGAGATAGGATTTTGAAGCGAGCAATAAAAGTGATTAAATGAGCTTTTTTTAAATAAAAAAAAATCTCACTGCAAACTGCAAACAAATTAGCTGCTGGGTAAATTTCTTTCCCCATTTTCAGCCCAGTATATGTGTAATTGGACACGAAGAGAGGGAGGTGACCAGCTGTTTCTGAAACTGTGATTTAACTCTCTCTTTCAAAACAATGATGATACGCTTTTCTTTTGGCTCTTGGGAGGAAGGAAGGAAAACAGGCTTCTAAAAAAAATCTCATAGGATACTGCCCAAACAGTCCATTTCCATCTTGTATACACCAGAAGTTTTCAAACTGTAGTCGGTGAGTCACTGGCTAGGGTTCCATAGGATTCATTGGGACGGTCTGTGGAAAGGATGTGGAGGAGGCGAGAATATCCTGGGAATGAAGCACAACAATGGCATAGTGCTGGTTTGAATCTCATCTGGGCTGTTTCCTCAGCCGGCTAGCCTTCAGCAAGTGGCTATTTTTCAGTCCCACCCCTATCAGCTAATGGAGACAGTAATCCTGGGCTGGCCTCCTTACTGGGCTGTTGCAAGCAAGACTGAGATTTACAAAAGTATGTGCAAGTTACGTTTTCTACAGATCAGTTTCATTTGTTGTGAGACATTAGTGTTACGTTAGGAAGAAAAGGGGGAAAGAGGTGGAGGGGGGAATGGTGAGTGGGGTGGGGTGGGGTCGGGTGGCAATGCTTCTGTTCTACTTAGTGTATGTGTGGGGTTTCGTGTCAGCGTCACTTGTGTGGGTTCTCTTTATTATTCGCTTTTATTCCTTTGGTGGTGAGAGAGGTTGGGGGTGGTCTAGGGTGCGGTTGGTTGTCTTTGATTGGCTGTAGTGAAATATGTTTTCATGTGTAAGTGGGGTGTGTGTGTGTGTGTGTGTGTGTGTGTGTGTGTGTGTTTGGATCAGGTTAGCCAGATTGATTTGAATGCTGTTGGCGGGTTCTTGTTGGGCTGTGTATGTGATAAAGGGTAGCCATACCGGGGTGAAGGCGTCTTCTTCTATTTGTCCCCATGTCAGTTTCAGTTTGTTGGTTAGTTTTTCTAATAAGGCTGTTTCCCATACAGTGGGCGCTTGGGTTGTGAATGTGATCCATGTGGGAGCCATGTTCACAACCTGCAGCGTTCGCAACTCGCAGTGCCATGTCTGCGCATGTGCAGGTTGCGATTCAGTGCTTCTGCACATGCGTGACTGCCGAAACCCAGAAGTAGCCTGTTCCAGTACTTCCGGGTTTTGGCGGGTCTGTAACCCCAAAAAACGCAACCTGAAGCGTCTGTAACCCAAGGTATGACTGTATTATTTGATACCATTGGTCTATGCTTGCTCCTGATAGGTCTCTCCAGTGTCTGCCTATGATGTTTCTGGCTGCTGAGAGTAAGTGCGTTATGAGCTCTTTGTGATGTGAGTGGGCATTATTGTCTTGGAAGATGTTTAGCAGGGCCAGTTCTGGGGTGACTTCTAAAACTTAGTTATTTTGCATATTTCTTGTATATAAGTGGATCATTTTGAACGTTTGAAAGCCACATAGAATCACAGAATTGTAGAGTTGGAAGGGACCCTGAGGATCATCTAGCCGAACCCCCTGCAACGCAGGGCTATGCAGCTGTCCCATACGGGGATCGAACCTGCAACCTTGGCACTATCAGCACCACACTATCCATCTGAGCTATCCACAAAGGCACACAGCAGTACAGTGGTACCTCAGGTTAAGAACTTAATTCGTTCCGGAGGTCCATTCTTAACCTGAAACTGTTCTTAACCTGAGGTACCACATTAGCTAATGGGGCCTCCCGCTGCCGCTGCGCAATTTCTGTTCTCATCCTGAAGCAAAGTTCTTAACTCAAGGTACTAATTCTGGGTTAACGGAGTCTGTAACCTGAATCGTCTGTAACCTGAGGTACCACTGTATTATTGTTTGTATGCTCCGGCAGCTTGCAACAGAGTTCCCTATGAAAGAGCAGCATTTTATTCCTGCCTTTGTTTCAACTCCTTGCTCTGACTCTCCCCTCCGCTCTTGCTCTTGCCGTGCCACCTCACGGCCAGATGTTGCAGAACCCATCCCGAAGCTCTCTTTTTATCACCCTGAGCCCTCCGCTCTCGGTTTTGGTGGCTGCGCTTGTTCAGCTGTCGTCAGCAGCCTAGGAGTGCTGATCCACACACGGCTACTTCAAAGGCTGCAGGCTCCGGCAATCTAAAATAGAAAAGAGCACGCACGTTTGTCAGGGGGAGTCTAAAAATAGGCGCTGATAAAAACGAAAGGCCTTTATGAGGTGAGGTCGTTTGGAAACTCTCTTCGAAGAGGTGATCCTGTATCATTTGACAGCCCGGCCAAAAAGGAAAGGATGAGTGAGAGGAGTTTTGCAAGGTGCCTTCTGTGGGCTGGGAAGGATGAAAAGAATGCTTAGCAGCCCTGTTCCTGCTTGGGTCCAGGTTCAAAGAGAAATAGCTACAAGATAATTTGAAGAGACGCCAAACAGATTATGACTTGGGACTGGGCCCTCTTGAATAACTGTGGGCCTTAGCTGGCATGTTGGGGGAGATCCATGCTTGGATAACCTAGTATCCCAACACTTTAAAACAGCTCCAGCCAGGGATTGAGGTAGGGGGACCAGAGATATTTCAACCAGGGCTGTGGTGCTTTTCCTGCTGCAGCATTTTCTCAGTTCTGACAAAGGGTGGTGTATACCTTTTAAAATAAAATAAAGCTCCCTTGAAGCTTTGCCGTAGAAGAGGGAATCCTTTTCTCCACTCTGTGGCTAATAATTAGCTTTTAAGTTTTTCAAATTGGTGCAGGGGAAAGGATAACCCTCTCTCTGCTCAGCACTGGGCACTTGGTCCAGTTTCGGGGCCCCAGGACTTATGATATTGGATCTCCTGCACTGTATCTTGCCTGACCCTTAGCGTCAAACTCCAGGTCCTAAGACGGAATGTGCAGTGGGTAGTTCATTAGGGTTTTAATCCTTATATACTTATGGACTTACCGTATATACTTATATACTTATAGACAGCATCTTAAAAAGCAGAGACATCACCTTGCAAACAAAGATCCGTATAGTTAAAGCCATGGTTTTCCCAGTAGTGATGTATGGAAGTGAGAGCTGGACCATAAAGAAGGCGGATCGCCGAAGAATTGATGCTTTTGAGTTATGGTGCTGGAGGAGACTCTTGAGAGTCCCATGGACTGCAAGAAGATCAAACCTATCCATTCTTAAGGAAATCAGCCCTGAGTGCTCACTGGAAGGACAGATCCTGAAGCTGAGGCTCCAATACTTTGGCCACCTCATGAGAAGAGAAGACTCCCTGGAAAAGACCCTGATGTTGGGAAAGATGGAGGGCACAAGGAGAAGGGGACGACAGAGGACAAGATGGTTGCACAGTGTTCTCGAAGCTACCAACATGAGTTTGACCCAGCTGCGGGAGGCAGTGGAAGACAGGAGTGCCTGGCGTGCTCTGGCCCATGGGGTCATGAAGAGTCAGACACGACTAAACAACTAAACAACAACTACTTATGAACTAGACCAGAGGTGGCCAACTCCCAAGAGACTGCAATCTACTCATAGAGTTAAAAACTGGCAGTGATCTACCTCCTTTTTTAGGGTTCAGGTCAAAGTTGTTGAGTTTTTTCAGGGAGAAGGTAAAATGTTGAGCTTTTTTAAGGGGAGCCACAGTTGTTCAGGTTCTTTGGGGGGAGCCAATGAGCTACCAGTGATCTACCGTAGACGTCCATTGATCTACTGGTAGATCACGATCTACCTGTTGGACATGCCTGGACTAGACACTCGAGTCCCACAATTTAAAAAGCAGCAGATGTAACTATTGGAAAGACTTTGTGACCATATAACTTTATCTCAATTAATCAGACATGGGGACAATTTTAAATCTGAACTCTTGCAACCTGAATTCAATTTTCTGTCAGGGTCTGGTGGGCTGATAAATACGCCCGTGAAATTTGTGGGGCTTCAGAATACTGCACTCTTTTTCTCTCTCCTTCTCTCTTGAAATGCTTTCAGATCCTACAATATTAATGTACAATTTATTAGAAAACAAACTACTGGTATGTACAACTTACTATCTACACAACCACTGGACTTTGCAATTAACTACTCCAGTTCAGAAGACTGCAGAACATTTTCCCACTGAATCTATAAAATTAACGACCCTAGATTTGAATTTCAAAGTTTATCCACCCCAAAATAAAGATTATTAGAGTTGCTGTGAAGATTAATAATGGCCATTTGGTTCACTTGTTTTTTGTGGGGGGCATCCTAAAGTAGTACAGTTTTGGTCCTAAAGTAGTATTATGTTCTTCGGTGAGCCTTCTCTTTGTAAACCTGGGATATCTTTCTGTTTAGAGCATCAGATTCAAAGAGCTGTTTTGGTGGCCAAAATCATCATTTTGCAGTCCTGGAAGTCCCATTTTCCCTTTGGCGGTACTCTGTGTTAGTGGTATGCTCAATGCTTTTGCCAAGGAAACCATCAGCTAGAACAGGCAACCTAAGGCCCAGGGACGGATGTGGCCTAATCTCCTTCTCAGTCTGGGAATCAGCGTGTTTTTACATGAGTAGAATGTGTCCTTTTATTTAAAATGCATCTCTGGGTTATTTGTGGGGCATAGGAATTTGTTCCCTCCCCCCCAAAAAAATATAGTCTGGCCCACCACATGGTCTGAGGGACAGTGGACTGGCCCACGGCAGAAAAAGGTTGCTGAACCCTGGGCTAGACTCAAGGGACACCTCAGCACCTTCCTGTGCACATGGCAAGAGATGTATATTCTCTGTCTCCATGTGCTGCTATTGTACTTCCTTTCTGCCTTTCTCTCTTCTCACCTTGTTTCCCTGATTTGTACAAGATCAGTACAAACCTTAATGAAAGACCATTTTTCTGTGTGCCTTTAAAGAAAAAGAAAAGCAGATATGCTTATTCCCTGAAGGAGCGCCTCACATAATGATCCTTTCTTCTGTATGGATATCCTATAGTTTTTCTACGTGGAGATCAGTTGCGTATATGAAATAAGATGAGCAATGCATGTATGCCATGCATGAAGAACGCACACGCAACTATTTTACTATGTGCATTATTTATTCATTCATTCACTTAATTATTTAATGTAGGCATTTATATCCCACCTTCAAATTAATTCTGAGGATGACTAGGAATGTGTACACATTTTGGGAAGCTATGGTCAGTCATGTCAACTGGATTGTTTAAATGATTCTGAATTTTTAAATCACAGGTTATTTACTTTTTTTTCTTTAAACCAGATGCATCTATTAACATAATAAAGAGAGAATGAACCATCCAAGGCTGTGTGATGTACTGTGAAGCATTACTTTGGGCACTTCCTAAGGCCAGGGAGATCTTGTTTGTTTAATAAGTTACTCATGAATATGCAAATTTGCATCAGCCAGCACCTCAGTTCTGTCACAATTAATGAGTTGCAAATTAATGTGACAACAAAAGGAAAATCTATTTAGTGGCAGAACTGTGGTTCATACCTAATGCAGTAATTGTGGGTGGTTCTTGCCATAGGAAATACCTGGGCATTCTGCAATTTCTTCCTTTCTCATTACTGCTGCTCGACATTTTCCGTAGCTAATCTTCTACAATGCTCCTACAATTGCGTAGGTTAAAAAAAGGTAAAGGGTAAAGGTCTGGACGGTTAAGTCCAGTCAAAGGTGACTATGGGGTGACCCCAGTCAAGCTTGCAAAGATATATCACCTGTCTGATAACAAATGTTGGAAATGTAAGGAGGCTGAAGGGACATTCTTTCACCTCTGGTGGACCTGTCCAAAAGTGAAGGCCTTCTGGGAAATGATTTACAATGAGTTAAAAAAGGTGTTTAAGTATACCTTTCCCAAGAAACCAGAGGCCTTCCTCCTGGGCATTGTCGGCCAGAAAGTGTTAAAGAAGGATAGAACCTTTTTTATGTATGCAACTACAGCAGCAAGAATTCTCATCGCAAAATACTGGAAGACACAAGATTTGCCCACACTGGAAGAGTGGCATACGCAATTGATGGACTACATGGAATTGGCTGAAATGACTGGCAGAATCCGAGATTCGGGAGAAGAAACAGTGGAGGAGGACTGGAAAAAATTTAAGGACTATTTACAAAAATATTATAAGTTATATGAATGTTAAGAATTTGCATGATTTGGAAAATCTAGCTTCAGCAATAAGATTTGATGATACAGGAAATTAAGTTACAATTATGAAAGGACTAAAGTTTAAGGTAACACTATATTTATTCTAGGGTAAGAGTAAATTGATAACAAGTATTTTAAACCTAAAATATAATTATTTGGAATTACAAAGGAATGCACGAAACAAGGTAATAATTTGCTGATATTTTTATTGTAAAGAATGCAGGGTGAGGGAGATGTGGGGAAGTCCGGTTGGTTATGAAAAAATGTTTTGGAATGTTGGATTTCTTATTTCTTTCTTCTTTTTTCTGTTACTTCCTTCTTATATCTGACTTTTTATCTGTATCTGGAAAATGTAATAAAAAATATTATTTTAAAAAAAGGTGACTATGGGGTGCAGCGCTCATCTTGCTTTAGGCCAAGGGAGCCAGTGTTTCTCCGCAGACAGCTTTCCGGGTCATATGGCCAACAAGACTAAACCGCTTCTGGCGCAACAGGATACCGTGATGGAAGCCAGAGCGCACAGAAACGCTATTTACCTTCCCGCTGCAGTGGTAAATCTAAAAAAATGTAGTACAAACACTGACAACTGGAAAACACTGGCTTGCGAGCGCTCCAATTGGAGAACAGCTTTTACCAAAGGTGTCATGGGCTTTGAAGGCACTCAAACTCAGGATGCAAGGGAGAAACATGCTAAGAGGAAGGCACGCTTGGCAAATCCACACCGTAATCAACTTCCGCCCAGAAAACGAAGTCCCCACTGTGGAAGGACGTGTGGATCCAGAATTGGCCTCCACAGTCACTTATGGACTCATTGTTAAGACAGTGTTTATGGAAGACAATCTTACTCGGCTACGAGTGATTGCCAAAGAAGAACCACCTATTCATCTACTTGTACCGGTGTGCTTTCAAATTCCTAGGTTGGCAGGAGCTGGGACAGAGCAACGGGAGCTCACCCTGTAGAGCGGATTCGAACCGCTGCTTCTGTAATTGCGTACTAAGTTGTGGAAAAATAATACTCTAGGTCAGATAGTCAATGTGGTGCCCTCCCAATGGTGTGAACTCACACATAGTCCCCTACCACTGACCAGCCGGGCTGGGGGTTATGGGGGTTGTAGTTCACATTTATTTCTGCACCGCATGGTGTTGGAATTAAATGACCCTTGGGGTTCCTTCCAGCTCTACAATTCAGGGGTGCCAACTTAAATAAAATATTGGGGGAGGCCTAAGTAAGCCCTACCTCACATAATCACATGCCACAGTGCATGCTCACCATTTGAATGACAATGCCCATCAATTTTGGGGGGCTGTCCCCCTCAAATATTTTGTGGGGGGCAAAGGCCTCCAAAGCCCCTAGGGGCTGGCTCCTGTGCTACAATTCTATGATCTGGAGAGCAACACAATGGCTACCTCTGCTCTAACACAGCAGCAACCAAGCCGTACAGTAATCTGAAATAAATACAGCAAAGTCACTGGGACTAGTCTACAGCCAATTGCGTGGTTTTCTTAACTTAAGCCCTGCTTCAATAGAAATACCCAATAATCCAGGTAAGGTTTCCCGTTAAGTTTATCCTGAATTAGTACATTGTAAAACAGAGAAGCACATGTGTACATCCTCAATAACCTGTACCATTTAGGAAGGCAACCCTGCAAGCAACTAGCTGGGGAAGGGCTGCCGCTCAGGGGCTTCTGCTGCCAAAAGCTCCCCTCCCCCTTGGTCTCCAAGAACTCCCAGAGCAATGCGAAGAGCTGAACGGAAGCCAGAGGTGCACAGACAGTTTTGAGGCTGCTTGGGAAACATCCAGGAGAGGAGGAGGCTTAGAGAGGTGTGGAAGGAGAGGACCTTCAGTCCTGGCAACTGCTCTGTAGGGGCAAGGCCTGTTGGGAAGTGCTGCTGAGGCCACTAGGCTGAGTGTATGTTCATTTCCTTGAATAGTTAAAAAACTTCACTGACAACAGAGATCTGCTTCCTTTATTGCTGACCTGCATCTGACTCTAGCCCTGGCAGCGTGGCACTGGGGGCAGCACTTCCTGTCTCCGCTGCTGCCTTCTGACAACAAAGGCTAAAAGGTACCTCTCCTTCTGTCACTGCACTGTGACCACCAGCAGTTTTGAAACTGCAACACTGCCCAGTTCTGCTCTATTTAAAATGGTGGCAAGGTGTTTTTAGAAGACAAACCTGTACCATAAGGAGCAGCTAGGGGGATATGGGAAATTTCTAGTGCAGCTCTACTCCTATGAAGGCATGGGTGCCAGCTGGGGTTGGATAGGGCCCCTAGTTCACTAGAGGGTCATGCACAAAACCAAGTTATATCAATATAGTTTTCAACAGTTTTATTGCCTTTAAGGGTTTTTTTTGTAAAATATAAATACAAAGGCAGAAGAATTTACTTACAAAGTTAAAACACGGATCTCAAACATAAACACACAATTCAGAAAAGATTTAGCTTCTGTACAGTTTTAACCTCAACATATGTTAGTTTTCAATATTTTACAAGATACAGAAAAAATAGTTCAAAGTCTTCTTTTAAATAAAGAGCATCAAATGTTTAAACATACATATATATATATAAACAATCCAGTTTGCCTTGTGAAAACTAAATTTCACATCTTTTAAATTAAGATATAAAAGTTCACACAACTAGCTGATGCGCATGGATATGTTTTAAATTTATATTACAGTCCATTGAATTATATTCAATAGGGTTTACCTGGCCAAAGCAGGCAACTTTGTAAACAAAAATGAAAATTTTATGAAGTGCCTTACCCAATACAGTCTCCCAAGACAACCATATGACTTTGATCACACTGCCTGTCACAGGCATCTCCTGTGAAACCAAAGCCTTGTGTGAAGCAAAACCACTTCCTTTATTTAAAAAAAAGTCCCAAGTAAAAACAAATTTATACCAAAGTTTGTGTGCATTTAAAGGAATATTATATAACAATTTGTAAAAACTGAATGACATCTCTAAAAAAAAAAGAAAAAGAAATCTTCCAAAAGTCCACCCATCTGGAATTTATTTATATATTTATAATATGTATATAAAGGAAAGGTATCTTATTTAACAGTGTCCTTTATTTACAGAAATGGTGGCATTAACACATATACATAAAGACATAACTTTACAGAGAACTGTACATTAAAGCGGCCTGGAAGTTCACCAATGATCCATATCCTCATCTGGATGCAACCACTCGAGTGAAGCTCCCAGCAAAGTCTGTAGCTCACTTGTATATTCCACCAAGTCCAGCATTTCCTTGCCTTCCGGGTTGAAAGCTTCTAGATCCTTTTGGCAAGAGAACAGCTGACTCAAAGATACCTGTTTGAAAAATTCTGCCTCCATGATGCTGACAACTTCCACGCTTGGGAAACTGCTACGAAATATCCGGGGCGACATTTTCAGCCTCTTTGCTGCGTCAGAAAGCAGCAACCAATTCCGTGGTCTGTAGAACAAAGTAAAGAAAGAAGTTCAAATTACCAGTAAGATGGCACAAAGGCTTCAGTCATTTCAATTATGTCAGTAATTATTTGCGTAACTGGCCACATTCCCTTTTTTTGTAATATTGATGAGAAAGAGCTCTACGTCAGGCAGTCAATGCTGTATACTTTACTTGGACCTTGCAAAAACGTGAAAAGAACTCTTAAGTAGCCAGTTGACAGGAATGGGGACATTTAATAACAGTTTGAAATACAGGAGTGGATTTTGTTCTGCATGTAGCTCTAAATCAGCACACAATCCATGCAGATACAGACATACAAAATCATCAGGAGAGATGCACAATGCAATGTGGGTGGATTGTACCCGTTCAGAAGCTGAATATAAATAAAAAATGCAAGCCAAAGCCCCTTTCCACCAAAACCAATGACAAAAGAATCACAAAGCCCATTTGGAGAGGCTACATGAAAATCACAAGACTTCACAACTACCTCAAATATTTATACCATCTCCATTTCCTTACCCTTGAGAAAGAGACACTTGGATGTTATAGCATGGCAACAGAGGTACATCTGAAAATTCAAACTCAAAGATGTCACTAAGACCATCTTCATCCTCATCACTTGAGCCAGGTGGATTAGATAGGATGTCAAAACCTGTTTCCCCCTTTGGCTCTATTTAAAAGAAAAAGAAAAAAAGAAATGAGAACCAGCGTGAAACATACAGTAAAATGTGCATCTTGCGTGGCTTTCCACCTGCACCTCCTATACACCCACCCGCACACAAAAAACCCATGCATAATACAAAAAAGGAATGTTTGCTCACCGCACACAGAGCTGCCATAGAAGTCCCAGGACAAGCCAGGGTCATCGACACTTCGACCTTGCAGGTCAGTTAAGTACTCTAGGGGCAGCAACAATAACAACAAATTTAGTCAAAACAAAATGTCGGCAAGTTTTGCAGACAATCTTGTCATAAAGCATCACAATATTCATATTCCAAGAAGTTTTGCTTTTGCAAAGCTCTCAAATACAATGTAATCTGTTTTATTGATCAGACCACTACAGATGCCCAAATGAGACACTATCTCTCATCTTACTTCCTTTCTAAAACCCTTCTCCTGTTTCCTCCTACTTATCTCTTCTGTCCTTTTCCATTCCTGTCCTCGGCATTCTCATTTGGCACACTCCTAAAACAGACTCTGAACACAGAGGCTACAATGACCTTAGATTAATCTTGCTATAGATTACATGTGCTCTATATGAACTCACCCAGCCTCAGAGACACTTTTCCAGACATCCCTACATTATTCTGAGGTTAGAGGAGTAGCTACCAGAGAGGGGACCTTTTCAGTGGCTGTGCCCAAACTTTGCAAGTCACTCCCCAGCACATGTGCTTAACGTCTTCCTTATTATCTTTTAGGTACCAGGCAATATCAAGTCATGTTCCTTAGGCTTTTGAACAGCATCTGATTTGACCTTTCAGAGTATCAATTCCTTCTGCTTGTACCTTGTTTTATTGCTCCAGGCCTGCTTTTCTTTGATTTTATACTGCTTGTTATTTCTTTATTTATTATTGCTGGTTTTGGTTAGGTTTTATTATTTTGTTTTGTTTTAATTCTTAACTGCCTCAAAAGTAACCCTTGGAAGTAACATTTTGAAATAGGCAGGATTTTATTTTATTTTTTTAAAAAGGGAAGGAAACAAAGCCTATTACAGTGAGCTGGGCTGCTCTGTAGAAAATGGTTCAAATACTCCCAGCTGCATGAAGCTTTGATAGGCAGGAAGGAAAAGAAGGATATGGACCATAGTAAATCTCTGCCTTCTTGCTGTAAACTCCCCTGAATTTTGCATTTCATCCCACCAGAGCCCCAAAGGATTGTAATTTTACCCTCACCACTTTTGCCAGATGGGTGGGAAAGACCCTTTGACCTACTAGCAAGACCAAGCTGTTGATATTGCATCTTTTAATGCAACTAACAGCACAATCCTGGGTCTTGCTCTCTCATAGATGTATTGATGGTTGCAGCCTAAATCCAATGGCATATTATTATATAACATAGTGGTTATGTTTTCATAACAGTGCTTCTGAAGTCCTAAAATACCTGTATTTCTGTTCTAAACTAGCCAATTAACGGACTAAATTTTACAGCCTGAGTTTGTATTGCTGTTCCCTAAGATGAGTCATCGACTTTGGTAGAAAATTATTTATTTACCTGTTGCATTTATTAGTTGCGTTTTTCACCAAAAAATGACCCAAAGAGACTCACATCGCAAAGCAAACATTAAAACAAAGTAGAAATAAAAACCTAAAGAGCACACCATGTATGTGGCAGATGAACTCAATCCACTAAGATGAGCAAAAAAGAGAGATATACCTAATACCCTCCATATTAAGAGGCAAAAGCTTGAGTGAATAGAAATGTTTTTGCCTAGCATCTCAAAATGGATATTGACAGCATCAGGCAGGCCTCCCTTATGACAGCATTCCACAAGCAGGGAGCCACCAACGAAAAGGCCTGTTCCCATGCTGCCACCCTCCACACCTCCCTCAGAGGTTTGCCTCAAATGTCAAACACAGGCCCAGGTAAGTTCCTCCACAGAGAAGCAGCAATTTGGGTACTGGGATCTTGAGTAAAAACAAGCACTTTGAACTGAACCCAGAAACTTATTGGTAGCCACTGCAGTTATACCAGAATTGGCTTTTATGGGCTTCAACTGTCTTGCCCTGGTCAGCAGTCTGACCGATGACTTCCATAAACAAAGAAACAAAGTAATAATGTTGCACACCTGTTAGAAACGTTTCCATTAGTTCGCTGTGTGTCATTTTCACAATCGTTCGACCAGAGTACGTTGCAAGCGTTGGATCAGCACCATACGAAAGTAGTAATCGGACAATTTCCAGGTGATCGTTTTCCACAGCATCATGAACAGGCCTGGGGGCAGAGAAGGGGAAAGGACACCTTCATTTCAAATTCACATACTTTGACCAAGTAACTTCAATCTCATCTTTTAAACAAATTCCCATTTTTAACAACCACCGAATTCTATTCAGCTTCCATGTTTGGTACTTTGAGGTCACTTAATAAAATTGTTGTACTGGGCTATGTATGATGGTGGTGTGTGTGTGGAGGGGCCATAATCATCAGTGTTAGACTTGGATATGAAGCTGGCTATGATGATACAATTGCAAGGGGAAACACTTTCAACACTCAAAAAAAATTTTCTTAGTTTTCCCCATATGTCTGATAACAAAATAGGACTGGAAGACTCTATTGCCAGCCTCCTTCCTGCACATAAAAACCTGGAGCTAGCTTAGGAGAGCAACATTCCTGAATTCATAGAAACATAAGAGTTGGAAGGGACCACAAGGGTCATCTAGTCAAACCCCTTGCAATGCTGGAATCTTTTGCCCAACACGGAGCTCGAACCCATGACCCTGAAACTAAGAGTCTCATGCTTTCCAGTTGAGCTATTTGAGAACATAACATGCCAACTCTAAATGCACAATAATTCCTAAGATTTTCACACACACACACACACACACTTTTATTTAGGGCAGAGGTCTTAAGCTTCAAATGCACAAAAGTAGGAAGTTATGAGCTATATACAGATTTGCTATAAGCAGAGCAGCACAGGTTTTGAAAGCCACCAACTAGGGAGACAGTAAAATTCCTGCTCTCGCTGTTTGCCTAGGATAGTAAAAACGGGACTGTGAAGAAATTGGCAGGCAGCATGCAGAGCTGGGGGGTTGCATTTGTTTGGGAATGGCAAATTGTTCAGGGCTGCTGTGCACTGAATATACAACTGTCTTCCACGCATTTGCTGTATAGGAGGCAAACACAGCAGCACAGGGAGCTAAGCAGACAACCTTAATGGCCTGGCAAAGCATCTACACCAGTGCAATGAAGCAGCAACACACGTATTTTGCACAAATTCCCCCCAGAAGTGCATATGGGCATCATGCCATTCAGAGAGAGAGAGATGCCTGCAACCATTTAGATTGGTGACCAGCAAAACAGGGTGGAGGATAGCAAAAACTGGATGCCCCTATGAACTGGGGGAACGCTTTAGAAATCCCAGTCCTTGCCACTTCTAGAAAGGGCAAAATTTATCCAGCAAATCTGTGCAACTCTGATCTAGCGAGTGCTTGCTCCCAGTTTTAAACGAGAGAGCAGGTTTTTTTCTGGTACAGAAATCAGGAGTACCTCAAGACCACAAGGCATGCACACCTGCTCAGGCTTAAGAGAGGGGGAGATACTGAAAGACCCTGCTGTGCTCATGTCAATTCCTCTGGGGGAAGACTTGGCCTGAGTTCCCATTACGGCTGCGGCACACAGAGTCGGTTCTACTGCAGTCGCTCCCCGGCTCCCTGCCTATAGAGATCACATCACTCTCAACAGCAGCTGCCTTTCCTAGGCTGTAGCTTCATTCATCCTCCCACCAGCCTCACGACCTGCAAGAACTGCTTCCTATCTCAGCTGTTGCAGGCAGCCAGCGCAGGAAGCAGCTGCTCTTCAGGCCTCATAACCCAATCTCTCTACACACACACACACACACACACACACACACACACACCCCAACCAGTGGCTAACCAAGTTGTCTGGGTTTCCTGACCCCATTGACAGACTCCATCTTAGTGTATGAGAGCCAGAGGACAGGAAAGAGGCTACGAAAAACAGAATGGGGAGCAAACTTAGAAGTAATGGAAAGCGACAACAGGAGCAAGGGGGCAAGGGAGAGATTATACTAGTAAACATTTTATATATCCAGCAAGTAATAATAAAGCCACCCTAAAGTAAATATAAGACTAGTTAATATTGGACCACATAGCTAGGTAAACTCATTTTAAGTTTCTTAATGGTTGAGATTACATGCACAACACCATCTTTTGGTTCATTTAATCTACAACAGCTACCAAGCACCAAAGAAGCACAGTGGTCTTTGGGGGCATCAAACAGGACAGGGCAGCTTCAGTATCAGATTGCAGAGAAGTTAAATATCCATACAGAACCAGAAATTGAGCAATGGTTGTGCGAGTGAGATGAAGTTCACCATAGTTTAAGCTGTGGGGAAGCTGAACCTTTTGATCTAGAATCCAAATATACATAGTGGGAGAGGGAAGTCACTGAGTGCTAAGGGAAAGGCACTCTGCATATGCTCAGATGCCATACCTTTAATTACAACTTCCCATGCCCCTGGCATCCAAAACAAGTTTCTCAAGCTAAGTTCTTCCCATGAAGCTCTACACACACCAGTAGTTGAACTGCCCTGGTCCATTTACCGGGCAAGATATTTCACATGACATGAGTGACCTCTTGATTCAGTTGGTGGTTTTTAATATCTCAGTGCAAGGTTTCCCCTGAAGAACATTAGGTTAGGTGTAACCTAGTGGCAATGTCCCACCCCGCTCCTCTCTTAAAAATTAGCTGTTACAGGATGTCGGCTCATGAGCCAGCAGACCTACAGTAAGAAAAGAATGTGAAGGCGTTTTGCCATGTTCCTCTCTTAAAGGAAAATGGGCTAAATCTATCTGCCATCATGATTGCTGTGCAGAGATATTAACATGGAAGGTCAGGGCAACAGGATCATAAAGGGACTCCTGACCATTAGGTCCAGTCGCAGACGACTCTGGGGTTGCGGCGCTCATCTTGCTTTATTGGCCGAGGGAGCCGGCGTACAGCTTCTGGGTCATGGGGCCAGCATGACTAAGCCGCTTCTGGCAAACCAGCGCAGCGCACGGAAATGCCGTTTACCTTCCCGCCGGAGCGGTATCTATTTATCTACTTGCACTTTGACGTGCTTTTGAACTGCTAGGTTGGCAGGAGCAGGGACCGAGCAACGGGAGCTCACCCCGTCACGGGGATTCGAACCACTGACCTTCTGATCAGCAAATCCTAGGCTCTGTGGTTTAACCCACAGTGATCATATATTATTATTGTTATTATTAGAGGCATAATAAATGGAAGAGTATTGCCTAGAAAAAATATATACCAATATATAAAACGAGTCATACATAGTTGTAAGTAAGCAGAGTATGTATACTTTCCTGTGAAAAAGTCTAGTTCCTTGGGGTGGCGTGGGGTGGGGTGAATTGAAGACACTTTTATGATGCCCAACTTTTAAGGTGAGACCTGCCCCCCACAAGCTGCTTGAAAACTTCCCATTTAAAAAAATCACATTCATCTTCCTAACCCTTAACACACACAGCTGCCAATCACAAAGTGAAAATGGCAAGAGTGAGGCTGAAGAGGGAAGCAGTCCCTGACTCTTAAGATTTTTTTCCAAAACGCGCTGCTGGGTTTTTGCTTTGGGTAGATTTTGTTTTATATGGCACTGTGTTGTCGTTTTGTATTGTACAATACTAGTTTTTCCAGGTTCGTTGTTTGTTATATATATACATGCTGCCATTTGTTATTTTGTAAACTGCTTAGAAACTGATTTACTATTAAGCAGTTTGCAAATATATGAATTGATAACAATAGGCTATTTCACTGAGGAAATGGGAAAGGGGAGGAGGAGAAGCCAGTGGGTCAAATGCAGCCAAACCTGCTCCCCTCCAGATGTGTTTGGCAGTTGCAGCTGCAAGAGGGAGGGACAAGGTGGCAGGGGAGCTCAGTGTGGATGCAAATGTTCCTGATGCTGCAACCCACACCACACGCACGCACACGCCTTACTGCTCCTCTTCTCAGTAACTGGCAGTGAACTGCAGTGTCTGGAAGCAACACAGCCCTGTCCTGCCAGCCACAAATGTGTTTTGGACTACAACTCCTGGCTGGGGCTATTGAGTTTTAATTCAAAACATCTGGAGGGCACCAGGTTGGGGGGAAATGAAAGGCACAAGTAGTCTGGCGTGGTGAGTCGTGGCTTTTCAGCATGTGTAGCCACATCAATGTGAATCTGAGTGAGATGGTAAGCTCATTCCAAGCACATGCATTTGTTACTGTGAAGTGAATTAGGAATTTCATAAAAACAAATGCATCTCGACAGCAAATTTTAAAACGGCACGGAAGGGGAGTGGATTGTGAAAGTAGGGAGCGAGAAGCTGGGGGTCCTTCCACTTCCCAGCCTGATAAGTGCATGAAAGGTTCAAGATTACAGATAAATAAATAAAAATCCGATGAGAACTCTCAAGGACACTTACAGAGGACAGATCAAGTTGCACATCAGATGGAACAGGGCAGAAAACCCTACTGGATTTTCTCCCAGCTCCTATATGTGGATGATTTTGGGATGCAATCCTACACACACTGTCCAACACACCAACCATGGAGCATGGGAGGGTGTTTCTGCTTCAGCATATCCTAGGGGCAGTGACAAATTGTTGCAAGGAGCCTAAATTCATTTCCTGTTTCCTTAAAATTCAGAACAGTCAAGGACCTGATAAGATTCTGATTGTATTTTATATACATAATCTCCGCTGAACGAGTGAATCTGATTGCATTTTATATACATAATCTCTGTTGAATGAGTGAATTTGTACTATCTAAAAACAATCGAAGTGCAACAAAAGCCATACTTGGAAGACCTGTCTCTAAAGAAAGAAGACAGCCTTGATCTGCTCCTTCACAGACATTCCCCCTTGAAATGATATTAGCTTTTTAGTAGGGTAGGGCCTCTTTGGCAAATCTTGAGAGAGAGAGAAGTGTTTTATCGGCCTGCTGGGCCCAAGACAAAGAGGACTTAATAGGTCAAGGTAAACTGACTGCTAGCAGCTCTTTGAAGGCTAATACTGATGCCTTTCTGTGCAAGACATCACTGCTACACACTTAAGTCACAAATATGAGGAGAGGTGCCAGCCTGGAGACCATAGTATGCTTGCTAGGCTCATTCTCAGGAGATGGCAGCTCCCAGAATACTATAGTTCTAGGAGACTAGCTGTTGTGGGGATGGCATGTGAATCATGGAAGACAAACTCTCACCACTGAAAACAGCGCATGGACACAGGATTTCTATACCACAGCTGGTGGACGTACAAAACCTTGCAATGTGGTTTGCACCAAGTGGTCCCATTGCATGGATTCTACAGCAGGCTTCCTCAACCTCAGCCCTCCAGATGTTTTGACACTACAATTCCCATCATCCCTGACCACTGGTCCTGCTAGCTAGGGATCATGGGAGTTGTAGGCCAAAAACATATGGAAGTCAGAGTTTGAGGAAACCTGTTCTACAGAGTTGTGCTGAGATCTCAAAGTACCCTCTCCCCCTGTTTTAAATTCTGTGGTTGCTGGGATCCCCAATCCAAACATGCCCACTGATAATTTGCATCTCCTTTCCTTGTCAACATCAAATTACAGAGTTTCCACAACCTTGTTCTATGAAATGCTAGCACTGCAGATGCCATATTCACTTTGCCATAGGATGGTTCATACATTGGTTTTCCATAGCAAAGCAGTGATTCGTGGTAAAAAAAAACCCCAGTAATGCAGAATACCATTGCATGCTGCTTGGGGGCTCTGAATCTGCGCCTGCTACCTTGACAAGAGCACCGTTAAACCCAGACATACACGCGCACTTCCTCCCTGCTGTCACCAGTGTCATTTTAGTGATGGAATGGGGAGCCATGGAAGTCACATTCAAATACATGGAAGAGGAAAATGTAGAGGCAGAACATTGCGGATTTGACTCTCCGGTCCAGCAGGAAAGGGAGACAAATGCATCTGCCGAGCTCCACTTCATAGCACATCATGCGGCAGCAAAGGATGGAAATGGAAGGCCCATGCAAGGAGGGTGGTGGGTGTGTACTTAATCCAGTGGTTGCTGCCACTACATCGTGGGAGGGCAGGTAGAGGGCACCCTAGCACAAAGCAATGAGAGATTCTGGTGCTTGGTAGGTGAAAGGGTATGTCAACCTTTAGCCATGTAAGAAATGCTCAGGAAGCTGGTGTTAAGAAACAGTGCTAATGTAAAACATAGAAGCATAAGAACCCGCTGCCTTACCCAAAGTCAGGCCATTGGGCCTATCTAGTTCTGTATGGTCTATGTGATGACCAGCAGAAGCTCTCTGGGGTCTGAGACAGGAGGGCATTCCCAGTCCTACCTGGGGGTTGAACCCGAGACTTTCTGCATGCAAAACAGGTGCTGTCTACCGCTGAATTATGGTCCTGGAGCTTGGCACATTATAGAAAAGAAGTGGCTGTGGAATCTCCAGTTTTCAAGGAGATACAAGAACCTTCTTTTTATGGTGCTAAGGAGGTCTGAATGGCTTGACCCGCTCAATAAAAAACCCACACAGGGGGGGCCTGCCCAGCCTCATAGACTCTTATTTGGTTAGATGGGGAGAAGGGACAATTTCAACCCTCCCTTCCCCACAGGTGGGCGGGGTTTGCGGCACTGAGTGGGGCTCACCTGGGCGGGTGCCATCCACCTACCTGGGCAGGCCTTTGACCCACCCTCGGCCAGGGAGGACAATGGACAGCCTGCCAGGGGGTGGGCCAAAGGCCAAAGAAAAGAGGCTGACCCCCTTGTCCAAGCCTCTTTCACTGTTCTTCCTTTCAGGAAGCATGTTCCTATAGACCTGATAAGGTGATAATGACAGAGTGCTCAAGAGTAATAGGCCGCCTTAACCAAGATTAAATCTTTTGTGTGTGTTTTCTTGAAATCTTTTGACTATTGCAAGTTGATAGGCAAAGACCAATAACTTAAGAGCTCTTGGCTCATAGACATGCTAATTTAATGTCCTTGGGCTGTCAGGCTTGGTGGTAATTGATAAAACATTCAAATGGAAGAACTCCAAAAAGCGCCCTACATCTTGTATCTTAGTACAGTAATTTAAAAGCAACAATTATCAACATTATGCACAGAAATGTTTGGTGAATCAAAAAGAAAAAGAGGAAGGACTTAATAATTAGAAAAAGATAAGAATGAGTAAAATTAAGCAATGTTGTACACTAAATTATAAGGTGTACAAATTACTTGCACTTTTGACCAGTTTGATATTTAAAAAGATATTTAGAAGTATAAGTAAGATATAAACAGGACAAAAAAGTAATATATTTCAACTGTTCAGTAAAACTGCAAGAGATCCTATTCCTATAACAATTATAGCCACAAACAGTTTCCTAATGGAAAAAGAGTTAGGCACATAACAAAGAGAATTAACACAGAAAATTAAAGCGTACAAGGTAGGGTGAGGGGAGGAATATATTAGAAATTCTTAGCAGAATGTTCTTGTCCAGTATAGTTTCTCAAATATCAGAACAAGAATTGTGAGTGGCTAGCCACCTGGACCTCCCACAAAACTAGGCTGTATTGATTCCAGCAGGATTTAAATGTGGCTAGATATGCAGCCTAAATTTGCAAAAGGACACAACATTTTTTGAGGAACCAATTTATGCATTAGAATGCAATTAGCAAGTTCCGGAAGTTTGAGAGATTCCAGGCCTCAACTGAACTGTTGGAGAAAAGCGACATTTCTTTTAAACATAATTTCAAAGCCATTGGTGACATCAACCCAGCTGTGTATTAATGCGGGACAAAAGCAGTGGCCGTTTACTCTTAGTAACTGAAGTGTTGCTAACCTAGTTCCATCCTGAGCGCTGCAGTTCACATCGGCTCCATATTCTAGGAGATGTCGCACAATGCTCAGCCAGCCTCTGGCACAGGCCTCATGCAGGGCACAATAACCAGCATTGTCACGATGATTTACATCACAGACTTTGTTTTCCAAACAATACAGAACCACTTCCTGGAAAAGAGAAGCAAGAGAAAACAGACCATGTTGTTTGTTGCTGTGGAGACACGCATACCTTTACTTTAACATGCTGGGAATACCCTTCTCATTGGGCTATTAAGGAGTAACAAAAGGAAGAAGGGAAGAAACCACACAGCTCTTCTCTCCCTTGAAGAAGTCAAAACTTAGAAAAACAAAACAAACCACTAGCCCCCAAAGGAAGATTCGGAGAACCCAACCAGCTCCGAATCTCAACCCATTTCTTTATAAGCAACTCTCAGGAGCAGAATGAATATGCAAACAACATACTTAAGACTGTGATGTAGGGTGTCCACATCCAACAAGTAACTTTCAAAACTAACAGAAGGATGCCTTGGCGATGCCAACATTTTACAGCTGCCATTGTAACTCTGAGTATTTCCTCTATGGCAGAATGGAACGTTGGTAGCCGCTGAAAGTATACTCATAAGCCTTCCTCTTCTTTTAGATTCTGAAGAAAACAGGTCAGCTTCTGCTTTTGTTCGACTAAACCTCTTTGCAGCATCCTGTATATTAACTACAGAAATCTTAATTCCTTCCAAATAATGTTAGAGCTGATCTATACTTTAACTTATCCGTGCCTCAACTACTCCCTGGGGTCACAGGTTTCACACCAGCACCACAATGTGTACAAACACCATGAAGACATGGAGCCATCATGTTGTGAGTTTCCCTGCCTTTGCTCCATGCCAATGGCAGCCACTGGCGTGGACAAAGAAACACAACATCATGATGCTGGACTACACAGTGTGTGGTCTGTGCACATTGCAGTGCAAGATGGAAATTGGCCATGAGGTAAGGTAAGGTAAGGAGTAAAGGTAAAGGGACCCCTGACCGTTAGTTCCAGTTGTGGATGACTCTGGGGTTGCGGCGCTCATCTCGCTTTACTGGCCGAGGGAGCTGGCGTTTGTCTGCAGACAGCTTCTGGGTCATGTGGCCAGCATGACTAAGCCGCTTCTGGCAAACCAGAGCAGCGCACAGAAACGCCGTTTACCTTCCCGCCGGAGCAGTACCTATTTGTCTACTTGCACTTTGACGTGCTTTCAAACTGCTAGGTTGGCAGGAGCAGGGACCACCAAGCAACGGGCGCTCACCCCGTCGCGGGGATTCGAACCACTGACCTTCTGATCAGCAAGCCCTAGGCTCTGTGGTTTAGACCACAGTGCCACCAAGGTAAGGTAAGGAGTAGACTAGTCTAACTGCTGTGTCCTTTGTCCACATTTTTATCACTGATTTGAGATGCCTTTATGGAAACAAGAACCACCAAGATAATTGATTGGGAGTGTGTGTGTCTCACATACACACTCCTTACATTTCACAGGATTGTAGGGTTGGGAGGGATCCCAAGGGTCATCTAGCCCAACCCCAGGATTTATATCTTTCCTTTCTTGCACCATGGAACCCAAGGTAGTGCTTTGGCAGTAGTGATAACACAATCAAGCTCACAGGCAAATTTCCCAAGCTCTTGACAGTCACGGAAACATTTCATTAGTTCTTTTATTTCATAAAACGTGTATACCGCATGACTGTAAGGGGCAGGGGGAACCAAAGCGGTTTTGCAAAAATGAGACTGTGATCCTTCAGTCACTTGGAACAAAGGCCTGGAATAGCAGATCCTGTTCTATTGGCCCTCAGTATGTGACAAAGTGCTGTGAAAGGAACCCGATACAAATGCTGTCAATTTAGCAGGACCCTTCACAAGTTCAGTTAACCATTTCGTTCTCAAGTAAAGGCAGAGAGAAAATAAGAGAATAAAGAGCATTGTGACAGCATAAGCGTCCGCGGACTAGAGTCCACTTTGTGAAATGCAGGGAGCCCATTTCCCCAGCGCCGTGGACTTATCCTTGCAGTTCCAAATCTGCCGGAAAGCCCACAGTAATCTGCACTCTTCACATACCTGACCTGAGTAGTTGGTAGCTAGGATACAGCATGAAGCTGTTCGTGTAGCAGGCCTTTGCTAACCAGGTTAAAGTGGATCGCAGGAATCTAATGAACTGGCTGTCCAAGCTAAAGAAAGAAGTCCAGTCATATGACTTTTAGGTAGGATTAAGTGCTTCAGCCACATACTATGAACAAGGTCTGCCTTGTCAAAATGGGGAAGACTTAAAAGACTCTCCCAGATAGTGTTCCCTGCCCACTCCACCCCACCCCAATGCCAGCCATGATGGAATCTGTCAGTCTGGTACCCAGGCTATTCTCTGCTGGTCCAAACAGCAGGCTGGGACTAACAGCACCGACATGAGCAACATAATTCAATTAAAAAATAAAAATCTGGGAAAAGTTATTTCATACATTTCCTTCCATTTCTGGCTTGCAGAAACAGTACCAAATCATCTGTGAGTGGGCAGTTTGTTAGTACAAACAACTGCCACTTGTTTAATTTTAAACTGAACTAAAAAAAGGGTGCTTTTAAACATATGAAACTGCCTTGTAATGAATCAGGCCATTGGTCCAGCTAGCTTGCATCATCTACTCTGCCTGGCAGAGACTCTGCAACAGAGCTAGGCTCGACAACTAACTCTTTCTCAGCCTTGCAACCCCAAATCCATTGCCTGGAAATCCCAGGGAATGACAGTGTTGTGGGATCAATGGAGCTCATGCATGCAAGCATTTCACACCGGCCACACAATGTCATCTAATTGCTCAGCCCTTACTTTTCTCCATTTAAGCTGGATTTATCCCTTCCGCAGAAAATTCATTAAGGTTGCAAATGAACCATTTGTAGTGTCTAAATGATCCATTTGAGATTGCAAGACCTTATCTAGATGCACCCTGGGCCTCTTTCTGTGCCCAATCTGTGCACTGTGCCACACTGAGCTGTGGACCATCCAGAGTTCTGGCTTTCAAACAAAAAACATTAGCACAGAAAACTTGGGACTAATTGTTCAATTTTAAATCAACAGTTAACAAGCATTTGCCTATATTTAAGTGACACGTACGTCAGAAATTGTCAGGGCTAGTTGTCATTCCCCCAACCCCACCCCATAAACCCCCAGCACATGCCTTTGCTTAACTCCCATTCATTCAATCTGCACAAAGGTCCCTGAAGGAGGGCACCCATTCTGCGTACACTCAGCCTCTTGCCACAGAACTAGAGAAGTTCCCAGTGGATTTCATCCAGTGTCATTAACCACGAGATGTAACAATGTAGAGTTTTATGGTTAATTAATTAAATGCCTCATTAACTCTTTAAACATGATTTATTCAATTCATAGAAATCTCAGCCTTCTCTGTCGAATTCCACAACATGTGGCTGATAGCACATGACTAGTTTGGATCTGAAATTGGGAATCCTGGAAAAAAACACATTGCAGAAGCTTGTGAAGAACAATTAAGATTGATGAATATATATATATATATATTTCTTTGTAATTTTTTAAAAAAATTCTTTTTTCAATAAATATTATTCAAAAAAATTGATTGATGAATATAGACATGGGTGTAGCCAGGATTTATTTTAGAGGGGCAGGCTTTATGTTTGGGGGGAGGCAGAACAGAATTTTCTGTGATGCAATTGGACGGCTAGTTAAGTATTTCTATTTATTTACCTGGTTTAGGGGGGCAGCTGCCCTCCTGCCCCCCTTGGCTATGCCCATTAAGTCCACGATTCCCCATTGTGATGCCCACTTGGTGACCACCATAGCCCCCTGACTCTCCTAATTTTTCTATTTAAAAAAAAGGCTTCTTCATTACTATTGGTGATGCTAAATTGACTGGAAAGGCTCTTTTACCTTCCTTTCCACTAGGAAAGCCTCTGGGTCCCAAATGATGGCACTTTGCCAGCATTTTTTTTTTGTTTCTTGGTGTGTCTTTCACCTGATTTTTGTGTTTGTATGTTGAGGTTACCAGCTTTTTGGAGGGGGCTCTGTGTGTTTGTGGTACGGACTCATTGTTAAAACCGTCTTTATGGAAGACAATCTTACTCAGCTACGAGTGATCGCCAAAGAGAAAGAGAGAGAGAGAACTGGTTTTTCTTTTGCTTGGATGCAGATTGCCTTGCCTGGTTTTGTCGTTGGATTGTGAGAATTTTGCTTGGGAGAGGGAGAGCCCAGCTTTTTGTGTTTTATTTGTTTTAGGAAGTATGTGGGTTATTTGTCAGATTTTGGTGTATCACCAGCTTTTCTTCTGCAACACGTGTATTTTGCCATCACATGGCAGTTTCTAACATTTTCCAAATGTGCCCCTTAGCCCAAAAGGGTTGGAAACCCCAATATAGAGAGTTTAAAACTGCATTCACCATGACACCTACTGGCCAGTTCTAGCCCATATGCCATTTTCATGCAACCGTGTGTTGTTATTTATAAGATGCATAGTTATTTATAAAGTCATCTCAGTTTCCACCAACCAAAGCACAGAATTATTTTCAATGCTTCCGTGACAGCTAGAAAGTGATGCATTCTAGCCTAGTAGAAACGGGAATCCTATTTAATGTGTGTGTCTGCGTGTGAGAGGGGTGTGTGCATGTCTCATTTGCTGCTTTAGTACGTGTGGCAGGCTGCCTCTCTAGATCCATGTTCCATGAGTACGGATCCACAGAGCATTCTGTGCATCATCCTCTGTCCAAGTCAGCAAAGGAAATCACTGAAAGAATAATGTGCCTAAAGTCTCTTTACAATGCAACAGCCAGCCCTGTCATAGTGATTTACATCACAGACCTTGTTTTCCAAACAATGCAGAACCACTTCCTGGAGAAAGGCAGGAAGGGTGGAGAAAAGAAACTGTTTGTTGCTATGGAGATATCTTTAACACCAGAGGTTATCACTTAAAGAAAACAGGAGGGAGGGGCACAATTCATCTGGGAAGTGTTTCAATTGGGGAGGGGGAAGAGAAGAGGAATGTTCCAGGGGGAGTCCTTCTATAAAGCAGTCAGATAAGAAGGGCATTTGGAAACGCAACGCCTATGAGCAAATATCCCTCGCAGCCAAAGTATCATGGCAGCCAACAGACTTTCCTAGGCTGAGGCCTGCAATGCATTCTACCAGCAAAACCCCATTCCTCTGGGGAAACCATGAAGAAAACCTCGGATTTCCTGTCTACAACCCTATCCACAATGCACACACACCCCTCACCACCGCTCACAAATTCACTGACTTTTCTAGCATGTTCCTGTACAATAACAGGGAACAAGTTGAGAGCACACACTTGGGTGAGAAATCTTATTTAAAAAACAACAACAAAACTAGAAAGGTCATACAAAAACCACCACAAAAAAACAAGTTATTTTAACATCCCTCTAGATAATATATTCCCTGTCAATTTCTATTTAAAAGATGAAGAAAACAAGTTTGTCAACAAATCTCAAAACTTTGTTGTTTTGTGGGTCTGAGACACTTTGCTGGCTGTCTTACGGACTATAGCATTTCAGCTGATTATGCCTGTCACTTCAGAGAGGTCATTTGAAAGGTTGCCAGCTGCACACCAGTGCAGGGCCAATCTAGTCCTGACAACAGTTGTGCATGTTGTAAACACGTAAACTGTCCAAATCACAGAGAGAGAAAAGAGTGTGCATGCCTGACTTTAAAGCAATGTACAGGTGTTGAGTACAGACTTTCCCTCACCTATGGCTTATCTGCCATTAACTTCTGCCTACACATCTGCAAGGTGATGGGTGGGAGGCGGGGGAGAGAGTGTTAATTTATTACTCCAAAGAAATAAATAAAACATAGTTAGCATCAAACTAGATCTGTTGACTGAGTAGTGGCAAAGAGACCTGGGTAGATATGGCCTCTGGAAAAATTGGGCTCCAGGTCTATTTCTCTGTTGTTTTTCAATTTATACATCCGACTTTCTTCTAGGCAACATCTTTCCACTTACTGCTGAAACCTGCAATTCTTTCCCTGCTCCTTTCACACACCTCCAGCCCTTAATGAATGGCACTGCTGCTATAATCAATTTCACAACCCTCCCTGCCAGCTGCATCTCTCTCTAAAAAAATAAACCGCACACACCAGGATAGCACTGGACAACATTTGACATGCACTACACATGCACTACACATGCAGTTGACATGCACTACACAAAATCCCTCCAAAATAGGTGCAACAACACTTTGCACAGCTGGTGTAGCTTATTGCTCTCTCGGCTACAGCCATAGTCCTGCAACATGGGTATAACAAGGAAGGACTTTTATCTGCTTGGTATTGGGCAAACTGCTTTTAAAATTGTTTTAATTTAAGTAAGAGTTTTCCCAAGTTCAAAAGACAATGAACTCCTGGCTTTGCTGCTGCTTTTGACTTGATACACTATTCCCCAATCACAGCTACACTCGAATCCTGGATAAATGCATTGTTTTCTATAGGGCAGCAACCCCTTCTCCACCAGGGAAGACCAGAATAAAAGGTGGAAAAGTGAAAAGCAAGCAAAGGTGTTTCTTCTCTAGAGTTTCCACAATCGGGCTGCACATTTTGGGTTCTAAAAGTGCCATAAACTTTCTTTTTCCTTAATGAAAGTTGGTGATCTGGGCATTACGGTGCATCTCTTGCCCGCCCCAGCCCCACCGGCACCCATATCTTCACAGCCAAGCTCTGAAACACAACCAAGCAAAAAGCTTCTGGAGAGAAGGTCCATGAAGAGGTAAGCAATAGGTACACAGTGGAGTCGGCACCCAACCTACTACACTCACATTGCTATTAAAATCCTCCTCCTAACAGAGTGTTTCAATACACAAAACTGAGCTGAAACAATCACATCTCGTTTGGCCCTGAGCAGACATGATTAAGGAAAAGGAGACATGTAACTGATATCTCTAAGTCAAGACACAGAGAGTACCACCTAGGAATGCCTCTCCCTTTCCCCGTCAAACTGTGCATTCAGTACAGCTGTTTCAGGAGGAGTTTTAATCTGGTATTTGCCGCTGTTTACTCTGGAAAGGGCCTTCAGCACTGTCCTTATTTGTTTTCCTTGAAGCCTCGTGGAATACAGTTCGAATTAATTAAGCTATGGGACACCTCGTCAAAGTCAGAGGCAAGATTCCCAGTGGCATGTGGTAGCTATAAAAGCAGAACGTTTCCAAGGGCGTCTCATGTAAAATGTTGTTACAGTGTTGCCTCGCAAGACGAAAAGAATCCGTTCTGTGATTCTCTTCGTCTAGCGGTTTTTTCGTCTTGCGAAGCAAGCCCATTGACGGATTAGCGGATTAGCGCTATTAGCGGCTTATCGGATCAGCTGATAAGCGGTTTAGCAGCTTAGAAAAGGGGGGGGGAAGGGAAAAAAACTGCAGGAACTCGCAAGACATTTTCGTCTTGCGAAGCAAGCCCATAGGAGATTTGTTTTGCGAAGCACCTCCAAAACGGAAAACTCTTTCGTCTAGCGAGTTTTCCGTCTTGTGAGGCATTCGTCTTGTGGGGCACCACTGTACATATACAAATAAGGTGGCGCTGAACTCTTGTTGTTCGTGCTCAATGTCCATCCTCAGAAGTCCAATGTGGCTGAAGAACAGAGGTTCAGAACTGTCTCCACTACTAACACCTATAGATCCTACAGAGACAAGTGGGTCCTGCAACAAAATGCTGCAGCATGGGAGTGCTCCTAGTCAGCCAACCATTCCTTTTCTATTCTGTTCCTACACACCCCATTGGCACTCAGCAGACACAACTAACATACATAAAAACAGCTCCAGATCCACCACACCCTGCTAAAATTAAGATCCCAAGGCCTAGGTGAATAAGAATGGCTCTGCCTGGTACCTAGAAACAGGCCCTGGTGTGCCTCCCTGGAGAGCACACCCCATTAACAGGGGAGAGGGGCCACCATGGAAAAGGCTCCTTCTCCTGTTGCCACCCTCCACACCTCCCACAGCAGGTCACACAGAGTAGGGTCTGGGTTGCTTCATGTGGGGAGAAGAGGCCCTTGAGGAATTGGGGTGCTGAGCCACATAGGTCAAAACCAGCACACGCCACCCTCTGAAAACAACCATCCAAGTCAGATTGGTAGTGGTGCTACCTAACCCCAGCTCAGACAGTCATTCCAGAAGCATAGAATGACCAATGGTGTCAAAAGCCCTTAAGAAATAAATTAGCGGCAACAGGAACACACTCTTCTGTCTCTCTCCTAACAGGGTAATCCAAAGCAAGCCTACATCCCAACTGAAATGGAACTAAAAGATTGGTTTCACCCAGGATACCCAAGATCTGTCCTGCAACCCCACAAGAACCTTGCCCAAGAAGGAAACATTAGTGACTGACCAATTTCTATGGAGATTTTCTGAATCCATAGAGTGTTTCTTAAGGAGTGGTCTTAACACTATCTCCTTTAGACAGGTGGGGGGCCCACCCCCTCTTGCAAGGAGGCTTTAATCACCTCTCTGATGTGGTCAACCCTGCTGTTTTAAAAAACCATGAGCATCAAGGGAGAAGAGCAGAAGTAGTTGCCCAAACCAAGTCAAGCACCTTGTCCATGTCCATAAGTCTTGCTAACCGAAACTCATCGAACACAACAAGACTAGAAAGTGCTCCATGATGCGGTGGAGAATGAAATTGTCTGATTGTGACTTTAATCACTGGACTTTTCCCATATACAAGATGCCACATTGCCCTACTACACAATAAGTTAAATGCACCATATATAACCACTACCCATATTTCAGTATGCCACATTGCTATCTAGCCCCTCAACACAGGCTTCAACATACTGAACTGATTCTCTTCTCTTTTTCATCAAGGAAAAGGGATACAGCAAGTTGACTGCTTCTTGATTAAAGATCAGAACAGGTAAAGTTCTGATTGACCTGTGCTTGACTAAGCTCTAGAACCACCACTGGAAGCAAGCAACTCCCATGATCCCTGGGGTTTATGGGAGCTGGAGTCCAGCAACATATGGAGGGCCACCGGTTCCCCAGTCCACACCCCTGCTTTTGAAGATCTCACATTTTATTGCTACAGGTAGAAGTAAACAAAACCTTTCCATAAAACAAAATTAACAGAAGGATTTGTCAGGACCCATCCCCCCCCTCTCTCTATATATAGCATTTTAAGGACAGCAGCATTCTTACAAGCAATGTCTAAAAATGTAGAAAGGAAAATAAACCCAAAAACATAGGCACCTATAGAGCTGCTTTGCTAATAAGTCTGATCTCCAAACTATTTGTACATATGACTATTTTCACCTTAAGTCCGTAAGTCCCAGTGATTTACCAGTTCTAAATGCCAGTTTGTTTTTCAAATATGGGAATGCATCACAAAATATATATTCATAACATTAAAATGCGAAGTTCAAAAGCAGCCCTGAAATGAAGCGTGTCCACACTCTCACACTGCCAAACCTTCCAGAAATGCAGCATATATGTTAACTTTGGCTGTGTATCAGGGTATCTATCCCCACCCCCCCACTACTTACTCACGATCCTCATCCTGCAAACCACATCAAGAACTGACTTCTTATTGAAAATGACTGGCGCCTATTCAGGCTCAAGGTTATTAACTTACAGGGGTTTATATTGTTTCTTTCCTAGCCCTGCTCACAAAATATACTAATTGCACGCTTGAATAAAGAAACAGAACAGAGAGCCTGGAGATATTTCGACATGTTGAGAAGGAACACAAAGAGAGACTCCAACCACATGCACAGTTAGAATTATGTGTGACACCAAGCACCTTCCACATTGTAATTCAGAGTAGTGAACTTCAGAAACAATGCTTGCCTCGTATCCCAGTCGGGCTGCCCTTTGCAGAAGAGTTTCTCCAGCGTTCTTATTGACAATAAGCCTTCGGGCTTCTGGCGGCATGGGACGACTTGGGGGAGTCTCCTGAGGGGCACTTGCAATCTGCAGCTGTGAGGGCTGAAGAGACAGGCAATAATGAGGGACTCTGCTGCTGCAGGCGATTGTACAATGCCTGTTCATGTGATTTGACTGGCGAAGAGTCACAGTCTGAAGGAGTCTCTGGTCGCTTCCAGATTCTCCTCATTAACTATGACCTGTCAAAATCATTACTGGATTCCACACCCCACCCATCCATCCTTAATAATTCATTGAAAATCCATTTCCCCTTCTCTCTCTTTTTAAAAGTGTAGTAGTGTCGGCTTCTAGATTTATACCATCTAAAAGTTTAAGATCAAAATCCTGAAAGAATCGGAGGAGCGCTCACAGATTTGTCCTGGAGTAAAGCGGATTGAGCGCTGCAGAACAATACAATGTGTTTTAAAGTAAACAGAAAGGGCTTGGAAGTACCACTACATAAGACAACAAGCTAAGCATTTAAAGTGGCTGATATTAGCCAAACCTGAAATATTAGTGGGACAACTGGGTTGAAATAAAGATACCTTCTCCTCAGCACTTTCGAGATCAGTGACATCATCTCCTGTCAGGGATGACCTCCTTCTCCTCTCCTGCAGTGCCAAATGTTTTGTTTTACACTGACGTTTCCCTGGTGGCTTCTCACAGTCGCCATGTTTCTGCAGCAGGGATGCAGCTTGGAAATCTTCTTCCTCGTCTGTGCACAGCACATCTGTCTTCCAGTTTTCTTTAATTTTCTGCTGCTTGGCAGCCAACCTTGAAACTGGAGTACAGCTTGGCTGGGCTTGCCTTTTGCTGTTTATATTGGTAGATGAAAGTGTCTTCATGTGCGGAGATGCTGGGAATGGAGGGATACCTAAATGGGGAGGAAAGGCATTGTACATTGCATAGTGTGTTGAAAGGAAAGAGAACACACACACCTAACATTATTTTAAAACTTTTACATTCACATTAAGCAATTCCACATTTGGACTATAAGCAATAAAAAGTAATTGTAATGGGCGGGTACATCTGCTAAACAAAGTTTGCTGTTCTGAGATCTAAGCACAGTAAACAACCACACAGTCTAGCACTGCACCATCTAAGCATCGTGGCAAAGTAGATATGAATCAGGCCTCCTTCTCAGTGTACTTGTTTATATGGATGCAGATGAGAGAAGAGGCTTCCTTACCTGTAATGACATGCTAGCAAAGTGGGAATATACTGCTCTTTCAGGTATAGAACTGCTGAAACCTTTCCACCTCAGGAAACCCATTTTTGCTTTTTGTAGAGCAGAGTGGAGTGTAAAATTCAAAGGACACAGAAATGGTTTCCATAATCAGAAACGCTGGTTGAGTGCCCAATTCCCATTTCTGCCTTTGAAAAAGTCTCCCTTTGTGCACCAAAAATGAGGAAAGCATTGGGTCTGTTTCTTGCAGCATTCTGAAAAGGGATTCATAGATCCAAACAGCAATTTCTCAGTGTTGTATGGCTCTTAACCATTAAGCAGCTGTCTCTCCTGTTTGCTGCATTGCAAGGACCTAACTTTCAAGAGTTGCCTTTTGCAAGGATGTCATGTACAGAAACAGGATATAGTGACCTTTTCAGTTTCTCTAAAATACCAACAATGCATTTCTCATAGCTTCAATGTTCATTCCACTTTTGTAACATTCTACTGACCATGCCTGAAGAGAGAAAAGGATTCCCCAAGACAGGAAATGTAAAGAAAGCAAAGAGGTTCATGATGAGTTTGTTTACATGACAATTTTCAGGTAAGAGGAATCAGAACTAAACTTCTACAGAACCCAAAAGGGACCAACAGAACAACTGGAACGAATAAAAATGAATGACTCGCTGTGGTTTTAGAGTTAGAACAGTATCTGAATTCACAGTGCATCAGATCAAGGTTTCTTAAATTCTGTTTCTGTAAGATCAAGCAATGTATGAATGGAATAGAAACCAAGGGCTTGACTCATGAGTCTGATCTGTCTATCTAATGAAGGATTCTCTTGTCTTAAAAATACTTTTAAAAAACGTATAAGAAAGTGGTGAATCCTCCAGCTGTTGTAGACTTAGGCCTAGCTTTCACCAGGGTGAAACTTGTGGCTTTACTTTTCAAGCAGAAAGTAGGGGCTTGCACTTCAATGTTCCTCTGTTCCAAAAATAAATAAATCTCCCCATACCTGGAAAACTAGCATGTTGCAAAGAAGGCTCGTTTTCCATATGATTGCTTTCCGGGCGCAGGGAGTCTTTTTGTATGGGAGAACATTCAACGATTCAGATCTCTGCTCTCAATAACAGAATTTTCTCCCATATAAAAACAAAAAACCAAAACTCTGCCTATCACGGTCTGAAATGGTAGAGGCCAAACTATGTGTTACATTAAATGCATGATTTGATTTAATATGTTTCAGGTTTTGTTTTTATTTTAAGACACAGCAGCTGCGATCTGGAGTACAGCACATGGGAAGGGCATTGACCCTTTCCCCCTGCACCACGGTCCTGATTAAAATCCCTCCCTTCTCCAGCTGCTATTTGCTCTTACAGGGAACCTGCTGTTGGTACCTATAGCAGCTCTGAGGAGCGATATTAGTCAGAACAACAGTGCAAGGAGAAAGGGTTAAACAAGAATTTAACATAACATATAATTTGACCCTCAGAAGCTCTTTCCCAAAGACCTGCTCCCAGTTGGAGATGAAATCTTATATTTCAATGTTATAGTAGGTTTCTACAGATTTTTATTGTGTATGACAGCTATGTTGCTTGTCATTATATTTAAATTGTCATTTTATTTCCTGTGAACTGGTTTTCAGTACAATCTATGTGTAGAAGATGCAGCATATACAAAACTGACGACGACTAATTAGGAAAGAGAAGAAAGAAGTGGTAAAGCAGGCTAGGTAGAAGAACTCAGCTAGTCTGCATTTAACCACAAAGCGGAAAAGATTTGGGAAAAGACACCTGTGCACCTTTCCTGTCATAAAGAGAATGGAATACAAGGAGGCCTCTTTCTTCCCTGCAGCTTTCCAGAGCAGGAAAAAATTAACTCAGAAGTTCAAACCTAATGGAGCAGTGAATTCCCACAAGTGGTTAAAAGACGCAGTACTCTTCATACTATCTTCCTTAATCTACACTCATTCATATGTGTCAAAAATTGTTATGAAATCAAAATCATTCCTGACTGGTAGACATGAAGGGGGGACTGTTATGAAGTCAAAAACTGTTAAGAATATCAAAAAGCAAAAATGACCAAAAAGAACCTACAGACAAAAATATTTTAGGTTTTTGGTATTCTCTCTCTCTCCCCCCCCCCCCCAATTTGAAGCGAGGAGGGAATCACACGACACAGACAGCACACACATCTAGGATGTGGCATTAAAACACAATTAGCACCACACACTACAGATTTGGCAAAACAAGCATAAGTGGTTTAATAGTGGCACTTTAAGTCCTTTATATGATCATAGTAAAATTTTATATTATATATAATATAATATAAAACTTCTACCCAAAAAACTACTGACAGCTTCTTAGCACTGGTGGCAGCATGCGTCACTAAGTAATGCTAGATTTCCCTAGTAATCTCTGCATACCTTGTTCATTGTCACTTGTTTTGAGGGACTCTTCAGACCAACTTCTATTGCTTTTGACCTCTGACCTTTTCTTGGTGTGCCTTTCTTCTGTGCAGTCTTTGACCTTTGCAGTGGCCTCTGGCTGAACAGCCTCAGCTAAATCTTTCCTGCTTTGCCGGCCCAACTTGCCGGGTGGGGATCTCTCTGGCGACACCTGCTGCTCCCACAGTTCCCTAAGATGCTGCAGGTGACGCTGCTTTTTGGGATGGAGCCCTGTTAATTCAATGCACACCTTCAGGTTGGTCACCTCATTACAATTGGGCTCTTCTAAGTGGTTAGAGGAATTGTTTGTCATTTCCCTCTCAGGCCAGTCATCTAATGGAAAAATAACTAAAAATTAATCAAAAGGCCCTCAACTTGAAACAAAAGCTATAGTTCACTTGTGGGGCAGATTGTTTCAGCTTCACCACCACACTATGCATTTTTAAAAGATTAGCTCAGGAGGGGTTTGCATGCACTACAGCAATTTGCATTGGCCAAAGATTACGTTGTCCAATGACTATTCTTGTACCTTGTAGGTACCCAAACATAATTCAGGCGAGGATTTGGGATTGGCACAACACAGGTCATAAATGGACATAGGTTAATCCAAAGAGTGTTCACTTCACAAGCCATGCCTTAAAGAGTGACCAACTTGGCCGGGTTACCTTTGGAGTTCTTCCTCTTTTTTGCTTTTGATGCAAATTCATCTTCCTGCTCCTCTACAAAGTTTTCTTTAAGGCTTCCATCGTTCTGCATTTTCTCACCAGAATGTTTACGCTTCCTGTCCTGGTGGGGGCACAGGGCCTGGTTGACATCTTCTGAGGACTGGTCACTGGCCTTTTCATATACAGTAAGTCTCTCCACACAACTGTCTGCTGGAGGACCTTTCTCCTCAGGAACTTCAAAACCGTGGTCCTGGGTGCTCTCTGTATTATGAAAATCACCTTCATTTAAAACAAAACAAAAAACAAAAAGGGTTACCACATCACTAACTCAACGAGCATCTCACGCAATTGCTTCCATCTCTTCGGAGCAATTGTAGCACCAAGTGCGTACTTGTAAAGAGAATTTACGAAGTAGATGAAAAAGTTTAGACACAACTATGGATTTTGGTAAGGATGAATATTATTACATCAAGGACCAATAGGAAAACTAGACATACAGTAATATTGCTGGTATTTCACTAGGAAAAGAAGGTATGATGCAAAATTTTTTTTTTCTCATGATGCAAAATAACCAGTTGTCATGAATTAATTCTAGCGGCTCCAAGTCAAATTTGCAAACCCAGGGAATGAAAGACTACAGAGTGTGACGACACACCATAACCTGAACTGCTGGAAACACTTATTGCAGGGATGGGAAACCCTTTTCTGTTGAGAGTCACGTTCCCTGGAGAGTAATTAATCAGGGGCCACATACTGAGGGCCAGAGTGAAAAGGGAGAAGGGCCAATCCGATTTGCTCACTCTCTCTGCTTCCCACCCCTGCAACCTGCATGAAATTAGGCTGACACTGAAGGTGGCCCTCTCTGACCTATGACACCACCAGTATCCACGTATTCGGGGATTTAGTAGTGCAGTTAACATATTGCAATGCCACTCGTCTTCAAAAAGTCTACAACTCTCTTCCTTTTGTGCAGCAGGCCTTGAAAACCTGGCTGACATTTTGTATCCTCAAGGTTATGCTTAACCTTAGTCAAGGATATATACAATATAACAAAAACCACAGTCTTCAACCAACAGACAAACATTTCTGAACTAGACCTAAAAAAATCAAAGTTGTATATCAACAATGCATAAGAAGGATCCCACGCCTTGAACCTTGAATTTTTAAATTTTAAAAACTTTTTTTCCCCCTGTGCAATCCTGTTAAAGCTTCTTTGGCCTTCCCACATTATCTTTCTCTGCAGATAAGGGTTTTGTAAAGGATGCAGCCAGAGCCCTCTTCTCATGTATCTGCCTCTGGTCTCCTTTGTTCCCACCCTCCCGCACATTCCTCCTCTAATTTATCCCATCAATCTTATCACCCGCTTAACTTCCTCCTCTTCCACTTTGCTGCCTGCCTTATCTTCTCCTTCCATCAGCCCCCTTCTTAAAAGTTTGCCTGACACCTGCTACTTCAAAAAGCAGACTGAAATGAGTTTTGAAACCCAGCAAAGGAAGATTATAAAACAGTGAGGGTTAAACTGAGCCAATTTACAGGAGCAGCTCGTTTGCATTGAAACTTGATGATGTCAAAGCACAAGAATCTGCACAATAATTAGTGTTGTTGCTATTATTATGAGTTAGATTTACATGCAGATAAAACTGACAGTAGATTAATAGGACTAGGTTACCCTCCTATCATAATATTTTTGGTTACATTGAAACAACGTTTGCCTGGGACTGGTTTATAGGAAGGGTTCAACATGTATTGAGATTATAGGGTGAAGAGAACAACATCATGCTCCAAACATTAGCTTTGATGAACTCATGATGACCAGCAATCTAAACAGGTGTTTCCCTTAACACAGTTCTAGGCGGTTCTTAGTGTGAGATTTTTTTTTTTAAAGGGGGTGTATATCTCAAGATGACACACAAAATGAAACTTCCTTTTTTTAGCGTGTGTGATTTTGCTGAAATATATGATCTTTTACAGATAATGAAGAAAATGAGGTATAAAATTTTGTTTGCATTAAAAAATGATGAGCAAGGCACACAACACTGGATCAAATCTACAAAACGTTTGGATCTGCAAACCTGGAAAGAAGGAAAATACTAAGACTTATTTTTCCTCTGGTATAAAGACTTGACTGGTGGTATTTCACAGTCTTTATTATTCGATGTTCTATTGATGGATGCTGGAAGAAAGTATTCGCTCTAATTTTGTATAAAGCTTCATTAGTGAATACAAGCAAGCTTCTTGCAAATATTTAGAGGATTGGGATGTTGCTAGCCCAGAGAAAAGTTCATGATTTGAAGATTATAAGTAAACCTGAAATATGATTCTAGAGCAGGGGTCAGCAAACTTTTTCTGCAGGAGGCTGGGTCCACTGTCTCTCAGACCTTGTGGGGGGCCGGACTATATTTGGGGGTGGGATGAACGAATTCCTATGCTCCACAAATAACCTAGAGATGCATTTTAAATAAAAGGACACATTCTACTCAGGTAAAAACACACTGATTCCTGGACCGTCCGTGAGCTGGATTTAGAAGGCGATTGGGCCGGATCCAGCCCCCAGGCCTTAGTTTGCCTACCCATACTCTGGAGTATTAATTCATAGTTACATAAGAATTTTGCAAACCAAGCTTAAACCAAACAGTGGCGTAGCGTGGGGGGTGCAGGGGGGGCCGGCCGCACCGGGCGCAACATCTGGGGGTTAGGGTTAGGGGGCGCAAATCCACGGGTTAGGGGGCGCAAATCCACAGGTTAGGGGGCGCAAATTACTTGCCTTGCCCCGGGTGCTGACAACCCACGCTATGCCACTGAAACCAATAGACCAACCATTTAAACGAAACACTAAGGCATACAACCATCAAGCACAGCTCCCATATAACTATCATTAGTTCCAATGGGTCTTGAATAACAAGAGCTCCAGTGGACCTCAGATGGATTACACTCCAGGCTGTTAACCTGTTTTTGACCTGAACCATAACAAAAATCTGCTGAATAGGTTCTCTACCATTTCCTCTGATGCCACCGCCTTCTCACTTAGGATTTGGGTTAGAGATGTGAATCAGCCTAAGTCCAGTTTCTAAAACAAGTTCAGGTGTTTGGACCAACCCCTAACCCCCATTCTATCAAGAGTGGATTTTTAGGAAACACATTATGCCCACATGTGTGCTACACTTGCAGTTCAGAATCAGCAGTAACAGAAGGGCCCAGAGGGAGTGGGGGGGCAGGAATACACACAGGGATTTGGTCAACAAACCAGTCTCTATGTGAAATTGAAATAAGGCTAAAAACAAAACAAAACCCAACTGACTGATAAGTCCAGCAACTAAGAAGTCAAATATAGGGGGAAAGTTTCTGTTCTACCGCAAGAGCCTGATAGAAGATGACTTCACTAAACTTTTTTATTAGCATTCCGTACCAGTTTGCTACCTACTGAGAATCTGTTTGGGGAGGAGGGGAGCTTTAAATCAAAGACAGTTCTTCTTACAGATAAGAAAGCACACAGGAATATCAGCCTAAAACAAGGTCATTTCCCTCATTTAACAATCTGGGAATTCCCTACATCTAAAAACCAGGCAAAAAGGAGACCCTGAATTTACAGAGATGGTGAAGTCAAGTAACCATCTGCTGCATGTGTGTGTTTCATGCAAGCTTTCCTTACAACTCCTCAGGATAAGGCCATTTCAGGTCTTTCTTGCACTCCAAATCTACCACCACAAATTGCATGCATTTTCCAGCTTCAGTCCAACCATGATAACACAGAAACTAAAATACGACCTTGCATTCCACAGCAAGAATGAAAATAGTCTACTTCAAGGACTGTTTGTTGCCCAGAGTACACTTATCATACTTGGAGCAACAAATAATTTTTAACTTTGCCTTAAGTATATGTGAAGGGGATGCGGGTGGCGCTGTGGTCTAAACCACAGAGCCTAGGACTTGCCAATCAGAAGGTCGGCGGTTTGAATCCCCACGACAAGGTGAGCTCCCATTGTTCAGTCCCAGCTCCTGCCCACCTAGCAGTTCGAAAGCACGTCAAAGTGCAAGTAGATAATAGGTACCACTCCAGCAGGAAGATAAACAGTGTTTCTGTGCACTGCTCTAGTTTCGCCAGAAGCAGCTTAATTCATGCTGGCCACATGACCTGGAAGATGTCTGCGGACAAACGCCGGCTCCCTCGGCTTATAGAGCGAGATAAGCGTCGCAACCCCAGAGTCGTTCACGACTGGACCTAATGGTCAGGGGTACCTTTACCTTTAAAGTATATGTGAACAGAAAACAAGCAAGTTCACTTCATTATAAAAATGTCCTTTATCTTCTTCAAACATGGTAGCAGACATGTTTCCTTTCTTCAGTTTAGTTCTGACCCGGGGAACTTCTTTAGGAAATGTTATTAGACTACCCAGACTCTAAAATTATCAAGTGTTCTCATCCAAAAGTATATAACAATTGGCAAAAGCCAGCCTATGTTAGTCACAGCTAAGCCCAACATAGACTACATTCCTATGGGTCTGAATTTAATGGAAGTTAGTTCTCAGGGAAACTTACACCAGAGTAAATACCCTAGGACTATACACCATTCACATGCACTCGTACCTGCACTGAAAATAAACGGGACCCAAACTGCAATCCTATGACACTTACCTAGAAGTAAACCCCATTGAACTCAATAGGGTTTACTTCAGAGTATGCACTGAAAGTCACGTCTTATCTATCAAATAGGTATAATAAATATATTACCCAGGTCTAGGGATAGGGGAGAAATTTGTTTGGTTTGAAACTAATTTTCACTTCCTGAATCCATATGAAAACCAAAGCACAACTACTCATGAAATTTCATGCTTTTCTGAATTTTACAGTGCAGCTCTCCAACCAAAATATGCATACAAAAATGTGTATTGAGAAAAGCACAAACAAAAATGCTTACGTTAGTGAAGATAACATTAAAAATGTATTACCTATGGGGAAAGTGCTTGCAAAAAATATGTATAGTAAGATAACTTATTTCTTGCAAATTTAAAAAAACCACACATAAATGACAACAGAAATTGGCCAAACAGAATTTAAGATTGGAAAAATAAGAAATCAAAATTGACAGAGTAATACATCCCTATTCCGAGCCCTACATGAAGGAATACAAACTATCAGCTATCCTATACTTCTGCCACATGCAGGATGTTTCCACCTTTGTTTATTTCTTCCTCCACAACAAATCATGGATTTGGCTTTTTTATCACTGGCAAACATGCAAGACAAATAAATGTTTGTCACTTTGCATTTTCATTGTGCTTAACAGTCTTGTTCATTCTGAGCAATCTCCCCAAAATGGCCTTGATCTTCCCAAAATGAGACAAATGAAAATATCTGTCAGAGGAATAGAGAAGCACTGAATTAGTTTGTTCCTCCCAAAAGAAGAATTAACAACTTCTGTGTATGTCTCTTCCTCATAAACCTTATAAAGCAGCAGAAAGAGAATGACAGCCCTGGAAAAATATTCCTAGACAGAATGAATGGAAAATATCAGAGGCACAATGTCAAATGTAGAGATCATAATTTAGTCCCCACCCACTCACACAAATCTCCTAAATTCTTGGGTTAAAAATAAATAAGTTTGGTTTGAGGAACCCAGATATCTCCAACATGCTAGGGATTCATTCTCAATATAATTCCTAATAGCCTGACAGATATAAGCATTTCTCTTCTGCTTGTCATACATTATACCCACTGTTCGTAAATTCATTTTAAACAACAAGTGCATTTTAAAATCATCTAATCCAATGTTTTCTTACATTCTGGTAGTTGAACAACACTTATCTCCTGAATTAAAGTTGATATACATCACCCTTACACCTGAAAAATGTTTACTTTTTTAGAGGTTGAAGGTAGGAGTAACAATTATCCCCCTCACTGGAAACTATGCCTTTGTCTCAACAGGGTCATGAAACCAAGGGTGTTTCTTGACCAGAAGAGCCAGCTTAGAGCAGCAACTCTTGCAAAGATGCAATTGGTAGCCTCCTCTTGAGCTTGAGTAATGCTGCTGAATTTCTGCATGAGGAATGATTGAAAGATCCAACGACATCTGAGGCAGAGATGCAAGAGGATCGCTTGCCAATCAGCAGAGGCTGATTGGAAGGAGGCAAGTCCACAGCAGTGAATCATGCAGAGACCCAGCCAGAGCTTCCTCTGCAAATGAGTACTTGGTACTTGCAAGAGCTTTTTAATTGGTTAATTTATTTCTTGCAGCAGACAGGTAGTTTAGGAATCATCCTATACTTCAGCACTCTGCTTTCCAAAACAAACAGGAAAAGGGTTATGGATCTCACTGCTTTTGCTCCATGGCCTGCGGGGAAGATTCGCTGTTCCACTAGTTGTCCCACTTTAGGTTTCTTTGGTGCAGAAGAGTGGTCATGCTGCAGCAGCTAAAGCCTTAAAAAGGGTCAGGATGCCTAAAAATTATAGTATTTCTCAAAGAACGAATGACACTTCCTTTTAGCACTATTAAGCCGCCATGCCCATTTCAAATGGATCCATATCCCAGGCTGCTTAAATCATTCCTCTGCTGAACACATCCCATAATTTATCACATTTGTGGCAAAGAAGCTCTCCATAGCAACGTTTACAAGTCTCCTTGGCAACAAAGCAGTTTTTGCTATGGCTCTCCCCGTTCCTCCTGATTTTTAAACTCCCTGCAAAAAAAGAATACAGAGGCTTGCCTCTCATTTCGGTTTTCGCATTTTCAGGTTGGATGTACCTGGCACCATTTGGCCCTCTACCCCCCCAAAAAAAAAATTATGCAATTCACCGGTAGAGAATTGCTACGCATTTTCAAATGCAGTGGAAATATCCTGGAGGTCAGATGAATCAATTGTTTTAGGAAACTTTCTCTCTGTGCCTCAGTTCTAAGTCCACTTCAGTACATGCCGATGCATGGATAAATATTATTTAAAATGAAATAAATTTGCACCAATCCGTCTGCAGGCAGGCAGCACAATGAACATTGCTGTAATTTGTTTTGCACCACTGCACCAGAAAAAACATTCAGAGCGCACTTATGAGAATGAAAATAATTAACTGATTATTAAGGATGAATCTAGAAAACAGAAATTAATACTTTGACCAATCCTATGAGAGCCACTGCTTTTATTCAGACCATTTAAACTTAGCAACCAGACCTAGGAGTTGGGCATTGCAGAAACTTGACTCAAACTGCTGGCAAGTGTTACAGCCTTTCTTCCACTATATTAGGCATGTTCTAGGCTGCACTTGAGCAGGCAGATGCTTCGACCTCCCCAGCATTTTGCTTGCTTGAATGAGACTCTGCCTGAGTGTGGCAGTTCCACATGCACACCACAAAAGACTCCACTCATATAAGTTCACAGTAGCCCAACTACTCTTGCTATAAGGAAGGGAAGTACAGACAGTTACCTGCAGACATGCAATCGCTTCCTAGCCTAGACTTTCCCTCTCACCATTTCAGGTCTGCTGCAGTGAGCCAAGTGGCTGGCCTCTAGCACCACCTAATCCTAGTTGGAAGATGCTTGAGCAAGTGGCTCCCCAAAGGGTTTACTCAGCCAGCACAACTCTGCACTGAAAAAAGGGTTCCTATGGAGTTTTTAAAAAACCACCTGGACCTCATAGGTTTCCCGCCCCGCTCACTAATCACTCATGCGGCTGTATGTATGGAGTGGGCCCACAAATGGAGGAAAAAGGACCACCTGTGTTCAGGTAATAAGCAGCACTGAGAACCAATGGGGCATCTTACTTCTCCACAGACTTCCTGCTTTGGCAAGAATCTTCCCTTGGAGAACTTAAGACATGCCAAAGCCTCAGCTAATTCCACTTCGGTCAGAGATAAGGAAAATCACCAGTACTCAGTCTTTTACTATCACATCTAACTTTGTTTTGCTGGTATTTGGGGGGGAAAGGTGGAGAAAAGAATGCTTTTTACCAGGATTTTTTATTTTTAACTTGGGTTTTTTAAAAATAATAATAATAAAAGTTTGCCATAGGTATGTAAGAGCCCCAAAGGAGGCAGCTAACAGTTCCCGTAAGGGCCTGAGAACATTCTGTCCAATCTCAGATCTATAAACGAAAAAAGCAAAGCAAAGAAATCTACCAGTCCAGAACGTAACAGGCAGCAGAATTAAGTGGTAAAGTGGACTATAATATAGCACTTCAGATGGCAAGGGAGGTTACCATTTGTAAATGCCCCTACCTCACGGGGGGGGGGGGGGACTAACATAGTAGAGAGAAAGGATTTCACTGGCCTCTATAGTTTTCTAATTGTAGACCGTTGTATTTGAGGGTCTTTTTACACATAGAAAAACCTTCGAAAAAGAAACCTCACCTCACTGTAGTTTGTGTACAATCCATTCTGTTGTATGTGTTAAACCCCTTTTCCAGGTCACATTGTACCTAAGAATAGTGAACTCTCAGGACCTATCTTTATGTAGCCAAAAGAACCACCATCCACACACAAGAGGGAGATATCAAAAGGCTTGTGGAAGCCCCAAGGTTTGTGGACATACAACAAAAATATTTAGGGGGCGGGGGAGGAAGGGAATGAAAAACCACCCAAAACATCCCAACAAGGACAGAGCTTGCTCAATGGCCACAAAATAATTAATGTCTGGCGAGGGTCAGAAAATTGGGGAACAGGCAGAATGGAGACCTTTGGGAGAGACACGGCTGGCTGGAATCCTGAATAGGAATACTCCACACTGCAATGTTTTGTTAAGCTCCCAGCTATGCTACTAAAGATCAAAATGTTATCCAGATTTAAGGCTCTCAAGGCCGACTATAAACGTGGTAACATTAGATGTAAGACACTGATCAACTGAATAACAGCAACTCTCCATGGGAAAAGCTGAACCTGAAAACTTTCTGACTATATCAGGTACTTATGCCAATTGGCATGATGAATGTCAGGTGCTTGGGTTCAAAATGCCCTGAAGTACCAAAAAACTAACACTAAAGGCTTGCTGCTCAGCTGTCTTTACTAGCTGCTGTTGCAAGGAGCAAAAAGTGAATAGACGTGGCAAACTTTTGTAGTGATGCTCTGAAAACTTTCCGTGCTTTGCAGGCATAGTAACCATAGACATCACCACATCAAAGAAAAATGCACTTTTAAACATCTCGTCTACCACATTGGTTTTAATATGTTTATTAATTTTTAAAAACTTTATGCAATCAGCCTTCCTTTACCACCTTCAGATGGCTTAGTCTGCAGGAGTCTCATTTTTTCATTTTGCTGAAATCAATGCAGTCATACCTTGGTTCGCAAATGCCTTGCGAGTCAAACGTTTTGGCTCCCGAACGCCGCAAACCCAGAAGTAAGTGTTCTGGTTTGCAAATGTTCTTTGGAACCCGAATGTCCAATGTGGCTTCTGTGGCTTCCGGTTGGCTGCAAGCCAATCCAAGAGCTTCCTGCAGCCAATCAGAAGCTGTGCTTTGATTCCATTCAACTTCTGAGGTACCACTGTATGTCTATTCCCTAAGGCCTAAGCAGAACAGAATTGACAAGATTCCAGCCTTTGTGTGTTGAAACTTTTTTGCAAAGCTAAGCCCTGTGATGTGCACAAAACTTTTATGGACCACAGGTATGAAATTTACGGCATGCAATGCCCTAAGAGAAAATTTAATGAAAATGATTTATAGGTGGTACATGACACCAGTCAAGCTTGCAAAAATTTATCATTTGCCCGACAATAAATGTTGGAAATGTAACGAGACTGAAGGCACATTCTTTCATCTTTGGTGGACATGCCCAAGGATTAAGACATTCTGGGAGATGATTTATAACGAAATGAAAAAGATATTTAAATATACTTTCCTGAAGAAACCAGAGGCCTTTCTCCTGGGCATGGTCGGCCAAATGGTGCCAAAGAAGGACAGAATTTTTTTTATGTATGCAACAACAGCAGCAAGAATACTTATCGTGAAGTATTGGAAGACACAAGATTTACCCACCCAGGAAGAATGGCAGATGAAGTTGATGGACTATATGGAACTGGCGGAAATGACTGGCAGAATCCGAGACCAGGGAGAAGAGTCAGTGGAAGAAGACTGGAAAAAGTTTAGAGACTATTTACAGAAATACTGTAAAATTAATGAATGTTAGAAAAATGTTGGAATGAAGTTATATGGCTTGAGTAGAAATGTTATAAGGAATTAAATATAAATAGATTAATAGAGTATTAAAGGGAAAAATAAGGTTAGAATGTGTTAAGATAATTATAGGATAGAAAACAGAGGAAGATGGAAAGGAATTGCTGAAACAATTAATAGAAGAGGAATACAAAAAGGGAGGTGTGAGGAGGTCGTGGAAATAAGTGAATGAAAGATAAGATATTGAAACTGATGTTGATTTGATGTTGTTTGATGTGGTTTTTTGTTTTGTTTTGCTAGTTTATGTAGTGTTTTTGTATTGTATTGTATTGTATTGTATTGTATTGTATTGTATTGTTCTTTTTTTGTAGTGTTTAAATTGTTGGAAAAGTAATAAATATTATTATATGAAAAAAAACCAAAGTAACTTGAAGTTAATCACATTACATGGAAGTTAAGAACCGAGCTATATAGGACAGTCACTGTGGGGATCAGCAACCCTATGGCACCTTTGCCTCCCTGCAAGGATAACATTTGATAGTATTTACTATGTGCATCAAGATAATCAGGTAGTGAGCTATCCTGCCCCTCCCCCTTCAATGGCCACCAATTACGTGGAGCAGAAGCAGGAAGATTCTCCTGATGGCCCTGGTTGATGCAGTGAGTACAGCTGAATCTAATAGCCACAGGAAATGAAAACCTTGCCACAGGATGCCAATCCCCTGGCAACAGCAATGTGTAATCTGGCTCCAAGACATAGTGTAATCCATTTTATCAACTATTTGCTTCTTGCACACAGGTGTTCTAAATACTGCAGATTTTAAAGAACCGATAAAATCCTCTTAGTTCACAGCAAACCTAAAAGTGCAGATACTCCACCCCTCTCACCTTTTGCAAAAGCAAATGAAAATAACAGAAAACATACAATGCCCATTTTCATTTTCAGGGACCCTGTTGTATGTTCCATCCTCAAGAGAGATTGGTGCGTCCTATTTGTGGCACTCGCTCCCTAGTTTTAGGCAGGCTGTAAAAACTGTTTATACTGCCTGGTGTTCATTGGGTTTGAATTCCACTCTGATTTTGTTTTGGCCGCTCCGTTTTTTAAAAAACAAACAAACCACCCAATAATAAATAATAATAGTAATAGCAACAACTGAAATCTTTGAGATGTTGTTGGTGTTGTCAATAATAATAAATAATTTTAGTAACAACAACATCCCAAAGATTTCAGTGCCTTTGAAACAATGGAGCCTTGAAGAATGAGGCATCATAGCAAGGAGTAAATGTCAACTTGGAAGAAAAAAATACCGCTGCTGGATAACGTAAAGTGTCAAGTTATGGTCAATCTTACACTTGCGCATGCGTAGAAGAACAGTTGCAGTGGAGTAAATAACCTGAATCGTGTCCCTAGATAACCCATTCCAACAGAATTCGTCCTCACATCCGCACCAGCAGGATCACAGCAACATGGTGCTCCCTTCACAAAACTTATGTTTGCCTCCCTGCAGCATGCTATGCACCCAATCAACCTCCATGCTGAGAGACCTTTTTGTCTCCTTCCTTCTTTTATTCAAACCCTGATTTGTCCTTCCCTTCCTTCCTCACACCATTAGTTTCTTGGGCTCCAGCTGCCTCTGAAAAAGACAGCTCTTCCCTTCACCCTATTGCTTGATGAGGATGTGTATGAATCACCCCTCCACCCACCGTATCAGCTGGGGGAATAGACACAGACTGCAACTGCTTTCCGTTTAACTGAACAGCACTTTTGAGTTTTCAGGGCTCATGGGAAGCGCACTGAAACACAAGCAGTTACTGAAACTGAAGGAAGCCACAAAAAGGAGGAGGAGGAGCAAGCAGAATGGGGCATCAGGTCTCCAGGTTCAGAAGGAAGCCTAGGATGCATTCTTCAACTACCTGAACTCTGCTGAGCATAGCTGAGAAGAAAAGACCTTCTTCAAGAGTCTTAGCCTAGCCAAGCGCTCCCCAACCTTGTTCTATGCTGGATTAACAGTGTTTATCAAATACAGGCAACAACAGGGGTTACGTTCCTGCCTGCCCCCACACACATTGCTGAAGCGCACATAAGCCTGCTCCACTCTGTTATGCCCCCACCCTGCCCCCTTTTCCCAGGCACGCATGCGCAGTTGCGCGTCAATTGGAAGCGCACAAATCGTTGCCTGTAGATCTGGATTTTATAGATGAATATATGAATTTGTGGCCAACCCATTATGAGATGGCAACGTAGCAACTTGTAACTAACATCTCTTATTGACTCAGTTTACCAGCCACGGCAGACCAGCCCCCACAAAGTTACACACACTCTAAAGAACACCCATTTTTCTATTAGCAAGTTTGTGGGAAGGGAGAAGTAATAGGTTATCACATCTAAAGAGGTTTGGATACACTGAGGCGACAAACCCTCCAATCTTTTTGTTCATTGCACACTTACTGCTGCTGAAATCACTAGAAATTAGCAGGTACTTCTTCCATTCTAATGGTGGGAAGAATACAGCCAAAATCAAGAACAAATCACCCCCAATTTTAAAAGGTAATGGGCAGCTGTTGGGGCACTAGATTGGCTCCACCAGTATGGCCAGGCTGCGTTGGCGTCACCACTGCCCAGCTCCCACATCACCCTGGTAAGCAGCAAGCAGCAGTGCTGGCAGGAGTTCAGAACTACGGTGCTGCCACACCAGCTGGCCCTGTTGATTCATGGCATAGTTTTATTCTTTACTGGTCTGATGGAAGTTGACAAGCCTATGAATGGAAAATTTGTGCACAGAACAGTTTGCTGATATGGAGGGAGAGGGCAGGCTTCTACTACACAATACAGATCACCACATTGCAGTGGCTTTCTGCAAAAAAAGCAACAACACACACACAATGTTAACGTTCACACTCTTCAAATAACTAAATGGAAGGTTTTCTGATTATATGACTTAGCTCAACCCTCCCATTACCTGTCTTCCTTTCTCCCTGCTTAAGACAACAGAGAAGCCACACTAAGACCGACGCAACTTTTAAGCTACACAAACGACGAGCTGCAGTTGACAAATGTTTACATGAAAGAAACTTGTTTTCACTTCTTGTCAAGGGAAACTTAGTGGGCGATATGCAACATTAGTCATATTCAGAGAAGACCCACTGACATCTACTGTTATCAAATGGTCTACTCTATGACTAATGTTGTATATCACCCAGTAGGTATTGCTATGACTGTGCAGCAGCTTTTTGGAGCTGAATGCTTTAACATCTACGTACAGTGGTACCTCGGATTAAGTACTTAATTCGTTCCGGAGGTCCGTTCTTAACCTGAAACTGTTCTTAACCTGAAGCACCACTTTAGCTAATGGGGCCTCCTGCTGCTGCCACACCACCGCCACAGTGTTCTGTTCTCATCCTGAAGCAAAGTTCTTAACCCGAGGTAATATTTCTGGGTTAGCGGAGCCTGTAACCAGAAGCGTATGTAACCCGAGGTACCACTGTAATGGCATCGCCATGTTTTGCTCTAAATGACTACAGGAGGCACACAGAAATTTCAAAAAGGCATATAAAAACTTTGCTTACATCTGTCATTGTCATTTTGCCCAGCAATGGCATCTTCCAAAGTGACAGACTTAGGTTTCTTTTCATTATTTCCTTTCAAGTTTTCCCAGTCTGCTTGGTTGAATCTGCAGACCTCCGGGTCTTTGGTTGCTACGTGGCCTTCTCTCTCTTTCATCTCCAACTCTGAGAAGCGCATCATTGCACGCTAGAAAGAGAATTGATATGGGGAAGAAAGACACCTCACAATAAGAGCTACTTCATTTACCTTACCTTCTATGAAAAGTATTTCCAAAAGAAAATATCTGCTCAAACCCAAAGTTTTGAGATACACACAATTCTATATAAAGTTTTAAAATGCCATGCAAGGCATGTAGTATCTATGCACAAATGATATACAGTTCTTCCATATATAAAAGTAAATAACATTATATATATATATATATTTATTTATTTATTTATATATGTGTATTAAAAAGCATTGTCTTTTGAGAGGTATAACAAAGAAACAAAACATAAACTGTACAATGAATAAAGACGACCATGGCCCACAACTTCCCTTTGTGTACTTGGAAATGAAATTTTAACTCAAAGGTTTATGCAAGATTCTAGTAATAAAAATTTGAAGAACTGACCTCACAGTAAGCAGCAGGTAGACATAAAATACTGTCCTCTTGTAATCCTTCCATCTATGTAATTAAAATGGGCACTCAATGGATCATTTAAATTTTAGATAATTTCATCCATTTTTATAAGCATCAACTAATTCTTTCTTTTTTTAACAACGCAAAACAATTTGGCTTAACTCATTCTTTCACAAATCTAAAAAATAACCTACAATACTTGCCATCATTCAACGTCAAATTCACTACAGCTTCTATTCCTTTAAGCTACATTTCTGCTTGGTAAAGAAGTTGCATTAAACCGGCTAACATATGGCTGCTACTCCTTTTTAATCAAATGTCCTGTATGAAATAATCATCAGAACTTCTGCCTTTCCTTTGGTATTTCATAGTGCTAGCCAAACACAGGCAAGCTATAGCAAACTACCTTTAAAAACAAACATGTCATGCATTCTTCAGCTTCCTTTCACTACTACATGTTATGCTTATGAGATTTAATTATTTGTTACACCAATTAACTACATATATTTCTTATCTATTAACGCTCCAATACCCCTGGCTTCATAGCAGAACCCGATATACACAAGATTACCACTGCTAGTTAAGTTCAAGATAGACTTATAGAGTTGTACATATTTCATTCTCAACTGTGAACTGTGTTTTTTTAAAAACTGCTTTGGTAGTTAAGCCTCAGAACTCACCTGCAGAGCCCGCTGTTCTCGACTAAGTTGGCTAGAATCTGCATACAGTTCTGTCGTAACACACTTGAATCGATCACCTACGTAACCAGCAGAGTTTGCGATTCTCTTTGCCAGGTTAGATGGCTTAGGTTTCAGGAATTTGCAATCATTAGGTTCCGTGCCCTCAGTTCCCTCTTTGGCGTATGCCTGACTGACTTCCATACTTGACTGCGTGTTTCCCATACAAAGCTGTTTAGCATCATCTGGCATTTTGCAAAAGGACATAGCTAGGCCATCGTTTCCGTGAGCAGCCTCCAAGAACACAGAGGAAGTGGGAACCGTTAACCTCTCCCTATTCTGGCTCAAGGAAAGGTCCTCTTTCCTTAAGTTGAACATCGATGGGTGTGGGCTCTGGGCTTGCTTGAAGTTATAAACTTCATGGAAATTGCTTCTCCCACAGTCTTCTCTCATCACAATGAAATCTCTGTGGGGGAAGCCTTGTTCTACCTTGTGCTTTGTGGGGTCGCTTGCTTGATTACTGCTTTCAACAGGAAAGCTAGGTTTCGTCAGGTTCGTTTCACCTTTCACATCTTGCTCCTCTCTCGGTTCTGCAAACAGGTGCTTGTCACTTTTGGTAGTATTTTTACCATGACTTGAACTTTGGTGCAATTTCACGTTTCTGTCTGCAGGTACTTCAAAATGTAGTTTTGTGCTGGTTTCCAGCATCTCAGGCAATCGGTTTCTCAAGGCAGGGTCTTCATAACGGAGCCGTTCATGCGATCTAGACCTCCTTTCTGATTTCTCATCTTTCAGCTCCAAAGCTGTATGGGGTAACAGCATTGGGTGTACCATACCCATGCCCAAAGCATCCTGGTAGGTCATGAACTCACCTCGGCTGGTTGGCAGGCTGTATGGAATGGTAGGTTTGGGAGCTAGATGTCCAGGGAAAAGACTCCCATTGGGTAACAGAACAGGGTGAGGATATACAGGTCCTTTCCCATGTAGAGACAAAGGGCCTATAGCTAAGCCTTCTGGAACTGGATATGGGAGATAGCTTCTCGGATAGGGCAATGGTGGAGATCGGAACGCATCATTGGGAGGGAAAAATATGGAAGTTGGTGCAAGGGTGTTCTCATTTGCTTTGAAGATAGGTTCTGGATTATTGCATTTAGCTGCCTTATTACTATGCTTTGAAGATGCTGCTGCTAAAGGTTGTCCTATGTGCTGTATGACAGATGCAGTGGTCTCTGCGGAGCTAGTTGTCTTAGGGCAATCGACACTGGCATTTGGAGCAGGAGAAGCAGATGCTGGGCGACCTCCGCTTGACACAGACCCTGAAATATTACTGACAACTGCTTCTGTACCCCCCATCCTAGGGCAAGAAGAACTCCGCTGCTGTGGCGTCACCCAGTCCAATGCTTTGTTTTTCAACTGCATGTTTTTACCACCGTTATCTTCATTGGGACCAGGAACAACCCAGGAGGAAGGCGCCGTGCTGATTATTTCAGGTCTATAGACAGGGCAACCGCTTCCAGGAGAAATGGTTTCTTTTGGAAGATCACCTCCAGGTGAAACCAAGCCACTTCCGGCCCTGCTATGAACCAGCACAGTTGGCGCCATTTTCTTAACATGATCAGATTTGGTTGTCTCCATGTCAACAACTTTTGATGACAAATCCAATGGTTTGTCTATAATCTCTTTGGTAACAGTTTGTTGTTTTTCTAACAATGGAGGGGATCTGCTGTCCTTCCTGTCATGACCTGTTTTCCTTGCATGCACTGTAGGCTGCTGAGAGATTTCGCCTGTGTCGTGTGTTTTAGGAGCTTTCCCCCCGGAGACTCTTGGAGGAAACTCATTGCTTACATTCACGTATGGCTTTGGGAGTGTAACTGAAGAAGGAGACGTCGAAATCCTGGAAAAGTGTTTCTGAAACTCCGAGTAAGCGTCCCCAACCTGCGTCGGGAGGTGAACTCTAGGTGATGGTCTCGGTGAATGAGACAAGAGAACAGTGGGGTCTGTGGGCATATTACTAGCCGCTGGCTTTGCAGATGGGACTCTGGGAGGCTTGCTGTTCTGGATATGTGGATAGGCATGAGAGTCTACAGGAGTTCCAAGTCCAACTCCCATCTTCCAAGACAAGCTCTTTTCTGGACAGTGTCCTAGAGGGGGAATAGCTGGAGCTGCGGTTGCAGCAGAGATCCTCATTGGTGAAGCTAACGATGATGGAATGTGGGGAGCAACGTAATGAGAAGGTGGCAAGTATAAAAAACGTTCACCATTTGTACATACGGGCGAGTAGGTCAGATGCTGTGGCAAGCTGTAATTGGACTGCTGAGGTAGCAAGGCCTTATACATGTTCAACGAATACTTATTTGGTGATTCGAGAAAAGGATAAATAGCACCCTCCATGTAAGGATTTACCCAGGGTAGCCTTAGGTAACTAGCACCATTGACATTGAGAGGACTCGGTTTGTCGCTTGAGCTTCTGTCCAAGCCTAAGGTCTCCCCAGTTGGAAGCGAACTTTTTTGTATTCCAGGTGGCGTTTTGTACATAGCACTGAAGCCATTTGGGGGTTTTCCAGCTGCATTTTCAATTGCTTCAGTGGGATTAGACTTGAACTGCATCTCTGGATTTCTTTCAGGAGCAAATCCAAGGCCAGCAATAGCACTTGTAGCGTCCCGGGGCTTGTCTGAGCCAAGTCCACATAAACTGGAATAGACAATACTGCTGGGGACTCTAAGCCCTTCCCGCATAAGTCCAGACCGGTCCATGCTCAGAGCTGCAAGGCTGTCAATGCGATGCACTGCCGTGGCATCCACCTTTGTGAAATAAGAGAGAGGTGACTTTGGCATTTAGTCAAGTACTATTCAAGGCTACAGGTACTTAAAAAAAAACATTGCAGGAAACAAAAGGAAGCAAATACATTGTTTTCATTGTGAAAAACTAATGTGGGCTGATTAAACTGATAAATGCAGAGGAATAAAGTAAATCAAATTTTAAAATTTTAGCCTGCTTCATTCTTCTGTCTGTGGAGTCTGAGACCTGCCAAGTTTGATTATTATTTTTTCAGTAAGATTAGTTTAATAGGTCTCTAGATCCTTTCATACTTAGCAAAACAGCTACTCAACCAACTATCCCATTAAAAAAAAACTGATTTCCAGAACCATGTGTGTACTCGCTTCCAACTAGGGACATTTCATAAGGTTTGCTTATGGAGGGGGGGGTCCCTCAGATGCAGTTATTTATATTCCAAAAATCATTTAAATCAAATAATGACACTGAGTCTTTTTTTACTTCTGTTACTCTGCTTATTGATAGCCAAAATAAGTGATATTTAGGCTGCAATCCCATATATACTTACCTGGGAGAAAGTCCCATTGAACTCAATGGGGCTGACTTCCAAGTAGACACATATAGCATTGTGCTGTTAATAACTTTCTCAGGCCAGCAGAGGAGCTAAACTGCTGCCTTTCCCAGCATCCTCATATGAACAAAGAGGAGCTTGCGGGAAAGGAGAAAGCAAGATCACGTCATGTAGATGTATTACATGAGACCTCTGCGTATAGGGTGGTGTATAAGTTGGAAGAAGAAGAAGGAGGAGGAAGAGGAGGAGAAACAGAAACACTTGTCTCTCCTTTGTTCTAAATGTTTGCTCCTACACTAGATGAGAGAAAGTAGGCTACCCAATTCTAGGAAGCAAAACACACTACAGTGAAAACAGGCAAAGGTGTAGGCTCCACAGTCCTTCTAAGCCCCAAGAAAAAACAACAGCCCTGGGCAGTGCTTTTTCCCGGGGGTACTCAGGGGTACGCAGCCCCAACACCTTTTTTTCTAGAATAAAAGCATTGGCCCTGGGGCACTTTCTCTCAAATCTCATTCCTAAGCACTCAGCCAGCCCCAAACTGCAGATTATACTAGTTCTAGTTCTTCCAATTTTATTATACTTATATCCCACCATTCTTTCAAGGAGCCTGTGACATCCTTAGGATCATCTTTAGGTGGTTCCTCTCTAGACACTGAAACTATAGCAAAGGCTCACACACCCCATTCTGTCCACCCAAGGCTACCAGCTGTCAGTCACTGAAATTTTCAGAAGGCTAACTGAAATATGCCAAGCGATGTTATTTAGAGCAATCATGACTTAGTGTGTTCATGATGTGCTATTAAGCATATGACAAAGTAAAAAATGCTTAAGACTCAGATACCAGAAATATATACAAAAGGATGCAACTGTAACCTGATATTTGAATGCCACCTCTGGTTATCAGCAACTTTCATTAGTCCCAAATAGTTATTTGAAACGGAAGCCATAGCACAAAAATCCAGTGAAAAACCTTTTGTCATCAAACGGAACTATCAGTTTCTTACCACACTGTGGTTCAGGTGATTTTCTTCCCTTAATTCCAACCTGCTTTTCGAAGCATCTCCATCATTAACTGGGATTTTCCTATTTTCAAGAGATATTTTTAAAAAGTGACTTACAGACACAACGTTAATGGTTTGACATTTTGATCTGACTGCAGTGTTTCTATTAAATTACCTTTATCAATACATCAGTGCAGAAGAAAATTAACAGATTTGCCCTCTAATTGGGCTTTTTCTCTCTCTATAGAGTTCAGGGATGAAAAAATGTTTTTGGATTTTATTTCCAGTTAAGGAGTTTTGCTAAAGCAATACGTGGTGGTAAATACTCTTTATTTAGAAACAAACAACCCTGTATAGTATCGTTTATATATATATATATATATATATATATATATATATATATATATACACACACACACACACACACACACACACACACACATATACAGAGACAGGAAAAACCCACACATTTCTAATATCATACAAATGTCAGCTGTTCAATGCTGAAGAAGGAACCATACATCTGTGTGTTAGCAGCGTAGCAGCTCAGGGACTTGTTATCACAGAAAACACAGATAAAAGAATGCACCTCGGTGCCAACTTTCAAATCCCAGGGACACAATTGCTGACATACAGCAGAAGGGAAGTTTCATCATTACCCAGAAGGATATTTAAGTGGTGGCACTATCAATTTTTAAAGTAAAAGCAACACCCACATTTTTGCCCTGTTTCCAGCTATTATTGTTACAACCCACACCTACTAGAATAGCCACAGGATGCAATTGGATAGAAACAGAACAATAGCATTTTGCTCATGTGCACCTCCTTCCTTTGACATTTGATAACAATATACACAGCCATGGCATTCCCCCTCAGTGTCTCGGAACTCATAATTTTCATGTGCTGTTTTCAAACTATCTGAGAAAGTTATTAAATGACCCGATGGTGTCCTGATTTTATTTTCTATAGGGCACAACTCTGACCAAAAGTACTTGCAAACACAAGCAGTGTGCTTGCTTCATTTTAATAATTAGAAGTAAAAAATTATAGCGTTGTCCACTATTTTGTAAAGACTCTTTAAAAAACTGTATTTGGTGTGCTTTTACAAGGCCCCAATCCAGAGAAAGTTAGCCTTGCTTTGTCTCATTGCAGCGAATGTGGCTTAGATTAATCATGACTAACTTGCCCCATTCATTTCAATGAAGAATGACGAATGGTTTCTGAACTGGGGCCAAACTCTGACCTTTGTGCTAGTTTGTGGAAAGTTATAGAAATATCTAATTGCTGGGCAAATTATCTTAAGTTGCAGGCCACGTAATGTGCACCAATTAAAATTAAAAACCTGAATCCATGTTGTTCTTGTCTTTTTCACAAATATAAAATAATAAACTTACAGGGACAACCTTAAGCACGCATGCCATGAAATAAGTTTCATTAAAAATCACAGATGTTTGCTTTCCGGTAAATACACTGAAGATTGGGAGAGAATGTATGTAATATATGTGAGGAAGAGGTGACTTTGGGAGCTAATCTTTTATAAGCCCCCTTCTGGTTTCCTGAGCAACACTGATTGTTAAAACAGTACACGAAGGGAGAGTCTGCGCCCATAACATCTCTCTTCTCCAACTCTTGTCTCATAAAAAAGCTCTCCATGAGTTATCTCCATGCAAGCTATTAAAAAAAGCTATACGCTAAGACAAATTAACGCTGAAACCCCCTTCTCCAGAAACACCACGTGGTTTAACTTTCCCGAAACTTAAAATATTTACCTCTCTTCGTTAATCCCACACATGCGGACTCTCTCATTGCTCATCCAGCTATGAACGTTGCCATACAGGGGAGTTGCAGAAAGCATGACTTCACCTTAAAACAGAGGCTTTTCTTCACACGTGTGTATAATCTAATTGGTGGGAAAGAAAAAAAAGAAGTTGAGAAGATTGACCGGGGAGGAAGGGCAGACATCATAGTGGAATCACCGGTCTCCCTTGAGATAATTAACAAGGAATATAGGCTTGGTACAAGGTCGTGAGCAGCCAGAGTTAAAACACATGTAACAAAAAGTAGGAAGTTGAGGGAATGCACTGGTCAGAAACGCTATAAATCGAACGTTGTGCGGGACGGGGGAAGAATGCTACTCCCATTGAGTTTAATTCGAAATAAAAACAATTACACACCCATCAGCAAAGCAGACCTTACTTGTAATGAAGCCAGAGATATTTGCTTGATACTCAAGCAAAATACATCTCAGGAATTCATGGTGCACACAGACAAGCAAATGAAAACCAACTGGGACATTATAGTGTTTAGTTACCACACTACTGATTAAAATTGCTTAAGGTGGCATACAAAAAAATAAGAGACTTTTGCAAAAACAAAAACACACACACACAACAATATACCCATAAAACTTAGTAAGGAAACAGGACCAGCAAAAACCCACCCAAAAGAAAATGCTTTTGCATCCTATTGATTTCACAGAGTCTAGTGCATTGTTGTGGTGAGACTGTCTGAGTGGGAAACCTGGGTTCCAATCCCCACTTGGCCATGAAGCTCACTGAGTGACCTTGGGCACTCACTTTCTTATCTCACCCTAACCTATCTCACAGGGAGAGAGAGAACCATGCATATACCACCTTGAGCTCCTTGGGGGGAAAGGTAGGAAATAAATGCAATAAATAAATAAATTCACTGGGAGTGTTGTGCATCTGCGTAACTTCTACAGGATGTAAGAGTACTCGACTTTGGCGGCATAATTCTGTCTGTGTGTGTTTAACCCTTCGTAAACAGCAATATATCATTTGCATTGATACAGACACCAGTGGATTTTCTTTTCCACGTGTAGCTCAACCAGTGTGTGTGATCCAGCGGCAATTGCGACACCCCCATCCCTCTGAAATCAATGGTACCTAGTGTCACTAAATATACTTCCTAAGCCTGATTGTCCCCATTATGTTGAAGTAACTTTTAGTGAAACTTTAAATCCAAATAATGGGGGAAATCCAACCAAAATTAAGCAGGACAAATTCCCACAGGTTTTCATTTATTCACAAAGCAGGGCTCAACATTGGCGGGATCTTACCCAGTGCACAAAAGAACTTGGTTGTGTTTGAAGAGATAACTTTAGCAAGGAGGAAATCCAAATATGAAAACACAGCCTGGGAGTGGGAACAGGGCCAGACTGAAGGCACAGAGTGATATCCTAACATTCACTTTTTTAAAAAAGCAAAAAAGCAAGGTGTCAAATGTCAGTTTCCACTTCAAATGAAGTTTCTATCTCTGAAAACAAGCTGAAGTAGAATGCCAGAGACAAACAAGAGCTGCTATTTTTAACAGGGCAACCATTTTCCTAGAAGTTCGTCTCCCAGCCCAGAAAAGGGTTAAGGGGAAAGAGAAAAAACATTAAGTAGGTTGGTGAGATCCCCAGCCCTTGATTTGATTAAGTAACCCAACCCTGGTGGCTTCCACCATTGGAGCTGCTGCTGTTGTTGCGCCGCCGCTGCTTTGAGTGCTTTCAGTAATTCAATGACGCCTGCTCACTCCAGGGAAAGAAATCATTAGCGGGCTCACTGGAGAAGCATTAGCAGTCCGAAAGGATCGGCGCTGCGTGCAGCAGGGAAGGCAGGTGAAAGGCAACCGGATTTTCGCGTCCAGCAACAGAAGGGCCTCGCCTGCCTTTCTTCCCTCCCGAACGCGCCATCTCCGCCCGCATTAAATTCTAGTTTGCTGCATGAGTGAAGTGTCAGGACAAGCTGCGTTTTATTAACACGATTATCGCGGCGCGTGATTTATTCCAGTGCCGGATTTTAATTGCTCTTTGGAGGTTCAGTCGTTTCTTTTGACTGAGCTTCAGCCTGCATCCCGCTGTTAAATGCTGGGTTAATAAGTAGGGGGAGCCTTTAATGCACAGGATACCCCTTCAGCTCTTCCTCTCACCAAAAAGGAGGGAGGGGAGGGGAAAGTGCGCGCAGGCACAAAATGCCTCGCCAAGGGGAGGAACGGCGAACGCGGGACGCGCTGCGCTAAATTGCTTTTCTGCAGAGAAGCGAGGCTTCCCGGGCTTTTTTGGGTTTTTAAACGGAGACGTACTAGGGTGCAATCCTTAACGTAGCTACCACCGAGGAAGTCGCCCTGCACAAATCGGGACCCATTTCTAAGCAAAACGCGTTTAGGATCGCGCGGAACGGATGGAGACGTTAACCTGTGTATTCCTAATAAGGGGCCATCCTACACACGGTTAATAACTTGGGGATACAGCACCACTCAAACTAATTCACTATCCAATATAAGTACGTATGCGATTAGGATCGGGCTCTACTGCTTCAGCCCTTCAACCCCCGTGGCTCAACCAAGCCCAGTGGGATTACCCGAGAGTAAACGGTGGAGGAGCCCTGGGGTCTGGTCGGACCTATCCACGCAGAGGCCAGTGGAGAGCGCCACGCACGCACGCACGCCTCGCAGTTTAAAAGCCCCCGTGCTCCAAAACAGACGAATTAACCCTTAAAACCGGAGCGGAGGCAAAACCTAGGTTGCGTTTGCGCACAAATGCTCCACCCACGATCAGAGGACATCCGTATAAGCGCCAAGGAAAGCCCTGTGTTCTCTCAAGCATTTCATGAGCCCTTCTTGTTCCCCCTCCCAGCTCCTTGAAGAAGCCTTTTGTGCAGATCCCCACGCGCGGAACATATTTTACTGAAATGGCACCGTCCCCTCCCTCCCTCCGCAGCAGCTAGCTTGCAAGAGCTGACCCCAATTGCTGTCAAGGAAGAGGAACTGGTCCCTTCTCCTCTCCTTCCTTCTCCTCGCACCCCCCCCACCGCCCCAGTAAAGGCTAGGACGAAATATCGCCCTATCATTCAAAAGTTGTTGTTCCAGGGGAAAGACGGGTTTTGCTGACCAGATTTAGTGTTTTCCAGATGCACGGCTCGTAATGTTTTCGAATGGAACAGCCGCAGCCTGGAGAGTGATTGAGAGTTTTACATACGGTTAGTAGCCGCCCAGAGCGCTGCCTCATCTGTAAGGAATGGAGGGGACACAAAGTCCAAAGAGATAGGGCTGTCTGCACGGAGGGAGGGGACGCCGCTCCCTCTCCCCTTTCCCCCACCCCTTTTCTGAAAAGCAGGAGACATGCCCGGGAGCCTAATCTTGCTTTTTATAGGCTGGAACTGAGCTAAGGCTCTGGGTTTCCTCGCGGGGAAATGTATCGTTGGTTGCCATCGGCTGGTGCTCCTGAGATCTGCAAAAGTCGACCCCAATAGCGCTATCTGAGTCGACCCCAGGTACTTGGGGCGCTGTGTGGGGAAGGGGAGCCGATGGCTTCCAAAGGCAGATATGCAAACGAAGCTACGCCCTGAATGCAAAGGTTTCCTAAACTGGGAAGAGAGGAAGGTCAAAGGCAAATTGCCAAATAATCGGCCCAGATTATGATAGCTCCCCAAACGCTACAGTGCATATTTAAAAATAAAACAACAAAACAAGGAGAAAAAGAAAACTATGTTGCCTTCTGCTGCAAGACAACCATCTCTCTTTGCTAGTCCACGCCGCGAAACTCGCCCCGGGCAAAGGTGTTTGCACAGAAGGGGCCCAGAGCGAGGCTGGGATTGCTTAAGGTCTGCCGCGGAGCTTTTGCAACAGAAGAAGTTGCCAAATTCCCCTTTGGAGCGTCGCCGCTGCATCCCAGCGACACGAGGCGAAAGGGAGACGGGATCCGCGGGCTGGGAGAGAAAGGCCTTTTCGGAGGCCCGAAGAAGAGTTGCAGCAGCCGGGAGCGCGCAGCGCCTGAGCCGGTTCTGTGCAAAAAGTACAACCGAGCGCGCGCGATCCCTTCCCGGGAGGTGGGCGAGATGTTTGCTCGTTTCTGCTCGTTTTCAGGGTCGCGCTTCCCAGCGCATACATACGTTGTTTATAATCACCGCCGCCCTGATGAACTTTTTGTGAACTGTTTAAAAGTGGAGGTCTGTTGAACAAACAGCGGCGCCACTGCCAGCCATAATTTCATTGCAACAAGCAACAGACTTTTAACCCTTCGGGCTCCAGGAGGAGACGTTGCTGGCAAAGCAGCAGCCCTCTCTGCTTTGTGGCTGTGAGCCTGGAAGGTTACATATAAGCAACCACTCCGCTTACGGAGCAATGGATCCACAGCTCAGTTAAACCCGAGCAATTTGGATCTACGGTCCAGAGCAGGCTTCACCCGCAAGTCCCAGTGAAATCAAAGAAATGTGCTCAAGGCTGCAGTCCTACCCACTACTCGTTTACCCGGGAGTAATCCCCAGTAACGCATTGGGACTAGAGTAGACATGCACTGGTTTACCCTGTAACTACCCAAACCTTCCTTTACCCTCTTACCTTAAGGTAAATCCCAAGACTAAAACAAGGATGGAGGACCGGAAGCCCACTCTCCTTAGGCCGCACCCCACTGGCCCTGCCCCCACAAACCCTTCGGAGCGCTTTTGTCTGGTTTTAATGTGTCCCGAAGATAATGCCTCTTCGCTTGCCTTGACGCACGTTATAGAGAAATAGAACACAGAAACCTTTTGACTCTTGCGCGGTTAGAATGTAGGCTACCGTAACATCCATGGAGCCACCGCCGCCACCTTTTGCCTCTGGCCTCGCCCACTGCCGGCCCCGAAAGGCTCCTTCAGGTGGGACCCTCAGGCTGAAAAGGAGTGCCCCCCCCGCATCGAAATCAAGACAGACCCAAGTCCCGCTTGTCTATAGCGAGGCCTAGTCCCCAGAAAGTGCGCGCAGAATCGGGGCTGTTCAGGACTGGGTGTTAGCTCTAGGTATTAATCGCCTGCCTTGACCATGCTAATAAAAGGCGACATATATAATGCATAGTGTAAATTAAAATGCACAAGCGTCTGAGAAAGTCACGCTGAGAGACATTGTCAAAGAAGTGGGGTTTGGGCATAACGAGGGCGGGTAGGCCGCGGCTGTTAAAGTTTGTTCGTGTTTATTGCGATTATTTCCCACCCACCCCCAAAAAAATCAGTACATTGAATTAGTGTGTATGCTTTAGCTGAGATTCCGGCTACACTAGAGAGTTGGAGTTGGACTAAAGACCGCAGTTTTAGCTAATTCGTCCTGAAAATTAAATAAACCACCTCCCTGGCTGTTTCTCCGCCTCCGTGGAGCGATTCAGGGCTTGGCACTTTGCTTTTCCGAGTCCCCGCAAGTCTCCTACCTTCGGGAATCTCCCCGTTATGTAACACTCTTTTGCTTTATACATAGAAGAGGGGGACGTAAGGAAGGAGACAACAGAAAATAACAGAACTTCATATATCTCACGATTTCCCCCCCCCCCCGCAAAAAAAAACTTGATTAAAAGCTCTCTCCTCGGTGCCTCCCCCTCCCGCATGCTACTTTGGAGAGCACCCCCCCTCCACCTCGTTTATATACTGCTAGCTGGGCGCCAGCACCTCGGCCAGAGTTGCTAGAAGCTGCCATAGCTGCAGCTTCCGACCGTACCAGCCCGCGACGGAAAGCAAAACCTCCTCCCCGGGGTGGGGATCGCGCCGCGCCTCCTGCCGAGCGAGGCGAGCTCGCTGGCTGCGCGAGAATGTGACCTAAGGCGGCAGCAGCAGCAGCAGGCAGGCTCCGAGCGCCAAAGAGGCCACGCGGAATTTCCTCCCCGGAGGTGTCCGGCTGACAAATCCGTCAAGCTCGCCTGGGAGGAAAAGGGGGGAGCTGCATGGCGGGGGTTTCGCTGCAAAACCTGCTCGGTGTCCGCAGCCGAGAGGAGCCTCCTCTCCCCCGCCCCCCTCAAGCTGCTGCGCTCATGTTACAGAGCAGACTCGAAAGGAAAAGAAAAAAGCGGCCCCGGCGCTCGGCGTGTCTGGCTGAACACCCAGTTCTCCGGGCACCACTGGCAGCCGCCGCAACTCCACATCATTGGGTGGGAGGCAAATGCATTCACGCAGCGCCCTGCTTGGCTGTTGGATCCTCCTCTGCCCTCCCCGTTCTCGTTCTCTCTCTCTTCAAAAAGGGAACCGCTTGCATCGCCCTCGCAACGGCAACAGACTCTTGGCAGCCACTGGAGGCGGGCGCAGGAGCAAACTTTTGCTCGCACGCTCCTGCCTTCGCAAACTCAACAAACCTGGTGCCCGCGGCCAGGGGAAGCAGCCGCAGCGCTTTGCGCTTCGCCTCACCGGGAAGGAGGGTCCGGAAAAACCATGCCGAGAGCGTTGATGGCCTCTCTTTCTCGCCCTCTTTCCCGCCATTCAAGGTGGCGAAGTAGCCTTTCTTGCCAACCAGGGCACGAAAAGGGGTGCAAGGAGGAAAAATAACCAAGCGAGTAAGCCCCAGCCGGGCTCCAGCGAGCCAGGAAGGAGAGCGAATGCCGCGAGCGCACACGAGTTCCCTGTTGGCGCCTTTCCTCTTTCCACCTCCTGCTCCTTTTGGCAGCCGGCCACTTTCCACTGCATAAACCACAGGCCCGCCGTCAGCTGCACGGCAGGCGGGTCGGAGCCGTAGAGCAAGCGGACGTGGATGGCGAATGTCAGGGGGGAATGGCGCTAACCCAGCGGGGCTTTCGCGTTAATCAGAGAAGGCCCTCCTCTGTAATCAAAACAAGACCATACATAGTTTGCCCATCTCTAGCTCCCTGCCCGTTTCAGGTCTCCCCTAAACAAGCTGCAGAGCATCTGATGGGGAGGCAGCCTTTTCTCCTATATTTCAATAACGACACGACGTACACTTAGCCTATTCATGAGCCTGCACATGTACTCAAAGCCTGAACTCGGGGGCAACTACACGCTTTCTGGCTCTACATTACTGGAAATGTATTTATTGCATTTATATATCTTTTCCAAGGAGGTCAAGGTGGCAAACGTTCCCCAATTTTAGCCGCACATCAATCGCGCGAGGTAAGATCAAAGGAAAGGGCAGAGCGTGTCAAGGTCACTCAGGGAGCATCTTGGTCTGCACCAAGCACTACACTGTCCTGGCTTCCGTTTAAGTCAAACCACCTTTTCTTCCATTTACAATTTCGAATTGGCCCAGCCCTTCCTATCTTATGTCTGAACCAAGCCCCGCTGTGTTAAACGGGCCTCGCCCCACGGTATTACAACTGTAACCTTAAGATATTAGTGCAGTTTGCTATTTTAAACAAGGCTGCACACTTGTGTGCACACTTGTGCACACTTGCCTCGGAGTAAGCCCCCTTGAACACAGAAGAATTTATGAATAAGCATGCACGGGGTCGTGCAAAATACGGTGGCATAAATTGGAACACGCCGTTGCGCAGAGGTGGCGGGAAGCTACGTTGTACCAGAGAGCTTGAAGCACGATTGTTAAGCAAAGTAGGAAAGAGCAAACTAAGTATCCACGGCTGGGAGGAAGGCGGCTGACCTTTAGCCTGGACGTGTGGCATTTTGTCTGGCCACAAAGCTAAGCACAATGTGCCTGCGACATCTCCAACCCGATTTTCTCATGTGCGTAACGGAGGCGCGCAGAACGATGCCCAAGTTTGCCCAAGCAGCGCGCGGAAAAAGAGAAGAACGGGTCGGGTGGCTATTTCAGGGGCTTTTAAACTTCCTCTTTCTTATGTCTGCGCACGTTCCTCGGGAGGCTTCCTGCGCCGTCACGTGCGCCTTCGCGATCCGGACTTTTTTCTCATGTAAACAAAGCGCTGTGTAGGCATTACGGGGCGGCCGCGATCGATTGGGCACAGGCAACGGCATCCGGAATGGGGGATTCCGGACTCGAGACTCAGATAAAACGGGACGGGAAGAGAAGAGAGAGAGAGAGAGAGAGAGAGAGAGAGAGAGAGAGAGAGAGAGAGAGAGAACGATCTTTCCCCATCTCCTGTTTTCCCTTGGCTTTTGTAAGGAGCAGGAGCTCCAACCCTCGGGGAAAGGAGCCGTGTGCATTGCAAAAGTGAGGGGTCGAGAGCAGGAGGAAGAGGGGAAGCGAGGACTCCACAACCCCAGCCAACTGCTGTGTAGCCGCAGGAAAGGAAAGGACTTTCCTGCCGTTTGCCAGGGAGACCCTGCTTCGAAGGGAGAGAGTGGCTTCAGACAGCCTTTGCCTTCGTTTCCCTGGAAGATCGGGGTTCAAAGGGGGCGGTGCACAGACCGGCAGCGCATCCAAAAACCTCTGGCAGCAGCCGGTCGTTTCCTCCACCGCCGTGCGCAAGGCTTCGGACCGCAGCAGCCTCCTTTGCACATCAACCGCGAAGCAAAGCGCAGTGACTTCGACTCTTTACCGCCATTTGCCAGGAAAACTTGTGAATAAGTGATGTTTGGGGACGGGGAAGGGCGGGGAGGGGAGAGGAGGACGGCGGAAGGCCGTCAATAAGGGAAAGGTAAAATGGCTGGCGAGCCTTCAAATAACCCTGCCCGCCGTCTCTGTCTCTCTCTCTCTCTCTCTCTCTCACTCTCTCTCTCTCTCACACACACACGTCGTCTCTTGCCAACGTTTTCTGCGCGGTGGAGAAATAGCGCCCCCGCTTCTCCTAGTACGAGAGCCGGGGGAAGCTGTGGGGCCCGTTTGTTCCACCCAAATGAACTCGGAGGTGGGGGAGGTGGAGCGGCCACGCGGGGGGGGGAATATTGGGGTGTCGTCGTGCGCCTTAATAATCTGGTCCCTCGTGAAATAGCCCAGGCACACGGGACGTTGCAGGAAGCAGAAACGAAGGCAACAAAACAGAATGAAGGCGAGAGAAGTATTTCTCTCGCGACCTCGCGTCTCTCCCCCGCCCCCCGCCGTTTGATCCGAGAAAGTCCCCGAATTGACTTGTGCCATTAAGGCCCAGTTCCCGCACTACGTACACGGCGAAAAGCACCTTCGCCTCGGGCGTCGATGTGGGGGTCTCACCCCGTCCCATGGGGTCCCCTCCTCCACCCTTCGGAGAGGATTATAGACTCGGCAGCACCGAGGCGAAGGGCGCTCGCCTGGCCTGTACGGAGCGCAGGCACCTCCTCGCGCTGCCGCCTCCTGCAACTCTCCTTCGCTCTTTCAGCCAGACCGAATGAGTCATCCCAACCCGTTTCGTCTTTGAGATCCCCGACCGGCCGCGCCATTTTAGGCGCGCGCACAGACACGGGCTCGGTTTCCGCTGCTGCTGCTGCTTGGAGAGACAACAAGCAGGCGGTGACAGAGGCGGAGGAGGGGCGGCGGCGGCGGCAGCAGCAACGGGCCACAGGAAAGGAGAAGGGCCTCCGTGGAGCCTACCCGCTTGGCACTCAATGGGTCTTTCAGGTACCTAAGCGGACGCCGCCTCCCTGGGTATCAGCCAAGCGAGAGCGGGGGAAAACGCAGGCAAGGCCCCGTCGGCGCCTGCGGCCCATTAACCCCTCGCACGCCCCCCAGCCCGGACAGCAGGCAAGCTGGCTGGCTTGCAAAGACAGAAGGAAGAGGTTCCTCCCAGCCCAGTTTTGGTCTCACAAGGGTGTGCTAAGAATGCAGGTTAGGGAGGGAGTAAGCTGAAAGAAATTATTTTTTAAAAAAACAAAACCGTATTTGTTAATAGGAAAGTTTAAGAAGGAAAACCAACACAAGTATCCAGCTATGTGCGTGACTAGTACACATAAACAAACCAGCCCAGACCCAAGGTCGGTTGCTGTGAAGACCAGGATGAAATGGTAAACCCGCTTGGTCCACACCCTCTTGCTTTTTAAGCCCCACGGTCTACAGCAGCGCGCGTGCACGGGGGAGGCCTCGCACACCCACAGCCGAGTTTCTCCCCCCCCCCCTTCGTGATGAATGCGCTCCCCGCCCTCTCTCTTTCCCCTTGCCTGCCCCGCTTGGGCCGGCGCTGCCCTTTGTGGCTTTTTCGGCCCGGCGGCCGCGCTGCGAGAGCCCAAAGAGGTCGGCGTCGGCCCCCGTATTCACCGGGGAAACGAGCAGATATTGATCACGGGCGAGTTGATTTTGCTTAATTGTGGCTGACAGTGCCTGTGGTTTCCTCATTTACGGAGCAACAGCATCGAGGGTCTGATTGATTGGGAGCGCAGCGCCTCCCACTCCCCGCTCTCCCTCCCGGCAGACACACACACAGGGGGGGGGGGCGGAGCGAGCAGCCACCTCCGAGAGGAGCCTGTGTGAAGGCGAGTCCCTCGGGAGGGGAAGGAGCAGCTTCTCATTATTCAGCAAATGGCCGGCGCGCCGGCAGCTAGAGATGCAGCTTGGTTGGTTCGCTGTCGAGCGCTCGGGCGAGCTTAAGTAGCCTTAAATCCTCCCGCTCCCCCCGCAGGACCGTCTGCCTGCTTTTGCCTGCGTCGTCGGCCCCTTCGCCTCCACCGCCGCCTCCTCCTCCTCTTCGCCCGCCAGCAGATTGGTCCGCGAGTTAAGCGCTCGCGAATGGAGAGCTTTTAACAGGGCGGGGGGTTGCAATCCTTGTCGCCTAAGCGCTCGCTCAGTCGAAGTCCCCACGCCGAGGTGGCGAGCTCGTCCCCCGCAAACTTAACTCAGGAGCAACCTCGCTCTCCTTTCAATGAAATGACGCCATAGCAAAGCAGCTTAAGGCGCAATCCAGCGCTCACAAGCCCCGGTTGAAATTAATTGCTAAAGAACAGCAGCCGTTCCCTGCGCAGCTTTGTCAGCCAGGCTTGCGCAGGAGACCTTCCCGTTGGCTTGCGCCCTTAGCCATCTTCCTGCGGAGAAGCAGCGAAAATCCAAACCACCAGCACCATCACACTTCGTCTGTACAACTCCTACCAGTAAGGAGTTTTGGTGCCAGCGCTTTCTGGAAAATGTGCATTAAACGTGCCTTTTAAAATAAAGATGAGCGCAGCAGACTTAAATGTCAGAAAAGGAGCTGTGTGGCAACCATCTGCAAGCCGCTTGATCCAGGATGACTTCACAATTGCCCTGCGACCCTTTTTATATCTACTCAGAAGTAAACCTCGTTGAGCTGAATGGGGCTTACTCACAGGTGAGCGCGCATAAGATTGCCGCCTTAAATGTGAAATCTGGGCCCAGTCCCTAAACCTGCCTATCAGTTGCAGGAGGGTTTCTTCCACGAATCATGTTCTCCAATCCAGATTTCCCTACATTAGCATTTCTAGCTAACTGTCCCATCCCAAGTGCTTTCCGCTCCTTTAACTTTTTTTAGCCCCCCCTAAAGTGCATTCCTGCACCCCCGGGGTGGGTTCCATCGTAAAGCAAATGAGCACAGGATTGCCAGCGGTCCAAGGCTCACCCAGAGGAAGACACAGAATACACAGCGACACCTTCTTCCAGGTAAACATACATAGGCTGGAGCCGAAAGACAATTTATGCGAAGACGACTAGGGCTTGGGCATCACTCATAGGAACAAAGGCTTATCATGAACCAGACCATGGGCCTATCTTGCTCATATTGTCTGCACTGACCGGCAGCAGCTCTCCAGGGTTTCAGGAAGGCCTACCTGGAGACGCCAGGGATTGAAGCAGGGACTTTCTGCATGCAAGGCAGATGCTCTACCACTCAGCCAGGGACTCCCCAAGTCCAAACAGGGCCGCTGGTGGGGATAGGAAGCGCTCCTCAGTTCTAACTGTACATCGCCTAGCACCCTAAGGAAAAACCCTCCAGTCTCCCAGAGGCATCTTCAGCAGAATCTATTCCGCCTTTACTGAAAGCATCGTACGTGTCCTCAAGCAGCAAGCAGCGATCTAGACGAATCCTCCGGTTTTAATATCCCAGCAATGCGCAGGGCAAGAACCGGCCCAGGGAGCACAGAGCAGGGCCTCGCGGACAAAGTTTCACGGCGCAGCTGGGATTCCTCCTCTGGCTGCGAAGCTGCGCGCCCCCTCGGCCTTCCTCGGAAGGCTTAAGGACCCCGGCGCAGCCTGCCTTGCCATCTTGAAGTCGTCGGCTCCGAAACGGGAGGGAGGCGAGGGGGGCTGAGCGCGGAAGCAACTGCGCTGCAGATGGGCGGCTATGAATTTTTGCTGCTGCTTCGAGCCTTAATTACTGGCTCTTGATCCGTGGGACTACGACACGACACCGCCAAGGTTAAAATGCCCGGAACAGCTCTGAGCAGATGTGAGCGAGTTGGCAGACGCGCAAATGAGGTCTGCCTCCAAGCACGATAACAAGTGACTAATACATTGCATATCGCTGAAAGAAAATTATTTTCCTCTCATTTGCATTAGCTCTCTCTCTCCCCCCTTTAAGACCAAAATAAAAAGCCAACAACAGCACCACCACTCGCGCGCCCCGCTCAGAGGCAGCAGTCTAATCCGGGGGGGGGGAGAGAAAGATGCTGGGTGACTTTTAGAAATTTGTGGAAGCAGGAAAAGATTTGCCAGTGTTTTGGCAAGGCAGCCGTGTTTATCTTTCCGCCTTTGCTCCAAGGCAAAAGTAGTTTCGCAAGCAACATTCCTGCAGAAAATGGCAGACGTCACGTTAGAGCTCGATTTATTGCTCTGGCGCTTAATGAATGACTGCTGGGGGTATCTTCCACCCAGAGTGCCTCGTGCACAGAAACTGGAGAGTGACAGATATGCCGCATGAGAGTGACGAGGAATGAAATTCGATGTACAGTTGCCAGTTGCCCTGAAACAAGCCGGCTTTGCCCAAAACAGAAATTCTATTCACAAACCAGAAGTGCTCGGATTGAAGACGATCGGCGCCACAATCCAAAACAAAATAGAATTATCCTTATTCCCAGGTTTTATATGACTTGCCTCTCCGCTGCATGCATGTTAATTCCGAAGCAAGTCCCACAGTGCTGAATGGAGCTCATTCGCTTCCAAGCAGGGTTAGAACTGTATCACTAATGGCTTTCCGCTGAAATCAAAATGACATATTTCTAAGCTGTTAAGGGGGGGGGACCCATTTCAGACAGGCTGACCCCTCACTTTAGCGAGACTAATCATCTCGGTACTAAACCAGTTTATTAAACAGATCCCATTGAAATCAATTGATGTGAATCGTACTGGGATCACAGGTTCCTCAAAAAGCATTGAAAGATTTAACTGCCAAGTGTAAATCTACTTTCCTGTATACTCGCAATCAATTTGAAAACACTAGGACATTTCCACACAATATTTTACAAGTTTTCTTTTCTTTTTTCTTTTTCCCACATCTTTAATTCAAATATAAGACCTAAACAGGCTACAATGCCTGTTCATTTTAAACATGGATCTTTTTCTCTCTTTGTCACACTTTAAGTGTTTTTGCAGCCATAGTGTATCAGTAGTGCAAGAGAATACTCAGAATTATATTTCATGTTGTGTGCATGCGCCCTTATAGGTCTTTCCCAGATGCACTCAAATGGCACAAGTGAGATGGAAAAAACATATTGAAAGCTGCTTCAGCTTCGCTTTATGATGTGTGGGAATTCAGACACACTTTTGTACTTCCAGATTAATGTGTGAAACAGGAAATTGCACGAGTGAGATGCACAGGCAACGTATGTGGGGGGGGGGGTTCATGCATTCCATGCAAGGAGAAATTGGGTGTATTCTTCACATATTACACCAAAGCATTAAAAGCCCACTTTGCCATCATGTCTCTAGCCCAGTGTTTCCCAACCTTTTTTGGGCAAAGGCACACTTGTTTGATGAAAAAAATCTCGAGGCACACCACCATTACAGCCCCGTGACGTCAGCGCGCAGCGTCACGCCGGGAGGGACGCACGAAAGTGTAAGTTTCAATTTTTTTCCCTCCCCCTTGCCGGGGAACCTCCAAGCTTTGGGGGTGGGGGGGGGAGGAGGCAGCAAAGCGAGGCAGGAAGGAGAGCGCGGCTTGGCTGGGTGAGCTTTGGCAGGGGCAGGGAATGAGAGCCGCGAGGCGGGCGCTGCGGACGGAGGCGCTGCCCGCCGAGCTCGCAGGCAGCCAGGCAGGCAGACGGCGAGAGCCCCGCGCTGGGCGGCCTCTCCTCGCCGCCGCCGCCCCGCCTCCCTCCAGGCAACATCTCGCGGCACACCAGGCAACATCTCGCGGCACACTAGTGTGCCGCGGAACAGTGGTTGGGAAACACTGCTCTAGCCATTCTGGGTCATTAGCAATAAGGCGCTGATGCACTTTCCAAGGTGGGAAAGCTGTATAAGCTACTAATTGGCTATATTGATATAGTTGATATACAAAGAAGTGCTCGTTCCATTACCTACATAAGGAAGCGTCAAATTTCTGTAGCAGAATGATTCCCACCTAATCTGAAAAGTTTATGAAGAGGAGTGAAGCTACCTCACTCTGCTAGGGGGACAGGAAGGCTGTGGCAAAGCAGAGTGCTTCTTGCGCATGTGTGATCAAAGAGCCACTCTGGATAACAGGTTTCACTCCCACTGAGCCAAAGCAAAGTCTAGGAACCATGTCAATGTGATGCAAGTAAAGTCCAGGCCACAGTCCCTAACTACATTTACCTGTAAGTAAGCCCCATTAAATTCAATAGGATTTACTGCAGAGTAGACAAGGTTAGAATTGCACATTGCTAAATTTCATAGAACTGTAGAGTTGGAAGGGACCACGAGGATCATCTAGTCCAACCCCCTGCAAGACAGGAATCCTTTGCCCAACCTGGGACTTGAACCCACAACCCTGAAATTAAGATTCTCATGCTATACAACTGAGCTATCCCTCAGGGTTTTGTTCTGTTTACTGTTATGCAAATGTTGGTCACATTGAAATAAGCATTGTGTAACCACCATTTTTGAGGTCAGTATGCCTCAGTATATCAGTTTCTGCTATTAAACGTATAGCCTGCTTTCATGCTTCCCATAGTATCTGGTGGACCAGTCTGAGAAAAGGATGCTGTGCCACATGGGCCATGCCCCGGATTCAGCACTCATTTTCTTATTAAACCTGACTCTCAATCAAGAGAATCAGGAGCAGGATCACACAAACAGGATGTTGTTGCCCCTAACAAAATTGGTGTACCTCAGTCATTGACATTATTGTTTATGTAAAAGCAGGGAAAAACCTGCAAACAAAGCATCATGAGATAGATTCCTTTTGCTGCAAAAGTAGTTTTGCTCCACGTTTTAACACTTAGACATTGTGAGAATAGCAGCCTAGTTTTCTCAGAATAGATTCAGTTTATTTCGGAACTTGATCGTACAATATTTAAAAACAATGGAAGGTTAACAGATTTGTTCAATAAATACAATGGAAATTTCCTCACATTACAAACTAATCTAACTCTGTTTTGAATTACCATGCAAACCAGAACACACAAAACACACTGTGTGTAGCCCTGATCTTCTATTTCTCTCACTCACACACACATACATGCACACCAAACCTTATCTTTCTTCTCCTAGGAAAGCCAGGCAGTTTTGACTCAGTCCTCAGTAAAAAGCAGTTTTCTCCCACTATGTGCAAAAGGTATGCCTATCTTGAACTCCTCTATCACTTTTTAAATACAAATTTGATTATTTCAGAGTGATTAGAACGCAGTATATTCATGGATTTCACTTGTATGCTTAGGATCACAGCCCTAGAACTCACCCATCTTGGACGAGCTTTCCTTGGTATTTTTTATGTTCTGGTTTCAAACAAAGCCATACTCATTTAGCAAGGGGTGTGACTGCATACTGGAGCTGGTCTTGTGTGAGGTGAAATACTCTTTAATCCTGAAAGAATGTGAAAATTTACTTCCCACTTGCCTCCCACAATTTAATTCTCCCCTTAATAAACCCATTTGGAAAGATCAAATGTGAGATCTGCCTAAAATTGTGCCGTTTATACTTGGTTTTAGTCCCGAATTATGAAAAGGGTTTCATTTGAACCAGGAATTTCCCTTTCAGTGCCTGCATATATAAATTGCATTGACATTGCTAATTGTGCCTGATATTGCAAATTGTGCCTTGGTATCTGCTGGTAAAGGAGAAGATCCCAGACATGCCATCTCTTATTCCGGAAGGAGATACTGGAATAGGTTGGTTCCTACCCAGGGTGGGACAAAAACAGCTTCAGTGCTTAAATTCAGATAGGACTCTCCAGGGCAGAAACCTAGTGGCATTGACATCTGGAGCCAGAATCTGGCGAGAGTCATTTTTCTTTGCATCTGCAAGCTGGCTAGGGACTACAGTTAGCATACACAGAGTGCACCTGGAATGAAAAGTGAGGCTTTTGGATCAGAGAGTTTGGCTACTACAATTCCTGAGCATTGGCAGACTATGCACTGGAGGCATGTGAAAGCTGAAAGCATTGGGGTATTAGTACACAAGTCACTACCTACAGTTCTGCCTTCAAACCATTTCCTCTAGAATTTTAAAGAACATTTCTATCCTGCTTTTCCATTATAGAGTGTCCAAGGCACTATATAACTTAAGATCCACAGTCAAAATAAAAAAATTCCTTCCAGTAGCACCTTAAAGACCAACTACTGTAAGTTAGTTCTTGGTATGAGCTTTCGTGTGCAAGCACACTTCTTCAGATACACTGGATGTTAACACCTGGATTTCTTCCTAATGAACCAATATGGTTATCTATCATGCATGTATAAATGAACTTACTCTAAAATCTATGGCTTGAGTATTGCAGCAAAAATATCAAGAAATCTGTGATCATCCAGTCCTGCTAATATGTCCCTCTCTGAATTCAGTTTGAGACACCTAGACTGCAATAGTCACAATTTGTGAGTTAGAAGGTGGAGCACAACTATTTCCACAACAGAATGAATCCTGCCTAAGTGCCAAACATGCCATGCTCACTGGCAGGAGGACAAGCAGAGCCTCCCCCAGAGATCTTAAGGCACAAGTTGGCAGGTGTTAGCGAAGGTGCTTTGGCAAGTACTTGTAATAAATCATACAAGTTTAACAAAAGCACTTAATACTGAACTATTTAGACTGTCTTGAACAACTTTCCAGTATCCTTGAAGGACAGGGGCCTTCTCTGTGGTAGCTCCCAGATTATGAAACACTCCCTCCCTGTAAAGTTGCATATGTCTCCCGTGTTGGCATCATTTTGCTGACAGTTAAAAATATACCCTTCGGGGCTGGGTGACAAGGGTTGGCAGTCTATTATTCCTTGCCTGCTGTGTTGTGAACCTAAACTGTTTTGAGTATTTTTATATAGAAAATATATGGAGGTGGGGGGAGGGTGCCGAGCAGAAAGCAAAAACACTTCCTTTACTATGTGTATGTGTCCATGGGCTCCTATTGGAAGGAGGACAGGGTAAAAAATATAACAGATTGGGGGGGGGGGAGAGAAAATATTGTGGGATGCGTTATTACTAGAGCAGTCAAGTACAACATTTTCTTGTTGCCTAGAATGGACACACAGCGGAATGTGACTCCAGACAGGGAGGACTTCCTGTCATACCTTCTCTGGAGCTTCTTCCCCCTGTGTGTGACCCTAGCTGACCAGATAAAAGGGCAAGCCACGCAACCATCTCTCTCTTGCTCTCTTGGACCCTCGCTGTCCTGGCTCTTATCCAGCACGCAGCTCAACCGTCAAATAGGATGGAGCCCAAAAGCAGAAAGTCTGAGATGTAGCTCAGACTTCTTTTCACTGCAGCCACAAGATAAAACCTGCCTTCAGATTACTGCTGTGAACTGAATGTGAGTAAAACTTTATTCTTACTTTTAAAGAAGACTGTGTTGTGTTATTCTTATTTTAAGAGGGAAATCAAGGGGAAACTTACCAGGAACAATCCAAACTGGACAAGCCAGGCTGGATTGCTTAATTAAAGGATTATAACGAATCATCAACCTGCTTCCAATAAGTTGCAAAGGAAATGTGCTCTGCTGTACTCGCTAGTGTGAGTGAGGAGGGATAATATTCAAACAATATATCCTCTCCTACCTTCCTTAACATTCCCACAAATATGAAAGATTATGTGCCATTTTTAAACGTAGTGAAACAAACAGGGATCAACTGTATCCTCAGGACAATTATCCTGGAGAATAGCCCAATGGGCTTCAAGGAGAGAATCCTGAACTAAGCCATTTGTAGACTGGAGATTGTATGTACAAAAGTAACTGAAGCTGTGGTCCTGAAAACACCTGCAAGATTTTACATCTTCAGATTTTTTTCTTAGATGCAAGTGGAACGTGTCCTTTGGTAGGCCCCCTCTTCTGTCAGTGGGCCCATGTGGGTTTATCTGGCTGTGGTGGGCAAGGCACCAAGGAGAAGCACTGTGTCTAGCTCTGTCTTAATTTTCCACAATTGCCTGTAACAATGCTAGGTAGGAACTATTATCATAAAAGAATAGCTAGATCCAGCTCCCTGGCACTGCTTTGAATGCAAGGCCGGGTGTGGGTGTGTGCGTGCAAGGGGCAGGCATCAGCAGAGGACCCTGCCAGGTACTTGGATCCTAGCAACTCCCAAGGATGTGGTTGGGGAAGGGCCATAGTTTAGTGATGAGATGTATGCTTTGCATACCCAGGTATGTCCAGGTAGGACTGGGAGATCCCTGACTGAAAGAGAGCAGCTGCAAATCTCTGTAGCCAGTGCAGATCTAGATTTACCCAAGGTCATATTCAGTATAAGGTAGCTTCCTATGTGCTTGTGCCATCCACATCTGGAAGAGACTGCAATCCTTACTTCCTAAAGAACAGTGTTCCTCCCTGGCTTCAGGTAGGTGTTCCAGGACACTGTGTACTCCATGCATGATTATCTAGCCCAGGGGTTCCCAAAGTGTGGTCTGCAGGTTTCATTCAGGTGAGCTGCAGCATGCCCACATTAAATATTCATAATGATTTTTTACTGATATTTTTTATTGCTTCTTTTATTTCTTATGTTGTAATTTATTGTATTACAGTCTGAGTTCTATGGAATGTGAGTTGTAATATAATAAAATAGAGTATAAGAAATAAAAGAAGCAATTAAAAGGCAATTAAACATCATACAGCTCCTAACATGGCACAATACAACAGCTACAAAAGGCAGAATGGTAAAGACCATTAACAATTTTCAAGAGGTCCATGGTCCAGGTGGGATTTGGGAACCAAATATCTAGTCTAGCGTAAGAGCAGGCCAGTTGTTGTTTTTTAGGTGAATAAACCTTTCAAAAGAGTGAATTCACAGGTGCGTGTTCTCAACTACATGACCTCAGTATCAAGTGTTGACAGCCATCACAATTAGAATCATAGAATTTTAAAACTGGAAGGTACCCCAAGGGTCGTGTAGTCCAACCTCCTCCAATGCAGGAAGAGGACACACAGCACTTCCTTGGGGTTCCAGGATGGATGCTTTTCAAAGGCGCAGGCTCACACATTTCAGCTGAGGCATGAGATAGGCAGAAGTGTGTGTGCATGTGTGAATCAACCCTCAGCTAAGCTGCTTACATTCTGTAACATCCTCGCCGGGCGCATACATCCTTTCCCTACTTTCAGAGGAATATTATGCAGTTGGGGACACGTGTGCTAAATAAATATTGCAGGTCGTCCCCCTCCTCTAACTGGCCCCAAAAAGCTCATTCCTCCCAGTAGCACTGGGAGGTGTTGTTCTTTCAGCTCAGCTTTGTGGTTCCTGCAAAACCACCAGACACACTTACAAAGGAGTAAGGGCCATTGCACCCCGCAAGACTTGGATTTCCAAACAGGCTGGTTGGGGACTGCGCCGCGAGATATTCAAAGGGGGAGGGGAGAAAGAGAGGCGGGCCTCAAACCCCCATCCCAGGAAATCGATGAGGAAGATGATGCTGGGCTGGATTTCTTGTGTTTAATATTTGTTTTGTTTTTCCCTCGGGCATGCTCGCTACTTTCTTTACTAGGGCCCGGGGCGAAACCGTTGTCCCCTGTCGCCGCGCCGCCCCCTTTAGTTCTCTCTCCCTCGCCATAGAGAGAGCTTTGTGTAAAAGCCGAAGAGGCGCTGGCTGCTCGCGCTCCAACAGCTGTCACATTATTTGCACTAGCTGTAAACAGCCTTCGCCCCCCCCTCCGCCTTTCTCCCTCCCTCCCCACACCACATAGTTAAATCCAGACTAACAATCCACAGTTAGAGATCAAACCAACAACAGCAGCATTGTGTCTGCCCTTCCTTGCTCTAGCATCACTCCTGCAGCTGGTTTACTCGAAACAAGGAGCCCCCCTCTCCCCTCCCTACCCCCCGCCTCCCCCCAGGCCAGGGAACTATTTGTATCAGCCAGTCCCTCACTCTCGCGAACTCTCCTTGGGCAATAAATGGGGTCTTTTAAAAAGTAAGCTTTCCTCCGCCACCCCCGTCCTCTTTTTGCTCTTTTTTGACGCGTCTGTCTCTCTCTCTCTCTCTCTCTCTCTCTCTCTCTCTCTCTCTCTCTCTCTCTCTCTCTCATTTCCTCCCCAAGTCGCCCTCTCCCCGAAGGACCAGGTCAGAGCTGGAGTCCTCTTCTGCTCGCCTCGAGTCCAGCTGCAGTAGCTTAACGCGCCCCCCGCCCGCCCGTGCCTTTGCCCGGGTCTCGCTCATTGTGGCTCTTAGAAGCTTTAATGCCTCTCGTTCCGCAGGAGAAATTCCTCAGCTGGCTGCATTTGCAAGCGCGGGCGTCGGTGGGGGGGGGGGGCGCCGAGCAGAGAGCAGAGACTGTTGCTTTCTTGCCGTCCTGCTTTTAACAGTTTCTTTCCCTCGTGGTCCTTAAGAGACGCCCCCCGTCGCCGCTGCCCCCCCCCCGCCCCCAGCGCTTCTCATCAGCTCCCCAGAAGCTACAGGCCCCGGACAGTGACGTGGACCCGATTATTTGCACTGAGTGACACGAAGAGACGCCGTGTCACTCAAGCGAGAGGGACGCGGAGGGAGGGGGTGGTGGTTTGAAATCCTCTTTTTTCCAGCGCCTGCCGCACCCGGCGCCCGCTAGCTGAAGCGAGCACTTGCAGGCCGGTTTTCTGCTCCCCGCACCAGCTGAGGCCCAAATACTCGAGTCGTAGCTGTCTGCAGAAAGAACGAGCTGCCAGAAAGGGCGCCCGGGGGGTTATTCTGATGCTGGGATTCCCAGCCTGGGAAACTTCCACCCAGTAGAAGAGATAGGGGTTACTGGGTCGGTGATTGCGGGGGCGAAGAAAGGGGTAGAACCATAGAAGTGTAGAGTTGGAAGGGACCCTGAGGGTCATCTAGTCCAACCCCCAATGCAGGACTATGTAGCTCTCCCATATGAAGGTAGGGCATCCACATTAGCGTAGGCGCAGCTCATGGCTACCCATGACCTTGCCTAGGTACCACCTTCTGGCTTGTCCCAGTTCAAATGAAAGGAGGCCTCGCTCATCTCTTATTCTCACGTCCCACGCCCACTAACCGCTCGACAATATCCAAGTTGACTCGGTCCTAAATCCCTGTGTTCAGTTAGGATTTACTCTCAAGGCAAGTGCATATAATATTCCCCCTGTTAGAGCGACCTAGACCCACTGGATATTGCTCCCGGACATATTTGCTGCTGCTGCTGCTGCTGCTGCTGCTGCTGATACTCCGCTATGGTTTTGGCCATGCCCCGGGCAAAATAACGGAGGTGGGAGATCTTATGCCGCGTGACAGGAGCAGCCTCAGTGAGGCCTGCCATATTTTCTTGGACTACAATTCCCATCAACCCTAGTCATTGTATCCAGTGGCTAGGGATTATGGGAGCTGTAGTCCCTGCCGAAGGTGATGCCGGCGAGTGCCCCCCCCCCTCTCTCTCACACACACACACGTGTCCTCCTAGGCACCCTATATGTACTCATTGAGCAATTGAACTATTTGCCTATCCTTAAAAATAAAAAACCCTGCTGCGTAAAATACAGCTCTTGTATGCCAAAGTCCTCAGGAGCCGGAGGAACAGCTGCTTAGGTGTCCTGATCTTTTGGGCAAATAGCTGAGAAGGAAGCTGCTTTGGTCTCTCTGGGCCAGCGGGCAATTTGCCACCAACTACTTGTTCAAAGCCCAGGCGACCCTCACCGCGGAACAAACACACAGCCTTTTACATGGGAAAGAGACCCCGGTCCAGCCTGCGGCTTTCCTCCTCTCGAGTAGCTGGCCTTTAGGTTCAGCGCAATTCATCTCGATTATGACGGGGAGACCAGGTGGCTGGAGCTGTGCAGGCCGAGTCTCAGCTGCGGTCTCCAAGAGTGCAGCTTTGGGAGGCACCAACAGCCGCGAAAATTAACTCTTGACCCTAAACACATTTACATGGCAGCCGGCCCTGCTCAAGTCAAGAAGGCTGGCTGGCTCCAGCGTGCAAATGCAGTTAACTCTGCAAAGGGAGTAAATCTCGTGGTTGTACCTCCGTAGACCCCTGGCAACTGACAAACAGGCCTGTGTCATAAGCAACCTCTCAAGACCGTTTCTTTTTGTTTTCCATTTCGCCCCCTTTTTATTACTACTGTTTTTATAAAAATAATTTTCTAAAAAAACTCCCGAAAATACAGTTGAAAAACTAGGATACGAAAGAGGCGCGGGGAAACTAAAGCGGTTGCGAAGGGAGGAAATTGGCGGTGCATTTCCTTACTTGCCAACTCCTAAATTTTATTAAACCATTGGGGCTTACTCCTAAAGTGTGTCAGAGATGGCAGCCTAAGCGTCTTGCTTTCACCTTAGAAACTGTAACAGCCTAACCCGATGCAAGATTACCCGCCGGAAGCAAAACGCACAAGAGTCCTTAAATGGGCTTTCCCCCCACGTTAACTGCGCATGGGGTCGCAAACGTATACCGCAAGACTTCTCTGGAAATAAGTCCCATTTAACTTACTTCCGAGTAACCACGCATTGGATTGGGCTGCCGGCGCGGCAAAGGATTGTTTGTGCCTTCTTCGCTGCCACAGAAAAGCAGGGAACTTGCTCCACTGCAAGCCGAAACCCCAGGCGGCATCTCACCCCAACCAAGGCAAACCAGTAAGCTCGAGGGAACTTACTTCCGAGGGAGAAGACATAGGATCGGCCTGCGCGGGTCTTTGGATCTGGGGCTCTGCCTGTGCTCGAGACAGCGGGAGGCGCAGACTCCAGCTCTAGCTACTAAAGGTTAAAAGGTTTCGCTAGCGCAGCTCCTGTGTCTCCGACAGACGAGCCGCTGCCTCCGCAGCACCCAACTTCCGAGCCAAATTCTCCCGGGCGAGCGATTCCAAGCATCCGCGTCTTTGTAGCCCTGCTGTGGTCAGTTACAACCGGTGCCTCAGCCGAGCTGGCAATTTATTTGCTTGCCGCTGTACAAAGTGGGGGGGGGGCGGGTGGAGAGAGGAGGGAGAAAGAGAAAACCATTGCTAACAAAATAATGTCAGCAAAGGCTGCAACACATTCTTGCGAGAGAGCAGCGCTTCGTGCCTACCGAGGCTCTTTCAGCACAAAGGCTTTTAGAGAGGAAGACGGGAGGGGGCGGGGGAGGGAGCGAGAGCGCTCTCGTATTTCAGGGCTGTTGTCCCCCTGGGAACCAAGAACCAAGTGTAGCTTCAATCAAATGCTGACTTCTCCTTCGGGAACTCAGCAGGAAACCTGATCTCACAAGTTTATGCCTGCCTCCATCTACACGGGCTGGGCTCCCCCCACGCCCCCATCCGCCTTCCCTTTCATACCAGCAATTTGTATATAGAGACGAGATCCAATATTCCTGATTGAAAAGGAGATGAGGCGGGAGGGCGGGGAAATCAGGTCGGGGACTCTCCGTTCTTGCCAAAAGCAAAACAGCCTCGAAACATCCACGCAGGGCAGCCTCGCGTCGCATCCACTGGGGCGAAGCCGTTGTTCCAAGCTCGCAAGCCGTCTCCTCCTCCCACCCGTATTCTTTATGCTCTTGATTACACGTACAAGGAATCTCCGGCGCTTAAGGCTGCAGCCCTCTTGGGAAGAAGTCCCACTGAACTTAGCGGGGCTTACCTCTAAGGAAATGTGCCTGAGAGCGGACCTTTGGCTGTTTGCTTCCGCACCCAGATCATCGTTACTCAGCAGTAAGCAAGGATGCTCAGCAGGTGGTACCGGCTTCCTGGCCATTATTAGGAGGGCTGCATCACAGCCCGAGGACCCCCTGCAGGATTTAGGCGCGCTCAACTGTTTGTAGGATAGGGCTCTTTGGTCAGATATACGAAGCCACTGGAAACATTTACGGTTCGCTCCGTTTCGACCCATTCCCCGAGACCAGATTAGCCGAACCACTTGGTTTCACGGATCCGGTTAGTTCCACTAAAACAATGCAACCTGATCGGCGTAAAAGTTTAAGCGCTGTCTAGAATGGGAGCCCAGGCATGGGCCAGGTGGAACGCGCCCAAACAGCAACCTTGTGGCAAGAAACAATGCTCTCAGGAAGGCCACTGTCCACCCGGGCCACCCCATCTCCTCCTCCTCTCCAATCAATCATCAGAAAGGATTCTTGATGGGGAACTGCAGCTTCTTGTGCAAGACCAACTGCGAGCGTGGTTTACCCAACCCGCCCGGCCAAGAAGCAGCCAGGAGGAAAGGGAGATGACAGGAACCGAGACTCAGTGGGGAGGAAGGCGCACCAGTCACTTCCTGCTCTGAGGTTCCTTAACTGGGGGGAGGGGGGCGTTTCAGCCACTCCTCTCTCTCTTTTTTACAACTCTGCTTGGCTTCTGCTTGTAAAGTGTTCCTGAAACTAACAACCCATGGTTCAAGTAACATCTCAGCTTGTTCAGAGTACAGGGGACAAAAGAACTCTCCCCTGGCCTACCCGAGATAGCAGATACAGTACCACAACAAACATATCAGCCTGAAAGCACCACCAAACCCTTTGCTTATTTTTTCTTAAACCAGAGTAGAGTCCTTATGCATGTCTACTAGAAAGTAAGCAAAATACTTACTCTCCACAAAGTGAATAGGATTATTGCCAAATACTCCTTTTTCACCACCCCATATATATTTTTTTCCAAGTGCTCCCCTTCTCTTTAATGTTGCACTTATTTAGCAAACCCGGAATTTGCTTAATTGCTTTCTTTTGGCCTCCCCCAGCAACTTGCTCCTTTTGAAAATGCTGTAGGCACTCAAAATTATGCACACTCTACAATCTATCACTATGTCAGGAAAGGCCTTGCAGAGGTGGCATAGAACTACTGAGCAAACATAGCTCATGGATTGCAACCACACATCTTATTTTGGGTTTGGGGTTTCCTTCAAGGAAGCCAGTCATCCTCCTGATAAGAATTTGCCTATGCCAATTATAATGTGCAAATGGGTAACCTGAAACTGCATGTGTATTCATAAGTGAGCCTCAATGAGTTCACTGGCACTTACTCCAAAGTAAGTATAGTATTCATTGTATTGCAGCCATTACCATGTTGCCCAAGCCACAGTAAATCCAGAATCACTTGATTCATTGACTGATTGCTTTGAACTCAGTGTACCTAGAAGTACATGCGTTAAGCTCTGTTGCCACAGTGCACACCCTGATAACTGAATCCTGATCTACAGGTTAAAGTTCACATTATGGAAGATGCCGCATGGTTAAAGAGCAGTGTAAACAAAGGTATAAAAAGCTAAGAAGGTTCCCCTATTCCAAAATGAAAGTCTTGTCCTAATTAGGTGGTGGGAATTAAAAACACACAAGTTATGGCAAAACCAATGTGCTGGGTAAAAGAAGCCAGCACAGCAATTGAGAAGCAAAATTCTAAGTGCATATAACAGCTAACATTTATTAAAATAATATACGGCTTTATAAGGCTTTGTGCTGGGTGTCCACCAGTATGCAGATGATACCCAGCTATACCTCTCCTTCAAATCAGAACCAGTGAGGGCAGTGAAGGTCTTGTGTGAGTGTCTGGAGGCGGTTGGCGGGTGGATGGCGGCTAACAGATTGAGGCTGAATCCTGACAAGACAGAAGTTATTGGGGCACAGGGGGCGGGTGGGTGTGGGGGACTCCCTGGTCCTGAACAGAGTAACTGTGCCTCTGAAAGAACAGGTGTGCAGCCTGGGAGTCATTTTGGACTCACAGCTGTCCATGGAGGCACAGGTCAATTCTGTGTCCAGGGCAGCTGTTTATCAGCTCCATCTGGTATGCAGGCTGAGACCCTACCTGCCTGCAGACTGTCTCACTAGAGTGGTGCATGCTCTAGTTATCTCCTGCTTGGACTATTGCAATGCACTCTACGTGGTGACCCAGAAACTACAACTAATCCAGAATGTGGCAGCTAGACTGCTGGCTGGGAATGGACACCGGGTCCTAAAGGATCTTTACTGGCTCCCAGTACGTTTCTGAGCACAATTCAAAGTGTTGGTGCAGACCTTTAAAGCCCTAAATGGCCTTGGCCCGGTATACCTGAAGGAGCATCTCTGCCCCCATCGCTCAGCCCGGACACTGAAGTCCTCCTCTGAGGGTCTTCTGCTGGTTCCCTCACTGCAAGTAGCGAAATTACAGGGAACCAGGCAGAGGGCCTTCTCAGTAATTGGGCCCTCAGTAGTGGTTCCCTCCCTATGGAACACCTTCCCTTCAGATGTCAGTGAAACAAACAACTATCTGACTTTTAGAATACATCTGAAGGCAGCCCTGTTTAGGGAAGTTTTTAAGGATGTTTTTATTATGTTTTTAGATATGTTGTAAACCGCCCAGAGTGGCTGGGGAAACCCAGCCAGATGGTAGAAGTGGTATTATTATTATTATTACTATTATTATTATTACCATCCAGACAAGTCTTCTTAATGATTGGTAACTGATTAAAGTATGAGTAGCAGAGGGTACAAATAAAGGAACAATTTCCTACAATTGAGAGAAATAAGCAGTGGGGTAGGATCAGACTTGAGACCTGTCCCCCACCCCCATAGACAATCTGAAATCCAGGACAAGTAACGAGGTAGCCAGGTTTATGGATAACATCCAAATCCTTCAGATTGGTAAAATCCCAAGTAGACTATGAAGAACTCCAAGATGGGCAATTGGCCGACAAGATGGCCAACAGGATTCTATCTAAGTGCAAAGTGATGCCCACTGGGGCACAAAAGCCTAACTTCGTATGATGGGAGCTGACCTAGCAGTGACCAACCAGGAAAGATCCAGGAATCATGGCAGACAAATCAATGTGGGGGAGGGACGGACGGACCCCACTTCAGTGTGCAGAAGTACAGTGGTACTTCAGGTTAAGAACTTAATTTGTTCTGGACGTCTGTTCTTAACCTGAAACTCATCTTAACCTGAGGTACCACTTTAGCTAATGGGGCCGCCCGCTGCCACTGCGCCGCCACCGCGCAATTTCTATTTCTGGGTTAGGGGAGTCTGGAACCTGAAGCGTCTGTAACCCGAGGTACCACTGTATTGAAAGAGGCAAAGTCAGCTTGCCACTCTGGGTATTCACTGCAGTCATATGTGGACAATCATGCAAGAAGGAACAGAGACAGGCTTGCATGTCTTTGCCCTCTCCAGAACATCACCTTTATCCTTTTTGCAACCCTCCATGGACTTGAGGGGAAAATTCTAAAGCAGGGAACCTTCCTCCATGCAAGAAGGCTCCCAGCTGACGTAGAAACGGCAGGGTTCTGAGCTGTACATAAAGCCTCCATGAGTAGATAGGTGAGGCTCCCTGCTTCAGACTTTTGCCTTCAAGTTTGTGGAGGGCTGTGAATAGGGTGAGATGACACACCAGCCTCTACATCACTGTTTACATGCAAGCGTGCCAAACAAACAGGGCTAGAAGTATAAGCCTTACAGCCTTTATAGATATTTGTGGTTGGGCCACCTTTGGAGCACTGCATGCAATTCTATTGCCCCATCCTAAATAAGGAAACTATAGAACTGGAAAAGGTACACAGAAGGGGGACAAATTCCTTACCAGGATAAAGACTTTTAAAGTTGTGAATAGTTTGAAGAGGGTGTATGATTTTTTAAAAAAGTTTCTCCACTTCTCAAAATACTAGAGTTTAAGATTGCCCAATGAAATGAATCAGAAGTCAATTCAGACCTGACAAAAGTAAATACTGTACAAAAGTAAATTTATGGAACTCGCTGTCACAGGATGTGGTAATGCCACTAAATAGGATGGCTTTTAATGGGCTAAACAAATGCATATAGAGGATATCGCAGCTCCTTCACATGATAGCTAAATGGAACCCCCATTTTCAAAGGCCAATGTACCAGAATATTTTCTGCTGCCAGCTGGAGACCTACTTTTTCACCCAGGCATTTGTGGGTATTAGTGCCAGTAAGAATCCTTCTATGTTATCATTTGTGCAGTGCTGCTTGTTGTGTTGATTTATTGTCTGCTCCCCTTTTTGTCTTATGGAATACTGCAATTTTTATATATTATTAATTGTATCTCACACTGGGTTTGTTTGTCAATGACGAGCAGGCCACATATATTAAAAAATTATTATTATTATTACATAAATACCAGAGTCTGGGGACAGCTGTGTTGCCTTGCTGCCCTGCTTGTAGATTTCCCAGAGGCATCAGTCTGGCTACTGTTGAAAGAGAATGCCGGACTAAGCGCATCTCCCCCCACCCCCAGTCTGGTCCAGCACTGCACTTCTTAAGGTCTTATTATAGGCTGTGCATGCTCAGATCTATATATACAGACATCAGAAATGAAACCAGCACAGCCCCAAATATAGTGCCCCATCAAATAGGGCCATTACAAGCCCCCAGGAACCTGTCAATCCCTGTCAATAATCTGGGCTCCAAATCTCACTTTCTATGAATGTGGGTTTAATTTAATGTGGCTTAGATATCCCTGGTTGAATTTATGCAGGAAATTATTATAAGCTACCCTGTTTTTGTTTGTTTGTTTCTTTGTTTAATGCTTGGGTAGTTTCAATCCATCCTAAATATTTACTCTGAAGAAAGCCCCAAGGATTTTAATGGAAACTACTTCCAAGGAAGTGTGCATAGGATGGCGGATATGACCTACTTCCAAGCAAGCAAGTTTGCTTCTCTAAGCCTGCACCCCCTCCTGCATTTAATAACACCACTGAAGTCTTCTGAAAAGCCTAAGCAAGATTGTCTTCATCTAAGCCTACAATTCACTTCCTTGATGGAAAGCACAACCTTGCAGTGCAAAAATAGACAACATCCGCTTACTTCTTACCCCCCCCACCAAAACAAGCACAAAGTAAATATAGCCTGAACTCTACCAATTCACTTTCCTTCACTTTTCAAGAGCCTCCCATCCTAAGGGCAGCCACAACTGCAATTTTGTTCAGATGTGGGAAACTGATTTTATTCCTGATCACTAGAGCTGTACCCTTTGATAGAAATATTAAGTCGGCATGCTCTCCCTTCTTAAACAAAAACAAAAAGCAGCAGAGTATTCTGTTCCTGAAGTCTGACAAGTATCCCAGTTTGTGCATTTTTAGGAATGCAGTTTGTGCATTTTTAGGAATCTGAAGTTGCAGTCCTTTGCACACTTCTTTAAGGAGAAGGCTTAACTGAGCAAAGTGGGCCTAGCTTCTGAGTAAAACAGGATCTTTCCCTGCCGCTGCAGCCCCCTCGACTGACTAATAGCAGAATGCTTTCAAGTTAAACAACAACAGCACACAAGTGAAAGCACTGAGGTTTCAGACATCAGCCCTCCAGACCTGGATGGAAGCCCCAGTCATTTTAGCGGGCCTTCCTTCCAACTAATTTGTTTAGGATTTAGGTGTTAGAGGAGTGACCAGGTTTTCTGTTCTGTTTTTGTTTGTCTCAGTTTACGGTAGGCAGGCATTACGCTCAAGGATCCCACCTAAAGCTAAAATCGCATATAGTCAAAACATATAGGGTGCAAGGGATGGCCAAAGTCTTTCTGTCCAGACACAGAAACTCTTTCCACCCCCTTTTAATTCCCACACACCCACCTCAAATTTTTTGCTAATCTGAATGCCCACAGGTTAAATGTGTTTAAATTGCAAGGTAACTGTACTGAGAAGCTAGTCCCATGGCCTTAATTAAAGCTTACTCCCAGAAAAATGTGCTCGGGACTGTAGCCTTAGACACTAAGTAAAGCAGGTCAAAGCTGCAATCCTATCCATACTTATTTGAATGAACACACACACACCCCGATGAACAAGCTTGCATAGGATCCAACTGCACAGAGAACATTTGCGAAGAGAAGTGTCCCCAATATAAATGGTCAGCGCTGTTTCGTGGCTTCTTTTGCACGCGTGTTCCAGAGAGCGGCTGCAGCGCACTTTGGGAGGACGTGGGGTGCCTCCCCTCCCCCGCCCAGCTCTCCTGCTGCTACTAAATTAAGGCGATACAAAGTGCACGGAATGCTTTCCTCTAAGGAGATGTGCCGCAGAGCGGAACAGTCACCCACCCCCTTTCCTAACGGTTCGCTGACTACACTCAACTCTCCGCACAGCCAGTTTCCAGGGAAGCGACTGCTGCCGGATTCTGTATTTTTCTCCTCTAATTGCCTTATGATCAAATTAAAACCTTGTCCTTGCCTTCTGGAAGACAAGACTCACTCGCGATCCAATATATTCTTTTTACTTAATAACATATGAGAGGACACGGCCGAAATTCCATCAAGGATCGGAACTCTTCCAAGGGACTCGCGCGGGTTTCCACGGTGGGATCGCTCAGGATTCCCACTCTCGCTCTCTGGAACAGAGCCGGATAACGTTCAAAGCGACCCAAGCCACCTCCCTCTTCCTCCAAGTTCCACGGTTCTAAAAATAGACGCCTAGCTAAGAACCCAGGAGTTTAGCAGGTCTTTTACGTTTGTGCCTAGACATTAAATTTAGTTTAATTTAGCTTCCGGTGTTTAATTTTAGCCAGTCTTCCCCTTCCCCGCCCCCTTCTCTCCCTCTCATGCAAATCAATATGGCAATTACCATCTAAAAGCTTGCCCAGCCCCAGGTCAATGTAAATTGATCATTGTCCGCCTCCTACAAAATAACACCGGGAGCCTGTGGTGCATAATGAGATTATACTGGAAAGTGTCTTGCAGATCACGAAATTATATTTCATGCAGCCAAAGGATCGTCTTCCACGCGGGCTTCCTCCTACCTGCCCTCCTCACAGCACCGCAGCGGATGAAATGGGCCAGGTGTGTGTGCATAATTTAAATGCAAGCGGAAGGGCCAGGAAATGAGCTGCCGCCGCAGCTATCACCGCTTTTCTGCCCTGGCTTTCTAATCTTTGACAGGTAACCACGAGGCAAGAACCGCGTGCATAGGTTTCTCAAGTGATGAGGAATTTTAGTTTAGCCGTCTGTGTTTTCAGGAAGCCTAAGCTGCAAAGTACTTTGGTTCCCTAGCAAATAAGGAAAATGAATACGCTTCAAGAGGACAAACTGATTTTCTACGCGGTGTGGATGGGGGGGGGGGGGTGCTGCTGCTCGCTCCTTCGACTTGGTGGCCTCCTTGCTTTCTGCCCGAAAGTCAGCTCATCCATTAAGGAAGAGTCACCGCGCACGCCAGAGGAGCCCTTGTGAAACATTCGTTAACTTTTGCCAGGAAAGCACGCCCCGGCTGCTTGCTCGCAATTCAGGGCCCGACAGTTGAACAGGGCCGAGGAAAAGGGAGGTCGCTTCAGCGTAATTCTCGTTTATCAGCCCGGCTTGGGGGAAAGGACACACAAGGATTAAACGCAGCCGGCGCTGCTCGCGGAAATGGGAACTCCCCCTGTCTGCAAACGAGGCCTCCGCTCCACGCTCGAGTCAGGGAGGGCTCTAGCGTTCTTCCTCCCTCCCACCCCACCTCCTTCGGATGTAGTACACACACACACACACACACACACACACACACACACACACACAAACATACACGAGAACGACGTTAGTCTGGCTCTCTGGAAAGAGTCTGCTTGATCTATTTAACTGGCTAGTGCAACATTGCGCGGAGAGGAAGGAAGAGGAGGAACATACGCACCCACCCACCGCCTCCCCTCCTCCCCACCTTCTCTCTCCCACCCTCGCTACCACTAGCATTTATTTTTAACAAGCAAGCCCAGCAGGCGAAAGCACCGGAGGCTGCGGTGCCGATCGTGTTGCATGGCTGTTTGTGAGGCCTCCCTGGAAATGGAGGGCTAAACGCGAGATGGTGCGTTGCGCCGCGACGCCTGGTATGTAAACCGAGCAAGCAGCCGCTGAACAGAAGCCGGGACAAGCCTGCTGTGCAGGATGAATGGATAGATAGCTAGATAGCTAGATAGATAGATAGATAGATAGATAGATAGATAGATAGATAGATAGATAGGGGCCTGATCCAAGGGGGCTTCTAAAACGCTTCAGTTCATTTCTACATTCGGTTAACACCTTCCAACCCACAGCAAAAGCCAGACAATTAAAAATAAATAAATCAGAGGGCTTATTTTAAGAAGGAGGGTTGTCTCCAGCCTAGTCCCCAACTCAGCTATAACTAAATGCCTTTGCCCCAGCTGACCATTAAAGCCTTTATCCCAGACGTAACTTCTGGTGGAGAGCTGGTGTTGTGTAGAAAGGAGTGTCAGATTGGAAATCTTCGGCTCAAATCTCAGCTCATCTAGTAGGAACTCACTACTACACATATCATGCCTTAAAAGCACATATGAAGCACCCACTCCCAGGTATCCTGGGAACTGTAGTTTACCCTCTCAGAGCTACAATTCTCAGCAGTTTTAACAAACCACAGTTCCCAGGGTTCTTGGAGGTGCGTGCCTTAAATGTATATTGTGTAGGCAGTCAAACACAACACTAGCCTACATTACAGAGGTGTTATTAAGGAATACTGAGGATGTGCTTAAAGCACTCCTGATGGTTCAAAATGGCTGCGCAAGTTGCCTCTGATAAAATGCTTTAGGAACGAGGTCTTGCGATATGAGGTATTTTGGGTTCCTCATCCTCCCTCCAGGGAGCGAATACCTAAACTACTACAGTGGTACCTCAGGTTAAGAACTTAATTCGTTCTGGAGGTCTTTTCCTAACCTGAAACTGTTCTTAACCTGAAGCACAAGTTTAACTAATGGGACCTCCTGCTGCCGCTGCGCCGCCGCTGCACGATTTCTGTTCTCATCCTGAAGCAAAGTTCTTAACCTGGGGTAATATTTCTGGGTTAGCGGAGTCTGTAACCTGAAGCGCATGTAACCCGAGGTACCACTGTATGCTGATATCACCTTCTCCTCATCAGGCAGATAACCGTATACAGAGGCGGAGGCTGCCCCGTCAAGACTAAACTGGAGAAATGAATTTTCCAAATTTACACGGGACACTCCAGCCGCTAAACCAAATGTGTTTTGAAGCCGGGGGTCTTTTGACTAGCCACAACAGAAAACAGCGTTGGCTAGCCTTGAAAACGGGCCTTGCTCTCTTATGCCTGAAGTTTGGCAAGCCACCCAAAAAAATACGTCCTGCATCATAGTGTCTGTGGGGAGCTCCCTTTTCAACCCTCCTGCTTACAGAACGCTGTAGGAAGCCTGTGGCGATTGCAACAAGGACTTTTAAATTAGAAGTGCAAACTGGCCGGATGAAGGTGGGGGGAGGAGAGAGATGTAGCGGGACTCTAAGCCCCATGCCCTGAGCCCCTAAACACCTACAGTAAAGCCAGAGATTGCTCGCTGCTCCTTCAGTATTTCTGCAGCTGCTACAGTTATTTAGAGCCAAGGGCATGCGAAGCGCTGTGGAAAACACTGAAATAAAGGGGGGGGGCGGGAAATCCCATTAGAGGGAAAAGGCTAGGCTGGGAAAGGGGGAGCGAGAGGCTCCCACAGCAAGTACTTCGAAGCAGCGCCACGTTGGACTTCCCACAGCAGGTTAGCCCTTAGATCCTAAACAGAAAGAGAAGTGAGGAAGCCATCAGATTTCCAGGAGAGAAAACTTCCACAGGCAGAACCCGAGGCCCTGAAATGGACGGGGTTTGCTTCCATCTACTATCTTTAGAATCCAGGCGCTAGCTGCTCCGCCGTTTACGACTCCCTGGAAAGGCTTCCTGTGCCTGCGATCCAGGAGGCGCTTAAATTACGTCTGTGCAGCGAGGCCCATTAACGTCGCAAAGGGAGCTTAACCGGCTTAAGCGCAAGGGTGTGGGAAATGCAGCCGCAGGGACTGAGGCTTGATTAGATGATCGGATTCTCACCCCCCCCACACACACACCCGCTCCTTCCCATCCCTCGCTCGCTCGCTCTCCTAGGTGTATATATTTAGCTAGCAGACACCCAGAGGGGTTTAAAAAGACTCCGAGTTCCCTCCTCCCACAATCATGCAGCAAACACGTTCAAGAAGAACTGCTTGCAGGCAGCAGGGGAGCAACCGAGACTCTCATCTGCGTGGTTGATTACAGCCCTAAAACGGACGACGTGTAATTTCAGTTCTCGCTCCAGATCGTGGGCTTGATTTCCAGGGGCCCACTTATCCGAGGGAGGGAGGGAGCAAGTGAGAAGAGGGGAGGGGGGGGGAGAGACGCTGTAGGCTTTATTTGTCCTCGTCCCTATTAGCTATGCAGCCAATCTATCATTTCCGGCGGTGCTTCCATCTAATTACCGATGTATTTAGATGTGACGTGCAAAGAACTGTCGAGCTGCCTGCTTGGCTCTGCGCGGACTCCTCGTCGGGAAGCTTTCCAGCGAGGGCTGGAGCGCTGCGAGCCAGGGCTCCAGACAAAGAGGGAAAGAACTGAGCCGCGTCGCGGGCAAATCCAACGCAAAGCAGCTTTCCTCCGGGGTGATAAAGGGCCAGAGAACCTCATTCGGGGGCAGCCGATGTCTGTGGGAAGGGGGGGAGGGGAGCTCCGAAGGCAGGCGCGCTTATATTCCGCAGAGAAGGGCTTTGCTCTTCCCCTCCCACCTACCAGCCCTTCTCACAGAAAGGAGACCCCAAACAGAAGCGCGCACAGAGAGCCAGAGCCCCCGTTTGCTTCTGTCAAGTCTAATGTGTCTCAAGGCAGCCGCAGGTAAGTTTTGCCCCGGCTCTCTCCGCTTATATATTGACCAAACACAGGTGAGGCTCGCCTAGCCCCGTCGTATGGAACAAAGTCAGTCCCTACTGGGCACTCAAAAAACAAAGCACCCACACCGCCCACTCCCCATTTCTAAGAAAGGGAGAGCTGGATTCTGCTCCTAAGGTTGTTCGCCTGGAGGTCTTTGGCCGGAGTGGCTCCGAATTCTCCGCTCTGGCTTTGTCCTTGTGAGCTATGCCTCCCTCTTCCTCCCTCCCCCCCCTCCCCAGAATGGAGAAGAGAGCGCTGAGTGGATCTCCTGCTCCAGCTCGACCCCCACCCCTTCTTCTTCCTCCTCCTCCTCCTCCACCACCACGCCTGGCTCGCCTTGTGCTTCTCTGTGCTTGCCTGGCTCTGCCCCAACAGGACACGGGGTTAAGCGCGCTCAGCGGAGTTCCCAAACGACGAAACTTCTGGGAACGGAAGAATCTGGCACTCGGCTAGAAAAGGAGGTTCCTGGTGGTGGGAAACTGATCTTCACGGAGCATCGAGAGCAGCCCGAGGGATCGCGCCTCGGTCTCTCCCAACTTCCCCTCCCCCTGGAGACAGAAGATTTCTGCAACTGCCAGCCTCAACCCTTCACGCAGAAAAATCTACCTCGATTTCTGACTCCTGAAGGGTTAACACACACATCCACACGCACCGAATCTCGCGGTGACCTTTTCCTTTGCGACTCCCCCACTCTCCCTTTCAGGCTCCGGTTCTTCCGCTCGCAGGGAGCTTGGACGGCTGTCTAGACCGATCTATCACAGGCGAGCGAAACAATACCGGTGGGGGGGGGGAGAGAAAAGCCACCTTCCCTTTTCTCTCCTCCTCCTCCTCCAGCACCGCACCTCACCTTCGAGATGAAATGGGGTAATAAAGAACCATCACCCGCAGTACCAACAGCTGGTGGGTATGCAGAGACCCCTGAAACAGCCCACCCTCATGGCTGACAAACGGGGTTTTGTCTGTCCCTGTTTAGCGCACGCTAAATGCGCGCGGCACGTTTCGTGTCCCGCAGTTGCCCTGGGCGAAGGGCCTGGGCTCCCCTCGGAGAAAGTGTGGGGAAAGAGGGGGAGAGGCGAGATTCCAGGCCTTCCAGAGAGTGGAGAACTTAATCATTGCGTCGGAAGGGCTGGTTCCCAGATTCCACTCTTCTTTGCTTGTCCAAAAACTCCTTGACTCTATCTGACCTCAGCTCGAAAACGAAGCAGTTTCCGGCTTAGTAGATGGAAAGGCCGATTCCGCAAAGAGCTGGGAAATAGCTAATGGGATGTGCGACTCACTGATCCAGAGGATACTTCCTAATTAACTCCCAGTCACCAATTCGGAGATCTCGTCTCCTGTGGCAAACCTTGCGGGATGGAGGGCGGGGAGGAAATTCCAAGTCCTGCTTTTTACGGTCCGCCGAAAAGCCATTAAGGTTGTCTTGTTCGCAAAAAGACAAAACCCACCAGCTGCCACTTAAAATACCTACATAACATCCCCACAAGGCTGGTAAAGAGGAAACAAACAAAAAGACAAAACCTTAATTGAGCCCAGTCCTCCTGGCCTGCTTTACTCCAGAGCAGTCCCACTGGCCTCAATTAAGGGAGCACAAGGCAAGGGACGGGAGCTTTTATAACCACCAGGCCCTATCGCGAGGGCACCGCATCACGCAGGCATGTCTGCCAGCGCCAACATTGCCCAGACGGAACTGTGTGTGTGTGCGTAAGAGAGAAAGAGAGCGCAAAGCTGGAAGCAGCCGCCTCCAGGAGCGGGACTCCCAAGATTAACAGCATGCAAATATGGCGGGGGGGGGGAGTGGGAGCCGATCCACTTCGGCAATGCTGAATGTAGACACCACCCCCACTCCCCGGGGACAACTTAGTTTGGCCTCGGGGCTCTGTCTCCAAGGTCCCAGGGCGATCTTGCAAGGGCGCTTCGCTTTACTCCCCTTACAATACGGGAGGGGAGAAGTCTCGCTCTCCTTATCTCTGCTGGCAGATAGTCTTCGTGGGGCCCGTCTAAGGAGCCCTTTGGCCTAGGCCTCATGGAAAAGTTTACAAAAGCTTGACAGATCCAGCCCGCGCGACCAGAACGAGCGCAGACCGCCCTTCTGCCAAGGGAGGCGAACGCGAAGCTGCGGGGCTTCCACCGAGCAGATGGAGAGCCGAGAAGGGAATTGCTCGGGAGAATTAAATACGGAAATAAGCTCCGAGGCGATTGCCATTAAAACACCAGCACGTATTTCCCTCGCAGCTTCTGATTCAAGGGGTTTTGGGGTTTTCCGATCTACGCTTCCCTCCACTCTCTCTCCTCCCCCCCCCCCCACCGCTTCCTTCCACCCACATACCTCGCTTTTCTGAATCTGAGACGCAGCCGGCGAGGCAGAAACGAAAGGCGAAGGCTTCGCAAAGCTAGAGATCGCCCCCGGACTGGCTTTGCAACAAACAAGCTACGTGCCTCAGATGCCGAGCACAAGCAACCCCGGAGTTGGCTAGGGTTTTCCAGCCAACAGCCTCCGCCATCCGCTCCTGGGAGGCAAGTTCTCAACCTCCCCGGAGCCAGAAATGAAAGGTGCAAAGGACGCCCGAAATTCCTAACGGCGGCGCTGGACCTCTTCCCACCCCCACCCCAGACTAGCAACACAAAGTCTTTGAACTGGAACCACCAGCTCTAGAACATCGCCTCTCCGCCGCCCCCGAACCTTCTCGTTTATTCCCCCCCCCCCATAACCCGCCCAACCGACTCCGACACCCCCCTCAAAAAGTGGCCTCGAAAACAACCGGGAAGAAAACCTCCCACAGCCTCCGCAGTCTCTTTCCAAGAGCGTTCAGAAAAGCAACAAATACGCCCCACACACGCACCGAAAGCGAGAGCCTCTTTTTACCTCAATCACGTTGGCTGTCTCTTCCCGGTACTCATCTTTGAACTTCGCTGCCGGTGGGCCAAAAGGAGAGCCAAGCAGCTCTCCGAAAACGCTCCTTTCCCCTCCACCCACTCTCCCCTTTCCCCCTGGGAGCCCAGAAGTGGCGGCTGCCAGAGGTGGGGCTTTTATAGCCCTTTCCAAATCCGAAAGATAAAAGAGGAGCGAGACGCCGGGAAGCCTCTTCTCTCGATCCCCCTCCGCCCGCCACCTCCTTCCTGCTGGAGCAGACAGAGCGCGACCGGCAGCTTCCCCTTTCCTCGTCGCTCGCTCGCTCCCCCCCCCCCACCACCTCGCGCCTCTCTTCACAACCCTGCAAACTTCAACAAACCCGCGCAACACACCCGCCCCTCGGAGCACTCCCCCCACCCGAGGCCTCCGCGTCCCGCCTCTCCCCGGCCAAGGCGCATTCAGGCGGTGACCGCTGTGCTCGCGAACATCTCCCTCGCCTCCAAGCCGCCCTCCTCCTCGGAGCCCGGATCGTTTCAGGTTGAGAGACATTCTGGCAACGATCCCAACCGAGGAGAGGCAGGCTGGGACCAACGCGCGCGCTCTCTCTCTCCTACGCGCGCGCGCACACACACACACACACACACAAACACACACACAGAGGCGCACCCCAGCCAGGTCTGGGGGCGGGGGGTGTTGAGGAAAAAGGTCGCCTCGTCGAGGTCCCCCCTCCCCACACACGGGAGAAGTGTACCAAGACTCAAGCGTACCGCATGCGATCGTCGCCCTTTTTGGTACTTGGCCGTCGCGGCGTTTCCGCAGAGAGAGAAAGAGAGACGAGAGAGAGAGAGAGGAGTTCAAAGGGGAGAGCGCTGACCTTAGCCTCGGCTCCGGAGATGCCGCCGTGGAGTCGCTCCGGCGTCGCTTCTAGCGTGTCCTCTCCAAAGCGAGCCACTCTCAGTCTGGCTGGGCGAGAAAAGTTTGCCAACCTCCGAGCCCAAGGGGGGGAGGAGAGACCCGGGCTGCCCCCACGTCGGACAATCCGGCCACCGGCGGACCTCGGCAGGGCAGCTGGGGCTGCGCGGGTTGGAAGGGGGGGGAGCGAGACCTACGGTCACCCCGCTTGACTATCGCTTGGGCTCAGCACCCCGCCAGCAGCAGGCTCCCTCCGGCTGCCCGACGGCTCGGCTCTGGCAGCGCCATGTTGCTGGTGTGGCTGCTCCGGGCTGGGCTCGACGGCTCCTGGCGACGGCGCCTACATGCTCTTTCTTCCCTGGCTAGAGCCCCGCGTCCTGGCGGCGGCGGCGGCGTGTGCGTGTGTGTGGCTGGGCTGGCTCTGGGGATTTAATCCACCGGGAAAGCCGCTCTTCCTCACCTTGCCGCTGGGAGAGCAGGCTCCGTCTGCTGCACGCTGCCCCCCTTCGCCTCCTCCTCCTCCACCGCCTCCTCCTTCCCTTCCCCGCCCTCTCCTCTTTCCCCTCCCCTCCCCCCGGCGGGCTCAGCACTCAGGGAGCCGCCGCCAGTAGAGGCAGCGGCAGCAGCAGCACAGCCACCTCCACTCCGCTCTCCCAAGCAGCAGCAGCAGCGAGGCTTCTCTTCCCCCCCGCGCTCTCCCGGAGCTGCCTCTTTTCTTTCCTTTTTTTCCTTTCTCCAAGGCTTTTCGCTTTCTCTCCTTAATTGATTCCCCCTCCACTCCGCGGCGTTTCCTGGCTGCTCTCCCCCCCCCTTCCCCTCTCTCTCCTCCTCGCTCTGCTTGCCTTGCCCTGCCCTGCCTGAGGGCGCCCTGAGGAGACTCCGCTCTCCTTTTTGACCAGGCGAGGTGGAATAAAGGGGGGAAAGTCTCTTCCCGCCCCCTCGCCAGACTCCCTGCTCGGCTCGGCTCGCTACCCAGAAGGCCAGTGGAGAGAGAGCCGCAATTACCATAAAGCTCCTCTCCCTCCGCTTCGCCAAGCTGTCAAAGCCCCGGCAGCAGCGGCAACGGCAGTAGCAGGCGCAGCCAGACCCCCGCCAGCCAGCCAGCCAGCCCGCCCGGCTTCCTCTCCTTTTTTCGCCGGCGGCAGAAGGCTTCGCTCTCCCCCTTCCTCGACCTCCTCGCCAAGCCGAGCGAGCGCGGGCTCTTCTCCGCCTCAATATCTGCTTCTCGCAAGAGCACCTTCCCGCGTGTCGCGTGTGTGTTGTTCGCGACCCCTTTTCCTCAGCCCTTCATTAAGAGTCTTTTCAAACAGGGGGGTGAGAGAGAAGGAGAAGCCCTCCACCTCGTAAACGGCATCCTCATAACCTTGTATGAGGCGGAAGGAGGACGGCGCTGCCTATTCATTCCCCCTCCCCTCACGCGCCTAATATATATATATATTTCCTCAGGTGTGGAAAACCGCGCTCTTCCTCCTTCCCCCCACGTTCATCTGCCTCTCTTTGCATTTCCCTGAGAACCCCAAATGGGCTGTTTCTTTGTTCCCCTCCCCCTCCCTCCCCTTCCCCCCACCCGCGCGCGTTCCATTGTCGCGCACAGCCTGCCCAAAGTGGAACGTCTTCTTCGTGTTCTCTCTCTCTCTCTCTCTCTCCCCGTCTTATCTGGCCACCACTCTTCCCCCGAAGGGAAAATGCCTCTCCAGCCCTCTCTTTTCTTTCCTTTTTTAAGATAACTGTGTGGTGTCCCGCTTTCATCCCAACCTGTATTTAAAGACTCCCTCCAAACGAGCAATTTCCCTTTATCTCTCCTTTCCAGAAGCACGCAAGCCACCGTTCCCCTCCAGTGTACCCCCTGCACCCACGACTCTTCAACACCCTTCATTTTACCACTAGTCGCTGTTTTCATACTCCGACGTGGGCTTTCTTTCTTGCCCCTTTGCCCTCGAGCCTTTCTGGGTGAGGAGAACCATTCAGTTCTCAAGAAGATTTCCGGAGTGCCCCCAAAACCGATTCCCTCCCCTTGGTGTCTAAACAAGGTACCGCGTGGTTCCCACCTCTGAAACTCCCAAACACGTTTTTTGGTCACGGCGTGTGAATCGCTTGGGAAGGTGGAGCGAGAGGGGTCCCCCCCTCCTTCTCTGTAATTCTAGTACCGGCTGGAGATTTCTCTGCCGGCCTTTTGATCTCTCGCTCGCCGGGATGGTCGTTATCTTGCGTATCTACTTACTTTGGTAGCGCTGACTCGGCAGGTCAGCTAGTAAATGTCGGGTTCAGGACGCCCATCTTGACTGATCCTCGCTTGTTCGGTTCTCCCTCGCACAGCGCGTGATTCTTTATGGCTTTCCTAGCGATTGCTGGAATTAACAGCAAGGCGCCGGCTACAAGATTTAACCCTATAGACTTCGGGAAGTGGTGGTGTGTGTTGGGGGCGCGCGCGCTTGCGCGCGCCCCCGCTCATTCAGAGACACTTCTTTAACCAGGATGGTGTGTGCAGCATCGGGGGGAATCACTGGCCCCCACTGCAGTCCTCCTCTCTGCACGTTTACTTTGTAGTAAGCCTCACTGTACACAGTGGAACTTGCTTCTGAGGAAACGTGCCACAGGATTGCGCTGTAGAGGTATCGGGTCCCTACTCGCGAGAGAGCAGCTTCCACTGGTAATCCGACAGGGCTGCAACCCTAAACATGCTTGTCAGGAAAGTTTGGGGTCCGGGATTTATCTGATACGGATTAGACGTATATAGTTCCGGAGACTTATAGTTTTTAGCTATAAGAGAAGGGTGGGTGAGGGGAGCACAAACCAGCCGGGTGGAATTGAATGGAATTTTATTGTCACTGACTAGAGAGGTGATTATACCAAGCCCTCGCTCTTAATTTTCGCTCCAGCGTCCTTAAAACACTCTTATGTTGCCTGCATAAGCTGTTTATACCTAGGTAAGTATGCTAGGAGCTGCGGCATCCCGAGCGATTAGCTATTTCAACGCCGACGAACGCTCCAGCCTGTTCATCGCGAAGTCCAGGAATCTGTGGGAAAGAAGGGGAAATGTTTAAACCCGGTCCCTAGCAACATTTGCCTTGATTAAAAAAGTTGCTTACTCAGTATGCAGTTTCCTTCTTTAATTATGCGAATCTCTTGCGTTTTAATGGAAAGCAGGAGATTCTTAAAAGTAGAGTCTGCTAGAAGGATTTGGAAACCTAAACCCCAAGTTCTTATCTCATGAATAATCGCTTGATTGTTTTGATACCTATTTCTAGCCAGAAAGCTAATATTCTGTTGGATTTTATTTTTAGCTTGCATCTATACAAGAGGGAGGGAGGGGTGGAAAGCCTCCTCTTCGCTTTCAAAGCAGAAGTGAAAGATATCTACCGTTTGTAACCCGAAACGCTGGGCACACAAGCTTTTCAGCTTCTTAAAACCAGCTGATAGAAATGGCAAAAAGGCATCGCTTTCCCAAGCTGGAGGGTAAATACTCTTAAGGGGGAGGGGAGGGGAGAGTAAAGAAACAAGTTGCCAATGAAGTGTGTGCACTGCAAATGCGTCGGGAAGGTTTTCCTCCAGAGGTGCCTGGAAGTGGAGTTTAAAATCCGAAATGGAGGGGGTGGGTTGCATATTGTTCCCAGTTTATGAGCTTTGCATCTGAAAACCATCCTACACGTTTTTTCAATCTCCGGCAACGAGTGCAAGGACACCTGGCCCATTACATTGTAAAGCTATTTTTTATAAAGACGTTTTAGGGCTAGACATTAAAAGTTATTAGACGGAGCACACGTGAGGTACAGACATGCAGCTGGATGGCGGTGGGGGTGGAAGGCCTCTGTTAGATACATATGCATTTCCCCCGTATCCAGAGATAAAAAAGGGAAAACTGGGAGAAGGAAGTCCTTGTCAAAATGTCCTGCTTTTACTTTCACTTCTTTTTCTGGGCAAGCAAATGTAGATGTATGCTTGCAAAGTGGGTTGATACTGTATTTAAAACGGTTTTAAAATCATATCCGTTTAATTTTCTGAGGAACCTTTGAATATGGTCACGACAGTATATGCGGCGACTCTAGCCCAAAAAAAACATTCTGAGTCTCTGAGTGTGTATGGTCGAGCCTTCAGAAAAAGAAAGGACAAATTCTTTAAAAATAAAATAAAAAATACAGTGGAAGTACTGAACCTGCTTGCCGAGCAACACAACTGAGTCGAAGTCCCCGGATTGTAAGACTGGTTTCATTAACGCCATTGTTTAACCAGTTTATGATGGACTGAGCTGCCTAGTCGTTCCGCGTCTCAAGGACCCGGAACATTTGCTCGCGCAGGGTCTTTCCAAGCAAGTTCTTAGCGATCACACGGGTTGTTTTTGTTTTCAGATTTTATTTTATGCTCCTTGAGTGCCTGTCTTCCCCACCCCCACCCGGTGAGGATTCCCAGAGGTTGCAAACGCAACGCCTCCCGAGGCATTGTGTGTGTGAGGGGGGGGGTCGTCTCGGTCGCTAAGTCTACCCCCTGCCCCGCGTTCACCCCGCCTGTGTTTTGCTAAGCAGAATCGCCGAGGGAGCCTTCGCCGAAGGAACTGAGGCCGCAAATCGCCAGGCCTCTTTCCCTCCCTCCCTTCCTCCCTCGCCTCCTCGGAGAGCTGACCCTCGGGTCAGGCCGTTGTGCGTTGCGCTGGGGTGGGGGGAGAGAAGAGGAGCACTGGAGAGCGAGCGGAGCCAGCGAGCCGTAGACGCTGGCGCTCCTCGGGACCGAAAGCATCGGAGAGGGAAATCCACGCCAAAAAAAACAGCCGCTGCGGGCACGCCGAGCGCTTAAAGACCTCCTGAAGGCAGCGCTGCTGTGGAGGACGGGCCAGAAGCGCCTCTCTGCGGAGCTGGGAGGCGAGGGGAACCGCGTAGCTGCAGCCTTTCGCCTCGCTCTGGCTGTTTGGCGCGACAATGGATTCACACGGCACCGGCCCTTCTTTTCTGAACTCCACGTGGCTCCCCGCTGGCCCCTTTTCCAGGCAGCGCTGCATCCCGAAGCAGCAGGCCGGTCTCTTGGCAAGGCACGTAATCAATCACCGGAGCCGCGCCGCGCTGGAGGCCCCGGGCCTGATCAACCTCGGCCCGTGACTCAGTCCTTTTCTCCTTCCTAAGGGTGTCGCCAGGATTAAATTCATTAGCGGTCTGCTCGGCTACGGCGGCGCACAGCGCCGAGGAAAAAGCCTATAAATAACCCGGCGCTCTCCCGAGCTCTGAATGGCCCTGCTTGAGTGTGCGTTAAATCAAGCCGTTGCCGCCGCTTCCTGGGAGCCTGCTTTAATGGGAGTGTAGAAATCTGAATAACAAAACAAGGCCACCTTGGCTTGGCCTTAGACAGAGGCTCTGACCACTCTTGCACGCCTGATTTCACCATCAGGAAAACAAAAGACATTGAAATTAAGATTTTTCCCCTCCCCCCACTTAAAACACACACACACACACACACACACACACACACACCTGGCGCGGCAGCAGAGGGGGGCCGGGGCTGGAAGTCCGTGCTGTTTTTCTGGGCCAATGGGTGGCGGAGCAATGCGTGGCTTTCTGCTGGCCCCAAAGTGATCGAAATGTGTGCTCGCAGGCGAAAAACCTCTCCGGCTGCCGCTGCCAAGTTTCTAACAGGGATTGTGTTCCGTCCTGGAAAGTCACACACTTGGGCTGCAATCCTAAACAAACGGACTGGGGAGCAAGTTCCACTGAAATCAATGGGGCTTACTTCTGCGTAAACATAAGTAGGCGTGGAGGGACGACCATGTTTTCAACTCTCAGTGGTTGCAGTTCGAGTGGAAACGTCGGCCGGCGTTGGCCCTGGCGCACACAGAGCGCCGGTGCGCGCTCGGCAGACAGGAAAGAACATGTTTCAGATTTTGTGAGGCATGTGACACAGATGCAGCGCACCGGCAACTGAGAGAGAAGCCACAAGGCCTCGACTTCTAACCCTGAAACGTTAAAAAAAGAAGCAGCCATGAAAGGCAGACGAGTCACAGATAAAGTTCTGCCTCCTCTAGCTTAGTATGCATGTAAAACACTCTCAACCCTAAAAGTATACGTATACAATTGCCAGTATTCTTTTTATTCTTCTTCTTTTATGAGGCCTAAAAAAGAGCCAGATCCATTCATACAAGCTAACGTCTTCTCTCTGGTTCAGCACCACAACCAGATAGACTGGAGCGAACCAAGGCTCCAACCTTGGATAGCTGAGGAACAACTGTTGTTCCACCTAAGCCAGCGCGTCACAGATCTACGGGTCTGTTGCTTGCTTTTTGCGCCTGTGGTGGACGGACCCTGTTCCGCAGGTTGTTGTGAGGCTGTCCCACAATCCACTCGTGCTTCCTAGGGAGAAAGCAGCCATTCTGTCTGCAGGAGACAGAAGCAACCTCATAATGGGTGAAAGTGTCAATGAACAAAGGGTTCCGGAGTGTGTGGGAGGGGAGTATTCCTGTTTCACCTACATTTTCCAGTCTCCCCCAGTCCTACTTCTCACAAACAGCAGATTGTGTCGCTGGCAATCATTTGTCTTGATTTCAGACAGTACCTGAGGGCTCGTTTGATGGAATGCTTCGAGACACCATCACCCTGCTAATAATAATTTTTAAAAAGCCCACCTATTTCTATACCATGTATTTAAAGTACATACCTTCCCCCACATAGTCTTGGGAACTGTAGTTTACCCCGACAGACTGCAGTTCCCAGGAATCTCTGTGGAGACTCATGCACTTTAAATGTGCTTTAAATGTATTGTGTATAGAGCCGCTGCAGGGTAGCACTTAAGGAGAAGGCTACACAGAACCGCTCTCCCTGGCATCTGGTTGCGCTGTATCGGATTGTTTTTATTTTCAAGGAGAGGGCATTCAGTCAAGCTGGGTACCAGACCTGCAGTGCTTGGTAGGGCAATTCAGGTGTCGGTTTAGCACCTGATCTGCCATTTGTAAGAAAATGTCTTAAAGCATATTAACAATTGGGTATTTTTGTTGTTGAAATCGGAATATAGGGGTTTCTGTGGACATGGCCATAAACCTGCATTGGAAACAGTGGAGTGAAACCGCCCCTTTAGCCCTATTGGAGACAGAAATTGGTCGTGCCAGGAGGCCAAAGCAAAGAGAGAGAGAGCCATTTCCAAACAGCTCACCCTCATCCTTCCCTCCGATAAGGTGGCTCTCCCACAAAGATGCAGTATCGGATGCTTCGAGGCATATATTTTATTGAAAGAGCAGGGCCTTTCAACTACACGGGATTTTTCTTCAGGCAGATCTACCTGAGGAAGATTTCCTTGCATTGCAGAAACTGGTTCTCCGCCTCAGGCAGTGCAGCCCATCCTGCCTGGTGTGCCAGAAGAACTATCGGGGATCTTAGGTTTCCTACTCTTGAGGTAGCGACACAGGAAACACTTTTGTTAACTGGGAAAGCTTTAGATGGCCGTCCTGTAGGAAGGAGGCTCGATTTACGCCCGCCTTTGAAACATCAACAGCAGCACCACCATCATAACAACAACAACAACAGCACACCGTTGATCGACGGCTGAACGGCAGCCACTTGTGGCTGTTTACTACCTCGGCCATTTTGATTGTCTTGCATGCTGGGGCTGGAAATCCTGGGAGTGTTTCCAAGGGGACTCGCCAAGAGCAGCTCTTCCCAGCAGAGCGCACACCTCGGCCTCCGCCTGTCTGTCACTTCTGGGGTGCAGCCGGGAAAGGGAAGGCAGTGACATGCCTTGCAGGGGGGCGAGTGTAGGACAAGCCTCGCGCTGCTCTGACAGCCAATCACGGAGCGCTGGTGACAGTCTGTGAAAGGGCTACTGTCTTCAACCCTGTCCAGTTCTCCTCGCAGTCAGATGCAGCTGCGACGCAGGGCCCTGCTGTGCCGTGGGGTGGGGTGGAGTGGAGGAGGCGGAGAAGTTAAACAAGGAGAGCGCAAAAGGATCACCTCCTCACACGTCTCGACCTTTGCCTCTCAGCAAAAGGCTCAGTTCCTGCAGAAACAAACACCAAAACCTCTCCCCCCCCCTTAAAACAAAAGCAAGAGGCCAAGATGCTGAACATCAAGGATGGCTGATCTGTGCCCCCCAGCTATTACTACTGGACTTCACCAGTTCCAGCCAGCACAGCCAATAGTCAGGGATGATGGAAGCTATAGTGCAAAACACGTGGAAGGTCATAGGTCCCACAACCACCACTGTCACTGTGAGAACAGGATAGTTGACTAGATTAGCTTTCCTTGGGTTCATAAGTATTAAGTAGAAGTCCTGTTAAGCTGGATGGGTCTTGCTCTCAGGGAAGTGTGTATGGCAGGGCTGAGGAACCTCCTCTTCCACTTGTTGTTGGACTACAGCTTCCATCCTCCCTGACCACTGGCCATGCTGGCTAGGTTTGATGGGAGCTGGGAGTGTCACTAGATCTGGAGGATGGGAAGTTCTTCAGCCCTAATGAGTAGGACTGCAGCCTTTATCTCCACATCAAGTAACCTCTGACTCACAACGTCCAGCTGAAATCACTTTCGGCTTACCCTCCAGCGTTAGACTGCAGAACCATCCTAACAGTCATTACTTGGAAGCAACTCCTACTCAGACCAGCCCAATCAATTCTGTGCATGTTGAGTTGGAAAATAAGTCCTGGGGAGTTCCATGAGATTTACATCTCAGTCCGTAGAGCAGAAGACTCTTAATCTCAGGGTCATGGGTTAAGCTCCATGTTGGGCAAAAGATTCCTGCATTGCAGGGGGCTGGACCAGATGAGTCTGTGGTCCCTTCCAACTCTACGATTCTATACATATCCCTCAACTTGTGCACAGACAGGGCTCCTTCGAGAAATATATTTCCAGATGTGCAAGGCAGCCCATGATCCATTAGCTTTATTTATTTATTTATTTATTTATTTATTTATTTGGTTGGTTGGTTGGTTGGTTGGTTGGTTGGTTGGTTTTTACAATGCTTCCAACTTCAAAGTGATTACTTTCTAAATGCCTTATTGTGTGAACTTTATGAAGCGGGGCTATGGAAAGTATAGGAAATTTATTTGAATCACATATTTAGTATCTGAACCTTCACTGACATGCGAGGGATCTCAAGGAAGGTAGGAGCATTTGCCAGCACAATGGACGGGACTCATTTTGAACCAGTGGTCACTTTTACCCTGCTCTCAATGTCTGCTGCAGCCCTTCACCACAATAACTTATGGGGTGACCCTGAACCTGTGCCAAGTGTATTTTTAGCATTATTCAAGAGTGACCGAAGTTAGCACTACTTTAAGCACAGGCTGGAGTACAAAAACCTTCAATCATAAATACCCATAGAAATTGGGAAGAGGCTACAGCCAAACTCATAAATGTGCAGTCGGCTGGGAGGGTGGGTGGAGAGAGAGAGACATCCCTCGCCCCCTCAAGACCAGAGCCTAGTTCTCACTGTGATGGTAAAATGTCTTTCTGGGCTGTGCCACTTCACTCTGGAAAATACAAAATGCTCCGCCATGGAAGCATATCTGTGCACCTAGAAAACTAGCACACTAGGTAGAAACATAGGCTGGAATCCTTCTCTATGGCATGCTAGTCTTCTGGGTGCAGCATTTGTGTGCATGCGTATGTGTTCTGTGAAGGAGCATTCGACCGCTATCTGCTTTCTGAGGTGACACAGCCAGGCACAGGTTTATCACCTCACTGTGAAAATTAGGCCCGGAAACCAGCCATCGTGATCCCTCTACCAAATTGCGTTCTCAACTCCCGGGAAAGGGAAATGCTGTTAGTTTCCAGAGAGGGTTTCTTTCCGCCGACACTGGCTTTTGTTTTAATTATTGGATGCAGGCGATGAATCATTCTCTGCCACCTTCTGATTGAAAAGGAGGGGAGGAGGAAGCCATTTCTTTTCCTGGGCTGCCCTTGTGTGCAGCTGGTTCTCTGGAGCCACCATGGTGGTTGTATCTGGGCTCCTTTTTATTGAGAACTAAAGGTGGCGGCGGCAGCAGCAGCCACAGCCGCAGCAGCAAGCAGGCCGGAACACCAGAGAGAGAGAGAGAGAGAGAGAGAGAGAGAGAGAGAGAGAGAGAGAGAGAGAGAGAGAGAGAGCGCGCAGTGCTGAACAGTCCTTGTGGCCAAGCTGGATTTTCCGTTCATGCTGAGGAGCTCACGCAGCAACAGCAAATTTTCTGGCCTGCCTGAGCACGAAGGAAATGACAATGCGAATTGTTAGAGCGGGGCCGGAGAAATTGTGTGAAGTGGATAAAGCCTTCATTTCTTTAAAAAAACAAAAACAAAAAAAGTGTTTTAAATAGTGTGCTAGTTAAAATAAAACCACTGATTATTTTGAAGGCTTCTAACAAAGACACTTCCTGGCTTCTTTGTGTGTGTTTTTAAGTTAGAGAGGCAACACCAGTGTAATAGCCTATTAGCAAAATGTCCTTGGGAACTTTCTAAAGTAAGGAATGTGTCATGTGTGAATGCCATTATTTCTAGATTCAAAACATGGACATTCTTTTCAGAACCTTACAGGTCTAGGGATGCAGATGAAACAGTTGAGGTAGTCAGTGGCTACAATCTGGCCTACAATGATAGAAGGGACCCTGAGAGTCATCTAGTCCAACTCCCTGCAAAGGGAAGGACTTAAAGAAAAATCAGCACAGGACTGAAACCAAAATATATTTTGTTACAGGGAGAAATTTTTTTGCTTCCTTCCCCAGTATAAAAACAGCCCAATACACAGACAGGTTAACAAAGAATCCCATGGAAATTCAACAGAGCCACATGGACACAACCTCAGCTGCACGCTTCTTAACTAGGTTGTGAGTTTGGCTATGAATCAAGCACACTGGCTAGCCATGGAAAAACATCTGCTTACAAGCACACTCCTTAAAACCACAAGAAACACGATCTAAAATTTCAAACTCCTTCTGCCTGATTAATCCTGGCCAAGCCAAAACGTACCCATTTCCTCTATTCCAGACCATAACTGGCCACATTAGGGAGTAATGAAATTACAAGGATTTGTTAATCTAGCCTCTGGATCTCTGAAACACAGAGACACAATGGCCAATTTCCAGAACAACTGTGCAGAAAGTAGGGGAAGGGGCTGGTGGCTTGATCACTTTGTAGAAACTTTGTAGGTAATTCTTTGTCCGCAAGGGTCCTGTGGGAGTGTCAGCATGTGGGGACTGCTTACAGCAGAACTGAGGTCTCAGAAGCCATTATAAAGGAAACACCTTTCCTCAGGCACCTGGGTCCTTAGGTAGGCTGAGGCCCAGTAGCTTCTTCCCTCAGGGCCAGCCCAACTCAGGAGGCTTGGCAAGGCAGTCACTGCAGACAGCAGGCTGGGAAAAGCTGGTAGGGGTGGCAGATTCAGCCCCCCAAGGAACGTACTGCTTCCTGCTTCCTGTGCATTGTCACCTACCTTCTCCCCACCCCTTCTCTGGCCTCTTTTTTTTCTTCCTCCCCCACCTTCTTCAGCACACTGGGCTGCCTCCAGTCACCTCAGGTAGAGGCAGCAGGGGTGGCAGAGGAGGTTGGGGGCACATTTTCTGTAGCAAAACATATTGGGCTGGCTGATCCAGCTTTCCCTCTGCTCTCTTCATCTGAACTAGAGTTGTGAGGTAAGGCAAAGGCAGCTTCCTTCCCAGTACCAACAAAGAGCCAGAAGCGCAAATCAGAATTCCTCTGCAATTGTGGTTACCTAAAACCCTCCTCAGAAGGATAAAGGACTAAGGAAGCAGGACCATGAAAAGCCAAGCTTGGAGGTTGTCCGCAGACCTCTTACCAAGCTGAACCTAGATGCAATACTTTGAAGTAAAGCCCATTTGTTTCAAACTCCAGTGATTGTACTCAAATGGGCAACTAGGATAAAAGCACAGGTATGTGTCACTTGGTTTAAAAAGTGGGTGTAAAGGCCACCGTGTTCCACACATTAAAAAATGTAGCCTAAGCAAACTTGCTAGTGAAATGAGGTGGGTGGAAACCAATATTCACATTGATCTCACTGTCATACGTGAGGGTGTCACTGCTGACTGTGGAGTCATAATTCCGATACTTTCCAATGTGAAACCAATGACACAGATCAAGCATACAGGAAGAGCCATAGCTTAGTTGTAGAGCATCTTTTTTCCATGCAGAAGATCCCTGGTTCCATCCATCACTTGATCTCCAGGTAAGACGGGAGGAGACCCTGCTATGAAATTGCCAGTCAGTGTAGGCAGTACTGAGCTAGATAGACCAAAGGTCTGGCTCAGCATAAGGCAACTTCCTATGTTCCAAATGGTTTCCTGACACCCCCTCAAAAACAATGCTTTTCAAGGGAGGCAGTGAGGTACACCTTAAGTGAATGGAATGAGCCTTCAGACCTCACACAACCACCACTCCAGTTGTTTTTAGCAACACATTTTTACTGCAACTAAACTTCCTCTCAAGGACAGGGCTGTGATAAAAATATTATTTTGAAAGCACTGCCCCATGTGCAAGAATAATAGCAGATTTTATAAATTCCATATAATTAAGCTGATTTCCACAGTATTCCTTAATGTTGAGGTAGCAGGAATCAGGTACAAAGTGCTTACTCCAGATCAGAATCTGGAGGATTACAGTTATAACAATTAATAAAGCAGGCCATGTAGTCTCTGAAGACATTAAAGTCAATTGAATATTTGTCGTTAGCTCCAATGTGGAGTGAAGGGGCCCTGAAGTGTCAAACTCTGACATTCAGAACCTAAAATCATAACTGTAATTCAAAACAGGTTCCACTGATGTCAATGAGACTAAATAGGAGGCAAAATAATTCTAGATAAATATGTGTTCATTAACATGCTCATAAAAATGCATCTCTCCCCATACCACATATAGAAAGAAGAAAGCCAAGCTGGCAATCAGATCTTGCTTCAACACTGGGAACAGATAGCATCCACCACACCTGAAGGAAAGCCTTCCGTAGCACACACACATATCTGTCCCCGACATCAACACTTGCATCTATTTCCCAACACCTACCTCCCACTCCCTGCCCACCCTCTAGCATCTGCTGCCTGAGGCCGCTGCCCCTTTCTTCCTAATGGTAGTGCTGGCCCTGAACATGATAACTCGGAAGGAAATGTCAATTACATTTTCATGAGACATCCAGCCATGCCTACTCTGTGTTGAGAAGCTAAATGAGGATGAAGTCCGCATCAGTGTACATGAGATCTAAGCCTTAGTGTATAACACTGGTGTTTCAGAGACCTCTGATCGGCAGGTAGACCAGCGAGGCTTCCTTCCAAGTAAGTGTGAGTAGGGATTGCAACGTAGTATGGACGCACATCGATTCAGCTATCTTCTTTGACCGTGTTCCCGCATCGAGGATTGCAACCCTAAGCGCGCTCCTGAATAAGCCTTCCCCCGCCCCCGGAGGACAGCGGGAATCGACTTCCCTGTAAACAGGCGTAGGATGGCACCGCATGTGTTAGCCCTGCTGCCTGAGGGCTTTTGCTGCGGCACAGCCAAGCCGCTGGCAGGCGGTGAAAGTAAACCCTATTAAACTGAGCAGGAGTTTGCGAGGAGGCAGCAGTTCCAGAGCCTCCCTCTCTAGGCTGCAGCCCTTAAAAACTTCCGAAGTGAAAGTGTGCAGGAGAGAGGGTACTGCAGAGCAACGAGCAAGACTTTGCGCCCGGGCAAAGGGCGTCCGAACAGGCTGGCAGCTTTCGCCTGAGCAGCTCCGCGCCGGAAGAGAGCCGCTCACTCCCCTCCCCCGATCTCCAGGCTCTGGCCTTGAGCTGCACCTTTCTCTCCGGGGTTGGCGAGGGAAATTCCCCGCGGCCCAGACTCGGGCTCCTGGCTGTTCGGCCTTCTCAGAAGCCGCCTGTCGCAGCTCCTTTCTTGGAGCGAGCGGGGTCAGCAACCGCGGGTGACGAGAAAAGAAAACCCTTGTAAACCCCAGCTTGGCGTGCGATTAGTCATCCCCAGAGTTCCCCTAAGTCAAAGAAAACTTGGCAATCCCCCAAAGCCGGAACCGTTAGGAGGGGCTACGCCTCCTGTTTCCCCATCACCACCAGCACCCGCCCCCCCTGCTAGGAAGGGCACGGTAGGGGCTGGGGAGCTGGGGGGGGGCAGTGTGCGTTTCTGCCGCCGCCGCCGCCGCGTGTGTCAAAGCTCCTGCAGTCTTTCAAACGTTCGCGAAAGGTTTTCATCTTGGCAGCCAGATTAGCAACTAACGAAGTTCGGCGGCTGCAGCCCACACGACTTTAGTTGCCTGCGTTTATCCTTCAATAAAAGCCGATTCCTTTATTAGAAACAGGAGGCGCGTCTCCTACCGCCCCTCTCAAATCCCAACTGGCGAGGCGCAGCCCGACACCTCTCTACCCGCCCTCCTCGCCCCATCGATTCCCCTCTGGCAAAGCCACCGCCAAGCCCTCCCGACGCTGCTTCCACACCGGGGCCGGCCAGCAAGGCACACGGAGCCCCTGCCAGCCTCTCCTCCCTGGTGCAGGGAGTTAGAAACCCACAGCACACCCTCGATCGCGAGGAAGGGGGAGCAGCCAACGTCTCCCTTGAAATCTCCCCTCCGGGGAGGCAGCCAGCCCGAATCTGCAAACTATTAATACCTTTCTCACCAGGGGCAGCCAAACTACCAGTAGCAAATCCCCCGCTTCCCTGGGGCAAAGGTTTGAAATCCGTCGCTCCCCCCCCCCGCAAAAAAACCAAAAAAACAAACAAACCCCCACACTCAAATCCTCTTCCCTTTCCCCATTCTCTCCCCATAGGTTTAACCAATCTATTCATTTCTAAGACCATACAAACACACACCGTTCCCTAGCACGGCATCCAACACCTCCATCATCCTAACCAGCCCCCCCCCCTCCGGAGCACCTTCGTTCTTCCTTCGAGAAAAGTCGCTTCCTTTATTAGAAACAGAAGGCACGCCTTACCCCCTCCAATTAAAAAAACCACAAAAAACACCAAACCTCGGGCGCAGCCGCCCCCGCTTTCCCACCCCTAATAGCAGGGGGCCCTCCCCTTCTCAGGCGAAGCTAACACGCCCTTCCCTCTCCCTCAAATCCCTCATTACCAGGCGCAGCCAACCTCCCTCCCCTCCCGAAGCGCAGCCAACCACCCATCAAATCCCCCTTCGCCAGGCTCTGCTCCCGCTCCCTTCCTCCCTCCCCTCCCCCCGCATCAGCAGGTCTGAGAGGCAGCAGCGACGTATTTGCTTGTGCTCGTTCGCCAGCGCGGCCAGATTGAGCGAGCGAGGCTGCGAGGTTTTCCCGGGCGCCGCCGGGAGAGCTACGCTTGCTCTGGATGCCAACGGGCTCCCTGCCTATCCCTCGCGCTCTGCAGCGCGCTGGAGGCCCTGGGGAGCTTGTCGGTGCCAAAGCGAGGGCAGAGCCCGAGCCGCGGCTACACGGCCGCTGTTGTGCGAAACGCCATTCGACAAGCTCTGCTCGCAAAGCAGGCAGGTGATTCTGCCGAGCACAATGAAAGAGACCCTTTTTCCCGATTTAAACGGCGCTGAGCTGAAGCGGCTGGCTGGCTGGGGGCGGGGAAGAGAGCGAAGCGAAAGCGCTGGGAGGCCAGCTGCGGTGGCGATACCCTCCGCGAAGCGGTTTGGCCACGTCCCGGGGCGGCGGGACAAGCGAACTGGTGTTTTCCTGCGGGGAACGCGGCGGCTCTCGCCGAGTCCTCCTTGGCGCAGGCCCCAGAGCTCGCGGTACAGCGAAGCCTGCCCCGAGGGCGGGAAGAGGCGCGAGGAACAAAGCCCGGCGGCAGCCACCTCAGCCGCCCCAGGGCTGGCTGGCTGGCAGGCAGGGGAGGGCTAGGGAGGAGCACTTGGGAAACGCCACCCGGGCGGGCGCGGGCCTGGCAGGGCTTCCGAGGCCTTCGCCGCGGGGAGCGAGGAGACCCCTTGCTGACGGCCAGGCTAAGCCGGGAGGGGGGGGGGCGCGAAGACAGGCCTCTCCAAAGCGGGAAGTTGCCGCTTGGCTGCCCTCCTTGGCGCGTCGCCTCGCTCCTCTCCTGAGGCCAGGGGCCTCCGCCGCCCACGGTGAGAACCGAAAGGGGGCCAGCCGGCAGTCTCGGCAGCGCGGGGGTGGGAGAGGGGAAACCCAGCCACGGCGTCTGGAGACAGCGCTGCCTCTAGGCCCGGCGCGGGCCTCCCGCCCTTCTCGCCCAGCCGACGAGGGCGAAGAGAGCTGCTCTGAAGAAGCGGGCTTGCTGCGCAGCTCCGCACCAGCCACGGCTGGGAGCGGGAGGCCGGCGCGGGAGGCTGGCGGAGCGGCGGTGGCGGCTGCCGCCTGCTCTCTGCCTTGCGCGGCCCTGAGCTTCCACCTCTCGGCCTGCCTAAGGGCGCGCTTTGCAGAGCGAGCGAGGCAGATACAGCCGCCGCCGCCGAGTGAGGCAGTCAGTCTCTGGTCCTGCTGCGTGACACGAAAAGATGGCGCTGCCTCGTCTTCCCTCCCCCTCCAGCAGCCTCCTTCCCTTTCGGCTGCCACTTCCTTCCCAGCCGCCTCGCCGGGCCGTTTTAAAAGGCTTTCCCTCATTTTTTTTATTTTATTTTTTGCACCCGGACACTAGTGGGTCTCTCTTCTGCCTTTTCTCCCTTGCTCAGTGTCCTTGTTCCCCGTTCCATTTGGCTTGTTAACTTTCCTTCTCTTCCCCCTCCCCCAGCCCGCTTTTAATGTCAAGCAGCTTGCCGCGTGGGGGAGGGGAGCAGGGGGAGCCGGTGGACAAAGCCCGAGAAGCGAGAAAGGAAAAGTTCCCTCCGTCTCCGCTCTCCACCCTCCTCCGTTTCCTCTCCCCCTCCTCCGCCCCCCCCCCCAGCCACCAGGGCGGGGAGGCCAAAGAGCTCGGAGCGGGTGGGGTGGGGGCTGCTCGAGACTCCCCGGGAGCAGGAAGGAAACCTCGCCAGAGAGTTTTGGCTGAGTTTCAGAGACACACACAAACAGAGAGAGAGAGAGACCCGAGCAGGAATCAAAGCCTTGCGGATTTGGGCTTCAAGCTGCTGCGAGCGCAGGGAATAATGCGTCAGATTGGATCTGGGAACAGGCCGTCGATAAAGTGCCCTCTCCATCAGGTCCACCCCTACCGCTTCCCATTAACTGGGGACGGGGGAGGCAAAAGCCACCACACACTCTTCCGGCCACGGCAGCATTTTAGCTTCGCATCGAAGCCTACCCCCCCCCCCCCGCGGATCTTGGTGTGGGCTTCAATCCAGGGGTTCTTCCCTGCTTAGCGGAGTTGTGGACTAGAGGCTGCCGTGGGCCCAAGTGGCTCTGGTTCTCCCTGCCTGCCAGCTTTTATGCGTCTGTGCCTCCCGCCCCCCACCCCTCTCTTCATCGTGCTCCTCTCTCCCCCTCTTCCCCCTTTCGGTTGTTTGATGTTGTTGTTCACTTCCTCCCCACCCATCACCTTTGCTGATGGATGGAAGGGGGTTGGGCTGCTGGAAGGGAAAAGAAAAGAGTTGATGCGCCAACGGCGCACTATAGATGTCACAGCCGTCGGAGAAGTTTAACTGCCTGGAAATTCGGCCACAAAAGGGAGAACGAACCAGCAGCCCTTTGAATCGGTTCCAAACTACCTCCCCCCTCGCTCTGCTGCTCAAACCCCAGAAATCCCCCGCCCCCGTGTACACGCAACGCAGTCAGATTTGCCCTAAAGTGCTAACAAAATTTTTTGTTTTGTTTTTGTGAAGACTGCAAATGAAATTCAGCGTGGCGGCCGCCTATTTTAAGGGCCTGATAACTGCACGTCGTGGTACTGGGATGCTGCTTAGAGAGGCGAAAAGGCCTCGCGTGCTCTCTCTTTACCAGCCCAAAATATGCGGACAAGTCAGCGGTGAGATCCGACTCGCTCCCCACCCCACCCCCTCCAAATTGTCGAATAAACATAATACATGAGATTGTAAATCTGCTGGTTTACAGAGGGTGTGTGTGTGTAAATTAAACGTTGCCAGAGCTTTGCCTTGTCTGCCAGCGCTTCGTAGCAGTCTGTTTTAAAGAAGAGCAAATATTTTCCTTTTGGGATAGAAAATGCAAAATTAGGAAAAGACTGCTACCCAGAACCACATCCCAGTTAATTAGAAATCGATAAATCGTAGCAAGAATGTCTATAGTAACTGGGGTGGAGTGGGGCGCGCGGTTTGTATACACTGATTTCAGTGAGATTTACGTACTTCTAGGTAGTGTGTTTTGGATCCAAGCCGGTGGTGCAGTTTTGTTCCAGGCAAGTGCCCATCGTCTCTAAAGGCAAACTGATTTCTTAATTGTTTTTGCTGCTTGGTCTGATTGCCAGTTAAATGGAGTATCCATCGTTGTGATTGTACGTACAAAAGTGGAAGGGGCCAGATTTGGTTGTTTGCGACTGACAAGGTCAGGAAAATTCTGACCTCTGATCAGATGCGCTCGAGAGGCTCATGAGTGACGTCCGCCAGCATGTTAACATTTAGCAGTGAGTGGAGCAAGTCTTCCATTTGTGCTGAAGAAATGGGGCAGGGGCTTTCAGGAGCTCTATGCTTCTTCATTTCGAGACGATTGATTTTTGCTGCCAAGGCACCCGGGTCGCAAACGCAGTTGCTCTTTCACCTCCAGACACACGTAATGAGAACCGTGTTAGTCGAATCCCGCCACCCGCTCAGAATGCAAATGTAATTTTAGCCTGATTTCCAAACAGAAATTATCTCGAGAAGCCTCAGGGGCTGCGGTCCTCAAGTACGTTGTTTGGCAAGAAGAAAGGCGGACCAGGAAATATCGTATTTCCTATTGTTGTTTTGAAGTAGTTATCTGATTCCTAGCAGTTTGCAAAGGGGGTTCTGTGCATTAAACTCTTGGGATGACGCGGGAATTCCGTCTTGTCTCGAGAGGAATAACGTTTGTCCTTCATATTCGCATTTGTTCTTTGTTTTCTCTTTATGTTTGCTTGATCGTGGTCAAATTTGAGGAGCGAATTCAGGTTTGCATGGTGATTTGATAGTGGGAATGCGGAGAAGCGTCTTTCTTGTACCTGTTATCTCGCTCCGGATTGAATATTAACAGACATCAGCCTCCTGCGGTCGGTCCCGAGGCCTTGCCTTCTAGACCTTTGTCTGCTTTTCTAAAGGCAAGCAGGCACCAGGCACTTTCCTCTTTAAATGCACTGGGGCTAATCGGATTACAGTGGGGCCGATGGGGAGGAGGAGGAGGAGCGGGAGAGCCAATTCTGACTCTTTAGAAAGCGGGTGCAGGGGTCCCCAAGGCCACAGCACCTACCTACGCGGGCCCGTGGTTTGGCCGAAGGTGTTGATTTCTTTCTCCAGCGGCGTTTGGTTTGACTTCCTAACCCAGGAGGGTTAAAGGACTTCCACCACGTGCTAATTAAATTGCAAGTTCTTGCTGGCACCCTTGCAGCCGAAACGCATTCACTGGGAATCCCGATCCACCACTCTGCTAGATGAAAGTCCTGAAACCTAAGACGCCAGAAGCCTCGGGTGGCAAACCCTTTTGTGTGGAAGTAACTCTTATTCATTTCAGTGGAATGTAAGGATTAGGGGGGAATACTTTTTTTTATTGAAATGAATGACACTTCCAAATAAATGCGGCATAGGCTCTTCCTGCACTCCAGCAGCGATCTGTCGAAGTTCTCGGACTTAAATGGCTTGTGGATCATTGGTAGGCAGTAACAAATGAGCAATGTCAAATAAATACCAAGTGGAGCTGTAAAGTAGAAGTTTGGAAGCGCCTTCCCAGGGCCAATTAATCTTACTGATGGGGGGGGGGGTAGAGAGCACGTACCCGAGATCCCTTCAGGACTGAATTTGAAGCAGTGCTTAAAAACGCCAGCACGTGTTTTCAATATTTGGGCTCAGATCTGGTGCGTATGAGCTGGAGACAGATGTTTTCTTCCTTTTAGTCTTCTGAGGTCTGGAAGCAGGGCGATAGAATCTTCTTTCTTCGCGGGTGCGCACACGTTTCTCTCCCACTCCGTCTGAGCGTTGTGCCAGTGCAGACAGGTTTTTCAGGTTTTAGCTGTGCTTTGTCAAAAAACCTGCAAAGCCTGTTTGACCGGTGACGATGGTGCGTTCGCCAGGGAAGGATGGGGGTGGGCTCTTTGGTGCTACCTTGGGCTCCTTTAAATAAAACCATAGCCTAGCTCCAAGCTATTGGAGAAAGCTGCTTTTATTCCGTCCTGCTTTAACCACAAATCTTCTCCCTACTCCCTATGCAAAGCACACCCGGGACTGGGCACAAAGGCTTCTAGATCAGAGGGTGCGGCTCTCAAGAAGTACGGAACCCCAACACCTTACTTCGTGGTAAACAAGAAGGGCAGTTCTAGTGGACTAGTTATCCCCACGATTAGGACGTCAAACGGAGGCTTCCCTGCTCATTTTTTCCCTTCAACATATGTTTAGCAGCGGTGTGTGACTCCAAACGGCCTGTGCGATTTGAGGAAGGGAGGGGAGGGGTGGTGAGAGAAGCAAGTATTCTGAATTAATTAATCCGGGGCGAAAAGGGCGTGATCCCCTCTGCGCCCTCGCCGAGTCGGCATGGTTGCCAAGTGCAGGGGAGCCCCCAGCTCCCGGGCAGGCTGGTGAAAATAAGAGCCCCCGGGCCAGCTCTGCCTAGTAAACAGCGAGCGCGTTTGTGCAGGCGCGCCGAGTAAACAGTGCCTGGCAAACAGACCACCGGCTTGGCTGGGGCTGAAGCAGAAACCTTCCACTTCTCAGCACTTAGCAACCGAGCCAAGCGTTGCTCGCCCGCTCTTTCCCGGAGCCAGGCAGGCAGGCTCGATTTGATTTACTTTCTGGTTACGACGCAGAGATTTCGCCTGGCAGTTCAAGGGCAGGACAGGAATCGTGGAAGCGGAGTCTTGTGAACGGAAATCTCTCATTTACAAGGTTCTGCTCCGCCACCGAAAGCCACCCTCGAGCACATTTGTTCCGCACGCAGCTCCCTTTTATCTTCTCCACTCGCTCCTTCTTCCCACGTCTCGCACGGAGGGGGGAGGGAGGGAGCCGGTGGGGAACCGCAGCGCAAATGCTACAGGAGCGAGCGAGCGAGCTCTGCTTGGCCTCTCGTTTAGGCCCAGGGCAGGCGGAATGTAAATAGGAAAGCGAGCTCCGGCTCCACGCGTAGACTAGATTCTCCAAGGCCAGACAAACACAGCAGAGGCACGTGATCAGGCTGCCCTACGAGCCTGTAAAGGCAGCAGAAGATGAGAGCCAAGGATCTCCCCGCCACTTGGTGGGCTTAGAGGAAGGTGAGGAATGAGCAGGAGGACGTGCGTCTGACCAAGAGAGCCTGGCTGGCCTTGTGCAGACCCGAGAACTTGGCGCGCTAAATGAACACTTTTCGAGCCCCCCCCCCCCCAATCTGGCTGTTGGGTTGAGGCTTGGCATTATTGTGGTTTTCACTCAAAGGACTGCAGAGTCGTGTCAAAAACTTGTAATTAGGGCCTGCACTCAAACAGAAGGATAAGGTATTGATCTTAAAAACAGGAGCGGGAAGGCTGAGATAAATGAAACATGTTTTCAGTCCTCTCCTTAGGCGAGGAGCCTTGGATGTCATGCCCCGTGGAAAGCCAGTAGGCCTTCACTGCCAGTGTTTATCACTAAACCCAAATGGATAACACAGAAAAAGAAAACTGGAGAATGAACTCTCTATCAGAGATTAGGATATGAGGGTATGTTTTGCCTTGGCTTCCATATTTGGAGTTCTGAGATCCTCCAGTCCTGCCCCCCTCCAAAAGGAAGTTTCAAAAAGCCCTCTAGCAGGGTTGTAAGGTAAAGGTAAAGGGACCCCTGACCATTAGGTCCAGTCGTGGCCGACTCTGGGGTTGCGGCGCTCATCTCGCTTTACTGGCTTCCAGGTCATGTGGCCAGCATGACTAAGCCGCTTCTGGCGAAGCAGAGCAGTGCATGGAAACAGAGTTTACCTTCCCGCCGGAGTGGTACCTATTTATCTACTTGCACTCTGAGGTGCTTTCGAACTGCTAGGTTGGCAGGAGAGCAGGGTTGTACCTGGTGCTTATTAGGTGGTGACTGCAGGGTTTTTTTTAGTGTTCTTGGAGTATGAAACTGCTAGGTAGTGGTAGTTACTCAATACAGTGGTACCTCGGGTTACATACGCTTCAGGTTACAGACTCCGCTAACCCAGAAATAGTACCTCGGGTTAAGAATTTTGCTTCAGGATGAGAACAGAAATCGTGCTCCGGAGGCGCGGCGCAGCAGCAGCAGGAGGCCCCATTAGCTAAAGTGGTGCTTCAGGTTAAGAACAGTTTCAGGTTAAGAATGGACCTCCGAAACGAATCAAGTACTTAACCTGAGGTACCACTGTAATGGCTATGGCTTTTCCTTTAAAAAGAGAGTGGCTTGAGTTTCGAAACCCTGACTGATTACTTGCCCCTTTTGAATGGCCCCCAGTAATTCATTTTCATTCATAGGCTCCCATTGTCTTTTTCTCTGTCACATGCTTTGGGTGAGGAGACCTATCATTTCAAAGAGCAAGTTGGGAATAAAACTCACAAACTCAATGTATATTAATTTCTTTGCATATTTTTTATTTTTAGCCTACAATTGTGCTCAGGGCCATGTTAGTAATTTTGGGTCTTGCTCAAAAAACCCATTTCCATTGGGAATCCTGCCACATAGTTATGAATACTTTGTACCATAGAGGAAAAGCAGGCTGTGTGAAATCACCTTCTAATTTTCCTTCTACAACAACTGCTAAAGCAATGGGGTCTTCTAAGCAAGAGTCATGTTAAGAGAGAGAGTTTTAACTTTACATAACACTCAATAAGCTAACAGTTTATCCTCAAGTCTTGAAAAGTTTATTCTGCCATCATTAAAATAATGTGCCTAGACAGGGCATTATTTCCCCCTTTTCTTTTTCTTTTTAAAATGACACTGTGTTTAGAGACTGGCCACATAGTTGGTTTCTTTAATTTAAAGGAACACACACTGCCTAGTGAAGATCTATAATACAGATTCATACAAATATGAATATGCCACATATCCCAGTTTAGGAAGTTTTAAATTATTTGCAATATCTTGGGAGGAAGCTGTGCAAGTTATAGGTATGCTAAACATGGTGTATGCACATGTCACATAATAAGAGCAATGTGCAATGTACCATAGTACCTAATGGACTATACATTTTTTAAAATATGATATTTATTGAAAATTTTTAAATTACAGAGAAAAAACAAAGCAGAAAAAGAAAAAAGAAAAAAACAAAGAAAAAACAAACCACATCAAACAATACAAATTCAGAAAACAAAAATACACCGCAAACAGACAAAAATAAATCCATCATTCTCAAATCCTCAACTCTCATTACCTTCTTTCTTTGACCTCCTCCTCCCCCCTTTTTTTGTATCCTGGTTAATAATTATCGCAGCAAATCCTTTCCATATTTCATAGTATTCTGTCATTACATTACCTTAATCTATTTTCATCTTATCTTATAGAAAACTTTAAAAACTTAAAACTTAAATCTTATTTTTACCGACTTCTCACAACCATAATATTCTTACCTAATTCTTTAAACATTTTTACTAGAGCCAAGTCATTTTCGTTCCAACATTTTTCTAACATTCATCAATTTTATAAAACAATCCTGGTAATAAAAAGAGAAATAAAAACAATCCAATCTTCATCCAGCGTCCCTTCCTCCTGGTCCCGGGTTTTGTCAGTCCTTTTTATCCCATCAATCTAGCGCATTAACCTGGTAACCTTATATCTGAGGCCCTTAAATCTCTTCCATGTCCCTTCCGCAGCTCTTCTTCATATTCTCCTTTCACTCGTGGGAACTCCAGCTTGGTGATGTTTTTGACCCTTTTCAACAAATCAGCCCCTTTTCCATAGTCCAGACTCAACTCCATGTGGTATTTAAAAACATGTTTCAGAATCCCTCCAAAATTGAGAGCCCCCACAGCTCCAAACATCTCATGGCCCATTGCCAGACTCGGAAAGTCCAAACATCCCTGCATAGGGGGTCTATCCAACCCCCCATTTCCAAACCAATCCAAACTTTATCTTTCCAAATCTGGCTTTTTCCAAGTTTATTCGTCAAATCCAAAAGCTCATGTTCCTGCAAGGCCGCAGCTCCCTCCATCTCTGGCGCCCAAGATTCAGCAACATCCTCTTCTCTCATCTGCTCTGTCAGGACACACTCCTGATCTAATTCCTGGGTGGGCTCCACATAGTTTCCCACTGCTCCCACTGCCTGGCCGCATTGGTCATCAAATCCATCTTCTCACTTAACTCTTCCAATAGGGCACTTGTTTTACAGAGAGCACACAACAGAGCCTCTGAATACATTGTCCTACAAGGTCACAAGTCCATTCCCACGATTGTAATCTGAGACAGCTGCAAGCTCCCTGGAATTAGTTACAGCTTCACAGTCTCCCTCTAGGGGGAGAACTTCTATTTGTTCTTGCAACAAAGTATCCTTTTTGAGATATTTTGTCAATATTTGTTCCTTTAAAGTGCGAAAGGAAACAGTGGAATCACTATGTTTCTCTTCCTTTAACTATCTGTCAAAAACGTTTGTCTCTGGTCAATGAGCTTCAAACGTCAGTCCTGACACCCCGCTCCAGGATCAGGACGGTGGAAAGTTACTTTACTTTAAACTCACTTCTGCAGGTTTAAACAGTCCAAAAAAAATCCCCCTTCTTCTCCTGCTGCCGAAGGGGGGGGGGTTCAACAATTTTAAATGATGAAAGCCAATCCTTTAGAAGCGATTTTCTGAGCTCTAGTTTACGTTGTCTTTGCTTTATTCTGTCTACAAAGAAACAGAAGGCTGACTTCCTGTTTAGACCTTCCCGTTTCAGTACCAAATTGAAGTAAATTTTTAAGTCCAATTCCTTTCTGCTCGCAAGTCCTTATTTAAAGTCCGATTGTTCAAAGTTTAAGTACTCACGGGTGCTTATTTTAGAATCCAAATTGTCCCAGGAAAAAGGCAGCGCTCTCCGGCAACGGCTATGCGGCTTCACTCCATGGAAATAGCAGTTGACTCACAGCACCGCGCCTTTTCCCCTCTTCACTTCAGAGCCCGTTAGTGGGTTCCTTTGCAGGTTGGGGGGCGCTAAGGGTTCCCGCCGAGTCCCATGGTCACAGGCTTCATCCGCCTGTGATTTTTAGCAGGGTCCCCGCTTCACCGTAGCGGAAAAGACCCGTCTCACGCAGAGCTAGTCCCTCCAGTTCAGAGGGAGTCCGCCATTGCCGATAGCGCCACCCCGGAAGTCTTCCCAATTTTGCTTGTCCACTAGCACCTCTGGCATGTTCTCTGTCTAGGCTAGCCATATGACATACCAAAATGGTCTTTACTTAGCTTTTGGCTAAACCCTGCATGGCACCTTTCCATATGCAACCTTTTGATTCAGAAGAAAGTGTGTGTGTATAAAAGCATTCATTGGATGCCAAGATCCAAGTTTGGGGAATGCACTCTTTGGTGAGAGCACCCCAGCAGATATTTAAAATCACAAAATATGTAGCAAAGCAAAGCCATGGAAATTTAGGCAGTTAGACCTTTTAAAAATGCCTTTCTAAGTGAGTTCCGAAATAGTCTCCTCTTCTGCCAATATAGGAAAATACTATATGTTTAGTAAGTTAAAAATGGTTTCCTTACAAACTCTCTAAAGGTCAGGTTCATGTGTTTTTCCATACGTCAGTTGCACAGACAGTAAAACTTAGTTTAATTCCCAAGTGGTGAAATGATTTATATACAAACTCAAGAGTGACTTGTGAAAGCCATCCAATATGAGCTTGGACAACTAGCTCAGACTTCCTCACATATTGAGCTTGTTAGGTAGACTGAGGGGAACAAATACTTGAATACCTTCTCCCTCCAAAGGTGAGCTGAGCCTGGACTCTATGCTTTTAACCCTTTCATGCATTAATTAGACTTAAGCATGCTGGTTTTGTGACTTATCCTACATAATTGGGTTGAGGGGTTGATGGGAAATACAGTGTGCATGCGTGCTAAAATATCATGGATTAAATCTTGCCTGTGTTCAGTTCATTGTCAGTTAACGACACCAGTTTCAGCACAATTTTACCCATAGAGTAGAGGGCATGCTGGAATTCTGCTTTTTGTCTTATTTAATCTGAAGCACACTTACTAGGAAGGAGTAAGCCCCAAGGGAAACCCCTAATATGTGTGTTTAGGATTGCATCCTTAAATAAAATAAACATTAGTGGTCCCATCATGTCCTTTACTCCATAGGGAAAGACTGTGACCAAACCGAAGGAATTGCCACTGAATTTAACCATAGTGGGGCTTATAAACAAAGGAAACAAAAGAAGCATGCAATATGGCCTTTTATCTCAAACCATTTGAACTACAAAAAATAGCATTACTGTTGCAAACCAGGTGAACTACAACATAAAACTATCAGTTGAACTTGCAAGAATTTAATCATTCAGTGTAATGTGAGTGTGGTATGAGACAGCTACTGGAGGATAACCAGTTCTGCTGTCCCTAAATCACCACCTTAGTCCTCAAATCTGTTACTTTGGAATATAGTATTGTTGAAATGAGAAGACCCCAGAGTCAGCAACTTGCAGGTTTCCCCCCTACCATACCTTCTGACATCAGAAAAGCTTGTATATTTGACCTAGAGGCTTTTCTTCTCCTGCAGCACTGTTTATAGTTTAACTTTCCATCCAGTTCATTAACAAGGAAAAGAGCTGCTTTTTCAGGAAAGGCAATGTTCCTACAGCAAAGTCCTTCCTTTCCCTTCTTGAAAATTCTCTACTTACAGGCAAGGCCATTCACTGCCTAATGACCAGAGTTTTTACCATAAGGCTGTGTGTGCTCCCGAGTTGGAAACCGCTAGCTAAGCGAGTCTATTTTTAATTCTTTTTGTCACAGGAGGCCTGGGTTATTTTTGTAACTACCACATCTCCAAACCCCCCCTCTCTGGCCTCCAAGAAGATCTTGGAGCATGTCAGTAAATATACATCCTTACCCTAGATATTAAGATGGGCAGAAGTCCTCGATTTATGCCCAGCTTCTTAAGCAGCCTTGGCTTCTTAAGCTTTGAAATGCTGCAATTATGCAAATATTTGTGATACCCTCCCCTTTGATCAAAACTTTCTCAAAATGATCCCTTTCCATTATGGTGCAGGAAAATGTATTTTGGCCATGTAAAGTGAGGTGCAGAGCCCCTTGAACCTTTTTTTAAAAAAACAAAAAACCAGAATCACACTAGTTTCTCATGCCTTGCAATCCCACGTTCCCCAAAGTTGAATGATAAAAAGGATTTCTACAAAAGGTGTCCTTCTCCCCACTCTTCTTCAGGCCTCAGTTTTGTCACAACTAATATGCAAAAAGGACAGGAGGTTTACAGTCTGCTTTTGTTTTCAGCTGAGGTCATCTAGTTGATACACCCCTCCAAGGGTGTTAGGGGAGGGGTAGTACCTTTGGTCCCCACCCAGCACTCAGCTCTCACCTGTGGCTCCCAGAAGCTGTAAGCATGTGACAGCAGCTACACCCGGGGACATGGCTTCGACTGGCTAAACCAGGTGAAGGTAGCCGATGGGTGTCAAATCCTTGGCAAGTTAGGGACTTTCCCTGCATGGAAAGACAGGCTCTGATGGATTGAGAGGAGGAGAACAATAGTGGGTCCAAAGGTCAAGAAGGTGGTTTTTGCACATGCTGTAGAGGGAAGTGAGGGTCAGATGGGGCTCATAAACCTGGGAAAGTAGCTCATCCAGGAGAAGGAAAACTCTGATCCTAAACCTCTGCTGCCTTGTGGGATATCCTCAGAGAAGAACAGGCTAAGGAGAAAACCCTACACAGATCTAGAGTGGAGTCCCTAAAATGGTTGGATGGTGCCTTGTATGCCTCCTTCCACTGATGTCACTGAGACTAAACACTAGGCAAAATAGTTCTAGGTAAATATGTGTTCATTAACATGCTCAGAAGGGCATTCTGCTGCCTGAGGACGGGGGCAGAGCTACCTGCCCTGGCACCTGGAGTGGCTTGGGGGCAGGGCTAGCCGCATGCATGGCGAGCGTAGGGGGGGTGCTGCTAGCTGCCCGTGTGGCGAGCATCCCTAGCTGCCTGCCACCCACACTGCGAGTGTGTGGTGGGGTTAGGGATGGCATAGCCATGTAACCCGCCCTCACAGCTGACACACACACCCTGCACCTGCCTTCCTCCACCAGTGCCTGAGGAAAGGCCAAGATGGCACCCCTCCCCATTCCACATATAGAAAGAAGAAAACCAACCTGGAAATCCCCAACACCAACACTTGCATCTATTCCCCAACACCTCCCACCCACTCCCTGCCCACCCTCTAGCATCTGCTGCCTGAGGCCACTGCCCCTTTCTTCCTAATGGTAGTGCTGGTCCTGAACATGATAACTCTGAAGGAAATGTCAGCTACGTTTTCATGACGCATCCAGACATGCCTACCGCAAGCTTGTATGCCTCCTTCTGGCAACTGTTGTAGCCAAGCTGGTGTCAAATGTATTGCTCTCCTTTCCTTTGGACTACATAAGTGAGACTGAGAGTGGGGTCTTGTTGTCTGGGCAGCCCAGGACCTTCATAAAGGTAAAGGGACCCCTGACCATTAGGTCCAGTCATGACCGACTCTGGGGTTGTGGCACTCATCTCGCTTTATTGGCCGAGGGAGCCGGCGTACGGCTTCTGGGTCATGTGGCCAGCATGACTAAGCCGCTTCTGTCGAACCAGAGCAGCACACGGAAATGCCGTTTACCTTCCCGCCAAAGCGGTACCTATTTATTTACTTGCACTTTGACATGCTTTTGAACTGCTAGGTTGGCAGGAGCAGGGACTGAGCAACGGGAGTTCACTCCGTCGCGGGGATTTGAACCGCCAACCTTCTGATCGGCAAGTCCTAGGCTCTGTGGTTTAACCCACAGTGCCACCCATGTCCCATACACACTGCCTAAACTTGCACTCTGGGGAGGTCATTTCGGTGCTACTAATGCAGTAGTTTGACTTCCCCCTTGGAAGTGCAGCCCGTTGTCTCTTGAGACAGACAGATGCCAACAACATATCCCTCCAAGTGCATCACTGATAGATGTAATCCAATCCAATAAAGCTACTGATGATTTAACTAAATTTAGCAGGGCTATTGTCTAAATGTGCTGAAGAGTTATGTGACAGAACCAGACCACCTTAAGTCCAGCATGCCATCTTAACAAGTTTCTGCAGTAGCTTTAAAATGTATTGAATGCTGATTCAACTGGTTTGCTGATATTCTCTTATTCCTTCTCTGATTGACAAGGTAGGAAGCAGGTAGAGAAAATTTACTTCCAACTTTCTTCTCAGGCATACAGCCAACCTCTTTATCTAGTCTTTAGACCAGTGTTTCCCAACCTTTTTTGGGCAAAGGCACACTTGTTTCATGAAAAAAATCTCGAGGCACACCACCATTACAGCCCCCTGACGTCAGCGCGCAGCGTCACGCCGGGAGGGACATGAATTGCTAGCAAATTACATAATCACCTCCTTGAGGGCTGGCTCATCTTCTCCGAAGGCAGAACCCCATTAATTAACAGGACAGACTCGCACCATAGCCAAGACGAGGGGGGAAAACCTCAGTCATGCACAGTCATGCACATGTGGGGGCTAAATGAGGACGAAGACCGGGCAGAGAGCAGGGTTCAAATCACCCCACCTGGCCAGGACAATCCCTGGGTGCTCCCTTGGGCCACTCGCCTGACCCACCTCGCAGGGCTGTTGTTGCGAGGATAACACGGGGAGAACCACGCGCGCCCCCAGGAGCTCCTTGGAGGAGAAAGCGGGCGATGAATGCAATGCACGAAATATATGAGAGGCGACCAGGTTTTGCAGGTGAGGGGCCCCCGCCAGCCTCCGCTTCCAACACCCGACGCAACGAGCCGAGGTTTCCCCCCGGGCTCGGCTCGGGGAGCAGCGCTGCTCCCCCTGGCTCCCCTTCGCCCTCCCGGCTCTCTCTGCCGCCCACTGGGGACCCCCCTCACCTGCCAAGTCCGGAGCGCCGGTGGAAGTTGCATGCATGCATGCAGGGCGCCGCGTTGCCATTGCATTGCACTGCACTCCATGCAACGCCTGCACGCATGCATTGCCTTGCACGCCCGCCAAGGGGTCTCCCCGCGGTCCGATGCGTCCCCTCCGGCGCGGATGCAGCATTGCAAAAATAAAAAACCCCCGATGCAGCCCTACCTGGGGGGCAGCCTCCGCCTCCGCCGCTCCGCCTCCGCGGGGATCCCCGGGCTCCATCCTGCCGCCCGATCTCCGTGGGGGCGCAGGCAGGCTGCGCGGGGTCTGCGCGGAAGAGCCCCTGCCCGCCCGGCCGCCGCCGCTGCGCTCATTCCATGGCCAGGAGAAGAGCGCTTCAAACAAAACACCCGGCCCGCCAGGCCACGCTGGGAAATGTAGTTCGCGCACCCCGCGCGGGCGCGGAGCCCAAGGGCGAGGGGACTACGGATCCCGGCAGCCCCCGCGCCGGGGACGGAGGGGGAGAGGCCGGGTGCAGGGATGGAGGGACGGGTGGGCGAGCGAGTGAGTGAGTGGCAGCCGCCAAGCCTTGGCCGAGAGCCAGGAAGGGCCTCCCCGGAGGAGGAGGAGGAGGGAGGCGCAGAGCGGGAGGGAGGGAGGGAACCCCAGGGGTCATCTAGTGACGGCGGCCCAATCGAAAATTTGACTTTAAAAAAAAATCTTTCGAATTTTTTAATTTTTCCCGCGGCACACCAGGCAACATCTCGCGGCACACTAGTGTGCCGCGGAACAGTGGTTGGGAAACACTGCTTTAGACTTACAAGGAGTGTTGAGGCAGTTGCTAGGTGCCATTTGCAGTTGTGGTACTGCTTGCTGCAACCAAGCCTCAGCCTACTAGATCCAGGAAAGGAGGCTGCTGTGTTGCATTTAGCAGGTGATGATAGGACACAGTGCCAAAAGCCCCCACAAGCCAACTTGGAAATGCCTGTGGAGCCTATCCAGAAGTTGTCTAGAAATCACAGTGCACATATTTATTCTAGGATCCAGCAAATAGCTAGGGCGAAAATGTGGCTATTTCAAAGAGCAGCCCAAATTGGAGTGTGTGCATCAAGGAAGGTGGAAGGAAAGAAGTAAAGATAATATGGGGGTGGAGGAAGGCACCAGGGAAAGGATCTTATGAAATATAGGCTCATGAATATGAAAACATGCCAGAATGCTATGTAGGCCTTCAAGGTGCCACAGAGCTCTTTGTTTTTGTAACAATGGACTAACACATCTTCTGTTCTGCCTAACAATGCTATATGTGTGTCATACTTTAACCACAAAACACATTATATAGACTTGCCTTTTGGCTAAATGACAATTGGAAAGCTTTAAAGCCACCTCTCGCTAGCACTGTGTTACTTTTTGTTTTTAACTGACAATTGCTGGCCACAGTTGTTGCCCATTAAAGTTTTCTTTTAACTCGGCATGGGTATGTTTGTATGGGTGGATGCATGGATTTAATAATATTTCTGCCCTACCTGTTGGTGTAAAATGGCCTCAAGATGACTTATAATAACAAAGTACAATAAAGCTAATACAGTATAATAAATACAATTACACCAACCAAACACAGAAATCCAGTAGATAAAGGGTCATTAAGCGATCACATATAGCACTAAACACCCCAGATAACGGGCTGGACTTTACTTCGTGCCTAAAAGGTAAGAGTTGATGCTCACTGAATGTGGGTTCCATAATTTGAGTGTCACCCAATAAAAATCTTCTCTGTTATTCTCCTATTCAACTTCAGAAGGTGGGGAAATGATTTCTACACATTATTTTGCTGGCTGGCAGGTTCAAATGCGAGAAGAAAAACCATTTTTATACCCCATCCCCACACCATTGAGGACTTTGTGAGCCAAAACTAGAACTTTGAACTGAACTTGGAAATTAACTGGGAGACAGTGAATATATTTTAACATACCATGTGTACTGTGCAGTTGGCTGTGACAGTAGAACTTTCTACATGTGTTTCAGAGGCAGCATTACAATAATCTAGCCTGTATATTACTAGAGTTGACTAACTACGGTCCAATCATCTTGTCTCCAAAAGGTGTACGCTCAATCAAAGTTGGTAAAAGTTATGGATTCCAACAGCAATTGTACATTTCATTTGTTTTCAGACAAATCATTTTCTACTTGAGCCTTCTAGGTGAGATACAAATTTAAATAAATATTGAATTGCAGATAGAGAGCGTGCTTGCTGTTTCTGTTACTTCCCAGGGAGAGGAAGGCAGAGCAATCTGGCGTTTACTGGGTGGGAGACAAAACTGAAACACTCCCAGGGATGACACCACTTCTGGGGAAAACTAAGGAAAGGAAATATTAAAAACAAGCTGATGAAGAATGGTAGTATCTCACTATTATTGAGAAAGCACCCATATGGAGACCCTTTTCATTCAACAAAGAATCTTGTGACATGTTAAAGATTAACAGATTTATTGTGGCTTAAGCTGTTAGTTTTATTATTGTTAGTCTTATTGTGGCATGATCTATTTGTCTTTAAGGTGCCACAAGTCTCTCTTGATGTTTTTGCTGCAACAAACACAACTACCTTACTAGACATCTTCATACATTCATTATTTATTTATTTTTATTCATTTGGGGTGCAATATTATAGTGGTGTTATACTGGCTGAGAGGCTTTCGGATTTGTGAAGCTTCCCCAATACAACAACAGAATAACTGAAACGGGGGCAGTCTTTGGCTGAGATGCACAAGAAAGGAACACACTTGCACCAGAACCTATTCTCTCAATCCATGGCCATGCCCCCATTGGTGACAAAACTTCACTCTTCCATTGATCTCAATGGGAGCGGTGCATGTAAAAATAGCTTCCCTTGCACTGATAACCACACTGCCCACATCTCAGTGACAGAACACAGGATATGGTATAACTCAACACCCCATCACAGGACACCACAATTGGTATATAAGCCCCACACAGTGAGACCATAACTCAACTATTAGGCATGTGACATGGGAATATACCTCTCTGGCCTTATGCCATACATGCTGATGGGGGGATCTGATGGAAAGAATCTGGTTGCCCAGATTCTTGTGAGAACAGGATGCTAGACTAGATGGGCCTTTGGCCTGATCCAGCAGGCCTCTTCTTATTTTCTCATACCCCATGGTGCACCTGATTGCTTTCTGCTGCTGTGACTGAGTGGTAAGATTATTGTACTCCATATGTGGGCATTTGATTTCCTTGATCTGCAGAACAAGTGCAGATCTTTTTATAAATGCCTCATAATTTTTATTCTACACATGCAAGGAGCCAGTCTTTCAGTGTGGTAGGACCTAGACTCTGGAACTCAAGGACCATTTGATATTAGGTGAGTGTCTTTGTTGTGTATTTTTGGCACCTGCAGAAAAACAATTTTTTAAGGTGAGCCTACCCAGACATGTACACTTGACAAGCATTTTAATATGTATTTGTATTTTATCACAGATATTTTTAACACTGCTGATCTTATTTATATTACCGGTATATATATTTTATGCTCAGCTTGTTCTTAATGTTTGGTTTTTATCAGTATATTTAATGTATATTTTATATAAACCAATTTGAGCAGGTATGGGGATCTTAGTGGATCCAGGTGTGGCTGAACTACAGCTCCCATAAATCTTGACCATTGTCTGTCCATGCTTGCTGAGGCTGATGGAAGTTGTAGTTCAGTAACATCTGGAGAGCCAAAAGCTCTCCACTCCAGGCTTAGATGATTAACTGGTATACAAACCCCATTAAGTAAAAAAGTGGGGAGCTGCTCTGTGGTATTTCCAGTGTGAATTTGAGTCTGAGGTGTTCCCTCTTTTTTGCCCATAACATAATTCTCCCCTCCTCAGCATGGGAAATATGATTGGGAGTATTGAACTCCTATCTCCTGCTTCCCAACTGGTGTACCGTCCAGTGAACCACAGCAGGCTGTTGCTGTCAGTGTGAATCTACCCTTGTTGCATGTCCTGGTCTCTGCTTTCACCTGTTTGTTAAAAAAGACCTTTCCCTTCCCAGGTGGATCTTGAACCCTTATGCCAAGGGTTGCATGTGTCTCTCTCTGTGTGAGTGCCATTCAAGCCCCTTGCCCAGGGAGCTGTGTGAGTGCTGTGTTTTGTGACTTCTCTTAAGATATGCCATGCTCCACTGTAGTAACAAAGAACATAAGGGGTTCTGAAGCCCCCGACTTGGAGGAATGCCTGGGGACTGGCAGTAGAAAGCCCATTGCTAGCTGTGTCGTGGGGGCTGATCAAGTGAGGGTGCTGTGGCATCATCTGTGTATAAAGTGGTACCTCCGGTTACGAACATAATTCATTCCGGAGGTATGTTCTTAACCTGAAACCGTTCTTAACATGAGGTGTGCTTTCGCTAATGGGGCTTCCCGCTGCTGCCGCTGCGCCGCCGGCACAAGACTTCCGCTCATATCCTGGGGCAAAGTTCACAACAAGAAGTATCTACGTCCGGGTTAGCGGAGCTCGTTACCCGAAGTGTTCGTAAGGAGGACGGTACGTAACCCAAGGTTCCACTGTAGTGTGGTATGTGTACTGCAGGCGTTCCCATCTTCATGAGTTCATTGGTTGTCTTTGTATGTGGGTGGTTATATTTCCCAGTCCTGCATAATTTAGGTATAGAATAGATCTGTATGAGGCATATATATTATCCTTACACTTAAAAAAACCAAAAAAACTACCCAGATTGACTAACAAATAAATAAATGTCAATGGTTCTATGCCACACGTATGTTGTGTGAACCTGGAAAATATATATTCCAGGTTTATACAACATACATGGTCAGTAGCTGCAAAGAAGGTAGTACAAGAAAGAATCTAGCACCTCTGGCATGAGTTTACTGTCTGCTGCATATCTCCTACAGTGAGAGGTATGACTGGAAACATTTAAGAGTATTTATCAGAAGCAGTAGGAATGATTTACAAGGTTCTGAGACCTAGCTGGGTTTTTTGCCCATTTAATTTGCCTTAAACATCTGTAATGCATTGAAAACTTCCCCCTTTTACCCAGTCATGACAGAAGCGGTGTGCTTTAGCAATGAGTACCTGAGCTTAAATACCTGAACTTTGTTTGCCCCAAAAGCTTCAGATTGTTTAAACTCTGTGTAGGACTGATTCTCATTGTTAAGGTGGCCTGCCTAGAACATTACACTTGACACCATGTGACTGCTTGTTTGTGTCTATGTGGGAATACATTGTGGGAGACCGCAGTCAAATACAGCTAGCAAGCATAGTGCATGAAGGGGTAAAGGACCACAGAATTGTATTGCTAGATAGACTCAGGTCATGCCCCCTCTCTTCTGGAAAGGAAGGAAGTGAAGCATTTCTACTTCCTCTCTGTCTCTCTCTCTCTCTGTGCATCATGTAACCAGTGAAAGAGGACATGTGTAAGCTTTCTCCTGAGCTTACAGCACATGTTTAGAACTATATTATGTTATTTTCTACCCAAGAGTGTTTTGCTGCTGCATGGAATCATGCAAGACTGAGACTGTGAATCTGTAAGTAAAGCTTTTTAAACGTACTTAACAATGTGTGGTCTGCTCATTGCAAGAGGCGTGGAAAGAGGTCAGGCGCTGTGTGCAGCTGAGTAGGTTAAAAAGGTTTAACAACTCATATTCCTGATGCTATACTGCTACTTAACTTTTGTGCATTAAACTTTGTGAGTTAAACTCTGCTACCGGGGCTCTCTCCCTGCAGGAGAGTGTGCAAAGCCCCATGTTCTGAATCCAGGAACCCAGCTATTTTCTTTGGTTGTTCACCTACACAGGTGGGTCCACAGAGATTCATATATTAAATTCCCCCACATACATTTTTGAACAAAGGATTGTGGAGAACAAAAAAGAAGATTGGGGGGGGGGGTTCACTTCCAAATATCAAATCTCATCTGATCTGATAAACTACAGTATGTCTAGAGAACTAATGTTTTCACGATGTTGCAAGACTCAGCACAGAGCAGCTGATAGAAAAGTTAACTGTTTATTGCAATTGACAATAGATGGTTCCAATAGTGTGATTTAGGAGACCTATTGCATGATCTGTGAATCCAGTGACCTATCAAGTGGTAGATGGGTAACAAAATTGCCTCTTAAAAATCTGAGGTGAGCTGGGGATATGATTCACCATCCACTTACAGTGGAAGATTAAAATGGCATGCATCCAAATACTCATTCCTTTGTGATTCAGACTATTAGCCACCAGTCAATTGCCATCTGGCACCTTGTCCTCCAAATTTACACAATCTGAAATTGGCCTTGGGGATACCCTGTGCTGGGTTGATCTTGTGCCAGTTTCCTGAAACAGGGAAAGTACTTTTGGAGAAATGTTTGCACCAGCATGAATCCCCAATGTTGTGTGTTGGCTGCTTCCTGGTGCACATCAATGTGCGGAATCTAAATGGGCAGACCATTGATTGGCTACAGCTTATACTTTCTTTAGAGCTGTGTTATGATTGGCTTATTGCACACCACATTTTTTCTTGCTTAAAGAGGTGCCATGCCAGGGAGGGAAGGAAGAGAGATGGCTTTAGTCTTGCATGCTTATAAGATATTAAGATCCAGTGCCTAATGAGATCATTGGGAGGTTATCAACTGAGTTAAAACATTAATGTTAGAAATTATACAATGTACACATCTTATGACACAGATAGCAAAGCCCAGAATTATGAGAGTTGTATTATTAAAAAGAAATATAAAGCAGTACATGCTACTTGTTTTGACCGGGGGGGTCATGTTTAGGTTTTCTTTCCACATGACTCTCTTGCACTCTCTTGTCATTTTTGGGTCATTACCTGATGAAGTTTGAACTAGTAGCAGCAATCTCCCTCTCTAAGGGTAGTGGACCCATTCACATTGCCCACCCTCAGAGACTGATGGAACCTGAGGGGTTCCCAAATCCTTTGACGGATCTTCCAGCTGATAAAGCTGATGATCCTGTTAGAGCTCTGGTTCCGCCATGGGATAGCAGGATGTAATGGGCGGTTGACACAATCACTCATTCTCCCATCTTGTAGAGCCAGATTGGCTCCTTGGTGCTCTGGAGAGCTTCAGGCTATGAAGCAAGTTGGTCAAAGTCTAGAGTACAACTGGCACAAGTCTCACTCTGAAACCCAACAAACACTGGTTTGGGCATATAATCATGCCTACCATATGACAGTGTGGACAATGCAAGAAGCCTCATTGTGCAGCTCATTTTGCAGCTTCCATTGCATCCTCTAGCAGCCAATCCATGGAGTTATTTTGGATGACTCCCACCGTGGGTGTGAGATCTTTGGGACGTTCAAGGGCATTCTTTTCCCAACTGGCTATACATTTTGAGGATAAAATTGGTCAACTTCTGATGGAATTTTTGTGTTATTTGTTCCTCATGATGCAGTCAGACTTTCTAGAGATCTTTATTTGGGACTTTCCATTGTCTGGGCATCTATTAGGTAGAACTCCTTATTGAAGCTAATAGCTTCAAAATTAAAATAAGAATCTCCACTCCCATAGCTTGAACAAGTGCAGTGCAGAAAATTGCCACAATCTAGTATTGGAGGGTGGTGCTTGTCTGCCTGTGTGGCCATCTGTTCCCAGGCCCCACTCCCTTCATATAAGAAAAAATGTGGGTCTCTGGGAAGTCATAATCCACTGTTCTGTCATCTAGCAACATCATGTTCTTATAATAGGCAGGCACTTCCTCTGGCTTTGAGCTCTAACTGGAAGAAGGAAGATTGCCGCCATCTCCCCGCCATTGGCATGCAGTTCTATATGACGGTATTTGGTAAACACAAACTGCTCCCTCGTTTATTCCCCCTTCTCAAAAGTTCCGCCTGTCATAAATCTGCAGATTCGGATTTCAGACCATAATATGTAAACTGAATACGTTTATATTTCCCCCTAAAATCATGCTCAATTCTTTTTATGATATATATTTCTTACCTCAAAATATTAACTGCCCTGAACATAGCCTTGTATTTCTGTTCCCTTTCTGCTCATCTGTGAATGACCGAGATCCAGCTCTAGTCATGTACAGTCAGTCACTTGCAACAACTAATGAGTCCGGATAGGGATGTGCGTCCTTATCTGCATTAAAATATCCTTCCAGCCATTTTAACAGGGCCCCTATGTGTTGCGTGTAGCTCTCCTGGTCGTTTATCTGGAGACCAAACAGGCTTTTCCTTTTTTTAGAGCTAGAAACTAACAAGAAACAGCTATAACAATAAACTGTGGATACATCTTATCACCTCCAACTGCCCGTTTGTTCTGACCCCATTTGTCCCTCAGCACATAGAGATGTGTCTCTACCATGGCATGTGCAGATACACATCCAGATTCACATCTCCATCTGTACTGGCTGTGCATGCAGAAACCTGGTTCTGTAAGCAAATCTCCATTCCTGGATCACAGGGCATTATCAGTAATTTAACTGCGTATCAGAAATGAGCTGCATTATGCAAAATGAAAGATGCATGTACAGTGGTACATCGGGTTAAGTATTTCATTCGTTCCGGAGGTCCGTTCTTAACCTGAAACTGTTCTTAACCTGAAGCACCACTTTAGCTAATGGGGCCTCCTGCTGCTGCCGCGCCACCGGAGCACGATTTCTGTTCTCATCCTGAAGCAAAGTTCTTAACCTGAAGCACTATTTCTGGGTTAGCAGAGAGTGTAACCTGAAGCGTATGTAACCCAAGGTACCACTGTACTTATTATTATGTTTTCATCTGCGTACATAGTCTTCCAAGTCCCATTTTATCCTGTAAATTAGGTTAGGAAGAGAGATAGTAGCTGGCTCCCAATGTCATCCATGGTTGAGCAAGGGTTTGAGCCTGGCTCTCCCAAGTCCAGGTCAAATCCTGTAATCAAGATCATAGAGCTTCTCTAGCAGTATAGTAGGTTTTGGCCAGCATCTGATGCATATGCTCAGGAACAGTAGCGGATTAACAGCAAAATAAAGTTTCACCCTGTTGGTTTTCTAAATCTACAGAAAACTATTTTCTCAACATTTTTGACATTTATATTGTCAGAATTCCCAGACTCTGTCATATCAATATTTTGACTTCACATTTTTCATCCTATGATACTTCTTTAGAAAAATATTCATTCTAGAAATACAGGTGTGTTATCAATTCAATACTGCTTTTTATGGCTCATCTATTATTATAGGCCACTAATGTACACATTCAAACCAGATGAATCATAAATGTATGCATAATGAGATCATGGAACAAACAAGACACTGCCTGGGTTACGTGGTTTGGTAGGGCTGAAACCTTCATCACTAGTTGCTGCAAAGCTGGTTTATCAAGCTCCGCAGGATTTCTCATGACATGTGGTGGACCCTGCTGTTGTGAAGAATGGATTTTGCACAAGGCATTTTCCTTGTTGCAGTGCACTATGGAAGGAAAAGAGATTCATTTTGCACTTCAGCCCAGAGTGGGGGGGGACATAGGGAATTTAAGGCGCAAGGACCAGTCCTTGTGTTCCTTAAAATTAAAAGTTGAAAAGCAGCCAATTTTAGGAACATTAATATGATAAATTCTGTAACATCCAATGAAATAAGCCAAGGGTCAGCAACCTTTTTCACCCTTGGGCCAGTCCACCATCCCTCAGACCATGTGGTGGGCCAGACTATATTTGGGGGGGGGGATGAACAAATTCCTATGCCCCACAAATAACCCAGAGATGCATTTTAAATAAAAGGACACATTCTACTCATGTAAAAACACGCTGATTCCCGGACCATCTGCGGGCCAGATTTAGAAGGCGATTGGGCCGGATCCGGCCACCAGGCCTTAATTTGCTTACCCCCGAAATAAGCAATGCAGGGCCAATATATGACTTCTGAAGTCAAGCAAATTGCCTCTTTAGAATGCAGACTAAGTGCCAAATAAATTCAGGCATGTTTAAAAAGAAATTCACAGTTCACAAAAGGCAAACACAGCATTTATCGAGCAGCCATGACATTTAAATGCAGGAGATTGGTGCCAGTAGCAGTGAAATCCTGCAGCATGACACACTGGTAATTCTTCAGCTGAGAGAAAACAACAACAATTCACTTAAATTTCACTCCTGTTCCAGCAGCATGCATGAACAACACTCAGGGTTGTGACCATCTACTATACTATTCCCGAGCTATTGCTTTAATAATTTTTAGAAAACAAAAAAGTGATAAATACTTTATGTTGTGCACTGTAATTTTCAGGAGGATAGGCAACATTGGGTGTGTAAGCAGGGGCAGCCCTACCAAAATGAGGCAACTGCTTTAGGGGGCAGATGTTGGGGCAGCAGTGGCAGCCCCCTGTCTGTTCATAAGAGCCCTCTGGGCAGTTCAGTCTATTGGAGGTCAGAGCTGTGTATGTTAAATAACCTATTCTGGCCACCCTGCTATGTAAGGTGCAACACTGCCAGCATTGTAGTAATATTCAACAGCCAATCTAGTTGACTTCTGCATGTGGATTGGGAGGGATGCCATCTTTATCCTTCATCTCGGAAGAGGGAGTGAAACTGGGCTGGGGATTCTGCAACTTTGTACACATACCTGACAAACTAAATAATCTGAACACCAATCCCAAGAGAACAGAGGAAGGAACTGGGGCTCCAAGAATTAACACTATTTTGCATCCTAGCAGAAGAAGTGCCATTTGTTCTCACAAACCCCATTCTTGCTCTGGAGAAAGGGGTTCTTTATCCAAGTGAAGCATTCTGAGCAATGTGGCCCAAAGAGTGCAAGTGTTTCCACCACTCATGGTGGCTAGAAAATATTTCAATACTGTATTGTATTCTGAAAACTAACACCCTTCCCACTTCCCACCCTTCCCAGACCCATAAACAGATAAGGGTTAACTTCTGTCCCCAATAATTATATGTCTCTGTGTTATTTATCAGCCTCTGACCCTTTTTCATGGTGATTATTTACTCCAGAACAGAAGTGCCAGTGCAGTGCCGTCTAATAAGCAGGCTGACCTGGGGCTTGAATTACAGGGGGAAACATAGGAGACTTTAATGAAACAAATAAGGTCCACTTCCTGGTTCCACTGAGTTTTAGCAAAAAAAAAAATGTCCCCAAAGCCTTCCAAAAACAGTAGTTAAAGTGGCCATCATAAAAGATAAAGGGGGTAGAAACTCTGGTGGGCATCATCCCTGCCCTCAGTAAATTGAGTACTGGGTTGACACCATGTAGAAATAGTATACAGGACATGGCAGTCCTGCTTTAAACATTAAATGAAGGGCTAGTCTTCCATGCATGGGACCATAACAGCTAAAAGCAGGTCTGTCAAACAGTACAGAGACAGCGGCTTGCATAACTGTAGCATTAATATGTTTTTTTCATTTCAAATAACTTAATTTGGCCAATGCCATTTTCTGATTGTTGCTACCCGCTTATTATTTGTGCATATTCAAAACCTGTTGAGTGCCTGACCTAGCTGTGCTCATGTGTTCAACATGCATCTCCACACTCAGTATGTGGACATTGAAGCCAGGGCTAGCCCAGGAATGTGACGTGGGTGGGGCCAGAAGCAGAGCCCTACTGCTTCTCCAGTAGATTCACACCCTACATCCATGTAATGCATGAATGGGGTTTATGTATCACTCTTTTCATCATATTCAGAAGCCATGACTTCATGATGGCATTGCAATTTTTTACACCCACTGAGTGAGTACAGTGGTACCTCGGGTTACATACGCTTCAGGTTACAGACGCTTCAGGTTACAGACTCTGCTAACCCAGAAATAATACCTTGGGTTAAGAACTTTGCTTCAGGATGAGAACATAAATTGTGCTCTGGTAGCGTGGCAGCAGCGGGAGGCCCCATTAGCTAAAGTGGTGCTTCAGGTTAAGAACAGTTTCAGGTTAAGAATGGACCTCCAGAACGAATTAAGTTCTTAACCTGAGGTACCACTGTATAGGTGGGAACTTAGCACGGTTTGCAGATAAGCATGTGGTGAACTGTCTGTTTTACATATGAAGAACTGGCTGGTTGGCTACAAGAGAAAGCATTTGCCCCCCAACTCTGATTCAGCAGGGGAGGGGCAAGGAAGGAACAATGTAGAGTTGGTGGGAAGGCTCCAGCAGTTGTATTTACGATAATCTGCTGGGCGGTAGCATCTGAGAGGCTATAGCATCTGTGAGGACCACATCCCTGTTGCCCTGCCTTACATTTTACCAGTAGAAAGTAATGGTGATATTCTCACCACCCTCTGGAATGTTTGCATTTGGTGTAAGGTCACCCAAATTCACATATGGCTCATTTATATTTCAGAGATAAAAAACACTTCAACATGATGCCAGATCTTTATTTCTCTCTCTGAGGATCAGGCCTCCCCTCATTCCTTTTCACATCTATAAAAAATGTCCCCATATCTAGCAAAACATGTCAGCATACTGGATACAAGTTCAAATGACATTATACTGATCATATAGCTATGGTTGAAGGGACGGGCCTTGGCGCTGCACAAGATGCCTGTCGATTTCCCCACTAACATGGTCCAAAACAAGTAGCCCTTGTACCCTTGAAACCTGAAAACTCTTCCTCTGATTCTAACCATGTAATATTCATCTTTGTATTTAGAGAGAGTTTGATGTTTTCACTCTGGCTGGGATCCAAAGTGCTACTTTAGGTATGCCCAAGGGCCTGTACATAGGCAATAGGATTTAAGACTCCCCCCCCCCACTCCTAATGCCAGACCCACCCATTCTGTGTTAGTGATTGCATTTGAAAAGTCAGTCAGTTTCAAAAGAGACACGCCAGGGTGGGGGCTGGTGTTTGATGATGACTTCATGGCTGATTTCCCAGTTATCTGCAGAAAGCTCCTGCAGTTGTGAATGATCCACTTGTGTATCTCTTATGTATGGTTTATTTGTTTCATTGGTCACTGAGGATTTAATATGGTCAGCAATACTACAGGATCATGGGTTAGGGAGCGTGTGAACTGAAACTTTGGTTTTCTAGTACTTTGCGATGGAGGGTGTGCCACAACTGTGGTACAGCTCAGGAAACCAAGGAGTTTTCTTTGTGTGGTGAACAGTGTAGTAATGCAGAACAATAGTTACAAATGTCACATTTTCTTATGTAAATATTATTAGTAGCTGTATTGCTGGTAAATACAGGCAGTTGCCCTGGTCAGGGAATCATGCAAGGTGGGTTACTTTCTACTGGCAGAAAAGTACTCTCAAGTAAAATTTGATTTCCAAAATTGTTGCCATAGTTTTTAACCTTCTGCTAATATATTACATTGTATTTCATATGGAGAATGTTTTCTGAATGCAAAGCAAGTGTCCTTGAAAGTAAGGCTCACTTTCTGCCAAATCGGCATATAAATTAGGATCGTATACTAAATACTGTATTTTTTGCTCGATAACACTCTCTTTTTTCCTCCTAGAAAGTAAGGGGAAATGTCTGTGCGTGTTATGGAGCGAATGCCTACGGATGGCGGGGGGATCTGCTGCAGTCGTGAGCAGAGGATCCATGGTTCCCCTTCCTTCCCTCCTCCGTGGCTCGCTTTGCTCGCTTTGAAACAGCGAAGCGGGAGAAGAGCCACTGACTGGGGAGGAGAGGGGGACAGAGAGCCTGCTTGCTTTAAAGGAGCAAAGTGGGAGAGGAGACGAGCCGCTTACATGAGTGTAAGCGGCTCCTGTCCGGTTGGCTCCTTTAAAGCAAGCAGGCTCTCTGTCCCTCTCTCCTCCCCACTCAGCTCGCTACATAGCAGCAAAGTTTTTCAGCTCGCTAAGCCGGGGAGGTGGGAGAGAAGCAGAGCCTGCTTGCTTTAAAGGAGCAAAGTGGGAGAAGAGAGGAGCCTTCTCCTCTTATACCCCTCACCTGCATTATTAGCAGCATCCTTCTCCACACACCCCACACGTGCTCCTTGTCCCTTGAGTGCTTTTCCTTCCCTTCCCACTTAAAACGTGGTTACAAAGCACGGATCCACATGGATCCTCAGGATTTTTGCATTGGGTCACCCCAAATCCACCATCAGATCACATAGCATGTCCATGGCTACAGCTTGCACCAAAAAAATCACACACCCACTGTTGCCTGGGGCCGCAGTGGTGCAAAAACGTAGTTACAAAGCATGGATCCACATGGATCCTCAGGATTTTTGCATTGGGCTACCCCAAACTCACCGTCAGATCACATGTCTGTGGCCACAGCATGAACCACAAAAATCATACATCCACTGTTTCGTTTAGAATATTTTTTTTCTTGTTTTCCTCCTCTAAAAACTATGTGCATGTTATGGTCGGGTGCGTGTTATAGAGTGAAAAATACGGTATGTTTATTAGTAAGCATCCTTAATCTGGATACAACTGAGAATCTCCTCTCATCCCCAAATAAACCAGACAAAGAGCCCTGAAGAACTCAAAAGCCATCACTCGAAATGGATGTAGTTAAAATGTATGTCCTTTTCTATGCTCTTTCACACTACATATTACAATGCGATACTTCAACGTTACATGGCATGAGAATGATATTACTTTTCCTATATGTTTTACTCTGATTCCATATTAGAGAAAGGAGACGGGTCCTAAGCAGGAATGCTTTCACTTCAGCCTGAACAATCAAGGCTTTCTGGTCCATCCCTGTGAGCTTAGGATAAGCACAATGTGCTTAGGCCTTGTGGAGTGCATTTTTGCTGAATACCAAACAAAGGCTTTCCCAGCCCCTCTCTTCTCAGTTAAAAATACCAGAGCCTGCTGTGGATGGTCAATAAATCTTTGAGTTCTCCTATTAAACCAAAGGATTCTGAAGGACAAAGTGAATGGGAAACTTCAAGATTGGAGTTAATTGTATGACTTTGCTTAAATTATTTAGGCACTGAATAAACATTACAGGTGGTTCTCTCACTTCAAAAAGTAGCTTGTCTTGTGTGCATGAGAGATTTGGCAATTGTCTAATCAATGAGTTGTCTTGGGGTTCTCACCTCTTCAAGAAAAAGGAAATTCACAGATACATGGTCATCACTTTTGATGGCTGAAAACATCAGGTGATAATTTGTATATTTGAAATAGGCACAAATTATCAAACATCTACAAGAAAGAGGTTTCATACTACTCGTAACAGAATTTAAAACCAAATAATTGGAATGAGACAGTTCATTCTTATTGAACAATATGGTGCCATATGACCTACATTCATACATCTGCAATTCAGCCTTGAGACAGGCTACTACTGGGTATGCATTTTAACACATCAGAATCTGCAATTGTAAGTCCTTTTCAGTATTGTGGAAAGTTTCAGCATCTTGCCAGAATAATCAAAGGTATAGCAGCAGCAGCAGCACACATGCACACCTTAATTTTTCAGTCTATGTATGTAACGAACACACTCTTTTCTCCATTTACCACCAGCCGCCTGAAGAGATAGAATTGAGACTAACAAAATCAGGCCTCCAGATAAACCAGCTCATCTGTAAGGTGCTACTGGATTATTTATCTTTCTACTACCAACAGAAAGATTAAGTGGACTCCCCTCCTCTTCGTTAGGAGGCCATGAAAAATTCCAAAGAAAGAGACCCTAGTCATTTTCCTAAACAACCTGGTTTGTACTGTATTGCCAAAATGTTACTGCCATGTTGGAACAGTGTTCCTGCACTGTGCTTTAAAATCACTGCTTTTTGCAGCAGTGTGCAGCATTTAAACTAGCTAAACTTCAATTTATAGCCAGGTCCTATGTATATTTACTAAGAAGAAAATCCCACCTAGTTTAATGAGGCGTACTCCCCCAAAATTCCAAATAAGATATTCTGGTCCCATCTTATCTTATGCATGCTTACTCAGAAGTAAAAACCCACTGAGCATACTGGCAACTGCATCCTCAGGCTTCTGGCTCTTCCTCCAGGAAATTCTGAGCAGCACTTTAGCCTCATAACAGCCTTGGGAAGTAGGTTGGGATAAAAGATAAAGTCTAGCTGAAAACCTGGGCTTAGTGTATGAACTTGGATGGGACCGGAATATCCCACAGTGAAGCCCCACTGAAGCCAAGAAGCCACTTTTTTCCATCTCGCAGGAGGCAGGCACTAAAGTGGCATATATGGAAATAAGCCCCATTGATTTTAAATTAAATCTTATTTCCATCTGCGCCTGCTTGGACTTGGTGTTAACACCAGCCATACCCGCAAGCCTTGCTTTCCGATATCTTTGCTCACAAACGCATCGTCATCCGTGATGATCTAGTATTCGACTTAAGCCTCCCCACCCCAAAGTTGGTGGGTGTCCCCCTCCCGCCCTTCTCCTTCTCCTCCTTTCCTTTCGCTCCTTTATCCAAAGGCTGCTCGGCTCTCTGTCATCTCTCTCCTGGTAATTGGCAGCAACATCTGACAAGGGATCAACCGTTGCTTGCAATCTGTTCAGTGACATTGCACACCTGGTCTTCGCATCCTCTCCCTCTCCCACTCCAGCTATTTATACCGCTCCGGCACCAGACGCGTCCGTGGCTCACAAGAGCAATAACTTTGGGCGCAACAAGGGCACCGCGAGTCATTTTTCTCTTAGCCAGCACTGTCTGTTCTGCTCTGCTGAGGATGACACAGGGCTCTTTCTCGGCGCTCGTAAGCAATGCCCAAAGAAACGCGGCGGCTGTAAGAGACCCGCTCTCCCTTTGCGCAGAAAGGAGTATGGAAAGGCGGCGGCGGCAGCTGCCTCTTCCGCAGTACACCTCCATACATCCCCTCTTGCTCCATACAACGCAAGGGTTCTCCCCACCCATCTCGCCCCTTCCCACCCGCCGCCCTCGCCTCGTGCACAGCCAGCCGAGCTGTCTCTGCTCTTTTCCCCTAAGGTCTCGCGCCGGCAGGCAACAGCCCTCAGCTCTCTCTCGCGCAGCACGCGGGGCTGACTGATAGGGCGCCAGGAGGCAGGCAGCGCTTGTCCATTCGCAGCTAATGATCCCCGCCGGCACTTGGGCTGGAAAATGCGCGAAAGCTGCACTCACGCCCCGCCCGGCGCCTTCTCCCGCTGTGAAATCCGATCCAAGTCCGGAGCCTTCGCTGCTTCCATTTTCAGCCAAGGCTGCTGAGGCCTGAGCCTCCCTAGGAGGAAGTACAATGAGCACCGTGGGATCGGGCCGGAAAGCTGCTTGACCCCTACGGCCAAGGAAAACAAGCGCTAGTGCAATGGAGAGGCTGAGAGGGCAGCGCACCGACCGAGGAGTCCCGGGTTCAAGTGTCGCCTTGGCTACTAAGCCCACCATCTTTTAGCATCAAGCCCACTGTCTACTAGGCCGGCGGCCGGGAGGTTCAGAATACCGACCGACCGCATAAGTCTGCATCCAGGGGTGTCAACTTGAATAAAACATTAGGGGGAGGAGGCAATGCCCGCCCCACATCACAAGACACCGCGCACGCACACCATTTGAATGGCAATGCCCATCAACTTGGAGAGGGGCTCAAATATTTTACATCGGTCCCTAAGAGTTGGGTTCTATGGTTGCATAGGAAGCTCTCTGAACACTCTAGAAGTCAATGCCAAGCACTGTTACTATAAAAGTGATAGAAATTAGTGGGTCGTGCGCTTACTTCCGAGTCAACACGCCTCAGTCCAGGTTTGTGTGATCCGATCCTAAGCACGTTTACCGAGAGAAGCACGTCCTAGGGCATTTAGAGGTTGTAGGTCGATCCTATGCTTGTATAAGCGAAAGGAAAGCCTGGTGTTATGTCTCTGTTCTCTGCGCGTTTATTCGCCCGTCCCCCTGAGCATAGTCATTTGAAATACAGGACAGCGAGCTGCCTTTCGGTGGCGACGAAGGCGGGAGGGGCAGGAGCGGCCGGGCTCGCTGGCTATGGCAGCCAAACGCGCGAGGCAGCCAAGGGAAGCCACTTTTACAAGCGATATATAATTAGCCCGAGCTGCGCTTTCTCCCTCTTTCCATGAGCTTTCACCTTCAGATTCTGAAGGGAAAAGAGAGGGAGACGTCGAACGCCCTTATCAAGATGGGATGGGCTCAGGGAGGGAGGTGAGTGCGAGGCGTCGCTTGGAAGCGGGCCAAGAGGAATTCCTGAAGGTTATTCAGGCTCCGGGCGGAATCCTGCTCTCGTTCTCCAACGCAAAAAGGAGGGAGGCAAACAAATGGCTGTCATCCTCATCACCCAGATAACAACAACCCAGATTACAGACTGCGGGCAGAATCCTCCCCCCACCCCGGCGTTTCTGCGTTTCCTCGGACAAGACGTCAAGGCGCCCATCTACCGCGCGCTCTGCTCGCAAACTAGCTACCGAGGGCTCGTTTTAAACAACGAGATGTTGGGCCACCTTTGCATCGTTTGCTTCTGTGGAGCAATGGTGGGAAACCTTTGGCCCTCCAGCTGCTGTTGGACTACAACTCCCATCCTCTTTGGCCACTGGACATGCTTGTTGGGGCTGATAGGAGTTGTAGTTTAGCAATGGAGACCCACAGGTTCCCCGCCTCTGCCGCAAAGGGTCCTGCAAGCAGGATCCCAGCCATTCTTACAAGGAAGTTAACTCGTTTCAATAGGTCGTATTTACGAAGAACGGTGCTCTTAAGAGTCGTAGTCCTGGACTTCTGTTTGGCAAACCCTGCTTACCTCAGTTCCGTTCTCCGATAAGAGAAGGCGGCAGTCCTAAACATATTGACTGGCTTTAGGTTTTAGCATGCTCTTTGTGGATCGAAGCCACAGCTTGCTGCGAAGTCCTTAAAACTTGTAAGGCAATGCCTGAAGCCAAGTGAAACCGGACTCGCTGCTAGGTTGGCAGACACCTGAGCCAGAGGTCTTTGCTAGCCCTGCTACTGGTCCTTGTCACAACGTGATGACTCGGAAGTGCCTCTGAGTTCCGTGGCCCCCTCCGAAATCAGCTTGCATAACGTAGGACAACCAAAAGCGCTGAAGACTGGAGACGGCCCTTTCCCCCACAGCCCATACTCCATCTCTGAGGCCTATATTGACATGCTTTCCTAGCCCTATACCATTTAATTTTCTCTGCCTGCCTCTCCCTCCCTCCTTTCCCAGCCCCCGATTCCCAGAGGCTTCCATGTGGTCGAGATTGCCCCTTAACAAAAGTATCCAAGCGGGGCGGGAGAGGCAGTTCGCACGCTGGCTCTGCTCCACTAAGTCTGCGCAGCCGGAGGAACCTTCAAGGACCGAGCCGCCACCCCTTTGATGTGCGACGCCGCCTGGAAGCGACAAAAGCCGAGCTCTCCTCTCCGCCCGGCCTCCTTTCAAAGGAAGGCGCTTAATTGTGCGGGCTCCTTGTTTGGGGAGGGAGCGGCAGGGAACTCCGCACAAAGTGGCGGCCAGCCGGAGCACGGCTACATCAAAGGTATTTATTTTGATTATCTCCTGGCTATTTTTGGCAAGAACTTTCCTCCTCTCTCGCTGCTTAAGTTTTGCCGGCAGAAGTGACTGTAATGATTCGTCTTTGTTCTCCACTGGATGTTTACGTTGCTCTTAGCATCACGTGCCTTTTGCTGGGACCACCAGCCCGCGGTTGCACTGGCTTGATTTGGAGTTAATCCTGGAAGGGGAAGGTGGGGGCGGCGGCGGCGGGTAACCCTGCTTTTATTAACTGTTTAGGTGTCAGCTAGTTTTTTTGCGCCGCCAGCTTCTTCTAACAGCTTATTGAAACTTCTCTAATGGTGGGTTTGACTTTCCATTTGAAATTGTTCTCGTTACCTCCCTGGAACAAACCCGGATCATCAAGTGTCACGGAAGCCTCATTCATTGACTTCCAACTCTGTTACGCCTGCTTCTTGTTATCAAAACCAGGAGCCAAACCCCAAAGATGGAACCACCTTGTACTGGTTGTTGACTAATCCGGGTTAACCACATTTCTGCTCACGATTCTAATCTGGGGTTATAATTCCTCGCGTAGAAGCATGAATGGACAGAAAACACCCTCACCAATCTTGAATCATTCGACGGCTAGTAGGATCTGTAGGTGACTCTTATTCAGAATTTGCCGTGATATTGACATTGGACCTAAAAAACTCCATTACGCTGCAGTTCTAAATATATGCTTACCTGAAAGTAACTCTCAGTTAAACCTATAAAACAGAAGCAGGAACAAACCTGCTTAAAATAGGCCTGTTGCGGGCGGCGGGGAGCCCGTGACAGAGCATCAACTGAAGGGGTAAGCAGCTATCCTTTGGTAGAATATATCCAATGAATTCCGGTAGACTTATTTCCAAGTAAGCACACATGATGAGATGGGGTCGTCAGCCCTACAGAAATCAGGAACTCGGTGTGTGCTTAGGGAACTTAGGGATGTCCTGATGGAGCCAGCCAAGTGGGGGGAGGCGAAGGTGGCCTTTCCTATCCCAGGAAGGAGGGACAGCCGCCGCCCCCTTCCTGCTGGGGGTTGGCTCGCGTTCTCCAGGAGGCTGGAAATACCTCCAAATTCGAAACAGCTGCTGGCCTTGCCGTGGTCTGCCTGCTAAAATATGCCGATCTCCTTTTAATCTGTTTCATATTCACAAATTAAGCACTTAGCCTAGGTAATAAATCATTAGCAGTTTACGAGACGAGGCTGAGACACACCAGTGAAGGGAAGTTGGGGGTGGGGGAACAGATCCCCCTAAAAGCGCAGCAGCCGCGCCTGGAAAGCAGCGCTTGGCAAAACGCTGCCTGGATTCTCTGGGGCGCAGAGCGCCCGAAGCACGTAGTGTCGAGGATGACGCCTTGCCAAAATCCGCTTTCTCGAGTTCAGGGGTGGGAGGTGGGGACTTGGCCTAAAAAAAAACCCTCCGCGGCAAGCGGAAGAAGCTGGAGGTCTGGCTGGGGACAGCTTCCCCGCACCCCGTCAAAGCCTCCTGCCTCCTCTGAGCAGGTAGCGCCCAGCTTGGCTGCACCTGCAAACGCGGCTCCGCTGCAAAAGATGACTCACTGGGAACAAGCAAGGCGCGGGCGCTCTCCCTTTCTCCCTTCCCTTCCCTTTTTCTTCCTGGCTGCGAGTCTCCGTCTCCTTTCCAAGGGCAGCTCGCCCATTCCTGGGCCAAGCTCTCCCCGCAGCCAACCCCCCCCCCCAAAGACCGGGAGACACAAGACACCGGTAGGACTGGGTTGCAGTCAAGAGCGGGAAGGCAATCCTCTTACCCTGACTCTACACGGGAAACAATCGTGGAAGAAACCATCAGACAGCCTTGGATCACATTGAAACATGATAAACATTTTTACTAGCCTGCTTAAAAAATAAAGACCGGTAGCTCAGCCTGCTCCCTGACGCCACAGAACAAAGCATATTGAGGAAAGGAGGGGTGGGGGTGGGGCTTGCACAGGGGCCACACAGGGAGCCTGGTCTGGCAAGGTCAAAGTCCCACAACGTGCTTCCGGTGCCAGGACTCAACCCTAGGATACTGTATTTGAAACCATGCTTCTGAGCAAGCGCAGAGTGTTTTCGTCTCAGCGCTGAGCAGCCAGACCCCCTCATTTCTGAATACTGTATTAGGATCTCCCAAGCTTAGTTAGCAGGAATAGCAAGTCCCATTGCGCCCAGGGAGACTTCCTAAAGGGAGACGGCATAATAAGCGGTAAAACACTTGTTGCTGATACTCCACTTCTTTCCTGGATGGGACTCAAGGCGGCTTACGGGTTCTTTGCGTGTTCGATCCCTGACATTGCCATTTAACTGGAACTCTGGTTCCGGGCTGTGAAAAGATCCCTCTCTGCTTGAGGTCCTCCAGACTGCCTTTAATTCCCGAAGAAGAGGAAGGATGGTGGACCGGTGACCTTCCAATTGCTTTTGGGCTCCAGCCGTAGCCAGCATAACCAAAGGTCAGAGATGATGGGAGCTGTAGCAGCGTCTGGAGGGTCACCGCGGAGTAGGCAAGGTTAATTCTAAACTAACGAATGCTCTGGACAAGGAGCTTCGCGTATTGTATGTACTTCGAAGTAACCCTGTATTCAGATATGGCTTCGTTCTCTTGAAATAAATTTCTTCTGAAACTACCGTGTCTTGTGAGGATTATTATTGTTGTTTGGAAAGGGTGGCGGTAATAAAAAGGAACCAGGTCAGAGACGGCGGTCCCTCGAGCACGAGACCCAGCACCCACCGCCCGTCCTGACGGTGACATTTAGCAGCCTGATTATGCACAGGAGGGGGAGGAGAGGCTGGCGGCCTGCCTGTCATTACATCCCTCCTCCCTCCTCCCTCCTCCCTCCTCCTCCCCTGCGGAGGAGTCGGGGACTACAGGCTGGGAAGGGGAACCGGTTTTCTTCCGAGCCTTCTTCCCACCGCTCTGCTTCAGGTCCGCTGCAAGACTCGCCTCTGCTGCGCCCCTCCAAGTTCCCTCAACAGGAAAAGCCTGAGGATAGGATTTTCTCCGGGAGCCTCCCGCTTGACTCGTCCGTGCCAGACATGAAACGGCTGCCTGCGAGCGCGCTGCAGTCAGGAAGAAAGCGAGACCAGGACGGCGCCGGAGTGCCATCCGCAAATGAGTTCAGCCGGAGTTCTTGCCCTAAAGGCGAGTCCTTCTCCTAGGCTTACGGAGCCGCTGACACGTGACGAGTTACTTGGAGCTCTTCCTATCAACCGCCTTAACCCTATGGATGTTTACTCAGATGCAAGCCTAGGGCTCATCCACAATGCCCTTTAACGTGGATAGCAAGCTTCCTGTAGCTCCATTAATTTCCCATAGTCCGTATCACGTTCCCCTCCAGCAGCCTGCCTTCCCACACTTTCCCGTCCCTCAGTCCGGATTTTCTCATAGCCTTCTGTTCGGAGCATTCTTGGTATGAGAAAATCCGGGTTGAGGGACGGGAAAGTGTGGGGAGGCAGTGGTCTGGAGGGGAGCATGATATGGACAACGGAGAATTAATGGAGGTACAGGAAGCTTGCTATCTACACTAAAAGACAGTATGGATGAGCACACCCACCCACCCACAGAGAGAGAGAGAGAGAGAGAGTAGAGCGTCTACTGTGCCTTACTCCCAGTTCGAGCCTATATAGTGGGTTTTGCTCCAGTTTAAATGGGACTTTTCACTTCCGGCTCAAGGGGGCTGCCTGGCCGATCATTAAACACCCTGGGAAGTCGGTTTCATTGCGCACTGCAATTCCAGTACTTGGGAGTAAGGCTTACAGAGTTCAAAGAGGCTTACCTCCCAAGTAAGACTGCGGGTCTTTTGCCACTTTAGGTCCAAGGGCTGCTGCATGCAGAGGGAGCTGTTGCTTCCTCTGGGCCAAACTACTTAGCAAAATATCAGTGTGGGCCAATGCCCAAGTCTCAGGAAAGGCTGCAAGGCTGCACCCATTGGAAGGCAAAATATGGAGCGGGTGTGTGTGTTCTGTGCGCACTCCCAAAGCATTGCTCCACGTGAGGCCGGGCACGATACTCCGATAAAGTTGCATTCAGTCTCCTGGCTTTGGAAGGAAGCTGCTATATATAGCCAAGATGGCTGGACAGGACGCTGATGGGAAGGCCCGTCTCTTTCCACAAGCGAGCAGGTTTAAGGCAACACGTCATCCCGAACGCGCTTGTTTGGAAGGAAGCCCCAGCTATTTCAGCCTGGAGCTGGGCTGGAGTTCTGCTCGCTTCCTGTCTTCCAAGGGACTCAGTCTAAAAACTCGGGGGCCCCTTCCATTCATTGTAAAGGTGGGCTGACTTGTTGGGCTTCAGCTCAACTGGGAGGCGGATCGAGATGTCAGCTCAGGCAAAATAGAAAAAGTTTGTGTGTCCAGGATGCCTCTGGGAAACCTCTTATCATTTCTACAAGCCCTGCTTACCCTCCCCTCGCACCGTCAGGAAGGCGATCGATTTCCTTTGCCAATCCATAGGGATCTGCGATCTCGGACAGCACTAATTCCAGCAGGGAGCGAACGGAGGGCTGCGGTCACTCCTAATCGTTATAACCCTCGCCTGCCAGGGTCATTTTTAAAGGGCACCAGGAGCCTGCAATTCTATGCACACCGCCCAGCGAGTGAGACCCATTCAACTCTATGGGAGTTACTTCCATGTAAACAATGGGTTGCGCTGTTCGGATCTTTCCTTACCCCGCTCCCCCGAGGCTACCCAGGAAAAGGATTCCGAGAGAGGAAATGGACAGCTCCGATCCACAGCACCATTAAGACGAAATGAGGTGTGTGAAGTGACTGGCTTCAGGGGTCGTAGTTCAGGATTGTTAGGAAAGACGTCGACTTATAAGGGGCTTGCGTTTGGTATATATACACACCAAACCTGATGGATTAGCTGAACGGATTTGCGGACGGGGCCTTCCTGGGAATAAGTAGGCTTTCGGCTTATTGGGGTTTGTGGATTTGAGCTGTTTGGGGTTTTCGGGGGCTCCATGACTAGTAAGGCTTTGAACGCGGAGGTGGCCAACATCAATCGCGGCGGCTCCGAAAACCTCGCTGTGGTGAAGCGAATGCAGCAGCAGGGCGATCCCGGACTCCAAACACTGAAGGGCGGGGGGAGGTGCGGGAGGAGGAGGAGGAGGAGGAGGAGGAGAGGGGAGTGGGGGAGGGAGGGAGGGAAATGTAAGCGGGGAGGGACGGGGCCAAGGGAACGAGCGACTGCTGAGTGCATTAAAGAGAGCAACACCGACCTGGGAGCATCCGCCGCGTGCAATTGGAGGCGATCCCCTGGCGAGGAGGCGCTGTCAGAGGCTATTTATCTCTTGCCAGAGCTGAGGCTCCGGTTCCCACATCGGCCGCGTGTAACAATGGCAGCGATCAGCAGCCTTTCACGCGCTTCAGTGCCTGAATGGATTGCGGAAGGTGCCCGCGCTCCGCTCAGATGCCTGCTTGATTCATCCCCTCCGCTGCACAGTGACGATCGCCACGGCCGCTCTGCCCGAGGGACGCGCGCGGGAGGGGAGGGGAGAGGCGGTGGTCTGCCCCATTTGCCAGCGGAACGCGCACCCCCCCACACACACACACACAGACGCACACCCCGCTCCACTTCGCCTTCCTTGCCTCCCTCAGCACCACCTGATTTTCCATTTACAGGACTGTGGCGTTCAGCCAGAAATGTCAGCGAGGACTGAAACTTGACACACAAATAGGAGCCCGAAGCAATTTCCTGCCTCCTCCTCCTCCTCTCCTCCCCTGGCTCTCTCTTTCTGGTCCAGCACACGCACCCCACATGTCTCCATCTTGTCTTCTAAGTTCACTTTGAAATAGTTTGGCGCTATCTTATTTTCTTCTCTCTCCTCTTAAAATGCTTGTACAATCAAATAGATGTATTTTGCAGCCGGGTGAATTTTGTCACTGGAAATTCTCCCAGGGAAGGAAGGGCCTTCGGTGCGCTGGCCAGGAGCTGCTCCTCGAAGCCGGAGCAGCCGTAAGGGAGGGGGCTCACCTGCTGTTTATAGGTAACGAACCAAAACAGAGGAGAGGGCCTCGGCCCATGAAGGCACTTAAGTCTCTGAAGCAGAGAAGTGGGAGCCTAGCACCGCCACCGCTCTGACCTGGGAGCACTGTTGGGTTGATCTAATTCGTCTCAAATTCCCTGACTGTACTCTGGCATTGAAAGAAAGAAAAGATGGGGAAGGAAGCTCGGGGCTCGGAGGAACCCGAGCGCCAGTTAAACCCTGGGTGCCAAAGGCAGTAGAGGAGGAGAGATTCTGAAAGGGCTCTTTCATAGGAATCTGCCCTGCTCTGACCATTGGTCCATCTAGCTTAGTACTGTATTGTCAACTTCGAGACTGTAGTGGCTCTCCAGGGTTTCAGACAAGGAGTCTTTTCTTCCTCTGCCTGGAGATGCCAGGGATTGGACCTGATACCTTCTGCATGCAAAGCAGATGCTCAGCCACTAAGCTGCAGTCCTTCCCTAAGGGACCTTGGAGCTCAGTCATTTCCACACACACTGCTCAATACAGAAATCTTGCGATTGCATTGTCCTTTCCAGCTCTCCAGCAAAGGAGAGAAACCACCACCTCCTGGGGCAGGCAGGCAGACAGACAGCATTGGTTGATAGGTTCTCCTAATGTTTGGCCAAACTCTGCTTCCTTCCAATTTCCACCGCTTCCTTCTACTCCTGAGCCTTTCACTTGTCCATCAAATCGCAAAGACGTGTGACTGAAGGAGGTCCACACCAGACTGAGCTTCCTTGTGTCTCCTGTTAATCCATTCAGAGACTCGCCAAGTCCAGACTCCCTACTAAACGCTATAGGAAGGGAAGCAAAAATGAAAATCCATCCCTTTACCACAGGGGACAGGAACATGGAAAGGATGCTAAGCGTGTGTGTGTAGAGGTTTGTAGGGGGAATCAATCTGTATAAAGACCCCAAACCCCAATTCTAAGCACATTGCTTGGAAATATGCCCCGCTGCCACAAACTACTCCCACTCAAAATGTGTAGGTTCGCGTAAGAGATGAAAGAGGATAACAGCGCAGTCATTGCCGGAAGGTTTCTTGCTTAATTACCTCGCTAGGTGAGGAGCTCTGGCTTTGGGCGCCATCCGCTTGCATTAATTTCAGTGTTCGGCATCTCAAAGGTCTGTGACCTGGTATCATCATAATCACTGCTATTGTTATTATGTTAGGAGAAGCGCCGCCCCTAATTCAATGGTGGAGCATCTCGTGTGCATGCAAAAGGTTTCAGGTTCAATCACCCGCCTGAAATCCGGGTGGGTGTGTGGCGCGGCACGGCGGCTCTGTCAATGAGGGTGGATGACAATCCTGAGGATGCGTAAACTCTGTTCCTTTGCAGCACACCCCAAATACATCCTTTTCCTCAATGAATTCTGGGCACTGCCATGTACACCTTTACGATTCCCAGCAACCTTTAAAACACTTCAGTGCCCCTAATCATTTGAGAGAAAGGATATGCTTCGACTGTAAAGGTACACAGTGTGTACACAATCTAGGCGGGCCAATGGTCTCACTCGGTATAAGGCCGTTTCCTGTGTCCCTGTTGTTGGGGCTGGGGGCTACACAAACGCCTCTTTCAACTCAGTGGCTCCACCCTCCTTGACCTTTATTGGGGCTTCAGAGATGGAGGCCTGAAGTCTGTTGCATCAGATAGCGGTGGCCTAGAAAGCCAAGGAGGAGCCCCAGCGAGTCCTGGTCCTCGGGTTCCCCTCGGGAACAGCTCAGGTCGAGGTGGGGGAAGGAAGTGTCCACGTCCACCTCTTTCTTCCTTTTTCTTGGTGTCTGCCCATCGGCCAGAGACCCACAACCCTGTCCAGAATTAAAGCTGCTTTGCGTCCCAGCGACTTCTCCGTGACCTGAACCAGACGTAACCTAAAACGCGAGGGATTGCCTGCGTCATGAGTCTGAAACCTATAGGGTCCTGCCAGGGGCATTTGGCCAAGGATTGCATCCAAACCCGAAACAGATGCAGTCGGAAACCGCTCTCATTCAGATCAACGGGACCTAGGATGAGGAGGTAAAACAAGCAAACAAAAACCCGGGGGCTGATTGAGCGCTGAATGTTCCGACTCCGAGAGCAGCGTTCGGGAATGCTGTTTGGTTTAATTAAACTGAGCGCTCCGTCGGAGCTTGTCTCTCAGCCTCGTTTGACGCTCGTGTGACCCAGCTGCCTCCCTCCCTCCCTTTCTCTCTCTCCTCTCCCACCCTCCTCTGCGGGGGAGGTGGGGGGAGAAAAAAAAATGCGTCTGCGGGAGTGAGAAAAAGCAAATCCGCGACAGCACCGGAGCAATCAGAAAGCCTGGCGTGAACGTGGCTAAACGGCGAGGCAAGGATGCCTCAGCACTTTCCTTCCTCTTGTGCATTTGCAGCGCAAGGCAGGCTAATTCCTCCGCTGAGGGCCTCAATCAGGCATTTATTTGACACACATGATGCATGAACGGTTAAACGCTATTCTCAGCAGAGGGGGGATCAGCCAGTCGTTTCGTGGCGGAGAGTTGCCGCCGACATGCGGCTAGCTGGAGGAGGCTGCCTTCGCTCGCGTCTCGAGGCTTAGGGGAAGAAGAAGGGCGGGCAGGAAGGCTCAACTTTTCTCAGCCTCCTCTCCAGCGCAACCAAGGGCGAGGTGATAAACCTCCCGGGTCGCAGCCAGCCCTTCCCCTTTGCTCAGCGATGCCAGATGACCCCCCCCCCTTCCTTCCTTCCTACTTCCTCCCTCCCCCTTTCTTCTTCTTCTTCTTCCTCCTCCTCCTCCTCCCCCCGGCTGTTGTTTCCTCTCGCTCGCTCGCTCCCTGCCTCTCTCGCTCGCTCGCTCTCCCCCTCCTCCCTTCCCGGCTTTGTGTTTCCCTGCCGCACCGCCTGTGCTGGTGGCCACCAAGTGAAACTGACGAACATGCAAAGCCTGGCAGCGCCAAGCTTAGTCAGTTTCACGAGACAGAGAGAGAGAGGCAGGCAACCAGAAAGGGCACAGGAACTGCAGGGGGAGACAGGGGCGGCCAATATGGAAGGCGGGGGAACCAAGAGATGGTCCTCTTCGGAATAAAGCATAGAACTAGCTGCGTGTTTCCTCGTTAGAGCTTTTGATTTATGTCGAAAGGGCTCTTGGCCTGAGCGGGGAAACAATTGGCCCGTGTTTCCTTTTGGTTAAGTCATGTTCCATGTTCGAACGAAGAGAGAATCAAGTAGGCCCCGATCCCTGCATGTTGCTCCAGAGAAGGCAAATCCAGCAGAGACTGCTAATCCAGAATTGGAATGAAGTTCCACTGAAATAAAAGGAAATGTCCTGATCCTACGCAGGCAGTTCTGCAAGAAGACTGTAGCATTTTCAAACAAACGAAATGTTTATGCTCTCATGCTAAGTGCTTCAGTTCAGCTCAGTGCTGCTCAAGGCTTTTAATGGGCCTCATGTTAAGTGGGTGTTTCATGAGAGGAGCAATGGGTCCCCGAAACGCCCTTTCTATTAGGGCACCTAGCTCGCGGAACCTTCTCCCCCCTGAAATAAAGCAGGGGCCAACTCCTTTGAGCTTTTGGAGCCAGGGTGGCAAAATGCAAGTGGCCTTTTTCTCAAAGTTGTTTGGCTACCGACTACAAAAATGATCTTCCTTCAGTTAGCTTTAATGTGTTTTTCTTTTTCAATTTCCACTTTGATGTTATTTGTGCTAGGCAAAAAGACGTGGAGCACAGCTTTACTTTGGGGCAAGGTTACCAAGCACTTAGCACTTCAAATACTATAAATGCTATAAGCACTATATAAGTGACAATAAAATCAAGACATAAACTGTAAGAGTTCAGCTGGATACCTTTTTTGTTTATAGCTTTTCTTCATTATTTTTACAGATGTCAAAACAGATACTCTAAAACAAATAAAGCTTATCAAAAGATAGGAATGGCTACAAAACAAACAAAATTAACAGTAAAACAAGGCTGGCTTGGCCACATGGTTGCTACAGTTCTATATTTTGGGGCAATGGTAATGTTCAAAGTTGAAAAACAAAAAGGGAAGAAGACTGAAGAAGAAAGTACAGCATAGGAGGCTGTAGTATATGATAAATTGTTGCTTTAAGGCTTGTTATACTACTCCAAAAGAGGGCCTGCTTCTTGTAGCTGAGGAGGGAATGTTTAGAGCTGGCAGGAAACTTATAGCAGCCCCTACTTTGTGTGCCTGCTGAACAAAATGAAGGATGTTGCCCTAAAAACCCATGAGATTCAATATTTGAGAGCCACCATACCACATGGCAGAGACTTCATTGGGATCCTAGCAGGGGCAGCTCATGCATGAGGTCAGGTGAAGCCATTTCAGGCAGGGGATCCAACCCCTGCTGTTGCATCACTGCCAGCCCTGCTGGGGCTTCCTGCACCGACAAGGCATCATTGTCCTTGACCTGACATCTGCTACATCATCACCACTGCCGCTGTGTCATGGGGGCAGTCGCAGGTGAAGATACAGTTGTGTTGACAGGGTGGCAGCAGTGTGGGGGCAGGGAGGGGACTGGGTGAGAACCTAGATCTCTGGGGTGGGTGACATTGACATCAGGGCATGGGCAAAATGCCTTGGGTCAGCCCTGGCTTCTAGAACTGGAGCAAGAGTGCATTGAAAGCAGAACAGCAAATAGGAAGTTGAGTCTGGGCCCTTTCACAAACATTGTTGGGGGAAAGTCTGGAAGGAGGCCTGCTACACTGACTGATATGTTTTGCAATTCTGCACAAGCCATACAACTTGGTAGCACTACAAAGCCACAGGATTCCTCAGAGGATGGGGCAATTGCCCCATGCATGCAGAAAGCTAGGGGGCCCCTGCATCAGGTCCTGTGCATAACATTGGCCGTCAATGGTAAGTCAATGCACCTAATATTTCAAGGCAAGGTGCTACCAGAGTGTAATTTTCTGCGGCGGTTGCCACAGGAAAGCTGTAGGAGTGTTGTGAGGCCAGGCCTTAAGGGAATAATCCTTCCTGAGTGAGTAGTGGAGAAGGCAAACAGCAGCCCACAACCAGAAGACATGTGATACTGAGCCCCAGGAAGCAGAAAAAATCTCTGCCACAAGGAGGTTGGAATTTGGAGGAGATACTCAGGCAGGAGAAGTATAACCTAATCCCTATTCCCTTAATCCCATGTAATAAAAAAATTAAAATGAAGCACATCTGTCATTCTGCTTGATCCCAGGGCAAGGAAGATCTGCAGGTGAGAATTTGCAGCTTGTGCGTGCAGTAATTCTTGTATGTAGATTCCCACATTCATGCACACATGCATGGGCCTTGCAGTGGGCATCAGCAGGGATCCCAACATCACACCAGTACCGGGCCCCATAAACCCTCTGGGTGGCCTTCTAAAGCTGACCATGGCTGTGGGGGGGGGCGCGGTTGGACATTGAAGGCACTCCGCACCCAGGCTGCTATTTATCCCAGGGCCAGTCCCGGTCCTGCTTCTGAAAACCTACTGGTTCACTCAGACCTTTGCTGGTCATTGATTCCAGTACTATTGAGATTTGTCCGTCTTCTGTAGTTGTTACTGCTTTTACTATATGTGTTGGCTTTTAATGTGCCATTTTATTGTTATGTACTGCAAACCTCCCTCGGATTTTTTAATGAAGGGCAATGTAAAAATACTTGCTCAAATAAACAAGGAAACAAATCCTAGCATATGTTGTACCTGCAAAGTAAAACACACAGATAGGGCTTGAACCTCTTGTTCTTGTGAATCTTGTTGCCTTCCATATGTTTAGAATTGTGGCTGTTGGAGTTCTTTCTTAGTTGTGGATGAGATTGTTAGCTTCTCTAATAGACCACTGGAGTCCACTGGTTTTAGAAGCCTTGATTGTCAAGCAACTTGCCTGCACTGGAATGTACCATCTGTTGGACTGCTTCCTTATCCTAAGCACATTTATTGGATCATATTAGATCCCATTTGACACATGAGATCATAGAATTGTGGCATAGGAAGGGACCACAGGGATCAGCAAGTCTAACCCCCTGCAATGCGGGAATCTTTTGCCCAGTGTGGGACTTGAACCCACGACTGAGATTAGCTGCCTATGGGTCAGTTTTAATTCTTCCTGGTGAGGCTGCATTGTCATCAGTGGGGGAAAATATTCATCAGGACTTCAGTGAGAGACAGAAAATAAATATGCTTTATTAAATAAGTAAATTTGGTGGGAGATTGCTGCACCCAATTTTACACTATCCTGTGAAATTCCCTCAAAATATAGTTTGTTCAAAACTGATATGAGTCAATAAAAAAGACTGAGCTGATTCACCAAGGCTGCTTCTGCATGGCCTGGGCAAATGCTTCTTCCATCATCCTCTCTCATTTCCCTCTATGCATCCCAAGTGTCAAGGACTGTGTCAAGTGAAGAAGAGCAGAGTGGCCTTGCGGAGCATGCAAATTGCCAGCATTTACTGCCAGGATATGACATGGTTGTGGCCTGGAATCAGAAAGGAAAGATGGCAGGGCTAATTGTCTGGGATGATTAGGTGGGAGGATGTTGCAGAGCATGAAAAGGCACATGGGAAGGGATTTAGTGATAGGGAGCTGGGAGCTGCAGGAATAGACGGTGAAGAGACCAGGGAGAGAGAACTGAGAAAGGGCATGTGAGATAGAAAAAGAGTGCTGAAAGAGGTGCTGCATGGTGAGGTGTTTCAGCTGGCTGGAGAGCTTTGATGGGTGTAGGCTGAATGCTAGAGTTTTGACCCAGGTGTAAAGGATCAACCCCTACCACAAACCTGTATCTCTCTCCTACAGTCTGAAAGATACACTCTACAAAAGCTGTGTACAGTAGTATAATTATTATGAGTGTGCCTTCTATCAGCTTAGGCTGGTGGCCCACCTATGCCCCTATCTGGCCAGGGACAGCCCAGCTACAATTGTCTATGCTCTGGTAACCTCTAGGTTAGATTATTGCAATGTGTAATATGATTCAGAAACTTCAGCTGGTGCAGAATTTGCCAGCTAACCAAGTTGCTCACAAGGGCAAGACAGTTTAAACATATTACACCAATTCTGACCTGACTGCACTGGCTGCCAGTTTGCTTCTGGGCCCAATTAAAAGTGCTGGTTCTGACCCATAAAACCTTAAAACAGTTCATGATCACAAAACCTCAAGGACCACCTCTCCCCATATGAACCAACCCAGACCCGGCCTGCAATGATCATCTGAGGCCCTTCTTTGTGTGTCTCCTCCATGAGAGGTTTGGAGAGTGGCAGCACTAGAACGGGCCTTTTTATTCCATCATTATACAGTGGTACCTCAGGTTACAGACGCTTCAGGTTACAGACTCCGCTAACTCAGAAATAGTACCTCGGGTTAGGAACTTTGCTTCAGGATGAGAACAGAAATTGGGCGGTGGCGGTGCAGTGGCAGCGGGAGGCCCCATTAGCTAAAGTGTTAAGAACAGGTTAAGAACAGATCAGGTTAAGAACAGTTTCAGGTTAAGAACGGACCTCCAGAACAAATTAAGTTCTTAACCCGAGGTACAACTGTACACCTTTAGGCACCAGGCATAAACATTCTTCTTCAACCAGACCTTTTGCTGATTAAGATCCTATATTTTTTTAAAATGTGTTTGTGGGATGGGGGAGTTACTGGTTTGCTTTGTTCTTGTTTTCATTTTTGTGAAATTTGTGTTTTGTGTTTTTATCTTGTATCTTTATGCTGTGAACCACCCTGAGGTCTTCGGATGAAGGACAGCAGACTGACTGACTGACTTGACTGTATAAATAAATAAGATGGTATTTGTAGGAAGCTTCCTTATACTGAATTGTTCTACACTCACTGGCAACAGCTTTCCAGGGTTTCATTCCCTGTCCTTTGTAGGCATGGCTGGATTAAGGTGATACAGTCCCAAAAATAGGGGCTGCAAAAAGTATTGTGGTATCCTAAACACTAACATGCTTATAATGTTGTAAGTTTTACAACAACAACAAAATTACAACACCTCAGCACATGCCATTTAACAATGCAGCCAGGTGAAAACAGGTTCCCCCCCCAACCTTGATGACAATAATAATAATTAGATATCATTACAATGTATTACCTGTCCTTTACCCAAAGCTCTCAGGACAGGTTACAACAACTTAAACAACTTATGTTTTTTAAAGCAACTTAGAAAAAGAAGGTGGGTCTGGAAAACATACATATCAAATGTCAGAAGCCATGGTAAAAAAAAAACCCTGCATCTTCAGCATTTCCTGAAAGCTGCATGATGAAGGTGGAAAGGGAGTTCCACAATTTAGGGGCTGCCACAGAGAATGCCCTTTCACAAGCTGCCGCCACCACTAGGATAAAATACAAAAAGAAAGTACTCTAATCATGTTCACTTAACACAGTATCACTGTTTTTGCACACTTCCTGCCTTGGGTAGCCTAACCTACCTCACATGGCCATTCTGGCGATATAGAAGGATGAATAAAATGGCTGAAAAATGGACGTTAGTGCTGGCATCATAGACACCAGATGTTGGTTCCTTCAACCAGACTTATGCATCTCTATTCTATAAACAGTCATGTTTTCTTGTGCACCCCCCCAAAAAAAAAATTGGCACCAACCAATCTTAATCTGGCTTGATTATTGGATCTTTTAGATCCCTTCAGTTTGGGGCCTTAGATTTCAACTGATAGTGAATCGCAACCTAACTGACAGGGGCTTCTGTTTTGACCAGAGCAGCAGCACTGCATGAACGTTCTTTTGCCCCCCTACACTGTTTTCCTGATCTAAACTGCATCCTCACCAAGTACTATTAATACCACTCGGCGGGGGGCAGTATATAATGCCTACTGTTTTTTCTCAGTGATGCTAACAGGAACATCTAGCAGTAATTATGGTTGGCTGGCTGGCTGGCTGGTATGGCTTAAAATTCAGGTAACCTTGTCATTTTTGTGCAATATTATGGGTAAAGAATTTGGCTCTTCATCTCATTTGATACCCTGCATGACTATCTGAAGCCATATCCTCCTTTGGTACTCAATTGCACAAGGCCTTCTTGAGCTACCAGAGTCTCATATTTCCTGTACTTCCTTTTGTCATTCAAATGACAATATTCCACTACTCATGTATTCAAAACCTGTCTTCTCTCCCATCTTTGTCTTGTCCATGTATATCCTTCTGGGCATCTGTCTCCTCTCTGGACATCTGCAATAGAACACTGCAGCAGGGGAAGCATAGCTGTGTCTGCAATCCATAATCAAGACTACTCTTAAATTTTTAAACCTACAGAACTGCTTTGAAGTAAGTAGTTTCTTTACAATCTGGTGTCCCGTCATAAACACATTCATTTAGAAATAGATGAATGGAACTTACTTCCACTGAAAGAGCCACAGTTCAGAGAAAGTTCAGCTTGTTTTTAAGACCTTTGAAATAATGCAAATTAAGTGCATTGTTAAACCCTTGTGCTTTGATAATTTCAACAACACTGGTTTATGGATTTTACCCATTTCAGTTGGACCCCCTACATGTAGCACTTTCACCCACGGCAGAAGAGGACAGCCTATAGCCCAAGTCCCAACTAATTTCATGAGGGTGCCAAGGAAGGGGAAATGGAAGGCAGAGAGAGGGTGGCACAGAGAGAGGTGGGTGGTAGAAAAGGTGAGAAGGGGGTGCCTCTTCCACTTTGGTTCTGATTTTGGGCCTGCCCATCACTGGCTGCAGCCTCACCCACCTCAAGCAAGTGGACTTCAAGAGATTGCCCCCAAGCCAATGTGGTCTTCAACAGAAAAGGGCTTTCCACCCCTGATGTATGGGATGCAAGCCCTTATTTACACATCAACAGACCAGCATCCCTGAAGTTCAGTGGCACCATATCAGCATTAGTAGAGGCCCATATCCCATGCTGGATTTAGAACAAATTAGTTTCAAAGTAGATTACAATTTCCCCTTCTAGTTGTCACAGTTATGGAAATGTCTGCCCAGCCACAAAAGTTCATTGGTACTCATTTAGGGACTTGGCTTGTATTTGGTAGGAATCTATTGAGTTTCAGAAACAAATGTTCAGCAGGAATAAAACAACAACTTGGCAAATGGGAAACACTAGTGCCAATAAAGCAGGAAGCTGCAGAGTACCTTTTTCAGATTATAACAGATGCAGGATCATATTTATTTTTTAAAATATCATTTATTGATTTTTGCATACATCAATAAAAATATAACCTTTACAGAAAAGAAATTTAAATATACTATGTGGAAAGGTGATCTCACTAGACACACTGTGAACCACTGACAACTGGACATTTAATACAGATGGATATTGTAATGAAGATTTTTTGACAGGTCATCATTTTCTAAACATTTTTAAGCCAGTTGCTTTTGTTGTTCTTGTTCTTTCCTTCTCAAGAGTTTGGCCAAAGGCATTCTGGCAGCTGCCAGTATACATAACTGGAGTTCTTAGATGCTCACACTGGTAACACCATTGTTTCATAATGATGAAGACAGAGTAAAGGATCTATGAAAGGTCATATTGCTGCCTTAAGTTTAGTTCTGAAGTGTTTCAAAGTTTCCTTCTAACCCACAAGCATCCTAAGTAGTTAGTGAACTGCCTGTCTAAATGCATTCTCATTGACATGGAGCTTCTGATAATTAAAACAAAATGTATTCATAATGTAGACATTCATTTTCGACAGATCCACAAACATATAAATGTGATACATTTTTGCTTAGGCCAGTCCACAGTTGCAGAAATCAGTCCAATTAAGTCAGCAAAAGTGTGAGCACAGTTGGTCCAACAGTTTGAGAACTGCATAGTAAATTGGGCCCTGCAGAATCCTGGTAGGGCTTAAGAGATTGAATGCTCCCGACATTTTAAGGTGAGCGGAGAGTTCCCAGCTCCTGCATGTACTGTAAAGGAAAATGGCTAGGTGAGAACCCTGATCTCTGACTCCGTTTTTCTATGTGGAGTGGACTCTGCAGGGTTGCATCAATGGTGGCTGGTGCCCATCGGTAGGGTGGAAGGCAAGGAGGCCATCAGTAGGTGGAGCCAGAGCCAATAATTCCCAAAAGCAAAGATGGATGCATGGATGGGGCCAACTATTTCTTGGCTTGCCCCCATCCTCTTTCTGAGATCTACAAGGGTAAAACTGAGACTAAGGAGGAGGAAGCTGACAGCCAGAGTCAGCCCCTGGGCTAGTTATACACCAGAAGGCTGGCAGGTAGGAACTGGCTGAGATCAGACTGAGGTTGGTGGGCACTGCCCTCTTCATACCTGGCCAAGCCAGCCTCCACTTAGTAATCTTGTTGCATGATATCTGCTTTGAGTAGGGGTTGGGTCAGATGACCTCCTGTTATTTTATGTGAGCCCCCACCAGACCTCAAGAGATGCAGCTCTGACACAGGTTCAGCACCTCGATGAGAACTGGGCCTAAGCCATTCCTCTTTAATAGGGTTCTGAGACCCTCTGCTCACTTTGATGGAATGTAGACACCTCCTTTGCTGAGTTTGCATGTCACTTCTTAGACCTCTTCAGATTCTTTGAAGCCCTCATTTTCTTGTCTACAGCCTGTGGCCCTCCAGATGTTAATGGAAAGGACTCCAACGCCCATCCACCCCAGCCAGCAAGGTCAGTAGTCAACAGGAGTTGTAGTCCAGCAACTTCTGAGAAGACCACAGGTTTCCCACTCCTGGTTTACCACGAGAGAGAGAAGTAGGCCTTGGATTTCACCTAAGCGCAACATTCCCTACAGAGCTTCAAATCCTTCCACGCATCGAGGGTGTGGCTGGCAAACGGCAGAGCGCGGCTACCCACACTGGCCCACTGGTCTCTCTCCCGCACGTCCGGATGGCCGCTACTCCAAGATGCCTGGAGAAGTTTCCAGGGCTGGGGAAGCGTCGGGACAAGGGACCGGTCTGTTCTGCTTTTCCGACAGGCAGCTCACAAAGCCTGTCGCCCTGCCCCCCTTCCCATCAATTTCCTAATTAGCGACGCCTTTCTGTGTAGCAAGCCGTTTCATATTAATGTGGCATTATGCCTTGCTGGAGCAAGAGGCCGGAGAGGCCGCTCCAGCGGCGGGTAAGGCTCCGGGCACGCTTCCTGAGCAGGCGTTCCTCCGGAGCTCATCGCGCAGGCGCGACGCGGAGGAAGCAGGCAAGGCAAGCAAGAGGGGAATTCTGCAGCAGCTCGGCAGCTGCCACCCGCGAGGCTGGGGCCGCAGCCCCGGGAGCCTCTTTCCCCTTCCCGTGCGCCGCCATTCACCTTAGATCACTGGGCTGCAGTAAATCCACCCATTCCCCGTGGTCTTCCCGGTGCAGTCGGGCGCCCCAGCGCGCACAGATGTATGCGCCTGTATGGACATGTAAATAAATAAATCCTCCCCTCTGCTTGCTCGAAAGCCCCGATTTGCATCGCGATTGGTAGCGAGTCAACTTTCGCTGCAAATCCGCTCGCGCTCCCGAGTTTTGCGGTCTGTTTTCTTGGCTCGGCAGCCAAAGGCTGCCAAACATACGGCGCTCTGCTTTTACATTAAAATTTCAGCGTGTAGGCAACTATTTACATTCTCGGCTTTACCGACGCCTGTGTATATAAAAACCATCGAACATGCTGTCCGTGGGTGCATTTGTGAAAAAGCAGGCATCGATCTGGTGTTATTGCAGAGAGGGCTCACGTCATGGACACACACACACACCACACCTCCCCCCATCTATTGTTTCATAAAGGTCTCTTTCTGATGCCTCTTGGATTTAGAACGCTAGGCTGTGTTTTGTTCGGGGCTTTTCCCGTGGTTGTGTTTTTTAACTGGCTCGTAGCTGCTGCTGTTTCCCCTGGCCTGGCCTATCAAATGATTTCCTGCCACACAGCGCTGTCGCCTTCCGTCCTGCAGCCCGATCGACGACCCGGCTCGGTGGAGCACGCTTGCATGTCTAAGCCAATGCAAACCACGATTTCCGTATGGCCGGTGGGGTTTCCTTGCGAGAAAAGGTGGCCCTGGGATCAGGAGGATGAGTAGGGAAATAAACGGTGCCAAGTCCACAAACAAACAAAATCTTCCTCTTCGGTTCCCCTACAATAGGGTTGATTCGGTTTGGTGGTCTTTCAGATAAGAAGAGGAAGCGTATGTCAGCAACAAGGATGAAAGGAGATCCTGGGAGGTGTTCTTCCTTGCGAAAGGTAAAAGCAATACAAAGAGCAAACCAGTTGCTGAAAGGAGCGGCGTCGGAGGAGAGAGACTCACCCTGTGAAATATTCCCTGAGCGGCAGCCTCAGCTAAACAACAGCCTCAACCAAGGCCGCCAAGGTCAAATCCAGCCGGTTAAGAAGGGGGGAGGGGCGGGAGGGATGCAAAGCTGGCTCTCTCGCTCGCTCGCTCGCTCGCTGGGGAGGAAGGCATTGCTTCTTCAACGGTGCATGGTTCTGTTTAGGCGGAGAGCAAAACAGAACAACCTCTGCCTGGCGAAAGGTTTTTTCTCGCAACAAATTTAACAGCTGCTGCCTCTTTGGCTGGAAATCTTTCGTGCGCTCTGCTCGCCCGTGCAATTTGGGGCGCATGCTCAAGGCCACTTCATGCGGATTAGCTACCTTTTAAACACCCTGTTTTGCTGAAACAGGACGGCCAAAGAGTGGATCCTGCACTGCACGCGCGCCCACACATGCACACCCACCCTTAGGTGAATACTTAGTATTGAAGTGAGGTTTTTAAACCCAATTAAGCTACATGCTTCGCGCTAATCTACAACGGCGCTTCCTCCCTCCCGTTCAACCCCCCCCCTGCCCCCGTTGCTCAATCGTAGTCAGTAAACCCAGATGAGAATCTCCACTTTATTCGTAGGCTTTCCGTGGGGCGGAGGGTGGGGGAAGGAAATGACTGTTTTAACCCCTCTGGTTGTTAAAAGGAGATAAGGAGTAAGTAATCCCCCTCCAGTGGTTTGCCTATATACATCATTGATGACGGGGAGCAGGAAACCAAGCTTGGTAGTCCCAGGCTGTTTAGCTGGAACTATAAACACGACACCCTTATAGTGACATCTGAAGTACATTTGCTGGAGGGGGCAGGCAGTGCTGAAAGAGTCAGTTGGCTTGTAAATTTGGCCAGAAGTCCACAAGCCAGTGAAGAGCCTTTAAAAAAGAAAGTATAGCCGCAAGGAGTGGAGGAGAGACAACTTGGCTTCATTGCTAGCCTGCAGACATTTCCATTTATTTATTTCTTAAGCCATCCCCAGGGAATGCACTGCTGCTGCAATTCAGTGGCACAAGAGTTAAGTCTTCAGACCTTTGCCTCAATGGAGAGAGCCAAAGGCCCAGACCTTTGACCTGCCCTGGGACCCTCAGTTCCTTGGCCCTGAGCCCTTGGTCGAAGAACATGGGGCAGTGAGATGGGCCAAGTGACCTCCCCAACTTGAGACCATGGATGGGCTCCTTGCTTTTGAGATGAAGATACTTAAACTACTAACTAAACCAGCTGCTTAGGAAATGCAAGACTCTCTTCTTCCACCCAGCCCGTACTGGACAGCAGACCAGCTAGCCAAATGAAAAAAAGCTGGTTGCAAACTGATTTGGTGCAGGAGACCTAAAGCTCAGTGGAAAGTTTCCTGAAATACCTAGAAAAGATTGGCCCAAACAGAAATTTCCTGATGATTTTGGAACGTACAGTCCCACTACCAACAGGCACACGCTCCACCTCACGATGCGCAACTGTTTCTTTTCGCATTTATATCCGTTTGAGTTTTAAATTGTGAGTTAACATTCAGTAAAAAGTTAATAAAGTCTGCTGAAAGAAGGCGGCTATTTGTTGAGGACCCAGTCACATACAGAGTGTGCTCAGTATTTAAGAACATAATAAGAGTCTGCAGGATCAGGCCAATGGTCCATCTAGCTCAGCATCCTGTTCTCCTAGTGCCTGTGCGAACAGGACAAGAACACAAAGGCACTCTCTCTTCCTGTGGTTTCCAGCAACTGGTATTCAGAAGCGCTACTGCCTGACAGGGAGGCTGAAGCACAGCCATGATAGCTAGTAGCTATGGATAGCCTTCTCCTCCATGAATCTGTCCAAATTCGTAGTTCTGTTAACCTGAATGGTGTTAAAGCAACAGATTCAACTAGTCCGAAGTAAGTGGGCTGTGTATGTGCCTTTAACAGCTGTGAAAAATCCCTCCATCTCAACCCGCTTCTGCTCTTCCCTTCTCCCTGCCTGAGTGATCCGTGGTAAGCCCCAAGTGGCTGACGTTGCCATCAACAAACCACTAAACCAAGTGATGTTAACGATCTACAAGTGACTTGGGGCCACTTCTCCCAAGTCTTATTTACTAACTGCACAATGACATGGGCGACAAGCAGATTTTGAAGGTCTGGCCACTCCAGACCTTCCTTGGGAATAAGGCCCACGGAGCTTCAAGGGCTCAATCACCGCAGCCACTCCAAAGGGATGTGCTTCATATAGGGCTGTAACGGTGGTCGTCAGCGTCGCTCGCACTGTTAGACACATTCCCATCAGACAGGCCGGTTTAAGTGATTTCAAGAGCCCTCTTTCCCCCGGCAGAGCCCATTGTCTGCACAGCGAGGCCTATTTCCGAGACAGTGGCTTGAAGAACTCGGCCTCTGATTCTGCAAAGCCTTCCCTTAGCCCCGTTGGGCTGCAGTTTCTTTGTCGTGCACTCTAAAGAATGGCTCTTCTCTTGCCAGGGTCCCACAGAAGGGAGCTGTATGGGCTGAATGTAAGCATTGTTCGTGACGCTTCTGTGTGGGAGAATACAACAACCTCTCTATTTTAAAGAGCCAAGAGGGGAGAAACGGCTGGTGCAAGGGGGCTTCTTCTTCGAAGCGTAGCTCTAGGAGCAGAGAGGGGGGACAGGGATGGCGTGGGGGCGGGGCTGCTCTCCGCCTAATCAGCGGTCACAAAATAGCAGGCTTCCTGCCCGCAGCAAAAGGCCAGTCGGGAATGCAAGGAGGGGTTGGGAGAATGCAGGCAAAGAGACCCTGAAAGCTTTAGTTAAGGAGACGCAGCATAAATGAAGCTGGGACTGTCATCTAGCAGCACCAGCTCCCAGAACAAATACAGACACACGGGAGGCTGTGGACCCAGGATATCCTGTGCTCAGAATATATGATCTACACACGGGGGAAAGAAGGAGGAAGACCACTTGTGTACTGTCTTCCTGCCCTCCCAGCTCCGTATCAGGGACTTTCTAACGTCATATGAAGTCAAACACGTCAAGCACTTGCTTTTTATTATTATTATTATCCTCTTCATCACCATAACTTATTTATGTATCTATTTCAGTATCTCAAAAGAGGTACTTATCTTGAGATTTTCATATTATGAAAATATATTACCTTTTCATTAATTACTCGATGAAAAGGCATATAAAATTACTGAGCCAACTGACATTCCGAACTTTAACTCTCTACTTTCTTGCAATATTTAACCTTTTCACACCAAATCACTCAATTTCTTCCTCTTCCTCTCTTGCTCAGGTTGCAACACTGACTGTGTTTATTTGGAATTTCCTTCTGAGTTTTGTCTTTGTTTTAAGCCAGGCATGGCCAAACTTGGCCCTCCAGCTGTTTTGGGACTGCAACTCCCATCATCCCTAGCTAAGAGGACCAATAGTAAGGATGGTGGGAATTGTAGTCCCAAAACAGCTGGAGTGCCAAGTTTGGTCATGCCTGGTTTTAAGCCCTATCCAGTTAAGCCTGCCTGGAGTGTTTCTACCCAGCTGTGGTTTCAAGCAAATGCTGCTATTTTAATGGACATCACTTAAGAGATCCTCTAAAGTAGAGGTTTTCAACCTTTTTGAGTCCGTGGCTCCCTTAACCAACTACCATATGTTCTTTCTGTGGCACCCCTGTGGGGCTCAGGAGCCCAGTTATGTCACCCCTTGCCTGCAGAGCTGGCAGCCTCTCACCCTTTTTCAAACACCCTCTCTTGTGCAGTGTTCGTTCCCTCAGCCTCCTCTCCCCTCTCCTTGGGAGTCCTCTGGTCTTTGAGCTGCCCTCCCTGCCCAAAGAGACGTGTCTCCTCACACTGCCCCAAAGGGGCCTGGGACTTGTCTGTCCATTCTCAACAGCAAGGGCTGGTGGACTGGCTGGCTGGGCTCCCTCACCCTCTTGCTTGCTTGCTTACTATGAGGCTGCATCAACTCCTGGCAACCAGCACCCCCGGCCAGCCCCAGAGGCACAATTTGCCTGCAGTTTGCAGCCAGGGCTGCTGCAACAAACAGCTATGCAAGAGATGCAAGAGGGCATCAGAGGAGGGAGGAAGGAAAGAGAGACAGAGGCCAGTGTTGCCCACAGCATGCCTGACCATCATTCAAGGCACCCCAGATTGCCATAGCACACTGGTTGAAAACCACTGCTCTAAAGGAATTGTGACTCGGTTCTGAGTGGAGACTGAATTAGCAGTTTGGGGATGGAGCAGCAGACATGCTTCCAGTCACAGTCTTACCCTCTGAACCTTATAGGGTTGTCATATGTCCTCTTTTTCCAGGACACATCCTCTTTTTCATGGGTATGCCGAATGAGAGCCATCATGGCGATCTATAATTAAAAGTAGAAGTTGGCAAATGTGCCCTCTTTTTTGCTCTTCAAAATATGGCAACAGCATTGCTGTTGTAAGGAAGAATTCCCACAAAGAGCATATGAGGTTCCTGGTCTGTAGCACTTCAGCCTGCATGTGAAAGATCTCATGGCTGAATGACTCTCCCCCACCCCAATTCTGTAGAAATGAAACTAGTTTATGATGGAAGTTAGGCTACAATTCATTTCTCTAATGTCTACTTTTCTGTCTCTAGGAGTTTTGGATAGTGATGACCATTTAGTGAGGGGATTCATTCCCCCACTGCATTAATACAGACTGTAGGAAGAGTGTAATCACCTAACCTCACCTGCTACTTTGTGAACTAGACCTCCAGTCTCCTTAACTTCCATAGGCCTTAGATTTGTTACCTTCATTAGTTTTCAGACTAAGCGTTCTATGCAATTTGTTGGTGGATCTGCATCAAAGTTTTTTTTCTCGTTTATATTCTCTGTTGTGGGCTTAGATCCCTACACTCATTTCCTCAGAAATTCATTTAAAAAAAAAAAAAAAAGTGTTTCTGATGTGAAGCAATGCCATCTTGCTCCAGGGGCCCTATGGAGGGAAAGGTGATTTCAGATGAGGGCTTAATGTTGTGAACAGGCCATTTGGATGTAGCAAATAGGTCCTTAACAAGAGGGGAAGGGGGGGGCGGCAGAGTGGTGGAGCATCTGCTTTGCAAATTGAAGGTCCTAGGTTCAATCTTTGGCATATCCAGGTAGGGCTAGGAATGTCTCCTGCCTGAAGCCATAGAGAGCCACTGCCAGCCAGTGTAGACAGTTCATGGAACAATGGTCTTGTAGCTTCCTATATTCCCACAGGAATGGTCAGTGTGGTGTGGCAATGCCCTGCCATCCACCTCAATGGGTGTTGCTGCTGCCTACAGGGATGGAGCAGAGCTGAGCAATAGTGAAGCTGTGGTTATGTGAGCACACCAGGTTGGCCATGCCAGGTTGGCTGTGCCAGTTTCTCTTGTGCAGCCACAGCTGCAGCCTTGCCTAACCCTCTTGGTATATAAGCATGGCGCTGCCACCACCCACACCAGCCACTTCTCCTGTTATTTTAACTCCAGTCTCATCCACGTCATGCATTCAAAGGACATTTAAAGCACCCTGGTTTTCTGCAAAGACTCCTGGGAATTGTAGTTTAAGGGTGCTGGCAAGTATAATGGTGTGAGAGATAAATCACAGTTTCCAGGGCTGTTTGGGGAAAGCCATGTGCTGGATGTGACCTCACTAGGTTTTTTTCTTGGACAGGGTAAATCCGGATTAAATGGGGAAAGATACAGGCGGTGCCAACGACTATATATCGACACTGTCAGGAAACTTGTTTGTACAGCAGCACATAAACACCTTAAATCCATATTCTGTCCTGAAACTGAGTTTCTCGGCGCGGTGACTTGAAAATAAGAGTCGGGTTCATTTCAGTAGGACTGACTTCCAAATCGTGGTGCTTCAGGTATGGGCTCTTTTATGTCAAAGTAAATTCCAAATAAGTTAGACTTTTATTTGGAGGTTGCGGGAGATGGCATGTCAGCCTTTGCTGCGGGTCCGGGTCCTGCGGGATTTGGGGAAGGCATTCACAGCCCCTGGAGATCTCCGCGCCCCCCCCCCTTCCATCCCGCCGGGAAATCTCTCTTTTGGCAAACAAGACCCTGGGCGAGCTTTCCCCTCCCCCAGCGCAGGCGGCGGGGAAGCACTAAGAGCCTCCGGTCTCCTCCCACCCTCTCCCTCGGAGGGGCCGACGCACAAAGGGCCGCTTGAAGGCAGGATCCAGAGCCGATTAGCTCTGGGGGCAGCCACGTCAAGGCCCATTGGCGCGTCGCGCCTCCGGGGAAGGCCGCGCTCGAGGAGGGGAGACCACGGCCTCTGCTCGCGGTCGAGGTGCTCTGCATGTGCGCGACGCCCCCGAGGCTGCAGTTCGGCCTCGGCCTCTTCTGATCTGCAGCCTCCTTCCTCCGGCAGATCGTGGCGCAGCGAAAGGAAACACGCTGCTCCCTCTGTGCAAAATGCGGACCATGTGTGCGCGAACCGTTGGCTGGGAGGCCAAGGGGTGGGGGTGGGGAGGAAGACAGCTCCGACCCACACAGCCCAGTGAAGCCGAGGTCCCTGGGAAACTGGAGGGACTTTTACTGGTGCCTCGTCGTATGTAGAGTAGGGAACCACACTTAGATTCCCGTTGGAATCAGACGCATTTCCTCGCCTCGTTTGTGTCTCTGGGCGCAGCATCCAGCCGGTTCGGCTTCGGTCCAAGGACATCAAGCGAGGCGGGTAGGGCTGTGTGTCTGTGTGTGTGTGTGTGTGTGTGTGTGTGTGTGTGTGTGTGTGTGACCGTGAAGCTTCCACACTCAGGACAAACCCACAGTTAGAAACCCTCTGCAAAAGAGCCCACATTGGCAAAGATTTCCTCCGTAAGAACATTAAATCGGCATTTAGTGCCCTCTTGGAAAAAATGAATAAATGGGAAAACCCTGGGCCTCAAGGGTAAGGTTGCAGTGCTAGTCAAGATCAGACTACACGTCTCATTTGACAGCCCCAGATTAAGGATCCTCGCCAAAAGGATTCTGAAGGTTTTTGGTTGTTGTTTTTTGCAGGGGGTCTATTAGACCGTTAATCAATTTATGTAGTATTGTGCATACTATGATTTGCGATCCACAAATCACTTAGGTCGAAATAACAGACATGTTCTGATTTGCCTTTCACACTTAAACGTATATTTGGAGAAGCTCCATGTTTCTCACAGAACTAACTCCCAAATACTGTGTTTAGGATTGGGATATGTTCAGACTCTATCCTGAGCACTCTGACTTGGAAGCAAGTCCCACAGAAAGAGATCCAAGTCAAGGATATGCTATGTAAAAGCCCAATTCTTACTACGATCCTTAGGCCCCCTTGCTGCTTGGACGTTCTTCTCCATTGAACTCAATAGGATTTACAAGTATTGACGATCGGAGCACTCTAAAAAATGGCAGACAATACTGATTAAATCCAAGGTTTTGCATTTAGCTACACCATGGACCAGGCAGGAGGTGACCATTTTACAGCCCAGTGCTCGGATTTTACTCGCTTGCGGGGTTCCTTTCTCCTCTTTTATCACGGGCTAATTCTTGTTTTGTTTTTGGAACCGAGAGGAAATGCCTCTTAGACAGACGGCCTCCTCCGGCTCCCTTCCTTCTTGGGTTAGATGGAAAAGGTGGGGGAGGTCTGCAGCTGACAAATATTATCCCTCCTTGCCATCGATCGGAGAGTGTACAGATGTGAGATCTTGAGGCCGGCTGCAAAGCGGCTGCTCCGCCGTTGTCTCCTCGCTCTCTCGCTCTCCCCCTCAGAGGCTTCGGCTTGTCCTCCTCCCCTCCCTCCCTCCCTCCCTCCCTCCTCGCCCTCCCTCCCTCCCGCCTTCCCTCCATCCATCCCCGCTTTGTTCTCCTCCCCTTTCCCTCTCTTTAAATAGATTTCAAGGCGCTGCCCGCCCGAGAGCAGCTGTTGAGCTCTCCAGAGGGAAAGCGAGCGCTCGCTTCCCTGTCAATAGCCTCCCCGCTTCTCCGATTTCCAAACAGAAAACAATCCTCGGCGAGCTGAACCTGCGGGGAGGAGTTAACCCCAGAAAGCTGGGGAGGCCGCCTGCCCGACCAGCCATCCCTCTCTGGAGCCAGCAGAGATCTCTAAGAGATCTCTTCCCCCTCCCCAGCTCCTCAAGCCCCTTCCTTTGCATCAGCCCGCAACTCCAGCCTCGCCGCCTAGCCTGACTTCTCTCCAAAGCAGCCGAAGAAAGGCAGCGGGTGAATGGGCTGGTGGTACTCAGCAGCCCAAGGGTTAATCTGCCCGGGTGGGCTCCGGCTGCTTCTGACAGCCTCCCTCCCTCCCTGCGTCTCCAGCGGCCACTAACCTTGCTCAATGGCTCAGGGAACGATCCACCAGGCACGACTCTTGCCACCGCCATTCATTTCAGGGGGCTTTGCAGGGCGAACTCCCATGGAAATGAATGGCGCTTGCGCAGTAGGGTCGATCTCTCTCTCTCTCTCTCTTTCTCACTCACACACACACACACACACACACACACACTTGAAGTCCAGGGAACGTGTACTTGCAAGTTCAGCGCCGCTGGTTTTGATAGGACTGTATTCCAATAGCACCAGGTCGGGACCAGAAACAGTGCCCCCGATTGCGCCTTTCTGAGTTCCGCGCGAAGTTGGAGAAACGAGTCCCGCTGGTGGCCGAAATGCTCACATTTAGCGCATACCATGCGCCTTAGGGTTCAGAGCGATTCTCATGCCTCAGGGATAAGGAACCCGCCACCCTTCGGGGGCTGCTGAGCTACAGCTCCCAGGACCCCTGACCATTGTTTGGGACTGATGTGAGCCGGAGTCCCATCAAGGTCTGGAGGGCCGCAGGTCCCCCACCATTCACATGACCTTACAACAACCCTGCAAGACAGGCCACTGTTGTGATCACCCCCAAACTACACAGAAAGTACTGAGGACGATGGGGAGGGGGTTGCCTAAGGCCGCCGGCCGCTGGCACAAGAACCCGTCTTTCTCTGCCTCCACTTAACTAAGCGACTTTCGTAGGCTGCCTGAGCTGGGTGTTTGAGGTCCAGCCGAAGCACAAGGCGCTGCCGCCTGCTAGGAAACTGGGCGTCCTCGTGAGGGGTATGGAGGGGGGGGGACCTTGCCCGTAAAAGCTCAGGTCACAGTAAACATTCCCTCCCTTTGTTTGTTTGCTTATGTGCCAGAGGATTTCTATTTTTTGCTCTTTTGCTACGCCCTTGTAATTAGAAATGTGTCATTTAAACGCGCTAAGCCCTTGAGCGCCAAGCTTCAATCATCCACAACCTTTTTTCGTGGGGGGGGGGGAGTATTCCAAGCCGGTCCCATTGTTCAGTGGGGCTGCCCGTGAGGTGGTTGCGGTTTGTGGGCTGACGCTCGACGAGCACGTTGCCCCATTCCAGCGATGCCAGCAGGCCTGACAGACAGGCTTCCTTCCAGACACGGGACCCGGACGAACCGGTTTGGGGAAGGGCGGCCTTGGGAAAGCGGCACGGGCTTCCCTTTCCAGTGGCTAGGGCCCTGTTCCGTGGGTGAGGCACTCAACTGCGCCTGTTCCCGGGCCGCGGCTGGCGGAAGCCAAGGTTAGCCAAGGCGTTCGTGCTTCGGCATTACGAAACCCAGCGCTGCAGGGGGCGAGTCAGACAGCCGGGCAGCGTGCGGGCTTCAGGCCAGGGCCAAGATCGTGTGATGTACGTGAGGAGCCCTTTCTCCTCCCCGCTCCCCCACGAAGACTCCCCGATTTGAGCTGAGTCAACATTCCGCGTGTTCCCTTTCGGAGCTGCGGAGCACGCGGCGGGCAGCGGACGGATTAAGCGCGATGAAAGCCTCTCTCTTCGCCCCACGGCGCTTTTAAAGCCTTTTCCCCCCTTGTGGGGCGCATCGCGACGCGAGCCTCCGGCGGCGCCTTCGCGGGAGCTGCCAGGGGCGAAAACGTGGGGGGCTGCTGGTGGGCGGAAGGCAAGTGTCACCCGTCGAGATGTTCTGACAGATGCTCAGTGCTATGCCCTCCGCGCGCTGGCTGGCTGGCTGGGGAGGGAAGGAAGGCAGGCAGGCAGGCAGGAAGGAGAAAGCTAAGGGCAGATTAGCGAGCGAGCCGCTCCTTCCCTCCCTCCCTCCCTCCCTCCTTGGGTGTGCACGGGCAGGCGCCGCTAGTAGAAGCCGTCCATCAGCAACCAGTCCAACCTGCCAGTGATAATGTGCGATCAACACCAAATCACCCCCGCCAGGCACGATCCATCATCCCCTGCAATGCGAGGGGGGCTCGAAGCGGAGGCGTCTGCACAGATTGGGGGGAGGGGTGGCGCGGGGGGGGGGAGGAGGTAAGGAAGGAGGAGCGGAAGGCTGCAGCAGCAACGACGAGCACCGGCAGGGTGGTTGCAGCCGGGCTCATCGGCTGCCTGCCTTGGCTGAGATACCGAGCTGCGACGTGCTCCTGGGGCCGCAGCCAACGCTCCGGCCGTCCCGCCTTCTGCTGCGGTCTCCCCAGGGAGAGTCCCCAACCTCCCCCGCCCCGCCTCGTTAGGAATAAAGAGGACGTTGACTAAGAAGCCAGGATGCGCTCGCGCTGGCTCAAGAAAGACACCCTCCCCCAGCCGCCAGATAGGTTTATTCGGAAGTCAGTCCCGCTGTGTAGAAAGGGGATTGCTCCCAGGTAAGCGCGCACACGGCGGCAGCATCTTTATCCCTGCAAGGATTGGGGCTGCCCCGGTGCTAAAGCCCGGAGTGACACGGCGGCACTTTCTGGTTAAAAAATAAAAAGGTAGCGAGGCTGGCGCTGCACTAAAGGGGCGAAGCGGCTCCTCCACAGTTTCCCCGCCGCTACTTGTGAAATCCACAAGCCCTAAAAGCCTCCTCCAGCTCCCTGCTCCGAGGTGACTGCTCCCTCCACCCGCTAACAAGCGCCTCAAGTGCTTTTGCGCGATGCGCTCTACAAACGCCGGCTAATCCCCCTGCGAAGCTAGGCCGGATGGATCGAGGCTGCCACCTTCGGCGCGCTCTGAAACCTCGGGAGTGTCGCGGCTGTTGTTTGCTAGAGCAGCGCCGCGAGGCTGGAGGAGGTGGGGGTGCGGAGAAAAGGAGGAGGTGGGGGTGGGGAAGTAAGGAAGCGGCTGGGAACCCGGCCAAGCGCCACCCGCTGCGCGTCTCCGGGCCCGGCTTCGCCCGGGCTGCTCTCCGCAGCCGGCGTTTCCTTCTCCGCGGAGATCGGGGTCCGCTTAGGGGAGGCGAGGGCAGGCTCGGCTGCTCCACCTTGGCGCTTGCGTGCCTCGGGGGTGGGAGGAGGCGGGCTGCCGGAGCGGGAGCGAAACCACAGCGCACCTGGACTTGGCTCGGCTCTGGAGGAGGAGGAGGCACATCGCGAAGCCGCCGCCGCCACCGCCTCCACCACTGCCGGCTCCTCCTCCTCCTCCTCGGAGGCGCCGTAGTACCTCTGGCTGCGGTGGCAGGAGGAGCGCAGAGCTCGCTCGCCTTGTCTCTCGGTCCGGATCGGGCGCTCCTTGGCGCTGTCACCCTCTTGACCCAGATAAGAGCGAGGCAAGGCCACACGGCTCTCTCGCTTCGCCTCCCCTGCTGTTGTTACACCTCCTCACACCCCTTCCTTCCTTCCTTCCTTCTTTCCCTTCCACCAGTCTCAGCCGCCAGCCCGCCTCTAGGGCGAGCTCCTCCGGCTTCCTTCCTCTGCAAGAGCTCGGCCTTCTCCCCTCCCTCCCTGCGCTGGGGGCCGCGGGCTGGCTCTTCCGACTCTCCCGGGCGGGGAGCTCCCTGAGCAGGCGAGACAGCGGGATCAGGCCGGAGAGGTGAAGGATCCCCGGGTGCACGCATCTGAGTTTGGCCCCTCCCTGGAATCCGCGACAAGAGACTTAGAGGGTGACAACTCTACACACCCTCAGAGGCACTCTTTATCATCTGTTGTTGTTTTTTTATTTGACCTATTACGAGTCTTGTTTCACGCAGCCACGTCTCCCATTCCCCTCTTGAGGGGGGGGGGGGGAAAGAGGGTGAAGAAGAAAGGAAGGCAGGGCTGGTGAGATCTTGGCTGCATTAAATCTCCACTCCCACCCCGCACCCACACAGCCACTGCCCTATTTTGCCCTTCCGACAGAACTGTCTGCGAAAATGCGCTCAGGCTTTGTCTCAGTGCCCTTTCTCATTTGCTCCTTATCTTGCACGTTTTCCGATTCAGTATTCTTGATTTAGAGACTGTTCCAGTCCGGGACATTGAAAACAGATCCTTCTATTTTATTCTCAATCCAGTTAATGCCTCCCGTACTTAAGAAACAGCCTGTCGTTTCTCTCCCCGCTCCTGCGACTCCTTCCCTCCCCATTTTATTTACTTTTGATAAGGGAGGGGGGAGTGAACTGCAGACTAACAATTGGTCCCCGTCCCCCACTCATTCTTCCGTCTCCCAGGGAGTCCTAAGTTACCTTCGGATCCTGTTGTTGCCTGCTAAAGCCGCACGACCCAAGATAACCCCACTCCAGGACCGTTTGCAGAGGATGTCTAGGGTAATCGCTGTACATATTTTATGATGCGAGATAAAAGGGACCTCGACAGGGATAATACTTCTTACTAGTGAGCGCAGGGAAAGGTGGCGACGGAGCAAAGGAGGCGACGCCCACTTTGCCTCTTGCTAAACAGCAGATTAGTGTGGTGGGTAGCCCCTCGTATATTTCAATCTGACTGGGGCTGGGGTGGGTGGAGAGAGAGAGAGAGAGAGAGAGAGAGAGAGAGAGAGAGAGAGAGAGAGAGAGAGAGAGAGAGAGAGAGAGAGAGAGAGAGGTGGTGTGGAAGGAACTAAATGCATAAAATCGCAGCATAACTCACGCTGTCCCTCTCCCCGGAAGCGCGCTCTTCGCACTGCTCTTCACGCGATGCGTCACGTAACTGAAAGCCTTAAATCCCAGCTTGTCCGAGTAATTGGGCTGTCGATGGGGCAGGCTGCTAATCCCACGTGCATCGCGTTCAGAGCCAGGATTTTCTCCCCAATGATGACTACGGAATGTCCACTGGGTGGGGTGGGGTGGGGGGCAAAAACTAAGAACGTTTAAGTCCTCTATGGATTGGGGCACACCTGGGAAACAAAAATTGTATTCATTTTTAAGAGACTAGGGTCTGGTTCAAATAAACCAGTTTGTACATCACTCCACGGTTACCTACATGCTGAAAGGTATTGCGATTTGGTTTTTTGTTCAATTTACCATATTTATATAAGCCACCCTGTAGCTTTTTCCTCTGAGTGGCTCACATGATACGAAAGTGGTCTCTAGTATTTGAATGGCTATGGTTCATTCCACAGAGGCAAATCCTCATTTTGCCTTACTGTCATCAAGCAATGAACATGCTTGTGTGAACTTATTCTTACTTTCATATAACATGATTAGAATCAGAGAGCCAATATTCCTAATTAACAGCACGATTTCTTTCCCCAAACCTATTTGGATAATGGCTGTTGTATAATTTAAGTGAAAATTAGACTTAATTTTGAATCAGGGCTCAACCTGGGAATGCTTTCAAGCACCAAGGTTCACAGTAACGTACATACACAGAAGTTCCTACCAGCCAGCCTCTGCAGACTTCACCTCTATACTTGTGCAGAATGCATTTAACCAAAACCACTCCAGGATCAAAGGTCATGTGTGTGTGTGTGTGTGTGTGTGTGTGTGTGTGTGTGTAATATCCTTGGCATTCTTCATTTTATGACAGAGATTTGAGAGAAAGTGCACACATCAGCATCTTAGCATGGTTGATGATGTTCCTGGCTTAAGAAGGACCAAAGTTATATTAGAAAACATGCTGAAGATGGAAGTTCACAAGGTGCTCACAAGCTTCTTCAAGAAATCACTCAGAGGCGTTAGTGCAAGTATTGGCTCTGCCCTTGGCACACACAGAGATCAGGGAATTTGCATGATTAATGATCAAATTCTGGAATGTAACAGACAGTGACATCCTTCCATTGGGTTGAGAACCAAAGTACTGAGTTTAACCTGGCATCGTTCTGGCTGCTGCAGTCCTGCTCACAAGCAATGTGTTCCATGGTTTCTACAACTTTGCTTTAACTTAGTTGTGGCTCGGGCTCAGACATGTTGGCAAAGACTACCATGTATTTTGTTCCTACGGTATATCCACAAGCAAACTATAAATTAGAAATAAAAGTAACAGTTGGCAGAAATAAATATAGTCAAAACCAGATGGATCTTTCTATTGCACCTACTATTTCCAGATGCCTAAACTGGTTAGGAAGCTGCACTTCCTGTTTAGAAATGACCAAAGGCACAATGTCTGGCCTGTCTCTACCACTCTCTCTCCCTTTATCTGTTTTGTCTCATGCACTGGGCTTGGTTCCCCTCTGTTTGCTTTGTGATGCTGTCCAATTTTGCTTTTTCCCCCTCCATGGATCACGTCTCTAAGGCAGCATGAGGGCTCACATACAGTATGCTTCCCATCAGCAACACACAATACAACCATACAAAAGACACTGCTGAAACGGGATCACATGAGCAAGGAAGTGGCCTAGTGTTTGGAGCCAACACAGAACTGAATCACTTCTTATCTTTGGATCTCTGCTACTACAGTGTCTTGGTCAAGAAAAAACCTTGCCAGCAAACGGTAAACTCTGTGTTCCTGCTAATGGCAATACATGTACCACAGAGTAAAGGTAAAGGTAAAGGTACCCCTGCCCGTACGGGCCAGTCTTGACAGACTCTAGGGTTGTGCGCTCATCTCACTCTATAGGCCGAGAGCCAGCGCTGTCCGCAGACACAACACAGAACCTGCAGGCTGCAACCTGACATGTTGTTCAGGGCGTGGGAAGCAAGGCTAAAATTGGATGCCCCCTCAGCCCTCATGCTGCCTGCCCAAAGCCAGATGAGTGAGGCACCAGGCTTTAGGAAGGAGTGTGAAGCTCTGACAGGGTCCTAGAGCCCTTACACCTTCTTCCCAAAGCTGGGAACTAGGCTTTGTGAAGGAGGCAGGAGGACTCTGAGTATAGGACACTGTCAGGGCTCTCATACATCCTTCTTAAAGCCCAGCACCTCACTTACGTGGCTTTGGGAAGGCAGCAAAAGGGCTGGGGGGGCATCAAATGTTACCAAGGGCCACCGAAAAAGCCATTGACCACCCTGCCCTAGATTATAATTTCATGTCCTTTTTACCCCTAACTCATAACATGCTTATTAAACTACCCCATGTTTCGTGTTGCAACTGACTTTGTGCCTTTGCTTTTCTGATTTTACTTGAATACAGGGGCTTGGCATGTGGGGTGATGTTGGGGCAGACACATTTCTCTAGGGGGCATTGGCAGAGTGGTATCAGGAGGACGCAACAGCCATGTGCCCTTTGATCCCAGCCTCGCAAAGCGGATCGGGGCTGACGTCACGTCAGCAGCAGGGGCTGGACTGATGTGCACTTGCATGCCTGCCCCAGGCACCATGAAGACATGCTCTGCTGCTGCTGCTGCTTTGACATCCATTGCTGCCTGAACCCATCTATTCCTCTTTTAGAACCTGTCTTTCCTTTCATTCACTGTGCAGTTTACTTTGGATCATTTGAAGTTTCTGGGCACATCAATTGTGATTCTTCAAATCCCTCCCCTCCCCAGTATAGTTTGCTATTGTGCTCTCCGTGTCATTTCTTTCCCACTTAGCTGTTTCATGTCATGTCCAAGTTTTTTTTTTAATAGTTGTCATCTGGCAGAGAGTAAATTGAGATGGTTCCATGTGGGAATGATTTTATTGGGGAGTACTTATTTCGTCTTTAGATATTTCCAGAAAGGCAAATTTCTACCCATGTCAATTTATGCAGAAAATAATTAGCATCCACAAAAACTCGAGATGCAGTTCATAGGTTCTCATACACTTTGCAAGACACAGTGAAGCTCTTGATAAGATATTGATTTCTGAGTCCACTATTTTCAAAATTTGTCTTCCATTTTCAGCTAGTGACATCTTTGAGCTTCTAATAGTTTTGGCTATGGCTCAAAAAGGTTCCATAGTTATAAGACAATTGGAGGGTCTGAAATGATTCAGCACTGTACTAGGCTATCTTAGATATGCTTTGAACTATCAGCTATTACTAGGGTGAAAAATAAGCCCTGAATGTCAAGTGGAATCTTGGGCAGATTAGCAATGTATAGAAAAGCAAGACCCTCACCCACATATTGATATGCATTTATTTGTAATGTTGGCCCTTAAGATATAATTGCAGCACAAAACAACTAGGACAATAAGCAGTGGTATAGTGGACAATAAGCGGTGGTATATATAGGAGAAGGGGACGACAGAGGACGAGATGGCTGGATAGTGTTTGCGAAGCTACAAACATGAGCCTCACCAAACTGTGGGAGGCAGTGGAAGACAGGAGCTCCTGGCGTGCTCTGGTCCATGGGGTCACAAAGAGTTGGGCACGACTAAACAACTAAACAACAACAACAACAACATAGTGGAGCAGGGATGGGCAGGGAGGAAATGGAACCACTTATTTCACAGCAAGGACAATGCTATCATCTCCCAAGCACTATTTGCCAAATCTTCTGCTTGCCAAATGAATAAGCTTTATTTCAGAAAGTAACCCATCAGAGGAAATGTTATATTAACATGCATTGCTAAGGGTTGACTGCCACTTTTATGTTGGGGGGACGGACCAGAGTCCCTTTATAGAGTGGCTGGGGAAACGTACGTGTGTGTGTGTGTGTGTGTGTGTGTGTGTGTGTGTATTACTATTGTGACCAACCAAAATGTTTCACTATTTTGCTATCAATAAAGCTTCTTCAGACTGGATGTCAAGCAATGCAAGAGGCAGAGTAAGAAAAAAAATTGGTTTGGTGTCGAACTAGTAATGTCTGTATTGGTCAAAACTTATCTTTGTTGCATGGAACATGGTGGCTGCAGAGCAAGGTTATGAGGGTTGTAATGGAAAGTACCCACACTTCAAATTTTACCTCTGCACCCCTGGCTATAAGTGACCAGGGAACATTACAAATGACATAACTGTAACAGCCATTGATGTCCCCTGGGGTTCCCATTCATCCCCACATACTTACAAAACATACTGGGCAGAATCCAGACAAAGTTAGGCATTTAAAGTTCAAATTATTTCAGTGGAAAAGTGTGCACAGCTCTTTCCCATTGAAATCAACGAGACTTAAATGGGCTTAACATTGGCTCGGGCTGTATTGTCCTGAGCTCTATAGCAGCTTGAATAATAAAGTCTTTCTTATCTGATAAACTCTCCTGATTGTCCAGTTAAGCAAGATAGCCTGCATATGAAAAGCCATTGTTTAAACCCACACCCTGAATGGGCCCAGATGGCTAGTTGGCCTTGGCAGAAAAGGAGCTGGAATGAACTAGCTTAGGAGGGGGTCCAACAAGGGGATTTCTCAGGAGGAATTTGCAAGAGAAAAAGGAAATACTCACTTTGAGAACTCCGGAGCAGAGGGCTTGTGAAGGAGAGAGAAAGAGAAATGCGGAAGTTCTACAGAAACCTCCTTTATTTTGTTTTTCCTGTAACAGGCATTGTTTCATGAAAACAGCACTCTAGCTCGCACATTCAGCCCCCATATTTGCCAGATGCTCAAAAGTAACTACTATATTTTTAGTCTATCAAGCACGGTCTAGAACTGCATTTATGAATCTTCTTAATGGCACACAGGTTTGATACAGGTGGTTTCAAGGAGCTCCCCAACCCTTCCCAATCCAGGGGACAACCAGACCTAGACCTGCTTAGCTTCAGCATGGTGGTGACCTTAAGGGCCTTCAGACCACAGCTTAGAACTGCTGCTCCAGCTCCTCACCACCACCTTTTCTTATCCAGTTCTTATTAGTGCTGCCCTCAATTTATGCAATTTACTCTTTCTAGCTAAACAAAACACTTCTGAAGCCATTAGCCGGGACTTGTGAAGCAGCTGACTTTGGAGACTTGTGCCACTATAGAGTCGATGGTCTTTTTTCAAATTGTTTTTAAATGCACCTTTAAGAGAGGCAAACACTCTCCTGCATCCCAGAGAACAGAGGAGTGTGATAGAAACCCTTTAAAGTTCTGTGAGTGTTTACTTGGAAGCAACTGTAAGGTAAAGGTAAAGGGGCCCCTGACCGTTAGGTCCAGTCGTGGCCGACTCTGGGGTTGCGGCGCTCATCTTGCTTTATCGGCCGAGGGAGCCGGTGTACAGCTTCCAGGTCATGTGGCCAGCATGACTAAGCCGCTTCTGGCGAACCAGAGCAGCGCACGGAAACGCCGTTTACCTTCCCGCCGGAGCGGTACCTATTTATCTACTTGCACTTTGACGTGCTTTCAAACTGCTAGGTTGGCAGGAGCAGGGACTGAGCAACAGGAGCTCACCCCGTCTCGGGGATTCAAACTGCTGACCTTCTGATCGGCAAGTCCTAGGCTCTGTGGTTTAACCCACAGCGCCACCCAACTGTACTGTAGGCTAATTTCTACACCCACCCTGTCCTTTCTAACCTCTATCCAGACAAGCAAAAGGCATTACAGTTCAAGGTCACATTCTAGCTATGCCAAAAGGCAGGGTGCAAAGTGAGGGATGTGGCCTAAGGAGAGTTATGAGCAGGGGTGCCAACTTGAATAAAATATTTGGGGCCCAGGTAAGCCCTGCCCCACATAATCAATCACAAAGTGTGGTGCACCCACACCATTTTAATGGCAATGCCAATTAACGGGGGGGGGAGGTAGCCCCCTCAAATATTTTATTGAGGGAGGGCTGAAAAGACCTCACCCCCTAGGAGTTGGCGCCTATAGTGAACAGAGAGTGAACAGAGAGGCCTTGGGGGCTGCATTTGGCTCCTGGGCCTGAGGCTCCCCACCCTGGATTAGTTAGTTATTGCATTTATATCCCACCTTTTCCTCCAAGAAGCTCCTGGTAGCTTACGTGACTCTTCCCCACCTCACTCTTTTAATCCCCATGTGAACTCTAGACTCATCAAATATTCATATAATTTTAGAATTGTAAGTCATCTAGTCCAACCCCCTGCAATGCCAGAATATGCAGCTGTCCCATATGGTAGGTTAGGGTGAGAGGCAGTGACCAGTCCAATATCACCCAGTGAGCTTCATGGTGAAGTGGGGATCTGAACTCAGTTCTCTCAGGTCCTAGTCTGACATGTTAACCAGTGCACTGGCAATTGAGGTATCATAAGGTTGCATAATAACCACATAAGTAGTTAGGCACATATTATGTCATTTTTGCATCAAGCACCGTCAGATTGAGCTAGATATGCATTTTTAGTTACTGCTAACTGTACAAAAATGAGGTGGAAAGCATGCAAAATGAAGAATTTTTAAAATTACTTGGATTTCAGTGGAAGTTAAGCATGTGCTTTGCTCTCCTGTTGAAATACAACATTTGGAGTTTATTGCACACATGCTATCAATCTTTTTTGAAATGCTAGAATGTAAAAATTTATTCCACTCCTCTTAAGATCTAGTTCTAATTTCCAGTTAGAGGAAGGAAACCTTTTTTTTGGCTTCAAACCTTGAACAAGTTAGAGGAGCCAGTTTGAAGGGGAGGAGGGAGGTTGCTGCAAGCAAAATACAACATAAACAACTCAGACAGGAAACAGTAATTTATGCTAAAATAAATAGACTTCCCCCCACCCCTAATCAGAATATTCTTGGGGAAAGCTAAGGAATACTGCAATTTCTCTAATTTATGGTATTGGATGGACCTTTTTAGCACATTTCCAAGGTGGTTTTGCAACAGTTTCTATTTGAGCTGGTCATTATAAGAATTCTGACTTTAAGAACTAAGCTTGCTCCCCTGCACACACTTCATGCTTTCCTCCCCTAGCATGTTAGTATATTTTAGATTGTGCAGGGACCGTCTTACGTCTGCTTTGGGTAAACTACTCTGGGAGGTTTTTTGGGTAAAAAGAGCTTTAAACAAACAATTAAATAAAAGTCCGCTTTGTTGCGGAGGGATTATTAGGAAGAGTGGAGCTAGCACTGGCTATAGTCTGTGTTGCTACTTTTCCATATGTGTGATGTGTCTTTGTGAGAAAAGTGACTGCCTTTCTCTCAATGGAGTAAATATCTAGAAGATCCAGCCAATAAAATTGAAAGGCTATGTCATCCTATGGTACTGATATTTTAGCCATCTTTAAGGGCTTGATGGTGTTTGGAGAAACAGAGAGAGACTTCTGAACACTTGGAGCTATTGATTATATGTTGTACAGTAGAAGTATTTTGACTTGGAGGGAGATCTCCAAGCATAAGGGTGTTTTGGATGATAGCATCAGATGACTAAATACCATCCCCCTCCTCCTTTTTCTAACCAGCTGTGGGCAGGTGGCTAGATCAGTCTTGTCCACACTTGCCCAGAGAGAAAAAGAGAGATGTTTCAAATGTTATTACATGTGGAGACTTCAAAAGCCTGTGGCCTAGTTTCCAGTTCCTCTTTAATAGGGTGCTATGTTTCAAAGGCACCGGAGCAGGCTAGCTCATAAAGTCTTCTGTGACTGAAGAGGTCCTGCCTCGCAAAGGGAAGTTTGGCCGATTCTTTTGCTTGGCTGGCAAAACCTCACTGGAATCTCACGCATGGTCTGGTTCAGTGTCTCCTTGCCCTCCTGACACCACTCTGATGATCTGGTAAGAGGCCTGGTAAGTGGGGGTGGGGCATATGGATGTCAGCACCCTGCAACTGTCCATTTCCCCCCACTATTGTACATGCCACTATCATAAAAACACCCACCAAAAAAGCTAAATATATTTGGAGCCAAACTCTTCTTCAAGAGGGTGTCCCCCTCCCCCTTTATGCGCCACTAAGCACATTGTACTTCCACTAAATGGAAATCATTCTTTTTTGTGTGTGTGCGCAGATGGAAGCAGGCATGATATGTGGAGTGTGTGAATCACATGTGTGTATTTTGCCATTTTATACATGTACTGTACTGGACCCACAAGACTGGATGTGGGGTGGTGTTGCCAATAGTGCATAAAAGTCAAGAGGATGAGCTTCTTCTCACGTGAGATTTCTTCTTGTGTCACACTTGTTAATTTTCAAAGAAGGAAGTTGCAAATCTTTCCTGGTGAGATGTAGACTCATCTATCTGGTTTCTCAGTTGTACCACCACCGAGGCACCCAGAAAGATGCAGTGTTTCGATGGGGATCACACAAGGGGGGTGCGGAGGGCGAACCTGCAATGTCCTCGACCCCATTCACCCTGACAGCTGAGAAGGAAGCACCATTCTCTCCCGTTTCCTCCGTTGCTCCCACCCGCACCCCCTTTGTTGAAAAATGCTTAGCTGCTTCCAGTACGTTGGCTGGGTACAAGTACGGCGCTTCTCGGTTTTAACCTTGGCGTGCTTGCGTGCGCGTGTGTTCAATCGCTGTCTGATGCAGCGCTTTCCTTTTCCTTCTCCTCCCCGGCGTTCCGTTCTCCTTTATGAATGCTTCGGGAGGAGTCGGAGAGGTTGGCCTGAGAGGAGCCAACCTCCAGGGTGGGCTTTTTTTAAAAAAGAAAAAAAACTGTCCGCCCCCCCTCCTGATAAATAGCACTCCCTCTTCTCTCTAGCTGCCCGTTCCGCCTCCCACTTCACGATTCCGATCTCCTCCTCGCCTTCTGTAAAAGCAGCTTCAGCTTCCGAGAATGAAGAGTGGCGCTGCTTTATTTTTGTCCCCCCCCACCGACCCTACAGCTTGTTGTGAACCCAGGGGAGGGGAGGAGGGTGAGAGGGGGGAAGGAGGGAGAGAGGAGACTGACTGACTGTAGCCCTTCTGCGCCGATAATAGGCTTATACGGAAATCACCCCCACCCCCGCCTATTTACATTTAAAACGCGCAGAGAGAGAGGGGGGGGGTGGGAGAAAGCGCCAGCACACGTCCTCTGCGAGGATAAAAGGGAATTAAAAACAAAACAAAACAAAAAACGCTGGCGCACACAGAGCGTGTGACTTCAAATGACCTTCAAAAAGAAACGCAATTACCTGTGGTAATTAGCAGTGTGCAGTTCTTTCATTAAAAAAAAAGCAACCCCCCCCCCACAAAGGAGGGTGGGGGGATGAGGAGGGGAAAGACAGGTGCCTGCTCCTCCGCGCAGTCCCACCTGGCAGAGAGAGGCGAATGGCAGACGCAGCCTAGCCTGGGCCTCAAGGCCAGGGAGGGAGATCTATTCTGCCCCCCCCCCCGCCTTCGCTCTCTTCCTTACCTACCACAGCCAGCCATCGCCGGGACCTACTACTTACCCCTGGGGGGGCCCTGCTCGTTCCCGCGCGCTTCCCTCCCCTCCACCGCTCTCTTTCCCGCCCGCCGGGCCTGAGAAGGAAAGCGAGCACAGTCCCGCTCGGCTTTTGTCCATGGAGCGAGAGAAAGAGCGAGAGCGCGGGGCGGAACTCGCTAGATCTGGCTGCTGCCGAGGAGTAGGCGCCGCCGCCGCAGCGTGTTTACTCCCAACTCCCTCACCAAAAAAACACACACACGGCTCCTCTGGAGGCCCCTCGCCTTCTTCCCCCACGGCTCTCCCTCCCCCTACCACCTCTCTCTCTCTCTCTCTCTCTCTCTCACACACACTCTCTCTCTCTCTCACACACACACACACACTCCTGAGGAGAAGCGCGGGGGGAGCGGAGGGCGGGAGGCGAAGGCTCATCGCCCGACCCGGAGCTCGGGAGATTTAGGTTAATAGGACGGCCTTCGATCCGCGGTCCCCTCTCGCCCCTAGCGACAGCCACCGGCTCGCCCGGGTCGCCTCAGAGAAGAAACGCAGCAGGCCACGCTCCCGCCTCACATAAGCCGCGAGGAAGCCGCCGCCTTCTTCTGGAGGAACAAGAGAAAGAGCCCAGGCTCCGTTCAGGCCTACAGACCGCGAGAGAGAAAATGTGCTCTGTCATAATAATGGCTCCCTCGGCTCTCTCCCTCTCTCTCCCATTCACTGCAGAGCCGAGGAGGAGGGGAGGGGAAAGGAAGCGCGGCCTGCCTGCCCCTCTTCGCAGGGCAGGAGGGACGCGCGGAACGACCCGAGGGGGCGAAGGGGGCGGGTGGCTGTGGAGGGGCGGCCAGGGGGTCAGCTACTCGGGGCCGGCGTCGGAGAAGATCTTTCACAGGATTCAACAGGAGAGCCTGGCAAGAACGCAGGAGCAGGAGGGGAGCCGGAACAGGCCGCCCCCCTCCCGCGCACACTCCTTTCTCTCTCTTCCTTCCTTCGCAAGGGCTGGGTGGAGAGAGAGGGAGCCATCTGGGGTTGGGTGGCTTCTCATCTCATTACAGGGCATTAGGAGAGCCAGGCAAATATACAGCTATTAAAATTAATCGCCTCACGCTGTCAGCTGAACATAATGGAAATTATTTATAGGCCGCCGCCTACGTCGCGTTTCTCGTCAGAGAGGCTCGGGGTGGTCGGCCGAGGAGGAGCTAGAGGGAGAGGGCCGTGCGAGGCGGGCGGGTGAAGAAGGGATGGAGCCGCCCAGGGGATCCGCGCCAAGTCTAAGAGCCCAGGGGGCAAAGAGGCGGCGGCGGCGGCGTCCTTCTTCGCGAGGCCCGAGGCGGCCCCGCCGAGAGCGAGGAAGAGGCAGAAGCTTCGTCCGAGTTGCGGAGCGGGCGACTCGCAGTTCAGCGCCTAAACGCCGCAGGCCGGCAATAAAGGTCGAGGGATCGCGATCTTCGTCTATGAGCCGAAAAGCAAATGTTTTCCTCGGAATGCAAACAGGGATAAGGAAACGTCGGAGAAGGCACCAGCTTTTGCCACCCAGAATCCAGTCCGTCCCAAGGCCGCTTTTAAAACCCCGTCACAGTGCAAATTAAAATATAAAAAGGGGAAACAAGGAACACGGTTAGGATCCAGGTTGTAGGTGGCTGTGACTCGGATCCACAGTGACACTTCCGAGACAGTGTTCCTGATTTAAAGCCCGCTTACTGACAAATGCAAAACATATTTGAATCGGAATGTTAGGGGTCCCACTGAAGTCAGTGGAATTTGCAGGCTTTATACATCTATATTCTTTTCACACTTTTATTTCCGAGGAAGTGGGTTCAGTTGGTATCAAGGCGTCTCTGCAGTTCATTATGAGACTGGCTTGGGACCTTGTGTTAAAAATGAGTGAGACGTTAAAATGGCGCTACGTTGTTTTGTAGCGATCCAGACACTGGCCACGAGATTCGCTTTTCTGCGTTGTGGCCCTGAATGTTTGCAGATCAGCAGATTATTCGCCCTGACGGCTAGAGATGAAGGCCCGTGTGGTTTCACGTCCTTGTGGAGAATAATCTCTTGCCATGGCTTTGTGGGGTACAAGTAGGATCCAGTCCACCCACCCAGCCAAGGTCAGAGGGGCTCTCAGCTGACTACCACATTTCGAAGTAATGTACAGTACACTCCCGTGGGATGGAGGAAGTAGAAGAGACAGAGAAGGACTAGAAAACCTTTTAAGTCCTGCAAATACTTGAAAATAACATATCTGCACTTCCCTCAAGCGAAGGGAAGTGCAGCTACTAGGAAGGGCCGAGTGATTTTTCACCGTTTTAAAAATGTGGCAACGATAAGAATAGTAGCATCAATTGATAAACGTATCGTGCATGCAATGCACTCTCAAAGTAGCCCTGCTCCCCGTCCCCGATTCTAGACACACTTGGAAGGCTAGCCCCACATATCTTACTCCTGCGAAAGGTGTTCTCTTCCTGGAGGGGGGCGCGTGGCTTTTGTTTTTACTGAATGAAATAAAACAGCGCGGCGTTGCACGCGTGCGCTTGTTCTGCTTTTCGGGACTGGCTGGCACCAAAACGCAGCCGGCTCTGCCAACACACTCCAGCCTGGCTCCTTAAGGGTAAATGGCCTTCCAGCTGTTAAATGAATCAAGGTCCTGTGACATGACGGATGAAGGCTCCTCCGCTGTGGTCGACCATGGACAGCCTTGCGGCAACGTGTGGCTGAAGGAGGCAAAAGACAGCCATCTGGGTCGCGAGAGGCGAGGCCGGCGCGGTTTGCAGGAAGCTGCGATGTGGGGGTGGGGAAAGGTGTATGCGAGGAAAGAGGCGGAGGGGATGGGTAGTACATAGTTGGGAAGATGAGGAAAAGAGAGCGAAAGAGCCTCTGCCAGGCCTGGGAGGTTAATAAGCACACCGTTCTCTTTCACGTCCGCCCGAGGGCTGACTCGCAGCTCAGCGGGTAATTGACAAGTCTCCAGCCCAAATTGAAACATGTGTTAACAACAACGCCACGCATCCTAGGAGCTGCCCGGGAGATCGTCTCCTCGCGGGGTCCTGGTGAATTATCTGAAATCCTTCGGAGGAAGATGTCACGAGGTTTCCCCCGAGCACGTTTCGCCTCTACCTGCAAATCAGCGCTCTTGCTGCTCGGTGATTAATCCGAGAAGGGAGGAGGAATTCTTTATTTAAGAATAGGCCAATTCCATCACCACCCTGCGTCCTGTCTGCATTCTGCTGTGTCCCCAAGGCAAAACATATGATGCTCTGGACCCTCCTATTAATTAGACTTTCAGCGCTTGGCATCGATGCTAAACACTCGACCGCAGCATATTGATCACATTCCATATCCCTTCTCACCAGGCAAGCAGAGATGCTTTAAATACAGCCTGTCGGCACGTATGGCTCTTTCTATACATACTCCTATGCTTTGCATGTTGTTTTCCAATGCATCCTTACTACACATGGGGGCATGCCATATGGAGGTCTCAGCCTGAGAAACAGGAAAGCAAGGTGGGAAACCTGTGGACCTCTAGAAGTTGTTGGCCTCTGTCTCCCATCCGGTCCCAACCAGTATGGCCAATGGTTAGTTGTAGTGCTACAACATCTGGAGGACTACAGGCTCCCCACCTCTGGCAGAAAGATTTCCTGATGTAAGGACATTTCTGGCACCACACCACGATCACACCACACAGCATCACAAAGGGATATCAAGACTCCCTAAATCACCCGTTAGCATGTTTTGAAAGAGTGGGGGGAACCACCCATTTAACAACTCCTTAAGCAAGAGGGTTGTATTTAACACCTCCCTTTGTGTGTTAAAAGGGAAATAATCATGCATTAAGTGGTCGTAACATATGGGCCCATTTGGCATTCAGCTCTGTTTTGGAAGTTCTGTCTTTTGTTTCTTGCCTGTGAAAATCTGGGCAGAAGGAAGAAGCAGAAATAAGAGGACTTTGTTATGCAAGTGTATAGATTATGGCCCCAACTCTGTACACCTCCATCTTAAGTCACATTAATGTGAGTGAGATATGCATATGCACATGAATTTTATAGAACTGCCTTGAGGAGTTGGGCTTAATCTGCAAGTAAGATGTTAAGCAAAGCTCTGCTCAATAAAACAAGGTTAATATTTAACCATTTCATGGACAGTTGTTCATTAACGCTTAGCTTACAAGATGATGGTTTTCCTTTTCTCTCTCTAGGGAGAGAAAACCCTACATGGTGGAATAATATCCCAGCCTACTAAGTGATAAGTCTCACTGAGTTCAGTGGGCCTTACTCCTAGGAAACTGCATAGGTTTGCAGCCTTAGAATAGAAACAGTCAACAGAATCTTCATTGTTAATAGATTCAGGTAGGTAGCCGTGTTGGTCTGATGCAGTCAAAATAAATAAAAAAATTGTCCAGAAGCACCTGAGAGACCAACTAAGTTTGTTATTGGTATAAGCTTTCATGTGCATGCACACTTCTTCAGATACCATTGTTCATTGTTAATTTTAGTGGACTCAGGATTACATCATTATTGTTAATGAATGGAGACAGGTTACTGCAGAAAAGAAAGGTAAATAGTTTGGAGACATTTACACTAGAGAATCCCTTCTTCTGGGAATTCTATCCCACCCAAAATATCCCCCCAGGAAATCAGGCACCGCAAATCTGGTGGGGACAGACACTTGCTGGTGCTGCATTTGCCAGGAATTCAATATGCAATGACTCAAGACAAGGCATTTTTGGTACAGTGCCCCCCTCTCTCATTATGGAACTCCCCTCCACACCATAATATATGTAGCATGAGTGTTTGACCCCAATTAAAAACTCTCCAATTAAAGATCTGGCCTTTGACTGAATGTTCTTGCTTGAAATTTGTATGCTATGTTATTGATTGTGTGAGGTTGTTTTAATTGTGTCACTTAAATTTGTTCTGAAATATTTTATATGTTGACTTAAACATACAGTCTGAAAAATGGTATATAAAAAGGATATACTAAATAAAATCTATAGGTTCCAGACTGGAAGAACATAAACCCAGTGTGAACTCAGAAAGGCATTTCTTCACACCACTGCTTTGACAATGGCTGCTTACTGAAGTAGGCTTCCTCCACGATGACTCAAGTCTCATTGAGTTCAGTAGGGCATAGTCCCAGGTAAGTTGGTATAGGACTGCTGTCTAAGTGATCTGCAGTGCAGTACTGTATGCATGTAGTTAGGCATGCATAGGGCTACACTATTATATTTACTCTTAAATATTTGGAAAATAGTGTTACCCTAGAGCAGAGGAAACCAGCAGTACTTTTACAGAGGAAAAAACACTCAACCTCTTCCCAGTCCGGTGATCCTTTAACTTTTCATCATTTAATTCATTTGAAACAATCCTTGTGGTGTGAGACCACTTCGATTTTACATTATGTAGGACAGAAATTGAGCAGGCACATGACTGGTCAGCTGTAGAGTACCAGGCGAGCTGGGCAAAGAGATTGACGGGAAATCAGAGGCCAAACTCAACCCTCCCTTACACAGTCACGCGCAGAAAAGCACTGTGACCTTGCCCTCCTCGCCTCTTTGCAGCTGCGCACTGGGGCCCAGGGCACAGCAAAAGCCCGCTTAAATCCCTTACAGGTCATCTAGAACTGCAGCTGTCTGCCTCTTACCTTCTCCCCTTGGGGGCCAATCAAGGGCGTTCCCAAGGAGGAAAGACGACGACGAGGAGGAGGGGCTATGGCTACAGCCTCCCTCTGCAGCGGACAGCAAATGCAAAGCAGTTAGGGATCCAAAGAAGGGTCTGCCTTTGCCATCGTCTTTCTGGGAGAAGGATCGTGAAGGAACGCCGTTCCCTGGGACCGGGCACATTCCAGCTCAAGGAGCAGATCTGTCTGCCTTACGCTATCTATTAAAACTTACAATCCTGACTCTCATTCTTCCAGTCTCAGAAGAACCTACAGTGAATACAAGTCACTCTCATCGTACCGGGCGTGAGGAGTATACATTGTAGTGCGTGCATCTAAGTGATACAGCACATCAAAGGGTCTCTCTTTCCACACCCCACTTTCGACAGATTGCTATCTTTGGGCATCTGCCCAACCCGCAATTAATTCAAGTGGGAGCATTATGATCTTGGGGAAATTGCCCCACTTCCAAACACATTTACATGGATGGTCATTTCCGCCCCCGCAATGTTACTTGTTCCCAAATAATTGTGTTAAGAGCCGATGTCTTAAGGGAAACCCTGATACTTTTGCGCTGGTTCGCACAGTTATGCCCCTCACTGGACGACGGCGGCGTCTCGTGGGGGCTTGTGATACATCAGCCGTCGCAGAAGCCACCCCAAACGCAATGCTTCCTAATGCAGTCAGTTCACACGTTAAGCTGCCAGACATCCGTCGCTGAGGAAGCAAGCGGCGTGTATGCAAACTGCCCTCCAGAAGACTAGCGAGCCGCCTCTTCGCTCCAACAGGACTGCTAAGTCGACTTTTGCAGAGAAATGGTCCGGGGGGCGCACAGCCTCATTAGGCATAAGTACAATTCCCCACCCCAAGGAGACGTGCCAGAAGAGCTTTCAAGCTTGCCCTGCATAGAGATCGCACGCTCCGGGCTGGAAGGCTCGACCCCCTAACCCCAGTAGCCGAGGAGCGCAAGGAACCTCTGCACGGTCGAGGAGCGAGTATAGTAACTCTCCTTGTTGTGACTCTAGAGGTGCCCCGCCATTCCCTCCGCCAGGTTTCGGAGTCCAAACCACGTCGGATTCAAATCCGTTCCTCTGTGGGAAGCCCTTCTCTCTCGCGACCCTCCCTCCCTCCCTTATTTACGAGTCTGGCAGGCTCTCTCCGAAACGTTCAGTCTGCCTCTGCTGCTGCTGCTCTGCCAGCTCCAGCTCTTCGCCTCCTGCCAGCTCTTATTGAATATAATTTGTTTGATCGATCGACTTGCGGGCGGGTGGGGAGGAGAGGGGAGGGGAGCGGGAGCGGGAGAGTGTCAGGCTTCAAAATCTGCATATCGCCCTTCGAGATCCCGCTGCTGACAGAACAAGGTCTGCCAGTGGCGTGGAGCCGCTACCAGCATGTCAATGGGGCGGCGGTGAGGTAATCAGATTCCCAGTCCGGGGGAGAGGGAAGGAGGAGGAGGAGACCGGCTAACGAAGTTAAGAGGGTACCCGAACTAGCCAGCGGACCAAGGAGTCTGGGTTCCCCTCTTTGGGAAGCTTGACCAATTCACACGCGCCCAACGCAAGGCAGCTCGCCGCCTGCCAAACCGCGCACGGAGTTTTCCCTCTCCGGCTGCGGACTCGGGCGTGCTCGCCGCCTGGAAAGCCTGGCTGGGCTCGGCTTTGCATTCCGTGACCGAAAGGCCAGCGACGTCGCCCCAGGCGAGGGAGGAGGAGGAGAGGCGGAAGCAGGCGACGGGGCCTCTTGGTCCCGGGAACCGAGCCGAAAGCGCTTCTCGTCGCCCACGGGGATCGGGAAAACGGTTGAGACTCTCTCCTCCCAGAAGCATCCAAGCCATTTCCCACCCACGGGGCTTAAGGAGTGCCAGGCCTCGAGCCGACCTACAAGTTACACTTTCTGACTGAAGGCACCTTAGGAGCGGGGATAGGGAGGCTCCTCATGTAGCGCCGTGGTGGCGAGCGCATTGCACATGCCCGAAAGCAAGAACCTGCCCTTATGGCTCCCCACATTCCACAGGCTTGTGACACTGAAAAGAAGTTCCCTGTCGACTCCAGCCTCACATTTAGTCCTGTCCTACCCGCAATGACAAACCTAGACAGCATCTTAAAAAGTAGAGACATCACCTTGCCAACAAAGCTCCGTATAGTAAAAGCTATGGTTTTCCCAGTAGTGATGTATGGAAGTGAGAGCTGGACCATAAAGAAGGCTGATCGCCGAAGAATTGATGCTTTTGAATTATGGTGCTGGAGGAGACTCTTGAGAGTCCCATGGATTGCAAGAAGATCAAACCTATCCATTCTTAAGGAAATCAGCCCTGAGTGCTCACTGGAAGGACAGGTCTTGAAGCTGAGGCTCCAATACTTTGGCCACCTCATGAGAAGAGAAGACTCCCTGGAAAAGACCCTGATATTGGGAAAGATGGAGGGCACAAGGAGAAGGGGATGACAGAAGGCGAGATGGTTGGATAGTGTTCTCAAGCTACCAGCATGAGTTTGACCAAACTGCGGGAGGCAGTGGAAGACAGGAGTGCCTGGCGTGCTCTGGTCCATGGAGTCAGGAAGAGTCGGACACGACTAAACGACTAAACGACTAAACAACAACACCCGCGTTTGACTGAAATTCATAGTTCAGAGGAGGGTGATGTTCAGTCTACCCGCTTGACTGGAAACAAGAGGGTGGGTGTGTTGGGGTCTTGTGTGGAATGTGAAACACAAGAGATCTGCCGGTGGGTAGACTCAGGCTTCAGTGGAGCCAGCGGCTGAAGTTTCCTTTCCTGAACGCCGCTTTACGGACACTTCTATCCCACTTCAGTGTTAATACCAGGTCCTTAGCATTTCTGCTTTCCTAAACACACCTTCCTGGGAAGCAAATGCCTTCGAGATCTAGCACAGCGAAGGGTACGACTGATGTCAACTAATACCCTCTTCTTATAGTATGGAGCTTTATTTGAAAGTAAGGGTTGTTGACTTCAGTTAATCTCCTTTTCTATTAGGTATATTTAGGATTAAGGTGTGAACTTCTAAAACAACAGTTCAAATAGTTCACAACGCGGCCCGCTAAAGTCCTACTTGTTCCAAGATTCCCACAGAAATCTGGGAACAGGATGTGGAACTAGACAGACCAATTCCTCAGATTCTTATGTCCTGAAATCATGGGCACACTTTCTTACTTCCGAGTAAACACGTAAAAGATCAGGTGGCACACAGTAACTCTCAGACTCCAATGGCAGCGGGAAAATGGCCCCTCTACCACTTCAGTTTTTAATTTAACCTCCTAGAAATTGCGCTGGGTGTAGCTACTTTGGCTGCAGTCCTACAGATATATTTCCACCTGGCCAGCTTGACCAACTCCTTCTGTACCAACACCACCCGGTCGCAGCTTCTCTCCAACCTGAACACCGGGTATGCAACACTTCCTAATGTAATTCAACCCTCGCGGTCCTTGATTCTGATGGGACCTGGATCCACGCTTTGAGAAAACCTCCGCTTTATAGGCCTGTTCCAAACGAACATCCACACCATTGTTTGCACGCCAGCCCGCAGGCCACACGGAAGCCGACCTCTCGCTCGTCAGAATCGCCCTGTTCGAGCGTTGCGATTCCCTATAGTATGAAGCTGTTTTCTAGGCATCAAAACATTCAGGACCATCCCCCCCTCACCCCACTTAAAATCCGTTTTCGAGGCGACGTCGAGTTTGTCGTCCGCTGTCAAGCGTAGGGAAGGAAGCACATCCCGCAGAAATCAACGGGAGTTTAGAAAACGGGGAGGAGGGTGCCAATCTTATAATTGTTGGGTTTGTGCCGGAGTTGGAGGAGGAGGTGGGGGTGGAAATCACATACGAATGTATTTCTCTAAAAAATATTGACAAGAGTAATAGCCTCCTGGCGAAGACCTCGCGCGGCGAGGTTTTGTGCTGGAGAGATATTTTATTGCCGGGTAATTATTCCCGGTTCCCCCTCCTAACGAAGGGCTGTAAGTGAAAACGCTGCCAGAATCTATTAAATGTCGCCAAGGCAGAATTGAAGTCAAACTGCTGCTGGGTTTACACGCCCCCTGTTGGAAAAGATCTTGTAATTAGGGAGAGCTCTCCCGCCGGAGGAGGCTGCATATCAGGGCCCGGAGGCAGGGTGGGGGAGGGCTCGCAGGAGAGCCGAAAAACATCCTCCTTTCTTCCTCCATGCAAATAAGGTTGCATTGAAACGACAAGCCGAGAGATCGTTATGCAATGAACAGCAGATGTTACTTTCCGCCTTGCCTGGTGGAAGGCGGGGAGGGGGGGAAACCTACGTGAAAAAGAGAAACCATCCCCTCCTTTTCCCTTTCTTTTTTTTGGGGGGGAGGGGGTTGTTGGCAAACGCTTCGCCTCTTTTCAACACCTTGATTCGCGCTCAGCGTTGACGTTAGCAGCTGTTAAAAGAGAGCCCAGGCCGCCGTTATTAATGTTCCGCGACTGTGTTTGCTATCCCATGCGAGAACAACTCTGTCTCCACGCCAGCGCTCTTTCTTTTAGCCTCATTTTACAGATGGGAAAATCTAGGTCCAGCACCCTGACCGTTCAGCATAGACAGCCCTTAGACTTCTTGTGCGTAATGGTGTCAAACTAGGACCTGGGAGTGCAGGGTTTGCATCCCCACTCAGCCACGAAGCTCACTGGGTGACCTTGGGCCAGTCACCATTTCTTAGCCTAACCTACCTCACAGGGTTGTTGTGAGGAGGAAATGCAGAGAACCTTGAGCTCAGTGGAGGAAAAGGTGGTATACAAATGTAACTAATAAATCAATAAATGTATAAAACAGGCTGACGGAAATATTTAATTAGACTACAGTTGGTAAAGGAGTGTGCAAGCTTTCCAGTTGCACAGAGTTCTTCATCAGAAAAAAATGGCTCAATTGCAAGTAAGATTTAGTAAGTAAACTTCTGTAGCAGTGCAATTTTAAACATGCCTACTCAGAAGTAAGTTATGGAATTCAGCAGGGCTTACACCCATGTAAGCAAGGTTAGGCTTTGCAGCCTTAGTCCAGTACTTAGAAAAAAGTACTTCTACTACTTAGAAAAAGCAGGCTGTAAGTCTGAGCTATACAGTGGTACCTCGGGTTACAGATGCTTCAGGTTACAGACTCCGCTAACCCAGAAATAGTACCTCGGGTTAAGAACTTTGCTTCAGGATGAGAAGAGAAATCGTGCGACAGCGGCGCAGCAGCAGCGGGAGGCCCCATTAGCTAAAGTGGTCTTCAGGTTAAGAACGGACCTCCAGAACGAATTAAGTTCTTAACCAGAGGTACCACTGTATTCTCTTTATAATCAGTGTATGCTCAGATCCTAAAACTAATTCAGTAGGCTTTAGATTTGCCTAATGTGGTTTAAGATCAGGGCTGCCTTTCCTTTTGCCCTTAACTGGAAAGTTTGCCATACCCCTATAGTAGCTAGCAAATATCTGTTTACATGAAGATCCCACATGCAAGCTACCTAGTTCCCTTGTCTTTGATAGGATCCCATCAAATAAGGCTTTTGAAAAGCACCATGGGCCCTTGGACAGATTTTTACGTAAGCCCTGAAACATCTCCGCAACCAGCTCCATAGGCTGAACAGATGCTTGCTCTAATGTCACCGTGGTTCAGATATACCAAGCAGGTAAGGGCTAACAAAAGCAAGTTTTGTTACAGGCCAAATCTAAAGATCCCTAAGGGCTAGTTTGAAATTCTGGATTACTAGTTTATATGGACTCCCCATTCACTTCCCTTAGTGTTTGGCAGCAGAAAAGTGAATACTACATAGTCTTATATCTTTAAATTTAAAAAAAAAGATGGGAAATGATTACATTAATCCTTAATTATGAATATCTTTTACCCAAATGAGTTTGTGTGAGAGAATAGCCTTATATGGTTCTTCTTTAAAAACAAAAACACTCAAAATGTGATTTGAAAGGGTTAAAAAATAAATAGTACACGGTGAAGTGGGATAACCCAGAATTCTAGATAATTCCGCCAAAAGTAACAATTACTCAAAAACGAAAACAAGTACCGGTATTTGTTGTTTACTTCTTGCGGACACCTGCTAGTTAATCCTGAATGAGTCATGGTTATTGTATTTTAGGTATTTTAAATGTTCTGCTTCACCACTAAGCTAAGAGCAAGTAAATAGCACGTAAGGTTTGCTGCCCCTAAATCTACTCTTTAAGATACAGTGGTACCTCGGTTTAAGAACAGTCCTGTTTACAAACAATTCAGTTTACGAACTCCGCAAAACCGGAAGTAGTGTCCCGGTTTGCGAACTTTACCTCAGTCTAAGAATGGAATCCAAACGGTGGAAGGGCACTGGTGGCGGGAGGCCTCATAAGGGAAAGTGTGCCTTGGTTTAAGAACGGTTTTGGTTTAAGAACGGACTTCCAGAACAGATTAAGTTCGTAAACTGAGGTACCACTGTACTTCACTGGTGGGGAAAGTGAGAGACAGTGATTGAAAGGGAAAGGCATTTGAACGTAGGATCAAGTCATTCCTATCCTTTGAATTCATACCATCCCCCCCCCCCCCCCAGCCAACCACAATGCCTTTCTGGAAGGAGGTAAACAATGGTGGTACCTACTTTCTCCTAAACAAATGTTCCTGATGTTTTCCTCCAATTCCTAACAGTAATCCTTTTAAATTTTGTTTAGAAGCAATCCCACTTCCATGGAGGCCACCGTCAGTGGCATTTCCAGTTTCCTTACCAGAATTTTAATCAAATCGATGAGCTCCTGGAAAGCAAACTATAAGCTCCACAATCCTCCTTCCGGGTCACTGAGCTCCACGAGAACTACTGGAAAGCCCAACAGAATAAATCAACCAAATCTTCTGAACTGCCAAAAAGGCCAGCATGTCGAAACAACGGCGGAGATGCTATTCCGTGCACGAGTACAACCAGTAAGAGCCCTACCGTGGAATCCGCAGACTGAATTCATTTCTGCACTGGAGAGCGAGCAAACACTTCGCCTGGCGCTCTTGCATGTTAATGCGCGGCTGCGTTTAAGAATGCCCAAGGCACTCTCGCCTGTCACTTAAATACTGTCTAGTCGGAGGCTATCACCTCGGGTGTCTGTCTGCAAATGGTATACAATGCCTGCACACCTACGTATTCTTGTCAAAGGAAAGAATGGCCCACGGATGGTAGTTTTCTTTTTTCTTTTTAATGGAAACCACCAGTGTGAGAAAAATTCAGCCTGTTTCGTAAAAAGGCTGGGAAATGCTGGATTGATGGTTCCAGCTTTTAACTACTTTTTTGCTCTTTCTAAAGCAGCATTGCATAGTAACATGGCATTCCTAATCAGGCTTGCAGAGGGAAGACTCTCAACTTTTGCCAGTTCACCGCTGATATGTCGAGTGAAGGGCATTCCTTGACAAAGCAATCTTGTATCCTGATCTGCACCGACTGAAAGACAAGATGCTTCAGAACAATCCACGGGAAGGGGAGAGCTTCAAGCAGCGATCCGCCTTCCCCACTTATCCAGCCAGGACGCCTCGTAGGCCACACACGCCTCCCAGGGTTTTCCCGCCTCAGCTGCCTCTTCAGAAAAGCCTCCTTGCATAACGCACCTTGCGTGCTGGCAGTTCCCCTCCCAGAAATATGCCTAAGCGCATTAATGGCGAGAATGGAGTCATTCATTCATAAGATCAATGAACGTACGGGAGACTCACCAAGTGCCCATTCCACCAGATCAAGAGAATTCATACCAACTGAGCTGCTCTCTTGTTTAACGCGCAGGACAGAGATCAGACCATCTCACTTGAGAGGAAAAGCCACGCATGGAGAAATCGCATTTGGGAGTTTGAACTAAGGCCTCACAGGCTGCCGGGAAAGATCGGATCCATTTCTGCATTTTACTTAAACGGCTGCGAGAGGCTGTGGCAGGGACACGACCGGGTGCCTTCTTACATCGGCGCATCCCGAGTCCCGCGAGCAACGGGGACGTCCCTCCCTCTCACCCGGGGTGCCAACTTGAATAAAATACTGGGGGGTGGGGACGGGGACAGGTAAGCCCCGTCCGGCATAATCGATCACAAGACGCTCGCATGTGCACCATTTGAATGTCAATGTTCATCAGCTTCGGGGCGGGCCCCTCAAATATGTTATTGGGGGCGGAGAAGAAACCTCGGCCCCTAAGAGTTGGCCCCTATGCTCCCGCCAAAGCCACGCTTTTTCCGGAGGGGGCTGCAACCCCCCCCCCCTTCTCAGCTTTAAGCGGACCTCAGTCGCAGGGAGCGCGAGAGATAGCCCTTTGCAGCTGGGAGGGGGAGGAGAAAGGCTTCCCGCCACGAGGCTGCTTCTTCTTAAGGGGCCAGACGGGAACTACCAGCGGCTCCCTGGAACAGGCAACCGAGTCTGCGCCTAGAGAGCCCCGCCGGCAGCCAAGCCCCGCCCCTTCGCTTGCCTGGCAGCGGCCGCCGCTGCCCCCTGGAGGCGGCTCCCTTCGGCTTCACCCGCCAGGGATGCAAATAGCGGCTTCGCTCGGAAGCCCCGAGGGCCCAGGCGCTCGCTCGCTTGAAAGGGGAGAGCGCCGGCCGGGAAAGTCTGGCTGCTGGCGGAGGCCCCGGGCAAGCCGGCCCTGGAGCGGGTTGAAGGGGAGGCCGCAGCGCGCCGCGCTCACCTCCTGAGGCCTTCGCGGAGGCCGCCCGGGAGCGGGGTGGTTCCGAGGAGCCTGGCTGCGAGACTGGGGGCGGGGTCGGTGAGGAGCTGAGGAAAGGAGCCTTTGTGCGAGGCGGCGCTCGGGCTCCCTCTGGCGGCCTCTGCCGGCCGCGCCCGGAACTGCGCCGCTTGGCTCGCCCGCTGCCTGCCACGCCGAGGCGGGTGTGTGCGCCAGAGAGATAATCCCCCGCCACTGTGCAGCTGTCACACATGCCAACTGTCCTTGTCAAGGGAGGACAGCCCCGCTTACGCGCTCGCTTTGCAAGCGCAGCCCGCTCGTCTCCACGGAGCTGTCCCTTTAGCAAGCAAATCGCGCGGCGGGTTTCCATGGAGGTGGAAGGGAAGGGAGGCTGCGGTGTGACCCCCCCTCCTCCTCCTGCCACTCACGTTGCTTCTCTCCCTCCCCCCCCCCGCCTCCAGCTGTAAATTCTTCTCCTGCTGTGCAGGTTCGGCTCGCTGCTTCGTCCTCAGACCGTAACCGAGTCTCTCAGCTGCGAACTGGGTCAAAAAACTCTGGCACTTCCTCTTGCACAGCTTCGCCTTGAAAGGAAAACCTCGGCTAGTTTCAGTGGAGCCTCTTTTCCAATGTGCTTAGGTTCGCAACCTTACGCTCCAGTGGTAAACACATTAATTTCCTGGCATCCTCTTATGTAAATAGAGATGCTGGAGCTCAAGTTTGTGTTTATCCTGGTTTCTAATCGCAGATGTTTGGCAGGTTGCGGTTACTACCGGGGAAAAAAGCATTTCTGCATGGTTATATTGTTTCTTCAGACGTTCATTGAAAACAGATTTTCCGGGCTGACGGGGACTTGCTTCCACAAAGCTCTCTTAGCCAGAATGTCAGGCGCATCACTGTAATTATTGTTCAGTGGCGAAGAAAAAAAGCACTCTGCACTCTGCACCTGCTCAAACACATTCCATTCTCTGTCGGTTCATAAATTCCAGAAAATCCTAAAAACAGATTCCTGGGTGCAGCAGAGGAACAATTTCATTATAATTTCTACCTATCATATTTAAGGATCCGGGTGCTAAATTAATCGCTTATAGATTAAAGTCAGGGAACGGTGCGATTTTATGCATCTTTACTTGCGACTTTATTTCAAGTACTGTAAATGTGCATGGAATCGCAGCCCTAGGGTAGGACGGCACCTCAGTGATACCTCTGTTGGAAGAACAAATCCGTCTGGGGTTTGAAGTTGCCCTACAGCTGGCGGAAGTTGGGGACTGAAAGATGAAGATAACCTTTAACTCTCTGTTCTTAAGCAACATCGTTAAAAGCATGTTCCATTGAATAAGAAAGAGCGCAGTTCCGAGAGTAGAACCTAAAAAGTTTCCCTTATTTCAGTTACAGTTTGCTCCCGAGCAATATGGAGGAACAGAATGTGGTTGACATACAGGCCTTGAATCGCTTTTCTGGCGGACTAGAGCGTTTTAGAGGGGATTACCCTAGTACCAGCAAATGCTCTTGGGAAACAATTTTTAGGATTCCGGATTTACAGACTAGCGAGAATTAGAGAAGCCGCTTTGGATTTACGAGGGGCATCTTAAAACCCACCAGCCTTTGGGTTTCTGGTGTTGCAGACTAACAAAGCTCAGCAGAATCCCTCTTTTTGCATGTTTCCGAGTGGCAGCTGAGAAAACTCTGTGGCACATTCAAGCTTGGGATGCAGGAGCCTCACTGAATAAGTCCTCCTTTACTGACCACTGTTCTGGTATTGCCAGTCGCGACTTCCGAAGGGCACATTCTTGCAAGCCTAAAGCCTGAAATTGTGAACACGGAGCTAGAGCGTGGTGGCTGTTCTGAATTAGTGAACTTGAAGTACATGGTGCTGTCGTAAAAATAGATAAGCTGCCCCCCTTCTTTCCAGTTCTTCGGGGTGGCTGTAGGGGGAATATGATGCAGCTGATCACAGAATGAGTGCGGTTTGCTGTTGCTTGAAGCAAGCAGGTCTGACCGGATAGACGCACCCAACGGTGCAGTCGGAAGGAATGCCTTCCAGTTCCAGCGCAAGCCTATACGTGCCTTGCCATTTACTTCCAGGTAAGTGTGCATGCAGCTGCAGCCATGGGCGTGGCCAGGGTTTTTGTGGGGCGGGGGCGGGTTTTTTGTGTTGGGGGGACAGAACCTCAGCTACCTATGTATTTTTTTTATTGATTTAGGGGTGGCAGCTGCCCCTTCCTGCCCCTCTTGGCTACGCCTTGGGCTGTAGCCCTAGGCTTACTGCGGGTGACCCAGCCCAGGCTCTGCATCCTGCTAAACCGGTCTAGTTGCCCACCAGCCTTTATGTAACTTGGGGGGAGCGGCGCCCTCGTAGCCTCTTTTCTGGGGCTTCAGCGGCTCCGTTCTCAGTTGCCACCGCTGCCGAGAGCTGAAACCTCCTTCTCCGGGGCTGTTGAGCACGTGACCCGCCCCCCCCCGCCCCCGGATTTCCAGCAAAAGCAGCTGCAGGGTTCTGAGCGCAAACAAGCCATCCCGAGGGCGGCCCCGGCCTGCCTCCCTGCTTGCTTGCCTGCCTGCTTCTGCTTCTGCTGCGGCCGCCAAACTCACGCTCAGCCCTGCAGATCAGAGTCTGCTTATTACTGGGGAAGGAGGAAGGGGAAGGCAGAGTGAAAGCTCGTCCTCCGGAGAGGAAGGCTTTGGCTCCGCGCCTTCCTTGCTTCCCGGGAACCTCGAATAGGAGCGCGCTTCTCCTTTTCTGTGTATTCTCTCCTTCGCTCGCTCGCTTCTCCCAACCGACACTCGGCTGAAGCATGCAGAGATCTACCACACAGCCATACTGGTTTATAATGGGATGAAATGGGGGAGGGCGGAACGTCCGCCGGGCCACTCTGTTCTTCTCTAAATAGGCGGTGGGTAATTGCAGCAGAAAAGAATAGAGACCACCACCAGAGCATAGGGTCGATAATGAAAGCGGGAGTTAAATGTCTCCGGGAGGCTTCTCATCTGTCTCTCAAGGCCACCGTCCTATTAGTATACAGCTGTCAGGGGTGCCAACTTAAGTAAAATATTGGGGGAGGGCAGGTAAGCTCTGCCCCACATAATCAATCACGTGACGCGGTGCACGCACACCTTTTGAACGGCAATGCCCATCCACTTTAGGGGGCTGGCTGCTTCAAATATTTTATTTGAAACACCTCGGCCCCTAGGAGTTGGCTCCTATGATACACGCTTACTTGTGAGCAGGGCGGGCACAAGACATTTGGCACCTGAGGCGAACCACAAAAGGGAGCCCCCCCCTCCCCTAGAGTGGACAATGGAATCGGAAAAAGCTTGCAATTACCAGTTAGGCTTAGGGTTTAAATAAGTAATGTGATGAATTAACATGTTTAATGCTGAATTGGGAAGAAAGAATGATGTTAAGTGATTAAGTTAAGTTTATAAGAATTTTGATTTGGAAAACCGTTAAAATGATGTGCACTGAAATTCAACCAGGGGGATACGAGGAAGTCACTTTTGAATGTTAATAAGATTAGTTTTAATAAGGTTTGATTTCTGTTTGTTGCTTTATTTGTTAGTGTGTTTATAATTTTGTGAAAATCAATAAAAAATAGGGGGGGGGAGGAATAGAGTGGACAGTGGAGATCTACATCGGGAACAAGGGGAGGAATCAAATCAACCTTACCAGATGGTTGAAGTGGGAACCAAAGGTCCACGGTGGAGAGAACGACCCCTGCTCTGAATCCCACTCCAGATGGAAGCAGAGCTCAGGAGACCCCCCCCCAAAGCGCAGCACCCACCACTGGGGGGGGGGAAGAGATAATCCGTGCTTCATATTTGCTGAGAGATCAGTCCGACCTCCAAGGACCCCACTTAGGCAGCAGCAGGCCATGTATCCTTGGAGCATAGGAGCCAACTCCTAGGAGGTGAGGTCCCTTCAGCCCCCCCAATAAAATATGTGAGGGGACTGGGCTCCCCCAAAGTTGATGTGCGTTGCCTCTGGCACTCTGGCACTAACTCCTGGGGGCCCAGGCACACACATTTTTTTTTCCTATGGGTGCCTGGCCTCCACCCCTGCCACTGCGACTCACTGCTGCCACTGCACACGGCCACACCTCGCCATGCACTGCTCTCTGCCACCGCTTGCCAGTTAGTGTATCTTTAATGCCAATCCTCAACAACACTGGTCATGATCCTGCCAAAGTTAAGCATGATCCCCAGCATATCTGTGGATTTGTGGTTGAAGATGGGATTCAGCACATCCATGGCATTGAATATTCGCATTGCACTTTAATTGTATTTTATTGCTTCTTTTATTTCTTACATTGTATTTTATTGTATTGCAATTTGAATTGTATGGAACTACAGTTGCAGCAAAAGTGGTCAGCAATTTTTCACTGGCCCATTGGGGAAAAGTTTGGGAATCACTGCTTTAGAACCCTTGCTGCATTTGTTGTCTAAGCTCCCTTTAAAAAAAATGTAGATATTGGTTGTTCCTGGGCCAGCTGCTCCTGTATTTGATAGATAGGACTTAAAATATACTTTATAATAAGATTGCTTGACTAGATCTCTGGCTGAAAGATTAGAGGAAAACTGGCAACGCCACTGAAGAGCTCCAAGATTAACAAACCATCAGCATTGTTTCTATTAAAAACCATAATAATTAAGATTGTCTCCACCAGTCTTTCTATAGTCCTGATCCCATGAAGATAGATCTGCCCAGGCAAGGTGCAAGAATAATCTCTGTTATTGTATGTCCTGGGCTCAGCCAAACACCTACCACATGCTCACTCAACACTGAATGGAAGACTCATCACCAGGTAATAGGAGGGATATTTCGTTTCCTTTATCGCTGCTGGCTGGATCCCTTTCTCGCTGACTTTAAGGCCTTCACTATTTTTAATGTTTAGTGTTAAATATTAAAGAGATGTGTGGGTACATGTGCAGTCTAGTTCAAGAAGACATGGAAACTTTCTGATGTTGAATGTGGAGTTCAGAAGATAATAATAACAGAAGCCAAAGTTTTGTCTGATGCTCCAGACATTTATAATTTATCTTCATTTGGTAGTGGTCTAGTATCAAAATGTTTTTTGTATCTGAAAGATTTCAGATGGATTGCATTTATGTTATTTTACACAACAAGCCTTTCTGCTTGTTTGTTTTGCAGAAGTGTCTGCTGAGTCAGCTAAGATGGACAAGTTGTGACTGTCTAACTAATACTGAGAAGAAACAGTAGGCTCTCCTCTGGGAAATTCACACTTCTATTGTTTGCAGGCAAAATCTAATATTTAATGCTAAGGTCCTACCTTGGAAGTATTATTCCACAGCTCACCCTTGCCCTATGAGCCTAAGGAAAGTTTTACAAGCGAAGACTTGCACTGATGAGTTGTAGCAATTTCCTTTGCTAGTTTTGCTATGTATAAAATATCTCTGTTGTTTAAACAATGTTTTCCCTCCATCTACTCAGCCATCTGCTGTTCCCATTCAATCCTTCAATGGCAAAATGTTGCATATTATATCACATACATTTCCAAGGCAACAGTGTGATGGCATAAATACTGTATGATGATTTTCATGGAACTTTGAAGTGTCAGGCATAGCCCTACTGGCTTTAGCCCAAACGTAGCAGAGTTTTCCTGCACAGCGAAGAAGCTAGTTGCGGCGGTAATGACTAGTCAGCTAGACTCAGAATAACTATTTACAGGATTTATTAAAAGGAAAAATAAAACCAGCAGAGTTTCTGCATACAAATAAAAGCAAAATAAACCCTCTCTTTCTCTCTCTCAAAACCATACACAGCACTTCTAACTCCTAACACACCTCACATCAAACTGTGCTAGCAATCCCTAGATAACAGAGTTGAGTGCTGCTCGTTAACCAATCAGAGTGAGTAGTTTCTAGGTCAAGCAGACCTGGGCTTTCTGCCAAGAGTAAATTGACACCAGCTTGAGTTAATTGGTGAAGCTAGAATCTGCAAGTTTCTCACGAGAACCAATTAACAGAAACTGAAACCGAAACTGAACACCCCCTCACAGATTCTGCTGAACAATTAACACCAAATACACCTATGTAGGAGATTATTTTTCCAGCAAACCTAAACCCTTGCACATTCGCTTGTTCTTTATCTTTGCCAATGGTTTAGTTAACACATCTGCTACATTTTCTTCACTTGACACATAAGTACAGGTGATTACATTGTCTTGTACACAGCAACGTACATTTTGGTATTTTACAGAGATATGTTTGGAACGCGATTTGAAACCCTCTGTTTTACTTAAGGTTATACAAGCTTGATTATCAATGTAAACTTGTACTGGTTCTCCACAATTTACATTTAAATCTGCCAACAAATGCTTGAAATAAATCACCTCGTTGCACAATTCACTCAATGCGGCGTACTCTGATTCCGTTGATGACACACTTACAATGTCTTGCTTGCGTGACCGCCAGCTGATTAAAGCTCCACCGACCATTATGACTAGTCCTGTGACAGATTTTCTATCTGGCAAATTTCCCCAGTCACTATCACAGTAGCAACTCAACATTTCATCCTCGGAAGAATTTAATTGTAACATATAGCCAATTGTCTGTTTGAGATACCTCAGAACTTGTTTTACCCCTTTCCAGGCATTTAGTGTGGGTTTTGAGACCAATCTACTTAATATGCCTACTGCATAGCTAATATCAGGTCTGGACCACTGTGCTATATACAATAAACTTCCAATTACAGAGTGATATACATCAGGATGTTCAAATTCAGGACTCTCATCTACGTGAAGTGTTTTTATGAAACCTGGATCCATAGGTACCGCTGCCCCTTTGCAATCCTGCATCCTGTATGTAGTCAGTAGTTGCTTAACTTTGTTCTGCTGACTAATTAGGCAGCTGCCATCTTGGGCCCAGCACACTTCCAACCCTAGATATGTCCTAACCGGGCCTAAGTCCTTCACTTTGAACTTACTGGACAATTGCTTGGCAAATCTTTTAGTTTGTTTATCTGTTTTACAGGCATACAATACATCATCTACATAAATCAGACAAAACTCTTGATCACTGCCTGTACCACGTACATAAACACAATTGTCAGCTGTACTCTGCTTGAAACCAAATGACACTAAGGCCTCATGGAAACATCTGTTCCAAGATCTTGCAGCCTGTTTGAGACCGTATAGAGCTTTGTTTAATTTCAACACTCTATTGGAACCTGTCTCATAACCAGGCGGTTCGGCTAGATACAGGTCTTCTGATATTGGTGCATGTAAATATGCAGTCTGAATGTCAAAATGGTTTAACAGGAGTTTTCTCTTTGCTCCAAGCGCTAAAATCAGCCTTACACTGTCCCCCTTAGCAGTAGGGGAAAAAGTTTCGTCATAATATTTTCCAGGCCTCTGAGAATATCCTTGAGCAACTAAACGAGCTTTGTATTTGTACTCTCCTGTCACCAGAGGTTTAAGTTTGTACACCCACCTGCAGCCTACAATCTTTGCCCCCTCAGGCGCTGCTACTGGTGTAAAAACCTTGTGCTCATTCAGAGAGGACATCTCTTCCTCCATTGCCTGTTTCCAGCGCTCTGCCTCCTCTTTTGGTAACTTTAACACCTCCTGAAAACTCTTGGGTTCTGCACTTACACTAAACATATTTGCAGTATCAGGAGAAAAACGCACCGGAGGCACTCCTTTGTTTTGTCTTTTAGATCTTCTGGGAGAAAATTTTTCTTCTGACCCACTTTCCTCCTCAGAACTACGACCTCTCTTTTGTTGCTTAGCAACTGGTCTTTGGCTAACTTCACTTTCCTGAGAGCTCTTGTCTGAACTTTCCTCCCCCTCAGACTCTGACTCTCTGTGTTTACTTTCAGAGTCATGAAGCTCCTGGGAAGGTTCAAACCAAACCTCAGTATTGGCATGTAGTCTCTCCCAGCCACTATGTTCACAAAAACTGGCATTCCTGGAGATCACAATGCCATTTGACCCTTCAGCAAAGCGGAAACCTTTTCCCAGCTCCTGGTAACCCACAAACACTAGCTGTTTGGTCTTAGCATCTCCCTTCTTTCTCATTTGTTTCGGAATTAATACCCAGGCTTTTGATCCAAACACATGCAAATGGTCAATTTTAGTTTTTTTCTGAAACAATTTAAAGTACGGGGTTGTACCTATTGTTTGATGGAAGAGCCTATTTTGGAGATAACACGCGGTGAGCATGCTCTCCCCCCAATAAGACATGGGCAAATCAGCATCATCAAGCATGGCAAACATCATATCTTGTAAAGATCTGTTTTTTCGCTCTGCAACGCCATTCTCCTCTGGGGAAAAAACGTTCGTTTTTCTATGCCCAATGCCACGCTTTTGTAACCAATCTTTAAAGGCATTTGACATAAATTCGCCACCTCTGTCCGTCTGAATCCTTTTGAGTTTAATGGACAGAAATCTTTCCACAGATGCCACCCAGCCTTTAAACTTAGTGAACACGTCACCCTTATTCTTCATGGGAAAAACCCAAGAATAACGCGTGGCGTCATCCACAATTGTTAGTGAAAAACGCGATCCACCCCTGCTTACAGCAAATGGACCAATTACATCCATGTGAACCAGCTGTAGCGGTGCCTCACTAACTCTGTCGCTTCTGGGGTAAGAGACTCTGTGGGTTTTAACCTTTTTACACACATTACAATCAAGGTACTTGTTACAACTCTTTAAATTACCCCCATCAGCCAATTCAGACATTTTTAGTACACTTTTCCAGCAAGCATGCCCCATTTTCCTATGCAATAAGTGCACACAGTTGTCATGTATAGCTTTGTTATTCACTGCAGGCTGAGATTTACTGACCACTGCTGCAACTTGAGATCCTGCTTTAAGCCAAAACAAGCCTCCCTCTGACTTAGCAGTGCCTAAAATCTCACCAGCCTTCTTAATAATGCAACTGTCTCCTTCAAAATACACTTTAAACCCAGCTTTTAGCAAACAATCTACAGACATCAGATTGCTCCTTAATGACGGCACACAAAGTACATTTTGCAGGCATTCACGAAGACAAGGAACAAAAACTGCACCCCCCGAAATCACTTCGGATGTACTTCCGTCTGCTAGAGCCACCTGGCTGCGCTGTGCTGAGTTCTTGGAAACAAACAATTCATCTGAGTTCACGATGTGGCGAGATGCTCCCGAATCGACCACCCAGACCGCTTGTTTCTCATCAGCACTCTTGACCTCGCCGGTCACCAGCTGAGCCGACTGTTTTCGTTTGAAGAATTTCTTTTTACGCTGCTGCTGCTGCTGATCTCGTCTCTGCTCCTGCACCGGCCACTGAGACTTGACCAACTCCGGACATTGTCGTTTTAGATGCGCTGAAGACCCACATCGGAAACAACGCCTAACAGCAAACGCTGACTCCTCACCAGTACGCTGCTCTTGCTTCACCTCTGGCACAGCATGAGAACTCCTTCCAAACCGCCCACCAGTAGAAGCCTCTGCAGCCACCGACCTTTCTTGCCTCTTCTGCCATTCTTCAATCAAACGCCCAGTAACGTAACTGACTGATAAGTCACGCTCCTGTATGCCTTCTAGAGACAAAACTAAATTATCCCAGCTTTCCGGGAGAGAACTCAAAATAATAGCCACCTTCTCCTGCTGGTCTAATGCACAGTCTCTTTCCTGTAGCGCAACAAACTTTAACTGTAAACTGTGTAGGTGTTCCTGCATTGTAACCCCAGGCTGTAACATTGCCTTGTACAATGCCTTGCGAATGAACAGCTTGGAAACCGCTGTCTCACGCACATGGAGTTCTTTAAGTGCTTGCCACACACCTCTAGCTGTCTTGATTCCCCTCACATACGGCAACTGGGAATCTTCCAGCCCCAAGACAATTGTGGCCCTTGCTCTTTGGTCTTTATCGAGGTCTTCATCATCAGGCTTCGTAGGAAACTTACTCACCACTTGCCAGAGACGATCCCTCTGCAGCACTGCCTGCATGCGTTCCGACCACAGCAAGTAATTGGAGTCATTCAGACGCTCAAAGGCCATCTGAACTGGTTGTGAGGCCATCTTGAGAGCGATGTCCCTGGAACCCGGAACCAGCTACTCACGACCACCGAGAGAGAAAACAGGAACCACAGCACCCAGCACTCACACGCTGCAGCTGTTGTCCTTGTGTCCACTGCGTCACCAGCTCACCACGGTCAGGAACCAGCCAGAGTCCATCTGCTCCACCAACAGGAACAACAACTTCTGGAACTACTGGAACCAACGCCGTTGATGCTGACACCACCGCAACTCAGGCTGGCAGCACAATGCCCATAACCTCATGGAACTTTGAAGTGTCAGGCATAGCCCTACTGGCTTTAGCCCAAACGTAGCAGAGTTTTCCTGCACAGCGAAGAAGCTAGTTGCGGCGGTAATGACTAGTCAGCTAGACTCAGAATAACTATTTACAGGATTTATTAAAAGGAAAAATAAAACCAGCAGAGTTTCTGCATACAAATAAAAGCAAAATAAACCCTCTCTTTCTCTCTCTCAAAACCATACACAGCACTTCTAACTCCTAACACACCTCACATCAAACTGTGCTAGCAATCCCTAGATAACAGAGTTGAGTGCTGCTCGTTAACCAATCAGAGTGAGTAGTTTCTAGGTCAAGCAGACCTGGGCTTTCTGCCAAGAGTAAATTGACACCAGCTTGAGTTAATTGGTGAAGCTAGAATCTGCAAGTTTCTCACGAGAACCAATTAACAGAAACTGAAACCGAAACTGAACAGATTTCATGCAGCTGAGTTAGGAAGAGGGAAAACCTTTCATGGAAGCAAACATTTGGAACAACTCTGTGGGCTAAACCACAGAGCCTAGGACTTGCCGATCAGAAGGTCGGCGGTTCGAATCCTTGTGACGGGGTGAGCTCCCATTGCTCGGTCCCTGCTCCTGCCAACCTAGCAGTTCGAAAGCACGTCAAAGTGCAAGTAGATAAATAGGTACCGCTCCGGCAGGAAGGTAAATGGCATTTCCGTGCATTGCTCTGGTTCGCCAGAAGTGGCTTAGTCATGCTGGCCACATGACCCAGAAGCTGTACGCCGGCTCCCTTGGCCAGTAAAGCGCAGTGGCGTGGCGTGGGGGGTGCAGGGGGGCCGGCCGCACCGGGCGCAACATCTGGGGGTTAGGGTTAGGGGGCGCAAATCCACGGGTTAGGGGCGCAAATCCACGGGTTAGGGGGCACAAATTACTTGCCTTGCCCCGGGTGCTGACAACCCACGCTACGCCACTGGTAAAGCGAGATGAGCGCCGCAACCCCAGAGTCGGTCAGGGGTCCCTTTACCTTTATACTCAAGCAATGGGTTTCTCCCCATTATTTTTCCTTCACATTTATCCAAGATTCATTTTAAGGATGAATTCATCTCAGTATGAATTCTTACATATATAAAAAGCTGTCTGTATATATATTATTAGTATCCCATCCTAACTATGAACATGATCCAGGCAAAGTTAAGTTGTTTCACTTCAAGAGTTAAGCATATGCAGGGCTGTGGATTCAGCTCTATGTTTGCTTCATGACTCTTCACATCCTACTTGATTAAGAGTCAGTGTGATGTACTGAACAGAGTGCTGGATTTGGACCAGAGACCTCAGGTTATGTCCTTGCTTGGTCACGAAATCCCTGCAGTTGCCTTGTACAAGTCACTATCCTTCAGCATCCTGTCTACCTCAGAGGATAATCATAAGGATGCAGTGGAAGGAAATCCCATATACATCACTCTGTGCCCCTTGGAGGAAGGGTAGGATGAAAATGTAATAAATACATGATGTTTCTAAGAAAGCACACTGGAGGTTGTAGCCTAAAATTCAGTACAGTGGTACCTTGGGTTAAGAACTTAATTCATTCTGGAGGTCCGTTCTTAACCTGAAACTGTTCTTAACCTGAGGTACCACTTTAGCTAATGGGGCCTCCCGCTGCCGTTGTGCCACCGCTGCGCGATTTCTGTTCTCATCCTGAAGCAAAGTTCTTAACCTGAGGTACTATTTCTGGGTTAGTGGAGTCTGTAACCTGAAGCGTCTGTAACCCAAGGTACCACTGTATTTCCCCCCAGAGGATATATAACACCATTATGACTACTAAAAAGGAAATGAAAATGGCTATCCAGCCCTCTTCTAATGTACTGTACCAACATCACTAAACTTTCTTCTTACTTAATGACTTCTTTTACTTTATGTATGGTATTGTCAGTGCACCTTGCAAATGCAGAATAATGTAAGGGAAAAGTTCTCTGCTCTGGTGTGTATACACTCTACCCATGCTCATTGTCACTCCCGGGTTATATTTTTTGATTTCTGGACAAAAGTACAGTTTTGAAAAACTGGCCTTTTGGCTTGGAAATTGTGGGATCAGTTAATGGGGTAGCATAAAGAACAGGGGTAGCATAGAGGAAGTTTGTTGGGTATCTGTTATAGATTTCAGCAAATATAAGTCTAGGTCATGAGAGCAAAAAGAAATGTAAGCAGCCCCTTCCATTTTGTGCTGGCAATGAGAAACCACAAAGCATTGGGCGGCAGCGGGGGGGGGGGACCCACAGCAGCAGAAAGTGCTTTCTTCAAATTGAAATTTGTGAGAGTCACAATCCCTGATAGTATTTTTTGTTTAAATATATGTACAGTGAGGGGGGGAAGTATTTGACCCCCTGCTAAGTTTGCCCTCTGACAAAGAACTGACCAGTCCAAAATTTTAATGGTAGGTTTATTGTAGCTGTGAGAAACAGAATAAGAACAGGAAAACCCCCAGAAACCCACTGTTTCCCTCACTGTGTTTTAGGATAATTGTTTTTCACTGTAAGGAAGGGGATGGACAACATTTGCCAGTACATAAGCAGCAGTCTTGTCTGGTAGTCATCATGGAAGTTGATCCTGCAAACTGAAGGATCTTATCCATTTGGGTTTTATTATGGGGAAAGGAGAAGACAATGGGATGGAATTCTTCTATTATCATGTAGAAATTGAAGTGGCTGAGGAAAGAATGACATTTGTGAGTTGCCTAACCTGGAAGGCATATTGCATGGAATCAACTAGTCTTAGGCTGGGTACACACTGCTGGCTAAAACACAGTGAGGTTCCCCCCCCCCCCACTGCATTTAAATTATAATTTGTGCAGTGTTGTACACACCACTATGCTTTGATGTGTTTCTACACCAGGCCCTGCTGTCCCTCCAAATGAGGGGGGCATCATGTCTTCACCAGATGCAAATTGCTTGGTTGATTTCGCTACCCCTCCTTCCACTCCCAGTTCCTATTGGTGAAGCTTTCATCCCCCTGGAAATCATCTGCAGCCATGGTCCTATACATTGCCAGATACAAGGGGATTTACTCTTAAGTAAGAGAGGAAACATCTAAATGGACACATCACAGATTCAGTGTTTAAACTCCCTAGCATTTATAGCCCCTCCCCCCTCCTTCCCTCTCTCACACACAGAGCTTCCCCTCATGTCACCTTTTTTAAAAAAGCCAGCAATCATTTATTATGGCGAGTGGCACAATTGATGCTCTCTTGTGGCAAGGGGGAGGAAGGGGGAGGGAAGGGGCTGCTTGTGCATTCTAGGCTTGAATTGTTCAGACTGTCTTTGTGCTGCTTGATTCTCTGCCTTTTTGCAGGACTCTCTGCTCCCTTTACCCTCCATGGCTCCTGACTATAGAGAGTTCTCCCAGTATTGGCACTTTTGAAAATCAAAGTGAGTGAGAGGAGACAGATCTTCCCCTTCCTGTTTGCAGATGCTCTGGGTGGGCAGAGGTCTCCCCCTTCTTGCTTTAAGGCAAATTTATTTGGGAGTAAAGATTACATTCCTAACCCATTTACCGGGAAATAAGTCCCATCAAAATCAATAGGACTTACTTCTGATTAAACACAGTTAGGATTGCAGCCTTAGTTCTGAGAACAGGATTAGGACAAGGCAGCAGGTGGGAAGTGGGATGTCCCTCTGTGATCCCTCTCTGCTGACATGCAGGACCACCCCAGCAGACAGGCAGATGTTTCAGTTATGCCCAACAGAGATCTAGGAAGCATTGAGTAAGCCTATGGTTCTTAAGTCAGAGTGCAGCTGGCTTGGGGAAAACTGCATCAGTAAAAAAAATGACATGATACCTGTGGATTGTGGGTAACATCATCGGTCCTAGCAAACTTAACTATAGAAAGCCAGTGTAATTTATGCCATTTCAAATTAACCCTTTTCCAAATCCCAGTCAGGAGTAATTTGGCTTACACCACCCTTTTTTGCCAGCTACGTTTGACTAGGTTGAGAGGTCATGTGACTGAGTTGAAAAGGGTTTGAAACAGATGTAGACCTCCTTGCCAGTGGCATAGCGTGGGGGGTGCAGGGGGTGCCGGCTGCACCGGGCGCAACATCTGGGGGTTAGGGTTAGGGGGCGCAAATCCACGGGTTAGGGGGCGCAAATTACTTGCCTTGCCCCAGGTGCTGACAACCCACGCTACGCCACTGCTCCTTGCCCTGCCCCAGCCACGCCCCCGGAACACCCCTTTTGCAGGAGTTCTGCCAGTATAAATTCCGCTGGCTTAAATTCTGCTGTCTGAGCTACAGTGAGGAACTTATACCAGCAGGTGGCTCAGCCCAGGTTCAGGACTTATACCAGGGAGGTCCTGGCTCAGGTGGGAAAGCCCAAGGTCCAGTGCATCTAGACTTTCATCTCAGCTCTTAACCTGGCAGATCTTATTTATCTGCTAGAAAGGAGACTGAGGACCAGTTTGGCCTTTGTGTACACAGAGTCAGCTGGCAAGGGAATTTTAGGTTGCTGGTTTTGCTTTGGTTCCCAGCTACACCCTTCCTACTCCTTGTCCCTATAAATGTATAAAGAAATATGTTTTCAAAAACAAAGACACCATAAACGCCCAGTGTTCTCCTTCCAAAATATTGATCTTGCAAAGGTAACCCTGATTTTCCCGTTACTCAAGGAATGGCAGGAAATGAAACAAAGGGGATGTTTAGACCAACACTGAAAAGACCAAGAACTCTGGCAAGGTGCTGGGGGAAAAGGATCAGAGAGGTTGCAGGAAGCTGAAATACTGAAGAAAAGGAAACATACTGGTCAGATTAAGAGTGGATTATACTGACATACTCCACAGAAGCATAATCAGTCTTTGATTTAATAATTCAATACCCCTGACTGCAACCCCAAAATAAAGTGTATCAAAGCCTGAAGTATCGATATAAAAGAGCATTTCTTGATATAATGACTTTTAACTGTAACTTCCTGTGGTTGGAACACAGAAGACAAAAGAGTTTATTCATGGTTTCATCCAACATCAAAGTCTAGAATGTTCAGAGAAAAAAACTAGAATCCTCAGAACCAGCTTCAATGAGACCGTCAGTGGCCTCTTCAGAGAGACAGGAGGAGACCAGCTTTAGAAAGCTGAGGATGAACTAAGAGCCTACAAAAGCTTTCAAATGTCCCAGGGAAACAGTGGCAGAAATTTTGTGTGGTTAAGGACACCCAAGATGCTCAAGAGATTTCAATAGAGTCAATCTCCATTAATTTATTTTTAATTATGTATGCATCATGGGCAAAATCCACATTCAGTTTTCTTGACCCCAAATAGCATGTGTCCAAGGGGAGACCATTAATCATGTTCTTAAAGAACCGTATAGCCTACCAGACTGTTTTTTAAAGCCCTAAACAATTTTAGACCACTTTGCCATGTTATTTGGCTTTTGGGCCACACCAGCATAACCACCTTGAGGGACTGGGCTTTTTCAGCAGTGAGACCTCAGTTGTGGAATTCCCACCCCTGTAGCTTGCTTGCCTTGCATTGAATTTGAATGGCTTTCAGATGATAGGTGAACGTATTTTTATTTCCCCCAGCTTTTAATGGTGAAAATAATAATTCCTTTGGTTTTGCTCCTGCTTTTAGTTGTGGCTGTGTACTGTCATTTTACTGTGGCTGTATTTTAGTTCATAGAATCGTAGAATTTGAAGGGACACCAAGGGTCATCTAGTCCATGCCGTTGCAATGCAGGAATCTCAACTAAGCATCCATGACAGATGGCCATTCAACCTCTGCTTTAGAAACTCAAATAAAGAATAGTCCACCACTTTCCAAGGGAGTCTGTTCCATTTTCAAAGAGCTTTTGTAGTCAGAAAGTTCTTCCTGATGTTTAGTCGAAATCTCTTCTTTTGTAATTTGAATCCATTGGTTTGAGTCCTACCTGCCAGAGTAGGACTCATACCAAGCCTGCTCCATCTTCCATGTCACAGATCTTTAGAATCAAGTTGCTGGCACCAAGTACAGGGAGTTTGCTGTGAGCAGAGAGTGTGTGTCCTGTGTGTCTGTGGAGTGAAAGTGCACAGGAGCAGCACAGGAAGCTGCCTTCTACAAAGTCAGGCCATTGGCTCCATCTTGCTCAGTAGTGTTTACACTGGCTTTCAGCAGCTCTCCAGGATTTCACACAGAGGGCATGTGTTATATAAATATTCCAGTATTACAATGTAGGTAAGAGGGACAGTCTGTTTTTCTACCTTGGAGAAACTGAAACCTTTCCCTCCAAAACCATCTTGCACACACTGGCGGAGGAAGAGGAGTGCGGGGGGAGTGCACCGTCCCTGGCAGCGCGATCCCGGTGGGGAGCCATCATGGCTGCCACCCCCAGGATGCGTGCCAGCCCCGCCCCCGCCTGCTCTCAACCCCCCCAGTGCCGGAGCATGAAGCTCCGCCACTGCTTCCACAGAGAGATTACTGTGTTGTTGTTGTTTTTCACTGCAAAAATCAACAGCTAGATCAAAACCTAAATACCGTATATGCAAAAAAGAGGGGACCACGAACAGCGCTCTCCAGGGTTTCAGTCAAGCAGTAACTCCCAATCCCACCGGGGGAGGCCACCATAGATGGAACCTAGGAGATTCTGTGTGCAAAGCAGGCCACGGCCTTTCCCCTAAAAAGGAAGTAAGACTCTAGTCCTCATGATTCCAAACAGTGCCAGTTGTTTTAGGTGACATTGGGGGTGTTCATACCTGTGTACGTTTCTTACACATGTTCAGCTGCTCATGAGAAAGTTTATATATGTTTATTTTGGTGTAGCTGTTCTCTGTAGAAAGTGGTGTTTTGCTCATGCTTTGATTTGCCCCTGCATTCTGTCCATGTGGCTTTGATCATCTGCAATCTTCTGCTATAAGCCGTCTTCAGATTTTATATTGAAAGTCAGAAAGAAAGGTGACTTCATGAGAAAGAGAAGTCAGGTTGTGCGGTGCATATGGGCGAAAATTAGGGCTGTCAACTGGCTCAATAATTTCAGTTGATTAATCATCTATCTGCCTTTTAAGCAACTGATCAATCAATTAAATTGTAATATATTTGCATATTATTAAATCCTCATTATAAGTACCTATTTTGAATTATTGACGGTACTGTAGATAATGAACAGCCTCATAAACAAAAGCTAACACTAATTGTTAGAAAGTTAATATTTTCTTTCCCAATCCCTATTACAAAGCACTTCAATGCAGCCTCAAAAAATAAAGAAGCGTGCCCCTAACATTCTTATTAAAATTTGCACCACCAGATAAACCGAAATAAACTGACAGCTACAATGCAGTCCTAAACATTGTAGTCCTACTCAGAAATAAGTCCTGTTCAGATCAAATAGATTTGCAGCCTAAAGCTTGTAGTCTTAATTAAGACTAGAGCTGATGTAGAAATTTGATTCAGTTTGCAATTAAAGCTGAACATTCCTAACAATATATGAATTGAAACAAAGCCATCCTTCAAAAATTACACTTTTCTGAATTTTGAATGCATATCTGAAGCCAAGTAATATGTAAAAAAAGGAGAGCATATACTAGGGTATAGCATGCATTAAAATGCACATATTAGTAAAAATAACATACAAAAATTCATTATATTAGGGAAAGTTGCATCAGAAATGTACAAAGTAGGATAAATTTGCACTAAAAGCCAATGTATTTTCATGATGACTTTTATTTTTAAAATTGCACACTGATGTGGAAATGTGGAGACCTGAAGATCGGGGGAATGAGAAATTGAGAGGAACTGAAAGTGAGAATGTAGATACTATGAGAGAGCAACATGCTTCTTGAGGAAAGTACCAATGGGGGAGACAATAAAAACTGGTCCACAGTACACATGTGACAGATTCATGAAATGTGCTGCCATTTTTCAGTACCAACATAATTTTGGGAGTAGAATTCAGGGATTGCTAGAACCATAGATCTTGGCCAGAGTGCTGGTTTTTGTTTTTTGATAATTTGATGGCAACAAGCCAGAATAACTGTATTGTTAACATTTCAAAAACTAGTGGATTTCCTTAGATATTTAGTTTAGTTTAGTAATGAGAAGAGATAATGTTGCTATGTATTTCCATACTGTCCCAGGCCAATAATACCTGGCTTTATTTTTCCTTTCCATTAGTCGTCAACCAATGACTATAGAAGATAAAATGCCACACTTGTTTCTGTGGTTTAACCTTGGGTCCCTTCGCATCCTTTCCTTCTCCCCTTTAAAGACAAAACATTCACTTATGCATAGTTCCCAAGGTTTCATTGGCAACTACATGCTATTCTTCAGTAGGTGCTAAAGCAGAATAATTTGAAAGGAGGGAGAGAGCAGGAAGTGTGAAGACTGTAGATCTGGGATTATTCACACATGTTAAGGGGGTTGGGGCAGGGAAAGGCAGCTTCACCTTTTGGTGCAATGGAGTGCATTGCAAAGCCAAAGTGTGTGCCTGTTATAAGCCAGGGAGAATATCCGTTCCCATCAGGGATGCTTTAGCAGAATTCAGAGGAGGAGAAATCTATCAGAGGTAGGGAAATCCCCACTCGGGGAATGTTCAGGGAGGCAGGAGAGGATATATTGTTTATTAATATCCTTCCTAACTTGCGTTATCAAGTTCTATAACTTAGTAGAGTTTACATTCTCCTTTTAAACGGACAGTAGATAGCTGGTTGCAGGCTGGTTTAAGCCTCTCAATACAGTGGTGCCTCGGGTCAAGAACTTAATTTGTTCTGGAGGTCTGTTCTTAACATGAAACTGTTCTTAACCTGAAGCACCACTTTAGCTAATGGGGCCTCCCACTGCCGCTGCGCCACTGCTGCACGATTTCTGTTCTCATCCTGAAGCAAAGTTCTTAACCCAAGGTACTATTTCTGGGTTAGCGGAGTTTGTAACCTGAAGCGTCTGTAACCCGAGGTACCACTGTATTAGATTCCTGGTAAGTTCCCTTATATCCCTCTTAAAAGAATAAACACGTCACAATCTTGTGTAAAGTATATAAAATAAGTTTACTCACATCATCAGTTCACAGTTGGATCCCTGAAGGCAGACTTAGTTACAAAGTGCAGTATATACATGTGGAACTATCCCATATGGAGATATTCCCAGTGTCTTCTGTTGGCTGAGAGCCAACAGAGCAGTTCTAGCTTAGAGCTGCTGCTCCAGAGACGAGGAAGTCAAAGAGAGAGAGTGTGCTGCGTGGCTTGTCCTTTTTGTTACCTGGACAGGTAAGGTCATGTCCGCCTCTAGTCACATGCAAAAGGAAGTATGCACCAGCGAGGAGGAAACAGAAAGTTTTCGACTGGCTGGACCAAACATTCCCCCACATGTCCACTCTAGGAAAACAAGGAATGTTGTACTTGACTGCTACTTACGGTATGTATCACATCCCACATCCACACCTATTGGCTGTTATTGACTTAGAGTGCTTTGTGTTCTAGGGGAATGAAGAGGAAATCTCACTGTGCATGCTGTGCACACTTTTCAGGAGATGGGGAGTCAGTGGCCTGTACTAGGATCTGGGAGACCAGGATTCCAGTTCCCGCTCAGCCACAGAGCTCAGTTGGGTGACCTTGGGCCAGTCTCTCACTCTCAGCCTAAGCTACGTCACAGGGTTATTATTGTGAGGATAAAATGAGGAGGAGGAAAACTGTGCATGCCACCTTGAGCTCCTTAGAACAGTGTTTCCCAACCACTGTTCCGCGGCACACTAGTGTGCCATGAGATGTTGCCTGGTGTGCCGCGGGAAAAATTAAAAAAATCGAAAGATTTTTTTTTTAAGTCAAATTTTCGATTGGGGCGCCGTCACTAGATGACCCCTGGGGTTCCCTCCCTCCCTCTGCACCTCCCTCCTCCTCCTCCTCCTCCGGGGAGGCCCTTCCTGGCTCTCGGCCAAGGCTTGGCGGCTGCCACTCACTCACTCGCTCGCCCACCCGTCCCTCCATCCCTGCACCCGGCCTCTCCCCCTCCGTCCCCAGCACGGGGGCTGCCGGGATCCGTAGTCCCCTCGCCCTTGGGCTCCGCGCCCGCGTGGGGGTGCGCGAACTACGTTTCCCAGGGTGGCCTGGCGGGCCGGGCGTTTTGTTTGAAGTGCTCTTCTCCCGGCCATGGAATGAGCGGCGGCGGCCGGGCGGGCAGGGGCTCTTCCGCGCAGACCCCGCGCAGCCTGCCTGCGCCCCCGCGGAGATCGGGCGGCAGGATGGAGTCCGGGGATCCCTGCGGAGGCGGAGCGGCCGAGGTGGAGGCTGCCCCCCAAGTAGGGCTGCGTCGGGGTTTTTTTATTTTTGCAATGCTGCATCCGCGCCGGAGGGGACGCATCGGACCGCGGGGAGACCCCTTGGCGTGCGTGCAAGGCAATGCATGCGTGCAGGCGTTGCATGGAGTGCAGTGCAATGCAATGGCAACGCGGCGCCCTGCATGCATGCATGCAACTTCCACCGGCGCTCCGGACTTGGCAGGTGAGGGGGGTCCCCAGTGGGCGGCAGAGAGAGCCGGGAGGGCGAAGGGGAGCCGGGGGGAGCAGCGCTGCTCCCCGAGCCGAGCCCGGGGGGAAACTTCGGCATCGTTGCGCCGGGTGTTGGAAGCAGAGGCTGGCGGGGGCCCCTCACCTGCAAAACCTCTCATATATTTCGTGCATTGCATTCATCGCCCGCTTTCTCCTCCAAGGAGCTCCCGGGGGCGCGCGTGGTTCTCCCCGTGTTATCCTCGCAACAACAGCCCTGCGAGGTGGGTCAGGCGAGTGGCCCAAGGGAGCACCCAGGGATTGTCCTGGCCAGGTGGGGTGATTTGAACCCTGCTCTCTGCCCGGTCTTCGTCCTCATTTAGCCCCCACATGTGCATGACTGTGCATGACTGAGGTTTTCCCCCCTCGTCTTGGCTATGGTGTGAGTCTGTGCTGTTAATTAATGGGGTTCTGCCTTTGGAGAAGATGAGCCAGCCCTCAAGGAGGTGATTATGTAATTTGCTAGCAATTCATGTCCCTCCCGGCGTGACGCTGCGCGCTGACGTCACGGGGCTGTAATGGTGGTGTGCCTCGAGATTTTTTTCATGAAACAAGTGTGCCTTTGCCCAGAAAAGATTGGGAAACACTGCCTTAGAAGAAAGGTGGGGTATAAATGAATAGATCAGATCAGATCACACAGGAAGCCATCCTCTCACATTTCTTACTGTTATTATACCCAATGGGAGGAAAACAAAATACATTACAAACCAACCAGAAAAGGATGGAGGAATGCAAGAGCTCCACTCTCACTTCTGCCCCACTGAAGAGCCTGGCAGTGTGTTGGGTAAAGTGGATGAATTGCCTTTGGTTCCTCCCTACCTGCTTTAGGATTTTGTCCTAAACCTCCATTTCCCAAATGGGAAGAAAGGGCTGTGCACATTAGGAACAGTATGGCAAGCTCCACCATAAAAGACCCCCCGTGGATGGTCATTTTTGATCCAACAGCACTGGGTGAATTAGCACTGGAAGATTAATTCCTTCCTGTCATCTCCCCAGGGGTATTAAATGATATCTGGTACAGTTTTTCTTGCCTACAACGCTGTAATCTGGAAATACATTGCTAACGGCTTCAGCTTATAAGAGGTCTAATGAGACCAAACGATTGTCCAGCTTCTGAGAATGGATTATCAGCCCAAGGTATGTTTTCTTAATGAAATGGTGATTTCTTGCAAAGCGATTCCTCTCTAATATGAAAAGCCCAGCAAAGCAGTTAGGAGCATGAAGCTTAGACAATGTTGGCAAAACACACACACACAGGGTGCTAAATCTCATTTTCACTATAAGGTACGTTTATTTCTATGTTGGTTTCCCCCATCTCTCAACCACAAGGTCTCCCAAGGTGTCAGCCACTCTTTGGGGAGCCTTCTTGTTGAAAGGTGGCGAATGGATGTTGAAATAAATGAAGACAAATAACAAATGGTTTAAAAAAAGACAAATCGCAATAAAAAATACAATTAGTAACAGTATATAATAGCCTCTCTCAGTGCTGACCCAATAAGTTTTGAGATTTAAGGCAAACACTACGAATGACTCCCCTCCCCCTTCAAGTAAAAATGTAACAATTTAATGGGATATAATAAGTGACAATTGCCTGCTCTGGAATGATGCTCAAAATCTGCCACAGGAGGCAGTCATATTATTCCACCTAATGATATGGCTGGTCCTGGTCCCCGACACTATTTGTGCAAATGTCTTTAAATGTTGTTAACGTAGAAGAGGAACCAAAAGGTACATTCCACCCTTGGTAGCTTTTATATTTGCATCCGAGACTGATTTAAGCAAACCAATTTTAAGTCTCACATATTGAAAACTGCCCTTATTTCTTTATTACATTTGCCCAAGTGCATTTAAGTGCTGTTGTACAAATTTAGTGGAAGATGCGCTACCAACAACCCCATCGTGCGAGCTCTTTATTATCCTTACATGTCTAGCGCCTTAGATGAGGGTTGGCACCTGTCAGGTATTTCTTAGACCTTGCTGATAGATGCCATCTATCAAAACACTTCAGTATCAATAAACAGTGTGTTGCATCTCCACAGTAAATTATGCAGCATCCTGTTAGCATGCTTTTAAAATGAACAATTGTCCTCATCCATCCACACATGCCCTGGTCTGGTTCTGATGATGAGGCCTTTGGGCACAGCAGGACAAAGCAGCACCTCAGTCTCCAGGTCTGGGTCTGGGTCACTGTTCACATACTGTCAAACATTTCTCCAATGAAAATAGGGACGTCCCATTCCATAATGATAATTTTACTACAGTGGTACCTCGGGTTAAGTACTTAATTCGTTCCGGAGGTCCGTTCTTAAGCTGAAACTGTTCTTAACCTGAAGCACCACTTTAGCTAATGGGGCCTCCTGCTGCTGCCGCACCGCCAGAGCACGATTTCTGTTCTCATCCTGAAGCAAAGTTCTTAACCCGAGGTACTATTTCTGGGTTAGCGGAGTCTGTAACCTGAAGTGTATGTAACCTGAAGCGTATGTAACCCGAGGTATCACTGTACTTATACCTCACGCATCTTACTAGGTTGCCCTAGCCACTCTGGGCAGCTCTCAACATATATAAAAACATAATAAACATTAAACATTAAAAAACCTTCCCTACACAGGATTACCTTCAGACTGCTTCCAACATTGGATACCCCCAACATTTCTCCAATGAAAACAGGGACAGCCTAACGAAAAGTGGGACCTTCTGGGATCAAATCAGAAACTGGGACGGCTTATCTAAACCAGGGACATCCCTGAAAAATGGGGACACTTGGAGGGGCTGTGTTCATCTCCAGGTTCATGACAACGTACAGCATTTAGTACCATTAAAAACCAGATGGAAAAGATGAAGGGAAGCTGAGGGTGCTGATGGCTCTTCTGATAGTAAACAGAGACAGACGCTTTGCTTCAGAATTCTACAAGGGGCATATAATAGTGAGCCAAAAACATCCTGTGTTCACCAGCATACTTGCAGAGAGCAACAGCGCCATTTGCAGTTCTGGATGATAGTAGACAGTGTCAGACTTATACATAGTTCCATCAGGGTTCCATCCCTACAAATGTGTTCCACTCCATACTGTCAAAGAAACAAATGGATCTTAGGTTCAATTTCTGGCATATTATGGAAAAAGCAGGAAGCAGGCAGAACCTTATCCCTAGAAATGCATTCCAAGGCTCAAGAGTTATATATTCCTTCACGATGACCAAGTTCTGGCACATGGAGACCATTTCCAGTGTAATTCTGTATACATGGTTTTCCTGTTTTTCATGGTATGATTTGCGCTTCCAAATGAACATTCAGAGGTCATTTTTAAATGCTATCTCTGTGTCTTTTCCTGTGTTTTCATTTCACTGTCCAAATTATCATATTCCAGCAGAACAATGCCAACATCTTTGAATTCAAAGATGATACATATATAAGGAATCCTTAAAAACCCTTGGGGAAGGGCCATAGAAGTTAGAGCTTTGCATGCAAAATGTTCCAGGTTCAGTTGCTGATGTATGCAGGTAGGACTGGGATGGATCCCTGCTTGAAATCAGAGTAGAACCAATGAAATGAATGAACTCAAGTCAGTAATATTAATTGGCTTCAGTGGGTCTGCTCTGAGTAGGACCAGCATGGGCTACAGCCCCTGGAGAATTACTGCCAGTTAGTATGAACAAGGGGCAGCCAATGTGGTGTTCTCCACATGTTGTGTACTGTAATTCCCATCAGTCCCAGACAGCATGACCAATGGTTAGGGATGATGATAGCAGAGGACCTACAGTTCAGGGAATGCTGCAGTGCAAGCCTATTCAGAGTTGTCTGAGGCCCGGGATGGGAGTCTTGTTAGAATAAAGTTATAAACACAAACAAAAAAGCAGCTGCTCTCTGGCAGGACCCCCTGGCCAGCTTAGCCCTCTGAGGTCAGAGGCAAGGGTCCTCACCTCTGCATGGGCTTGTTCCTGTGTCTAATTTAGTGATTTTGGGTTTGCAGCCCAAACTGGAGAAACCAAGGATGTTGGCCAAGCTAACATATTGCTGATAACAGTGACATCCAATGGGCCTCTTTGTGAACAGCATCTTATATTTCTGCCACATCTTCTTCACGACTTGTTCTCTCAAAATCTTACATAGATGTTGGAGGGCAAAGCAGGGTCACCTCCAACATTTCACTGCCTGATCTAAGTGCTCCTTGCTCCCACCTCACTGCCCGATCTCTAATCTTCAGTCCACAAAAGCTTACAGAATAACAAATGCCTCAGTTTTTAAGGGGCCACAAGAGTCTTGGTCATTATTTTTTGCTGCGATACAGATTAACAGTGCTACCCCTATGGAAGTTATTGTCAGATAAATAAACCTGCATTTCTATGAACACTCTGATTTTGGAGTCCCACTAAAAGCAAAGAGACTTACACTTGAGTGAATGTGTGTTGGTCTACTCATACAAATCACTTCTTTGCATATTCTGTGATGGTCAAGTTGCAAGACTTCAAGAAAGCTAGCAAACTACCGGTAATAGTGGCACCCAGTGGCTGGAAGGGTTAACTTAAACAAACCACCTTTGTCTTCACACAGCTACTCTCCTTCCAAAATAATACTGTTATGAGTTTTGAGGGGGGAGGAATTAGGCTGCATGCAACAGCCTTCTAACCTCTGCATTCAGCAAGTGTTAAAATATAAGCCAGGTTTGCTTCCTGTGTTGAGGCAATCGCCTGGGTGATGGGCCATTAAGGGAAACAAAGGCTCTGTGTGAGATGGCAAATGGGTGGGGACTCTCCCCAGCTCACGTTTAGTTCAGAGGATGAAGGCAGAGTTTGGAGCAAAGCAGCAGTGATGTGACCTAGAAACAAAGCAGCTAGCTGGAGAGTCAGAGCAATGTTTGACAGCAATGTTTGATTTCTTCTGGAATCCAAGGCTGTGGTTAATCTATGCTTCTGTATCAGATAGTCATGTTTAGTCTTTGGATTTACTGACATTATAATTTATGAGCGTATAAGCCTAAGTGTGCTTACAGATAACCTCAATTGTTATTCTTTATGGTAGGGATGGGGATTTTGGGGTCAAATGCAGCCTTCCATTCCTCTCTCTCTGGTCCTCTGGACTCTTCCCAGCACATGCCTTCCCCCCAGGCTGATGACATTTGTAGTTTACATGCATCAGCAAAAGATGAATCTAACACTGAATCACTGTGGAAGGAGCACACTTTACCCTGGATTACAATGAAACTCTAAATTTAGGAAAACAAGAAAGCTTCTTTTATTGCAGGGAACACATGCTTGATAAGAAAGGTCCTATCTCTAAATACCGTAACTAAGGAGGAGGTGCAACAACCTTGCTCTTGCCTCTTGGGTGGAGAGAGATCCAAAATAGGCATCTCCTTTCCCAAAGTGAGAAGGAAGGAGAAGGAAGTAGGAAATTCATTCAAGTATCATGGAAGAAATCCTGCAATTCCAGACCTCTGCAATCTGCAAGATACAGCCACTTTGTCTAGTTGCATATGAAACAGGATAGCAGCTCAGTAACTTCCTGGTAGCTCTCTGTCTTGCCCTACATTTGCAGTAATCAGGGAAAACTTTGTTAAGAAACTTAGAATGTGTGTTCATGCACCGCATAGGAATCAGAATGTGAAATTTTCTGTGCAGTTTCATGATGTTCATACAGGGGTGCCAAACTGAATAAAATACCGGGGTGGGGGGCAGTTTAGCCCCACCCCACATAATTGATCACATGACATGGTGCACCCCCCATTTGAATAGCAAAGCCCAACAACTTTGGGGGGTCTGGCCCCCTCAAATAATTTATTGGGGAGGGGCGAAGTGACTTGACCCCTAGGAGTTCGCTCCTATGTGTCCATAACTGAAACCATTGCTGTCTTTGACATAAATAATATATCTGTGCTTTATTTTTATTTTTATTATCATGCTTATGTTGTTCATCAGATGAAAGGCCCATTCAGAGGTTCTCTGTGAATGTATAACAGTCCTTCAGTCCTGTGCATGTGGAGCCCATGCTTCCCTGAGCAGTGTGTGGGGCTAAGGCTGCTCTAGGATGGACTTTGAATTGCTCCCTCCTGGCTGAAGAAAATTTAGGAGCGATACATTAGCTGAGGAATGTTCACCTAATCTTTGCTCGCATTCTGCTTATTCTGTGGCAAGAAGGCATCTGCTTGGAATTAAAAGGTTTGGGGGAAATGATCTTCAAGCAAATTATTGAGTTTGCTTACATTCTACCCTAGAATTTATATTTTTGTAAATCCCCTCTTATCAACATTCCCAACTAAGGATATTGTTCAAATTTGATGGCTTAAGATGTGAGTTTTGGGAAAGATAGAAAAGAACTGAGAACGTAGTGAATGTTCAAAATGAAAAGCTTCAAATTCTGGAGTATCACCAAATTTCATATTGGTGCAAAATTGCATTTTAGGTCACACATAAAAGAGAGAAAAAAGACAGATATTAAATAGCAGCATCCTGTAAATCTGAGGCTACAATGAGCTTTGGATCTGATCTGCCGTATCCAGCAATCCAGCCTTTGGGTAAGATTGACCAGTAGATGAGAGCCAGCCCTCTTCCCCGGCAGCTATAGCATTCTTCATTTTCACTCCAAGGCTGAATGCACTTCATTTTCACTCCAAGGCCGTGATTACTGAACACAAAGGCCAGTGCCATTTTGTTTTTTCTCACAGGAATAAGGAATCAAAGCTGTCTTCTGTCTCTCTGAGGAGACATCCTGCTGTTGTTTTCCTCTGGGAGAAACAAAGCATCAAACCCTATGACAAGGAAGTGTCCAAAAAACAGTCCAGTCTTCCGAATTAGATTAAGTTTTTAAATTTGGCTTAAAGGGCTGTAGATCAGGGGTAGAAATGATGTTCTGCATGCAGAAAGTCCTAGGTTCAGTCCTCAGCATCTCTAAGTAGGACTGATAAAGAGCCACTGCCAGAATATTGAGAAAGGACTTGGCAGGCAGCTTTCTAAGCTAGTTGATGCGTTTCCACATAAGAAATTTGCTTGGATCCTAAAATAGGTTTATATTAAGGGAAGTTTACAGAAGGGAAGTTTCTTGTCTCTTTCCCCAAATGCAACTCCCTCTCTGGGTAGCTGTCCTCCAGAACAATGTGGGCTGGGGCACAAGGAGCTGTTAGGGAAGGGAGAAAAGCTCCCAGTTTTGTGCAATTCACACACACCAATTTTATACAAATGTGTATCTATGGACCTACGCATCTAACAACATCCCAGCATGGTAAACCTCCTTAACTCATCTAGGATCCAGGCATTGTGTTGAAGGGGACTCATAATATACAAAGCAAAAACAGCAATTTCCGTGGCACTTACTCCAGCCAGAGTAAGTGTGTGCATAAGATTTCAGCCTTAAATCTTGAAGGGTCATGGTGACAATGTTTGACAATCTTTGATTTAATGTTTAAACAGTCTGTAATATTCATTTTAATCTTCACAGTGGGAAACATCAAAGATTTCCCATGTTCTAACAAAAAATATAGTGTTTCGTTTCTGAAAGGAGAGCTGCTGCACCTCAAGGCAGCCTGAATCTTACACCCTCTGATATATGGAAGTCCTCTACGAGGATACTATGGACGCTACTCAGAGGAGCATTTCAGGACTCTGCAGATGCTCACAGGAACTCTGTTCTTCACACGATGTAGAGGAAAGCTGCATTCCCTTCTGGGAAGCCATCTGGGAAAGAGTCAAAGTGGGCAGAACAACAAACGTAAATTTTACTTTTGCACAGTGGGCTCATTCCCTCACATGCTCACATATCCCTCTTTTATCCTCCACCCCAGCAGAGTTCAAGGACAGATTCAAGCCTGGCATAAACACTCAAGGAAAGAGTGAAACAGGACCAGTGAAGGGTGAGGCTGAGTGAGGGCTGTGGATAGGGAGGAGGTGTGGCCTGCAGAGAGAGTCCCAGTGGGCCTATGGAGAGGGTTGGAGGGCTGCATCCAGCTCCTGGGCTGGAGTTCCCCACTCCTGACAGCGTTTAGGTATCATGTTGAAAGTCCCATGGACTGCAAGAAGATCAAACCTATCCATTCTGAAGGAAATCAGCCCTGGAAGGACAGATCGTGAAGCTGAGACTCCAATACTTTGGCCACCTCATGAGAAGAGAAGACTCCCTGAAAAAGACCCTGATGTTGGGAAAGATCACAAGGAGAAGGGGACGACAGAGGACGAGATGGTTGGACAGTGTTCTCGAAGCTACCAACATGACTCTGACCAAACTGTGGGAGGCAGTGGAAGACAGGAGTGCCTGGCGTGCTCTGGTCCATGGGATCACGAAGAGTCAGACACGACTAAGCGACTAAACAACAAAATCATGTTGAAACAAGTTTTAAGACCAAGCCCCCTTGAGCCCCAGTTAAGGTCTGAATTACCTTGGCAATAGACGGCAATACTCATTGCCTTTAGAAGATAGTATTTATGACATATAGAAGCAGGGGTGGGAAATATAAAAGGCATTCCATGGAGCAAAAGGTATTTGCTGCTCAGAAGAGGACAGCACGGAGCTCGTGTCCTTGAAAGCTATTTTAAGCCTGGGCTAAGTTGTTACATCTCTGGTGGGACAAAGGGGACAAACAGCAAAAAAAAAAATACAAATGAAGGAGAACGAAACCTGTTTAAGGATGGTGTTTCAAAGAGCATTTTAGCACCGACATAAAAGTGATTTATCTTTAGCCCAACAATAACGCTGGATGCAAATGTTACCTTTAAAAAGAAAAGAAAAAGAAAAAAGAGACTGTTGAGCAAGGAACATTCACACCATGACTGCTTCCAGTGCCAAACAGAGATTTTCTGGGGCGCTGGGTGCACTGATTCAGCACTCTGCCCCCAGCACTTCCCCCTGCTGATTCCTGCCAGTCCAAACAGTAGGAGACAAACAAGGTAAGTGGGGATTTCAGAGGCCAAAAGGGCAACTATGGGACTGAACTACCAAACCAGTGGGTACTGGTAACTCCTGCAACCATTACATCCCGTACTGGTAACTCCTGCAACCATTACATCCCAGCTTCTTTGTCATTTAGTATAGCAATGGAGCCTGGATAAGGCCCAAGAGATAAAAGCCAAACCTCGTTAGACTAGCCACCTTTTTGTATTTGTTAACAGTCCCACTTCTGTGCCCTTAACCATAGCTGGCAACACAGATATTTTAGCAGCCGAAGTTTTTCTGTTGCTTATCTCCTTGCCAGGAGAAGCTTTGGCTCCCAAATGTCAGTGTGTCAGGCTGCTGCTAAAGGCAGGGGAGCAAGGTCATTAAAAAGATGGCAACCTTCCCTGCCAGACCAGCCAAGCCGGGGGGGGGGTGCTGCTCATCTTCACCCCACTTGCAGGGCTGCCTGACTCTTTGCCTGCTTACTCAGAAGCAAGTCTCACTGTGTTCATAGCGCTTACTCGCAGCAAAGTTTTAAAGGAAAAAATTTCAAGCACCAGCAAATCTCTGTCACTTTCCCCCACGTACCTCTGATATTACAGGGACCTTCTCCTTTAACAGAAACAACAAGAATGTTTAGAAGAATATAAGTTCCTGGCTCCGACACAAATCTTCGGTTTCTGTCAGCTTCACTTGCTTGCAAGGTAGGATGGCAAGGTGCAAAGGAAGAAAGGGCTTTGGTATCTTCAAACACTTTGCAGAAGTGGGCGTTTTGGCAGAGGAAGAAAGCTATGTGTCTGCTCACGTTCCTTTGTGTATAGATTTACCAAACGTGCAGGAGCCCTGTTTCCTTTTGTATCTAGTAATCCTGATGAGAAAAGAGGGGTGGATGCTTTATGGAGGCACAGGGCAACACTTTCTTATTTCTCCTCAGGTGATGAAATGGGATGGGCCACCGCTGGACCCCACCCACCTCTGGCATGCAGACCCTCAGAAGGCCGTTCCTGAGGGAATTCAGCTCTCAGGCTGGAAAAACGTTCACTTGCCCCTGCTCTAAAGTGTTAGCAGAGCATTTGTTTATTTATTTATTTATCCATCCATCCATCCATCCATCCAGGGAGTTTCCAAATAATGTGACAGGCAGTTACAGTAAGCCAGCAAGAGTTGAGCTGCTAAATCGTCCCAGAGCACTTTGGATTTTCAGTCCCATAGTTGCCCTTTTGGCCTCTGAAATCCACACTTGCCTTGTTTGCTCCATAGTTAGCATTAGCCTGAGTGATAAAAGTAGCAGATCTTTGCGATCCTATCAAAACTAACATACAGAATAGACGGAAAACATGCTTTAATCCCATCTCTCTTGCCTTAAGCGTGATAACATGAAGTGTCTCGCTTTTGTAGGTGTTTTTGACAAGCATTTTTTGCTTTTAACATACCTTGAGGAATGTGATTTGAATGAATCCAAATTTAAGAGTGGCTGACCTAGTTTTATTGGCCCAGGGGATGGGGGATATTAGGTCAGGGGACAGAGCTAAAATGCTCCTCTTAAGCTTTTCAAAAGTTTATGATGATATCATAACAAAGAATCATGTGCATCTTAAAAAGCTGAACAAGTTTTATTATGGCAGTCAGAAGCTTTCATGGACCTAGGCCCACTTCATCAGGTACCTGAATTTATTAAACGCTGTCTGCAACACACTTTTTCAAGAGCATGATCTTGATAATTAGTTCTTGGCCTTTCCAGCACTTAACAGAGAACAATGGAGGGAGAGATACTTTTAAGAATGACTCAGACTACACTCAGATACTTTATAAAGCTAAAGAGCAGGGGGCCGGGGCGCTGGGGAGGATTAGGGGCTCAAACACCCCACTTGGTCTGCTAGTTCTCCTTGCTGATGCCACAACCACACACAAAGAGAAGGGAGTGGGGAGGGGAGAGGGAGGGAGGGAGGGAGGGGAGAGAGATTATGTGTGTGAGAGAGAAGCCTGTCTGTCTTCACTGTGTGACAGACTCTGTGTACGTGTGTGTGTGTGTGCGTGTGCGCGTGCGCGCTAAGTGTACATGATTGTGTCTTGCCCAGTCTCGCATATCTGGTCTCCTTTGCACCCTTGGCAAAGAGCTGCACTGGTACCTCCCCATCTTGCCTAGTTGCCCAGAGCAGTGGAGAGGGGCCAGGGGAGCATGCAGGTGGGTGGGTGAGCTCCTAGCCATGTTGAGCAAGAACGGAGAGGTTATATTTTTGCTCCCACCCACTCTGGGCCTGTGCCCTTTGGCAGGGTCTGACCTAGCCAACCCCCAGGTATGCCCTTGCCATTCTCACCCACTTTGGGTCCTTGCTCACTATTGGATTGCAGCTCTCAACAGCTTTCCACCCAAATAATGTGATTTTCAGCTCCAAAATAGGTTTCTCACCTCTGCAGGAAAATTAGGAGGAGGGAGGGAACCAATATTTTGAGGTGAACATTGAACATTTGATTCAGCGACAGAGTTCCCTTCTCTCAGACACTAACAGACATAGTTTTACTTCTGCATAAAGTTTTACTAGGCATAAATAGTACATATTTGTTTGTTTTCCATCTTTGGGGTCTGAAGCAGATTCCCACCTCTCCCACCAATTGAACTGGAACTCACCACTGCCATCAATTCAAGCGGATCCCACTTCTGTATACTGTATAACCACCATGGGTTATCTTATGGTTTTTGTGTGTTTTGTGTGTTTTTTGTGTTTGGGGTGTGTGGGTGTGTGAGGTAAAACCTTGATACTTGGAGACACAGGCAGAAGCTGAACATATAAGAAATATTTATTTCACAGAACAAAGTTGGTAAAACGAAAAGATGTGTCAGGTGAATTTTATCAGTTAACTTATTTATAATTATACTAAATTTAGTGGATGTTACAGTGCTATCTTTCGGGTCACAATGCAAAGCCTGCTTTAGGGTGGCTGTGTGGGGTTGTTTGTTTTAGGGAGAATGTTCTTCCTTTTGCCCCTCTGTGAAAGGGGCAGTACTGCATTTCACTGGAAATCTACATACACACTGAGCAACTTAGATAAGACACATCTTCTAAACCAGATAGTAAGTACCGTAAAGTCTGGGGAGAGCTACAGCAGTGTTTTTTCAGCCCAGGAGGGAAGTGGCAGTGACTTCAGTTCAGAGCAAGGTCACAGTGCATGCCATAAATTTCCCACACTTAGGGTTTTCTTCATGCCCTTCAGTTAACTTTTTTTAAATGGGAGGTTTGGCAGCAGTCAGATAAACATTAATGAATCTTTCTCTGCATAGCCCTTCCATTGTGCATAGTTCATGTGTTAATCCAAGTACACATCTATTTTAGAAAGGTTTTAGGCAGCTGACCAGGCCTTCCTACAGTGACCCAGAGTGGGAGATCAGTTTAGGACAGAACAAATGAACAAGGTCACCACCTTTTTCTTGGCAGGGCTCTGGGGCTGCTGGGGCAGACAGAAGTTCACCCAAGGCGGTTTCTCCAGGCATGAGAGTATACCTACTGAGGAAAGCACCATGGATTGGTTTTCTGCTTGCCACACGGCTGTTGAAGACACACAAGTCCTGCCTGAGTTGCTTATCAGTGTTAGCGAATATTTCATGGGTAGGGATGGCAGGTTGCAACCTGAAGATCCATGATGTGCCTTTAAATCTCCCCATGCAGTGAGAGCTGTGTCTTCCCCTATCCATTTCTCATCTAGTCCTGTTGCCTCCCTTCTTTGTCAGCTGTGCAGCACACCTGGATTCCTGCTTGTTACAGCAGGCAAGGGAGGAATCAGACAGAGAAATGGACTGAGAGGGGGAAATGGACAGGAGCAGAAGCTATAGCTGCCTTGTCTTCCACTTTAAAACTACAGCATGAACCTCCAGGTTGTTACTGTTGGGAAATAACTGCTGAATACCAATTAATCCTGAAGGCCCACTTGTGCAGGAAACTAAGAAAGAGAAAAATGGCTGACTGCCTGATTTCAAAAAAGCGTGGGGCTTGATTCACTCTCTAGTCAAAAGAGCCCCAGCAGTTTGAACAGATATACATGCAGTGTTTGCAAAGCATGGGAAAGATAGGTCTTAAGTGCTTACAATGTGCTCCTCTGCCTCTATTTCTCTTGGAATGAATAGAGTACAACCTTAAGTAAGCTTAAATGCTTTACTTACAGAGGTTTCACTCATGCATCGTTCAATGCTACAGCAGACACAACACAGGCAAGGTATTCTTGGTTACAAAATGCAGTTTCAAACACGCAGTCTGAGTCTGCAGCCCCAGCTTCAGACATCTGCTCAGTTACATGGTTCAAAGAGGAGATATGGACATGTACACCCTCCCTCCCTGAAGGTGAGGGGCGTGACCTAGCCTTGCCTTCTCTAACAATTTACAGCTCTGTAGTCCCTAACAGCTTAACCCCTTCATTTACTAACTAGCATAGATATACGTTGTTTGGTTTGACTGAAAATCTCCGACAACAACCTACCAATCCTACCCAAAGAACTTAGATTCTTAAGGTGGGAGAGCTATGCAGACCTAGGGTAAGATCTGCAAATTATATAAATGGCTCAGAGATCCATCTGTGAATGAAATACTGCTAATAAATGATCTTTCCCTGCCCCCTCACATACACACACACACACACACACACACACACCACATAAGCAGAGCATAGTGAAGGTAGATTTTTACAGGAGTGTCCAAAACTGCTGACCTAGCCTCACACTCCCAGAGTACAGTAGTGAGGACCCCCTGCTGCTCCCAGGCCAGCTAACCTCACAGTTCTCTCTCTTGCCTTCCAATTCAGTCTGCAAAACCACAATTATTTCTCTGCTCCTCCCACTAGCTGAAGGATGTTATTTTCCAAAGGGTTAGGGAAAGTGATTTCTACTCATTAACTTGCCTTCAGAGACCATCAACTGATTGTCTTTGATTATTATTATTATTTTTAATAATCAGTTTGTCTCCAATTATTAGCGAGCAATCAGCCTAACAATGAATGATCACACGGCACCCCTAAGATCATATCTATCTATAAGCTAGTTCAAAACACGTTATTCCACTCTCCCAGCAAGTATGACCAAGAAACAGAACTCAGAATATAACAGGGCAGAGAGCAGCTGCCTTTCTTCTTCACTGCTGAAGTCACCAAGGGCAGGAAGCAGATTTCACTTCTTTGTCAGTTGTGTCCCTCAGTAAACCCTTTTATTTCCTTCAGTATAAAGCAATGATTGTCATTCAGCCCAATGTGGGGGAAAGTCAAGCAATCAACTTTGAGCACATTGTTGCAGCTGCAGCCAAACCTACTCTCTGAAGCTGGCAGCGAGGGACCAGACCCTCATTGACAGCGATTTCACAGTGTGTGTGTGTGTGTGTGTGTGTGTGTGTACACCCACCCACCCACCAGCACCAGTGTAATATAGAAACCCTCCTTCCACACACCCTATCCATCATGATGCTGGGCATTTTACAAATATATGATATAAGAGGCCATGGAGGTACATGCAGCTGCAATCCTATACAGCAGGGGAGAGGAAATGCCAACTCATGGGCCTAATTAGGTCCACCAGGTCTCCCCATTTGGTCCACCAAGTCATTTTGGCCAAGCCACAGTCACCTGTCTATCACCAGGTGCCATATATATGTATTATGTGCAGGCTTCTGAAACTGATCAGCACAGAATTAGCTGGTTGCCAGGGCTTCAAAGGGTTTTTTCAGGGACCCTCAGAGACAACCAGCTGATTGTTAAGACTTCAAAGGACCACGCCACCTGACATCATTGTGATGGCAGGTGATTGGCATGTGGGTAGCCCCAGATGGCTCTCAAATTTGGCTCATAGAGATAAGGGTCTGGCCTACAGCTGGATCCAGTTCCACACCCCTACCTTTTGAGTTGACCTGCGTGTTGGACTTCAGTTCCCACCAACCAACATGGCAATAGGGTTAGGAAGATGGGAGCTGTCACCCAACAATATCTGGAGGGCCTCAGCTTCCCTGTCCTTGAGTTATAGTTAATCTAGCCGACAGCAATACTAAAGGATGGGGGAAGAAAGCTCAATAGTGGCATATTTCTGCTGCTCTTGGTCCATTCACTTCAATGAAACAAAATCAGTAAAAGCCACAACATTGGCCCTGAAAGCTGGCATGTTTCTTGGCACATGGCTTTCAGATGCTTATTGACATAAGAAGAGGAAGAAAACTCTCCCAAATTGATTGCAATTAATGCAATTAGTGCTTTACAGTTTTTCCTAGCCTTGTCTTTTTGCCTTAGAGACCTTCATTCACTGAAACATTTACGTGCATTCTTAATTACTTTTAGTAAGCCAGCTGCAAATAGTAGACGCTACTCTTTGCTACTCTTCACACTCTCCTGGTCCTGGGCTGGTGGTTCCCTATCCCTGCTCTACAGGAAAATAGAGTCATAGAATACCAATACCAATAGCTGGCCATAAGGACATGATGTTGTATGAAGATTGCAGGATTATTATTATTTTTGTCTCATCCCAGTATTGCAGCTAATTCATCATGTGACTTTGGGCACAAGATGCCCTTGATTATCTTTCGAGGGACTAGGAGAATGACAGTTTTCTAAGGAGGTTCTTTCTCAGAATATCCACGCTATTTCCACCTGTTCTTAACATCTGAAAAGTCCTTCAGTAGTGTAAGCACCATTGTGACTTAGAAGGCTGTGATTGAATCTCTTGTGCCTCAGCACTTCAAAGCAAAGTAGGTAACTAGTTTCTTCAACAACTTAAGCCATCTTTTTTTAAAAAAAGAATCTTTTGTCAAGCTGCAAACAAAACAAAATACTGTAATGAGTTTGCGGGGTGCCTGGACTCCCCTTTGAAATTCCTGTGCCCCCCTTTTCTAATTTATGGGTTCTACACACTGGATTTAGCATGTTAAAATACAAGCCAGGAGCTAGCCATGTGATGGCCCTCTAAAGATGAATCATTAGGTGACAAAGAGCGTTTTGCCAGAGGGCAAATGTGAGGGGCCCTTCCCTCAATTTAGAATTGGCTGGAAATTTATAATTTTATTAATTTAGTCAATTTAGAAATTTGTTAGAAAGACAAAAGCCCTTGAAGTGGAGTTTTAGAGCTGGAAGAACAGTTGATTTTAGTATTGCAATTTGGGGATTATGTGGGCTGGATGAAAAATAGCTGCTGTCAGAGGGCCATGACTGATTTTTGCTGGCGTCCAAGACTGTGGCCATGGAAGAAGCATGAATCTCTTGGAGTGTAATGCTGTAAGCCCCTGCATTGTAGGCTCAGGTTGCATATGTGTGTAAAGAAACCATAGATCATAAAGACACCACAGTCTCTGCTGTGCTTCATTGTCCAAAAAGAGACAGAGACCCGGAATAAGTGCCTGGAACCCCTGGAATCTCTCACTGCTTAGAAAGGACTGCCATACGTCTGGATTTTCCCGATGAATTTCCGAAAGGTGGTACCTTGTCCTGGATCCTGGCAAGTCAGTTGAAAAATCACATGTTTTTGGTGTTTTTGTAAAAACAACAATTTCAGTCATTTCCTTAAAAGTAAAGCTCAACGACTTTCAGGGTGCCCCGGTTTTTACTTTTTGAAATATGGCAATCCTAGCTTAGAGATTGGGATGGCGTGTATCAATATATAGGGCAATGATCTAGCAAGTCCCATTGATTTCATGCCATTTCAAATCATGGAAATTCCAAGTCCTAAACGAGGAATGGATTGTGAATGTAACGTAGAAAAGATGTGTTTCTTTTTTCAAAGACAACACATTCTAATGTTAAAAGTGTTTGCTTCTGAACAGTTTGTCGCATTCAGAAAAAAAACCCCAATTGTTTTGGAACTTCGTCCTGAGAGAAGGCTGAATGAACACTTTCCAATTCCACTTTTATTCACTTATCCATCAGCTGTCATGGTTGCTGCCTTCCTTCTCCAACTCCAGGAGACTAGAGACATCTAATGGAAAAGTTGGGCATTGCAAGCTGCATGTTTCCAATGAAGCACCAGTGTTCTGTATGAAACATTGGTTCCAATGTTGCGCCTTTTAGAGCTTTTTTTGTTGTTGCAAAAGACACTAAAAGCAGAGTTTGCGTTTCCTGCATCTCTAAAGTGAAAGCAAACCTATGCTGACTGCAATGTACACTGCATTTAAATATGGCATTCATCTGCTTTCTATTATTCGCTAACAATATTGTGCAGCGGCATAGCGTGGTTGCTAAGAGACTGAACTACAAATGAGGAACCCCCAGTTAAGATCTTGCCTTTGCCATGAGCAAACTAGGTGGCCTTAGGGAAGCCACGATTCTCTGCATCTCACCCTTCCCCCAGTAATATGGGAATAAAAGCACTGGCTTCTTTTTATAGGGTTGCTATAAAGATTACAGTAAGATAATATATTTGAAGTAGCTCCCTGAACACTCTAAAAGCGCTATAAAATGTATATTTATTATTACTATTACTATTATTTGCAAACAATGTATTCCAGATTCAGAAGTGTTTTTAGTGCCACTTATGAAAAGCGCCCCCTCAGGACCTCCAACCCCCCAGCATGTGAGTCAGGAATAATCTATGGCTGTGGCTGCATCTGAAATCATTGTTTTCCATTGAAAGCAACCTGTTTTGTAAATTGTGCTACAGACCACATATTAATTACCGGTACCTAATTCAGGGCACATACCCCACATGTCACTCTTTTGCCCCTATACATGCAGATATAAGAAATTCAGGAGGAGAGTGAAAGCCAGCAGGAGATTCCTGTTCTCATACAAGGTCCCTCAGAGTACTCTCATTTTAAGTCTTAGGGTTACATTGGTGTCAAAGCTGCATTCTTGACAGTTGACAAGCAGCAATTAGAGTTACTCTCAAGCTGTATAAATGTCAACATAGAAATAAAACCATGTCTGCTACCTGAGAACGGGGGGCGGGGGATGAGGATATCAAAGAAAAATTATGGGTTGAATCCAACGCTGGTCCTATTCAGATAAGTCCTCTTGAAATGGACATGGCTAATTTAGTCTAACTTAGGTGGATACAACCCATTTATTTTTTTTAAGGGACCCCTGACAATTAGGTCCAGTCGTGGCCGACTCTGGGGTTGCGGCGCTCATCTCGCTTTATTGGCCAAGGGAGCCGGCGTACAGCTTCCGGGTCATGTGGCCAGCATGACTAAGCTGCTTCTGGCGAACCAGAGCAGTGCACGGAAATGCCGTTTACCTTCCCACGGGAGTGGTGCCTATTTATCTACTTGCACTTTGATGTGCTTTCGAACTGCTAGGTTGGCAGGAGCAGCGACCAAGCAACAGGAGCTCACCCCATCGCGGGGATTCGAACCGCCAACCTTCTGATCGGCAAGTCCTAGGCTCTGTGGTTTAACCCACAGCACCACCCGCTTCCTGGATACAACCCATAGTCATATACAAACACAAATGTCTCATTTTCTGTTTTCACAGTTTTGTAAACTTCATTACTGAAGTCAAGTAAGGAACACATCTGCACAGACTGGGCTGTAGCCAACTAAATCAGGCTCAGAGTAGGCCCATTGAAGCTAATGGACAATGACTTAGTTGAAGACAACCCACTCTACTCATAGACAATGAGCTACTGAAGCCTGTGGCATGCAGCGAGAGAGAGGTTTCGTCTCCACAGGCCATATTGAGCGAGCTGGATCAAACTTGCTACAAAAACCGGTGCTACCGCTGTGTTTACTGTCCTGACAGAACCCCTGAGGATTTGCTCACCCAATGAGCTGAGAATAATAGCAGTTTTCAAGCTGGTTCTCAAAATTCTAGTGCCTCCTCAAGCCGCACAATATGAAGAGACTGAGCATGGGTGACACATTCTGAGGACTGACTGAAGCCTCTATAGGATCTCTGTTCAGGAAAACCAGGGAGATGCGGTTGCAGCCCTGCTCCCTGTGTGAGCAGAACAGAGTGCAGAGCTGCCTCGCATAAGAAGCAAGCGTTGCTTCTTCTCCTCCCATCAGGACATTTCTGTGCTTTCTGTGTCACTGCCATGTCAAACGCCCTGCCTCTAGGTGGGCCCACCCCCCTAAACCAGGTGCAGGGAGTCTTTTCCAGTACATGGGCAGCCTCCCAGAGGCCACATACCAGTGATAAGTGGAGGCTGAAACAAAGGATGGGGATCTTACGTTTGCATAGTAGTATTGTAGTGGTGTAATGGCTATAGTGCTGCACTAAAACCTTGAAGACCAGAGTTCAAATCCCGTCTTGGCCATGAAGCTCAGTGGGTGACCTTTGGCCTGTCACTGCCTCTCAGCCTAACTAAATGAGGAGTGGTAGAACTATGTATGCCACCTTGAACTCCTTGGAGAAAAAGGCAGGATAGCGTACCTTCCAAGTGCCCTGGAAAAATGGGGGATCTTGCTGGCCATTTTGGTGCCGTGATCTCATGCTCTTGGGCTGGGCTCTTGCCTGAGAAAAGTGCTTTTGGGGGTGAGAGCAAGACATGGATCACATGACTAACACGGGAGCGCATCCCAGAAGGCACATGTCACGGTTTTGGGTTGGAAAAAGTTGGATTATATGGGATAGAAATGCCGTAACAAATGACTAAACAAACAAATTTCAGTCCATTGATTCTATTCCAGAACCCCCATACACACACCTCTCCAGCCTTCAACAAGGAAAGCAAGAGGCATTGTCACAGTTGCAAAAGCACTTGAGGAGGATGCTGACCAGGGCCTGGGAGGGTTTTGGCCTGGGACAGAGGGTGTGCCCCAAGTAGGAGAAGGAGGCAACTATTGTGGAGACATTTTAGGATAAATAGAGAGGTTCAGAGGGCCACATTCAATCCCCAGGGCTGAGGATCAGGGTGGGGGCCAAGAGAAAGAAACTGCAGACTGTGCTTTCCTTCTCACTTTTACTACTATCTCCTTTCCTTCATCAAGCATAACTCCAGGTAGGAGGAGAAAGCAGCAGGGACCGGTGTGCACACAACATAAGAAGCTGTCAGGATGCTGTCAGAAGCTCCCGGCTAGTTGCCCAGGAGAGTATAAAGACAAGGAAAAGTTTCTTACCATGCTTTTTTATTTCAGTCTTTACACAGAGAGGCTATAGAACCCAGCGTCTTGTATAATGGTGTTGTCCACCTGCTGTCTCTCCCACTTCCTCATTCTCATCATCTCCTCTACGGGTGCTGCTACATGCCCTCTGTCTTTGAGCTCTTTGCTCTTCTACTTTTAAAGCTCGCCGGGTTCTGGGAGATGAAGGGTCTGGAGTAATAACATGTCAGCTGGGTGTTGTTCTGGCTCTCCCATGATTTCCCAGCTTTCTGCCTCATCTGCCTCTGAACTGCTACCTCCCTCAAACCCCTGTTGTAAATCTATATTCTCTTCCTCTTCCTCTTCCTCCTCCCTGGAAGGGTCAGGATGGGGAGGCGGTCTCCACCATTCCTCCTCTGCCAAGTCCCTACCAGAAGCAGTGCCAAAGCACATGGGAAACAGGGAATTGAAGACCCTCTATAATATATGTGCCAAAAATCATATGAGAAGGAAGGCTGGTAATTTTATGAACTTCAAACAGGGAAGAATCATATGCTGATCATTAATAGAAGTACAGTTTGGTTCAGTTTGGTCCATTTTAGAGTGAAACCCCAAAATTTAAATGCATCTGCCCAATTCTATATACTTTCTGTATACTTAGGAGCAAGATCCATTGTTATGGGTTACTCCCATGTAAACATACATAGAGTTGTAGCCGATATAAATTGCCCTAGGTTGTGAGACGGTGGGATAGAAATAATTTTTAAAACCACAAGAATGGCATTAATGGGCTGATAACACCCATGCAACCTCTTGCTCTCCACTGAAGAATTCTGGAAATTTTGAAATAATCCAGATGCTCCCTCCTTACACACAAACATTGATTGTGTCCCACTTCTGTATCAGCAAAGAAAGGAATTGGTTTCCTCTTGACCCTACCGTGAAGCAGAGTGAGGCAGCTGCCTCAGGCAGCAGATGCTGAGGGAGAGGGAGTAGACAGAGACCTGTGGGTGCCATGTGCCCTGGCTTGCACCCCCTAAGTCAGACTGTTCCCCTCAGGTGCAGTGGAGGCCACTATCCTCTTGCTAGCATCAAAGTAAAATGGGCAGTTTAGCAGGCTTTTGGGAGAGGTGCTATTTCATCCTTCACCTTAAGCATAGAAATGTCTTGGGCCTGCCATGCTAATAGGAAATTTAATTAGAGAGGCCAGAGACAGCCACCACATAGGCCTAGTTGACTCAGGGGGAAATGAATCAATTTGCAGCTAGACAGAAATGCATCAGTCAAAGCAGAATACACCATATGAGTAATGAGCTCTTAAACACACGAATGGTGGGGGAAAACCCCTCACCACTAAGCAGAGCACCAAGGACTAGAGCCGCACGGAAGTTTTGTGAAGTTTGCCACCTTCCAACGCGCCTCAGGCTCTGGTACTTATGAGTCAAAGAGATTCCAGTGAAGGATTCTTCCCTAGGAGGTTGCCTTGGGCTGTGTGTAGATGACAGCTTTTCAGAGTCTTGGCAGTTGTACAGTAAGGTGGGCATTGCCAAAGGTGCTCATATTCATAGTTTGCATCCTACGATGGTCACTAGTCAAAACAGTTTGGCTGGTTTTCATAACCCACCAATGTGCATCTTGAAAAAGCTAGAATTCTATTATTCTCCCCCTCTCTGTTTTATCATCACAAGAACCCTGTGAAATAGGTTAATTTGAGAGACAACAAGCCCAAGGTCACCTAGTGAGGTTTCTGGCTGAGGGGGGGGGGGGTTGAACTCTGCTCTCCTAGGTTCTAGTCCAACATTCTAACCAGTACACCAAACAGGATTTCAATACAATAGCCCTTTCCTCAGCAATTGGTATTCAGAGGCATGCTGTCTCTGATCCTGGAGGTAGCCTGCATCTGTCATGACTTGGGATAGTCAATGTTGGGATAGTCTTATCCTCCATCAGTTTGTCTAATCCCCTTTTAAAGTCATCTATGGAGCCAGCATTTGTCCACAAACATCTTCCGGGTCATGTGGCCAGCGTGACTAAACTACTTCTGGTGAAGCCAGAGCAGTGCACGGAAACGCTGTTTACCTTCCCGCTGGAGCGGTACCTACTTATCTACTTGCACTTTGATGTGCTTTGGAACAGCTAGGTGGGCAGGAGCAGAGACCGAGCAACGGGAGCTCACCCTGTCACGGGGATTCGAACCGCCGACCTTCTGATCAGCAAGCCCTAGGCTCTGTGGTTTAGACCTATAGAGCGAGATGAGCGTGCAACCCCAGAGTCATCCGCAACTGGACCTAACGGTCAGGGGTACCTTTACCTTTACCTATGTTACTATAGGTGCCATGTCTAGGGGGCCCTGGGTGCCAGGACACCTACAATGCGGGGCTCTGACGTGACTTCCGGTTTTTACTGGAAGTCGCATTGGAGCCTTGACGCAACCTCCCAGACAACATCGGAGGCCCTGCCAGGCCTCCAAACAAAACTCCCAGTAGAAACCAGAAGTCACGTCGGAGGTCTCGCGAGGCCTTAGACGTGACCTCCGAGACCCTGTATGGTCTCAGAAGCGACGTCCGAGGCCCTGCCAGGTCTCAGAACACAACTTCTGGTAGAAACTGGAAGTTGCGTCGGAGGTTTTGTGAGGCCTTGGACATAATTTCCATGACCCCACGAGGCCTCAGAAGTGCCTCTGCTGCAACATGACATCATGACATCACATTGCATCACACCTGCTACTGGGCACCCATAACCTGGGGCCCAAGTCAGCACCCCTGTATGTTACAGACTGTGAGCACATCTTGTGGAAGCCAATTCCATACTTAAACTATGTGCTGTGTGATATACTTCCTTCCGTCTGTCCTGAATCTCCCACTGTTCATTGGGTTCTTATTATACTTGGTTGGCATCTGTCTGTCTCGGGAGGCAGTGGAAAAGTGTGCCTTTGTGGGTGAAGTTAAACCATTGGAGACTTACAGTGACTGCTGTGGCTGCAGAGGCTGACTGGGAAGAGACATCTTTTATTGCAGCTGTGGAAGAGGAAGGTATCCGGTTTTGCTGCTACAGGTGTTCCTTCTCTCTGTGCTCCTCCCAGTGGTCATTCCTCCTCTGGTCCCTGCTGTGGATACATGACCTGACTGACCGACTCGACACAGCAGTACGTTTCCGAGCACAATTCAAAGTGCTGGTGTTGACCTTTAAAGCCCTAAACGGCCTCGGCCCAGTATACCTGAAGGAGCGTCTCCACCCCCATCGTTCTGCCCGGACGCTGAGGTCCAGCACCGAGGGCCTTCTGGCGGTTCCCTCATTGCGAGAAGCAAAGCTACAGGGAACCAGGCAGAGGGCCTTTTCGGTAGTGGCGCCCGCCCTGTGGAACACCCTCCCATCAGATGTCAAAACGATAAACAACTACCTGACATTCAGAAGACATCTTAAGGCAGCCCTGTTCAGGGAAGTTTTTAATGTATGATATTTTAGTGTTTTTTTGGTTTCTGTGGAAGCCGCCCAGAGTGGCTGGGGAAGCCCAGCCAGATGGGCGGGGTACAAATAATAAATTATTATTATTATTATTATTATTATTATTATTATTATTATTATTATTATTATTATTATATTGCCAGCCTTCACGTCACCTTTGCAGGTACCTTTGTAATGCAGCGGGAGAAATGCCGCTCTCTAGCCACACTGTAGGTAATTATAAATGCTAGCCTGTCCACCCCTTTCTTGAATATTTTTAAACACTAACATGCCCCCAAAATATTGTAATCTTTCCCTAAAGGGGATTTTCTTTAGCTCCCCAAACATTTTGGCCACCCTTTTTCTGCACCTTCTCCAACTCTACAATACGCACCTGTATGTGTGACACTGACTATACCTACATTTCTTCTCTGCAAAAATAAAAACAAAAGAATAACCAGAATGCTCTGCAATTATTCAGGACAGGCTGCAGGGTGAGAAAATCCACGTCCAAATTTATTGTTCCTGCTGCCAAGTAAGGAAAGAACAACACTTGAGAATTAAATTTTAAATGCAGCTCAGGTTGGTCGAGGCTCAGCCATCCTGGAAGTCACATGTACTAAACTCCTGAGGCCCACACAGGACCCTGTGTACAATTCAAGGGACAGTCAGATCTCTAATCTCAAAATTTATGTAACAGGGGTCTGATGCGGGGGGGGGGGGTGATATCAACCATCATTTTAACATGAAGCCTGTTGAGATTTATTTATTTATTTTCACCTTCATAATCTGTAGCTGATTTATGTTTAATCCCAACACCAATCTGGTTTGTTTGCAACTCATTATGCCATGCAATGTAAATATAATTGCCATAATATTTTTATATACATGCACCAAAGGAGCATGCTTGATATCAGCAAAACATCCTATTCTGGTCAGTCAGAAACAACTGGTCAAGTAAGAAATAAAGCATCTCTTCTTGTGGAGGGTTATCTTTTGAAGAGCTGGCTGTCACTGTTTATCTTCTGCACCTGGGCTTGGAACAAAGATGTATCTCAGGAAGCAGCCGAGTTGTCAGCGTCTAGATTCCAGTGGAACAAAGGGCTAGATTCATTAACAAAGGAAATGTTTCTCCCCCATAATGCTCCCCAGAGCCCCGATTCACTTTGGCCCAACAAAAAGCGAATTGTAATTGGGTTTAGCAGCCCGCTGTGGACTCTAAACTAGATCAGCATTTCGTTAACTTGCGACGACAGCTCCTTGTATGAATCTGTCTTCCTAAGGATCAGAGGAAGAGGTGTGCCTGGAATGTTGGACAAGCGTGTTTGTTTACAACAGTTTCTGAGAAGAGAGTGAACATTTCAAGATAGTTGCTGTGGGCTTAGTCTGTAGCCAGTTGGCTTGTACTTAGGGCACCTTAGAGGCTAAAGGGTAGTGCAGGGAGTTGCCTGTTGGTTGACGGCCTGTTCTTTGGTTCCCACTGGGGTGAAGAATGGCTCGTTTTATATGGCAACCCTCTCAAAGAGCTCTGAACAGAGGTGTGCAAAGTAGCAGGTGCTGCTCATGGTATCTATTTCACCAGGAAGCAGCTGCCACAGGCACCAGAAAGAGAGAGTGTTGCCCTCTGAAGCATTACAGTGGTACCCTGGTTTAAGAACAGCTTATTTTATAAACAACTTGGATTAAGAACGCTGCAAACCCGGAAGTAGGTGTTTTGGTTTGTGAACTTTGCCTTGGAAGCAGAACATGTTCCGCTTCCTGTTGAGTGTAAATTGAGTCCCCCGCTGCTATGGGAAAGCACGCCTTGGTTTAAGAACGCTTTGGTTTAAGAACAGGCTTCCAGAAAGGATTAAGTTTGTAAACCAAGGTACTACTGTACAGCTTTTCTGTTGGAGACCATGCCCTGCTGGTGTTTTTAAATTCTGCCTACCAACAATCCAGTCATATGATCAAATTTGGCATGCCGGACAATGTGGGTCAGGTGGATCTGTGTAAGGCTTGTCGGATAGCAAAGCAACCCCAATATTCATTCTTTGCCATGTGCTCATTTGGCCATTGGTACAGGATTTCGTAGTGAGAATGCCAGTGGAAGATAGGCATTCAGGTCATACTGCACCTGTTCTGTGATAGTTACATGGGCTTCCTGTTTTTCTCGAGGTCCATTCCAATTCAGAGTGCTGGCTTTGGACTTTAAATTTGGAGAGGTGGCTGCATCATCTGCCCTCAGACCATGCCTTGGAACACACAGGGATTGTTGCCTTAAGAACAGAGAAAAACAGGAAGGTTCCAATGAACGTAAGTGCTTTTAACCACCACAGTTTGTACAAGCATTTGACAAATGGATTAAGTCTTTAAAGTCATAACATACTACCTAAAGACATGCCTCGATGACATGAATGTATAATACACCAGGTCTGAAGTAGCCAATTACATCCAGACATTTCTATGTAGTTGCGCCATAACAAGGTAACATTATTTCAGTGCACACCGATCATTTTTAGTTTTAAAAAGCTGTTTCTTGGTCTGTTAACTTGCGCTTTTCAGAGTAACATAGCTTTCCACTGTAATTTCGTTAATGCAATGCAAAAATAGAAGGGACTTTTATTTTCATTTTTCAAGGAAAATTATTCCATGGCAATAGCCATGCATGAAATATTTCAGAGTGGGGTTTTTTTTATAAAAGGAATGATGTTATCAGTGAGCGAGTACAATACATATTGATTTACAATATGATTGTTCAAAGAAAATTGCTTTTATCAACTTTCGGTTTTATACTTTCTATTAACTTTGTATTTTTCCTGCTTCTGCTTGATGGTTGTTTTATAGTTGGCTAATTTTAATGGTCATCATCTGAATGTTGTGGGGAAGGAGTTTTTTCAAATAATTGTTTAGGAATTAGTGCATGATCACTTTTAGTGTTTTCTTCTGTTTTAATATTTTATATAATTTTTATATTGCAATGCACTGTGGTTTTTCAGCTGTAAGTTGCCTTGGCATTCCTTTGGAATAAAGTGGTTAGCAAATGAAATTAATAATAAAAAATAATATTGTTGCAATTAATTCAATCATATTTAGAATTTCAGTCGTATATCATATATGAAATTTTACAAGCCCAAGCTCCCTTGCAAATTAGAAAAGTTGGAAAACATATATTCACATTCTGGGCTAAGCCACTGAATTAAATATTTCCATTAAGCGTTTATACCACTTTAGACTGTTGAAAGGACTTCAACATTCTTAGCTCTTTTCTTCTTACCATGCCACCATGAGGAAGCTTAGGATGAAGACTTGACTGAGGACATCTAATGGACTCCATGGCTAAGCAAAAAAGTTAGCAGTAAATCTTATAGGTTCACCCAGTGCTTTTTTTCTGGGGGGACGCAGGGGTACACATACCCCTAAACATTTTGTGAATCTAAGTTTGACCTCATTGAGGGGCAGTATTTCAATATGAGTAGGAAAATGAAAGTACCCCTAAACATTTTTTTAAGGAAAAAAAAGCACTGGGTTCACCACTGACAGAATTTATACAAAGTACCGAGAGAGAAAACTAAAAACACTTGAGAAGTGTGATTTCTTCTTTTCCCCAACTAATCATATTGTTTGTGTCCTTTTTATTGTTCCCCTTTCCACCACCAAATTGTTTCTCAATTTGCAGAAAATGAGAAATCTGCAGCAACAAGGAAGTAGTGACACAAGTTGGGAGTGTGCATCAATGAAGCTATCACTAAATCCCCAACAACAACAATAGCAGTTGGAATTTGTCCTGGCTGAGCAAAGATGTCTTGAATCGCCCTTTATATAGCCTGTTTAGAATAGATTCATGAAGAGGCACACTGGCTTGTCAGAGAGCAAGGATGAGGACTCCAACTCCCAACCAGCAGTCAGGCATGATGGGGAGTTGCAGGCCAACGACATCTGAAGGGCTGTAGGATCTACACCCTGATCATAAACTCACAAGGGTGAAAAGGCAGCAAAGGATCTCAATGGTAAAATGAACCATATGAACAGCTCCTGTGCATTTTAAGTACAAGACAGTGACTAAGCAACTACAGACTTCAAGGAAGGAATGGCAACCATATTGGTCAGGGATGGCAAACTTCAGGTCTGGGGACCCATTGTGGCCCTTTATGCCTTTCTGTTAGGCCCTCAGGACTCTCCCCAGCTATGCACACATACCTCGGGCCACATCAGTCTTGCTCTGCATCCTCCTTGGGGTGTTTTTGTCTGACCTAAATGTATCCATGAACTCTGATCATGCTTTTTGGATACCTGAATGGGGCAGAGAGAGGCAGCGGCAGAGCAAGCCGATTGGGGGCCTGGGGCGGCCCGTGTGCCCTGCGGGGGCGGGGCAAGCTGGGACAGGATGCTCCGCAGGGTTTCCGAGGAGTCTGCCTGCCTCCTCCCACTCAACCGCCCTACAGCTGAGGGGGAGGAGCAGGCTGACCGTTTGGGCAGCGGGGAGCCTGCGTGCATTTGAGCCACTGCGTCTCTCCCAGGAGAGATGCGTGGCTCAGGCGCACTGCAGGCCCTGCAGTGAGTGCCACCTGGCATTTTGTCACCCCCTCAGTGGTGACACCCGGGGTGGCCTGCCCCCCTTCCTCCGCCCCTGTAGAGAGGCATTTGTGAATGCTCAAAGCCTTTTGCTTTTATTGTAGAAAGCCACATCCAAGCTTAATTTGAGAGGGTTCACCCTCTAGAAGAAGGGAAACCCAGCCAGATGGGTCGGTAGAAATAAATTATTATTATTATTATTATTATTATTATTATTATTATTATTATTATTGAAGATATGAAGTTATTATAAAAAGACTGGCTTTGTGACTGTTTGGGGTGCACTTCCCTCAACCCTACAAAACTGCAGCCCCTCCCCAGATTTCTGGGATTAGCAACAAGTCTTGGTCAGAAAGAAAACTCCCTAGATCTGACCTGAGTTCCAGCATCTTTCTTATTTCCCATCCCATTTTAGGAATGGATACAGCTGCCAATTTTTGCTCTCCGAGTTTCTCATTTTTCTAATATTAAATTCAGCTCTCCACACTTCTGCAGCAATTTATTTGGGGGGGGGATTAAACCCTCATGAAAATGCATGAAAATTCTTTTATCGTTTTAGTGTGAATAATACAGTAAACACATTTTTGCATGCTATTTTGACCAATGTACACCTTTTTGCAAGCAATTTACCCTAATATAGTGCTTTTTGTATATTTTCATGAATACATTCATTCTGATGCACACGTTTACCTAATACATGCATTTTTGCAAGCCTTGTTTGGTTGGCATCCCAAGCACATCCCAACATTCAGATAGTTGTGAATTTCAAATGATGGTTGTGTTTCCATTCTCATCTTGTTTTGGAAAGCGAAAATTTGATACATCTGCCTTTAAATGAGAACTGAACCAAGTTTCTTCCCATCTTGAGTCTGTGCTATGCAAAGTTACAAACAACCTGACTTTCATATCTTGAAAATATGCCAGGGTGCAAATTTAAGCCACAGCACAGGCTGCAGGTAGGACAAGGTATTCTTTGGATTTAAAAGTCTCCTGCTAGCCCCTCAGAGTCCCATTGTGGCAGCCTGGCTGTCCTATTCCAGCACAGACCCTCCCAATCATGTCAGGCTCACTGGCCCTCTGATGCTTTTCCTGGGCTTGGAATAAAAACAAAAGTAGAAGAAACTCCCTCCCTCTCTTCTTTAGACCCCAATTACTTTCTCAAACTGCTGAAGAAAATTAAAGCAGTGGCTAGAAAGCAAGAAGAGAGTTTTATAGCATGGAAAAGCCCTGAGCAGGGACTATTTCAGTGTTATTCCAACCAAAGTGTATGGGGGAGGAAGGGGGAGAGATTGACAATGAAAACAAACAAGGCAAGCATTACATATTTCCCTAGGCTTCGAAGCAGAGGAGAAGCCTACCAACTGGCTCCCACACACATGCAATTCCATAAAGCGCTCTTTCTTGTAGGATGGCCAGGAGGACTGGCTCCTGTTAATTGCGCGTCATCATTACACTGCAAGAGCTCACTGAGATGGGAAGTTTGATTATTGGTTTTTAATTCTGATGCAGTTTTTCATCCTGATGGCTCTTTTGCCTGACACTAAATTACCTTGCTGCAAATTAAATACAATAAAATGGCTAATAAGCCCATTGGAATATGCTGACAGTGTGATATCTGGTTGCTGGAGAACACTGTCCCCCTCCAGTGCTTCTTTACACTAAACCTGCATGATGTCCAAATCAATCCAGACGCCTATCCCATTCCTTAAAAAATAGAAAAGTCTTGCGCATGCAAGAGCGCGCACACACACACACAGCAACCAGATCATCCACCATTCATGCACAACCACTCCATACAGACTTTGTGTCCGTGACACAGAAAATCCATATTTACAAACTTGTATACTGATTTTTGATCAGCTTGCTTTGTCACTGTTCCCCTAAAGAACCCTAAGAATTCTTGTTTGGAAAAGTTGCTGATGTGAGTGTTCTCTGTGAGAGTTTTCTTTACACTTCATCAAACTAATTGAAATGGAGAGGAAAACTACCCCACGCAGGCCAATGAGGCCTGAGCATCCTTAGTGAGTATGCAACACTGACTGACAAGGAGGGAGAATGGGCAAATGCATCCGTTTCTCCCAGCTTCTCATTTTTCCAATGATAAAATCAGTTCTCAGCATTGCTATATATATTTATTTATTTTTAAAGTGCTCGTGGAAATTCATCAGCATTTTTGTATGGATTTCTTCTATGGTACACATGTTTATATGCAATTTTGCCTAATACTGTATACACATTTTTGCACATTTCTCTATTATAATTCATTTTCTATAGTATCTATATTTCTATATTTTCTACATTTTGATATTATCTTCACTAATATATGCATACTTTACCATAGTGTATTTTTTTGTACATATTACTTCACTGGCGAACTGCACTGCAAAATTTGGATAAGCGCAAATTTCAAAAGATGTTATGTTTTGGTTTGTATATTGTTTCAGAATAAATAATAGTAATAGTAATAATGCTGGTGAAAGAACAATATATACACTGCACTTGAGGGGAGCAGGCAGACTTAGGGATGTCAGGGCAAGCCATATGGCACTCACAGATCTGTCCCCTCCCTGAACCTCAACATTTGTTGCCTGAGGCTGCTGCCTCACTTTGTCTCATGATAGGGCCAGCCTTGATTCACATGTTTCAAGACTAGGCCCTAGCCTTGAAATAAATTGTTTTTAATCTCCCATAGTTTTGTATCTCTTAGCCACAAATAAGAACCGTTTTGTAAAATGACCTTCAGAAGATATCCCTATAATTGTTGCCTCCTCTGCTTTTTAGTCACACATATTGACTGTGGGCTAACAACACTTAGCAATTTCTTAGCTATTGAAAAAGATAATGAACTTGGAGTGTAAAAACGGGGCCTTCAGCTTAACTCAGGAAACAGGGAGTCTCAGTGGTAACAGGGGGACTGCAATATGTGCCTTTTTCCCTTCTGTCAAGACAAGCTAATTGGAAAACAATCATTTTTGTATTGGCAAAGAGTCCCTATCTGCAACAGCCAGAGATATAATCCTCTTATGTAACAGGTCAAATAATAATATATCTTCAAGGTGCTTTTAACTTCATTTGTAAAATTCCCCTTCACAAATGACATTTTAATTGCATTATTAGATGCAGGTCTTAGGAACTTAAGTCCAAACCACATGTCATTAATATTCCTAAAATAACTGAGAATAGGAGAATGGCAGTCCTAACAAATATTTTGTTGAGCATCTTTGCTGTGCAAATGGCAATATTTTCAATGTTAGTCTAAACAACAGGGTAAGAAAAACTACTCAGAGAAGCCACTGATGCAGTTGTTTATACACTGTGGCCACAGTCCATTTTTTGGTTAAGAATACTTAGACCCACTGAAATTAGTGGAGTTAAAGTTGCAGCCCCAAGGACCCTTACTGGAAAGAAAAATTCACTGAACACAATAGGACTTACTTCGGAGGCACCGTGAAAAACTGTAAATATGAGTAACTCTGTGCTGGATTTGTGTGGCCTGTGTGTTTTGACTTTTTTTGTAAGCTATTACTGGTGCTCAGATTTACCCAACTCTTGCGTATCCAAATATACACAGGTGCCAGTGGGGAATTTCCCCCCAAAGCAAATACCAGATTTAGAAGTCTAATTTCCCTCAGGACTCCAGCCGGTTGAATCCCCCCTCCACACCTGCTCTGATCCCATGAATTATCAGCCACCCAATGTTGATGCAATATACTGGTACTTCTAAAAATCCAGTACCCCACAGTAGTTGGGCCCTGAGCCACTCCCATTATATGGAATGATGCCGACAATAGGATGGTAATTTTTGCTTTATCCCAATTTTGCAGCTGATTTCATGTGAGCTTCTTGCACTTTGGATATGGCAGCAGTCCTTCTGAAGATATATTGCTAATCCGCTCTGTCCTGAACCTCATGAGCTGTGAACGACTTAAAAAGGAAAATTGTGGGATCATCTGGAGATCGCACTCAATTGCGCTGGCTCATGTTGCTAACTGAAAACAGTTTACAAACTTGTGAAATTTCTTAATTTTTCTAAAACTGTTCTTGTGAGGAACTTTTGGCTAGCATAAAGTGTTAGCTAGTGGCTGACCTAAACTGCAGCAGTTCAGATGCAGTTTCTAGCTCAAGTGATAGTTTGTTTCAGGCAGAGCTTTGTAATTATTACTTGAAAATGTTGTTTTCTGCTATTAATGGCTGTGTTTTGCCATATGCCCCACTATTTGCTGCCAGCCATTATTCATAGATAGAACCTGGAAATAAATCTTGTCAAGTACAGTGTAGTTGGCAGGACAAGCTGGGAGCACCAGAGGAAGCCAGTTTAACAGAAGGACTTGGCTTCAAGTCAGTCTCTGCTCTAGCCCTAAGAAGTACTGTTCCAGCGCAAAAAGTGCTTAGGATATGAGCATCCATGCTGTAATATGCAGAGGCTTTGTTTTTACATTTCATATCTATAATCCAGAGCCCTGGAAATGTTTTTAAAGTTGAAGGGGAACATAATGACTGTTGCCTACATATCACGTGCATTTTTACATCTTTATTTAATAAGCGACTAACAAAACTATAAGCCATTGTGTTCAATATTTTTAATAATATTTTTATTTCCTTTTCTGTTATATCTTCCATCAATGCGTACTCTGTTACATTCGTGCTTAAAACAAAAATAAAGGCGATATCCTATATATAAAACATGAGCATACACAGTGGTACCTCGGGTTAAGAACTTAATTTGTTCTGGAGGTCCGTTCTTAACCTGAAACTGTTCTTAACCTGAGGTACCACTTTAGCTAATGGGATCTCCCGCTGCCGCCGCCATGCGATTTCTGTTCTCATCCTGAAGCAAAGTTCTTAACCCGAGGTACTATTTCTGGGTTAGCGGAGTCTGTAACCCGAAGTGTCTGTAACCTGAAGGGTCTGTAACCTGAGGTACCACTGTAATAATAATGGTAACATATCTACATTCCTCCAAGTTGTTTAATTCCTATATGTCTTTACTTTTACTTCCCTTCTACTCTTTTCATGATTTCCTATCTCTTATCCTTTTTAACTGTGTTTTCTTATTCTTCTACATTATTCTCATTACCTTACATAGTCTCATGTTGTAACATATACTGCTGAGTGTTTGTTCAACCTGTTATGATAATTTTCTTGTTATAATATTTTTCCATATAATATCCAGTCCTCTTTCAGTCTCTTATCATCTTTATCTCTTAATCTATTTGTCATACTGGCTAGTTCTATAACTTTCAATATTGTCAACATGAGTTTAGCATAATCTTATGTACACTGAAATAACTAGTAATTCTTCATGATGATAATTGTAGAACATTTAGAGAGCATCACTTGGCTTTGACTTCATCAATGGTCTTTTCTTCTTTTTTTACAGATCAGCTATGGGGTGAGGTCACACAGCCCCACCCCCAGCAACTAGGGTAGTGCTACCTTGTTGCATCCCAACTTTTGGAGCCTATGGGTGCCTTCCCAGTCATTGATTTGCAGGAGGGATTCAAGCACACACCAGAATTTTGGGTTTGCACATTTAAAGTGGATTAAAGGGCTCTATAAGGCTAGCCAATAAATCCACTTTTATAACTGTTTTGTACTGCTTTTTTAAATGGTGTTTTATTGTATACATATTGTTGCACACCTTCCTGACATTTCATTATACATATATATATATATATATATATATATATATATATACACACACACACATTTATATACATTTCAGTATATAAGTATTTTTATAATTAAGGACCATATTTTTCTGTTTATAAGACGCCCCCATGTATAAGATGCCCCCTATTTTTTGAGCCCCAAATTAAGAAATAAATAATTGCAACATTCCATGTATAAGATGACCCCCAATTTTAAACTTTAAAAATTTGGGGGAAAGTATAGTCCTATACATGGAAAAATACAGTAATTCAAGAATAAGACTTTCTGGCGTTTGGAAAGCAATGGAGGAATGTGTGGGCAATGTGTGGGACGATTGAATGACTAACGGCAAGGTATGTAAACACCCCACAAGCAAATCAGGAAAGAATGCAGCATGAAAGCTCCCTGCCATATACTTTCCCCACAAACAAATCCGAATGAATGCTCAATAAACAGGTGATCTGGATGGGCTTTCTGTCTGTAACTCAAATGCAAAACCTGCCTAGCATGTACGCCTGATTCTTAAATGAATCTGCTTGCTTTGTGTTTTGGAAGTGAAGGTTTCTAGCCAAAAAAATCTATATTTTCAGGCTCAAACTGTTAGTGAACACACATTTGCTGTGGAAAATGGCAGTTGCACATCTGGTTTCCCCTTAACACTTCATTAGGAAAGCATGATGTGAGGTCACTACATTCTGCGTTTCCTGCTCTCCCCTCTGCTCCAGTGGTAGCCAGAGCAGGGAAATGTGTGACAGGAGCCTTGCTTTGACCCCCCCCCCAAAAAAAATCCTACATGAGGCAGATTGCAGGGCTTCAAACCAGCCGTTCCACCATCTGCACCACAGCCATTCTCACATATCCACACTTGTTATCTCTGCATGCAGTGGCGTAGCGTGGGTTGTCAGCACCCGGGGCAAGGCAAGTAATTTGCGCCCCCTAACCCGTGGATTTGCGCCCCCTAACCCTAACCCCCAGATGTTGCGCCCGGTGCGGCCGGCCCCCCCTGCACCCCCCACACTACGCCACTGTCTGCATGTGGCTGTCATGTGAAAGGGCTCTACATGTGTACTGATGTATGCACATCTGGCTCCCCTACGCAAGGGATATCTTGATGTGCAGACTGCAGAGGCCCTCCACATGCCAACCAAACATGTAGGTGATGGGAGGGAGTCTGCTGCTACTAGGGTCAATGGTGGGGCTGGCCTATGTGGCCCCACACCCCTCACACAGCCTTTCAACAGGTGTGTGGGGCTGTGAGAACTCCCCTCTTGTGATGCTTCCCTAACTAGACGTTGAAGAGGGAGGAAAGGAAACCAAGTGCATGCTGGTCTTTTTATGCGGCAAACACGTTTGCTGTACATTTAGAGCACATGGCTTTCCTCCAATGAAACCTGGGAGCTGTAGTTTGTTGAGGGAGTTGGTAATGGCGGTTCAATGACAGTTTCCACTAGAATTCTTTGGGCGAAGCCAGATACTTTAAATGTGCTTTATATATGATATGGATGTGACCTTAGCATCTTACTGTATCTTTTGTGTTATGTAAGTGCAGCCCCTTCCCTATTTGTTTTTCAGGGCTTTGTGTCCAGATGGCCTGTTGTGAAAGAAGGAAGCAGGAGAAGGGAAAACGGGAGGGAAAGGGAAAAGGAGGCAGAAACTGTAGGAAACAAAAGGTGAAGAAGAAGAAGAAGAAGAAGAAAGATTGTTTCCATCCTTCTTCTATGAACAAGATACAAAATACCATTAATTTCCAGGAAATGTGATCCTGTGAGCTGTGTGTTTTGATCAGATATTCCAAGGTTCACATCTCTAATCAGAATAGAACTAAAAATCATATAATAAACCAGAGAGGGAAAGTGAGAAACTGAGAAAAAACCAAAATTGACATCCTCTAATTCTCAGTGGCTTTGGGTGTCTCTTTCAGTCTTGGTTGATTGCCAGTCATCTGCCTACCTCACAGGGATGTTCTTTTTGTTTTTGGTTTTTGTTAATCCATACATTTCAAGCAGGACCTGTGCTTCAGAATAAAAGGTGACTCAGAGTTTGATTTGCATCCAGAATGAAAATTTGTTTGCCCAGAATCAGCCCAGTGAAATTTCAAGCAGCTGAGATATTAAATGCACCAAAACAGAATACATAATGGAAATGCTGGCAGGTTTTTAATTATTGCTGTATGTGTTGGGCAGTAATATAATTTCAGAGGGAGAGTGATGCAATCTTTGCCGATGAAATGCCCTTTCTTGTCCTCCCATCTCTCACACACACACTCTCCCTTTTTTAAAAAAAGCATTTTTATTTAAGCAGCAACTAAAAGAGAGCTCATACTCTCTGAGTCCCTATTCCAAATACTATGATTTAAAACCCAGGATTCTATGCACATTGTGGATTTAATACAATTCTTGTTTAAGCCTATTGGTGTTTCCCATTAACTGCAATATGAGCTGGAGTGCATTCCATTTATATTTATATTTTAACATTGGGGGACATTGTTGATTCTGCAGTCACTAGATCTTGCCCATGTAACTGGGAAAAGGAATCCTCATTAGGAAGAGCAAGGCTGAAGCAATGCTGCAGGCTTCCCTACAGCGCCGCTTTTGATAGAGCCAGCTGCTGTCCCAGCAGAGGATCCTTCTAAGCAGGACGCAGATGCTCCCATTTTACATGGCCAGATGCTCTGGAGACAGATACCAGGCGCAATATTTCCATCCAAAATGAAACAGTGCAAAGTTCCAAAAGCTGAATGTAAACTCCTGGTTATCAGTGGCATGACTGATATATATAGATATAGATATATATAGATATATCACCCTAGTCTTTATTTAGCAAGTGTGATGATAAGGAAGATAATTGTTCATGGTACGGTAATTTCTGCCAGTCCATTGTTTTTGTGCAGGAGTAGCTCAGCAACGGAAGTTAAACTGGACCTGCAAAATGGCCGATTGCACCATCTCTGGGGCACAGAAAACAAGGAGCTTGTCAAAGGCACATATTTAATTGGACTCATGGCTGGCAGACTGACATGTCAGCACTTGCTCCAGGCAGCTCTTCTTTTGCAGGAAATGTGCTACCTATGTTTGCCATTATACTGCTACACGCCACCCCAGTCTCTGAGCGGTGCGCAATTGCAGGGGTTCCAGGCACTTACCCAGGGTCCATGTTTCCTTTTGAAAATGAGCCACAATGGAGACTGTGGCGTCTTTATGATATATGACTTATTTATAGATATATACAACCTGAGCCTATGATGGAAGGGTTCACAGCATAATCACCCCAAGAGGGTCCTGCTTCTCTCATCATGCCGCCTTTTGGATCCAAACAGACATTGAGCATCATGCTCTGCCTCTTTCCCTCTGGTTCACATCACAGCAACTCTAAACTAAGCTTCTGGCTCTCATTGCTTCCAACTCCCTTCTCTAAACTCTGGCTTCATCCACTGAGAGAGCCACCCCTATCACTTTTTTAAAACAGCAGCAGCAGCAGCATATAAGTCAAAATAAGCCCTCTTGGCAAGGTTTGTGTCAGTCTACATTAGGTATATAAGAGATGGTTGAGGAGAAAGAGGCCAGAATTAGCAGATGAGTAGCAGTGGCATGATAGAAGAAAGGTAAAAAGTGGAAGCAAGATGAAGTTAGGGTGGTTCAGGAAAGAAGCAACTCTTGTTGTTGTTGTTTAGTCATGTCCGACTCTTCGTGACCCCATGGACCAGAGCACGCCAGACACTCCTGTCTTCCTCTGCCTCCCGAAGTTTGGTCAAACCCATGTTAGTAGCTTCAAGAACACTGTCCAACCATCTCATCCTCTGTCGTCCCCTTCTCCTTGTGCCCTCCATCTTTCCCAACATCAGGGTCTTTTCCAGGGAGTCGTCTCTTCTCATGAGGTGGCCAAAGTATTGGAGCCTCAGCTTCAGGATCTGTCCTTCCAGTGAGCAAGCAACTCTTAGTCAAGGATAAAGACTACATATTGCTTCATCCCCATATCACATTGCCTCCAGAGCACCAGCTGGTGAAGCTTGCTGGGATAGTCTCCTCATTGTGTGCACTGTTTCCATGCTAGCAACCGCCACCTCAAGGACCACAAAGGTGTGAGGAAATGGAAAGGTTCCATGAGATCAGAAGCATCCACATGGCAAACCATGTTGGCTGTTAGCAAAGGAGAGTCACAGCAGGGAAGTGGACATGTGACAGAGATATGCATATAAGAGGACAAGGATGAGCCATTGCTCTGCCATATCACAATATCTAACTATGTAGCCCTTTGTAATTTTAAAGGGTGTGCTTCTTTACACCAGGAAACTTCACATGCCTGGGTAGACTCCCTGCACAATCGAGAACATTGATTATCTCTATTTTGTGTCTTTAAATGCCTAAACGGGGCTCTGTTGATCAGGCAACATGCACCAATTCCTTAGAAAGTAAAGAAGGCACATGCAATAATAATAATAATAAAGACCAGACACAGATGTATTTGTTGTCATGTTGAAATAATAATATACAAGCAGAAAACATAGAAACTGCTGCTAAAGTTTCCAAAGAATGAAGGAACCAGATATAGAAGCGAACAGCTACTCTGATATCACACGTCTTACTTCTGTAGCTGCCTAAGTGTGCAAAAGAAGCATTCAGCTAGCCTGATAAAGAAAAAGTGATTGATATACATGGTCTATGTGGTATAACATTGTGCCACCATATGGTGATGTGGAGTCCCATTTTTCTCTATCTGTTTTCCCTGTTTAAATGTACAACGCTTTAAACTGAAACACTTCTTTGGTGCGTCTCTAGATCCAGTCTCCAAGGAAGCCAAAGGATGTGAAAGGTTAAAAGTGTCATCGACAGGTGTGGGAAGATAAGGGAATTGCTAATGGCCAAAGTCACTGGTTGAAATCCAACTTGGAGAGACGATGACAGGCAGGGTTGCACTGAATGTCATGTCTCAGAGCTTGACAGCATTGATAGCAGCAGAACTGTGGTATATCCCAGCACATCATCATTGCAAGATACACTGGCCAGGAATCGGCTCAACCAACTTAGTTCAGCTCTAAGTAAAGGCCAAGTGTGTGGGAGAATCTCCTTAAAATTTCTGATGACATTTATTTTTTGTAAAATATCAATATTTAATGTCATGCTGATTAGCTTCACTCTAGTTGCTAAGCAATGCAATATACTTGGAGGTGATTAAAAAGGAACAAGTTCATATAGCTTTTGTGTAAACATTGCCACATTTTCTTTCTGCCTAAATGAAAACGGGTCTGGCAAAATGTTGATGGGAGTTGTAGTCCAAAGCATCTAGAGAGCACCACATTAGAGAAGGTTGTGCAGCTAAAAGGTTGTTGGATGGGGAAGCCTTAAATGAGTCCTCTCCGTGGTGCACAGATTACAGAGAGGACTATGCAAAACTTGGCTGCCAGCTTCAAGGGCTTTAGCATCTAGTACCGTATAGAACTGGGAAAATCTATTTCAGTGCCATATTATCAGAGATCCAATTCTGAAACCGCCAAACATTGCATTAGAAAAAAAAATGTACAAGATTCTGTGGTGTGCATTAAGAGAGGGGAAGGAAGTTTCAGAGAGAGAAGTGTAAAAAAAAAATATTAATGTGGCTGTAGAAAAGCAAATCATATCACTGTAACATGGCATCCTCCACAGCCCGCTTTAAAATAACTCATTTCCTGTGCTCTATTTTTGCCCAAGATGGAAATAATGATGCTGCCCCTTTTCTATATTCAGCATTTCTGTTCTCATGCAGGAAATCAATAATGACAAGGCTGAAACGGAATGCAAAATAGCTATGGCAAAAACATCATTGACTTCTCCAAATCCTGCGCCTTCAAAGTTAATAGGAGTTTAGTCTTTGACACCAAACAGAACAGAATTCGACCCTTAATGTATGCAGTGTGAGGGTCTAAACACTCCATTAGTGGCAAAGTTAAAACATAAGGTTAGAAAAAGCTAAATGGAGAAAAGCAAAGCTAAGTAATTCCCAGTGTCAGAGGCCAGAATAGGAACCCAAATGCTTCATTAACTGGGCATCACATTTAACATTCATAATTGAACAATGTAGGTTCCTATACTACGCTCACTTAAAAAACAGTAAGGATGTAAGGATACAGCTATTTCTATCCCATCCTGTGTTTGTCACAACCAACATTATGTCCATTCTGCTACAATTCAGCTTCGGTCAAACCTACATTATTCATTTTGCTTCCCGTTATAGCTAAAACTAGTACCATTAATTACACAATTTCAGTATAAAGGAAATGTCAAAAACAAAGCAGAAAACACCTTGAGTCAGCACATAGCGATTTTCAGTTCCATTTCTGACATTCCTACCTGTAAACTCCATTGGACAAAACGGAGCTTACTTCAGAGCAGGCATGTATAGGACTGTGCCAATGTTGGTTCTGGCATTTGTTCTCCTTCTTCTTACCAGAGTCTTTGTAAATGCACATTTTCCTGTCACCTCACACTCCCAACCCCTTAGTAACCTGCCACTTCTCTTGTCTTTGTCCAGTCCTCAGAGCTGTGGAGAAGAACAGTTCTTTTGCATTGCCAATGCCTGGTTAGGCTGGTTTGCATGAGCCTCCTTGTCTGGCATAGTTCTGTGGCTTGCATTTTCCCTTCCTATCCTAAATATTAACTAATTTCTGACATTCGTTAATTTATTGGGTTTAGGGGGGCAACTCTCAAACTTAAAACGCTTTGTTAAGGGTTGATCACACTTTCCTTCTGCAGCCTTTTAGCCTTCCTGAAGAATCAGCCACCCCACTATATTTTTACAATTATCAAGCTACTGAAGAAGGATTGCAGATAACACTTTCTCACAGCAGTAAAGGGAGAGTTTGTCACATTCAGCATATCCACTTAAGTTGTTTGTATGCATCCTTAGAAAGAGAAGCAGAATAGGTATGGAGATACGCTCACTTCTGTAGGAAGGACTCAGAAATGGTTATCAGACGGAATAGTATTTCGACTGCCTGCCGGGCTTTTCAAGGCCTGACAAAAACAACCTTTTTCCAAAAGTCTTTCTGATCTACTGAGCCTCACAGAATGGGAAGAGATTCAATTTGTGGTATATTTGAAGAGAGGGAAAATTAGTGTATCATTCATGGGAAACCTCCGGCCAGCAGCCCTATGAGACCCAATGGTGGTTCTAATTTGGGCAGCTAGGCTGCTCTCCCAGTCCCACACTCACCTGGCACACATTGATGCTGTAGGATATCAGGTGTGGGACAGGTAAAAATGCAGCTGCAATGGAACAATTAGGAACCTTCAAGTGCACTGCTGCTTTTTCCATGGCAAGCAGGACTTTTAAATTTGGCTACAAATGCAAGTCCTACTAGGAATGATACCACTCAGGAGCCATTACAATAACAGTTCTGCTATGTGTAAGGCAGAAGTGCTTGAGCATGTTTTAATGACAGTTCTCTCATGGAAAATAAAGTGGAATCCCAGGAAGCAGTCAGTACTTTCCCCCAAATCACAGTTCACTTGCACAAAGAATGCAGCTAACAGCAAGATAACTGCTGTAAACCAATTAGAAAATGAATGATAATAGATTCTTTTCTCAGCTGAGAAACAGCACTCAAAAACAGCATTAAAAGATGTGCATGCACAGGTACAGAAGTCATTGTGTACAAGCCCAGAACAGGTAAAGGTAGTTGAGGGTGGGAGAGGAGGATGTAGTTAAAGATAAGGGTTGGGAAACATAGCATAGCAATGTTGCACCAAAGGTTGCCTACTGATAGCAGAATACCTATGAAAATGTAAGACTAAAAAAAGAGAGTGTATGGATGTTTGTGTGTCCATAATGTACTCAGAAAAATTGGATCTGAACGATCCATTTGCGATATGAAGTCCCTGCCTGGAAACACCCAATGAAAGTTATTCCTGCCTGGTGAGTCCTCTAAGCCTTCCATGGCAATCATTTCATTTAGTGGTTTGCTAAGCTATATCATTAGGTATTAATGATGCAAACATTATTCCTTAATGTTTTGATGCTGCCCAGCACATTATTGCTCTGGGCCTGTGCATTTTAAAGCTTTGTGCCAATGTTAGAAAACTATAAAAACATGCTTTATTGCATTTCTTATTGTAATATCCTCCCTTTTTCAGAACATAAGCTCTTTAGAGCTAAGTCTTATATTGCTTTTGCTTTAGTTGACTGAAAATTTACTTTTACACTGAACAGAGCTGTAGTTCTTCTCTATTGTTTTTCTTTTTAATCAGAACATGTATATACCACCTTCCCACGAGAAATCCACAAGGCATCTAATAATCAATAAAACCCAGTGGCAAATATTTAAAACCCCAATATAACCAAAAGAGAGTAAAAATCAGCAGGAGCAGGTAAGTACAAGCCCTACTACAGCTATCATATAGTTCCAAAGCCCAGGGACTCGATAGTGTCTTGCCAAGCCAGCTAAAAGACAAGAGGAACCAAGTTGTGTTGGTGCCACAGCTGAGAAGACCCTGCATGATCTCCACAATCAGGACCAGCAGGACATGGGTGGCTTCCAAAAGCAAGCATGATGAAGAGGAAGCAAGTATGTGAGGAGAGCCTCCAAGGAAGATCTTAATGTGTGGGTAGGATGGTGGCAGAAACTGAGGAGGAATTAAAGAACCTTTTAATGAAGGTGAAAGAGGAGAGCGCAAAATATGGTCTGAAGCTCAACATAAAAAAAAAAATAAGATCATGGGCACTGGTCCCATCACCTCCTGGCACCTAGAAGGGGAAGAAATAGAGGCAGTGAGAGATTTTACTTTCTTGGGCTCCATGATCACTGCAGATGGTGACAGCAGTCATGAAATTAAAGGACGCCTGCTTCTTGGGAGAAAAGCAATGACAAACCTAGACAGCATCTTAAAAAGCAGAAACATCACCTTGCCAACAAAGGTCCGTATAGTTAAAGCTATGGTTTTCCCAGTAGTGATGTATGGAAGTGAGAGCTGGACCATAAAGAAGGCTGATCGCCGAAGAATTGATGCTTTTGAATTATGGTGCTGGAGGAGATTCTTGAGAGTCCCATGGACTGGAAGAAGATCAAACCTACTCATTCTGAAGGAAATCAGCCCTGAGTGCTCACTGGAAGGACAGATCCTGAAGCTGAGGCTCCAATACTTTGGCCACATCATGAGAAGAGAAGACTCCCTGGAAAAGACCCTGGTGTTGGGAAAGATTGAGGGCACTAGGAGAAAGGGACAACAGAGGACGAGATGGTTGGACAGTGTTTTCGAAGCTACCAACATGAGTTTGACCAAACTGCGGGAGGCAGTGCAAGGCAGGAGTGCCTGGTGTGCTCTGGTCCATGGGGTCATGAAGAGTTGGACACGACTAAAAGACTAAACAACATAAGGAAGAAGAATAGGTCCTCAAGGATCTGGGAAACAGGCTTGTTTATGGCAAGTCACTACAAACAGTTTGCAACAGACCTGGGAACCAATGGGAAACAAACATTGCTGCTGTAAAATTGATGTAGCATGGCCCAATCCAACTGGCCAACTTCAGCCTATAATCTGGCAACTATGTTCTGTACATAGACATTTTTGAACTGTTATGTAGTGTAGTTTCACCCTGGGCCAACAGGGGGATAATGTATATAGTTTTCACTCAGGTCTGTAGGTAGTTTTCACTCAGGTCCGCGGCAGTTAGTTTAGGCGGGAACTCTGAGCTGTTGTGGTTACAATGTTGACAGCCGGCTGCCTATAAATACAGGCCGGCTGAGCTGTTCGCAGTCAGTTCTATTCCAGCTTGTCTTAATAAAGAGCTACTTGAAGAAATCGCTGTGCCGGCTGCTATGTCAACCCACTACTTAATATGAACAGTTTTGGAAAAGCAGCTTCACAGATACAGCAGTGCAATTGCCCAGTCTTGATGTGACTAATGCATGAATCACTGTTTTCTGGTTGTTCTGTAAAATAAAATAAAATAAATGGAGAAGTGATATCAGTTAACTGTTGTGTGACTTGCATGAGAGGGTGGAGGCCAGCTGCAAGGTCTGTGAAACGCTTGCCAGCTAGTTCCTGCAGTCTTTGCTGAAGACATAAACAACAGCAAGTCCAGCCCAGAGAATGTACTCTGTATGCTTGAAGAGGATGTCACTGTGGGGTTTCTCTGATCACATAATTTGTGTTATTTAGCGCCAACCTCAGCAGGAGTTCATGCAAAGTGCCTCACTGAAGAAGCTGAACACATATTAAAGATTTATGTTGAAAGATGAAGTGGTACATAAATGAAATAAATAAAATATTAATATCAACAGAACACACTCACATCTTTTTCATTTCTAAAAGTACTTATATACCACCCTTTCACAAAGTATCAGGGGAGTGTACAGGAATATAAAAACATAATGAACAATAAAAGCGGTGGAAATCCTTTTGAACAATGTGAGTCTCCAGACTCCAGGGTACTGAACAGTAAAATTAAGAATCCATCTATTTGCTTTGGAAGTTATGCTACTTTTCAGAAAGCAGACTTGGACACCAGACGGCATGGTAGTATTCCCCCTCATGCAGAAACTGCAGACAAACCAAGGAGAAGATATCTGGGGGGAAACAGGTCATTAGTGAGGCTGACAACCTCCTGCTCTGGAGCAGTCTGTCAAAAGTATCCGTAACTGGGGCACATAAGCCTCCAAACGAAGGGCTGGCCTTTCTTAGGGTTAATTGCGAAACAAAGCAAATGCGCAGAAGCTTCCGCAGTTGCTTGACAGCGCATGGGTGGTTGTCAGGCTGCTACATTAGGAGCATATATCCCACTAATGCATCGCAGATTATGATGTGCCACAGAAGTACTACGAAAACCATTTATTTTTGATTTCCATGTTCATCTATAAAGAAACTAATTGATTCCTATTAACGTTCAATTCCTCCACCAGCGTGGATAACAAAACAAACCTTTTGAATCCTGCCCTGTGGCCAGAATTCAAAGAGTCGTGCAACCAGATCAAGAGAGTGGGCGCGTGTTGTAAAAGAGGGGATTTGGAAAAGCAGCAAGGTCTAGGCACCACCTGCTGAAGCGCAGGGGAGTCAAACAACCCACTACGCAATTATGGCAAATTGAGCAAAACACCCCGCCCTTTCCCAGCTCTATAGCTCTATAATTGGATTAGAACTCCGTGGATCCTTCTATTGGTCAGTGGGTTTGTCAATCTGACCGAAAGACATCCGTTCCGCAAGAAAAGCCTCAGGCATCAGTGTCACGGGATGGGACGAATCCTTCGGATCCTAAGTGGTTAACTTTCCTGTCACTACATTGGGTTGGCCCCGCCTCCTGCCATTGGCATTCTTACCCTCGTGCGCATGTCCATCGTTTCGCGGACACACTAGTTGGTTTCTCCCACCTCCCGCCCCGTTAAGTTGCACCTCCTCTATAGCTTCACGGAGCGGCTGAAGATCCTCTGAATGGCTAATATGGCTGTCGCTCAAGCTGAAGCTTCTAATGAATCTACTGAAGTAGATTTGACGGCAGTGGGTGGTGGGTGGGAGAGTTTTTCTCTCATGTTCTTATTGGGCGCATGGGCTTGCCACTCAGAATGTGGCTTCGCCTTCTTCCCTTATGAGCCTCGCCGCGAGCGCTTTCTGAGCGGTCGGAGACCTTGTCAATTAGAGTTGGAGGCGGGGCATAGTCGGGTCGCGAGACCGGCTGGTTCATACTTCCTCTTCTGCTTTTCTCTGGAACGCGGCGGAGGGAGCAGCAGTGATGGGGGTCCAGATGGCTCTTTGGCTGGTGTCAGCCCTTGTGGCAGGTGAGGCTCCGGGCGGCTCTGCATGGGGGGAGGGGGGGAGAAAGGGGGTCCCTGGGGCGGGGTCCCATGCAGCCCGGATCTGAAGGATGGTCTCTGCGACAGAGATAAGGGCACCTGCGTGTTGGGGGTCGTCGTGGCAGGATAGACTGTCAGAGGGAGAATGAGGGCTGGGTCGTGTTCGTGGAACTGTCGTGGCCGTGGGTTTTTACTATTTCTATTATTATTATTTTATTATTATCATCATCAAACGCTTATAAAATGCTCGACATTTCCTGCTGTAGTTCTGTTAAAGATAAAGACAGTCCCTGCTCAGTGTCTCACAGTCTCGTAGACATTGTACAAAAGGTGGAGGTGGGAAATGAGGAGGAAAGAGGAAAGCAAGCATTTTTTTGGAGCAGCATCCTTACTGGCTAGTGGGAGGCCCACCAGGCCTCCCTTTGTTTTTTATTGATTACTGTACATTTATATCCCACCATTCCTCCACCATTTTTTATTGATTACATTTGTATCCCATCATTCCTCCAAGGAACTCAAGTTGGTGTGCATGATTTCCCTCCCCACACTTTTGTCCTCAGAACAACCCTGTGAGGTAGTTTAGGCTGAGAGGCAACGACTGGCCCAAGGTCACCTAGTGAGCTTTCATGGCTGAGGGGGGATTTGAACCCTGGTCTCCCAGGTCCAGCACTCTTATCATTCAGAAGGGGTATTTTTCTTACTTTGCTTTTTATGTTTTGTGCCTATTACCTGTGCAATCAAAATCTTACTCCCTATAGCTTATCCAGTATACGAGACCCTCCAAGTGTCCATATTTTCAAAAAGCCATCCCGGTTTCTGTTTCTTCATATCCTCCACTCAATTCCTCCACCCAAACTGGCAGTTTGTCTGCTGAGTCTCATTTTTTAAATGCCTGGAGATCATTATGCTCATCTGTTTTGTATATAGTTTGGTCTCTGTATAAAAAGGGAAAGGGGACAGAATGAAACCCTTGGCAGCTCCCTTTATACATAATAATAATAATAATAGATATTTTGTTTATACCCTGCTCATCTTGACTGGGTTGCCCCAGACACTCTGAGCGGCTTCCAACACATATAAAAACATCAAACATTAATAGTAATCTGATCCAATATAAAAAGTTGCAGTAACTTTAAAATTGACAACTCATTTCAAACAAAGCAAGTAACATTCAGCAGTCCATCAGAATCCAGTAAACAGTCAAATTAAACACCAGCAAATAATAATTAAACAGTTTACACTTATCAACCACAATAATTACCAATCTATAACCAATAAAAAATAACAGCAAATCACAATGCATAAAATGCCACAAAACATACCAAACTATGTAAAAGGGTCAAACTGAGAAACACTTGTTTTTACTACAGTTAGTCTTTGTAGTTCTGCTTGTGTTTAATGTGGGGCATTTTAGTATGTGTATATTCAGAGGCATTTACGCTGTTAGTTCCAGTCTTGGCTAGTTTGAGGAAGTCCAGTTTCTTTGTCTAGTTTGAGACATGGCTGACATCTTGTGACCTGATACTCAATTGTTTGTCTTGTTGGGACAAGCCAAGGATCTTTGGTCAGTTTATTCCTGTACTTTCAGCATCAGCCTGGCTATTTCTTCCACAACTTCCAGCTGCTGTTGGTTTTGTCAGAATTCAATGTCACTTTAGACTAGCCTTCTTGTCTGAGGAAGGAATGTCAACACTAAAAAGCATGTGAGGGAAGTCTTCCTCCTCCATGGTCAGCTGATAATATGTTGCTAGCCAGTAGCTGTTTTAAGTACTTGCTGCTTGAACTAAAATTGATCCTAATGATGTAGTAGAAAGCAGGGCCATTTACCTGTTTTCTCCTAGTAAATAGCTTAGATGGTTTGTCTCAAGTTCAGTGGCTGGGAAATCTGAATTAATTATTTTCCATTGACTATTCGGGTGCAATTATCTTGTAATGGGAGGTGCTGATATGAGTGTACTGTAGCAAGTCCATGTTTCTGGATTCTGCCCATATAAGATTTTGGCAAAGTATTAAGAGCCATCCAAAATTTTGACACTTGTTGTCATAAGAAAATATCTTAGGCTGCAGTCCTAAGTCCCCGCCCCACACTGGTGCTTTACGGAGCAGTGGGGCTACTGCTGCATTCACAGGCCTGTCATGCACAGCAGCCAGGGCAGAAAGTAGGGGACAAGCAGACTACTATGCCACTTTGGAGGTGGCACAGCCATCAGGCCTGGATTGGGCCCAGTGCTGTCACGTAATGGCAGTGGGTCCAGCTTTGGGTACAAGGAATTGATAGGAGCTGAGTTCAACATCTGAAGGACCACAGGTTTCCCATCCCTGGGCTACCACCTTCTCTATCCTCAATCCTTCTTCACAAAAAAATACAAATTGAGCAAAACCTTACATATAGGGTTGAGTGTAATGCTTTAAAGCAGAGGTTTTTTGAGTCCTTGGCTCCCTTGCCCAACTACATTCTTTCTGTGACACCCCTGTGGGACTCAGGAGCCCAGTTATGTCACCCCTTGCCTGCGGAGCTGACAGCCCCTCACCCTTTTTCCAACACTCCCTTGTGGAGTGTTCCCTCAGACTCCTCTCCCGTCTCTTTGGGAGTCCTCTGGGCAGCCGCATCTGCCGCCCCTGGTCTCTGAGCTGCCCCACCCCAAAGAGAGGTGCCTCCTCACACTGCCCCACAGGGGCCTGGGAAGCACCCCCTGGCCAGTCCCAGAGGCACCATTCGCCTGGGGAGCTTGTAGCCAGGGCTGCTGCAACAAACAGCTGTGCAAGCCTTTGGGAGGCATCAGAGGAAGGGAGGGAAGAAAAGTGAGATAGAGGCCAGTGTTGCCTGCGGCCCCCCTGGCTATCATTCAAGGTACCCCAGAGTACCACAGCACACTGGTTAAAAACCATTGCTTTAAAGGAACAACTCACAAAATTTATGCTAATTAGCTTCATTTATTTGGAATATATATATATAGGAGTATAATTATTGCACATACATGGCAAAGTGATAATATTGTCTAAATGTCTGAAAACTCCAGGATTTATATTCCCCATTGACAGGCCATGGCTGGAATGAAATAGTTGCAGCTCTCAAATGTGTAGGTTCTAATTTTCACTGTAAATCAACTGTTGTGTATGTTAATCCTGTGTGCAAGATTGGAACAAGAGAGTTAAAAGTACTTCTTAAATAAAAGTGCTTGTAATGATTTTCAAGTAAAAGCACATGAGCAGTGTTAGAAACTGAGATATGAAAGCTAGGAGCTAAATAGCACCTTAAACCTAGGTTTTGGGCACAACAACAGAATGACTAGGCCCATTTCTGAATCTCACATGTTATCTCACATGTTATCTCCGAATGATTATATTTTCTCTGATTTATACACGCAAGAATTTTTTTTAAAAAACCTAGTATTGAACTCCTCCTTTGCCCTATATTTAAATGACCTGATGGGTAGATAATGTTTACAGATACAATGCTGTTGTTGGAAGCTAGTGTTATGAAATGACACATGTTTACTGTCAATACTGCTTGTATTTTTGTTAAAAGTTGAATGTGGTTTAGACCTAACTCCAAGGTTGATGTGGTCAGAAGAAAGGAAGAAACATATTGTAGCTGAAGCGTTATATCTGTTGGAGGCTTTTGTGTGGTCTCAGTTTTTCTGCTTCCATTTGTGGAACCTCATTCTGCCTCTGGGACATGTAGGATTAGGATAAGCAACTGGAAGCTTTCAGCCAAATCTTGCTTTCTGAGAGGTGCAACTTAACCCTGTAGTTGGCTAACGTAGAAGCTAACACAATGCAGACAAAAACAGAAAGCTGTCTTACACTTGATCCATCCAGCCCAGTATTGTCTACCCCAGGTGGCAGAAGCACTCTGGATCTTTTGCAGACCCAGTACCTGAGATCTTTTTCACTGGAGGTGCCAGGGGATTGGACAAGAAAACATCTGCATTCAAAGATGAGCTCTACCATTGAGCTATCCACCCTCTCCTAAAGTGGCATTTGCAGCAATAGATTTTGAGTAAGAATTGAGCTGCTAACCCATTGCCCCCTCACTTCTCAGGGTAACTCTCCAGAAAACGAAACAGCTGAGTAGGGATGTAGAGATCCTATGATGGAAAGTGGGGACAGCATTTCCTTTGACTCAAACTGAGTATGCGTATCAGTTGCATTCAGTGATTGTACCAAGGCTTCCCTGCAGCCCCTATTGGTTACCGCATATAGGGGTACCCTTATTCCTTACCTTTGTAAGAAATAGCCTGGGGAACAAGACTTCTGTTTATGATAATTAGGTACATAGCCACGCCTGCATATTTAGTATGTTTCCGTGCACTCTGGTTTCTGCCAATGTGTTCCGTTGTGCCAGAAGCGGTTTAGTCATGCTGGCCACATGACCCGGAAAGCTGTCTGTGGACAAACGCCGGCTCCTTCGGCCTAAAAGTGAGATGAGCGCTGTAACCCCATGCCTTTGACTGGACTTCTCTGTCCAGTGGTCCTTTACCTTTATATTTTACCATATTTAGTGCACCATATTGGCTGTTTCCTACTATCACAATCTTGTCTTCAGGAGTGTCCAATAGTTTAGTAGAGAAATAAACTGAAAAACATTAGCTGCCATTCAAAAAGGATTTACTGTAATCAAAGGCTCTGTGTTGTGGGAATTGGAATGACATGGTAGAATGAAGTTCATGTGAAGGATCCCACTTTCAGTGCTCCTCTCAAACACAAAAAGCATTTCCTGTGCGATATAAAATAAGCACGGCTGGGCAAGGACATGGGCTGGCATGTTTTCCCTGTGAATGTTCTTTCTATTTGCAAACAGTTTTATTTTACCGGGGGGGGGGGAAGCATTCAACAGTAGTAGCTGACACCTGTAGTCTAAAGTGGTGTGGCCCATTCTCCCGCCTCATTCTGCTTGTGTGCTCAGGCAAAGGCTTTCCGAAAAAGTTGAGATGCTGTTTAAGGATGTGGTTTTTTTACCAGCCCTACCTTCCTTTTTCAGGTATCTCTGCCAATGAGTTCAGTGTATTAAGATATCCTGAATCCATTGTTTTCCGTGAAGGAAGTTGGCCAATACCCGGCGAGCGAATTCCAGATGTGGCAGCGCTTTCCATGGGCTTCTCTATTGAGGAAGTATGCAACTCACTATTTCTGTGTTCAGTCACATTGTTCATTGCTTTTGAAAATAGTTGAAATAGACCTAGCCTGTGCAGTCCCTCTAGGAATCATGGGCAAGAGCATAATCTAGCTTTCTGTAGGCTTTGCTTTATATTGGGTGTATATAGCAAAACCAGGCAGTGGTGGCTAGTTACCCATTATTTCAATAATACACATGTGGCTTTTCATATATAAATATCCCAAGTAGCATAAACCCTTCATGCCTTAATGACTGCCTCCTTCCCTACACCCCGTATTGATTGGCAATAACTTTTCATGTGACCCTAACTCAGTGTTTCTTGTTTTGTTGTTGTTGCTGCTGCTGTATTTTTAAAAAGCTAAAACATTCCTTTTTAAGAAAATATATCCAAATTATTACAGGATCTCTCTTGGCCGGGGCTGGCAGTTGGAGATCTCTTCCGGCGTCCTCGAGCTACAGTTCTAGTCACAGTGACAGGGATAGACAAACTAACGTTGCCTAAAAACGGCATATCTTACCCAGTTGAGAATGTAAGTACTGTCATGTGTAGATTCAAATGCTTATTCTGGTAGACCTAGAGACCTGACTATATTTGGAGGGGAGAGGGTCCTTGTTAACAGACCCCTGCTTTTCCAGTGTCTTGCTCTGTGTACATTTCCGCTGGGGCTATTTACCCTTCTTGCAATTTTCCATATGCTGCAGCCAGACGTTGCTTACTAGTCCTTTCTGTATTGCCCTAGGCGGTTCCTTTTAGCTTGGATGGTGTTGCAAATGCAATTCACACCTTATTTTCTGAAGAAACCCCTGTCGTGGTACAGCTAGCTCCTAGTGAAGAGGTAAGTGCCTGTCTCTTTCTGAAAGCCCATGAAATTATTTAATAATGCCATACTCAGGATAACCTTGTGTAAAAACTTTTCATTTTGGGAAAACAGTTGTGTTCCAGAAACGTCCTTTTCTCAGGTGAATGTTGTTTTATCCTCATAATGCACGGTGGTATTTCTTTCAGAGAGTGTACATGGTGGGAAAGGCCAACTCTGTATTTGAGGATCTTTCTGTCACACTGCGGCAGCTTCGGAACAGATTGTTCCAGGAAAATTCCATCCTAGCTTCCCTTCCGCTCAACTCACTGAGCAGAAACAATGAGGTAAGGCATGGCTAGACATTAGACACAACTTTTTCCATTTTATATTATGCCTCTCTTTCAAATTTAAGGAACACAACCTAGTTTTCCAGGGGGGTGCAGAGGGATGGTGGTGGTGCATATGTTTCAGTTGCTTAATACAACTTTAAGCACATATATGTACAGTCGTACCTTGGAAGTTGAACGGAATCCATTCTGGAAGTCCATTTGACTTCCAAAACGTTCAGAAACCAAAGCTCCTCCAGCCAATCGGAAGCAGCACCGGACGTTCGGCTTCCAAAAATCGTTCGAAAACTGGAACACTCACTTCTGGGTTTCAATCGTTTGGGAGTCGATTTCTCTGGGAGCCAAAGTGTTTGAGATCCAAGGTATGACTGTACTCTGTCTAGCTGCATGATGACCAATGGATAGCTAATTCCTCTGCTTACCCACCATTGCATAGGGATGTATCTAATTACATCCTTTCAGTGACAGAAGGCTCATTGATCCAGCAGAGGCTTCCAAGACAGAAGGTGGATGAAGATGATCCCCTTCCCCTTCCATTGACATCAGTCTGCATCTTCTCCCACAGTTCTGAAGCCCCCAAGCCCTTTAGATTAGATTTGGGGTGGGGTACAAAGTACTAATGCACAAGTCTGCAGTCCTGTCTGTGTGCTCCGCACTGATTTTTGAGCCTTGTCTGAGCATGGCTGAGGTTAATTTGTCACGCTTGTACATTTAGCGCCTAAATAAATATAATAAGCAGTAGTAATCAGTAAGCAGAAATATGCAAGTGATCCTGACTTCTGCCATCTCTGCTAATAGTGTAACTTATGAATTAGAACTCTTCAGCATAGATGCAACATATTCAGATTCTGTTCAAAGAAACTTAAGATTATTGTTTCCTCAGGTTGACCTGCTCTTCCTGTCAGAATTGCAAGTTTTGCATGATATCACAAGCTTGGTAAGCAACTAAACAAATACTTAATTCTGCTATGGGGTTGGCAGCTGTTGATCTGTTATCAGAAGTTAGGCAAATAATCTTCCGTTTTGCCCCAGCCACAGTGGGAGCTGCCACCATATAACTTTTCCTATCGTGGACTCTTCAGCTGGCTGAAGAATTCTTAAACCGAGAAGAAATGTATGCAGTTGCAGAGGAAGCAGTCCTTCTTGGTCAGGGTTCCTTGTCTGTGGGGATACACTATTGCTAGCACATAGATCTGGTCCTTAAAAGATTGCACTAGCTGCCCATTTCCTACTGGTAAAGTTCAAGGGTTCTTGCATTAACTTACAAAGCGTATGACAACTTGGGGCCAGGGTAATTTCTGTTTTTGCCCATGCACAGAGGTCTTTAGAGGAGTCACTGTTAGTATTCCTCGCATGGTTTGAACACAGGTCTTGCCTCCACTCGGAGCAATGCATTAGTAATGTTGGCCCAATGCTGTGGAACTCCTGCCTTAGCTGAGGCAGGCCCCTTCCTTGTTCAGCTGGGAAGGGTGTTCCCAGCTGATGCACCCCTTGCCTTTAGAAGCCTTGCAAGTTGATGCAGGAGACGGGCTGTGAGCAACATCAGGGGAAGAGTGTTTCTAGGACCAAATTACAACTGTTAAACTCTCTTGTTATTTTTGCTGCTGCCATGAGGTGTACTTTTGCTATTGTAATTAGTTATATTTATAGTCCTGAAATGTTGTTTTCTGTATATTACATATGATATTGTGTTTTTTATTTTCTTACTATGAAATTGTTTAAGCAGTTTGATTTTGAAATGCATTCCTGTTTTCTGTTGTAAGCTGCTTTGAGCATCACTTATGTGTGTGCAAAAGTGACATGCCAGTCAAATAATGCAGTGCCTCGTGAAGATCTTCATATTTCAGCAGGCATTTTAAGCATGTTTTCTGATTTTATAGTTAGCGTTAACTAACTTTTTATGTATTGCATCTTTTTAGATTTACAGTACATGCTTGGAAAGTATGGTATTAAGTGATATATGTATAAATTGTGAAGATAAATTGTGCAGCCATTTAAAATGGAAAATACCCACTTTTCACTGGCATTCTTTTCTTTTTTTTTAATGTCCCCGCCCTCCACTTCTTCAAAAGCTATCCAGGCACAAACATCTGGCCAAAGATCATTCACCAGATCTGTATTCTCTAGAGCTCTCTGGGTTGGAAGAAATTGGCAAACGTTATGGGGAAGATTCACAACAATTCAAGGATGCGTCTCAGATTCTTGCAGACTCCTTACAAAAGGTAACATGAGCAGAAACCCTATTTTATATATTTAATGCCAAATATGTTAGCATAAGCCCAAAGAACACCTGCTTTTATCTTCAAACTAGCAAACTGCTAAAACGTTATGCAGTACATCACTGCTGACCCTTATTTGATTTTTTTTAAAAAAATGAAAGTGTCTTGGATGAATGGACAGTTGATGGCCAGATCAAAATCTGTAGTCCTGGTCGGTCTTATGCATTTGGAAGTGACTAGAGGAGAAATAAGTGGTACTGGAAAATTAGGTTAACTGTTGACAGAGCAATCTGTTCAAGGGATTCCTTGCAAATTAGCAAAGGTAGGCATCAGGTGTTACATCAGGTTATTATAAGCTTTTCATTCCTCTTCTGAGTAGCTGGCCCACACCATAACATAGAAATACCAAGAGCCATTCCAGAAATCTGGCAAGAAATAATGCTAAAACATTGCACTAGAGAGTACCTTGAAACGAGCAATTTTGAAAATGGAACCAGGACTGTTATCCCGAGAAACCCTTTAGGAATGCTCCTATTGGAAGCATATTCAGCCTATCAGAAAAATACCACTGAAATGTTCCAAAATCAGATATTCAAGTGATGCCAGAAGCTTTTATGTATCCACATGCAAAAGTTACTATCCAGTCCTCCAGTTGGTGAATTGAAAAGAAATCCATTGCCCTGGGTATAGCATCTTGATAGGCAGTGCCTGAATATTTCCAGTAATAATTATTGGATACTTGCCAGTAAATAGTTTCAGGATAGCAACTTTGGCCTTGTAGTTTAATATAATTAATGATAAATTTCTGGTAGTAGACCATTCTACTTTAAGTCACTATGTTAAATCTAGAAGCAACCTAAGAGGTGTCTACGCTTCTTACTATTCAGTGGCTATTAAAATGGTACCCCTCCTGTCTCATGAGCTGTGCATCTAACTCTGATGGTGACTTCTGTCTTAAAACATGTTTTCAGTTTGCAGACGAGATGTACAACCTCTATGGTGGGAATGCAGTGGTTGAGGTAGTGACCGTGAAGACATTTGACACGCCCTTTGTGAGGAAGTCCCGATCCATTCTGCAGTCTCCACAGGTTGTACAAATGCTTAATATATTACTAAGAGAATGCAATAGCTCAATCCTGAATAGTTTCTTGGGAATCTCATAAATTTCACTGGAGCTCCTAAGCAAATCACTTGGAATGCAGCATATCCATTATAAGCTGCCTGCACTATGCCTTGTTCTCTGTTATCTCTACTGTACAGTACATAATTCTGAGAACAAAACTGTAGTCATTTTAAAGACATTTGAGAATGTCTCAGCCTTAAGCTAATATAAAGACTGAGCAACTTGCCCAAGAGACTACCGTATCACTTTTATAGCATAACGCTGCACAACTGTGGACATGGTAGGTTTTATACTATTGTAAATGGACATGACTTGCTTGCTTTTCTGAAGTGGCCTTCAGAATGTGAAAAACATGAGCTGGCTGTCTACACCTATACCTGTGTTTGTCAAACTTGGGTCTCCAGCTGTTGTTGGACTACAACTCCCATCATCCCTAGCTAGCAGGACCAGTAGTCGGGGATGATGGGAGTTGCTGTCCAACAACAGCTGGAGACCCAAGTTTGAGAAACAGTGATCTAAACTTTGAAAGAGAAAAATTAGGAGAAATACTTTGGGGGCAGGTTTGACTCTGAAATGTTGCCATTGTATTTCCAAATTACTGACATGCCTTCTATTTTAAAGACAGCCACAAGCCTGAGAATACTAGTGAACCATGTACTGTATAAACTTCCAGAGCTGTTATGTTGTCCATTGTTAAGTGGAAGAGGCAAGTGTCCCTGGTCCACTGGCAAGGACTCTCAGAAGCCTCCTACAGACTTCTTCAAACTGCAGTTAAAAAGCAGTTTATCTGGCTTGTTTCTTCCTTTTGTGATACCTCGGTACAAATGTGAAGTCCCTGTCTCCTAGTAGTGAGAAAAATGGAAGCTGGTAATATTTATGGGCATCTGGTGGTGAAAACACAGGTGCTCGATCAGTTATCCATACAATAGAAACTGCTTTGTCTTTCAACGATTTATCCAAAATATTCCCCGTGTTTCTTTCAGGCAGGTGTAATCAGTATGGTGTTGGATTACCACTCGTCTCTCATTTTTTAACAAAACTTTTTGTCTCTTTTCATAGCCCAAAGATGAAAATCCATATAATTTAGGATATGAATACAACTTTAACTATGCTGTGGTCTTCAACATAGTCTTCTGGATGATGATAGTCCTTACCATAGCTGTGATAGTCATTTCCTACAACCTCTGGAATATGGATCCAGGCTACGACAGCATCATTTATAGGATGACGAACCAGAAGATTAGGATGGATTAAGGTTTAGAGTCAGGTTTTAAAGGCGTAAGGCTTTTCCAGGGCTTTGGCCCGGTTCAGTATGGACTCTCTTGGTTTTCTTCAGCAGTGCAATGTGGAGTATCCCCTTGTGTTTTCCTTTAAGATATATTTAAAAGGCTAGCAGTGGGCATAGTCAGCTTGCAGAGCTGAAGCTGTACACTGCTGTTAAATCATGAGCAATTGCCTATTGACACTATGTGAAAATGATTCCATTTTGTGGCTGTGCAATATGCATTGAGTTCTAAATATGCTCCTCTGTACTGTTGTGACTAAATGTGTGAAATGACTGCACTGAACATATGCTAGTAAGTTGCTTTGTTTAAATTCTTTGCACTGGTGATTTAGGATGTTACCTTGAGACTCTGTTGTAGATTATGAATTAAATTTGTTGTGAATGTAAATACTTTAAATTGCCGTCTTTAGAGATCTAGCCCTGTTTACAATGGAACTTCTATTCTGCAGCTCCTGCTTTGTGTGTACAACTTGTAAGCCAACCTACAAATTTTGTTCAGATTGAACATTTGTTTAAAGATGTACAGGAGTTTGAACAAGGAAGAAAATACATGTGACTATAACACAAAACATTAGAATTTGCAGGATCTTGTAATTAAATGTCATGGATTGTGTCAGAGGTTGAAAACAAGGGTTGGTATAGTGCAACTGCAATGACTGCAAATATGTAAATACAGCCTATTCATATTGGAAACTACTAGATGAATACAAAAACTCCACACTGCCACCCTGCTTCCTAACCCCCCCCCCCCAAAAAAAAGCGTTCACATTGGCCTGGTGCTTTTTATCCCTCTTAACCTCCTGAGTTAACCAGTGCAAGACAGAGTGGAGAGGTGTGATTTTTCTGGCCACTCTTGCTGGGGGCCAACCTACTGGCTGTAAATCAGTGGGGAGGGGGTCCAGGATCTTCTGGGTTGGTCCTCCTATCAGGGAGAGCAGCTTTAAATTGATTTATTACAGTCACAGACCAGAAATGCAGACATATACAGCAATAGAGAACATGTAAATATAAATAAATTTAAACTCTATAAGCTAGAACACGATAAATAATAGATGTAAAATAATTGAAATATGTAGGTTAAAACCTTAACCGCCAATTTAAAATACGTGTGTTAAGACATTGGCCATTAAATTCATTCAGAGCTTGTCTCCTTAATTTTATAGCAGCAGCACAGAATTTAGCCACTTTCCTCTATTACATATTTGAAGTGGTCATCAGATCTGCTTGGGATTCGCTGCATGATTGGAGTGATAAATATACAACATATGTCCGTATAATAATGACAGTATTGTAGAACATGAGTAACAGCTTCAACTTCCTTCAAACCACATGGGCATATTCTCTCTGAATATGTTTTACCTTCAAATCAGCTAGCAGTAATGCAGATGGTAGGACATTGAGCCCGGCAAGGGTAAACGATCATCTAAATTTGGGTTTTTCTAGCTTGGATAAATACCTTGCTGGAGTAAACCCCCTCCCATTACCTTTAATTTCTGGATACCTGGCCATTTCATGCACATGGCATTTCAAATCAGCATCCAAGATTCATTGCTTAATTGTGGATTTGGTTTTCTCATATCCACAGGGCATAGCTGTCAACATTTCCCTTTTTTTAAGGGAAATTCCCATATTCCGAATAGGATTCCTCGCAAGAAAAGGGAAAAGTTGACAGCTATGCCACAAGGTATCAGAGCCTCAGGTGCGAACCCTTGGCTTCTCAGTTTCTCTTGCAGTGAGGATTTCCATTTTGTTTGGCATGTAACTATTAAAGTTAAGCGTGCCAGACCTACCAGGAAGAAAATCAGTTTTAACCAATAATGGATCTTCAAAATGAATATCTGGGACCTAACTGGAATTTGCCCGATCTCCAGGTGAACTGCTACGTTGGGTACACAGGATGAAATCCCCAGCAAAGAGCAATAAAATTTAGTTTGTAAAATTTCAAAAGGAGCAGTGTTTTTATAATTGCACACCTGGAAACCATATATCAGTTGTGAAACAAATACCTGGGTGGCAGCAGAAAGGAGAGAGCAAAGCAAAAGCCGAGCAGAAAGGTGGTCAAAGTTGTCATAGCTGCTGCATTGCTCTTATGCTGCTGGTGGTGGTGGCGGCAGCGCTTTTTTTCTTAAAAGGGTGCCAACAGAGTACACCATTCATTAGCACAAATAAGAAAAACATATAATTAATATAAATAAGAAGAATGTAACATATTTTTTAAAGCGACAAAAAACTGTCATGCACAAAAACAGCAGATACACAAGATCTAGGTGGTCTCTCTCGAGAGCATGTTTTGCCACCTGGGTGTGGTGGAGAGTTCTGCACTATAGGACAGTTGTGTTTGAAGTAGCATGGCTTGCTGTTGAAGATTTCTTCCAACTGAGGACTTCTCACAACCTCAAATACTACACTAGTGTCACGTAGTGTATATTATGGGTGTATAGCTGTTTGTATTAGTAGATTTCTTCTCCATGCTTCAACCAACTTGCTGAGCAAGCTTTTGCTCAAGCTGTGTTCTCTTCTTCCATCTGCTCCCAAGCCCGCAGCGCCTTTCAAAGGTGACCTTTACACTTCTGACTCTTTTTCCCCAACTGCGGTTTCCCTCCCTCCTCCAGTTTTGCTTCCTTTGTTGTTCAGCCTCTCCTTCCTTCCTTCCTTTGCTTCACCTTTTCCAGCTGCAGAGCTCTACAAATGACCTTCTTTTTTTGGTGACTGGCTTCAAGTCCTTCCAACTTCTTCTTAACTTTGTCCTCTACCAGTTTTTTCTCAAGCACCTTGCCAGCTGGGCACAGCCCTTTTCCTTTTGCGATGAGAAGTCATCTTCTGAGTGCTGTTGATCTTGCTTATAAATGCTTTTTCATTGCCCGGCTTTATCCTTTCCCCCAATGATTCTTCTGCAGTTGTGTTCTTGGCACCAACTAGGTTCACTATAAGAGCTGCTGTTGAAAATATTGATGGCTTCTTCAAGAATTTCAGCCACACAAAGTCTGTGTTGGTCACATCTTGCAACAGGTTTCTTCATGGCAGCTTCTTCCAGTCTCTGTCAGGTCAGAGTCTTCAACTTGCACACTGTAATGTGTTAAGTGGCCTGTGTCTTCCAGCCCAATTGAGGTTAAACATGATAGGTTTGTGTTCCCAGATTACATTAACTAGCTGCTTGAATTCCATTTTTAGAGGTGAAATTAGATGTATAATTGCAAAAACGATATATGAAGAATACTTTACTTCCAGTTTTAGTGCAATCTTTCCATCTCTAGCAGTAGACATAAATGTTTTCTGCTTTAGAGTACTTATTCTTTATATACAAAGATTCTGTATGAAACTTTTACTTTCTAAGTGTCCTCCAGTCTAAAAAAACCTGCTATAGTGGTTACCAGGTACATAAGCTACTTGATATAAGTTAAAAGTTTGATCAGTCCTGTTGCAGATCAGCAGATCTATTACTAGATCAAGCATCTGTTTTTCAATCCTAAAACTAACAAATCAGTCCTAAAATGAAATCTGAAATTAAAACTGCCTAGAAATATAAAATGAAAACTGCACAGAGTTAGACATATCTAAATCCATTAGGATGCTTGTGCCCTTTATCAACTGTTAACTGATTCAAGTTTTTGTCTGATTCTGGAGCCTGTATTTATTAACTAGGCTCCAGTAATTCATAGTGTGGGACAACATAAGGCTTTTGACTCACAATCGGAGTAATTTATCTACTGGAACAAATTGGACAAGTTCATCACTATCAAACTATTCCATTCTTTTTTTACTGGCATTGAGTAGACCACTGGATTTTGTGGTTTATAGCTGTGATATATGCAAGAAGCCTTTTGAAAACGCAGGTGATTTTACCGAGACAGCTGAGAGAAGGCCATTTTTTTGTACCTAGTCCTGCCTGAGATATTAAATAGGACATGATCCTAACAAATAATGCCATGTTACACAGTTGTATCAGAGTGGCAGTTCATTGTTATGTATGTTGAAGTGACCAAACCTTGGATTTGGATGGATTTTTGAGAGTCTATCATCAGCCTTCTAAACCGCATCCCTCTAACAGATAATGAAACAGGTACTGAAGCACATTCTCTCCCCTAAAAGGAACATGTGTGCGTTAGAGGACAATGTTTCCCCCCTAATTTATATGGAATAAATGTTTGTGCTTGTCAAGATTTGTGTTATTCTAATGGCTTATTACTTAAGCACCTGCTTTTTCTTCATATTACCGTTCTTCTGACTTTATATGCAGGCAGTTTCAGAGAGGGTACTCACTCCTCCTCTCCTGTTTAACATACTAACTCATGCAAGTCCTATATCAGCCATTCAAATGTAATTAAATTTCAAGATCCTATGCTAGCCCCTTTACACTTGAGAGAAGCCAGCAGTTACACCAGAGGCATTCAGCTTATCTGAATGCTTTTCTGAAATAACCCACGGTGGTTTTCATGTTCCTGCAAAGCTACTGATCCCCTGTCCAGGAATTTGGTTAATACAAGTCCAAGACTCAAAATTCACTGTATTTTTCGCTCCATAAGACGCGACTAGTTTTTAGAGGGGGAATGCAAGGAAAAAAATATTCTTTAAAGAGAGCGCTGAGGAGAGCCTCCCGCCTGCATTCGCTCCATAAGACGCACCCACATTTCCCCTTACTTTTTAGGAGGGAAAAAGTGTGTCTTATAGAGCAAAAAATACAGTAAATTCTTTCAAGTTTACCAGGTTCGGTTGCTGTGAAAAGGGCCTCTTTGCTGGATTTTTCCCTATCTTACAAGTAATTTCTTTCACGTTTAGAGTACTTGACAAACATTGTCAGACTTGCTGCAACTACTCCCTAAGTTGGAGCTCCATGTATTAATTCCCCCCCTACTTCACACTTAGGAAAGAGCACATTAAGACACAGTAGTAAATGATCATTGTTGCTGGACTGTAATAATTTATTTAATGAAAACAAAGAATCCTCACATGATTTTGCTCATGGTGAACTTGGAAGTATTTAAATTTTGAGTCCTGGACTTGCATTAATGTAGAAATTAACAGAGAAACATCATGGAGATGGAAAAGAACTGTCATGTGGATGCAGCCACTATTTAGTTCCATGAGATAAAGGCTGTGGGGTCATGTCCTAATGGGGCTACGCAAATTAAGATTGCATTTGGTGCAATGTAAAATAGAGAGATTACAAAATTGATAGTTGTCAAGAGGAAGTAGCATGGTCAAAACATTTGCACAGAGGTGAAACAAATCAAACTGTCCTGGGTAGACAGCAAAATACTAAACCTCTGAAAGCAAACCATAATACAGTTCAAAGGAAACTGGAATTTTTAAGGAAATGACTGTTGCCCCTTCAGGTTTATTCTCCAAATTCCAATATAACTTGAAAAAAGGATCATTCTTTAAATGAGCATTCCTGTGGAATTATGCACGTTTCCCATTTGGTAATGCATGGCATCTTCACAGTAGAGTCACATTCTTCATATCGTACGCTTCCTTTTTTCTAAATGACAATCTAAAAAGTAAAAAAAAAGCACAGACAACATTACACATATTGCATACTTAAGAATAGAACCTGCCCTTATTTACCAAAGGTCTGCCTTGTGGCAATCCAAATAAAAGCAATCTCAAAGCTGCATATTATTATTTCTGTAAGGTGGTATTCCTTCCTAAGGTGGTATTCTTTCCTAACACCTTACAATGTGTCAGCAAGTTTTGCTATGCAACTTGTTAGAGCGATAAAACACAAATTTCATTTTAAACATATACACTTGCCTTCATCTGTCTCTTCATCGTTCACTTCCTGGGTTTCTTTCATGGATTGTTTTTGGCCGTACAATTTTTGCACGAGGTCTTCTAGGTTCTGCATTTCAGCCTGCAAACTTCTTTGAAGATCATGGTTGCCATTTAAGAAATCCTTTACAATTTGTATTCTGTTTAAATCCTAAGAGGGGGAGAAATACCTTGTGAGTAAAAAATGTGAAATGAGAACAGGGGGCTGGACTAGATGGGCCTTTGCCAAGATCTTATTTTGTTCTTATTACCACCTCACCAAAAGCATCTCAGGCAAGTAAGTGTTTGATACTGCCTAGAGAGTTTCATAGCAGAAGATGGATCTGAATTTCAGCTGATCACCGCCAACCCAATGCACACAAATTGCTACACCAACCCTGTTCTCTGGTTTGTCTGTTGCTTCTCTCTCTTTCCAATGCTTCTTGCAAGACCTGCAATTCCTAATTATAAAAGGTTTCTATAAAGCAGTAGACAAATGTTTCCATTTGGGTTTTTTTCCTTCTAAAAAAAGCCTTTTTACTATTTTACCTGCAGAACTTGCCACTTCATCTGAAGCTAGAAGTGTATAATCTTTAAAGCTGAAACCAGGAAGCTAATATGAAAAAAAAAGCCACGAGTTACCTGACAGCAGAGCAATGAATGAAGTGAGCGATGTTAGGCATATCAGTGAAGAACAGGAAAATGCAGCATCGGACAAAAATTAATTGTGCCACAATTGTGGTCACCAAGCCCTTTGCTGACTGTACTAAAGTGGCAGGTAAAGGGCAGGACAAGAAACCCATTCAGCTCTAAGACTACATTCCATCCTATATTCATCACTATCAACCAACACAATACAAAGAAGGGAAAAAAGAACACGGCAATGTCTCTCACAATACTAGAAGAGTTCATTAGTTCAGACACTGAGTGGTCTCCAGTTCTCGCCGTTAAAAAAATATATAACCAGTGAATACATGAATAACTTACTTGATTCCATTTATTTAATTACTATGCAAATGGATTTAAGCAGTTCACAAACTAAGAGGGGGATGGAATTTCCTTATATTCAGCATTTAATTCCCTAAACATTCTATTGCATTTATTAATTATGTTTCCACAGACACACGCACACAAAATTCCCAAGGCAATACATGACAGAAACACTTCAAATACATATATTTTGAAGTGGGCTTCAAAAGCTTTTCAGTAGCTGCCTCCCAAGCATGTTGCAGGTTTAGCTATATGCTGCTGCCTGCTCTTTTTTCTGGCAACAGGCTCCTCTGCCTTTACCTCAGGGGGAGGGGGCAAGGTAATTCTGAAGTAACCAACTGATAGTTGTTGAGGGAGCATGAGGCCACTTCAACCAGCAAGATCACAGGGAGCAGGTTGTTCTCTCATGAATGGCAAGATCATGCGCCTTAAGTAACTCTCTGTTGGCATTTGGAGGGAGTTACATAATGTCAACTCTGTGATCAGTGCAAAATTCAAAGCCTTCACAGACTCAAAGTACTTGTGACCTTTACCACAAGGCCTCAAAACTGAGTTGATGGGCATATACGTGCTATAAGTATAATTTACATTCATTGAACACAAAATAAAGAGACGCCAAATGTCAACTTTCAGGTCCCTACGTTCTTGCACAAGCTGAAATTGTTTGCATTGCAAACAAATGAGTAATTCCTTTTTTCACTGAAATACTAGGGGAGGATGGTTTTAAACAGATACGTGTTTCTCCATCATTGATCACCTACAACTAAGCAGACACAAGGAACTATAAAATGGAAGCTCCGCCTGCTCTCCTCAATCTGTCCCTTTGAGTTTGCTAAGTTTCCCCAGTCTTCCATAATCTGCATATGGAGGAGTTACATCCAGGAGTAGAGGAAAAGCTGCTCTTCTACACCTGGATGGCTCACCTCACTGTAAGTAGCTATAACAGGATGGACAGACTTGATCTAAAAGCTGCTGCTTATTTTCTTCAAGAAACAATCTGCCTCTTTCATTTCTCCTCTACCTTTCTTTTTGATTCTTAATAAACTTCATAAAATTTGACTGTTGACGTCTTGGGTACATTTCTGCCAGAGTCAAAAGGACTTCTCCTCTCAGGTGTTTGGACCATTTTTGTGACAAGCTACATCAGGGGTCTGAGAGAGAAAAAGCAGGCTACCTGGGGCTCAGTCAAGGAAGAGCCTTGTAGGCTGGGTGCTCTGTCTGTCTACCCTCCAAAATACCTGCCCTGGACCCCTCAGAAATCACTCCTGCCTGGGGGCCAGAGGGTACAGTTACAGCTTCCTTGGGAGCCTCTGTGCACAACTGGGCTACTCAGTGGAAGGACTCATCCCATTTCCGTTACAGGTGGCGCAATGGGTCAGTGCATCTGGTTATCAACCAAAAGGTTGGTGGTTCAAGCCCACCCAGGGACAGCTGTGAGCAGGAGCCCTGCATTGAGGGAGTAGGACTAGAGAACCCTCAGGTTCCTTCCAGTACTATGATTCTATTTCTGTCCCAGAGGTAACGTAGATCTAAGGTGGCTGAGCAGGTAGCTTCTTTCTCGGAGCAGAGACACATCTGCTAAAACTGAAGGAAAGAAGCTTCACAGAAAAAAAGAGATCACTGTTCTAAATTTCAACACTGAGTAGTAATTTCTGTAGGACCTTTCCTCCATCAAAGCACTCAAGCCAGCTTACATGGGGATCCCTCGTGGCATCCCATCTAGGCACTGACTTGACCCAAAGCCACTTACTGTGAGGCAAGATATCTATATTTGTGTGTTATCAGTCCATGCCCTAGGGGTAGGTTTTAAGCACCCTGGCAAATGTATTCCAGTTGAATTTTAAAGTGAAGCAGTGTTTTCTATTAGGGTACAAATACAATGGAGGTGCTGGGAGCTCAACTGCATGGAACAAGCTTTCCTTCAGCAAGCAATAATCTATTCATCTGAAAAGGTTTATTCCAATAAATTCTGAGGAACCCTCTAAATGGACCCCTCTTATTACACAGACGGACCTACTAGCATCAAACTCTTAAGCATGAGTGCAAGCCTGCTTTTATGTTTTCAAATTAGGTTACCTCTTCTGACATCATTCCTTGTTCTTCCACGAGAAGACTGATTTCATGAAGTCTCTCTTTTATCAGTTCTGCTTCTATTTCACTGATCTGGCTTCGATTCATTTCACCCTCCAATCCATCAAGCTGATCTCCCCCTGGTACATGCACAGCCCAATCAGATGACAGAAGCTATTGGGTTTTAGTAAAAACAAAATGAACATGAAAAGCTATGGGTTTATTGACAAAATAATGACACTTAAGGGCTTCAATGACCCAAAAAGCACAGGATGAAGTTTGAGAAATACAGATGGAACTAGTTACACATTACTTTGGATCCAGTCAATGTTGTTTGTGATATTAGAGATGAGCAACACTATTTGACAATACTGAGGTATGCCAAGTACAGTGGCACCTCGGTTTTTGAACATCTCTGTTGACGAACATTTCGGTTTTCAAACATCATAAACCTGGAAGTAAATTCTTTGGTTTTTGAATATGCTTCCGCTGAGTGCAAGATCCTGAGGCCTAGCTGTTGGCTGTTGCGTTTTAGGCTTTCTAACATTTCAGAACTCGAATGGTCTTTCGGAATGGATTACGTTCGAAAACCGAGGTACCACTGTAGTTTGTGAAACTTACTGGCATTCTGTGGATTTAAAAACATTATACCTTCACTGCAAAAGAACACATTTAAACAATTCCCAGTGGAATCATATGCATGACTACTCAGAAGTAAGCTTCAATGGGACTTATTTCCATAGGCAGTATGGCATAGTAATGAACTACTTTAAAAGAATTTTAAAAATGGTGGTCTGGCTATTCCTCTGCAGCAATGTCCGTGCCATTTACTAATTCTATTTTTAAATAATCTCTTTTTACTTAAATTCTTTACTAAAACAAATGAACTGTTTTGAAACTATGGAAAGTTTCAGAAGCAGATTATGTGATACAGCATAAAAGTCTGCTGAACATTTTTTTTTTTTTAAATTTCAGTAGTGGGCCTAAAATAGATTTTGTATCCTGGCTTTTGTGTTCTCCCACATAGGTACATTATTTAACCAGTTATTATTATTTTTTAAATGCCACATAGCATAATGCCTTTGCCTCCATGCAAGGCTATCTGCCTTGCAGAAGTTTTACCTTTCCATCTATATAACATGCAGATAAAATGCTGTACTATTGTTTTGTTTTGTTTCCCCCCAAAAAATAAACTTTTGATATGGTAATCTCAAGAGGAAAACTAAACTGTATCAATGTGCCCAAAAACCTTGAATCAACAAATTATGAAACAGTCTCAGATATCCTTGATCAAGCACAAAAGCTTTGATTTAGAGTGCAAACCATCTGGATACAGACTGTTGCTTTTCTATATTCAATACTGTGCCTAGCTAAATAAAAATAAAAATGGTGACTAGCAGCCAGCTTATAAGTTGAAAGAATGGCAACTATTACCTTTTCTATCCTTGTACGAGCCATCTGGGCCTCTGGAATGTGTTGGAATTCAGTTAGCAAGTTCTGAACATGATTCCCAAATTCTTTCAGCCAAGAAGAAGAGACTTTCATATCTGAAGAATGCATTAGTTCATTGCGGCACTTAATCACCTAGAGATAAAAACATGAAGCAAAACCAGTAGACTGAAAACTCAGTGAAGGGCAATGGTAAGCAAAAACCAACCCTCAAGTTACAGCCCTGCATTAGGGGTTGCTGACTGAGTGATCTGTTTTCACATCAGAGCCACATATTGTTGTTACTAGAATGGAAATGCCCCATGTGGCGAACACCTTGCCAATGTTTTGTTCCTTGACTGTCTCCTCCTCAGAGGCTGCTACATGATAACCAGCCTTAAGCACTTTATTATATTGCATTTTATACTTGTAGGAATGCACAATTTAAGCTCCATCTGCACTATACATTTAAAGCAGTCTCATAACACTTTAAACAGTTATGGCTTCCCTCAAATAATCTTAGGAACTGTAGTTCGTTAAGGGGGCTGAGAGCTGTTAGGAGGCCCCTATTCCCCTCACACAGCTACAGTTTCCAGATTTCTTGGGAACAGGGATTTATTGTTATACAACTCTGGGAACTGTAGCTCTGTGAGGCGGATAGAGGTCTCTGTAGACAAGACAGGGTGCTTGCCCAAATGGAAGAGGCAGTCACTGATTGCAACCTGGTGAGGGTATTTGTGGAACCCTGCTAAGAAAAGATGTCAATATCAGTAGTTGGATTACCTCTCTGACTTTCTTCTGATCAATGTTACTGAAGTGATCACAGAAGTTGAAAAGGTTTAAGAGTGCAGATGCATCACATTTGTCTGGACCACAAATGTCTGCTTTCCCACGAGGCATGTAAGCCTACACAGCGAAGGAGAACGAATGCAGTTAATGTCTGATTCAGAAGCTATTAGTAACACACTATTTCTAACTGATAGTTATATCAGAACTCGTGTTTATTTAATTGTAGCTTTGTCAAACACTAAAACAGTGGTTTAATTAGCATCTTGTAGCTGTCCTTTTTCTCTTTACAATCCCACTGCATACTCTCGCTAGAGTCCTGCATAGTCATTCCGTACTGTTCCACACCATACAGGAGGACAGAATTTAGAACTTTTCTGATCAGCTACTGTTGGTCAGCCTTAGGCTGCCACTCCCTCTTGAATCCAAAACAAGTTCCACTTTCCATAAGGAAGCACCAAACTTGTAGATGAGACTTTTAGGGTGAGATGTATTGCCTTGCAAAGCTCATCAACATGCTTTTCATCACATGTTGATTGTACTGATTTCTATTTCACAGCATGTCTACATCTTGGAAGCCACAACAAGGCACAGTTTCCCAGAGCACACATCTACACTGTGGGAAGCCACAGTGAAACAGATACATATATGATCACCACACATCAGTTTTAATGGGCTTTCTGTCTTTCCTTGGGAGAGTGGGAGGAAATGGAGGCACTATTTTCTCTAACAGGGCCCAGCAACTCTAATATGGACACAAAATTCAACAGATTTGTTTGCCAACCACAGTCCACAGCTTCATGTGTTGAATATCTGCCTGCTGCGCAGTTGTCACAATCACATAACTTCTGTTGCGAAAGAGAGATGCAACTTCTACATGGTAAAATGCTACTATGAGTTTGTTTGCTCTTACTAACTGAATACAAACTTACAAATGCTGCTTTGGCAAATTCTCAGACTGTTCAAATCCAGAAATAAAGAAGGAATAGAAACCTGAATAAACTCATAGAAGACAAAAGGGGGCAGTAACAAAAGAGGGTAGCAATTGGTTGCCTGGAATTCAGGGCAGCATGAGCTTCTTCTTGCTCCTGAAGCAGTTTCAAAACTAGCTGTATTATACACAGGGCCTTGCAGATATTGCCAGACAACTCCCATCACCCCTGACCACTCGCCACACTGACTGCAACCTATGGGAACTTGTAGTCCAACAATACCTGAAGTGCCACAGCTTCTCTATCCCCGATTTATATCCTACCCTGATGCATGCTGCAAAAGCTGGAGCAGAACATCCATTTTACATACAGGGGCGTAGGAAGGGTGGGCGCCCCAGGTTCCATCATGGAGGGGGGTGACAAATTATCAAGGAACAATTACTGCCCTACTAGGGCGGTTCATAAAAAACTTTTTTTTGAAAATGCCTGCTCCAAAGGTCTTATCTTACTACACTAAGGATTATATAGCTATATATGAAATTTCATGCATATCAGTTAATATCTTGACCCTCCTCCACAAAAATAGCTGTTTACTTGGCCGTTTTCCTATGTCGTGAAGGCTGAAATTTCAATTCAGTGGAGCACTTACTGTTCCCAACCCTAACCCTGCGGAAAGCCATCTAATTAGACTTTAATTTGATTCTGACATGTTTTTAGGAGGTAATTTAATTATTGTTTGATTTTATACCAATGTTATATATCTGATGTTAGCCGCCCTGAGCCTGACTTCAGCCAGGGAGGGCAGGATATAAATAAAAGTTTATTATTATTTATTATTATTCCTTTGTAAGAAAATATGAAATAACGTAAAACCATTTTTGCAGGCAAAAAAAATAAAAAATCAATGGGGGGGTGGCAAGAAATTTTCTGCACCAGGTACCACCTGACCTTCCTACACCTCTGTTTACATAACAGAACTTCCAGGCATTACCTTTGCCAACTCCCATGCATTAGATGGCCAGAGCCAAGGCCTGCAGTTTCCCCAGTGGACTTCCCCATTCTTGTGCGTGTGATGATTCAAAATCTCTTTTTTCCATTCTTTACACAAGGAGCACGCAGGCTGAAACTACAAAGCAAAAGGAACACCAATACAAGTACTGAGTACTGTAATTTAAATCATTGGTTTCAAATTTTTTATCCAAGGGGGTGGGACTCAATTTGGATTGTCCAAGAAATCAAATAATGTCCCCAAAGTCAACAAATTACAATTCAGTAAATAAAAAGGGATTAAAAGGAGTTAGGGATGGGACTGCTTACTGTTGGCAGGAAAGAGGCAGAGATGTTGAGGTTATACGGGTTTACATAGTCGTAGTGTCTCTCTAGTGGGCTTCCAGTTCCTAAGACCCTTTGAGAGATTCCTGCATGTGCACGCTAAGAAAAGCTGGAAATACTCTGGAATTAATGGGAGGAGGGAGAGAAATGCAAATATAAAGTTAAATACTCCCTTTTGTTGCGGTGCTTTGAAACGATTGTGAGCTTTATCCTTTCAAAATGCAAAAGAAGCTGCACAAAAAATGCCGCCAACACAGCAGAATTCAGAGCACTCTTTGCAAGCAGGACTCCTGTGTTTTTAAATGCCACATGTCAAACACAAACTTAACATGTGGAGATGGGTTGGGTAGAATGGCGTCACCGGCTATACTTCTTAAAGGAAATCAGAGCATAACTTAAGATTCCATTCTGTTGCAAAGATGTCCTCTCTATCAAAACAAGTAGAAAGCAAGTTATTTTAATAAGGTGGAATCTAAGTACAGTGGTACCTCAGGTTACATACGCTTCAGGTTACAGACCCCACTAACCCATAAATAGTACCTCGGGTTAAGAACTTTGCTTCAGGATGAGAACAGAAATCGTGCTCCGGCGGCGTGGCGGCAGCAGGAGGCCCCATTAGCTAAAGTGGTGCTTCAGGTTAAGAACAGTTTCAGGTTAAGAATGGACCTCCGGAACGAATTAAGTACTTAACCCGAGGTACCACTGTATACTATTATTTGCCATGTTATGAACTGTCTTGTAAGGGGAAATACCCTGAAAGTAAGCTTAAATTTATTAAATAAATAAAATTAAAATACATCAGGCTAAAAATATTGGGGGAGGTGTGTGTGCTGGCTCCTGTGTCTTTAAAGGCTGAGGCATGCAGAAATTTAACAGGTACAGCTTCCCTTTGATCATGGAGATAAAGCATCACGGAAAGTTGCACCTATTGAATTTCTGACAGATATGAGATGAAGCCCAGCATTATAATGCCAAAGTACCCGTAGAGTGTCAGAACTGAAAACATGTACCACAGTGTTCTTAAGGTTTCCTTTTAAATGTCTGGCCAAAAACATGTATCTTTCCACCACCCCCTTCTTTCTTCTAACTATTATCTCTTTTCTGTCTCTCTGGCAAATCACATACTCTGAATGCAGAGTGAAAGGTTCCTTGAAATTCTGCTGGTTACATAGCATTGGTTAGGCTGAGAAGAGCCAGAGGCAGCTCTTACTCACAAACACTTAAGAATACCGCCATGCACTGAACGTTCATCCAGAGAACATACTGCAATTTGGGGAAAGTAGGGAGATACAGTGGTACCCTGCAAGACGAACGCCTCGGAAGATGAAAAGCTCGCTAGACGAAGGAGTTTTTCGTTTTCTTAGCCGCTTCGCAAGACGCATTTCCCTATGGGCTTGCTTGCGCCTTCCCCTCTCTCCCCGGACCCCTTTTGAACCAAGGGGCGGCAACGGGGAGAAGCGATCTTCTCCCCTCCGCCCCTTGCTTCAAAAGAGGGGGCAGAGGGGAAGGCGCCCCGCCGGACCCCTTTTGAACCAAGGGGCGGCAACAGGGAGAAGTGATTCTCCCCGCTGCCCCTTCCCTTGCTTTAAAACAGGTCCGGGGACAGAGGGGAAGGCGCGCGGCACTTCCCCTCTGTCCCCGGACGGTCTCCATAGGAACGCATTGATTGATTTTCAATGCATTCCTATGGGAAACCGTGCTTCGCAAGATGAAAAACTCGCAAGAAGAAAAAACTTGCGGAACGAATTAATTTCGTCTTGCGAGGCACCACTTTAAATTATTGTTTCAGAGCACAGCAACAAAATGGAGCCATTAACCCTGTCCGTTTGTCTGTTTTTAAAAAATCAATCTATTCCTATGTAGGCCCACTACTCTTTCCTTGTACATGGAGAGTACTGTTTGTAATCAGAGCGATGTGTGGAATGTTTGATATTTCATATGTCCTTGAGGCTGTGTGGGAAGAGAGGTGGCAGAGGCAAGCTTCCCAGCTTCCCAGAACATCACACATTCTCACTGAATCCCTCATTTTCAAAACCCAAATCGACCTCTGGGCAATTCCACTTCTTCCCAACCCACAAGGAAGCAATTCCGTGAATTTTACTCATGATTGAGACATGATGAGAACCTGGGATCATCAGCCTTGTTGTCAATAAATGTTTTGTTCAGTATAGTCCTGTACTGCAGAGTCAGGCCTAAGTATCACAAGCCGTTCCAAAAAGTACCACAAGAGTGGTCAATGAATCATTTTATATCCCGTAACTTTTTTCCTGTGAGGGAAGATATCTGAAGTATCACAGAAGTTGGGCTGTACTTTCTGCTGCTGTTAGTGGCCAGGGCTGTAGCTAGGGTGTGGTGAGGTGGGCCCCTGCCAGGGGCGCAGGAAATGGGGGGGGGAGCACAAAATCGGCTAAAAATATGTCCATAAATATAAATAGTGATTATTGCCTCATAAGAAATGGTTTTAAATAGAGGATGAATTGAATGGGTGGATGGGGTTGGAGGAGAGGCAGAAAGAAAAGCTAATTTGTCCGTGGCTAGGGGGCGCAATCTGGACGGTTCTGCCAGGGGCGCAAAATCACCTAGCTATGGCTCTGATTGTGGCTGAGTCATGCCTGCAAGCAGCTCCATGGGTGGGTACATGAAGCCCACATACGCAGAGACTGCTCCGTGAGGCAAGGCGTTTGCATAAAGTGGCTGTTCCCATGTAGTTCCAGCAATTTCAACCCATGCCAGAAAATTCCCCAAAATTCAAAAAGGGGAAACCTTCACCAGCATGGAGATTCTGTGACGGTAAAAGTTTTGCAGATTGAATTCTTCCAGTCATGTTAGTCATGCAACAAAGCAAAAAGCCACAAACTTCCATCTATCCAGAGCATTTCTGATGCTTTCTTTATAATTCAAATACGAATGGTGCCATTTTGGCATCACTGACTAATTTTACACAAATTGTCAAACAAACTGCCATGATGATGCACAGCATAAGATTATATAGTCCAGTTTTGGAACTTCAGTTATTTAACTGTGAAGTGCTGCCTACCCATTTTTTAAATATAATTTTTGTGCTATAACATTTTGTGAAATAATAATTTGAGTGGTGACATCCTGGCACCCTTGAGCAATTTGAAATCATTGAGATGGCTGCCCAATTAGTTTGGCAGCTTTGCAAAAGAACTGGAAAATACCGCCCACCAAGTATATTTGGAGATCTGGATGACTTGTGTGTCTCTTAGTGGAAGACCCGCCTCCAAAATTCTCTTCCCACTCAAGTCTCAAAGGTATAGGAAAACAAGCACTCCACACACGTCATTTACAGGGTAAGAGCAGTGAAAATATGTAGGAATCAACATAAAAAAATAAATAAAACAGGCAGGATTAGAGACTCCCTTTTGTTGCAGTGCTTTGAAATAATCATTTTCTGGTGACAAGCATAATCATTTCCCAAAATATTTCAAAGCAGCGAGTCACGCTGTCTTCAACTACATCTTTATAAGCGTCAGTTGGGCTTCATTCTTGGCAGGACTCCATACCTTTGGCTTCTATGCAATTTTCTTTGCAACCTTCATAATGGTACCTGGTCATTATCTTAATCTGGTGCTAAGTAAAGCACACCAGCAGCAGTTTTTCAAAACATGAAATTAACTATCCATAGATGTTAAAGTAAGAAGTTCTGATTCAAATAATTCTGTGCAAGTACTCTGAGAGGGCAGGGTCTCTTCATTACGATGTTTTGAAAATCCTGGCCTGTTTCCATTAGTGAAACTGTTTCTCTTTGAAGCCTTGATTGCAGAACAAAGTTCACTGCTATGTATGCGATCAGTGCAATATGTTGTATCAGCTGCTGCACACTAACTTCTCTAATCATTCTCACTTATCTTGCCTGAACGCAACATCATTGTAAGCCTTCAAAACCTCTAAGATTGTTCCTTGTAAGGATTTCATTTGGGGTCTGTGATTAGCAGTTCTACAGATAATATTCCCCTATCAGCTATGATGTTTAGGATTGGGACTGAAGGTGCACATTTTGCCCCAAAATATATGGCACGCCAAAAGCTAAAACCTGGATGTCTTGTTGGATGTGGAATTTAGTTTGATGTACCATTCCAAAGCTTGGCTGCCATCATGCTACTAATGGCATCAAATACATATTTTAAACCCCAAATGAGAAAATCCAATGAGAGATTACGTAATCTGGAACAGAAAAGCAACCCTCTGCCCACCTCCCCTCTGCTGCAAAGCAAAAGTGAAACTGGCAACATGAAACAACTGTGCATTTTTATTAATGATTGTAGGTGCATCAGAGTGGCACTCTAAAAATAAAATTGCTCAGCATCCTTCATGTTTGTGACTAGCATCCCTAATGTTTTAAAAAAATCTAAGAATTAATGGCATTTCTTGGGATTTCTTCCTTCACATCAAAACTAATTTGGCAACCATCTTGAACATTTCAAATTTCTCAAGGATACCAGGTGCCATCACTGCAGCTATTGCTTCACTATAATAGAAGAAAATATTTCAGTATTTCACAATGAAATAACGGAAGTTCTGCAAGCACATTAAAATAAAGAAGCGAGAGAACTGGCCGTATTGCGCTGCCCCTGATCTTATATATAAACAAATGAAATTATTATACATTATAATACATTAAAAGGATAGGAAAACGCGCAGTATGCTGTACAGTACTGTATTATAAAGCAGGCAATCTCTCGCTTTGCAGAAGGGGGCACTGTTCGAAAGAAACAGTTTTGCAGAAAGCGCTTTGGATCCGAGACGAGCCAGAGTTCTTTGTTCTGGCCGAAACTTGCCACGAGCGCGGCGCGTATCTTTCCGCGCGAGAAAGGAGAGATGCGCAACCCTCCCCTGTTTTCCGGTTCAAAATCGTTCCCTCCTCTTTGATTGAGTAAAAGTAGTTTCCCCCCCGGCCCCCCCTTACCCTCCAGATCTCAGGCTGCAAAAACCCTCGGGGGACACTGAAGGTAACCTCTGGGGCGCGCCACGCGCACTTCGGAAAGGGTCGGGTGAACGACGCGCGAGTGTTTGTTTCTCGAGCGCGCTTTTGGCGGGAGAGGGGCGACCAGGCAAAGCGAGGCAGGAGCCTCCTCCGACCTCCGCTTCCCAGAGCGGAGCCTCACCTGCTTGCCTCGAGGGGTGCAGCGCCCGCTGCAGCGGAGGCCCGAGGGGCTGAGGCGCGCGGAGGAGCGCGCGACGAGCTGGCGGTGAAAGGCCTGCACTTGCTCCCCGGCAAAGCGCTGCAGGGCGGCCCGCAAGAGCAGCAGGCTGTGCCCGGCCTTCACCCAGTTCTTGTACTCGGCGCAGTTGAGTCGAGAGGCCAGTTCCGCCAGCGCCATGGCATGCCCGACTCTGCCGCCTTGCGCGCCAGCCTCCAGGGGGCCGGGCTAGAGGCAGCGGAGCCGGCCGCCCTCTGTCCTTCGTTGCCTCAGGGGAGCGCAGGCAGGAGCTGCCGCTCATCCCGAGGTCATCCTGTCAGCTATAGGTTCACACTTGCAGACCCTTTCCTAAGCAACCGTGCAAAAGGTAGGTATCGATTTCCTTGAAACCACACTTTGACTATTTACAACGAGGAAAAATCTTGACCCCTCCCTACCCAAGGGCAGTCATATTTTTCTCCACAGTGTTAGCTTCATAAATAAAATAGTGTACACTTAAGTTAAATTCCAGATGGTAGCCTTTTTAGTCCTTTGCAATGAATATATATATGGTCATCTTAAAGGCTAGCAAATTTATTATGGCATAAGATTTTGTGGAGTACAGTCCACGCCACCAGTTGCGTGAAATTTGAGAAATGTAAAAGGCGAGGTCAGTGGGAAATGAAATTCAGAAAAGTAAACAGTGGTATTACTTACTTTTTTTAGTGGTAATTCGACCTAAAACAGTTCTTGATTCCTCAGAAAAGTCCATCACACCCTCTCTCTCTCTCTCTCTCTCTCTCTATATATATATATATATACAGTGGTGCCCCGCAAGACAAATGCCTCGCTAGACGAAAGGGTTTTCCGTTTTTTGAGTCGCTTCGCAAGACGAATTTCCCTATGGGCTTGCTTCGCAAGACGAAATGTCTTGCGAGTTCTTCCGAGTTTGTTTCCTTTTTCTTAAAGCCGCTAAGCCATTAATAGCCGCTAAGCCGCTAATAGCCGTGCTTCGCAAGACGAAAAAACCGCAAGGCGAAGAGACTCGCGGAACAGCTTAATTTTGTCTTGCGAGGCACCACTGTATTTCAATATATGATCTATATTCTCAGGATACGTTCTTAGGTATTTGTCAGACCATTTGCCACCAGTTTTCAGTTACATACCAGAAACCAACTTCCTGAGGAAGCTTCTATTGGCAATTGAAAAAAAAGACAAACGCAAAAGGGCAGCAAGGTAAAAGTTGATAAAGTATTCCTGGTTTGGATAAATGTAATGGAAGAACTATAACCCATGAGTTACCCACAAAATTGACTGGCCAACCGCATAAATTGAAGTACTAATTAACTCGTGGAATTCACTGTCACAAGATGTGGTGATGGACATTATCTTAAAGAAATCAGAGCTAACCTGTATTTTGCCTATTAATAACTATAATGTAACCTCCAAATACAGTTATTACTGATATTAAACAAGGTTTGATTTTCTTTAGCTTCCATAAACACGCTTTATAAAAGTTGTCATGTTTCCTTAAATGTTCTAGTGTTTTGTGTCCTCAATTATCAATGTTCTACTGATATGGAAGCTGTTAAATTGCCCCCACTTACTACCACATGGGAATCTTTTAACATGCATTAACTTACCACTTGGGATTGTCATGTGGAATTGCCATGCCAGCACCAGATGTCTCTGTGGCTGCTGGTGGTGAACAGGGGAAGACTATGTAATGTTGCCATTCCATGTGGCAAGCTACTCTACAAGGTACAACTGCCAAGTGGGAGATTTCCCCCAGAGGCTGTTTCAAGCGGCTTCCATGCAGCACTTTCAATGTGAAGAATAGTCAGAATTCAGAGAACAACCTTAGCTACTGCTTTAGTTGAGTACACTTATTGGGTCTTTCCCGTTTTCCCTCTCCATATGCATGAAAGTAAGTCCCTCCATTAAAAACTGCTTCTGCTACATCCCCGAGTTTCAAAGTCAATTGCTGTGCAGCACAGAATGCCGCCCTCGCTCTCAAAAGGCCTACTGAACTTGTTTCAGAGTGCTTCAGGAACTTGCCTTAAATCAGGTATGAAGATCTGCAAAATCATACCACTTACTGCTTGCTCAATCCAACTTTAAGAGATATTAAACTACTGTACTTGAGAAGGAACTGTCAATTTCCTACTTCTAAATTTGGTGCACTATGTTGAGCTTTTAAGGCAGTGACGAACTACCCAAAAACAGCCCCATAAGCAAGCAATCTGGCATTATTTTTTCACATATAAAAATGAAACATTTTTAAAGCAAACACACAAACATTTTTTTTAAATCTAGTTTATTAAATATTGCTTTTGGGGGGACATGTTTACAACAAGCCCAGATTTAAATGTAAGGATTCAAAGCAGTCATATTAAAATACAGTTTCAATATAAAGTTTGTCACAGTTTTACAGTATTCAAAAAATGACAGACCTGCCTTTAAAAAAAGACTATTACACCAAGACATAAGAAAAAACATTTAAATAAACAAATTTTGGCATTTTCATAATCTTTGTAGTATAAAACAGAATATTAACTCTATTTACTGGCAAGCGGATACATAAATCTATTACTTTGAAATGTCTCCGTAAAACATCATACAGAGTGCTGTACAAAAAGTCTGATGAAAGTGCATCCCTGAAAGTGGGCCAATCCATTGTATTAGCTCTTTTTAAAATGTGACACGTGAAAATGTCTCTTCCATTTTATATAAGTGAAGGCTTATTTCAGAGAAATGTTTTTGCCTCTTCATCTCATTTTTACCCTTTGCTTAAAAATAGCCTATGGACGCCCACCAGGGGGCAGTGTAAGGTTAGCCATTAAATCACGAACAGCTGCAAAGATTGTACATTCACCTAGAACAAGGGAAAGAAACACAAGTTAGCTGGAGAAAAAACAAGCTGGGTTATGGCAAGTGATAAACTTAATCAAATGCATTTCAGTTTTTGTCACAAGGCACGCCACAACTCAAACTTTTGTAAATAGGTAATTACAACCAGGTGCAACCGTAATAAAATAACTTCAACGTTAAGCAAGTTTGCTTTATTCTAACCTATTGGAAATAGTGTAGCCAGCTTGGGTGGAAAATACAAATCAACATGTTGATAAGGTGCAGTTTGCCCACTCAACCACAACTGGACTGTTAGGAGTCTCCAAATGCAGCAAAAAACCCAAGAGTGGTGCAGAATGTTGGTCTTGGGCCAAGGAGACCTGGATTCAAAACCCTGCCTCATATGGCATTGGGTGAGTGCCTATTTCTCAGCCCAGCAGAGTTCATACAACACCCCCCAACATGTGCTACCCTCAGCTCCTTGGAGGAAAGGAGGGATGCAAAGCTGACTGATAACCAAACTTCCTTGTCAATAAAGACTCGGAGACAAAGATAATTGTCCAGTTCAAAAGTAACAGCTCAGCCAGTATCTCCTGATAGGCAAATACAATCACAGCAAGCTAAGCTATACTGCTGGTGTTGGAGCTGGTTTGTTGGTGCTGCTGTGGACACTTCTAAGGATTAGGAATCTTGAGGAGGATTTGATTTTACAGGAATGCTCTAATAGACAATAGGTTACTTACATGTGCATTGCGCTTCCACTTACAATTTCAGAATGACAAAGCAGTGAAAAGTAGCCATGAAGTCTTCTCTAAACTTCAGTTTAGATGGCATACGTTATTATTTTTATGCCATTATATTTTAGAGTAATGGAACAAAACTGCAAATGCCAATTCCAATAACTCCCCCCTCCCTTTCAATAAAGCCCCATGGCCCTGTGTAGTAAAGCCTGATGACAAAATGCCTCACTGGCAAAGATGACGCTTGTTTAGTTATGTATAGAAGCTATACCTGCATTTCCCTCCCACAATAGTCAGTGCCAAGGTAGCTGAAAGTTGCTCTTTGGAGCATGCATGAATTATGGGTGGCATGCACGATATTCCAACTGCTAGTGACACGCAGCATGGATGTTGAATAACTCACCTTGAACCTTACTGCCCAGGTAGAAACACAAGGCTAACCCCTCCCAACATCGCAGTTACCTCAGTGACGATCAGGGGTTCAGGATGGAGTGTTGCCAAAAGTAAAGGCAAGCATTTGAAGAGGCAGACACACATACCACATCAATCCTATAAGCTGCTTCAATGTAGTCAAATGGTATGCGTATCCACACAGTGCAGTCTCAGAATCAGTGTTCATGTCTATGCTATAACACTACACTAAGAATATGCTGGCACTTTTTTAAAAAAACAACCCTAAACTAATGTAATGCTTTTTATTGTTAAACCAAGAACCAGTAAGCAACAAATATATCCTTTGAGGGGAGAAAATCTTCCACTGAAGAAGTTAGTGTCTTGGGTAAAAATATCATACCCAAGAATAAAACTGTTAAAAAAATCACTTTTCAAAAGTTTCTAACACTTTTATTAAAGGAAAAGTGAAACTGAATACAAAAGTTTCTCACAGAAACAAAGCAGGCAGCATAAATAAGAGAGAAGATACAGTCAAGGCAAGATGTTAGTCATGAGATACAGAAAGTATAAGCCAGAGCTGTAAGGTGATACTTTATGGAATAATTTATAAGTAGTTCCATCTTCCTGGACCCCAGGCTTTCCTCAGAGGAGTACAATTGAGAACAAGACAGGTAGTAAAACCTTGTAACAGTAAAATTACAAGAAATGGGAAGACATTCCTACAGTGCAAGATGACTTAACAAGCACTAGTTTTCACAGAAATATATACACAGTGCTCACATGACAAAAGTTAAAATCGTGTCGCTGTGACTACAGTAGTATGAGCCAAGTCATTAAGTGCATTACACTTCCTTGGTCAGTGTCATAAAGTCCATGTTGTGTCAATAATAAAACCCTTCTGGCACCACAGAGAGGTATATATTCAACAATTTATCACTAACATGCAGTAATCCGAAGCCAGGTCTTATGAGGTCAGTTTTCAGGAAACCAAAAAAAAAAAAGGCAAAGCAACACTGGTGGTAAAGTGAAATTTAAAAACTTTAAAAGGTTGGACTCTGTCCATTCAAGCATGCAGAAGTTTTGACCTACTGGACATGTACAGTACCTGGTCGTGGTGAATTCAGTTCTGCAAACCTCTTTAGAATATTGCTAACCATCAAGGGAGCAGCAACTGAAGAGTTCTGCTGTCTGGGGATGTCTGCCTGTTGTGTCGTACCTGAAGCCATATCATAAATGATGGGGACTATTATGCTCATGGCTTCCTGTGAAACTGTAGTCTTCTGTGTTAGCTGAAGCTGTGAACACAATAGAATATACAAAAAGTAATCACAGCAATCTTGCAATATACCTTTGATGTAGATATGGCAACATCACATGAGTTAAGGCATGGTCTTTATTACTGTGCCAGTTTGAATGCATTCCTTAGCTCAAGAGGAAAAATGAAAGCCAATATACGACCGACACAAATTAGTTATCCGAACTTAAATCAGAACCGTTTCAAACTGACAGCTAAACCAAAGTGCACCAAAAGTCCTAGTGCAGCTTGAAATGCCCTAATTTCCCTACTGGGCATTCAGGAGTAATATATGAACACAATTTTTTACAATCCAAATTGCTTTGTAGTACAAAAGGGAAACTGGGAGATTTAGAAATGAGCACTATGTACTGTCCAATTTTTCTTTAAAGAATTTTGGAATGGTGATATTCCAAAAAGTAAGATTATCTTCACCATCCATCCTATTTCAATGTCAGCTGGGTTTTTTAAATCCTAAGTGTTCACTTTAAACACACTGGCAATTACATAAACTGCTTATCAAAATGGGTCTACATAACCATTTCCACACATGCAAACTTTCAAAGCTACATATTATAGAAAAAGTAGGTGCCTTTTACATGGAATATGTGAAAAGAAATGCTAGCATAAATCAAATATAGTGCCCTATTTGTAAAGAAATTGACTGTGGGACTAATTGCAAAGAGTCATGTGTTAGTCACGGCCACTTATAGCAGAAGCAGCAACTTCCGCATTTAAGTTAGTCATCCTTAACCCAAATTGAAGCAATGGAACATGTTGAAATGTTATATTGGTTTCATATATTGTTATTGGCATCCGTCTTGAGAGATAATGGAGTGCACCTCCGGGGGTGAAGTCAAACCACTGTGTTAGTAGTACCCTGGGGCACAAGCCTGGGCAGTGTGTGTGTGTGTGTGTGTGTGTGTGTGTGTGTAGGTCCTGGGCTGCCCAGACGACAAAATCCCTCCTCTTGGCATACTGATGTGGTCCAAAGAGAAGCAGAGCAATATGTCTGGAACCAGCTTGGCTGCAGGAGTTGCCAGAAGGAAGGCATACAAGATGTCATCCAACCGTCTTATGGACTCCACTCCGGATTTGTGTAGGGTTTACTCCTTAGCCTGTCCTTCTGAGGATATCCCACAAGGCAGCAGAGGTTTAGGAATAGAGTTTTCCTTCATGGGCTACATTCCTAGGTTGATGAGCCCCATCTGCTCCTCACTTTCATGTATTATCAGAACAATTCAGTTCCTAGACTTCAAGGGGATGAGAATAGGACAATATATTCTGTAATTAGGTATCTCATTTGCTACTTACACAATGGCTGACGGAAGTCATATTTAGATTACTCCTTACAACTAGACACTGTCAAAGGCTGCACCAAACATGGAACTGACTTAGTTGCTCTACTTACAAAGAACAACATTTTGGATTTCAGCACAACGGCCGGTGTTCCTGGAGGAGCAATTGGTGGAGCACTTGGAGGAATTGTCAAACAAAACTGTACATTCCATTTCAGCTGGCTGGCCTGATCGGGAAACTGTTTCAATAAAATATGCCACAGAAAAAGACAGATGAACAATCTAGTCTGGGTTATGAGAAATAATACAGAATGTTGCAAAGACGTTAAAACCAACTTACCAGCTCTAGTTTCATAATGTGTACACAGTCCCGGAGAATGTGTGGAGGTGCCCCTAACAGCTTTGTAAAGGCTATTAGAGTATTGGATTTGAAGGGTGGTCCTGCAACCTACAGTGAATGCAATGTGTTATTAGAATTTCTTTGGGCAGCTCAATGATTCTTCAATCCTGCTCTTAATCCATATCACAAATCCTACTAAAATCAAAATAACAGCACAAGGATGCAAAATTCCCATTATGGCAATCTCACAAATTGGAATTCTCTACAATTAATGCTGGAAAGTTAGGTGAAAACCATAAGAATATGAAGTGGCCCAGTTCATGCATCAGAACAGGAACATAAAAAGGAGAAAAATCACATGGAACATCAATGTCAGCCTGGCAGCTTTTAGGGAGGTGCTGAACTGGCATGAGTATGTTCTGCATAAGCTCACTGGACCTGTATCACATATGTTTGATGTATTATTAACTTATTTTATGAATGTGCTTTTCAAACATCTTATCAAACATCAAATTTTGAATAAAGTAAGATGGGGTACATACTCTGGTTTCAAAGAATTTCTCCAAAACCTGCAATTCTTCTTGTTTCCACTGCCCTGCAGTTTCAGGTGCTACTTTTAGCTGCAAGGTCTGGTTAGTTTTAGGGTTGAGGGCAACTCTACATTTCAGGGCATCTGTCTTGAACATTATTACACCTGGTTCATTGGAGTTCATAAGCTGTAGCTGTTCAAAAGCCAAGACAGTTGATTAGAATGCAAGAAATAAGCTGCTGCCCACACCTCATTATACTCTAAGCAGCAGGAGCAAAACTTTCACAAACCCAAGTTCTAAGCATTTTAAGGTTGGCTGCATGTAGCTTGTCAGGTACATCTCCACCTGCCTTCCCCAATCTTGGGTTCCCAGTTGTTGCAGTACTACAACTCCCATTATTCCTGACCATTACCATGCAGGCTTGGCAAAATGAGAGCATCTATAAACAAGATGCTCTCTATTGACTCAGCAGGGTACATTGTCTTATGAACCCCCCACCACCACCTTATCTGCTAAGAGGAAAGTGCTGCTTTTGCTTTTTAAAAAACAACAGCAACCAGTCCTTATATTGTTATTATTCAACTCTTCCCTCTGACTTTCCCCTACAAGCCCTGAGATTTGTCAATACAAATTCCTGTTTCACTAATCCTAGCAAATACTGGGTGGTCAATACAAATTCCTGTTTCACTAATCCTAGCAAATACTGGATGGTCCTACGCAAATAATAGAGTTTACAGCTTAGCCAAAGTTTGGACCATGTTTTTCCAAATAGAAGTGCTAAATAAGCAGTTTTCCACTTCCATTGCTAGGAATCCAGGAGCTACCTTCTGAGGAAACTGGTAATGGCGGAAAAGCTGTCTGAAAGCCCACTTGAGCACCATTCCAAATGATTCAAGGATGCAGTCTTAGTTTGCGGGGGGGGGGACTAGCCCCACCACCACTTACACAAACTGAGTGTGCACCCTAGAATTTTCTGCTCAGGACTCCACAGTCAACATGTAAGAGTTCTTTGGCAGACTTGTAGAAAGTATTCCCTATGGGCAGAAAAAATAAAAACCACTGTCCTCGACTTCAGCGATGCAGTATACCAACTCAATGTGGTTAAAACATCACAAATCACGTCCCATTTCACGCCTCTTAAAATGCAGAATGGTTAACACTTATTAGGCTGTATCCAACGAAGTCATAGTAGAGCTACTAAAAGTAATGACCGTGACTCGTGCAAGTTCATTAATTTCAATGGGCAGAACCCAACATAGCAGTTCCATTAGCACAAGGCCTTGTGGCTGCACAACAGAAATTTACTTCCTTCTCTTTTTGCACAGAAGCTAGAAGTCTAAATTTAAAGTGATTGTGTAAGGAACTAAACATTTTGATTCCTTGCATACCGGCTCCTGCTGGATAATCCTTTGAAGATGTCTTCTCATGATAACCGATCCAAGGAAACGTTCAAGTGGAGAGCAGAGATAGCTTCCGGCCAGCCCCGGCATAAGCCCAGGGGTGGGAGAGGGCAGAAGAAGAATGTTCAAGGCACTGTGAGTGAGAATTGTGGGTATGGATGCAGCCCAAGAGCGATGAGGTAGTTTACGAGGTGGCGGCATATTTGTTGGCATTACTTGGGAACCTAGTAGAAATAAGAAAAAGCACACCTCACTCTTCCTGTCTAGGGATGCATGGCTATTTACATACATTTAAAGTGCTAGGCAGTTCCCAGTAAGTCTTGGCATAATGACACCTTCCCAAACTCAGCGCCCCAACAATTCCAAAGACTAAGAAACAGTTAATGGCTGTGTCCAATTCCCTCTATTTCCCTCATGCAAACAGAGAGGGTTAACTACTCAGACCACTATTCCAGAGTTATGATGATTGCACAGTCACCTTAGCTTCAAATCACAATAATGTTTGATTAATGTACTTTATTTTGTATTAACAAATAACTCAGTCATAGAATCACAGAACTGTACAGTTGGAAGGAACCATAAGGGTAATCTAGTCCACCCCCCTGCAATGCAGAATTTTTTTGCTCAAACCTACAACCCTGAGATTAAGTGTCTCATGCTCTACCAATTAAGCTATCCCTGCCTGTCTGCCTTTGTCTAACTGGGTTGCCATAACCACGTCAACAGCATTTTGTAGTGAAATACTAAGTTTGAACATCCCCTTTATTGGCTTTGCAACAAGTATTACTTACTTGTTCCCGCTCGTGGGGAATGGGAAGCATCTGGTACTGGAGAATGTAAAGAAGGGTTCGCTGGTGACATTCCAGGCATGCGTGCTCCTGGAGAGGGACCAGAGACCTGGGGCGAGCCTGGCCAATTCCCTGGACGCTGGCTTGGAGACATCATTGTGTACGGTGAAGTAGGATCTATAGGACCTACGGAAATTGCAAGAAAATTGTAGGCAGCTTTCTCTGGGTGTACTATCTGTACACCGGGATCCTTAGCCTTCCTAGACCCTGCCTATCTAAAGCCTAACACATCAAACATGCCTTGATTACATACATTGTTTAAGTGGTGAATCTTAAAAAATGAAAATGAATGCTTTATTGCTCAGTCTATTCATTGATAGGGGGCTTGCTTGCTCTGCTTACCACAGAAGGCTGCAGGACAATGTCTGTTGACTCAAGAGATTTTAGAAACCATTTGCTCCAATTTTTCCTCCCTGCTATGTTGGGGCTGATAAAGTTGGTGATTTGTCAGCAGCAGCGGCTCCTGATTAAGTAGGAGCAACAGTTCAGGTGTGTGAAGAAACAGTTGCTGTCATTTCAGAGCCTGCATCCCAACAGGGAATGGAGCAGTGCGCTTTCCCAGAGTCAGGAAAAGGGGTTGTTTGTTTTACGGTATCTGAAGTGTCAGTTTTCTATCAGTATCTAGCTGTACAAGGAGAAGAAGAAGAAGAGTTTGGATTTGATATCCCGCCTTTCACTCCCCTTCAGGAGTCTCAAAGTGGCTAACATTCTCCTTTCCCTTCCTCCCCCACAACAAACACTCTGTGAGGTGAGTGGGGCTGAGAGACTTCAAAGAAGTGTGACTAGCCCAAGGTCACCCAGCAGCTGCATGTGGAGGAGCGGAGATGCGAACCCGGTTCCCCAGATTACGAGACTACCGCTCTTAACCACTACACCACACTGGCTCTCAAGTCATGGGCTTACCATGTGGGCTAGCATAGTTCGTATTTTGTCCCATTGTGATTCCAAGAGATGAAGGAGAAGGAGTTGGACCAAATGATGCTGGTGACGGTGCTCTTAATGCGCCGCTTGGAGAGTTTGCAGGATGCAGCGTTCCTAAATGGGACATTCAGAACTACGTTACGTACTGCCCAACTATTCCTCTCCAAGTTTAAAGAGAACTCTCTTTTTAGTAAGTTGTCAAGGTTATTTGAAGGTACAGTCATTTATAAAAACACAGGACGCATCACAATTCCTTTATGAAACACCTTAGGAACACTAAATGCCATGAACTGCTACTGGCGATGCATAAAAGGCAGCCGTCTTACCTGGGGACTGCGTGTGCATCATGGAAGGTGATGGGGTGACTGTACTGTGATAAGATGTAGGGGGTGATGTCAATGGGTAAGCCCCTGGTGCTCCTGTCTGTTTTGAAGACTGTTGAAATAAGGCCTTGATTAGATATAGTAAAATATAGATCCCAACAATTCTACATGCTTAAATATCTAATGCTTAGAAGTTTTGTCCTCAGGCATTGGACTTCATTAAAGCTGAATTTCTAGAGTAGCATTTCACTTCTTTACACTACCTTTCCACAAACTACCAACATAAGCCATTGATTCCAAGAGCCGTTTTTCCTTTGTATTATATCTCCAAGTCTATTATGTGGTCTGTACTTTACTGCTTCTAGCCAGCAGCTTACGCAATGGACATCAACATCCACTCTAACTTACACATGTTGATGTGTTAGGCACGTATCTTACACAAATTCAGGCTGTTACTCCATCCAGTTCAGTACCTGTCTACACTGACTGACAGTGGTTCACTGGGGTTTCTGACAGAATACATAGAACCTCTGGCATTCCATGAATATGCTCTAGCAACGTCTAAGGCCTGGGGAGAGGTCAGTTGCCATCCTCATTCCGCGCCCCCCCCCCCGGCCTTCATAAATCACCACTACATTTTAAAATATGTTATTATGTATTAGTTTTCACTTACTGTTGGCCAGGAAGAGCTATAAATATTGCTACGCAAGTACAATAAGGAGGATATGACCTCACTTGCTGTTGTTATCTCTTTGGACATACACATTTGTCAAAAATGATCACCATAATCATAGGGGCTTAGCCTTATACAGGGAGCCTTATACTGCATACATACAACCTGCGGCTGCGGCTGAAGCTGTGATATCAATGAATCCATCATGTCCCCTCCAATAGGAGATGGTGGATTATCATCTTCATTGACAGATCGTCTTCGTGCATCCTGATTGCTGTCAACAAACATGTTCAGGAATGTCTGTGGATATAGAGTATTCAGATTTATGAGTCAACATGTCTTCCTATTGTATCTACCAGACATCTAGATCAATCTTAACAGCAATATTCAAGGATTTTATAACTATTTCAGCTAGTCAGTGTCTGTAGCTGAATTCTGTTCCATGAAAGGGATCATAAATCACAAATAATTGTATTATTTATACCCTGTCCACCTGGCTGGGTTTCCCCAGCCATTCTGGGCAGCTTACAGCACATATAAAAGATAGCAAAACATCAAACATTAAAAACTTCCCGATTCAGGGCTGCCTTCAGATGTCTTCTAAAAGTACTCCTTTTAAAGATTTTTCCATACCATTAAAAAATGGCATCCAGGACAGAAGCAAGCTGAAAGTTACTTCGATAAGATCAGCTGCACTACACTTGAAAAAACACAACTCATAGAAGACTCAAGTTTTTTAAAACGCCATAAAATGATGGATATGACATATTAAGTCACAGAATGGTCCATTCAGCCCAGCACTGAGCACTCTGAATGGCAGCAGCTCTCCAAGATGTCAGGCAGGAGTCTATTACATCTTGCTACCTGAATTTGGCTTTCAGTAGCCAAAAAGTATTGAGTAGCAGTTGTGAAAACACCCAAAAGTGATCTGAAGGATGTTACTGTCCAAATCCCACACCCAACACTGTCATTATATCCTAAAAAAATGTAGGGAAGGCTATTTAATCCCCTTAGCAATGGACAACCTAGAGTCCTAAAAATAAAATTTATTTGGAGGAGCTGCAGTTGCCAGCCTCTTACAAAGGGCATTTCCTCTTAAGCAAAACTTTCTGAAATATTAATGGGAACCCAGCCTTATTTAATTACACTGTAAAATAAAGATAAAAAGACCTTTAGTCCTGGTGCAGGGTAAAAGCCTTCCACAATTTTACTGTTGTCAAAAAGGCTGTATGCTCCATCGCGAATTGCCACCACCCCACGGCTTTGACAGTAAATGTCAATGCAGTACATGTTCCGAAAGGCCAGCCTGATGTGTGTGGGTGACTGAGGCAGAATTGAAAAACATTGGTAGGCAGTGTTGGTGCGTTGCGTCAGTCCCAGCATTGGCACAGTTGGGAGCTTATTGATAGCATTTAATGGAGCCTGAGTATCATACAAAACCTGCAAGTAAAAACAAAACTTGTTTAGTTTCACAATAGCCAACTAAATATACTTAGCCTTTAGAAACAATCAACATAAATGCAGCTTTAAAGTTGTTTTTACCAGGGGTAAGAACCTGCTGGCTTATTTATTGTGTATTAAATGTTCATCTCAACCTTTCCCACTCTCTCTCTCTTTTAATCAAAAGCAAACTCTTAACAGCAGGTTAAATATGTAATGAATGATCTTATTCTCCCCTGCAGCCCTACACACAAGTTATTATTGGCCTCTTGTGCTAAATGATACTCCTGAGAACTGGGAACAGAATTTGTCCTTTGGTGCTTCTTGCATTTTGAATCAAACGTTTCTCTTCCAAGGGCAGGTTGAGGAGAAGGGTTAGTTACCTGTAAAAGTTGGACTACATTTGGTGATTTATTGAACATCTCTTGGAGCTGATGCAGGATTGTATTATGACAGTTACTGCAACCTGAGTTTGGTCCAACTGTTCCTAATGATATGTGGAATTTCTGGTGTGCAGAGTTCCACTGAATGCTGATCTATAAAAAACAAGGAAGAGCTTTAATGGAAAATAATCCAGCAACATCTAAGCAAGCAACTGTTTCACAACTCAGCAGGAGGGTGTGCATGTAATCACTAAACTATGGTTTAGCACAGCTAGGAAGAGTAACAGACCCAAATTCACTTTCATTTTCACTTATTCCTATCTTGTTCTTCCCTGTGAACCAGAAATCGTACTTTAAGAGTAAACTAGTTTGTTAAAACAAGCCAGCTTCATTATCCATGGTCAGAAGTTGGCTTATTTAGAAAATGACTAGAATTTATTTTAAACAACAATTCCTGGTTGGTACATAAAGACAAGCTAGAAATCAGGCAAAGTGAAACTAAATCCTGGTTTATCCCTTCTCCAAAAAATTACTTACTGAACTTCCTTTAGTAGTTCCATAACAAAGAATTAGCTTCCGATAATTGTAGATTCGGACCTCCGAGAAAACTTTTAGATGGCTGGGTATTTCTTCATAAGGTGAAAGAAAGTGGAAGGGGAAAGATACAAAAATAGATATATGAATTGTTTCGGTAGACCTCATAGAGCAACATAAGAACAAAGAAGAATGTATTTATGTACCTGGTAAGGATCTGAAATATTCCAACACACATTCATATAAGCGAGCAATGCTATTCCAGTCATTGAGGAACATCTCAACTACTTTTCGTCCACCAACTGGTTCAGATAATTGGCTTTCATATGTCAGGTAAACATGACGGGTAGGTCCTACAAAGTGAAAGAAATGGCCCAATATAGTCAAATCACATTGGCACACAGAAAACATAAGCAGAAAGTAGGGAGGTGCAAGACAGAACAAGTGTAAGTTGGAACACTAACCTTGCTCCCTGGAGGAAGTGCTATTACTAAGTGGGCAATTTGCAAACACCAGTTCAGCAACCCATGTGCGGTTATTTCTACCTTGCAGTCGAAAAGTGCAATCGAGAAGGGAACGGTCTAGAGCCTTCTGGGTTTCTTCACTTGTACCCTTACATGGAGGAATTCTGTTGAAAAGGATAAAGGTAAGACCATGTACTTATTTTAGTCTCACAGCTAAACAATTCACCGTAAGCTGCTCAATGTTTTCTGGAGGACATAATTTGTACAATAAAATGTGTCCCTGCAAGGAAACTCTGAAGTTACTAGAAAAGTGTAAAATAGTAACAGCATACTGAGGTATCATCTTTCAGCAATTTATGCAATTTTAATCAATCAAAAAAAAAAGAAAGGAGAAAAAAGAAAATTCACATAATTCATAGCAACGAGGAAGTAGTGAAATTTTGTTGTTTGGTTTTGATACTTCTCCAGGATGCTGCTACATAAAATAAAGCTAAGAAAAATTAAGGATAAGTAAGGGGCGGCAGGAAGTAAAATTATTGTGCCAAAATTAGTGTCAAGCTGCTGTTCACTTTTCTGCACTATGTATGCATTAAAAAAGTGTCTGAAGATGGGTGGGTGGTTTTTTTTACTCTACAGCTATTATTGTAAAACTTTCCGTTTTATAAATGAATAAATGTATAATATAATACAAGATGAGTTTTAATTCTACAACATGTTGTATATTAAATACTTTCCTCCCCTTCCATCACTCATGGAATATTGTACACATTAATGAAAGTGTGGCATAATCTCTTTACTTTAATAAACGAATAGCATGACTGAAGCCATCTCCTTCAACCTGGACTCCTTGATGTGGGATCTCCATATTGGATAGCTGAAACAAAACAAATCACATTTTTTATATTTTCATAGCAAGAGAAAAGTCCAGGCTAAAGAGCATCCCCCCTGCCACCACAACTGGCCCATTCAGCCATGTGAAACTTACAACATTTTCAGTCCTAATACAGGGTATTAAATGGCTTACCTGATCCTTAGCATCTACAGTATGAGCTATATATCACACAGGTAGTGATTCAGATGGTACCAGAGGCAATGGCAGGCTAAGAAGCCCTTTACAAGGGTTTAAGAGAATGGAGAAAGTTGAACTTCCTTGTACCTGGCAAGGTATCAGTATCTCCCACCTTATTGCAGATTATTGCTGAGAACTCTGCTTCAATCTACTTTCCAAACCCTTCGCCCATTAGATTATTAGAAACTGCACTCCCAACAATGGCTACACCTCCTCCTTTCCAGTTTAATACAGTGTTGGGGAACCCATGGCCCTCCAGTCTTAGCCAGCATGGTCAATAGTAACAATGGAAGTTGTAAACCAGCACCATCTGAACAGCCACAGGTTCCTCACCACTGACATAATACATCCAACTTCTTCTACGTAACAGTTTCCCCAAATTATCACACAAATAATTTATTTGCAAGTCCCAAGGTTCGCCACGCAAGTCATCCCTAAAACCAATTAAACCCAACACACCAATGGATATTTATGGTAGTTAGCAAAATGTTTTACCAAGCTGAGCACAATGCTTTCTGGTCTATGACTAAATTATTCACATTCTGGCAAACCCTGAGCTTTGTGCCTAAGCCAGCAGTTAGCATAGCTGAACAGGAAAGTCAAAGCAAGAGTCTCTTTCATCCCCAATGGCTTTACAGTCTAATTGTTCCTCCCTACTATTGAAGCTGAGGTCTAGGCTCTTTCCCATACAAAGAAAAGTCACTGTTTAAAAAGACTTGTCAACACGACCGTCTCTTGCACAACGGAAATTATGTTACTTACCTCCATACGAAGTCCTATAAATGGCATATTTGTATCGCACATTGCTACAATGTGAGCTAGAACTTTATTGAAGGCACACATTTCTCCAGACCGCTTTGGCTTCTTGGGTTCAGTAGGACACGGATCACCAGACAACTAGAGAATAGCAGGAAACCTCTTTTAGCCAGGTGCAGTTAAAAGCTGGGTTCAAAGTTCTAATTATAGGCATACGGGTCACAGCACTGAATTTGTCTTTTTCATGTAAAGCAACAGCAGGCATGCCTCTGACAATGTGGGGCAACTGCAAAGGAACTATCTGGAGCCTTCCATTGAGCTTGGCAAGAGGGGCTTGTGTCCGGTGTCTTTTAAATTTCTGGCTCCAAATGCAAGCCTCAATAGGATGGGTTCCACTCAGGAATTACCAAGTAGAACCCATCCCTGCCAAACGCAGATTGCCAATGGCTGAAAACTCTGCTTTCTTTGTCAAGCAGTCAGATTTCAAATCATGTGGGCAAATAAAGCAGAAAGAGAAATGTTTCCTTTGCCCGCATAGTTTGAAACTCTGCAGGCAAAGGAACGTTTGTACTTTGCAGACCAGCTTGAATTTAAGATGGTGTGAAAATACTTCACACAATATCATGGCCATGTCAGCTGGTTAGCCCTGCCCTCTATCATAGGGGCCCACAACTACTTTTCCTCAGACAGGGCTGAGACATATGCATGCTTCTATAAACATATTTTCACTTCAAAACTATAGTTTTATTCCCCTGAAATCTTGCATAGTTTAAAAAGCTAAAGGACTGACTCATATTTTCTGAATCAGTTCTACAGCACTAAAAGTTACTACTCAAGAAAACACACATACTAGTAAATGACAGTGCATCTATCCTCATGATTTAATGTTTCCATGTTAGGTAAGGAAACTAAATACTCAGGTTCCTAGGTGGCTGTGCCATACGACAGCATGCTCCTATAATGTACTTTTAGAAATTGCCTCTAAAGATGTAAGCAAAAAATTACTTACATAAACACTGAAAATTTCTTTAAAATTATATGCAAGTTACTGAACCATAGAGGACTAGGTCATTAAATACTTAAGGTAATTTGAGTACCATTATTTAAATATGGAGAATGATGGCTAGAATGGCAGGAAACTGGAATGCTCCTCAAACCCAATTTCTTCCATTTCTGCCTTGCAACCAAAGAAATCTAGTTGCACTTATTCTTGACCATGATTCACTCAGCCAGAAGCCAAGATGTACCTCAATAATTCTCTGCTTACCTTCAACTAGGATAATTTGAGTGTTCATGCTGGTGTTGTGCAGGGGATAGATTGCATATGTGGCAAATGATTTTTGTAGATTAACATATCTGGTGTGGTGGTGATGTTTTTCAATTGAGAGGTTTGCTGAAAATTGCAATACACTGTATTTTGGCATTCCACTTCCAAGACTTTTTACATAGGAAACAAACTAAATAAACAACAACTGGTCATGTAGCACGTTAAAGATTAACAATTTTATAATGGCATGAAGCTTATGCCATAATAAAGCTGGCTATTTATTTTGCCTTAATAAAATTGTTAGCCTTTAACGTGTCACTAGACTCTCTGCTGTTTTTTGCTGTTAACAGACTGGTACCTCTCTGGAAATGCCAATTTTAAAAAACTGCCTGCTCTCAAAGCCATACCTTGCGCTTTGTGCCACCTTTTGCTTGCTTCCCACTTTTTGTGTCCAAAACCAGCTCTTCAATATTTGGTTTAAATTGCTGCAGCAGAACTGCAGTGGCAGGGCTGTCATCTCCTTCAGCATAGCTCACAGAAAGAAAGTAGTATTTGTATTCCAGTTGCGTGGGGTTGTTGGGAACGTCAAACATCTCTACTACCTAAATCGTTAAAAAAAATTACATTGGGAGCTTGAGAATTTTCACAGATTTAAGAACTCTGTCATTGCAGAAAGCAAAAAACAAGTTTGCAACAAGAAATCCTGAAATCTCATAACGAGTACACAGTTCACATGTTTAAACATTCTAGCTAACACAATTTGGGTATATGCATGAACACGGCCAAGATCAAACTACAGTTTATAGAAAGGTTTGTAAACGACTCAACAATGACTTTTAGAAAAAATTCCAATCAAATGGAGGTGGGGTGGGGAATTGAAACAGACCTTACTGTAAATGAATCACTTGGGTAAATTATACGCAACTAGGTCTGCATCTCAAACAGGAGTTAAGAATTGCATTTCCTGAACTACCCACCACAAATACTTCATAATGAAGTGCTTTTGAAATGGAGGTACATTTCAAAAGCTAATTGTGATGTGAGGGGAGCTGAGAGATTTGCTGCTCATAAATAAATACAAACAGAAAAAAGCTACTTGGAATACACAAGCACTCGTATGACCAAAAAAAGCCCTCTATGTATTGCCACCAATTACAACTTTTTAAATTTGCCTAGCTTCCCACCTCTTTGATCCACGCCTGATCCAGCCCCAAAGCAGCCTACTCACTAGTCACTCTACCAAATTTTAATCAATACATGACTGTAGTTTTACGCAACATTTTTGTTAGATGTAAGAAATAGATTCCACACTTTCACCTTTTTTATTTCGCATTAAGCATTTTTATAAAATATAGTTTCATTTTAAAATTTGTGTACTTCCTTACTACATTGCTGGACTCAGCAATATGTGCAATAATTTTGTCAAAACCAGTGTCCCCCAATTAGAATATAGAAATTTGCCATTGCCTGTGTTAAACTAAATTGGATTGTATCCAATAATTGTGCAAGTGGTTAGCTACCAATCTCTCTTCTCATCCTCTCTGCAGCCTCCAATTATACTCTCTGGAGGATCGAGTGGCCTCTCAACATGATTCCCCCCCCAACTTTTTCCCCTAGTCAGAAATAAACTGCACCCAATGATTGTGCAACTAGAAAGCAGTCTGCGTAGCCTTTATTTCTCTTCCCCAAACCCAAGGGCTGTGTTATGGGCGGCTGCAGTGAGCAGAGAATCGCCTTAAACGAAGTGCAGGAAGCTTGCTCCAGCAGGAGGTCCACTGGACAAGATCCTTTTGCCCGATTTCCATCAATCTCCCACTTCAACGCCACATGACAACCTCCACTATTCAGGCTCCCTGGAGGGTTTCCTCCAGAGGGTACATGGGGAGGAGGGGAAGAGAAAGAGGAGTTACACAAGTTGCTTTCCACTCACGCAGCCACTGGGTACAGAATGCTTCTAGGAAATAAAAAGAAAAAATTGCAGCCACTGGGGCAAAGTGGGAGGAGTGGTGATGAAACACTCCCAACTGCTAGTTTGCAATGTTCTGGCAATTCAAAGTGGTAAAAATCAAAGCAGTACATTTTGCTTCCTTCGTTCTAAGGGTCCAGTTCATAAGAAGATTCCACATTCACTTACAATGTAGTACTGTGGAAGTCGGGTGAGCTTGATGAAGAGTTTGTGATTGGAGAGATTTCCCACAGGGTGCATAGCATAATTAGCTAGCTGTAGTGTTTCGCTGCTGACTGTAGGCAAATGTTTTATTGATTGTTTGCAACGCTGCTGTCCAAGCCAAAACCTTAATTGAAAAAAAGAACATACAAAAACATTGGCACTTCTGCATTAGATAGAGTGTAGCATTGCTAATTTGCCTTCTAGACTGCTTTTGACCTCTTTGCAATCATGCAGAACAGAACAGAACAGGACTTGCATTAAAAAAAAGTTGTTCTCACAGAGCTACTATACAAATTCTGGGGTTTTTGGGTGCACATCTAAAATACTTTACATGTGTACTTCAAAAGGAAGATGTGAAGATGGCAGACATGTTTATATACCTTATACACACACACTTGACATTTGAATAAGATCAGTTGCAGCTGCCTGGCAACTGTACATATGGTAGTAAACCCATGTTTACTGACTCATAACTATAGGAATGGAGGCTTTTACATGTGTATTCACAACACAAACCCAACATTAGCAAGTCTTATGAGATTTTGCTTGTATATAGGACTGTCACATTTGGGGACTTGCAAGTTACACAAATACACTTCTTATTTGGGATAATTTATATGGTGCCTAATATATAGTAGGGATAAGTTAGTGCCTACCAAAAGTAGCTTGCAATCTGCTTTTGTTTTTGCTTTTAAATGTCCACTTGCTTCTCTCCTTGGTATAAAATATCACATAGTAATTGAGTTATTTATCAACTGTGGGCACCAGTCGGTAATAAAATTATTAACTAATATGTTTACAAACAAACCTAAAGATTTTAAACAAGGGATTCTAGAATGAACACTTTTCTTTTGCTCTCTTGCATCTGTAAATAAAGTTACTGGAAGTAAATAAGGACATTTTTAGAGAGCCTTCCACTTTCAAAGCCACATTGCTGCAATATTTTAAATTTCAACAGCTTTGCTAAAATGGCAACTAGGTTCATAAGTCTGTAAGAACCTTACTGGACCAGATCTAAAGTTTTATCTAACGCAGCTTCCTGTTTCCCCACCAATGGCTAACCAGATGCCTCTGTGAAGGCCACAAGCAGAACTTGAGAACTGCTGTTCTCTCCTGCTGCTGTTCCCCAGTGACCGATATTCAGAGGCATCCCTGGAGGAAGTATATACCCATCATGACTAATAACCATTGACAGCCTTAACCTCTACGAATTTGCCTATTTCTCTTTCAAAGCCCAAGTTGGTGGCTCATTGCCACATTCTGTGGTAGCAAATACAAATTAGTCTTTTGCTTTAGTGTGTGCATCACTTCAAAGTAAATCATATTTGACCCTTTTTACCCATTTGCCCCCCCCCCTTTGGTGATGTTAATGTTATCTTGACCATCCCACCCAACACTTACGAACAAGTTAAAAAGCCACAGTCCCAATACAGAACCTTGGAGTGGCTCATATCTTACACCCCTCTACCACAAGAGTTGTCCATTTATTCTTACTCGCTGCTTCCTGTTAAAAGGACCAGTCCTCTTATCTCGTGACTAAATTCTCTCAGGAGCCTCTTGTGAGGGACTTTGTTTATTTAGATTTTCAAAAAGCTTTTGACAATGTCTACTAGATCACCCCTTCACCACACATTTGTTGGCACTCTTGAAAAATTCTAAAGGGCTTAGTGATACACAGCTTACAAAGTGATTTTATTTGCCCCCTTGACCAAACTTTTTAATGGGAAGTTTTTAATGACTGATATTTTAATGTATTTTTAATCTTTTGTTGGAAGCTGCCCAGAGTGGCTGGGGAAACCCAACCAGATGGGCGGGGTATAAATAAATTATTATTATTATTATTATTATTATTATTATTATTATTATTATTATTATTATTATTGGCTACTAACTAGCTCCTAATCAGTCTGCCTTCTTGCTACTCAGAGCAAGAAGGCAGACTGATTTGAGGGGAAGGGAGATAAAGTCACAGTAAAGGCAAGCGAAGTCAGTGGAGTCGAGGGGACTATAATTAGAGTATAATCACACTGAATGGTTTACCAGTTTCTTGTAAGATCAGCAAGTTTGCAACAATATCTTTTGCAATTAACAATAAAAAGAAGGAAAACTGGCATAGAGTTTGAAGGACAACAACCTTCTACATAAATATCTTACCCTGAGTAAGGGAAGGGGAAGAAGTTTAGCTTTCAAAAATAGTTTCTGGAAGTGAGTGTTATTTTCACAGTTTTGGATGCAAAGAATAGGCATAGCACCAACAGGAATAGTCACATATTACTCACTTGAGCTGCTGGAGCCACGTAATGATGCGTTTCATGTCATCATTGACCGATTTTTCTATGTCATCCAGCGTTTGCTGGTCTGCAGGGAAACAGGATTAGTTACTATTCAAATGTGGCATTTTGTGCATTTATCCAGAAAAATGAAATCCAGAGTTGTAAGTAAAAGCACACTCATAGGTTTATGGTGCTTTAAAAATCAAACCACCCTCTGCAAGAAGTGCCATAAAAGGTAGTTCAACATGCGATTTCAGTGCACACACACACACACACACACACACACACAGAGGCCCCATTCAGGCAGTTGTGTCTCACCTTACTAAGCCAAGATACAAATAACCTTTTCGTTAATGCACATAGTCCCTTTGCAGACCTCTATAAGCCAGGACATTCCTAGTGAACCACAGTTTCCTGGTTTGTCCTAACCAGGAAACCATGATTAAAAGCTTCAGAGCAAGCCAGGATCTTGTCCCAAAGCTTGTAACCAAGTTTTGTTTTGCACCTGAAGCAGTAAACTACAGTTAATTAGGGACTTTGTGGCTTATCAAACTGTGCGATGAAGGAAGGAGCAAAAGGCTTATGCATTTCTCAGCTCATTGAATTCAGGTCACTTGTAAAATACATTCTACAAATTCACCATACTCTTTTCAGCTTCAGTTAAGCTGCTAGCCATAACAACTTCCTTTGTTGGGCAGCTTTACACATCACACTGCACTGTGCTTTAAGTAAGCTGCATGTTAATTCACTGAATACAATGCTAATCTATATTCACCTCTACTCCTGCATCCTTACCAACCAGCCAGCCAACCAGAAGATTCAATTTTCATTTTTTGCATCCAGGCCAAAAATAGAGTGTTGAATTCTACTAAGGAAGGTATTAGAAGGAAGTGCCTGAAAGTTTTATTTACATACCAATCCCATAAAGCATTAGTTGAAACATTCCAGAATGAAGGTCTACAAAAATGTGTAGACATTCGGATCGACCACATGGCTCCAGAATAGGGATGACAAGTGTGGGGAGAGCCGTTTCTATAAAAGCTAAAATTAAAGAATCAAGAATTCATAAATCAAGGTACAAACTTTTACTTGATTAAGCAATACGGAGACCTCACAGTAATAAAACAGAACTTAAAAAGCCTTCACAGCCCCATCATAAATTAAGTACTTTTGAATCAAAGCTATTTTATTCAATTAAGATTATGTTGTGCACAAAAAAATGACCATTTGTTTAAAGGAATGCTATTCTTGCTAACTTTGCCCTTTTCCTTGGCAGCTTGTTTGGATATATAATATCCTTGTTCACTAACTAGAATGTACACTAATTAATAAATTTCAAAGATATCAATCTGTATACTAAAGCCAGCTGCATTTTTCCATATAAGGCACCATACACCCACTCCCACCAACCCCAACATCATAATTCTGCATCTCTGATTTTGAGATTTCAGGACCTGGGTGAGGGATGGGAAGGAGAGAGACTTTCTCACCCCCTCTTACCTATACCCACCCAAGCCCCCTGAAAAGCCTTTCATGAAGGTCAGGAACCCTTCTGAACAGACAATGAGACAGGAAGAGTTTTTCAATATCAGGCACAGGCAAGTTGTGTTTAAGAAGCTAAAATGCAAGTCAAATGAAATACGACAATTTCCAAACCCCATCTTCACTGATCATTTAAGTAGAGCTTAAAAAGCGCCAAAATCAATTCCAAAGGAAAGCACTAGTTATACATATCATTACATTTGCCTCACAGAAATAAGAAAATGTTTGCCATTCATTTCTTCTTCAAGTTTTGTCACTCTCCTAGGGGATGCTCAAGGAAATGAAGGACCAAAGGAAGCATTCAGTTCAAAGTGCATTAAATGACTTTGGTTAGGTTAGGCAGAGGAATTTCTGGTTTTGAAGAAAGTTAAAGAAAGGGCACATAAAAATGTAGAACAACATCCCCTCCCCCGCCCCCAATTCAATGTAGTTCAGATACCATCACATACAATTGTCATTGACATTATAATTCTTAAGAATGGCTTTCAGTTCCTGGAGTTTCTGATGAGCTCTTGCATGGACACTGTCTATCAGAAGCTTCTCTACTGACAGGTGGTCTATCTATATAAAAAAAGAAAGAAAAAGCAGTTATTCTGTATTTTATATGTACTCTAAAAAGGTTCACAGTCAAAAACTATGTGTTTTGAGCTGCTCAGGCAAACTTCCCATACTGGCCTTGTTTCACAAAAATCAGCATGTTGGATTTAAGAAGAACTTTAAAAAGGGTTAGACTTTAGAAAGTTCTTCTTAAATCCAGCATGTTGATTTCCATACAACAAGACCACAGGAAGGAAGTATCTCTGCAGCCTGGTTAGTGAAGCGACAATGCCTTTCCATCACAGACAACTAGAGTCCTTTTCTGAATCTCCAAACAGGAAATGAACTTTGCGATTTGGAGCCCTAGCCTGCCATCCCCCAGTTTCCAACACGATGAAGATCAAAGTAATAAGGCTCTTCAAAACTGATCAGCTATTTATAATTTACTTAACTACCCACAGGCTTACCAAACTACTGTAATCTTTACTGCAATCAGGTTTTGAAAAAAATGGGCTGAGATGGGGAAAGTGCAAAGTTGATTCATGTGCAGTCCAGCCAAGTGGCAATTTGCATGCAAACCCCTCCTCCTGCTCCTCTCTGCGGTCCCCTCAGAGAACCCACAGTCTTCGCTGCTCACAGCAATGGCCCAAAGTTCATCTAACTTGCGGTTGGTGGGTTTATTTTTTATTTTTTTATGAAGAAAGGTACTCTGGCCTTTGTCTCAAGTTAGCCTTCCTGGATTCAGACAATTGATTTGTAACATATGCCTCCCACCCAACATACCTTTTGGGTTTCAGTCACTTAGGAGGTGGTGGCAAGATTGTAAAAGGAAGGTTTAAGCACTGTTTGGACTCTACAGGATGGACCCAAGTCCGAAATAGCGCTGGGGGCCAATTTTTGACAGGGGACACCTGTCAATCACGTATCATTATGACATCAAATGACTGGACTATAACCCAAACACAATACACTGCTTAAGAGAGATTAACTTTAAAAACAATGATCGATTAAAATTATATGCCAACTTCACCTGGCAATATTTACCTTCATAGCCCTTTCAATTAGTTTGGAATCACAGGCTGGAAGGGGAGGTTCATGGGAAATTTGCAAAGGTTTCGATACATCATTCTCATCTATCTTAATGGTGACCTTATGAAGAGATGCAGTCCCTGTTTTTCTCCCAACCACCTGTTGGCTTAATATAGAAATGTTGTGTTAGCTGATAAAGAAGCCAAAAGACTCCCTCTGTAGAATACTGAAACACATGAATAATATTTACAGTTTCATACTATGAAACAATACCATAGAATTGTGTTGTGCCAAGAAGTTTAGCGCCCTATTCCTGTATCAAGTCTCTAAAGAACCATTATCAAACTCCTCTCACAGATACACAACCATACAATTTGCCGTTTCAAATTCTTGAGAACTTTGTTTTTCATGTGGGATCCAATATAAAGCCTAACTTAAGATGCCATCTCAATCTGGACAATCATCATTGTCTACTTCTTTCTTCTGGTGCACCTGAAAATGTTCTTTGGGGAGGCTAGGCTGATGCCAACTTTGACTTCTAGCACAAGCCCGGCACCTTATTATTTTCTCATGCCTCTTAACTTTTGTTAAGACTACATTAATGCTATGTTTTATCTGTGTTTCATCCTTGTGCAATTTTTTGAAATTTAATTTGGAATACATCCTGGGAATATTTACTGGTTTGACTATGTGTTTCAGATGGATAGTGCTTGAAATACTGCGATGGCTTTCTCTATAAAGCAAAACTTGACTAAGTGAGCATGCAAAAAACAGCCTAAACGCCTTGTTTTAAGGTACCACTAAATATAAACAAGATGTTAATTTTAACTGCAAATATTTTGGCTGTAACATATGTTATGATAAGTAATAACATTATTGGACCAATAGCCTTACCAAAGGCCAGAAATTATCATCATAAATGTCTATATTCCAAAAACCAATTATGCATTATTTGTCTGACACTAATATAACCCCTCTAAACCCAAAAGATCAGCAATTCCTATGCTTCAGTGAAAGACAATTAGTATAATATGGCATATAAATATGCTAGTACTGTATAGAAGTTTCCAAGCTTTACTTGAGATTTAATATTTCAATCGAACATTTACAGATCTCATGATTTTTTTCACTTACTTCCAGACAGAAAGAGAGAGGCATTTGCCTGCATGGTATCTCTCCACTTGCACAAGATCACCCCAGCGCTCTCGAACCAGCATTAAAGTCTGTGAATGCAAAACTTCCAACTGCAGTGACAAGCAGAAGGAGTCTAAAGAATTCAGGTTAAGAAAATGCAGTAAAATATTGGAGCAACTTTTGATAGTTCTCAACTTACACTAAACCAAAGACTTGCTGGCCTTTGTACACACACATATACATGGTAAGCAGATTTTAAAGCAATTCTTGACAGTCACACCAGAGAATGGTTTCTTGTATGGAATTTCTCTCCCTCCAAGCCAGCCCCCCCCCCCATATATAATCTAACAGGATCTACTGTAGAATATCCCAGGGTTTAGGTCTGTTGGCCACCAGCATGCTAAAGCTAAGCAGCTCTGGTTACTCCCTGGATAGTGATTACTTGGGAACTATATGTATGGTGTCTTGGGTTCAATGACAAAATGCTGTCATTCTGTAATATGTATGTTCCATCCACACCAAGCAACTTGCATATTAAGATGAGATGCTATTCTTAGAATAAATGTGTTCAATCTAGGCTTTCTTTTCCAAATTACTTACTTATTTTACCTCCCAAACATATCTAAAAAGTATTAACACATTATTCATGTAACAGTTATATGTATGCTTTTCCAACTGTGTTTGGCACATGTGGTTTCCATAAGTTGACGTTTTCTCCCTAGCCTAGCCTTTTATGTTGCTAATAAGCGCGGGTGGCGCTGTGGGTTAAACCACAGAGCCTAAGGTTTGCTGATCAGAAGGTCCGCGGTTCAAATCCCCGCAATGGGGTGAGATCCCGTTGCTCAGTCCCTGCTCCTGCCAACCTAGCAGTTAGAAGGAACGTCAAAGTGCCAGTAGAGAAATAGGTACTGCTCCAGCAGGAAGGTAAATGGCGTTCCCGTGCACTGCTCTGGTTTCACCAGAAGCAGCTTAGTCATGCTGCCCACATGATCCAGAAGCTCTCTGCGGACAAATGCTGGCTCCCTCGGCCTATAGAGCGAGATGAACGTGCAACCCCAGAATCGTCTGCAACTGGACCTAACGGTCAGGGGTACCTTTATCTTTAAGCATACAGCGATCATTACACCATACTGAGGACACCCAATGCCAACCTCCCTATCCCAGCTCAATGGCTACTCAGGTTACCAGGAACACCAAGTAATAATCTCTTGTATTTAGTACAGAATACAACCAAAATCTCAGAGTTCAAAGGAGAAAGGATAGTGCTCACTCTTCCCTCCCACCCTACTTTCCCTGTTCCCCAGGACTAAGGAAAGAAATGGACTAATGTTTGCTTCCCTTTCCCACTATCAAGTCAAAAGGCACCACCAATGTTCTCAACATTGGCAGATAGGAGGATTCTAGCACCCAGGTGAAGAAAAAACGTTTTGACTGGGTTTAGATCCAAAAAACACAGAATCTGCTATGTAGAAAAGGACACCAAGCAGCAAAACCAGGCAGCACAAATTGGTATGATTCCAAAGGCACTTCAAACAATCCATCCCAATGAAGGGGAAGAAATCATATTCCTAAATAAAAACTGCTTAGGAGGAAAAATCATGCAAAGTCATCTTTATCAAGGAAAGGGTTTTTAAAAATCGCTTACTAAAGAATACTTTGAAATGAAATAGGAATCCTACCAACATGTGCAGCTGTCATTGTGTTTTGTAGCTCATTTGTGGCCCTGCTCTAACTGAAGGTGTTCCAGATTCTTCTGTGTGAGGAAAAAGACGGAGAAAGAGACCAACAAGAAGTAGCAGATCAGGGCCTAAGGAACAGCTGCAACTTCATAATGTTAGCAATTTCACTCCTCTGATGCTGCAGATGAGATTGTTGTAAATTACATGCCTGTCTGGGAAGAGTCTGGGAAAGGAAGACAAGTCTTATCTCTTCTGCTGCGGGTACTATTACACTGTACTTTCGCTTTCATTTTTTTTCTGTTTTGTTCTCTCGGAGCTCGAGAGAACAGACGCCATTATGTTTTTGTCTGTACATAGTGTGTAAATAAATAGTAGATTAGCTCTACTATGTCTCACGCTTCTTGCTGTGTTGTGCCAGAAGCTTAGTGTGCATATATCATTATGATGTATGTTGCTAGAAGTGCACTGGAAGAGAAGGGAGATGCCTTTTCAAGAGCTGCGCATAACGGAGGATGTTCAGAGTTCCGGGGTTGCAGGTACCCCCAGGGTGTTTTTCCAACACATAAGTATATCTACAATCTACTGAGTCAACTACCCAAACAATCCTTACCATCTACCTCCCTATATACCTCCCCTGCATTTCACATCTCAGATTGGGAGCTAGTTCTATGGGTTCACAAAAAGTCATTGAAAAGGATACGTAGGCAGTTGTACATGTCCTGCAGAGGTTTCTCATCCGCAAAGAGCCGGGACTGGACCAACTGATGGATGAAGCTGATCTGCATACTGTGAACTAAAGCTCGACCATCTTCCATTAAAAGAAAAGAAAATGAATCTTTTGTGTTTTTTATGAATCTTTAAGATGATGTAACACTACTTAAAAGGTTTATTAAAAGCCTCAAACAATAGTGGAAAGTATAAAGTATTAATGCTTGGAAAGTGGCCTCTGATGCAGTGTTCCCTTTGAGAACACGCAGCTGGGGATACAGAGTAACATGCTGAAGAGCGGACACCATCAGCATTTAAAATGGCATGGTCGAAAACAGCTCAATTTACTTTAATAGAAGAGGTTAATGGAGTGCACCAGTTTAGGTGAGTGCCCCAAGTCATAAGCATTAGATCTATCATAATGTCTATGGGCATTACCTCCAGTCTCTTTGTCTTCAACCAGAATTTCCAGTTTGAGAAGACGCCATGGGACATCAGGATCATCTCCCATCACTGTCAAAGTAGCCTCAAATTCACCCTCAACACGAAACTTCACACGGCCATTAGCTAGAAACAGAAACCATACATAGTACAAAACAAAGCATAAGCAAAATAAAACTCCAGTTTTTTCGTTTAAAAAAAAAAATATGACGGGGGGGGTATGGAAAAGATTCCCTTTCCTCTAGTAATAATGACTCCTCTTTCTGGTAGTTTTGAGTTTCAGACATTCCTTTTAAGTTACTCTCAATAAATCTTTATTACACCTTTTAATTAGCTGAGAGTAATCCATCTGTCATGGATGCTTTAGCCAAGATCCCTGCATTGCAGGGGGTTGGACTAGATGACCCTTGGGTCCCTTCCAACTCTAAAATTCTATGATTCTATGAACTAAAGGAGTGAAGGGATCAGTGCAATGGCTTACCAACTGTAAGATTTGCCAGCTGTGGAGGAAGATCTGTTGTCACCAGTCGGTGGCGAAGAATCTGGTTTAACTGATGGAGCGTTGTTTGTTTCTCAACTTTTGTTATTGGATCAGGAGGAATTATTTTGTCCTGTAAAGTTACAAATGTGCATTTTTACATACTAATTTAAGTTATCCCGAATTCATGCAACCATTTTGTAAACATGAAAAAACTGCAAGGACAAACCTCACCATCCATGTTATAGATCCACAACGGCCTAGGCTCATGCAAAGGACTTACCACGGTTTCATGGATTTTTTTTCTTTTCTTTTAAAAGTTGAGTCTCACAAAATATCATCTGCTTTTATAATTGAAGGTACAAATATTGTGGCCTTCACAGTGCAACACACAAGATAGTTTGGCCTTTGTTGTTGTTAAAATAAACAATAGTGGAAATGTGTTGAGCCACTGACAAAAGGACTAGATAGAGGGGAAAAGAAGGCTCTCATAATGGGTGTAGGGTTCTCATAATGGATAAGTTAACACAGCAAATCAAAACCCAGAAAAGAAAACATGAAATAAACCACATCATGGAAAACTGGTGGCCCTTGCTTACTTACTTGGAACCAAGCCCTGTTTACAGGGATAAGCCAAACAAATAAATAATGTCTTAAACATATCTATTATCTGTACCAAAGAAACCTGGTAATTTTAGCCTTCAAACAGTGAGCAGTGGGGCAAGAGCCATATTTTTTAATCATGACTCTAAAAAGTTCAAAATAAAAAGTTTTTTTTTATAAATACACCAGCGATTAAAAGAATCTTATTTGGTGATGATTCAGCCAACTAAGGTGTCTGAGGCCAATCAGAAGTATTTGGCATCAGTTATCTCAAACATAAGCCTTTTATCCAATGCAACAAGGCTGTGAGGAAAAAGCTCCCCCTGAAAGCAAACTGGGACAGAGGTCTAAGTCTTTTGTTGTTTTTACATTATACAGCAATTTACCCGTATACATGTTGGCAGCCGTGGATATGACCCAGTTGTCAGTACATCAATAGCATATGGAATAGCAAAGCTGGGCAGACGAGCATGGACCAAAGCATCTCTGGCTAGTGATGCTAAACGATCAGCAGTGTCCACGAACAGAATAGCTTGTTGATCAAGAAAGCTTGATATCATCTGTAATATATATATATATATATATATTAATATAAATTCATTTAAAATTATTTACCCACATCTAAACTCCTCCATAAAAGCCAACTATATACCTCCTGTTCAAAATGTCAAAGTCTTTGGTGGAATAAACATTGCAGCTGATCTGTGAAATAAATTGTAATGTGAACTGCCCTGTGATCTTCAGATGAAGGGCAGTAAACAAATATAATAAATAAATAATAAAAGGTAAACTTTTCAAAAATATATTATCATACTATAGACCCTAAAGCTGCCAGGAGGACAAGAGCATGCCTTTAAGAGGCAATTTGGAAATTATAGCTCTGGAAGTACCCTAAAAGAAAACCAAGGGAAGAGAAGACCAAAAAGCAAAAAAAGAACACATACCCAATAGATCAGCATGTGTGTGGTGCTCTTGTTATATGGCCTAAATAACACCCTTATACATATACAGTGGTACCTCTGGTGAGTATCCTTCAGGATGCGAACGTGCCAAACCCGGAAGTATTTTTTAGGGTTTCGCCACGCGCACACGCAAAAGCGCTCTACGTGCCACGCGAGAAGTGCTCTACTGCACTGCACGTATGCGCAGAAGCGGCACCTCCAGTTGCAAATTCCTCGGGATCCGACCGGAGCTCCGGAACGCACCCTGTGCGCAACCGGAGGTGCCACTGTAGACTGATTTATCCAAGAAATACATACAGCAGTGTCATACAGTGGGAAAGATAACAAGCCCACTGTTCAAGACAGTCAGAATGACAGGAAATGTAACACTGAGAACACCCTGACCTGTGTCCAAAGGAAACAGACTAACTACTGGCAAAATTCAGTTTACCTACATGAAGTGCTTTCTGATTACTAAGAGCCAGTGACAGCTCAGCTGGGCAAGGTGTTGGGAGAAGAAGTGGGGGCAGAATATGAAACCAGGCAGAAGCCTAGAGAGAAGCTGAGGTCAGGAAGAAAAGTCTGACCAGGCCAAAATCTTTGCACAATATATAAACTGCTAACCTAAAACTAGAAAAGCCTAATAAATCATGGCAGAGCTCCGAACGTCACTTAGGAGCATGTATTCACTTTAAATGACTTATTTCTCTTTATTGTTACAGTAACACATTAAAGGTACATAAAATTAAGCAAGGATCTCGAAAAGGAACAATTTCTGCAAATATGATGCCACTAGTATTACATGCACCATACTGTAACATTTCCCAATAATGGGGGCATGTCAACATTTAATATAAATCTACATCATGATACAGAATTTTGTTTAGCTGTCATTTGTTAATCTACATTAGTTTGTAACTAACTGCAGAACTACATTCTGAAAACAGAAGATTTTGCTATACCAAAGATCAGGAATAAAACCATGAACAGGCTATTTTTCAGATTTTCTAGTCCACCCAGCTGTAGGCAAGTTTTCCAAGAGACAATCATTCACTGCATCTTAAAAAAAATGAAATCATAACTTTTTTACTAAAAATATTTTTGGAAATTTATGACCACTATATTTGAACATGCGGAATGTCAGTAACTATTCTCTCAATGCTTTATTTATGGTTCCTCCTCTGCTTTTATGATTTTATTGTCTAAATTATGCCAATAAAGGCTGAATGAATGAATGACCTATTTCCTCAGCTGGGTGAAATACAGAAGCCATCCCTTGCCTCTGTAAATTTCAGCTGAGATCTAATGAATAGTATCAAACTTACCGCACATTTTTCCACCTTTCCAGCATTATTTGCCCACTTTACCAAGGCTAACAATCGGACAAACAGCTGCCGTGTGCGACTTGCAAACTGCACTATTTCTATTTTTCTGTAAAGAAGCAAATTGCATTAGAAAATCTGTAGTTCAATTATTTTGAAAAAAGCAGCACATGAAAGGGGGAATCAGATATGCCAATAATTATTCCAGATGCAGAATGAGATACTAGACTAGCATTGCAATCGGACACATTAGATAGCTCTTTTTGGCCAAAAGTCTGCATTCACTCTTGGTGAACCCTCCAGGGGCTGCCTGCACACTCTTATACATACTCTCACATGCACAGAACCCCCTCTTACTTTATTCTAGTATCCCCTTTCTTGTTTTGTTTGGTTGCCAAAATTGGTGAGGTCTTGGGGGACAGAAAAACTGCTTCAGGAAGTATGTCAAGCATCCAAACAGGAGATTAGCTATCCCTGAGATACCACAATGCAAATATTCAATATCTAAGGCAAAGAAATATAGTTGTAGTAGGACAGCTGGAACAGTCGTGGGGACAGGAAATTATATAGTTGAGTTATTACCATTTCCAATTTTTTTATTGATTAATTTGATTTATTGTACTTCTATGCTGGTGCTCTACGATTTTCTTCCTTTCCTTTCCTTTCCTTTCCTTTTTTGGGGGTGAGGGGCTTTACTTCCCCCTGCTCCCACCTCACAATGCAGCACACTGCACCTCATTAGCCAATGCTGGTACAGTGGTACCCCGCAAGACGAATGCCTCGCAAGACGGAAAACCCGCAAGACGAAAGGGTTTTCTGTTTTGGAGGCGCTTCGCAAGACGAATTTCCCTATGGGCTTGCATCGCAAGACGAAAGCCCATAGGGAAATGCTGGCGGTCGGGAGCAAAGACTTTCGCCCACAGCCGGCCTTCAGAAGAGGACCTCTTCTGAAGGCCGGCGGGGGGCAAAAGTCTTTGCTCCCCCCCCCCCGCCTGCATTTCCCCCGCCTGCCCCGGGCGATCTTAAAATGCTGGGGGTCGGGAGCGAAGCGTTCGCTGCCGACCCCCAGCATTTTAAAATCTCCAAGGGACAGCAGAGAAGTCTCTGTCCCGGGGAGATTTTAAAATGCTGGGGGTCGGGAGCGAAGCGTTAGCTGCCGACCCCCAGCATTTTAAAATCTCCCCCTGTCCCGGGAATGTTTTAAAATGCTGGGGGTCGGGAGCGAAGCGTTAGCTGCCGACCCCCAGCATTTTAAAATCTCCCCCTGTCCCGGGAAGGTTTTAAAATGCTGGGGGTCGGGAGCGAAGCGCTGCCGACCCCCAGCATTTTAAAATCTCCCCGTGTCCCGGGAAGGTTTTAAAATGCTGGGGGTCGGCAGCCCGACCCCCAGCATTTTAAAATCTTCCCGGGACACGGGGAGATTTTAAAATGCTGTTCCGAACGGGGGGTGGGGACACCTGCCCCAGCCGCCCCACTTCGGAAAGCTGTTCCGAAGTGGGGCGGGGGGGTGGGGACACCAGCCCCAGCCGCCCCACTTCGGAAAGCTGTTCCGAAGTGGGGCGGGGGGTGGGGACACCTGCCGCCGCCGCCCCACTTCGGAAAGCTGTTCCGAAGTGGGGGGGGGACACCAGCCCCAGCCGCCCAACTTCGGAAAGCTGTTCCGAAGTGGGGCGGGGGGGTGGGGACACCAGCCCCAGCCGCCCCACTTCGGAAAGCTGTTCCGAAGTGGGGCGGGGGGGATGGGGACACCTGCCGCCGCCGCCCCACTTCGGAAAGCTGTTCCGAAGTGGGGCGGGGGGGTGGGGACACCTGCCGCCGCCGCCCCACTTCGGAAAGCTGTTCCGAAGTGGGGCGGGGGGGTGGGGACACCTGCCGCCGCCGCCCCACTTCGGAAAGCTGTTCCGAAGTGGGGCGGGGGGGTGGGGACACCTGCCGCCGCCGCCCCACTTCGGAAAGCTGTTCCGAAGTGGGGGGGGTGGGGACACCAGCCCCAGCCGCCCCACTTCGGAAAGCTGTTTCGAAGTGGGGGGGGTGGGGACACCAGCCCCAGCCGCCCCACTTCGGAAAGCTGTTCCGAAGTGGGGCGGGGGGGTGGGGACACCTGCCGCCGCCGCCCCACTTCGGAAAGCTGTTCCGAAGTGGGGCGGGGGGGTGGGGACACCTGCCGCCGCCGCCCCACTTTGGAAAGCTGTTCCGAAGTGGGGGGGGTGGGGACACCAGCCCCAGCCGCCCCACTTCGGAAAGCTGTTCCGAAGTGGGGCGGGGGGGTGGGGACACCAGCCCCAGCCGCCCCACTTCGGAAAGCTGTTCCGAAGTGGGGCGGGGGGTGGGGACACCAGCCGCCGCCGCCCCACTTCGGAAAGCTGTTCCGAAGTGGGGCGGGGGGGTGGGGACACCTGCCGCCGCCGCCCCACTTCGGAAAGCTGTTCCGAAGTGGGGCGGGGGGGTGGGGACACCTGCCGCCGCCGCCCCACTTCGGAAAGCTGTTCCGAAGTGGGGGGGTGGGGACACCAGCCCCAACCGCCCCACTTCGGAAAGCTGTTCCGAAGTGGGGCGGGGGGGTGGGGACACCTGCCGCCGCCGCCCCACTTCGGAAAGCTGTTCCGAAGTGGGGCGGGGGGGTGGGGACACCAGCCCCAGCCGCCCCACTTCGGAAAGCTGTTCCGAAGTGGGGCGGGGGGGTGGGGACACCAGCCCCAGCCGCCCCACTTCGGAAAGCTGTTCCGAAGTGGGGAGGGGGGCGGGAACACCTTCTGAAGGCGGGCAGGGGGCGAAAGTCTTTGTCCCCCCTGCCTGCCTTCCCAGGGGCTTTTAAATCGCCCCGGACAGCGGAGAAGTCCTCCGCTGTCCGGGGCGATTTTAAAATGCCGCCCGCCAGCATTTTAAGATCGCCCCGGACAGCGGAGAAGTCCTCCGCTGTCCCAGGGTTTTTTAAAATGCTGGGGGTGGGAAGAAAAGCCCTTGTCCCCCCCCCCCAGCCTTCAGAAGAGGTCCGGGGGCAGACTGTCCCCGGACCTGGTCCGAAGGCGGTTTCCCTAGGAACGCATTAATTGATTTTCAATGCATTCCTATGGGAAACCATGCATCGCAAGACGAAAAAACCGCAAGACGAAGAGACTTGCGGAACGAATTAATTTCGTCTTGCGAGGCACCACTGTATAGCTAGGGCTCCATTTTATTTATGGGGGGAGGGGGGTTCAGGGGAACAAGGGCATTTATGATTCTACCGCCCCCAACATGCCCTGTTTCCCTTGCTCACTGCTGGTAGTACAGATAGACTCATGGAGCTCCCTGCAGCTGTACTGGGGGCCTCCAGCAGTGTTAAGTGCTATTCTGCTGATAGGCCTCCTTCTCTGACAGAGAAGCACGTACGACGCTTCCAAATGTCCCTCAACCAAATTTTAGCCTGCTTTAGAACTGCACCCTAAACTGTCTTAAATACTGTATTTTTCGCCCTATAGGACGCACTTTTCCCCCTCCAAAAATGAAGGGGAAATCTGGGTACGTCCTATGGGGCGAATGCAGGCTTTCGCTGAAGCCTGGAGAGCGAGAGGGGTCGGTGCGCACTGACTCCTCTCGCTCTCCAGGCTTCAGGAAGCTGTCCGCAAGCCGTGGGAGAGCTGCGCGACTTCGCGCAGCTCTCCCACGGCTTGCGGAGAGCTGCCTGCACTCAGAAGCCTGGGGCACGCTGAGCTCAGTGCCCCCCAGGCTTCAGGCTTTGCGCAGCTCTCCCACGGCTTGAGGATAGCAGCCTGTTCTGGGGACTGGGGTCGGGGGAAGCTCGGGCTTCCCCCGGCCCCAACCCTGCGCCTGGGGGGGAAATAATTTTTTTTCTTTATTTCCCCCCAAAAAAACTAGGTGCGCCCTATGGGCCAGTGCGCCCTATGGGGCGAAAAATACGGTACATGTACAGCTGCAGTTAGTGTGAGGCCGTGATAGAAAGATTTCTATGCCCCATAGTAACAAAATGCTAATGCTCTCTTTACTGATAAACAGGAGCAGTTAGGTCATCTGTTCCTATATGTAGGCATAAAAATGCAGGAAGCTCCAAAATGTTTTTAACTTGACCGTGTCATGTATACTTGCTCAACTTCGTTGAAGGAACTCTCATAAATTATCCAACTAATTCCAAAGCAATTATCTGTTTTGCATGCGATCCAACTGGGTATTACACGCCCAGTAATAAAGCCATCATATGGGGCTAGTTATTGGCACTAGCCCCATAGTTAGTTGCATACAGATGCTACATATTACTAGTATATATTTTTTAGTTTTAGCCCACTTATTGTTCAATATAAATGCACAACATGACACTGTAAGTTTTAAATATTAATAGTCTGCTTTCTAAGTTTTATGTCTTGTACGTGGAAAACATGACATCTAAACTGCTGGCTTTCTGCTGGCTTTGATTTGTAGAGTTTCAGGAAAGGTCATTATTTAGTATGCAAAAAAAAGAAGAAGTAGGTTTTGGCTGCAAGAAGCATGTCAAACTCATGATTGAACTTGTGAACCTAAGAGCCCTGTTGAGACCAACGGCCTATCAGATTCAGTCTGCCATTCACAGCGACAAACCAGAGGCCTATGGGAAGCCCACAATCAGGATTACTATATAGCCATAATCACTAACAGTTATTGGTGGCCTGATCCTCCAAGAGAAACGCTTGCTTTGTCTGCCCCTCTGGACAGTTTCCTATGCAACAACTACTATTCTTGCTCCTTCTCATGCATGGGGTTTACAGCAAGGCTCTTGAACCAGCTTCTCAGGAGGTCTCACAGACCACTTCAATACTGGTATCTTAGTAGAAAATAAATTATTTTTACCCTCTTCTCTATTGTCTTTTAAGTAGTTTAATTGTGTGCAGTTGCCTTCCATTTTGTTGACACTGCTTTTGTAATGTTTGATCTATCTAATTTTATTGATTATAGATTGCCAAGCTTTAAAAACAACAACAACTGGAGGCCAATTAACTAATTTTCTCAAATAAAATAGTACATGCATGAGATTTATGGACTCACTTGCTAGTCAGTTTTACCAGAGCACTGCTGCAAGCATTCATTTTCAATGAAGGACAGCACGCTAGTTAATTAAAACATTCCCTAAAGCAGCCGCACTAAAAAAAGCAGGAAAAACTCTTCAGAGCTGAGTTACAGTCATTGACAAGTATCAGCAGTGACAGCCTGGAGATTCTGAAGGGACAACTTTGTGTCCTGCCCCAATTTAACCCTTTACACCTTCAGCCAAATACCAAAACACTGCTACAGGGTTTAACTGTGTGATAAATATCTATGCATTACAAAGCTCACAGTTTTAGAAGAAATCTTCAAAGAATACAAGTGAACATGGGCACAGAGAGCTGCATGACCCAATGCTAACCTAAACTTAACTATGGTTAACATGTCAGACATACAAGAGATTATGGTTTAGTCTGGCAAAGTTAGTTCTGCCCTCAGCTGATGTGTATAGTGGGACACCAGTAATACCTATTTCTTATCTTATAAGGAGAGGCTGGAGAGGTGGATTAATTTTCCTAACCATACTCTGTGCAGATATATCCTTGATATACAGTTAATATCAACCATGGTTTGCAACCCCACGGTTTCACAGCATTATTCTGAAGCAGGATCTTCATGAGGCCATAATTCCACCCATATTCAAACAAGTCTGTCTCCTATCAATTGCTAACTCTATCTGAAGTGGATAAAACCTATGGGTTCTCTATTTGAAAACCTGACTCCCAATTTGCTACCAAGCAAATGGTTCTATTATTGTATGGATCTTCCAGATATTCAATGATAAGGAAAAATGTCCACGCCACAAGCTGGGATAGCTCAGTCGGTAGAGCATGAGATTCTTCATTTCAGGGTCATGGGTTTGAGCCCCACACTGGGCAAAAGTTGGACAGGGGGTTGGACAAGATTACCCTCGTGGTCCCTTCCAACTCTACAATTCCAGTAAAAATTAATGGATGCCAATTGCAAATACATTATTAGGCAAGCTTGGCAGTTTCAAAGTTTTTACCTTTGTTTACTAAATAAAAGTAACAAAAAATAATGATGCTGCTAAATTAGATAACTTTCTATGGCATCAGAAAACTTTACAGTGCAAATTACCCTAATGTTACATGGGATTTTTTTTTTAAAACCCACATTACACAAATGTTAATCCTTTATTGGCATAGACTTTTCCTCTGCAGTAGTGTGAAGTCTCATACGACATTTCATAATCCAGTAATCCTGATCTAGAGGAAAGCACAAACCATAGTTTTCTGATTTGAATGCAGTGGCAAATTTGGATCTGTACTACAGGGGAAATTCATCCAGTTGGAGTGCTGGGCAGGGGTGGAAAATAAAACCACAACTCATTCTTATAGCATCAAATCATGGTTGCCATTACATGTAAACCATCCCAAAATGTTTTGAATTTCAAACTAGGCACTTAATAAAACTGAAACACTGTATTATTCTTTTTTAACTCAGGTAAAGTTAAAGAAAGAAAATATTTGACCCAGTGATTCAATACCTAATTTTCATTAAAATTCAGTACAATTCCTCCTCAATTGTCATTACTCACCTTTCCATATCTGTTTTTCTTGGTAATCTGTTGGGAAGGGGAGTTGGAGTGGTGAAAAAAAGATCAAATTATTATGTTTTGACAAATACTACAAAAAAATTAAACAGGAAGCGTGAGTTAATTTCAGCTCTCTGACAATAGTTCTTGTACAATTCTCAAGTTTTTAAACAATCTTGTAACTCATTCACATTTTACATTTTGGGGTGTACATTTAAATCTTAGGCAGATACCTACAGTATGTGACTGCAAACTTCTTCACACAGATAATAAACAAATGTCTACCATGTGTCCAAATAACTGAAAACAGATGATGATTTCCCCAAAAGTTTTTCCCACACCAGTGCAAATACAAGTGACTGACATCATAAAGAGTGAACTTGCAGTCATTCAATTTCAGATCTCCATGTCCTGTGTCTTTACTATTACTAACAGTACTGTATTATTGTGATGCTTAAACAAGCTGAGTTACAACACTGACTATTTTTTAATTCTGGGAGCATTTATCCACACCAACTTAAGGTAAATAAAAGGGTCTGTTATATTTCCACAAAAGCGTTAACAGAAAAAAGATAACAATATCCCACTTAAAGTAGATTGAAATATATTTTTGTAGAGGGCCCTATATTGCTAGTGCTATGAATCACAAACGAGTTAAGGTGGAGTAAACATATTTTGAACCCATTTAGCCCCATTTAAAGTAATGCAGCTTAACTAAAAATAAGTTTGAAAAGATTTGCAGATATGACTATAGGTCTAATTTATATGTGGATGCATATGTAAAAAAAAGGAATTGGTTTATCCTGACTTTCACAGCCAACAACCTAATTCAGCATATTCCTGAAAGAGACTAAATAAGTAGTTGATGTGAATATATTAAAGCTATTAACTTCAATAAGGCTATTTATCTATTATTTTAAAATCTCATCCAACCAACCTTCTTTCTATTCATTACCTGGGCTGTTACTTACAAGAAATACTCCAGAGATGACACAGAGGGTCTGCTGCTTTGCCCATCATTTACAATATTTGAGATTCCAGCATTGCAGGGGGTTGGGCTAGAAGACCCTCAGGGTCCCTTCCAACTCTACAAGTCTATGGTTCTATAAATAGCTTGTTGCAAAGACGTAGCCGCACTGGGAATTGATTTTAAAAGGCCACAATAAAGCAACCACAGAAGTTCCAGCTATGTGACAGGAGATTGTAATGAGGTCTCAATAGAAACTTTGTGAAAAGTATAAATACAATTTCTTTTTAAAAACCTGTTTATTACAAAGACAGCAAAGGCCTTGCTGCAATCTAGACACATAGGATGCTTCCAATGGTACCTGTCCCTCAATAGTCTACACACAAACAGCTTGCACTGGACCAAAATGGTCTGTACTGTCCAGATGACTTGCAGTGAAAGGAGGCTACCCTTCAAACTAAAATACAGCATCCAACTGGGACCACAGCACCCTTGTCACCTAGTGTGCATGCACACGAAAGTTCATACCAATAACAAACTTAGTTGGTCTCTAAGGTGCTACTGGAAGGAAATTTTTTATTCAGTATTTCCAATCAAGCAAACACAAGTTTTAGTTTAAGACTTAGCCCTTATCTTCTTGATGTTCTTATTAGGTTTGCCAGCAAACATAAACTCAACCAGGAATCAATTCCAGCTCTTTAACAAATGCACTTGTATGTATGACACTCAAGTTGTTGAACGATTGTTTAACTCTATTCACCCTTTACATTTTGGGGGTGTACATATGACTCTTAGGCATGTCACCTAAGAGTCACAGCGTGCGAAGAGAGTCTGAAGATTCTAACTGAACCAGAAGATCAGGCTTCCCCAAACCACCACCCTCCTTCTCCATCACGTAGAACAAGCCACAAAGGAGGAGGACCTCTTGGGCGAATGGGTAAGAGGCGTTCCATAAGCCAAGGTCGCCTAACACGGGTTCGTCGGAGAGTGAACCGTCTCGCGGGGGGGAGGCAAGGGGGCAAGCCAGGCAGGTGGGTAAGGGGCTCCCGGGCACTCACAGGTCGGCCAGAACGGTGAGCTCCGCGTAAGTGCGATGCAGCAGGAAATCGATGAGGGTGCTGAGTCGGAAGCCGGCGCTGGCCGCCGCCGCCGTTCCCGGAGGCTGCGGAGCTGGGGCCGAGGTGGGCCCTCCTCCCGCCGGGACCAGCTGGTGGCTTTCCAGTTGCACCGGCGCCATCGTTGCAGGAACCGAAACAAGCCGGCCGGCCGGCCGATGAGAGCGGGTCTTCGGCGTCCTTTCCCCGCCCGGCTCGGCTCTCCCTCGCGGGCAACCAGAAGCAGCCGCGATCACAACGCGCCTCTTCGGCCGCCGAGCGCCGCCGCTGCTGGGGCTGCCGCCACCATTGCTGGGGGCGGACACCGCACCGGAAGCAATCCCAGGACAGCGACGGACCGGAAAGAAACCTCTTCCGGTAGCCTGCACTGGATCATAGACTTCCCCCCGTCTCTGCAAGAAGTCTTTTTAGTCACCCATTATTAGACTGACAAAAGGTTCCAAGTTTCCGGGTTCACTCTGAGCTCGATTTTAGCCTCCCAGGGAGGAAGTCAGAAAGAACCGCTCACAGGAAGCGCTGGCGGAAGCCCAAGTTTTAATGTAGCTGCGTTTGAGCAGCGGTTTGTCCATTAAGAAGCCAACGGTAGTAGCATTCATTTCAGTGAAAAGCGGCGTAGAAATACATTGCATCTTTCTAACATAGCATGACTACCAAGCCCAAGTGGGAGGTGCCTGTCGTGCCCGAAAGTTGCTTAGCAATAGCCCTGTAAGCGCAGGTCTTTATTGCAGGCTGAAGATGGACCGAGGTCGTTTTACGCTTTCCGTTCAGAAATGGTATCCATCCCATGCAAAACACTCTCAAGTTACAGTGTTCAATTTAATTGATTTAAATCGTCGCCCGTTTAAACAAATAAGTAAACGTGCGGTTTTATTTTTATGTTGCGTCATACTGAGTTATTTTAATGTAGGCGACTTTCACTGTTATCCTTAGGAAAGTGAGCTATAAACATTAACTAAACCGATCTATCACCCAGCGCACACCCAGCACTGCTTCACGAGTAAACCTTGACTTGCACGGAGCTGCATTGTGCGTTTAGCTGCAATTCCTTATCCACTAAATTGGGGTGAAGCCCCATTGAATTTTATGGAGCTTCTGAGTAATAATGAAAATAATGACACTGCTTTATGCTTAAAACTATGGCTTCTACGACTTCATTTCCCACCCGAAATGAAACTTGAATAGCAAGAACATAAGCTCCCGTTTTTGCTATTATTATTATTACTATTTTACGAGACGGAAGAAACTAATTTTCTTTCGGCAACTCTCATTTCCTCTCCAGGGAGAAAACAGCGCCAACAGGAACCGGAACTTCCTTCTTCAGGCATCTGAATCAGGACTTTACTCTTCAATCTCGATAGTATAGGCTCTATGGAAAGCAATGGGGCGGCCTGGCGTTACCGGCCTTCGTCTGTCTGAAGCCTTCGCCAGAGGGTGAGGCGCCGCAGATTCACAGAGGCCTAAAGCGGGCTGTGCTGCGCGAATTCCTGGATCAAGAAAAGGTTGCGGCTCCTCCTTTTTTTCTCCTGACAGTTCTTGTACCTTCAACAACTTTCATAACAGGCTGAAATTCTTCATGCTGACAGGAAGAGAAGCTGCTCCTGCAAATCATGCAACAGTTAAAGACGCTTTGTCAGGAAAAAGAATCATATATACTGGTACTCTTTAGGATGCCAGGCTCCAGCTGATCACTTCCATTTTACTCCTGAGTATTTCTATCAGTTTAATGGACTTGTTCCAGCATAAAACAAGCCATGTCATCTTGCAGCAACAACTAGACCCCTTCAAAAGCAGAAATATTTTCATAAATTAACACCTTCCATAGTATTTTTTTATTGTGGAATATGATTTAGAATTGCTTGTAGTGAGTTGGTGTGGTGTAATAGCAAGTGTGAAATGGAAATCTCTCATCATGGAGTTCGGAAGTTGCCTTAGGCAGCTCATTATCCAGCCTTATCAAACGTGGTACCAGGGCAGCGGGCCAGCATAAAGCATTCCACACTGAGGCAATACCACTGAGTAGCTGCTTTCTCCTGCACCTCAGCTCAGGTGGCAGGGGGTACACAGAAAAGGGCTTCTGAAAATAACAATCGGGCAGGTTCATTTGGGAACTGGTAATCCTTCAAAAACTGGATCCAAGTACATGTTTTAAATCTTACTTTTTTCATCTGCATTATTATTATATGTATTAGATTTCTTATCCATCGTTTACTATAGGATCCCAGGATGTGTTACAATGGCAAAAGCAATACAGTTTAAAACAAAACCAACCACTAGTAAAATATTTATCATCATCATATTAATTGACAGTTTCAGATAGGTCACAAAACAACAGCCCTATTTCAGATTGGTGACAAACTCTTCACTAACAGAGAAAGGTCCCTGAGACACCTCAGCAGGTGGTCACACTATGTTTCGGGTATCCAATGACACAGGTGGGCTGTTCTGACAATCCACTTGTCCTTTCTCTTGGATCCAGAGCTCTATGTCCTAAGCCCTAGACTCCTCCTGGGGTCCTAGATTCCTATCCCCTGCCCACTAGAACCTTCTTACAGGCTGACCTCCTTCAGCTCTGATCTCCTCCCACTTTTCCTCAACATTCAACCCCACTCTCTATACTGTCTCTATGAGACTCTTGGCTCCAGCTCCCATCAGACCTAGCCAAAATGACCAATGATCAGGAAAGAGGGAATCTAACAATATCTGGTGGACCACAGGTTCCCCAATCCTGTACTAATTCCTGTAGTTGCTTTTTAAAAGTAAGTAAAATAATATAAACAGAAAATAGTCAAGATTAATATACAAGATTGACTAAGGGTTTTAAGCCAAGAAGGGAACTTACTACTTAGAAACTTCTACCTCAATACCACCTTCATTTGTAAAATTATATTAAAGGTTTAATATAAATTTGTAGATGCAAGAAGTCAGAAAAATTTCTAGCAATTCTAAGTGTTAGTTCAACATACCATTATATCTATCTGTATCTAGAGAGAGATAACCTTATGCTTCCCACTGTAACAATCATTTATTACTAAAAGTGTCTCCCTACATAGTTTGTGCAATGCAATTTAGAATTATTTATAAACATTTTAATATCAAAGAATGTCACACATTTGGGCCCATTAGTGTATTATTCCTAGTATATTCAGTTTGCTGTCACAAACTATTGGTTTGTCAATTGTTAAGTGATTGTTGTATGTACAATAGAGCATTCTTTACATTAGCAGTAAATTAGTTACCTATTGGTGCCTGTTGAAAATACTGAGAAATTCAGATGCAATTATATTTGAAATGGCAGTTTGAAAAAGAAAATGTCCCCCTCAGAATAACATTATCATTTGCTGGCAGCTGCTGGTGCTATATAAACAGTATAATACTTCTTATCCAATCATTTCAAACGCTCCCTCCACCAGAGTCTAGAAAGTCGTGCACATTATGGCTCAAGGATAACATTACAATAGGCAGTCTACATATAATGGAACGGGGGCAGTGGTGGCAGGAGCAGTTAACCATGCTGCAAGGTGGTTTTTGACCAGAGAATATGGGAGTAAACTACAGGCAATAATAGATTTCTTCTTCCATTTTTAACTAGCATAAACTTCAGGTCTCCATCTTTACAGACAAAACCAGTTTTCAGCTCCTGCCAGGGCTGATAGTGAAGGGAGAGGGAAGGGTTGCTTTCTATATGCTTTCTAAGAAGGATCTTCTATACCTTGGATCTAAGTCAATTTCTAAGCTAGAAATAACTTCACCTGCAGAATAGGCCCCTCGCTTTTTTATTTTAGGAATGCAAGATAAAAAAAGGACACATACGGAGGAGACGGGAGGAAGGGATGCAAGACGCCTGTATAGGGAACAATAGGAGGGCTGTTTAGAGGGCTATAGACATGCTAAAAATAAGTTGAAAACTTTCCAGTTGATTGGGGAGTTTCTGGAGGGCGTGGGGAGGAGGGAGAGAGCCTACTCAAGGTATAAGAAAGTCTGCAGAGGCGTATTTTTTTAGGCAGTCAGTCTTCCAGAAATTATTCTACTGGCTGTCTCCTGTGCACAGAGAATAAAACTGCTTTCCTCCAAAGAAGGATCTTTCCTGGAGTTTTCTTTACTCTCTCTCTGGATCTGAGGACGCGGGCCAACGGTTCCCTGGCATGGACTAGGCTCAGCCTACATCTTGGTTCCCTGACCGGGAACCTGCCCCACCTCAGAGGGCTGGAGAGATCCAGGCTCGACCTGGTGGACAGCTCGGATCGGTGATTGCAGGCTCCACGCGCGCACCCTACCAATTTGTGGGGGGAACCAGCCACACCGCTCCGGAGCAAGGACCCAGGTCGAGGGAGGAAAGAGGACTGGCCAGGGAAGGGAATCTGCAGCAAAAAAAAACACGGTAAGCCCAAGGGAAAGGGCTGGGCGTGGGGCCCAAGGGAAAAGAGGGAGGCCTGATCAGCCTCACCTGGTTATGCAGTAGTGTGCAGCCAGGAAGGTTTGGTAAAAAGGGGAACAGAGGCGTGGCAGTGGTGTGCCACCAGGAAGGTTTGGTAAAAAGGGGAACAGAGGCGTGGCAGTGGTGTGCCACCAGGAAGGTTTGGTAAAAAGGGGAACAGAGGCGTGGCAGTGGTGTGCCACCAGGAAGGTTTGGTAAAAAGGGGAACAGAGGGGAAATTATTTTGGTGTGTTTTGTGTATTGCATGCTGAAATTATTTTGGTGTGTTTTGTGTTACATGTTGAAATTATATTGATGTGTTTTGTATGTTGTATGTTGCATGTCAGATACTTTAGTGACTGAATTGTCAAGTGTGGGCCAGGGCTTAGTGTCCCCTTTGGCCGAGCGATTGTAGGACTGTAGTGTGTGAAGTGTGAGAGAATTTTTATTGTGAATAGGAGCGAAGTATCTGGAAGAAATGGGTTCTGGCCAAAGTAAAAGTACCCCTTTGAAATGCTTTTGGAGATTCAAGCTGATGAGAGGGGAGGATGAGGACATTGTGTAAATTAGATTGGCCCACCCCAAAAGAATAAATTGGCCGTCCATCAGGACCCTTGATTTGCAACTCATTAATCCATTATATCAGAACATTTTGAATGACCGTTCTGATCAAATCCCCTACATTTCCACATGGAAGACCAATGTGGAAAAGAACCCCCCTTGGCTGAAGTCATGCTGCCAAAAGGTCTCAGGCAGCCGTACCTGCTCAGTCAGGAAGACAGGAGGACAACCCCCCAGTCCTCCAGGATTTAGAGAAGGAAGAAGATAAAGTTTTAATGCCCCCACCGCCTTATGCCCCGGCAACAGCCCTGGCACCACCCCCGCCACAGGGAACAGATGGCCCAGCCCCCAATCCCGTGGACAATGCATTGTTAGACCTGGGCGAAGATGGAGAAAGGGAGGAACGAGAAGAGGATGATGAGGATGAGGCATTTGTAGGAAAATTGATTAAGTTGACAAGTGATGGAAAGATATGAACAGAGGAACAGGCAGAACGTTTGAGAAAGTACCGTATTTTTCGCTCTATAACACGCACCTGACCATAACACGCACATCGTTTTTAGAGGAGGAAAACAAGGGAAAAAATATTCTGAATGAAACAGTGGACGTATCATTTTTGTGCTTCATGCTGTGGCCACAGACATGTGATCTGATGGTGAATTTTGGCTGACCCAATGCAAAGATCCTGAGGATCCATGTGGATCCATGCTTTGTAACCACGTTTTTGCACCATTGCAGCCCCAGGCAACAGTGGGTGCGTGATTTTTTTTTGGGGGGGGCAGGCTGTAGCCATGGGCATGCTGTGTGCTCTGATGGTGAATTTGGGGTGACCCAATGCAAAGATCCTGAGGATCCATGTGGATCCATGCTTTGTAACCACGTTTTTGCACCATTGCAGCCCCAGGCAACAGTGGGTGCGTGATTTTTTTGGGGGGGGGCAGGCTGTAGCCATGGACATGCTGTGTGCTCTGATGGTGAATTTGGGGTGACCCAATGCAAAGATCCTGAGGATCCATGTGGATCCATGCTTTGTAACCACATTTTAAGTGGGGAGGGAAGGAAAAACACAGAAGGCTAAGAATGCAGGAGAGGGCTATAACGTGAGGAAAGGAAGGCAAAAGTTTCCCCCCATCCACCCACACAAGCCAGCCAGCGTGCGCTCTCTCTCTCTCTCTCTCTTTAAATGGAAGAAAGCATATTTGAATGCTGTGTGTCTCCAAAAACAAAAAGCAGGAAGTCAAATCAGAATTTTAAGCCGAACCTGTAATCTCTCTTCCCTTCACAAACATTGTTCCTCCGGAGCAGGGACAGGATAGAAGGACGGACGCTCTGCTTTCCCTCTCTACTTGCCTGGAGGGGAGGGGCTTTCCCTGCTCTTTGTTCGGACGCTCTGCTTTCCCTCTCTACTTGCCTGGAGGGGAGGGGCTTTCCCTGCTCTTTGTTCGGACGCTCTGCTTTCCCTCTCTACTTGCCTGGAGGGGAGGGGCTTTCCCTGCTCTTTGTTTGGACGCTCTGCTTTCCCTCTCTACTTGCCTGGAGGGGAGGGGCTTTCCCTGCTCTTTGTTCGGACGCTCTGCTTTCCCTCTCTACTTGCCTGGAGGGGAGGGGCTTTCCCTGCTCTTTGTTCCGTTTGAGCAAACACAGCAAGGAAACAGAGAGGGCGGGCAGTAAGACCCTGAGGCAGAATGCAGGAAAGCTGCCACTTCCTGTATCACGGAGCTCCCTTCTCCCTGAAGCGCGGTTTGATTTTTGCCTTATTTTTCCACACATTCGCTCCATAACACGCACAGACATTTCCCCTTCCTTTTTAGGAGAAAAAATCTGCGTGTTATAGAGCGAAAAATACGGTATGTGGAACCTTATGAGAAGTGGACGTCAGTCCCCATATGTTAAAAACAGCGGGATGTATAGGGGAACAGAGAAGAAAGTGGCAGAAAAAGTGGGGAAAGGCAGCGAAAAGAGTGACCCTCCATAGGGCACATAAAGCACAGGAGAAGGGCGCGGCCAGAGTGATGCCTCTCCATAGAGTGTATGACCCTCCGGCCCCCGCGGGACCTGATGGGGTTGTGCCCAATAGAACTCATACAGTTCAACATGTCCCCTTCTCTAGTGCAAATGTTTGTAATTGGAAGAACCAAAACCCTTCATTTGAAGAAAACCATGCCAATTTTTAAAACATACAACCCCACTTCTTATGATGTGCAATATTTGATGGGTGCCCTGCTAGCTACAGAGGCGGATAGGCGAATTCATGCTGAAGCCCGAGCACACATGAGAATGCAAGGGACAGAGGAGGCCCCTGAAGCCTACTTAAAGAGGCTGAAGGAAGCTTACCGCCAGTATATCCCTGTGGACCCAGATGAGGCTGCCAATGCCCCTATCATAAAAACTGCCTTTGTAGCCCAAGCGGCGCCCGATATCCACCAAAAAAAAAAAAAATGAAGGTTTTTTTTTTAGGGGCCACACCCTTGAATGGATGCTGGAATTAGCCCAGACCATTTATAATTAGAGGGAAAAAGAAACCCAGAAGAAAAAGAAGAAGTACCAGGCAAAGAAGTTGATGGCCCTGAAGACAGGAAGTCCACCGTTAGGAGAAGAAGAGGAGGGCGAGGCCGCTTAGGAAAGAATCAGCGTGCCATCTGCCGAAAGGCACCTATTTCTTCTCCCAGGCTAAAATGAGGAAATGTCAGATGCTACTACATCCGCGTTAGAAATTCCAAGTCACCACAGCCCTCAACCCAGCTACCCTATTACCGGTAGGAGAAGGTGAGGAGCCCACGCATGACTGCATTGAAGTAATGAATGAGGTGTATTCTAGCAGGCCTGACCTTAAGATGAAGCAGATCCCCAATGGCCATCATGGTTTATGAATGGAAGCAGCTTCATTGAGGCTGGACACTGGAAGGCAGGCTATGCAGTGGTAGCCCTGGAAGACCAGGTGATCGAAGCAAAGTCACTCCCACCTGGAACAACGGCCCAGCTGGCAGAGCTAACTGCGCTTACCAGAGCCCTGAGCCTGGCAAAGGGACAGAAGATAAACATTTATACAGATTCTAAGTATGCATTCCTGACTTTACATGCCCATGGAGCCTTATGGAAAGAAAGAGGTTTGCTTACCTCCAGAGGAAGCCAGGTGGCCCACCCGCAAGCCTTATTGAACCTTCTGGATGCTGTATGGGAGCCCAAGGCAGTGGCAGTTGTCCATTGTTATGGACACAAGACTGGACCAGGGGAAGTGGCCAGAGGAAACCGATTGGCAGACAGAGTAGCCAAGGAAGCAGCCCGAGAACTGGCCCCCGCCTCGGTTATTGGAGCACTGGTCCCAGAAGAGATTTTAAGCACTACTGACAAGCCAGCTTATACGAAGCAGGAAAGGGACACTGCAGATGCTCAGGGGTTAACGTTGTCCAACGAAGGATGGTACCTTACCCCTGATGACAGGATATGGATTCCGGAGTCCCTTTCTCGGCAGGTTACTCAGAGATACCATGATTCAACCCACATAGGACCAGATGCTACAACCAAGCAGCTGGAAAAATGCTTCTATATAGCCCACCTTTACCAACTGGCAGCCCAGATCTCCAGGAAATGCCTGCTGTGTCAAAAGAATAATCCCAGAGCCGGACCACTGGCTCCCCCAGGGATTCAGCACAGTGGAACTGCACCTATGGAAGATCTTGTCGTGGACTTTACTGAATTACCCCGTTGTGGACTGCACCGCTACCTGCTGGTAGCAGTGTGCACCTACACCGGATGGGTTGAAGCATGGCCCACAAAGACTGAAAAGGCACTTGAAGCAACCAGGTGCCTGCTTAGGGAAATCATCCCTCGCTATGGACTACCAAGGTCCATAGGATCTGACAATGGACCAGCATTTGTTCATGCAGTCCTACAGGGACTGGCTAAAGCGCTCCAGATCAACTGGAAGCTGCATACTGCTTATAGACCCCAGAGTTCTGGAAAAGTAGAGAGAATGAACAGAACTCTAAAGAATCAGCTGTCCAAGCTGACACAGGAGACCGGGTCCAATTGGGTGACCATGTTGCCCTTGGCATTACTCAGGGTCCGCAGTCTCCCGTCAAAACGGACCCATTTGTCACCTTTTGAAGTTATGTTTGGAAGACCAGTTCCAAATGTTAGAATGTTAACTCCATATGTTAGCCAAGATGTGCAATTGAATAATTATGTACAGTCACTCTCCCGAGTTCTTTCTTATCTCAACAGGTGGACCCAGGCTCGCACCCCATGTGTGTTAACTGAACCGTTCCATCAGTTCGAGCCAGGTGACGAAGTGTGGGTGAAAGACTGGCAGCGAGCCCCCCTACAGCCCTGCTGGAGGGGACCCTACACTGTGCTACTCTCTACCCCTACTGCTGTGAAGGTTGCCGGCATCACCCCGTGGGTCCACCCTACTCGAGTGAAGAAAGCCATTTCAGACTGGACAGTAACACCAGATCCAGAGAATTCCCTTCGGCTGACCATCTCCAGACGCCCGGTAGACAACCGCCCTGCTGATATCACTCCGGAGGCTGATATCTCCACGCACGGCTGAAGAATTGGATGGGAGGGGCGCCCGCGGGCAGCGTCCCCAACGTAGAAACTTGCTCTCCAGCAAATTCAGAGGCACCAATCGGACTTTTGGTATTGGGCCCGGAACCCCTTGATATAGTCACCCCAAGTGTCAGGCCATTGCAGGGGTGGACATATTCCTGTGGGTGCATGCTGATATATGAAGAGGGAGGAGCCCCTTTTGGGTATAATATCTTGAAGAGACAACACGAGAGCCCAGTCCACCCACAAGGGATTGTAGGGAAATTGCTCCATATAGTAGGTGCCTCAGCAGAGAAGTGGAGAGGCACCCCTGAGGCCCGGCAAATAATTGAATACGAGTATCAGTGGGCCCTTCAGCTGTAGAAGAAAACTAGAAATGAACCCCGAGTATTGGTGGAAGGAACCATGGAAGGATTGGGTTCGGTGGGTAGGAGTGATATGTACCGCCCTTGTCATATGGATGCTCTCGTATTTCTGTTGGCACGAGCGCCATAGTATTTGTGGAAGGAAGCGATCCCCCTCCATCCCCTTGATGATCCTTCTCCTATTTGTGATGGGAAAATCTATTCCCAAGGCCGAATGCTTCCAGGTCTTAAATCGTAATAACATTTTCCCCACACAGGAAATGAGAAAACAGGGGGCTCAGAGTCCCTATAACAAGTGGCTTCAATTGGCAGAAATAGTAGCCCATGAAACAAATAAAACTGCTTGTTTAGTTTGTACCCTTGGACCCTTAGATGGAGGAGGAGGAATGCCCATGCTCCCCATACCCCTCAATCGTTCTCAGATCCAATATACATATAGTCCATCCCGCCCAACTCCTTATTGGAACCATTCAGCTCCTTTACGAGTTTATAGGGTCTCTGGATGGTTCTGTATTAATCAAACCCGAAATGCCGTCTACAACTATACGAGGTTTATAGGACGGTCATCATGTAACTGTACATGTAGTAGTCCTTTGGACATCTCTGAATGTGGCGGGGCTTGTACCAACCTTGCACTCATGGAGGAAAGTTCTCGAGCCAGCTGGACCTCTTCTCAGCGCGGCAGTAATATTTATTGGATTTGTGGAACAAAAGCTTATCACATCTATCCACAAAATGGATATGGTGTCTGCTTTCCAGCATTTCTTGTACCTCCAATGTGGATACCCTCTTCCCCATCCCATCGTACCCGCCGCTTTGCTGATCTCTCCAACATCGCGGGGGGTAGTAAACAAACCTGGGGAAAGGACGAATGGCCACCTGAGCGGATAATCGCCCACTATGATCCTGCCTCCTGGAACCCCGATGAGCTAGTAGCAGGCGCCAGAGAGCCCATTTACAATCTCAATCGAATCATCAGGCTCCAGGCAGTGGTAGAAATTGTGGCCAATGCCACAGCCACCGCCCTCCGCCTTGTTGCCACCCAGCTAGATGAAACCCGAACGGCTATTCTCCAATTGCGTTTGGGAATGGACTTCATTTTAGCTAAGCAAGGAGGTTTTTGTGCTGCCCTGAACCTGACAGGTGGAGCATGTTGCTTCAACATTTCAGACCATGGCGAGGCTATCCGTGATCTGGCAGCAAGCATTGAAAAGGTAGCACATGTCCCTGTACAAACCTGGGAGGGCTGGGATATGTCTTGGTTGGACGGCATCTTCCCAGGTGGATGGCTGGGGAGAATATTTACTATGGTGATAGGTCCAATAATGCTTCTATTGCTTTTCTGCTTCTGTATGCCCTGCTTGATGCAATGTATGCAAAATATGATGGAGAAGATGATGTCTCGCATGATGGGACCTCGCGTGCTTGCTTTCATGAGAGATTATAGACCCCTACCCCAGAACGAACCTAAGTATTAGGTTGTTCATAAGAAGAGGAGGGAGTGAAGGGAGAGGGAAGGGTTGCTTTCTATATGCTTTCTAAGAAGGATCTTCTATACCTTGGATCTAAGTCAATTTCTGAGCTAGAAATAACTTCACCTGCAGAATAGGCCCCTCGCTTTTTTATTTTAGGAATGCAAGATAAAAAAAGGACACATACGGAGGAGACGGGAGGAAGGGATGCAAGACGCCTGTATAGGGAACAATAGGAGGGCTGTTTAGAGGGCTATAGACATGCTAAAAATAAGTTGAAAACTTTCCAGTTGATTGGGGAGTTTCTGGAGGGCGTGGGGAGGAGGGAGAGAGCCTACTCAAGGTATAAGAAAGTCTGCAGAGGCGTATTTTTTTAGGCAGTCAGTCTTCCAGAAATTATTCTACTGGCTGTCTCCTGTGCACAGAGAATAAAACTGCTTTCCTCCAAAGAAGGATCTTTCCTGGAGTTTTCTTTACTCTCTCTCTGGATCTGAGGACGCGGGCCAACGGTTCCCTGGCATGGACTAGGCTCAGCCTACAATAGAGGTGACTCATGTTCCAGCATTACTTTTTAATGGCCTAACCAACAATTGCTACCAAGCTTATGAAGACCTGCAGAGGAGGACAGAATAGTTAAAAACAGAATATTGTAGTCTGAGTGCTGAGATAATGCCATAGCCCCCAAACAAAAATGTTTCATTCAAGGAGAAAGAGCTGGATCCTAAGAAACAACAACACTTTTATTGTGCTATAAACATGGTGGGGGTATACTTCCTGCCTCTGACTAACACATATTGACACATATTGTTAATATCAGAAACTACTTATAAAACCTTGTTTTCTGGATTAAGGAAGAGCTCGGCTTTGTGAGGAGTAGATTGCGGAAAAGAATCTCCTTTTTACACAGAAAGTCAATAAAACTTCTTACCAAAAAGGACAATAATATACTGATTTTCTTAGTTCATTCCGGAAGAGGCCACATTGCCAAACTTGGGGCCACTTCTAAATGGTGATGCTGTAATAAACAAAAATGATTCTCATGTAGATGAGGATGCAGGGTGTTTTTGTGCTTGCAGGAGCATCTGGTGCAGGTGCTAATATGACCTCCACCTGTCTGGGTCCTAAAGAGGTTAGTAGGAATAAAACTCGCAAAGATCTGAATTAAACAAACTTTCTTCAACTGAAACCACATTCACACCGAACAATATACTACAGCAATTGTCCACATAGAACTAAATTTATATGTAATCTATTTAATACAATAACAATGGAACAAATAGTTCCACTGTCCACAGAACAAGGAAAAAAACTGCATAGAAAACCAACCTATCCAACCATTTAATCTAGTTCACCAAGGTGCTGAACACTTCAAAACTTACTCCATGCATACAGCTTTTGTCCCAAAGTGACAGGACAACAATAGAAAATGGCAATGTTTAAAACACCAAATCTTGAAGGACGCATACCTTATACAAGGTGATAAGAGACCAAAAATCTTATTCAACTTCCAGCAGAACAAACTGACTTTGATTGTGTACACATTACCATTTATTCCAGCTCCAGTGCACTCTCACCACTGATGTTTGAAGCCAAGTAGACATGACATTAGCCACACTCCATAAACATAATGCAGTTTCTTGAGAAATATTTCTGATAGATGTGCTTTCCCTCAAATCAATTTCTATCTTATTTGAAAAGCTATGGCCATTTGTAAGCCATGGTTAAGCTGAAGTATGTACATTTCCTACATCTGTTGCTCATGCACAGATGACAAATTCCCTGAATAAAAGTTCAGGGGGTTCACAAGACTTGAAAGACAGCTTGGAGAAACAACCTTACTGCACTGTAAGCCTCTCTCCATCTTCACCTATACTGGCCTAAATCAGCCCATTAAGTAGTATGGAAGCAATCCACTCCATCAGGAGTTCCCATGTGATAAGCAGTTCTACACATTATAGCAGTACAGTGGTACCTCGGGTTACATACGCTTCAGGTTACATACGCTTCAGGTTACACACTCTGCTAACCCAGAAATAGTGCTTCAGGTTAAAAACTTTGCTTCAGGATAAGAACAGAAATCGGGCTCCGGCAGCAGCGGGAGGCCCCATTAGCTAAAGTGGTGCTTCAGGTTAAGAACAGTTTCAGGTTAAGAACGGACCTCCGGAACGAATTAAGTACTTAACCTGAATACCACTGTATAAGGAAGTCTGCACACTACTGAATTTTCACTTTAAATTGTATAAGTCCCTACACACTGTAAGTTTGATTTACATAACTTCCTATCTCGAACATGTTTCTAATTAACCACATAAGAAGGTACTATAATAGTTGTTATAAACAAGGTATTTTGGAAGTAATGTCTATGTCCTAGGAGGAGTGCCTGTATTTAAATATTTAATGGTTCATCTTGGGTAAGTGCAATGATTGTGTGTTATTTATGACGCTGTGAGTTGCAAAGGTGATCTGGGGGTTAGGCTATATGCTAGAGCCCATTCTGTATGCATTGGGGAAAACACCAGGGAGAGGAGAGTAATTCTGATATATCCAGTAGCAGGAGACAGATTGTGCTGTAAATACTCTGTCTTGTGACCTTGGCCAAGTTAGGAAGGAAACTGATAAGATTTAACTGCTGCTGAACAAATTCACCCCCTTAGACGAGCCCATAGTCTAGAGAAGCCGATGCACTTGGATTTAAATTGTCTGGCACCTAAGTCCTAATAGCATTTACTTGGTACTAAGATGCATTGATTTCAGTAGAACATATTGCCAAATAAGCATGCTTATCTGTGAATAATGAAGGCAGTTGATGATGATGATATCTATTTATACTGCCCTTTATCTGAGCATTGTTGTTTAGTCGTTTAGTCGTGTCCGACTCTTCGTGACCCCATGGACCAGAGCACGCCAGGCAGAGCACGCCTGAGCATTATCTGAGCATTACAGGGCGGTTTTCAGATTCTGCTATGTTAGTCTTATAAATGAATTACATTGGCTTAACTGGGTTATAGAGAGGAGATGTGAATATGGAGATCTTGTAATAGAAAGAGCTTCGGCTGTTGATGCCTGCCAGTCAGGCAGCTGTTAAAGCAGTGATGTTGTTGGACTAGAACCCCCATGCTGATTGCGGCTGGTGGTTGAGTCTAACAAAATATAGAAGACACAAATTCCCTATGAAGCCTTTGCCTATTAAAAAATAAAATGTGCAACTTTCTAATATGGGGAAAGTGCTGGTGCATGCATTGCCAAATACACTACACTGTATGTTTGTTTTATGTGCTGCTCCATATGAAATGCACATGCCATGCTGTTGTGTATGATATGCTATTGCATGTGTTTTTCCTTGGCATATTGCTGCATGTTTCCACATGTTTGGGCGCTACATGTCTCTCTGTGTGTATGAGATTGTGTGACAGAGAGAATGCAACTGACATAACACTTGATTTGCAGCCACAGACTTTGTTCACTTCCTCTTATCTGCTAAGCAGCCTTTGAGATCTCTGCAATGTTTGCAGTCTGTGATAACAGTGGCCGACATGCCAGGATTGTTGTAGGCACACTTTTTCATCTTTATTCCCACCCTTTTGGAGCACTACACTGCCAAGTATATTTTTTGAACCATTGGACTAACTACAAAGATAATAACCCAAACAGCATTAATTTAGAGACAATTATTAAAAAATGGCTACTTTACAGTGTTGGTGTAAAGATAACTTAGATAATATGCTTGAAATGCTTTTAACACCTTCAAATGCAATATACTCGCAAAGTTGCAGAGCCATGCTGAAATTAATTTTTGCTTCCCCACCCTGCAACCAATAGATTTCTCTTAACATGAATATCCTAGAATATTCAGGTCCTTGACTTTACAGGTTAAAGACTGCTCTGGGTTCCTTCACAATCACATTTTACTGACACGTCTGTTCCTAGCATTTTGAGGGGCACCAGGTTTTTAATCTTTTTTCTCCAATTTGCAGTTGGGGGGAGGCAACTCGTTTATACACTTATTTACAGCATTTATCTAATTCAAAACTGCTGAAAGTGAAGCATAAACTAAAAGCATTGTAATCTAAAATACAGGCAACCCCCCCAATTTGTGTGGAGGTTGCTTTCCGTGTCATTGCACAAGTCAGGAGAGCACGCATAAGCCTTCTTTTCCCCACCCCCATTAGGGGCCTCTCCTGGATCGTGTGCACAGTTGTGAGTTCAAAGGACGTGTGCAAAATGGCCGTCCCCTGTATTGATAACAATATTATACCATGGTTGCAGTTGGAGACCCAGATCTGTAGAGATGCCCCTTCCTTTCATAAGGATGATCACAGGCTGGTAACCAGGCATGTATGTGGTCGGGTTCAAAACTTAGCAACATTAAAACCTGCTTTTAATCACATACATTTTTTCAGTGATTTTTTTTCTAAAAAAATGTTTAGGGGTACTCTCATTTTCCTACTCATATTGAAATACTGCCCCTCAATGAAGCCAAACCTAGATTCACAAAATGTTTAGGGGTATGCGTCCCCACAGAAAAAAAGCACTATTTTTTGCAGAAATTTCTAGAAGCAACTGAAAATGCTACCTTTGGGTTCTAAATCATACAAGGCTCTGAATAAGGTAGACAACAAATGGAGCCAACAATTGCATTCTGCTGCAGTATATTTTCTGCAACAGATGAAGGAATTGAGATCTAAACTGTGATTTGCCACCTGATCAGCTTTTTATCAACCATTTTTACTTGCTCAGGTTTCACAGAGCTAGTGATTTTCTTGTGACTCATTCATCTCACACACTCAACACTCTCTTCCGCTCTTTTCCTGTGGGCACAAATAATTCAAGTGTCTGAAAGATACCTGCAGTAATTCTATTGTGGACTTCTAGGCACCTCCATTTGCAGCACTTACATACCTTTATCCCAACAAAATAGAATAGAATTGCAGCTTCTGTACTGAAATGCCTGCAACACAATAGCAAAATGTCCCGCATTTGCTCTGAACTCCAGAGTGAGCTTGTCAACTATGGACACTTTTACAAACCTTTTGTAATCATTTTTGTAAAAGTCACTGCTTTAAAAAAAATAATGTTTAGGGGTACTCTCATTTTCCTACTCATATTGAAATACTGCCCCTCAATGAGGCGAAACTTAGATTCACAGAATGTTTAGGGGTACCCCTGCATCCCCCCAGAAAAAAGCACTGGTAAAAGTTGTTCTTTTTTTGTAAATACTGCAGATTTCCTCCTACTGTTTCCTTCCCTACATGATCCGTCATTTGGTGTAAATACAGAACTGTTTCATTTTATTTTAAAAACATTATAATTCACACACTTTAAGTAATAAGAGTTCTTAAAAATTAATAAATGTTTGAATTGAAAGTGTGTTCATTTCAAGCACAGACCAATCCTTTCTGCAAGCATCTATGTATACATTTTAGACATAAAATTAAAATTAGGAGAGCATGGAAAAATTGTTATTTTACATGCTGATGCATGAAAAGATATTTAGACAATTTCTTTTGTTTATATTTGCATCAAACATCTATACAGCCACAATGGGAAAATATTGTAATTTATTTATTGTTTAAAAAGGAAATTTGTGTTAAAGCAAATAGGTAAAATATAATTTATTTGATAGAAGGTGGCACTGAGATATGAACTGCTTCTTTCAGAACTGAAAAAACCTGAGGTTGAAAGAACCCATCACATTCACCACTAAATGACTAGTGCATAATATCTTACCACAAAGCAAATTTACCTCTAAGAGATATTTGTATAATTCATATTACTATGGTAACCAAATGCCTTCCAAAGCATACATATTATATACCAAAGGGATATGCTATTCTCCTTTTTTCCTTTCATACCTGAGGGTAGCAATTTTATGTATATTGTTAATAATTTGACTTTTGCTGTTAATGCATCTATCACTTTGGTTTTTCATAAAGTGTTCCTTAAAAGGGGCCAAAGATTTAATAAAAGAATATTAAGATTTTTTGAGAGTGGAGCTTTGAAATGCAGCAGTCATCAAAGTTTGGGAAGGCGACACTCGTTCAACAGAAACAGTCTGGATCCAGTTTGCAGGTTGAATTAATGGGGGTGGGGTGGAGAGAGAGAGAGAGAGAGAGAGAAGAGGGAATTGTGATTTGGGGGGGACAAAGTACCTTTGGGTGCAATAGCTCTCACTGGAAATCCGATGCAGAATAAGTGGGATTGCTGCCTGTTATAGGAGTGTTCTCTCCAAAGGAAACTAAAGCTCCCCTTGAATTGTTCACCCCTTGAGGAAGTGGAGAACATGTCACAGTTGTGGGATGGATTGACTCATTCATTGGGTTATTCAAATTATTTGTTTAGTTGCATATAACCTAGAAACCTCTCTCTCTCTCTCTCTCTCTCTCTCTCTCTCTTTCACACACACACACACACACACACACACATATGCGCTGGCTTCAGGGGGCTGAGGCACTGTGTCACCCCCCATGCTTTTTTTAGGGGAGGCCATTGTTAGAATTGGGCACAGAATAATGTCAAGATGTTGTGTCGGGCCACCCCAATGTGTTTCAGAAGATGGCACCTCTGATCCACACTCATTGGCCTTGCTGTTGCATCCTTTACCAGTCCATTCTCCTGCCCTCCATCTGCTGGAGCTTCCAGTCTCCTCTAGGCATGTAGGTTCTTTGTGAGGTGGAGAAATGTGACTGTGCAGGTTTCTAAATTGTATGGGAAGTCCAGTTGCATAGAGCAGGCTCCTCACTTCAGGACAGCAGCCCCACAGGAATTGGCTGTTAGGGGATGTAATGGGGGGCAGCCAGGTTGATCCTATTTTCCCCATCATGAGATGGTAATAATGTGAGTGGCAAATGAGTGAGTAGCCTACATCTGTCCCTCAAAATAAGGTATATGAAATATACCCTAAATCAGGGCTTTTTTTCAGCAGGAACTCACCAGAACTCAGTTTCAGCACCTCTCAGGTAGTCACCATTGCCATTCTAACAGAATGAGGAAGGCGGTCATGGTGAGTTCCGGTACCTCTTTTTCTATAAAAATAGCACTGGCCTAAATGCCTAAGGTATTGATGATATATATGCTTTTAATTGCCACCATCCCTTAATTTATTGAAAATTTCTGGCAAGTTGATTTTTGAACAGTTGCCAACGCAGCTATTTTGCGCATCTGAGGGCCAAACCAGATGTGACAGGGACGGGCAAGTGTTTTCCTCGTACATGGCTTCCCATTCCACATATACTTCACACCCACCCTATACATTTAAAGCGCAATTAGAATATATGACCCCCTCCCATGGAATCCTGGGAACCATAGTTTATTAAGGGCGCTGGGCATTATAGCTCCATGAGGTGAAAACTACAGTTCCTAGGATTGTTTGGGGAGAGCCATGTGATTTGAAGGTAGATGTGTGGTTTTACTTCAAACAGAAAAGGACAGCATGTGGTGAGGGGTGCTGAACACTGAGCTCTCCCATGCCTTTCCTCTCTTCAAACTTTTATTTGTGCCTGATTCACTTCTGGCATTAGAGCTAGAAGGAGAGAACATTGGCCCTAGAGCAAATGGGTCAGAAGTGAGTGAGGCAGACCTTTTGTATGTGCTCATTTTACCGTTCAAGAGACCCACCTCCATTCCCCACATTCTGAGGGTGGTAGTGGTTTTCATCAAATCTAATTTCACCCTGAGAGTGAATAACTTGCCCAGGGCCTCCCAAGTATGCAGACAAGGCCTCCCAAGTATGTAGAGCGTGGCCAGCTCTGCAGAGCAAAATCATTTTCCGCACTGTATAAGTTATGTCTCAGTGTTCCAAGTACAATAAGCCTTTGGACTGTCACAGAGCTGCAAGCATGTAACTCTGTGGAGAGCTGTCTTGCTCCAGCTGTATTTTCCCTGTGAGCTAAGCATTCAGAAACATGAGTCACTACAGAGCAGTGAAACGAAATGGGAGCTACTGAATAGGAGCAGTCTTCAGGATCATTATATAGATCCTTTGCTTGAGACTCCCACAATTCCTTCATTAACATCTGTGATTGAGAAAAACATCCAGCAAGATTCCTGAGGCAATGTACTGTGACCAGTTTTTGCAGTCTTAATCTAAAAAGAAGCTTTGTTTCCAAGAATGGAGGGAACATTACGAGGCATTTTCTCAATAAAGATGGTTCTCAGCACAGCCTGATTTTTGGATGGGAGCCTTCCAAATGTTGCTATTAGAACAAAAACAAAACCCACAAAACCATTTCAATTCCTATGTGCATTTCTGGATTTCCACCCAATAAAGGGGGGGGGGTTCCTCTTGGCAGTAGGAAACAATTTATCCCAAAATAGTACAGCTTAAAGCATGAGTGGGATTAATATTTTAAAATATGTGCAATTAAAATGGAAATACCCATGATGTGTGCATCAAAGTAGGTAGCTTCTAAGTTTCTTTTCTGCTCACCCTTAAGTCAGATACTCATCAAGCAAATACAAATGTGTGTTTGGCTTGCCTATGGAAGGGGAATTTAGTCTTCAGCACATCCCTCTTGTGACATTTATTGACTGCATTTCCATAACTCTTTCCTCTCATGCATTTAATTCTCACACCAACTCTATTTATCAGATTGTATAGACACTCTGCAGGCGCTTCAGTGGAGTCCTAAAGGATCACATCACACTTTCTATCCAAGTTTCTTTCTTGTACTAGGAAAGTTCCGTTATGCTATGTTCATCTCTTCTTCTGCTTACAGTACATGCCTTTGTGTGAGAAAAATGAGAGCCAACCCCCAATGTTTCAGAACATAAGCAATATATGCAGTGGACAAACAGCTGAATATTTTGTAACTGATTTTTATTGGTGTTCATCCTCCTATTTCTATAAAGGTAATCAAAAGGAAGTTTAGGGTACATACACTGTTGTGGCTCTTTGAGCAAGCAGCAACTCTACTCATTCGTCAGCGGGGGGGTGTGTGTGTGCATAAGCAACAAGGGACTTGTAATGGTTCTAAGGGGTTGCTCGTGCGTAAGCAGGTGCCTATCTCCCTGGCTGGGTGCAAACACCTGGCTGGGCTGCCAAAGTGAACCTCCTCTGTCCGGACAGCCACTCACCCGTGACTGACTCAATCGCTGGCAGAATCCGTGAGTGGGCGTTTCTTAAACTTCTTCCAGCAAAGAAGCTCTTTGACTAGTCTCCGCCTACCCTCTCTGCGCGAAAGCCTTCTGCACAGGGAGGGCGTGGGCAATGGAGGACCCCTACTCTCCCCGCTGGTTCCAGGCAAGGAGTCATGGGACCGCCTCGCCACTTCCCCCACCTGCCCCCCTTCTCCACTGGTGCTACACTGATTCTCTTCCCCAGAAGATGGGCTGCTTCTCCTGATCCCTGGACGCTCTCTGGAATCCCTCTGGCTTTTGCGCTCCCCCTCCAGTACTGATGGCAGTTCCCTGACAGGACCTAACTAGCTTTGATAAATGGTTTTTGAACTCTGATGGAGCAGGTAAAGGCATGGTATCCTCTGATAGGTTTGAAGCTCAAGCAATGAGAATGGGAAATGACATTGTAGATTTACGTAGACAACGAGGACCAGCTGATGGGTTGTGGACTCTTTAAGTCAATATTGACACAAACCAGGGAACTGTCTTTAAAGCTTTTGTATGGCTGATATCTAACACACCTACCATCATATCTGGTGAGACTGCATGGAGATTCAAATGTTCTGGTATGTGTGTGTGAGTTTTGAAGAAATCTCTAGGATTACAAAGCAAAATGTCCCAGCATCTTCAACACTGGCCTTATTATGCTTGTTTGATGAATGGAAAGCTGTATTGTATAAGAGAAAGACCTTAGTGTTGTGTGCTTCGAATGTAGCCCACTTATAAAGGTAAGAACTATCTCCAATGCCTCTGGCCTCAGTCACCACTGACATGTGGCCCCCAGAAGGCTCTTAATTTGGGAATGTGGCCCTACCCCTGCCATAGATAGACAGCAATGGAAAGGTGGGCCTGGAATACAAATTTATCAGAGGCCAGGTCTACCCCAACCTCACCACTGCTCCATCACCAGTTCTACCAGCTGTGACAGATCTACTCGCTGAAGCTAACTACATTTTGCTTTGTTTGTTTGCCTACCTACCCTGTAAAAATTAATGTAGGTGCTCCTGACCACAGGCCCCCAAACCCTGCTCTAGAAACTGGGTGGTTCTTTTTCTTTTCTTTTTTTAGAAAGTGTCAGCATTGTCAAGAAGAAGAAGAAGAAGAGTTTGGATTTGATATTCCGCCTTTCACTCCCTTTAAGGAGTCTCAAAGCGGCTAACATTTTCCTTTCCCTTCCTCCCCCACAACAAACACTCTGTGAGGTGAGTGGGGCTGAGAGACTTCAGAGAAGTGTGACTGGCCCAAGGTCACCCAGCAGCTGCATGTGGAGGAGCGGAGATGCGAACCCGGTTCCCCAGATTACGAGACTACCGCTTTTAACCACTACACCACACTGGCTCAAGCATATTTTAATAATTTTTGAACCATCTTGCTAGGTTTTGGACCTCAACACATATTGCTATGGGTTTGCCACTGTGTTATTGTTTTCCCCTGATGCATCTATTGTATCCTTCAAAATGTGTATGTGGTAAACTAACAGATAAAGGTGGCAACCCTACTAAAATTTAATCAATAGGGTAGGTGTCTTTTTTATAAAACTGCTTATGTTTAGCAACCGTTTCATTTAAAATATTGTTACAGGCCACCCCAATCTCCGCCAAGTGATAGCAGAGAATCCAGGGGTCTGTGCACTTAAGGGTTTGTGTTTCCTTGGGGTAGATGAGGCACAGCAGAGACCAGTGCATTTGAGAAATGTGGTTTATTTTACACATATTTACAACCTAGGTTTTGTTGGAGAAGTAATTCATAGGATTTACATCCCAAGAGGGGCTTGTCCTTCTCAGCAGTGCAGCATTACATCCCGAGGCATCCTAAGTGCCATCCCCATGTCTCTCTGTAGTAGTCTGCTATAGCCAGCCAGCATTTCTGCTGCCCTTCAGTCCCCGCATGGAGTTCTGCCCACTTCCTGCTCCTTCTTCCCAAAAACCCCTGCTCCCAAACCTCTGTTTTAAACTTCTGTAGTGACATAATGCCCCCTGTTACCCCGAAAACCTCCTCCTTTCGCTTCTTCTGTTCTGTCCAGTTCTCAGCCAGGGAAAGGACAGTATCTGCATGGTCAAATTTTTCTTAATAGCCCAGTACTTAGTTCTCCTTAGTGCGATCTCCTGAACAGGAGAATAGGTTCAGCCTCTATTTTCCCCTGGCCTGACATCTTCCCTTAATACTCCTCAAATCAGCTAAATTCTACCTCTTTACTACATCTAGGATTATAGGGAGTCTGCACCCACCCATAAATTTGTAACAATATGTTCAAAACACAAGCTCATCTAATAGCTCTTCATACTTCATTTATATTGAAAAGTGGAAAGTTTTGTTTAGGTTTGGCACTTCCCTTGGGAGGAGTGAGGACCGAGGGTGACTTTGCAGACATCTGTTTATTTACAGTATATAAACGGAGGAAGACATTATAAGAATGCAACAGGAGGAAACAAGCAGGGACTGCTAATTCCACAACAATATTTAGTGTAGGCTAAGTATCAGCAAGAGGGATCAAGATGGATTAAAAGGTGCTTGATCCACCTGAAACAAAAATTTGATGATTGACAAAAGCGAATTTATTCAGGTGTCTTGCCATCATGAGCTGAAGGTGCCATGCGATGGTAAATGCACAAACTTCCCTGGGTAGTCTGTTTTAGCAGTTAATCATCTCCATCACTGAAACAAAGTTTCTTTGTGTTTTAAGTTTGTTCAGCATTACCCACAGTATGGATACTATCATTTAATCTGCAGTGTCTTGCACCTTCATTAATTTTCCATTATTATCAATCTGATTATCTCCACCAAATAACTCCCTTCTCACACTTTCCCCCTCCTCAGTCCGGATATTCTCATTTCCTCTCCTTTTTGCAGTATCCCTCATATGAGAAAATCCTGACTGTGGGAGAGGATAGTGTGGGAAGATGGTGGTTTGGAAGAGAACATCATCTGGACAACAGAGAATTAGTGGAGGTGCAGGAAGCTTATTATCCACATTAAACGACAATGTGGATGAGCACAGAATGTCAGCCTCTGCAGGAGTTCCTTACTTGATCTTTGTCAACTCGTGTGTATTTGCTCTTTCTGAATTTGGGTCAGATGCAGCAAACATCTGGTCAGCATTCCATACTTTTTGCCTCTGACATCACATATTATTAGGGAGACTCTGAGTTTGTCAGACACTAATATAAAATATTTGTTCCAAGGTCCTCTAGATTCCACAGCTAGACTAGTTACTGAGTGGCAAATTACATGACAATTTGGTACTAACATGGTGTGCCTCCTATGCACAATTATTGTAACAGGGGAAAAATGCATTTCAGATTAGAATGAGATGCATTGTATTTACTCTGGATCATACTGGACAGCAGGCAGCATTGTATAATCATCATGAAAGAACCTATTGTAAATCATATTCCTCAGGGACAAAAAAATTGCTTCTAGCTGAATGTGAGGCCTCAACCATTATCTTGCATCTGCAATTTTTACTTACATTTGGTTTGGCTTTGCTCTTTACGTAAAGTAAAAATAAAAAACGTCAAAATGAGAAATATGTTGGTATGACTAAAAAATGAAGCTTGGACCAAACAGGTAAGAAGTGTCAGGCAGGCGGTTAAAAAAAGCATTTTGCTAAGCTCTACCCATGATTCAAAACAAAAAAAAAAATAACCCAGTGCAAACACAGAGCTACTACATTCCTTGGATTTGTATTTTTAACTATAGTTGGAACATGCTCATTGAGTGTATTGGGTGGAAGGTTTGAGGCCTATTAAGTTATTCTCATTAAAGTGTTTAGTGAAAAGTGTTTTGCCCTGGAGTGTGGCATTTAACCTCTCAAACCTATTCAAGTAAATTACAGCAGGATCATAACAAATTACTCCCACTGGACAAGGAGAGGGTTGTTTATAAATCTCCTTTTGCTGGCAAAAGAGTTAATCTGGCACAGTCATTTTACACAGGGTGTAGCAATGCTTCTGTACTAGCAGTATGCTACATCTGGAGATCTCCCCCCTCAGCCACATAAGAAGATAGGATTCTGACTAACTTTGGCCAATCCTAACAAGGGTAAAGAAGGCCCAGCAAGGGAACATAGCTCATGGGACAATACCACGTAGCATGAGGCTACATTATTCTGTATCTGTATTTATCAAATTAAGAACCTACAAGTTGGAACTTTGGTAAAAGGACCACAATGCACAGAAACCCCATAAGGAACATCTTCTGTGCTTGCGACTGTGTAGTTAAGAGTCTTTTTTTCTGGAAGGAAGCCAGGTTCTATTCCTATTGCTTCTGCTTTTTCCCATGTGATTGCCAGCAAGTCACTCAAAAGATACATTTGGCCTTGTGAAGATCACATTTACATTTTTCATGAGTTTGAATCAAACCATCCTCTTGCTTCCGATTGCATTGCGCCTTCTCACAGAGCTACTAGCAAGTATTGTCTACTGTAAGCTTGCTACTGTAGTGCATTCTTCCTTGTTTATGTGTTCCAACTGAAATGTCCGGGAAAATCCAGACATGTGACAAGCCAACTTTTGTGTCCGGATTTTCACTTTTTGAAATATGGCAACCCTACTTTACAGACATCAACACAAATACATTGAGTGCAGAATCATCTTCACTGCTGTGGGGTCTGAGCCCTTTAGGAGGCGGCCTGTTGCCTACAGGTTCAATGTGTTGACCTTCTATCCTCTGGACTATAGGAATCGTTGCTATTTCTTATTAATTAATTACAGTGGTACCTCGGGTTACATACACTTCAGGTTACAGACTCCGCTAACCCAGAAATAGTGCTTCAGGTTAAGAACTTTGCTTCAGGGTGAGAACAGAAATCGTGCTCCGGTGGCGCAGCGGCAGCAGGAGGCCCCATTAGCTAAAGTGGTGCTTCAGGTTAAGAACAGTTTCAGGTTAAGAACGGACCTCCAGAACGAATTACATTCTTAACCCGAGGTACCACTGTTAATACTACCACTACTACGAGAATCGCACCCATTGCCCTGACTTTTCCCATCAAATGAGATACTTGAAGGCTGCTACTGACTTTTTTGATGGGATTCAAGCCCCTAAGTGAAAAACTGGAGCTTGTGGCTGTGTTAACAGCTGTCCTCCAAACAATGAGCCATGGAGGCTCCTGAATGAGCAATTCTTTGCAGTGTGTTCATCCATCATGCACTGGAGATGCAGAATGGATGCTGTAACAACACATCATCATGGCATCCCTGTGTTTGGTGTCTTCCATGCATAGATTCTATTTGGTGGTCATCAGTGATTGGTGGGTGATGTTGGACTTGTGGAGGCTGTGGGACTGCCTGTTAATGTTGCTAATTTATCTCATTTCTTTTGGTATTGTTTTTCTTTCTACTTTGCTGCTGGGAGTGTAGGGTTGTGACTATTTTATGACATAATTACACCAGCCTAGCTAGTGGTGCTGTGGCTGCTGGCAGTGGCATTGCGTTCCTTTTTTTGCCGCCCAGGGTCAACAGAACCCACTGCGCCAGTCTAGCCCTCGCCAGGTATTAAAACTCATGAATGTGGGGAAATAAAGCAAAAAAGCTGTTTCACATAGGAGGCTATAAAAATCACAAAGGCCATGGCCTAACACAATTCATAATGCTTTTGCTCACTAATTTCAACGAAATTAAATATGCTTGAATTATTGCTGTACTGTGACCAATTAAAAAATGATTATATACTGTATAGCAAAATCCTTAATTAGAGCCAGTGTGGAACCTGTAGGCTTCCAGATGTTGTTGCACTGCAACTCCCATCAGCCCTAGCTATCATGGCCAACAGTTAGGGATGTAAGTTGGGAGTCCAATGACATTTGGAGGGCTACAGGTTCTCTAGGCCTGCCCTTATTGCCCACACCTGTCCTGCCACTGAACCTTCCACTGCCAATCTTTTATTGCAAAACAAATCCTTAAGTGGGAGGAGAGGGAAGGCATCTAAACAATATTTTGAGCTATATATATAAAGGTAAAGGTAAAGGGACCCCTGACCATTAGGTCCAGTCGTGACCGACTCTGGGGTTGCAGCGCTCATCTCGCTTTATTGGCCAAGGGAGCCGGCGTACAGCTTCCGGGTCATGTGGCCAGCATGACTAAGCCGCTTCTGGCAAACCAGAGCAGCGTACGGAAACGCTGTTTACCTTCCCGCCGGAGCGGTCCGACCTTCTAATCAGCAAGTCCTAGGCTCTGTGGTTTAACCCACAGCGCCACCCGCGTCCCACTGCTATATATATATATATATATATATATATATATATATATATATATATGTAGGTTTTGGTGTCTTCGGGTGTCTTCCCGTGTAAGAGTTGGGGTGTCTAGGCGACGTTTCGACGAGGTCTCACTCGTCATCTTCAGGCTGGTGCTTTCGGCTTCTTGTTACTAGAACAGAGCAGGATCTCAGTGTTTGAGTTCCTATAAATACTGTTGAGGGGGTGTGGTGTATAGCCTCCAACGTTCTGGGCAGATAGGAAGTTCCTAGGTTAATGTGCCTTTTCTTCTTTTGTTCATTAATTACTTGAGGGATATCTTGAGTGATTACTTGAGTGATATTCTGAGTACCACTTAGGAGGGTCATTAGGTGTGGATTAGTTGCTAAAGCTTTCGTGTCTTGACCTCTTGACCTTGTGAAGAGTTTTTCTGAGAAGACCCTCAGAAGACCTAATGACCCTCCTAAGTGGTACTCAGAATATCACTCAAGTAATCACTCAAGATATCCCTCAAGTAATTAATGAACAAAAGAAGAAAAGGCACATTAACCTAGGAACTTCCTATCTGCCCAGAACGTTGGAGGCTATACACCACACCCCCTCAACAGTATTTATAGGAACTCAAACACTGAGATCCTGCTCTGTTCTAGTAACAAGAAGCCGAAAGCACCAGCCTGAAGATGACGAGTGAGACCTCGTCGAAACGTCGCCTAGACACCCCAACTCTTACACGGGAAGACACCCGAAGACACCAAAACCTACATTCCTGTACCCGTGAAAATCTACGAAAGCAAATATATACATATATATATATAATATCAAATAATCAAATGGGCTAAATGTTTCCATTTGCAGGTGTCCTCTAGATTTAGAATCCAGTTTCTCTAGCAGAAAACTAGAACTATGAAAATGTTGTAAGGGTCTGTGGGGAGGTAGTTAAATTTTATGGTATAGTGGTGTCTAGGCTGTATTGCACCATAATGTTACGTTTCTATTCAGTTCATGCCAGGTGCCAGAGGTATAAAAGAGAGCAGCTACCTAATTGTTTCAAAAACTATGAAGAAAGCATGCAAACTAATGACAGAAATGAAGGTAGCTCTCAGGGTGCATGTGTAGAACAGTTCAGTGAGCAGTTGAAAAACACAGGACACTTGATCACCATATTGAACAGACAGGGAAACACTATAAGGTATTCCTGCTGGTGGGACTCTACCCTCCGGCAGACACAGGGGAGTATAGACTCCAAGTGCAATTCTTAGCAGACACTTCTTGCTTGCAGTTATTGATTCACATTTTACTATGGTTTAGGTATTAGTTTGAAAAAGTTATTCCAGCTTCTGTTTACTTGAATATTAAATAAAATCACTGAATGGAATCCCTGCACGTGCATTCCAACTAGCAAGATGTTTTTAATTCCAACTCATGTCCAGGAAGATAACAAAATAACATCATAAACTACAGAATAAAAATATGACAGAAAGCGCAATGGGTGTGAGGTAAAGCCAAAACAGTAAGGTTAGCAATGAAACGTGAGCCACTATATGTAACATATTTTTGCCAGGTCTAAGAACGTAGGGAGTCTGTGAAATTTAAAAGTGTTGGGTACAAATGTAGTCAGGAGACGTTTATGCATCTTGCCAAGATGAGGCAGACGTCCCACTTCTTCTTATTATTTTAAAATAATAGTAACAAAGAGGGACGAGTCCTCTCAATCTGGCAGAACACAGAAACAGCACTCCTCTCGGCTCCTTTACACCCAGCACTACTTCTGCTCTCTTCAGAGCTGTTTCCGGTGGTTTTGTCCAGACGACGGAGATGTGCAGAATAATTTCCTCTGGCGGTGATGATGATGATGCGCAACGCCTGTTTCTCCAGCCCGCGCAGTGAGAGGACGCTCCAGCCGATAACGCCCCGAGGCCTTTAAAGGGCTCTTGCTCAGTTTCCCCAGGTTTGCACCCGCTGTAACTGAATCCCATTTCCCCCTCTCTTCAGCAGCCCGGCCGGAGCTTCTCTTCTCTTTCTTTCTCCCTCTTTCTCTTGCCGCCCCACCCACGCGTCAGCCTTTGGCTGGCCCCTGGGACGGAGGGGAAGGGGAGGGGAGAGGAAGGGGAGGGTCAATTCTGTTTCTTCCTCCCCCCCTCCAAACACGAAAAGGTGACGTCATTATCCGGGCTCTCCGCGGCGGCGCTCTTCGCACCGCGGGTCACAATGGAGCCAAAACCGAGCCCAACCGAAATGAAACGGCCGTGCTAGTTGCCCCCGCCTCAGTGAGCGCGGCCTGGCCCAGCTTAAGCCAGGCCCCGCTCGGCCGCCGTCAGCGCCCGGCCCTCACCGACGCGGGCGCCGCTCCGCCCCCTCCCCCCACACGAGGGAGAAAGCCCCCCCCTCACACACATCGCCCCCTCAGCAGCAGCGACCCCCGTCCCCGCTGCTCTCCGCCCATACAAGGCAAGGCGTAAACTGGTGCCTGCTCAGCCTCGGGAACACGGAAGGGGGGCAAGTGGGAGTGACGGACTGCCTGACACGCAGGAAAGGGAGGGGGTCACGCTCGCCGCCGCGGACGCTGTTTGGGTGGCGGGGCCGGCGCCGCTGCGTTGAGTCGGAGTCTGCGCCGCCGCCGCTGCTGCTGCTGGCCGAACCCTGCTAGAGCCGCCATATTGCCCGGGACACAGACACACCGTCTCCACCGCGCCTGTGCCTCGCGTCGCCGCTGCTCTCCGCCCCCTCCTCTTTCGCAGCCGGGCTCTCCTCCGTTGCCTCGCCGAAGAGAGGAGCCCCGTCTCGTCGCCCCCTCCCCGCTCCTCCTGCTCCCCTGCCCTCCTCCGAGGCACTAGGCGCATATCGGCTCCTCCGGACTGGGAGCGACGGAGCCCCGCAGGCCCAGCCCAGCCGGAGCTTCCTGGCCGAGGCAGAGCGCAGCGGGCTCGGGCCTTGCCTCTGGGCGCCCAGCACTGCGGCCGTCGCCGGGAAGCGGCGGCCCCACCGAACAGCTGGTGACGCAAAACTAAAAAGGAAGAGAAAGGAGACTCGGCCCGGGTCGCGGCGTGTCGGGCGGCTCCCTGGGAGCAGTAGTAACGGCAACGACTCGACTCCTGCCCGGCATGAGACACAGCCCCGCTGGTTGCTGCGGCTGCAGCCGCCTGGGATGAGAAACTCTTCAGCCACACCCGCTGCAGCCTCCTCCTCCTCCTCTCATCGCCAGCAGAGCCAGCGGCGGCGGCGGCGCCCGGGAGCGGAGCGGGCCTCGGCACTAGCGCGAGGAGCAGCAGCGGAAACAGGGGACGCTGTGTGGGGGTGAGCGAGCTGGGGAAGGCGCTGGGGCTGCCATGGCCGGCGGCGGGGTGGGGGGCTGGGAGGAAGGGGGGCCACGCTGTGGGGAAAACAAGGGGGCTGAACCTCCGGGGTGGGGGCGCCTCGCTGTGTGTGTCAGCGTGTCTGGGGGGGTTGGGAAATGCCTGCCCGTGCGTGTGTCGGTGTGTTTTGGAGTGAGAAGGGAAAATGGCTGACGACTCATTCTCTCTGCCCGGCCTCTCCTGGGCCTTGCGGGAGAATGGGGCGCGCACGCCCGGTATCCGCAGTCCCTGGGAGGGGGAAACACGGCCCCGCAGAGCTGGCCGGCTTCTCGCCTGACCCCCTTTCTCAAGTAGCCGGGGGAACGGGGCGAAGGAGGGACGGCGGAGGGAAGGGGCTCCCGGCCCGGCTTCGCCCGGCGTTTAGTTCCTTTTGAGTCTCGTTTCACTTCACGCCAAACGCCATTACTGAGGTGGAGTGATTGGAATCGTGTAGGCCTGGGCTACGCCAGGAAATAAGGCCCTGCTCAAGCTCTTTCTTTCTAAATCCTGTCTCAAACCGCCAGGCCCAGCGCATTCGCATTCCTTGTAAACATTGTCATGGGCGCAGGTGGGCTGTGTCATGGCTGCACTCCTGGTTTCCAGTAAGGCCGTCGTGTTGCCGGATAAGCCCTCAGAATTCAACACCCTTTCTCCGTTAGGTTCCAGAAGATTATATTCTGGTTCTTTGTGTAGTCCTGGTGGTTTATAACTCCTTACATTTTAGTTATTGTGCAAAGTATGCGTTATAATTCACATTATCTTGTTTGTCCTTTTTTAAAAGACCTTTTTCCAAACTCGGGAACATATCTCCTAGATACGTTGTATGAATAATCGACATAGTGCCTTTTTGAACACAGGCTTGCTTTGTGAGATGCTTAAGCATTTTTAGGCTGCAATTTTACCTTGATATAATTAGCATCTGGGCTCCAATTGATTTTAATGGAGAGGCAAATTTACTTGATGAATTTAGTTTTAATGTTATTGGGGTAGTTATTTTCAGACCATGTACAAAATGTGTCCTAATGTACATAGAAAAGGGACTGGAGAGTTACAAATCTATATACAATTGTGACTTAAGCCCCATTGAATTCAGTGGGACTTCTGAATAGGCATGCAGAGGATTGGGTGACATATGCAGTAAAGAATCCAAGGGGTCATGAAGAGTCGGACATGACTAAACAACAACAAAGGATTTTCAAGACACCTCAAACTTGACTCGCACAACAGTCCTATGCATGCTTCCTTAGAAGCAAGCCTTACTGAGTTCAGTGGCACCTACTCCCAGGTAACTGCTTAGGATTGCAGTCTTAAAAGACATGCAGTAGTGTGCTGTTCTTTCAGCATCCTAATTTTGCACCGTATATTTAACATACAATATTGATACAAATAATATTTGAATGGACTTCAACACAGACTTAAAAGTGGGGGGGGGGTTTCAATATAGTTGTCACTATCTACTGTGTGAAGACATGGCCCCAATATCATTTAAGTTCATCAGGTTTTTGTATGAATTGTGCTTCAACTTTTGCTTGCAAATGTCTTCTAATTATGTTGTATTTAGCTTTTATCATTTATAGCTAAGAAGAAATGTTTGGAAGAATGGGTTTTAAGTGAGTTCTGGACTTAAGAGTTTTAATAATATGTACATCACTTCAGGAAATTGTGGATAAAACTTAGAAAATGCATATTTTATTTGGTTGATTTGCACAAAAGGCACAGGGTGGTTTACAAGAAAGGAGATAGATAAAAAACACAAAATCCATAAACATTACACAGTCCTTTAAAAACATAAGGAATCACTGAATATCAATTACTAATAGCAGCAATCAGCTTTAATAATTTCTGAAGTTATTTATGAAATGCTTTCTCATCCTTCTCTTTGAAATCTCCTAAAGTGGTTAAGAAAATTATTTTGAAAATTAGGTTCAACTAGGTATTAGAATATGAAAAAATATTTTCCATCACATCTGGAGCTAAAGGTGACATATAACTGAAATTTATGTATTGTTTTGAACAAAATTATAATACTATAATGTGGAATAAGTTGCAAGATAATTTTTTCATGTGTTGATTGAAAAAATTACTCACAATTACCCTAAACATTTTTACTTGGAAGCAAATGCCATTGATTTTGAATTGAGACTTTCTTCCAACTTAAAGTGCTACACATACTTCTTTGGATGTATATCCATTTAAAATAAATTGATGTTTCTTCCAAATAATGTTTTGGCTGTACTATAAAAGCATACTTAAAAGATTGCAATAAGTTCCTTTATCTTTTAAACTTACTTGGTTCCCCCCCCCCTATGCTTTTCATAAATAGGTTTTAAGGCAGAAACATACAAATATCTTCTGTGTTACTCTTTGTCTTTGCTTCACTTGCAGCCTGTTCAATGTCTCTCTGAATTTACCCTTCTAATAATGTTTTCCTATTACAGAGGGCCAGCATCTTAGAGGACCAGTCATGGGAAAACAACTAAATTCTTTGCTTGTAGGAACATAATCATAAACATTATGATATATTCACATTACAATGTCACCTTTATCTGCTTTGAGTACTTCATTGTGAAATGAAAAGATGGGATACATTTCCTTGGGGAAATAAGAGGATCCTATATTATCATGACTCATAGTTGTTTCAAAATGCTGGAATTGTTACAAGATCAATATTATAAATGCTAGTATCTGGAGTAAGAAATAGCTATCTGTGATAATAGTCAAGAATATGCACTCTTTTGTGGGATGGTAGTAGGTTTCATAACAGTTTCTGAAGAGTAACAGGTCGTTTATTGACTAGGTAGGACAAAAGTCATTTAAGACATCTGGTAACACTTTAGTGAAAAGGTTTTCTAAAGTGACATTTTAAAAGCTATTATTGAAATGGCTGTTTCAAGTATCATGTCTTGAATATTTGTTCTCTTATATTGACTTTCAAAGAAGTTGAAAACCTTGGTATTTTTGTTGTAAACCTAGTATATACAACTTTTACAGGGAATACTTGCGGTTTTGTTCTCATTTGTATTTTTATGTCTTTAGAACTCTTGTTTGTCAAGCTGGTCAATTGTTATGTTTCAGCAGGAAGTATGTGTCTATGAAATTTCAGTGTATTTTTAAATTTTCATCTTTTTATTAAGAAAAGCATACCTGAGAGAGAACTTACATACAAGTTTAACTATTCAAATATTTTGTCTTTTATTATTTTCAATGTATGCTCAGCTTGCATGCTTACAGTTCCAAGTCCAGTTGAGGTCAGTGGGACTCTGCTTGCCTAATTAACACGTGGATCCAAAATATACTTGGAAGCAAGTCTTTAAATTTAATGAAGCTTACTTTCAAGTATATGAATTTAATACTGCAGTTTAAGCAGGATGTCAGTATGTGCATTAGATAGGTCTTGGGGCAAGAGAACAGAAAATAACATGGTTCCCCCGCCAGGTAGGTTGGGTTGCTTTGTCATGAGATTGGGATAAAAAAGTGTCTCCTTAGAAATAGGGTCACTTACCATTTTGTAAAAATGCTGAAAATTGTGAAGTGTAGAAGTTAAAACGTTTAACTACAATAATACTGCTACCATAGTCCAACACTTGGACTATCAAACAACGTCAAGTTGTTTACATCCTGTGGCTTATGCTGCTTTTTCTGTATTCTTTTTTTTAACCAACCCAGTTCTATAGCTTTTCTGCAAAGGGTTGTTGATTCACAAGTATTCGTGTTGATGCAAACTGATTGCTGTCCTGTGCCCTTCTGCAGTCTGATGTTTACTCTATTTGTCTTTTGTCCAGTATGCAGTCTGCTTGTAGTTCTTTATCTACTTTTACATTGCGATTTGTAGTTATAGGAGTGTCAGTAAATGGTATCATATTGTTATTTTGTGTGCCTATGTTCTATTGGAGCTGTTACATTTATGGGCCTTGGCAGTTGGTGTTAATATTTATTTCCATTACAGCTGTGATTGTGTCTTTATATCACTGAAAGAGGGGAAAATGAAGGTTTTCGTGCACATATGGTAATGCTAATTACCCTTACTTTCATGATCTTCTGCCATCACCCAACTCTGCCAGCCTTTCTGCAGGGCCTTTCATGACTGAATTACAGTGGTGTCATTACACAAGAAGTTACTGCACCTGTGCAATGGGCACTTTTCTGCACTGGTAACAAGACTTCTGCCAATTCAGAAATGATATGTATGAATTTATTTTCCTTAACTTAAAACATTTTTGTATGTGCATACATTCTGTAGCAGTTCATCTAAAATCCAAAATATATTCATTTCTTGGAAAGAACTTGTGCAAGAACTGTGCATTTTAAATACCAGCTATTTCCCTTAAAATCTTAGTTGTGATGAAATTTCTCCCCAATTTCTTCATTTGCAATATTGCATGCTTTTGTTTGGATTTCTAGCCTTTCGTGTCCTGCAGTCATAGCAGGCAAGTTACCTGGTGTAAACAATGCTAAGATTTATTTCCCCTTTGTGGGGGCTTGATGAAAAGGTATTGTTATATTTGCCACTCTGGCTGAATGGGTAACAGTGCAGGCCTTTTTACAATTCTTTGTAGCATCACTTGCCTTCTTGAGTGATAGTAAATTGATGAAGTAAAGTACTAAGTGCTCCATTCTTTGGATGAATTAATGTATTGAGAATGTCTTGTGTGTGGATATTCTTGCCTCAACATAAAAAATGACGCTACTATAACTTAAATGTACTTTCTAAGCCTACAAATGCATGTTTCTGTGGTTCCAGTTCTTGCCTGGTCCTGAGTTCTAGATATTTGATAAAACTTCATGAAATATTAACAAATTAATCCTATCCACTTGTGAGTTTAACTTGGTTGCTGCAACAAGTACTTTAAATATTTTGCTAGCTAGATTCTCAGAAGCCCTTGTAAATATGTCCTATCCACTGTATTGTGGATGGTATACTGGCAGCCCCCCCATTCAATATGTGTGTGACAGTGTATACGGCTATACGCTCATCTGCCGAACCTGGAAGTGACCTGGAAACTTCAAAAAGATGTCACTAAAAGGCCCGAATGAGTGTTTGCAGGCTTTTAAAATAGGTTTCAATTATACACAATTTCACTGATATGCGCAGTGCCTCGAAATGTTACTGCCATGTAAATGGGAGTCTGCCTGTATCTAAAGTCAGACTGGTTGTGGGATGATCAAACAGTATACTGCTGTGACTCTTCTCCCTTCCCTTAGTGCTCTGCCAAAGTGTAGAGGACTTGGGACGGAAAAGTTTGGTGGTTAGTGCAAATAATGGCTGGATCCTAATCCAGAGTTTGTGAACTGTTACTATACAAGCCCCTGGAATTACTTTTCCTTTTGTAAAGGAATATCTGATGGGTCAGAAGTCATTCAACACTGGTTTGGGCCAGTAGCTGCAGCTCTGCAAGTGATTTGCTTGGAAAATAGCGCTGCTGAGGCCAAAAGTAAAGTATAAAAGAGTTGTAGACTGCTTTGATTGGCAAGCACAGCTTTCCATTTTGTGCTTGGAAAGTCACTGCTGGCTCAGAACTAGTAGCTCACATACTACTTGTTGCTTGGGTTGTGTTGTTTCTGAAACAAGTTAACTATTGGTTGAACTTAGAACTGCAATCTAACATTTTATATTTTTCAGTATGGAACTTGTTGCCCCACTCTAATCAATCAACCAATTATCCTTTTACCAAGGGGCTTGCAGTGACATGGAGGAAAGAGGGAACAGAGATGGATAAGCAAGGGTAAAAACACGTGAATTATTCAGTTACAGGTATCACCCCCACTTAGATGGGGTTTATGTTCCAGGCCCCCATGCTCATAACAGAAAATGGGGACCACCCTCTAAACACCCTTTAAATGCCCTCTCTGCTGCTCTCTCTTCAATCCATATCAAAAATACTGTATCTAAAAATATCCACAACTAGAATTGAAGCTTAGGGGCCGGCTGGAGGCCGGAGGACTTGCAGAAAAGTGGTTGCTGCTACTGCACACACCAGCTGTTAGACTGAGAGGCTGAGCATCCTAAGCAAAGCCCCACTGTGCCTGTAGTCTTTTTGGGGCTTCCTCACTTTACATCCTCTTTGGGATCTGGGGAGGGTCTCTTCTCCAGCTCTCTCCTGACATTTCCAGGTTTATTTATTTCCTGGTACTTTGTGTATACATGGTAGTGTGTGAGTCGATCACGTGTAAATGGGGCGATTCCTGTATGTGTACTTTGGCTTCATTATAATAGGGACTAGGTTGGTTATCTTTGTTACCTATGGTTTCTAGCTATTGGGTATGAAGCTACTAGAAGTGTACATGGTATTCAGTATATGGTTTCTTGTATGTCTCATGATGGAAATGAACAGTGCCAGATATATGTTCAAAGCAGTTCAAGAAAGTGTACCAGAAACATTACAAGAAGCAGGCTTTGTGTCCATGGCTAAGAATCATTGGTTGTAAACCAGAATGGGGAAGGGAGGAGGGTAGCAGTTGTCTGGCTTGAGGGCTAATCAGATTCTAGAAAGAGAAGGACCAACAGGTCATCTGAAACAGCAGTAGTGTGTTTAATAGATGTTGTGGACAGAGGAATAAGTTCTGCCAGGAGGGCAGTTGCATGCAATGAAATAGACATATGGCTCTTCCATTTTGGAAGTTTGCGATTATGTTGGTTAATTATCGATCCCTAATATTTACCTGTTTGAGGTAAATACTGTAAGTTGAGCTTGTGCCACAATTCAGTAACCCAAAGGTAAGCATGAAGTGAAGCATTAAAGGTACAGTCAACAACCATTTCTCGTGGGGGTTCCATTCCCAGCCCCTATGTGCCTCAGCAGTGTGTATAAGCACGTCCTACCGCACCCTTTTAGTGATTTGTGGGGTAGGATGTCATGCATCTTTTGGACATGCGCTAATCAATCAGTGCCAGTACAGAAGAAACTGAGGCAATGTCTAGTAATGAGGGAGTCAGTTATACTTGACTTGATCTTAACCAATAGGGAAGAGTTGGTTAATGAAAAGTGACCTTGTAATGTAGAATTTCATGAAATTATTTAAAGCCCAAAGTGAGCATCCTCGGGTATCTTTGGATTATAGGAAAACAAATTTCAATAAGTTCAAGAAAATGCTAGGTAGGAGCAGTGTTCAAAATTCCCCAGGTGCGTTTCACTACTAGTGCTGGTCCAGTTGTGACTACCTGGAGATTTCTGGGTGCCAGGTTGGTGACCACAGTTTAAAAACATCTGCCTTAGTCTATAGTTAATTCTTTTTCCACTGTGTGTTTCTCCTTATTGCATACTAGGACAAGTAAGAGCAAGCTACAGTCAAGTAGTATAGTTGAGATCATAGAATGGTAGCATTGGAAGGGATTCCAAGGGTCATCTAGTCAAACCCCCGACAAATAGATATTCTGTTGTGGCAACCATAGCCTAGGTTTAAGGTGCCATTTGGTGCCTAGCTTATATATCTGAGTTTCTAACACTTGGTAGGATTCCATGGCTGGATATGCCAATGGGGAAAGCAGACTAATGTGGGTGAGAATTCCTGAAGATGGGGTCACTAACAGCACAATTGCAAACAATTCTGGGGGGGGGGAGAGAAGAGAAATGAGAGAGATGTTAAGAAACTAGTGTAGCTGGAAGAAAGGGTTAGGAAGGAGCTGAAGATAAAGGGACATATACAGAGAAGTGGAAGGAAGGGTAAGCAAGGGTGAGTACAAATAAGTGGTCCAAAGTTGTAGGGGTGGTGTCAAGAAAACTAAAGCTTGAAATAAGCTGGTGCTTTTGGGGAATGCTAAAAGAACAAAAAGAACTTTTAAAGGTATATTCAAAGGAAGAGGAGAGAAATTATAGAACAACAGCTCAGTAAGGATGATGAATGGGTGACAAGGAAAATGTGAATCTGCTGAACTCCCCCCCCCCCCAGTTTTCTTCCAAAAGTGGAACTGTGAGCAACTTGTTTTGAGTGGGGTGTTTGAGGACTCTGGAGCAATAGTAAACATCTCAGAAGACGGGGGGGGGGGCATTGGAGGATCAAAATGACCTTTATAGCATGAAAAACTGGGCCAAACCTAAGAAAAATGAAATTCAACAGAAACAAATGCAAAGTTATGGCTGTAGGCCAACTCTTCCCCCCCCCCTGCAATGCACAGGTATAGCAATAAAGTGTTTTATGGGTTAGCAATTGGGCATGTGAAAATGTAGTTGGTTTCTGACTGAAATTTAGTCAGTATCATGATGCAGCTGCAAGAAAGGTTGATGTAGTTTGGGGCATTTATAGAATCATAGTCAACAGAAAGTTTCCATGTCAACAGAAATAGTAATTTCCATTTTATTTTGCACTAGCCAGCCTTCATCTGGTACATTGTGACCAACCCTGGGTGCCTTAATTTAAGAATGATCTAGGGAAATTTAAATGGGTTCAAAAGAGAGCAGTGAAAGATAGTGGTATGGAAAACAGTCCTTATAAGAAAGGTTTAAGGAAGTGGATATTTTCAGCCTGGAGGAGAGAATATTGAGAAGAGGAAATGATAGTATGCTTTAACTTTCTGAAGGCTGTCTGATAGAAAATGGTGAATACGTACAGTACTTGTTTTCTGGTGCCCCAGAAGGCAGGACTCTATAACTAATAGGCATAAATCCCAGGAGAGTTGATACTGAGTACTAGGAAAGATTACATGGTAGTTCAACAGCAACGCCCCTAAATCCATACTACAATGTTAATAAATGCTTATTGTGGGAAGGCTAATCTCAAGTTTGGGGATAGCAGAGTATCCACACTACTTCTGCTGCTCCAAAGTTTAGAGAAAGAACATCTGCTTCCTTTTCTCCTTGAGAGAGGGAGGGCTTATGTTGTAAGTTTTATTTTAAAAACTTCTTTTACAATATTTGTATACGTTTCAACCAAAATGGTTCTAAAAGTTCACAATAATATCTAGGCTTATTTGCGTTGAAGATTGTCTTCACAATGATGTTTGTGGTACAGTGCTGGAGAATATACTTTATGAAATTCAGCAGGATAACATTCAAAAGCCCTTACGTTTGTTCTCAATATTCAGGAAGAAATTGGGGCAGTAATTTATGTGCTGATAGGCATCTTTGCCAGAGAACCAGGTGGCTTGGGTATTTGTAGAAAAATATTCTGAGTGACTTCTCCTTCTATGCTGAGATGGGTGCTGTTGGTTTAAAGGCAGTAGAGAAGTTTCTCACATTTGCTAACTAGAAGAGTGGTGGAGACTAGAGAAAATAATGAGTTTGAGAGGTGTCACATGTGGTCCTAACTTTGGAAAATAAGTGTTTGTCCAGCTTCAGTCAAATTCTTGGTAGCTTACAATAGAATCATTGATAATACGATCACAAATATAATAAAAGCAATACTTTCAGCCATCCTTAACATTTCTGGCGACGCAACCCCAGAGTCTTTAACTGTTAGGCCAATAAAAATCTTAAATATAATAAATTACCTGTGCTTTTTAAAAAAACAAATGGTTGGGGAGTTCCAAAAGTGTCCGGGTCACCATGAATAATGTGCAGAACTTGTTAAGTAGGAGCTTGCCCCTGACATCTTGTAAGGTGGAGAGGGAGTTAACTTGCCAATGATCTATGGTAGTAATAAACATTGCACATGAACAGATTAATAACTTTATGAGAATTCACACATTCAGCCAGTGTTAGAAACAGATAAGAAAGGTAGGGGCTAAAGGCACCTTAAGCACAACGGAATGCCCAGGTGTGCTACTTTATAACAAGAATACAAAGCTGAAAATGAATGAACTGCAACTAAAATATTATGTTCATTTTTCACATGGTCTAGTCCTTCACCTGTTCACCCCCCTAATATTCTTAAGAGGGTCTCTTCTCCTGTCTTCAGAGTGTAGCTGGAGGTGGGGAGGCAGAAAAAGGTCCTCTTTTCCTTCCACTCTGCAGCTTTAATCTGGAATCTTAGGCGTAGTACTGCGCCCAGAGCTCGGAAACTGTTCTCACTAATGAAATTCTCTGTCGCAAAATGTGCCTAGAACTATGGGAGTTTCGAACACTGCATTCAGCATGTGTTTTATTTATGTTTGTATTCAAATAAAATCTTTTGTTTGCATGGCAATGGAAAACTTCAAATAATCTACAGCTTTTGTTAATGTGTAGTGTTAATGTGGTAACTTGTACTTCCTAACAGTGTAATTTTTGCAGTGCTAAAGGTTTTTATGAATTAATGAACAAATCTGTGATATTAAAGGAAGCCAAATTTTTATAGAGTTATTTGCCTTTCAAATTTTTGTATTTCTGTCCTTTCTGCTTTATGGTAGGGCAGAGGTAGCTAATGTACCTGGACCCTTTTGTTTTACTAAGCTACTCTGATACATAACCAAAATGCACTGAGGGAGTTATAGCCTGCAGCTGCGTTTGAAACTCCCATTTCTCCAGATAATAATAATAATAATAATAATAATAATAATAATAATAATAATAATAATTTATTATTTGTACCCCGCCCATCTGGCTGGGTTTCCCCAGCCACTCTGGGCGGCTTCCAACAAAGATGCATTTTGTGACAAGGAATTTCATTTGCGCTATGATTTCATGTTAAAACTGCAGAGGGGTGGGCAGGGGAAGCATGGCTTTGTTTTTTGCAGTCTTCAGATGAGGACTAAATCATGTGAAAAATGAATATAAGATTTTATCTGCAGTTCATTCATTAAAAGTGCACCTAAACATTCTATTGTTGCGCCCATAACCTAAGTTTAAGGTGCCATTTAGCTCTTAGCTTTCATATCTCAGTTGCTAACACTGGCCTGCATTAGTGTGGGGCAGCAAGACTTGTGTCCTAATATTCCGAAGTCTTCAGAATGGTCCAGAAAACACAGTGCAAAGTACCCTGAGTTGTGACCTGCACATGGATATGGTGAATTGATACCTCTCAGTGTTCAGTAAGTAGCTAGACAAGAATTGAAGGCTTATTTCCATTATATAATTATATAATTATATTTCCATTATAATTTCTTCTATGAAACAGTAAACTTTCTACATCTTGGCAAAATATTAACTCACAGTAAGTAGAAATAGTGGTTTTAAACTAACTTGCTAACAGTGATGCAAAAGCCATGCAACATGTCAGAACACAATGAATGATCTATTCTTAGTGACCCCGATTTGTCTTCTTGCTGTAGAAATTTCCATAACATGGAAGCTGTGTTACCACTTTTTAGGATTTAAGATTAATATTTAATTGTATTTACTTTTAGTGTGCAAACACTAAAATACTGCAATATGTTACCATTAGAAATGCCTGAAATTCAGCCTCAAGCTTTGGAAAATTAAAATCACATATTCCATTACATTCTGCTATCTTTCTTGAAATTTTCAATAAAGTAGCTCTCAGGGCACTTTCCTTGAATGATTGCTTGCTCAAACAATTGGTTGATTACCAAATGTTAATGTAAAGAGTGCAAAAGAGTTAGATTAAATTTAAATATTTAAAAGAGTTAAATTAGGTTTTAATATTGCACATCTGGAGATTTTCCTTGTGAATGCCTTCTGTATTCATTGGCATTGTGTCAGCTTTAACGATACAGACAACAGTTTGATTTTTCAGAAACTGTATAATTTGTACTTTCATAAATTTTTGTTTTGATAGAAAGTTTTGATAGAAAATGAAATATGCTGTTTGATAGCCCAGACATGTTCGTATTGAGAGTATATGTTTTTGGAGAGCTGACATTCTGAAAGAACATCTGTTTCTTGTCTCTATACATGAGAAAGTTTGGACAACTTTACATAAATCTATTTGCTGCTTTATGCGGAGAGTTAGTGATAGTACCTATAAATTACAGTGCTGCAACTCTGCTGGTATGTATTTGTCAAGGAATAAATACAGTGGGTTGTATCCAACATTATGGGAATGGAAGTCTTACTGTACAATGGGGCTTTTCGACTCCTCATTTCGACTCCCAACACCCCACACTCCTCAAAAAGCCTCTACAGAGTATTGGGGGAACCTCTGACCTTGTGTATGCATTTCAAAAGAAATGGGAAAACAACAGCTTGCTTTGGGAGAGGCTTTCTGCAGGGTACAGGGAGTTGGAAAGCCCTAAAACACAACTTACTTTAATGTTACAACCATTCTTTTTGATACTGACAGCAGTAGTATAAAGACGACATGGATTTATTTGAAACTCCTTTTTTGATATGAAAGGTCACTTCCCAGAATTTAATTATTGAACTGGCAGTACTCTATTAATTTGAAGTTTGTGAGATGTTTTAGGATTTCAGGAATGCTTGGGGTATTTTCTGGTTTATTTGCCTAGAAAAACCAAATGGCATTGCTAAAGCATCAGTAACATTGTGTCTAAACCGTGTCACTATATTTTTTGTCCAGTAAGGACTTCGGATATTTTCGTGACAGTCTCTCCCAAAACACCTAAATAATCTTCCATACATATGTGCTGCTGCTGCTTTTTCTTTTTACTGACCAGAATACCCTATGGAAACTTAATGAAATATTTGTATAATGGTATGTTTATTTAATACAGATTTAGTCAGATAGTTTTTCATATCAGTGGTTGCAGACTTGCTATGTCTGTCAATGGATTTTTTTGTGATTAATTTTAATGGAAAGTGGATTGTATCTGAGCTTGATGAGGCAATAATCAGGTATTCAGAATACTTCATTAGTTTGGGTGGAAGGTGGTGTTGCATGCACTAGGCCTCTTAAAAAGTTTATGAAGACTTTATGAATTCTGAAAAGTCAATCAAAGGTATGTGGTTGGATTTCAGCTGTTTGGCTTGTCTTGAGTTTTAGAGCAATCAGTTTGGGAAAACACTGTCTATGCAGAATTTATTTTGGAGCAAAACATTCCTTCTATCTATGTATACCAAGACCATGGTTGTAGCAATAATTTGTATATGAGAGAAATGCAGTGGGCTTGGATCCAGAGCTTGTGCACCTCTGGATTGATGCCCCTAACTTTTAAAAATAAGCAAATAGGGAATTAAACAATGTGAGGTAAGTTAAAATTGCTTGAGATGTGAATTTTTCTAGAAGATGAAGAAAATTGTACAGCGAAAATTGTATCTATAATTATATAAAGGAACTACAGCAGAGTTTGGTAATTCTACAAACAATTATAAAGAAGCTCAAATTAGCAACAGTAAACTCTAAGGCTTCTATGTTTACTAATAACTAGAATAAGATTTATGAAACATATTTATTTGACTGTAGCAGGTGGCTATCAATGGTAATGACAACTGTAATGCTGGATTTCTTTGCAGTCCACTTTAGCTTTTGAATTGATTTTACTTCATCAGTAAGTACCACTGGAGGGTGCTAGCTAGATGTTCTCTCTCTCTCTCTCTCTTTTAATTAATTTTTCAAATTGAAGTTTTTATATCTATAAAATAACAGAAAGAAAGAAAGGTTTACACATATGTACATGTTAGTAACACAAAGCATCCCCCCACCTCACCCCACCACCACCATTGGTTCGACACAACTCGAAATGTGAGTTAAAATCTGACTTCCTTCCATCATTGCTTGACCTTATGCAAGTCAGATTTTTACCTCCTTGCAAATGTATTTTTCCTAGAATATTTTTGGTTTATTATTCCATTGAGAAACATTAAAAAGATATATAAATTAAAAATTGATAAGAAACCTGTAGCTTTTCAGATATTGCTGGGCTTGAATTCTCATCATCCCTTACCATTGACCCTGCTGGCATGGGCTAATGGGATCTCGAGCTGAATAATATCTGAGACACAGGTGCTTTAGCGAGATGTGAATGAGTCTCATATGCTCCCCCACCCATCCTCGTGTGTCTAGGAGGAATATTTTGGAAGTGTTAACTTCTGCTTTTGGTAACAGCAGTTTGTTGTATGTTCTTGCCTGTCAAACTGTAATTAGCATTAACTACAGTTAATTTCAAACCAACTACAGGCAATGGTTTCTGAAGCTGGCTTGTTTACACTAACCATAGTTAACGATAACAACAGTTCCAGGTCCAAATGACATAGCAAACCGTTAACCTGAAGCAAAAGTATCCAAACACCAAATCCAGACTGTGGAACGAGCAGAGGGAAGGGCCTGAGCTTAGGTGGGGGCTAAGCTGGTTCATATAATTAAACTCAGGGGTGCGGAATCTTTTTTTAGTCCCATGGGCCACATTTCCTCTTGCATAACTTTCTAGGATAAAGTGGCTCTGACCAGGAAAAAGAGGAAAAAGTGGACCAGGCCAGAGAGAAGATGTTTATTTTTGTATGGTACCCTATTTTCCATCCATGTAAAAGTCATAAGCTTCCACAGACACATGTCTCCATCCTCCATCTAGGAAAGCAAGAGGCATCCTCCAAGCTCAAGGGCAGATGCCAGACAGGCACAAACACTTGAAGATAATGTGAAGCAGGGCTGGTGAGGGGTATGTCTTGAGGAAAGGCATGTGGACCAAATATGGACTCCTAGTTGGCCACATTCAACACCCATCCCAGTTTCCCATCCCTGTTGTACATTATATTCTAGCATGATGTCCAAATGCAGACATGGTCCAAATGACGGCATCTTTCACATAAAAATTATAAAAAGAATGTGTAACAGTTTAGAGTTGTATAATTTCAGTAACTAGCAGATGTGGGCTATCTACTAAATGTTAACAGTAGATTTGCCTTAGAGATTTCTGGTAACTAAAATGTACAATAACTATCCACGTATTGTTTTGGAATCAGCTGTGTGGCTGACATTAGCTCGCTCTACACCAGTGGTGGCCAGACTTGGCCCTCAAGCTGTTTTGGGACTACTATTCCCATCATCCCTGACCACTGGTCCTGTTAGCTAGGGATGATGGGAGTTGTAGTCCAAAAACAACTGGAGGGCCAAGTTTGGCCACTATTGCTCTACACTATTACTACTAGCCATATATTGTCTAAGTAATTGCCTTGAAAGCTCACTGGGTAAGATTCAACGAATGGCTAAGGAGATCCATACACCCTCTCACTATATATAAGGATCTGGTGACTTCTGTTTCAGTGTAACTGAAGAAGTGTGCATGCACATGAAAGCTCATACCAATAACTAACTTAGTTGGTCTCTAAGGTGCTACCGGAAGGATTTTTTAAAAATTAATAATTTACCGTATTTTTCGCCCCATAGGACGCACCGGCCCATAGGACGCATCAAGTTTTTGGGGGGGAAATAAAGAAAAAAAAATTATTTCCCCCCCAGGCGCTTGTGGGGCAGGCAGCGGGGAGAAGCGCTCTTCTCCCCGCCGCCCGCCTTGCGATCAGGTCCGGGGACAGCAAGGAGACGCAGCGCGTCTCCCTGCTGTCCCCGGAGTGGTGGGGCAGGCAGCAGGGAGAAGCGCTCTTCTCTCCCCCGCCCGCCTTGCGATCAGGTCCGGGGGCAGCAGAGAGACGCAGCGCGTCTCCCTGCTGTCCCCGGAGTGGTGGGGCAGGCAGCGGGGAGAAGCGCTCTTCTCCCCGCCGTCAGCCTCCAAACCACTTCGGGAGACAGCGGGATGGCGGCGTTCCGCCTCCCTCTGTCCCCCGACCTTGTGGGGCTGGCGCTGGGGCTCTCCTGAAGCCTGGAGAGCGAGAGGGGTCGGTGCGCACCAACCCCTCTCGCTCTCCAGGCTTCAGTGAATGCCTGCATTCGCCCCATAAGACGCACCCACATTTCCCCTTCATTTTTGGAGGGGAAAAAGTGCGTCTTATAGGGCGAAAAATACGGTATCTCTTTTTTTAAATTTTGTTTCGACTATGGCAAACCAGCATGGCTGCCTACCTGTAACGAGATCCATTCAGTCAGTGCAAGCATTTCTGCTTGCCTGATAGAATGATTACCCTCCTCCATCCTGCACAGTTCTCCCAAGAGGGTTATTCCAGAGCAGATTTGGGAGCTGGGGAAAGGGGGAAGCCACATTGCTTTAGCAAGATTCCTTGCACTGGGTTCTACTAGTGGAATGAAGTAGTCGAAACTGGGCCTGTGTAAATAAAAGAGATTGCATAACTAAATCACTTCTTTGTTTAACCCATTTCCCAAGACTGACACAGGAATCACTCTAAAAGTATTCTTTTTAAATCCTAAATTCAAGATGATAGAGTTGGAACTTGCGAACAGAGTTTGTTTATGAGATCAGAACACAGTAATTATTCTGTGTTTTTAAGTGACTCGTAATAATGTGCATGTGCTCAAAATCATGTAACTGCAGGTTAGTGGCAGCAGTAGAGGAAGTTGTTGTTCCCTGTTCTTCCCACCACAGTGCTCATTTCCTTTCCTTTATAGAAGAAGGGAAGTGGTTGTCATAGTGATAAAGAGGAAACCCATTGGAATTTTCTCTTTTTACAGACTAGCAGATTTACAAGATTATAAGCTTTTCTGAGAAGACCCCCAAACCATTTTAGTTTGAACAGGCCTGTCACAAAGGCCTGTCACAAAGGTCTGCACAGACCCTGCTGTCTCTTAAAATTGCTTTAAACCAAAGATCTCATTTCTCCAAGAGATCTCCCACCCTTCATTTGAATTCACAAGTGAAGGGCAACGATGCTAAATCAGTTGTCTGTCAGGAAGTGGAGGGAAAAGCATTCCTCCAGTTTACACCTTTTAACATTAACAGTGTTCTAAGTGTTAACCTGGTGTGTGTTTGTTGTAGCAGGCACCAGGATCCTTTACAACTGGATGGTGTTTCCATGTGGAGGTAGAAATCTGTTTTATTCTTTTAAATAAATAAACCTTTATTGTCACTACACCACCTGTGTGCAGTGAAATTAAACATGCCCCCCTCTTCCCCCCACATACACTCAGTCTTGTTTGTGCTCTGTGTGCTTGTCGGAAGTCAGTTGCACCACTATTTTTTCCCATTCAGCAGCCCAACAGCCCACTGATAAAAACTGTTCTTTAACCTGTTGGTGCGGCTGACTATACTTCTGTATCTCCTGCCCGAAGGTAGGAGATTAAAGAGGTGCTGGCCAGGGTGTGAGTCGTCCCTAAGAATTTTCCTTGCTCTCCTGAGGCAGCGGTCTTCCGCGATGTCATCTAGCGAACTCCAGGGACAGCCAATGATATCATGTGCTGTATTCACCACCCTCTGTAGGGACTTCCTGTCTGTGGCTGTCAAACCGGTGTACCACACTGTAATACAGTGTTTTAGTTCATTATATCTTACTGGAAAAAAATAGCAAAAAGAAAAAAAGAAAGGTCTCATGTCACTGTGGCTTGGATCTGCTTGTGGATGTTTTTGAAAAATGAGAATGCATTTTTAAATAAAACGGAGGTGACTGGAGGAGGAAAAAACAGTGATGCACTCTGTGAACTGCACTGCTCTCCTGGAAGCAGTTGCAGCTCACAGTAGGCAAGAAGGCAAGCTGCAAACTGTTTTAACACAGATTAGTTACACCATGAAACTTTTTACTCATTCTATTTTTGTATAGTTATGGTGATTGAAAGAAGGTGAAGTGGTAGATTCTCCAATTCTTGAACTTCTTGAAATTCGTTCTATAGTAATTGTGGATGATTGAGTTCAGAACTATAGACTACTTGGATTAATACATATGTACAGTGGTACCTCTGGATGCGAACGGGATCCGTTCCGGAGCCCCGTTCGCATCCTGGAGCGAATGCAACCCGCGTCTGCGCGGGTCGCGATTCGCCGCTTCCATGCATGCGTGTGATGTCATTTTGAGCGTCTGTGCGAGCGGCGAAACCCGGAAGTAACGCACGTCATTACTTCCGGGTTGCCGCGGAGTGCAACCCGAAAATATTCATCCCGAAGCTACTTCAACCCGAGGTATGACTGTAGTATGTGGCTTTTAACTGATTTACAAAGTGTTTGTAGGCTTGGCTGATTCCAAATTTTAGTGGGCCTTTTCCTGTGTTGGTCTTCCCTGCTGTAAGTGTACCTGACCGCAGAACTGGGTAGCTAAGCACTGCCATTTTAAAATTTTCCAACATGCTCTGGAGGTGCATGATATCTCAGAACATTGTGGGAAATGGCAATATGTAGCTGCTCAGTGGAGGCCTAGCAGCTGCTCAAGGATACAAGGTGTTGAGCTGGGCCTGATTGCCTGGAATATTTGTTACACATAGCTTTAGTGGTTAGAATGGTGACTCTTAATTCATTATTATTTTTTTACTGGAACATTCTTGTGAGACAGCTGAATTAATATTTTATGCCAGTTGAGTAGATGTGCGTTTAGTTGTAACCCATAGCATTCTTAAACTACTGGACTGTGCTGTTTAAAAGTAATTCCTTTCACCCTTTAAATAAAACTATTGTCTATTTAGATGTGGCTTCACAGATTGTGCATACCAATTCCAGGCATTAAAAGCCTACCAGAAATAATGGAGTTGCCAGTAAGCAAGTGAACATGATGCTTCAACCAGTGGATAAATAAATACTTTTCAAAAAAGAAAACTCAATATTTATTTGATTTAAATTGTAGTTAAAAGCCAGTTTTTAGATTAATTTACCAAATTCATCTTGATGCAGCATTAATGCTATTCCTCCTTGTCTGAAATGTATATATTCTATTTAGTATTCTAATTTGATTGGTTTTTGTGGTTATCACTCACCAGTGTGTTACAGGCTACAGTGGTACCTGTGGTTACGAACTTAATTCGTTCTGGAGGTCCGTTCTTAACCTGAAACCGTTCTTAACCTGAGGTACCACTTTAGCCGTCGCTGTGTGATTTCTGTTCTCATCCTGAGGTAAAGGTCTTAACCCAATATACTATTTACGGGTTAGTGGAGTCTGTAACCCGAGGTGTTTGTAACCACTGTATATCTAATTGCCATATGCCACCTTAAAAATGAGAATGCCAGAACAGGGCAGTCTTGAAGCACATCTGTAGCAAGAATGAGGAACTTGTGTCCCTTTAGATGTTCTTGTAGATGCCCAGCTCATCCACTCCAGCAAGCATGGCCAGTAATCAGAAATGTTAGTAGTTGTCCAGTATTTGGAGGGCAACAGGTTCGCCACTCCTGGTCTAGAAAATGCTCAGGTTCTGAGAGATAGGAGTTGCCGTCACTGAAGAGATACTGAGATCAACTCTTTGTACCTTTTTAACAATCTAACTAGTAGTCAGAATACCTATGGTAAATTTAAGGGAATTCTAAGCATGATTGAATGTAAGCTATTACTGTACTGCCAAAATGCTGGGAATAAGTTTTTATGTAGGTGATTTTCTGTATCATTTGAGATAGATTTATTTCAAAAAGGGTGAGGGTGAATTAAGGATGAACTCATAACCACAACTGGTCCAGCACTGACCATGGCATAGTTTTTTCAAATGTACTCTTGTAGCAGAATGCCCTTTTTGCCGCATAAACTGCTATTGTTGGAACTGTATTTTCTTCATGCCTGAAGAAGACTTGCTATTCTGAGGGAAGAGATAAGCGACTGGTCAGATAAGTCTGGCAGTATAAGAAAATAATTGGGTCACAGTAACTACTTTATTGCTTAAACTCTATTACCCTCATAGTTTGGCTCTCAAAGGCTTACTAAATGGCTTAGGCCAGTGGTTCCTAATTAGCTAAGCACTGAGGACCCCTTTTTTTCAAAAGCCAAGCCATGGACCCCCTTACATTTTAAAATGTTGATATTATCTCTGGTATTTTTTGTTATGTGAATGGTGCCATAGCTCCCCTGAGTGGGTTGCATGGACTCCCTGGGGTCCACAGACTCCCAATTGGGAACCACTGGCTTAGGCCATTTGTAATTCTGAGTTAGATTTATGTGTGGGGCAGGAAGTTCTTTAAATGGGGCTGTTTGTATTTGCATGTTCAAAAAAGTTTAAAACAAAATTAAATGTTTGAATGTATCTCTTTCAGGTTATGCAATGGTCTCTGCAAGATGGCTTGTTCTTGAGTTGGAGCTTTTTAAAACAGACATATGCTGGTACTTCAACTTTATTAAGCGGACTATAAGTTTTTCTCTCTCAACAACTACATAAGCAGACAAAATTGCAAAAATCTGCCCTGTTTCGAGTATGACAGCCACGACCCGTGGCTCTCCAGTAGGAGGGAACGACAGCCAGGGCCAGGCTCCTGATGGACAGTCCCAGCCTCCTCTCCAGCAGAATCAGGTATGGTGGATATTCATATTAGTAATCAAAATTTAGATATTTTTGAGCAAAAGTTGCAATTGATAGCACTAATTAACCTTAATCTTGCAACAGTACACTTCAGTTCTACTTTCCACATTAAATAAATTCCAGTAAAGTTGGTCTGGGCACTTCCTGTTTACAAACCCCTTGCATGGTGAGAGTCTCTTTGAATATTTGTCTTAAAAATTTAGATACTCTAAATCAAGATTCCACATATTTTGGCTGGCCTTGTTAATTAAACATTTTTTGGTCCTGATCTTGTGTAGTACCCTCTGTAATACAGCATGAGGTTGGGTACAGTCACCCCATAGTTCTGAGCTTGGAGATACACAGGGAGTTAGTGTGATCTTTTCTGCAAAAACAAGCCCATTTCATCTTCTTCAGCTTGGAAAGGGGAGTGGGGATTCCCTACTCTTGTTCTAGGTCTCTGAGTCCCTCAGAAGCTCAGGTATGATTACTGTTCCCAGGTCTGGATCCAGTTTAGAGGGGAAGAAATGGCTGGGACTGGTTATTTGAACAGTTGCCTTCTGAGATGCACTAAGAAGAAGTGGCAGCACCTGGCTGCACTGGGGTGTGCCAGGTTGCCACTGCACTTTGAAGCATAAAACAACCCCCAAGCTTTCTTTCCAATCTTAGGGCTGTGGAGAAGGCAAGGATCATCCTCACAGTAATGCTAGACTTCTGAGGTCTCTGAACTGCTATTCCACTGCATAAAAAAACTCCTGTTTTTCTTGCCAAATGAGTGAAATGTCACATTCTATAGTAGAATAAAATTACAATTGCTAAGGGAATCATTGTTGAAGTGAATTGTAATAGTTATTAAGCTTTATTTACATAGACAAGTTTTCCATGGCTGCTTTTGGAAGCACTAGGTTTTGTACAGTTAACTTCACTTATAGCAGGTGGACTGCTGATGTTTACAGTAGCTTTGTAAATTCACAAAAGCTGCCTGCCACCCACACAACTATTTGTAGCAAATAAGCATAGTAAATGAGAGAGAATACACAAACTCTTCCATGCCTGTTTGCACACAAATGTTTAAATGTGTTCTTAAGTTGTTACAAGTAAGCAGATAAGTGACAGCTTGTATGTATTAACTGCATATACTAGAGGCTATTTCTTAAATTACTGCTTTTATTAAACAAATTGTTGTTTGGATATATACTCTGTTCATCCGGCTCAGGAAAATATAGTTGTTTAAAACCATTCTGAAAAGATCCAGTGATTAGATTGGGATTTCTCAGAAATTGCTGCAAAAAAATGGTTTTGCTTGTTGCACTTGAGATTTTATTTTTTGCACACATGGTGAACAAAACTGGTTTTATTTGAGGCCTGTTCTGATGATAGTGTTACATGCTCACACATGCTTCCTTTATGCACAGTGATAACAGGAGTGTGAGTAGTTCAGAGCTCTTGTATTCTTGCTGCATGAACATAATCACATTAGTTTCTTGGAGATCTTTCACCAACTCACATCCTCCAGTTGAAGTAATCTCTCCCCCCCAACTTTCTTTTGATAATTGTATCCCAAGAGTGTTGATCCAAACTTGCTTTTGCTGTTCTTTCATTGTTCTCAGCATATTGGCAGTCAGTACAAGATGTAAGAAGTTTCTCATCCAAGCAAGATAGATTTGTGGATGTTCATCAAGGAGACGTTGCTACCAAATGTAGTGCAGCACTGAAAGCTAGAGGTGCAGTTCTAACGAGCCCTGTCAGTGCAAGAACTTCAGTTTGCACAATGGGTCTGTCCCCTCTCCCCTTATCCATGTGCCTCCCTGCACCTCTGAAATTAACTCTCGGAGGGTCAGGAGAAGTGCCAGAGCAGCACAGGGAAAGGGGATAGGTATCATTCTGCCTAGTAAGCTGAAATGCTTAGACAGATGGAACAATTGGAAAAGCTTAATGTTGAATTCCACGGTTGGTGTTTGCACAATGTTGTGAATGTGTTGTCTCCAATGAGGAGAAGATTGTCAAAGTGTTGCTGGCTGATGTGCTTTTTCTCCTTTTGTAAGAGCAGCCTACAGCTCAGTTGAGAACTTTAGAACATACTTGGCTCACATTAAAATATTGTAAATATTGCCAAGGAAACAGGCAACTGGAATAGATTTTCACTGGTGCTGTTCTCAGTAGCAAATAGAGCATGGGTAGTCAGCATTCTTCTCTCCAGATGTTTTGGGCTTCCATTGACCGTGCTAGCTAGGCTGATAAGAGCTGTAGTCCAAAACCTCTGGAGGGCACTGTGTTTGCTATCCCTGAGAATAGAACTTGGTGGAAAGTGGCTTTTTTCTTCATCATGCTTGGAATGTAAAGTGCTTTCCCTACAGGAGGACTCAGAGGGCACCTGATTGAGACTTGAGTTTTATAGGTTTCAGGCTGCTGTGGGTGTTGCTTGTGTTATTGGTGCATTACATTGCACAGAGGCGTTGAATTCATTACATTTGCAGTAGTGCATGATAGACCAGTGTGATCTCACCAGTGCTCCCTGCACTGGTCCGAAATTGCTGCTGTCCTGCCCTGTCAAGTAGCAGTGATGCTGGTGTCAGGAGGTTGTGTCTGCAGCTCTACCCCACCACACATGGCAGCTACTGAGTTAGAATTATGACCTAGAAGCAGGAGGACCATATCAAAGCTTCTGTTTTGATTTTGGAGGGGGTTGTGATTTAGAAAAGCTATTAAATTTAGTACATAGGGGAAAGGAAATTTGCAGAATTGTATGTTGAAAACTAAAAACACATAGTACAAATATGATTAAAATGAAAGTGCGAAATAACTGTCCAGTGCAGCATAAAGATGATGAAGAAAGAGATACATTTACCCTTGAAAGGTTAGGGGGAAAGAGGCCTACCCTTTGAATGTTATTAGAAGGATACATTAAAACTTGATTAAACTGTATGATGACTCCGTAATTTTAAAAATTATTGCAAGAATTTCAGTATTTGAGTGGTTTACTTAACTATGTATTTTCTAATTCAGACTTCTTCCCCTGATTCTTCAAATGAGAATTCCCCAGCTACACCCCCTGATGAACAGGGTCAGGGTGATGCTCCACCACAGCTTGAAGATGAGGAGCCTGCATTTCCACACACTGACCTGGCCAAGTTGGATGACATGATTAACAGGTATTTAGATATATTTTTCAGGCTGTGTGTTAATTTGTGGCTCAGATTATTTTATCTTTTCCAGATGAAAAACATTGAAGGGAAAAGTTAGATTTCATGTCAAATTGAAATTTTATATTCTAATGTTTTCTTAGACCTCGATGGGTTGTTCCTGTATTGCCTAAAGGGGAGTTAGAAGTTCTTCTAGAAGCTGCTATTGAGCTTAGTAAAAAAGGTAAGTTGAAAAATTAAACTTTTAAGAACAATGGGTATATCACCTCAGTGACCTAAAGTGGTATCCCTTATTTAGAATTGCTAGCTTTACTAACTACTTGACTGTGTATACAGAGAGATAAAGAAATGAATAGATTCAAGCCAGGAAATGGGAGAGCTGGAGAGTCCTTATGGCTTGCAAGGGACCCTTCCTGGTGCCTGAAGAGGACTTCATTGGGGACAGAGGAATCCCCAAAGAGACTGGAGGCGCAGCAAAGCTTTTTTTAGGCTGCTAGGCTTAGCAGCTGATGTGTGCAGTAGTGCAGCAGCCACTGCTTTTCTGTGCATCCTCCAGCTGGCCCTAGTACTTCAACTCTAAGTGAAGAGAGAGTGGTGGGAAGAGAGAGCTGGAGAGCTGGAAAAAATGGGCATTTAGAAGGTTCTCTGCACTTACGTGATTTTCGCTTATGTGCACAGGGGCCTGTATATCTAAGCAGCATTTCAGTAGTTGAAGAAGTCTTGTAACATAGTGGCTGAGAGTGAGCTATGACTTGGAAAGTCCATGGGTTGAAATTTAAACTTAGTAGGCAGTACAGTGGTGCCTCGCAAGACGAAATTAATTCGTTCCGCAAGTCTCTTCGTCTTGCGGTTTTTTCGTCTTGCGATGCACGGTTTCCCATAGGAATGCATTGAAAATCAATTAATGCGTTCCTAGGGAAACCGCCTTCGGACCAGGTCCGGGGACAGTCTGCCCCCGGACCTCTTCTGGAGGCTGGGGGGGGGGACAAGGGCTTTTCTTCCCACCCCCAGCATTTTAAAAAACCCTGGGACAGCGGAGGACTTCTCCGCTGTCCTGGGCGATCTTAAAATGCTGGCGGGCGGCATTTTAAAATCGCCCCGGACAGCGGAGGACTTCTCCGCTGTCCGGGGCGATTTAAAAGCCCCTGGGAAGGCAGGCAGGGGGGACAAAGACTTTCGCCCCCTGCCCGCCTTCAGAAGGTGTTCCCGCCCCCTGCCCCACTTCGGAACAGCTTTCCGAAGTGGGGCGGCTGGGGCAGGTGTCCCCACCCCCCCTCCCCACTTCGGAACAGCTTTCCGAAGTGGGGCGGCTGGGGCTGGTGTCCCCACCCCTCCTCCCCACTTCGGAACAGCTTTCCGAAGTGGGGCGGCGGGGGCAGGTGTCCCCGCCCCCACTTCGGAACAGCATTTTAAAATCTCCCCGTGTCCCGGGAAGATGTTAAAATGCTGGGGGTCGGGCTGCCGACCCCCAGCATTTTAAAACCTTCCCGGGACACGGGGAGATTTTAAAATGCTGGGGGTCGGCAGATCGCTTCTCCCCTTTGCCGCCCCTTGCTTCAAAAGGGGTCGGGGGGGGGAGAGAGAGGAAGGCACACGCTTTTCCCTCTGTCCCCTCTTTTGAAGCAAGGGGCGGCAACGGGGAGAAGATCGCTTCTCCCCTTTGCCGCCCCTTGCTTCAAAGGGGGTCGGGGGGAGAGAGAGAGGAAGGCGCACGCTTTTCCCTCTGTCCCCTCTTTTGAAGCAAGGGGCGGCAACGGGGAGAAGATCGCTTCTCCCCTTTGCCGCCCCTTGCTTCAAAAGGAGTCGGGGGGAGAGAGAGAGGAAGGCGCACGCTTTTCCCTCTGTCCCCTCTTTTGAAGCAAGGGGCGGCAACGGGGAGAAGATCGCTTCTCCCCTTTGCCGCCCCTTGCTTCAAAAGAGGTCCGGGGAGAAAGGGGAAGACGCCAGCATTTTAAAAAACCTCGGGACAGCGGGGGACTTCTCCGCTGTCCGGGGCGAATTTAAAATGCTGGCGGGCGGCAGCAAAGCCTTCGCTGCCGCCCGCCAGCATTTTAAAAAACCTCGGGACAAAGGAGAAGTCCTCCGCTGTCCCGGGGTTTTTTAAAAACCTCTCCGCCCCCCGCCAGGCTTCGGAGCAGCCTTCCGAAGCCTGGCGGCGGGAGGAGGTCCGAGGACAGTGGGCAAGACGCCCTGTCCCGGAGATTTCCCTATGGGCTTTCGTCTTGCGAAGCAAGCCCATAGGGAAATTCGTTTTGCGAAGCGTCTCCAAAACGGAAAACCCTTTCGTCTAGCGGGTTTTCCGTCTTGCGAGGCGTTCGTCTTGCGGGGTACCACTGTATTGGGCAAGCGGCTTGTTCTTGTCTACCTTTGGGAAGATGATGATAGTGACCCATGTTATAGGAATTGTACAGATTATAAAAAGATAATTGGATTTTTACAGGTTTTAGTTTAAATCATTTGTGTTACTACAGATGGAAGATTTGATGCATTTCTAAAGAATTAGCACAGGAGAAAGTGCTCAGCTAATAGAATCAATGTTGGGAGTCAGTTTCAGGTCTAAATTGCCTTCAGATCCATTGCAAGTTAGAGAAGGGCAGGCTGGCTGGGGGCTGACTGGTAGAGGGAGTTGCACAAAAGCAAGGTTGAGAGGAAATAAATAATAAGGATATTAAAAATGATAACCCTACTTCTTTTAGCTATTGCAATATTCTTGATAGGGACTTCCTAGCTTCTGGGCATTTAATGTCTGCAGTGTAGTGTTTCCTGCAACCTTGAAGGCTAAGAACATGCATAGAAAAATAATCAACAGTAGTTAAACCGTTGCATGGATATAGTGTCTATGCAGTGTTGTTAAGAAAATTTAACTCACGTTTTATGCAGTTTAGTTAAAGTATAATAAGTATTAAATGTATTAAACAGCTTTCTTTTGAAGCATTTTCCGAATGTTTTACTGTTGGTAATTTAGTAGTCAGTGTATGACACCAAGTAACTTAATTCTTTGATGATCTCTTTTTACACAGGCCTTGATGTTAAAAGTGAAGCATGCCAGCGATTTTTTCGAGATGGGTTAACAATCTCTTTCACAAAAATCCTTACAGATGAGGCAGTGAGTGGCTGGAAATTTGAGATTCATGTAAGTTTGTTTTAGCTACCCATTCATGTATCCATTATGTCAACAGCTTCAGTATGGTAAAAACTGGTTAATTACCTGTGACACTTGTGAAAACTGTTGTGTTACTTTTACAGCGGTGCCTCGCAAGACGAAATTAATCCGTTCCGCGAGTCTCTTTGTCTTGCGGTTTTTTCGTCTTGCGAAGCACAGCTATTAGCGGCTTAGCGGCTATTAACGGCTTAGCGGCTTTAAGAAAAAGGAAACAAACTCACAAGAACTCGCAAGACGTTTCGTCTTGCAAAGCAAGCCCATAGGGAAATTCGTCTTGCAGAACGACTCAAAAAACGGAAAACTCTTTCGTCTAGCGAGTTTTTCGTCTTGCGAGGCATTCGTCTTGCGAGGCACCGCTGTACTGTATAATTCCTGTAGCTTAAATTTGTACGGTTTGAAATAAATAATTTCATGCAACAAGGGTTTATAGAATTTTCTTTACTCTGATAAGGAATTTCACTATCAATCAAGTTTATATAAAGTATTTTTTTCTTAATAGAGATGTATCATTAACAACACTCACCGCCTAGTTGAACTCTGTGTGGCAAAGCTGGCCCAAGATTGGTTTCCTCTTCTTGAACTTCTTGCAATGGCCTTAAATCCTCATTGCAAATTCCATCTTTACAATGGTACACGTCCCTCTGAAACTGTTCCTGCTGGAGTTCAGCTGGCTGAAGATGAACTTTATGCTCGTCCTCCAGACCCGCGGTCACCAAAGGTATGTTGATTTGAAATTTTGAAGCAGCAGTGATCATTCTCACTTAAGACATTTCTGGACAGTTGTTTTCTAGGGTATTGGTTTGCCTCTTCGGTTTTTTGCTAAGTTGGAAAAGTAAGAACCAGCTGAAGCAGAAACTATACTCTCCCTGTTTCCTAGTGCATTCTTAATCAAGTCATAAAAGCAGTAGACACATAAACACGTGCTATAGCCTGCATTGTGCTTAGGCACAAATCAGAACTAGGTATCATCTTAAATATTCATCTTAAAATGAATTCTCTTCACTATTTTCTGTCAGATTTCACCATGGTTATTTATTAGATCTGCTGTGAAACCTTGGCTAATGCTAAACATGCTTCTGTCTTAACCAGGATTTGTAAACCAAGTATCATTCGCCTTAATATACAGTCGTACCTTGGAAGTCGAACGGAATCTATTCCGAAAGTCCGTTTGACTTCCAAAATGTTTGAAAACCAAAGCCCGGCTTCTGATTGACTGCAGGAAGCTTCTGCAGCCAATCAGAAGCTGTGGAAGCCCCATCAGACGTTCGGCTTCCAATAATAGTTTGCAAATCGGAATAGTCACTTCTGGGTTTGCGGCGTTTGCGAGACAAAATGTTCAACAACTAAGTTGTTTGAAAACCAAGGTACGACTGTAGTTGCAAATGTATCAAATCACAGCCCAAAAAGTTGGAGTTAAAATTTGTGAAAGTTGCTAACTTTGTTGTAGTGTATAAATTGGTACGTTACTTTCAAAGCTAACTCTCTTGGAGCCTCAAGGTGTTGGGAAGTCTCAGTTCACATGACTGGAACTTCAAAAGGAGGTCAATACAGTGGTACCTCGGGTTACATACGTTTCAGGTTACAGACTCCGCTAACCCAGAAATATTACCTCGGGTTAAGAACCTTGCTTCAGCATGAAAACAGAAATCGCGCAGCAGCAGCGCGGCGGCAGCAGGAGGCCCCATTAGCTAGAGTGGTGCTTAAGAACAGTTTCAGGTTAAGAACGGACCTCCGGAACGAATTAAGTACGTAACCAGAGGTGCCACTGTATAGCTTTTGGCTGAGGCCTGTTATGATGATCTCCATATACTAAAACTGTCCCCCACACCCCATTAATCTATTCGCTTCTGGTTTCTAACCTAAAAGGAAATCTTGTATTAATTTCTGTCGGAAGATAACAGATTACTGTGCATAAAAGCTCTCTTGTTCAGAAATACCTGTCTTTTATAATAGTAGAATACTGAATTGCTGGTATTATCACAACTTGCAAAATATTTTGAAATGATTAACAGTACACGAGAGGATAATCATGGTTAAAAGAGTATATTTACTTCTAATTGTGACCAAAAGTAGGACTTGTTCTTTGCAATGTAAATATGTGTTGGTAGAATGACATGTAAAGCAGGAAAAATTGTTTTGCAGGGTTGGCTAGTAGATCTCATCAACAAGTTTGGCACGTTGAATGGGTTTCAGATCTTACACGATCGTTTTATGAGCGGATCAGCATTGAATGTTCAGATTATTGCAGCTCTCATCAAGTGAGTCCCTTTTCTATGTATCAACTGAATAACAGTATCCCTTGAGCCAATTTGTTCAAAAATAGATATTTTGTCATTTAGGGTTTGCAGTCTAGGAGCAAAGATTTATAAAACTACCTTAATTACCATACAGATTAGCTTTGAACCTTACACACTTTCAGAAGACCTTAATTTTTCTTCTTTGCTTTGATCTAGCAAGCTCAGCTTTTGGGCAAGTAACCTTAATTAGGAACCATAATGTATGGGAAATTACGGCAATGAGACTGATGAAAGCCAAGGTTTGTTGTGAGGTTTCAGAGTTTCCCCAGTAGCAGTTTGCTGTTGGAATAGAATGCTGGAACTTTGGTGAGCTACGTCTGTTCCTGGTGGAGGACCACCACTCCATTTGAACTTTCTACACCCTTTATTGTTTCTTGTGTGAAAAATTTGGCACATCTGGATTGTAATAAGTTGGGGCAAGAGGATATTACATATATAGTAGGGAGTTGCGTCTGTGTATTTTGCAGAATTGTATGTATAAGGACCTTAGGAACCTTACCCCCAGTGCTCTTGGAAGAGAGATACACACAAACTCAGCCAGAGCCATTTTGCTAGCAGTTCAGCTCTTTGTAGAGAACATTTATCTTGAATAGTATGGAAGTGGTCAAGATCTGGGATGAAATTAATAATGTTGAGACACAGCAAGATCTTTTTTCAGTTATTGACGTCCACTGTTTACACTCACAAAGGCCCTTGGAACAATGTCATGAGATGTCATTCTGGCAGGGGCTTCTGGGGCAGAATGGGAGTCCAAGTGGGGAGAGGGGCACTAATTTTCCCACAGTACCCTCTGTCAGTTTGACACTTTGTTACCATAAAGTAGGCTTCCTCAAACTCAGCCCTCCAGATGTTTTGAGACTACAGTTCCCATCATCCCTGACCACTGGTCCTGCTAGCTAGGGATCATGGGAGCTGTAGACCAAAAACATCTGGAGGGCCGAGTTTGAGGCAGCCTGCCATAATGCATTGCTTCAGTGGGTAGACGGGACATGGTGGCCACCAGGAGGAGCTCCAGTGTTAGTGGTGGTTTGGGGTATCCAATTCACATATTGCCCCTCAAAAATACCTGGAAATGACAACATTCATCATCTGCTAATGGGATGGCAAAATGTGGGGAGGGATAATATTTTGGCTGGTAATCATTAATTTGCTGGTTTGTAATTTTTTTTAGTAAATACTGGTTCTCCTTAATACTACTTTAAGCCTTTTATACTGTTTTTTCTCTCTCCAGACCATTTGGACAGTGCTATGAGTTTCTAACACTGCATACAGTGAAGAAATACTTCCTTCCAATTATAGAAATGGTTCCACAGTTTTTAGAAAACTTAACTGATGATGAACTGAAAAAAGAAGCCAAGAATGAAGCCAAAAATGATGCTTTGTCAATGATAATCAAATCTCTAAAGAACTTAGCCTCAAGAGTTCCAGGGCAAGAGGAAACTGTAAAAAACCTAGAAATATTTAGATTAAAAATGATACTTAGGTAAGGCCTTTTATTTTATTTTATGACTACAGTGTTTTCTATGTTTGGTATCCGATTCTGCTTCTCTTATACATACATTTCTCCACAGGTTGTTGCAAATTTCATCGTTTAATGGAAAAATGAATGCACTAAATGAAGTTAACAAGGTGATATCTAGTGTGTCATATTACACTCATCGACATGGCAATCCCGAAGAGGAGGAATGGCTTACAGCAGAAAGAATGGCAGTAAGTTATTTGAATTATATCATTGTATCCGTTCAAAGCAATTGTCTGCCTTTCTTTCCAGGAGATGTTTTCCTTAACTTTGATTTTGATTTTATTATTTTACCTTGTTTTGTTGTCTATGGGCACAAAGTAGCTTATGAGATTAAAAACAATAAGACATTAAAATGTATGTAACAAACAATCAAAATACAACCATACACTATTTGATAAAATCAAACTCAAAACGACCCACTAAAAAGCTCAGTATATGGTAAAAATTCAAGAACCAAAGACTTTGTGTAACAAAACCATTTCCAGCAAGGTATATAAACCAAGGGTGGGGAACCTGTGGCCCTTCAAATATAGTTGGACTTCAACTTTCCTCAGCCAGCATGGGAAATGGTCAAGGATTATGGGACCTATTATCCAACAGCATCTGGAACACCACAAGTGTGAAAAAGTGAAGGATTCCACATCCTTAGGGCAACTACTGAAAAAGCCATGTCATAAATAGCTCAGTGGAGTTAAGACTTCTCTCAGCATGCCCTGTGTACTTTCTACTCTATGCTCAAATTTAGTGGGGTTGATAGTGGAAGTTTTAATTTTAATACTGCAACATTATGAGTTTGGGGTAGGGAATTTGTGGCCTTCCAGATGTTCTTGGACTCCCACGTCCCATCAGCCCCCAGCCAGGATGACCAATGATCAGGAGTGGTTGAGAGTTGTGGTCCCCCAACATCATGTTATAGCGGCTGGAAATGGTTAGGACAAGGTGCAGGAATGGAAGGGAAGCACTGGGAAAATGAGAAAATGAACAGATATTGTGAGTTGTACTATCAGCCCTTCTGGAAGTTGCTCTGTTTGCCTGTTGTTTAACTCAGATAGGTAACCAGGTGTACTCTAACTCCCATCAACTGGCGCCAGCATGGCCAATGGCCAAGGGTTGATGGGAATTGTAGTTCAACATCTGGATGGAGGGCCATTGGTTAGCCACCCCTGGTGTAACAAGTATCTCCCTTTTGACACTTCTGTGAAATGGCTTTTGATGCTTCTGCCAAATAGCTGGTTCTTGGCATTACTTTTGGTATCTGCTTGCATGCCTATATTGTATATTGAGCCTGAATAGTGTAAAATGTGAAATTGCCAGTATACCACATTTATCTTATTCACGTTGCTTATGAATAAGATAAACTCTGGTGGTCAGAGTTGGACCCCCTGTTCCATATTGTTACAAAAATAAGTTTGACTTTCATTTTTTGGGTGTGTTTATAATGTGCTGCTTGCTGTCATCTGAAATTTTCTTTACCTTCTTAAATTTAGGAGTGGATTCAACAGAATAATATCCTATCGATTGTGTTAAGGGATAGTCTACATCAACCTCAGTATGTAGAAAAATTAGAGAAAATTCTTCGTTTTGTCATCAAAGAAAAGGCCCTCACCTTGCAAGACCTTGACAACATTTGGGCTGCACAGGTAGGGACTAAACAACTGTCACCTTGAGTGAGAGCAGTTTATTTTGAACTACTTATCATGCATGAGTTGGAGTTACTTATAATTTGTGATACAGGTGTTAAAGTATAATTCGTCAGTCTCTCTGCAAATACCATAGTTTATTATGTTATGTTCTTCTGTAGTGGACACAAACTTTTGGTTAGTTCACATATGCTGTGCTACCAAAAGAAGGAAGCTAAATGTGGCACAGGAAGCCTGATGAATTATTGGTGTGCTCTTTTTTCTTGGGTCATCAAATTTAAGAAGTTAATCATTGTAGGTTTTGCCTTTTGATCAACCCCCGTTTCCATTCCCTATGGCATAAACACATATAACTGAAACAATTGCATATTCTTTGATTTATCTTGCCTTTCCTTTCTCTGTTTTGTGTATGGTAAGCTTCTTGGAGCAGGAATTTATCATCTTGTTGCTCTGTGAAGTGCCATGCCCACTGAGAATGCCATATAAATATTATTATTATTAAGTTAAATGGGTCTAGTAGATTGAGCTGACATTGCGGTCATAGTTCTAATTGCCTCCTTTTTCAAACTTGACTAGTTAAGTTCTATTAATGTTTTGGAACAGGAAGATTTAAGCCTAGTGTTGCTGTTGCTCTAAGTCAGTTGCAATTCTAAAGTGTAAATTAAAAAGCCCAATTTTTATTAGCTTAAATGTTCAAAAGCAAATGTGCTTTAGAAATATGAAGGAGTATCAACTATTGGCTGTACCTTTCTTTGGGAAATGTAATGATGATTTGTAAACTGATCATTTAGCCTCTTTATATAGAGTATCGATTTTGTAAATAAAAAGCCAAAAGGGTTTTAAAGAATAGGAATTGAAAAAGTCAAGAGAGCAAGAGATAAGTGCAGTTTAAAGTCTGAGGTATTATTTAAGCTATCTTTTCCAACCTGCCATAGAAAAATGAGAACAGGATGAGAACAGTGCTAGTTTTACAAGAATTGTTCTAAGGTCACTGTAAGTGCAGGTCAATTCCACTTTGTAGGATACTATGTGGGGAAATGGCTGTAATAGAAATTCAAGTCTCAGAAAAATAAAGACAATCCTGTCTTTTGTAGAGATAGCAGTAAATGGTGTTAACTGTTTCTTATCAAGGCAGGAAAACATGAAGCCATTGTGAAGAATGTACATGACCTCCTTGCAAAACTGGCCTGGGATTTCTCTCCTGAACAACTTGACCACCTATTTGATTGTTTCAAGGTAAGCATACATATTAATCTGCTGTTATTAATTGGAGCAAGGGACAGCCCCAGGGTCAACAGTGGGAGTTCCTGGTATTGAAGGAACTTTACTATTCCTTCAGTGCTTTACTATCACTGAACTTGGGGATAAGCTAAGCTCCTCCAGAGGCCTGAGTTTTTTGTACTTCATCGAATTGGGAGGAGCAAATGTTATGTTTCGTCATGTGGAAAAGCAGCCTCTCAGTGCTTAGTGTGCATGTTTTAGTGGGTGGAAGATGAATTTTCAAAGGATGAAGGGGGTCGAGAAACCGTAGTTTCTGTCCAGTCCTCTGGGATGTTTGGACTTATAGTAAAATTGAGGGCTCGTGGGAGAATGCAACAAAGGAAGTCTCTGTTTGAGCAGCAGTTTCGCCATCAACCACCAGGTGGTGCTGAAGTCCTGTAACGACAGCAGATTTATGTGCACACAGATATCCCCTTCACACTCATGACCAATGCTTCTTTTTCACCCTCTCATAATAGTAGAATCCAGGGCCATCCAGTGAAGCTAATGATGGGCAAAATGAAGTATTATTTCACTTAAGGCATAAACAACAGAATTCACTCCTAGAAGGTGTAGAGATGACCACCAATTTGGATGATTTTAAAAGAGTAGGCAAATTCATGGAGGATGAGGCCATCAATAGCTGCTAGCCATGGAGGCTATGTATGGCATCCATTGTTGCAGACAGTACGCTTTTGAATACCTGTTGCTGGTATTCACAAGTGCAGATTGTGCTCATCTACTGTGTGTGAACTTCCCATAGTCTGTTTGACCACTTAGAAGTTGATGTTGGTGTCGATGGGACTTCGTCCTGATTCAGTAGGGCAATTCTTAACAATTTTGGGTAACGAAGTAAATTTTGCTTGGCTTCTGCTCTTCTGCTGAAGCAGGGCCATGGATTTATTTTGAATGGAAGAAGAGGCCTTTCTGTCTGACTTCCTATTATTTCCTATTACTGTGAAATGCAGTCACTGAACAATTAATATTATTACTGATTACAAATCCATTCAAGTGAAGTATTTGAAAATGATCTAAAAATAGCTTAGTTCTTCCAGTTTTTGGTAAGCTACTCAGTGCTGACATTCTAATTGGTGTTACTGGAAAGAACAGTAGAATTACTATCATATCTTAATTTGCATTTTGACAATATAACTTAATTTTAACACTTTTAGTATTTCAGTTCACATACCTTTGATTTTCAGGCCACATTAAAATATTCTGGTGGTGTCCCTTTATTTTCTAGGCAAGTTGGACAAATGCAAGCAAAAAGCAGCGTGAAAAGCTACTTGAGTTAATTCGTCGTCTTGCAGAAGATGATAAAGATGGTGTGATGGCGCACAAAGTACTGAACCTTCTATGGAATTTAGCACATAGTGATGATGTTCCAGTTGATATCATGGACCAGGCTCTCAGTGCCCACATTAAAATCTTAGATTATAGTTGTTCTCAGGTAAATATATTCTGTTTGGTAGTCATTATCTTTGGGTTGGCTGACATTATGCTTGTGTATTCCTACGTTTCTCTCTCCTAGTTTGCTGTTAAATATAAAATGGTGACCTTGCTGTTGAATTCTTTCAGACTAGGATTGCATCCCTGGTTTAGAGGGGTTATGAAAATCATAGTTTGGCAGTTCAGATGTAACAAGAAATTGTTTTTGGTGATGGAACTTATTGAAATTAGAGCATATGATGAAGGGAACTTGTGAACACAAGGTTAATTCATGTATGTCCCAATAATCCATAGTCCCATTGGTATTAACACTGGGATTTGATACTATAGTGGCATTAAAACTGTTGTATTATTTTCACAAAAATAAAGGAAGAGGGTAGATATCAAAAAGCTCGTTTCAGATGCTACTCCTAACCATGGCTTAGAGGATTATGAGCAAGCTATGGGCTGGCATATGTTCTCCCTCCCTTTCAGCTTCACTTTGTCTTCCTCCCTTTTGATTTGTGTTAACGAGAGCTTGCCATGGTGTCCATATTATTTATGTATTGAATTTGTACCCAGCCCTACTCCCAAAAGGATACCAGGGCAGCAGACACTAAAGGGATAAAAACAAATGATATTAGATGTTGCAGGGGAGGGTTGGTCATTGTCCTTTTGTGCTGTGTATGTGATGAAGGAGACCCATATTGGGCTAAAGGTGCCCTCCTTTGCTTCTACCTGTTCTCTTTTGAGTTTGTTGGTTAACTTCTCTAGTAGGCTGTTTTCTAACCTAATGATTCAGTTCCAAAGTATTTAAAACAGGGAGCCAGAAATGGATAAACCACTTTAAAATTACTTAATTGTTGCAAGCTAAAATAAAAATATTTGTTTTTTAAGGATCGAGATACACAAAAAATACAATGGATAGATCGTTTTATAGAAGAGCTTCGCACAAATGATAAATGGGTCATTCCTGCATTGAAACAAATTAGGGAAATTTGTAGTTTGTTTGGTGAAGCACCACAAAACTTGAGGTGAGACTTTAATATAAACTTTTCATTTCTTTAATGTGTTGGGCTAGAAAAAAGGGTACACAGTTCACATAATCCATTAGTATTGCTGAAATATAATGGGAAATATTAATACATAATGGATGCAATTCCATTTGAGATGGTTGCTGATGACCCAGATGGATGGGTTGGGTAACTTTTCTAATCACGTGACAGAGGCAGGAGAGCAAAGAACTCTGGGAGGCAAGCGCAGTCTCCTCAATTTTCTCTCTCCTGCCTGACGATCAGATTATTTCCCCCTGGTTCTCACTGGTCATTCTTTCAGTTAAATTGGCTTATGGCATTCGTAAAGCTGAAGCCTATAGAAGCCAGAAAATTGGGAGTAACTCACTCAGTTGTCTGAAGATGGAACTTGTTTCACACTGAATGTTGAAGACAAGAACTCATGTCTTTGCTGTTACCTTTGGGGTGAGGGCACTGTTGCCCAATCACAATTATACTAAAATACTGGATTTTTTTCAGTGTTTTCTGTGGGAAGCTCTTGTCTTGGGGTAGGGGGAATAAAGACTTAAAGGGCAATCTGAAGCTTGGCAGTCTGCATGAGTATGTCATTGCTATGGTTGAGAGAAGTTGAGATACAGAATTTTAATGCATTCATTGAAAATAAAAGAGACAGAACTGGGGAGAACTAATTGGTCTGCTTAAGTCCCCAAACCCCTCTCATATCTAAGGGGATTAGGAGCTTTGGGAGGGAGTGTGCATAGTTTTGCAATATGGTAGCCATTTGGAATGGATTGTTTGAAACTCTCAGTAACAGGACTTGTAACACTTTGATGTGTGCTTAAACTGCAGTCAAACTCAGCGAAGCCCCCATGTGTTTTATCGCCATGACTTAATCAATCAACTTCAGCACAATCATGCTCTAGTAACTTTAGTTGCAGAAAATCTTTCAGCGTATATGGAAAGCATGAGACAGTATGCTAAAGGTGAGTTAAATTTAATTTTGTCTAGAACTACACTATGAGATATATTGCTATTTATTTCCTCTTTATATGCTGAAGGAAGTGGGAAAGTCACCTTCCACCTAGATTCTACTTTAGGTATTTTTCCAGACCCAACTGTACATATTTAAGCAAATACGTGGGGAGGGGCAGAATTATTTTATTGGCAATGCTGCCAATTTTGTGTACATTTGTGTATTTTTACAATAGCTATAAAATGTGCTGTGATTGAAATTTATATCTCCCACATTTTGCTTAACTACTTCTGGAAAAGTTAATTTCAACATTTGCTGCAAATATGGTATCCAATATTGGGTAGTTTCTGATAATTTTCCAAAGTAATTTTGTTGTTGGAATGTAAACTCTGCATATACCTTTCAAATAGAAAAGCCATCACTAATTTTAAATACTCTTTTAATAGATAAGACTGGATATGAAACTTTATAATGTATGCAACCCTAAGCACTTTCTTGGACATAGTGGCACGTCCTTTAAAGAAAAATTGAAAAGGTTTTGCTGTTGGATTAAAAAAAAAGTATTATAATATTTTGTATTAAATTTTCAGAGCATGGAGAGTACGATCCACAAACTGTAAGACCTGGGAGTAGATACAGTCATGTGCAAGAAGTCCAAGAACGTCTGAACTTCCTACGGTTGGTTTTAGTGATACTTGCTTTACATTGGGTGTAAAAGTAGCAATCTATGCTGTTCAAAAAGCAAAAAATGAATGCCCCTTTTTGCTGTTGAGAACAGCGGATCTACAAAATGATATTTGTCTTGTGGCTGAATCTATTTCTAGACAAGGTCGCAGTAAGGCACATGGCTAGAAACAAGTTCCTCTTGCATGCTCTTTAGTTCCAGGTCTTACCAGCTAGAATGCACAATCCCTTTATTTGTCTCATTCCCATGTCACAGATGAAGGCTCACTGGCTGCTTTCATTTATCCACATACCAGCTCTCTATTGCTCCTAGCGCAAGCACTGATGATCTTTATTCTAACTAGTTGAGTTACTGCTTAATTGCTCTGCTGCCCCCAGAAGAATAGGGGCAGAGAGTGTACTGGTACACTTTTTAGTCTGATACAGCTGATGCAGACATATCCCTTGTTTCATCAAAACATGTTTGAAGGAGCAGGTTTTCTGATGGTAGGCCAGCAATGATATGTGATAACACTAGAAACCTTTCCATATACAAGGGATTAGAAAGAGGCATGCAGTACCTCAGTCAAGGAAAGAGATGACTCATGTACAAGTTCTAATGTTCTTAAGGTTTGAAAATATAGAGAATGAATATTTCTAGCCAAGTGTCCATTCCACAGACAAGGTTCCTCACTTAAGTTTACTCTGACATCCCTATACTTACTGCTTACACACACACACACACACACACACACACACGCACACACACCACTTGGCTAAAAGAAAAAAGCCTTGAATATTAGGTGAGATAAGCCCAGAATAATCTACTAAAATCAGAGCACATGTATTCTTAACTATGATGGTGGATGCTTTATTTAACACTTCTGAAGAATATACAGTTGTAATCAAAAGCATAACAAAGCATTTCCCCCCTAAATATTCGCAGTAGATAACACCATGAGAGGAATGGTAAACGTTCTGATTATGGCTGATACTGCTCATGTTCCTTCTAGGTGTGAAACGTATCAGCTGGGATTAATGGGGGAAGGATACCTTTATTTATCCATGTGTGACCACTGGATAGAAGAATTGTTCTTTGGACACAGTAGTTAGGCTCTGTGTGAAATTCACACAATTTTCTCTGTGCAATTTGTACACAATTTTCTTTACTGCTCTATTCTGCTTTGGATAGTTATTGAAGCATTTTTCTGCTTATAGTACTGAGACAGATGCATCTACGGGAAATCAATAGCTGGGATTTTTTTGTAGGACTGAAGGATGTTCAATGAAATTGAACCAGCCAACTAGTCCAAAAAAGTACATAATACCTATTTATCTAGGCTGCTTGGCATGATACAAAGGCAATCTGTTTGCTTAACTCAAATTTTCTTTTATAGTTGGGATTCTAACATCTTTTACCTGCTTACACATGTCAGTATGTGACTGACATTTGTGTACAGAGTAGTTGTGTGAAATGTCAAGTTTATAATATGCATATTATTTAATCTGGATACCGTATTTTTTGCTCCATAGGGCACACCAGACCATAGGGCGCACCTAGGGGTTTTTTTTTTGGGGGGGGGAATAAAGATTTTTTTTATTCCCCCCCCCCCAGCCCCAAAGAGCAAAGAAGCCAAGACAGCCAGCGGGATGAATCTCTTTAGCTACACACAACCTCTCCAGCCGGGAGAATCTGCGTGTGGCTTCGTTTTTAGCCGCGGGGCTGGGGTGGGGGAAGCCCAAGCTTCCCCAGCCCCCAGAACAGGTCTGGGAGCAGAGGCAAGGTTGCGCAGCCTTGCCGCCGCTCCCGGAGCTTGCAGGCTGGGGGAGCGCTCCGAAGGTTTGCAGATAGCTGCTTGAAGCCCAGGGAGCGCAGTGGGAGTTGGCACTGCGCTCCCTGGGCTTCAGGCTGCTATCTGCAAGCCTTTGGAGCCTGCGGGCATTCCAGCTGGGCTCCGAAGGCTTGCGGATAGCTTCCTGAAGCCTGCATTCACTCCATAGGACGCACACACATTTCCCCTTCATTTTTTGAGGGGAAAAAGTGCGTCCTATAGAGCGAAAAATACGGTAGATTGTTCTCTTTTCTGTGATTGAGAATATTCCAGAATGTATGAATACATTGGAGAACAGTTGAAAACAGCATCAGCTACTGAGTTTCAAGTGTTAATTCATAGAGTTAGAGCAACATTTCTAATTTTAATGACTTCTTGTTTCTCTCTGTTTCATTCTAGATTTTTACTGAAGGATGGTCAACTATGGCTCTGTGCTCCTCAGGCAAAACAAATATGGAAGTGTTTAGCTGAAAATGCAGTCTACCTGTGTGATCGTGAAGCCTGTTTTAAATGGTATTCTAAACTCATGGGAGATGAACCGGATTTAGACCCTGACATAAATAAAGACTTCTTTGAAAACAATGTTCTTCAGTTGGACCCTTCACTCTTAACAGAAAATGGAATGAAATGTTTTGAACGTTTCTTCAAAGCTGTGAACTGTCGAGAAGGGAAGCTAGTTGCAAAGAGACGAGCCTATATGATGGATGACTTGGAGTTAATAGGATTAGATTACCTTTGGAGGGTAAGTGTAAAAGTACATCTAACTTACTCAAGTTGTAAAGGTAAAGGTACCCCTGCCCGTACGGGCCAGTCGTGTCTCACTTAAGAGGCCGGGGGCCAGCGCTGTCTGAAGACACTTCCGGGTCACGTGGCCAGCGTGACGAAGCTGCTCTGGTGAGCCAGCACCAGCGCAGCACATGGAAACGCCGTTTACCTTCCCGCTGGCAAGTGGTCCCTATTTATCTACTTGCACTTAGGGGTGCTTTCGAACTGCTAGGTGGGCAGGAGCTGGGACCGAACGGCGGGAACTCACCCCGCCACGGGGATTCGAACCGCTGACCATGCGATCGGCAAGCCCTAGGCGCTGAGGTTTTACCCACAGCGCCACCCGCGTCCCCACTCAAGTTGTAGTTTATAGTAATTTGACAAAAAAGTTGGTTTGTATGGTTAGGCCATTAAAATAAAAGTTCTGCAGCTGTTATTACATGTGAGTTCTACTGTGTACTTCAGCTACGCATTGCCTATTTTGATACGCTGTGATTTGTACAAAGTGCAAAATCGGCACATGGCTTGGTGAAAAACTCATTTGATGTTGGATATGAGGTTGCCACAGATACTTATTCTTTCTAGTGCTGCTGCAGAAGTCTGCTATGTCCATGCAGCTACACAATGCTTCCTGAAGTCATCATTATATATGTGGAGTATCAGGTTGCAACTGTGGCTTTGGTAGTTCGTTGCTGTCACACTGTAAAAGGAGTGCTCTCTCTGTAGGAATGGCAATCAGTGTCAGGAAAGCTACCAATTATGTAGTTTGCTTTCATTTTCTTCCTCTGTTCAATTAGTCCAGCTGTCTCACTACCCAAACTGGCAGAAGTAGTCTTGGGTGTAGGGTTGGAAAATTCCCAGACTTGGTGATTTCAAAATCCATGCTGACTTGGGACATTATGGCTGCCATGGCAACCAAGGGGCTGCCTCAGTACAGAATTGACCTGACAAATAACAGGACATAGCCTTGATCTTTTATTTACAAAAGGATGACTGGTAGATGGATTAGTATTGTAGGGCGGGGTAGGGGTATGTTTGCATTACCCTGTTATGGAGCAACCATTTGCCTTTAGCCTGCAGGAGTGGAGTACTTAATCAGCAGCTTTGCCCCTCGACTTGGGGGATTTTCCATATGGCATTATCTAGTGCTCCTGCCAAGTCCCTGGTCTCACAATGGAAAGTGTCATTGACCTACACTTTGAAAACCTTCACATTGCATATCAAATAGGCACATTCTCCATTATCATTTCAGCACCTTCCAAATACATTCCTTTTTTTCTACAAACCTTCTAAAATCTTTATTCCAATTGGTATTTATTTTGTATTTGAATTGATTTTATGTAGGTGCTACTGTTTTAAGTTTGTTATTTATAGTTGTCATTTACATTTGTTTGTATATATACAGTTGTTTTGTTTTTATATATGTTATATTTTAAATCACAATTGCTGGTCAAGTTAACCTCTAAATGTTCAGAGCTGCACTGCTCAATCTTTTAATGGGAGGCAACGCTAATTTACAGTTAAAACCCCCGATAAGTTATTTTTTACTATTGGCCAGGCTTGTAATGAGATACTGGAAGAACTCCGATGGCATTTCTTTGACAGACTGGTACAATAATGTATGGCAAATAGCATTTGGGGGAAAATAGACTAATAAAATAAAATTGGCTCAAGGTTTGAACCATAAAATTATTTTGCAACTGATTGGTACAGCTTTGTTATTATATGTGGCTAAAACTGAAAACATCCGACTCCCTTCACATTATAAAACTTTTTGATTAGCATAAATTGTATATTGCTTTCTATGTAAATGGTTGTCTGGGATAGAACTTATTATGTTCTTTGGATGTTATTTCTGATGTATTGCTTTAACTTCATCTCATGGGCTAGGGTGGGAAAATTTATTTTATGTGTGTATGATGTTGTCATATGTTAGATGAATCTAATGACTTTTTTAAAAATTGTAAATCACTTTGGGATGCCTCATGGAAAATAGTTCATAAATGAAATAATATTACTGTGTGTTGTATCGAAGCCAAGAATGGGTCATAAGACCATTTGCAGTAGATTTTATATACATATTTTTGTCAAGATTGCACTTAGCGATTTTATTCTCATAGGCCATAATGCTTAAGTTAAAGTGGTATATGCTTTATATTTCTGTCTTAGGTTGTAATTCAAGGAAGTGATGACATTGCCAGTCGAGCAATAGATCTACTAAAGGAAATCTATACCAATCTTGGTCCGAGATTGCAAGTAAATCAGGTAAAATTATGAAAAAAAACTGTTGTTGTTTTTAAAAAATAGGTAGCATCTACCATTTTCATTGATGAAAGTCTCCTTCCTTAGTATGCTTTGCTTGAGGACTATTTTACAAAAGTAAATCTTTGAGAGCAAACATTTCTTCTTTAGCTGGCTCTTCATTCAGATAGGAATTCATACTAACTAATGGCTTTTAAGTTGTTAATTGCCATGTATTTTCATCATTCCAAAAATTCTGTTGGCACACTGAAGCCTGCTAAAAATACTAGTGTTGCTGGAATCTTCTGCTCAGGAGTGTCATCCTTGCAAATTACAGATGTAGGATTAATTTGTCTCTCTTGTGATCTTTTATATTGTTTTGTTGAGATATAGCTATCTCTTGGCATTTCTGTAGGTAGTAATCCATGAAGACTTCATTCAGTCCTGCTTTGATCGTTTGAAAGCATCCTATGATACTTTGTGTGTTTTGGATGGCGATAAAGACAGTATTAATTGTGCAAGGCAAGAAGCGATAAGAATGGTGCGAGTGTTGACCGTTTTAAGAGAATATATAAATGAATGTGACAGTGATTACCACGAAGAACGAACAATTCTACCAATGTCAAGGTTTGTGGAAATTTCAAAACTCTGGTAAATTAGGATGCAATATTAAGTAATTTTCCGAGTAATTGTGGTGTTAGGATTCTGCTATGCATCTCATATTGTGTAAAAACTTTTAAATAACATAGCCTGTGTAATATATTAGTACAGTATATTTGTAGAATCATAAATCTTATATTTCTGATTTCCTTGCCACATACATAAAGGCAAAAGATAATCCATTCATTATATGCTGTAGATAACCTTTTCAGATTTATTCCCCTTTAGTCTAGCAAACAAGTAGAAGAATTATTAAAAAGTAAGCAAAATTTTCTGAATTCCAGTTTTATTGGAGTGTTGTACTCTTTTGAAAATAAAATAAATCTTAACGAGTAAAGTCAACTATGTCAGCAAAATACCGCTATTGGGGCAATTATTAGGTATTGTTCTAATGTGACATTTTGGCTGGCCTGTTAAAGGCATTGCCCCAATATAAATTTAGTTCTATAATTCTCCCTGGCAGTAGTAAACGCTTTTAAAGATTTTTGATTGTTTTAAGTGGTATTATCTTTATCTTTGTTCTCAGAGCTTTTCGTGGTAAACACATCTCTCTGGTAGTTCGTTTTCCAAATCAAGGCCGGCAAGTGGAAGACTTGGATGTTTGGTCCCATACAAATGACACGATTGGTTCAGTTAGACGTTGCATTCTCAATCGTATTAAAGCCAACAGTGCACATACAAAAGTAGAGTTATTTATTGGAGGCGAGCTAGTAGATCCAGCAGATGATAGAAAATTAATTGGACAATTAAATCTCAAAGATAAAACAGTAAGTACTGTAAATATAATATATTGATCAGCTTACTTATTTTTGAAAGTTCCCTGTTGAAAGTTAAATGAATGCATAAATATAATTTGAAATAATGGCATGTTTTGTGAGTAGCTATAGTATTAACAGTTTGATATATTCAGTCAAGTTTGCTATTAGAAAGTGACTGTTTTAACAATTTTGTAAAATCTCTCCATTTTATCACTTTCTTTTACTTACCACCCCCCCAGCTAATTACAGCCAAGCTTACACAGATAAGTTCCAATATGCCTTCAAGCCCTGATAGCTCATCTGATTCCTCGACTGGTTCTCCAGGCAACCATGGCAATCACTATAGTGATGGTCCAAACCCAGAAGTTGAAAGTTGCTTGCCTGGAGTTGTAAGTAAAGAACAGACACACGCTCAAAATTATAGACTGAAATTTATTATCTGATATTAGGAGCTGGTATCTCATGACAGATTTTTGCTTTTATTTTAGATCATGTCACTGCATCCTAGATATATCTCGTTTCTTTGGCAAGTTGCAGACCTAGGCTGTAGCCTAAATATGCCACCTCTTAGAGATGGTGCACGGATCCTTATGAAATTGATGCCACCAGGTAAGATTTATTTTCAGTGTATTTTCTATTTATAGAAAGTGAAATGTAGAGCATCTTAGAAGCTACCTGTACAAAACAATCAAACTGCATGTTTAACTCTCCATGTTCAGAATCAGTGTGGGGATTCATCTGTGTGAGTGTGTTTAAAAGCAGTGCACACACACTGTTGCCCTTTCCACTCCAGAAAGTTCAAAAGCGAGTATCAAGCTGCTTTTCCTCAAACTGGTTTTGGGGTTCTTTGAAGACACATGCTGAAAGAGGTGGTCATGAAAAATTTCTAGTGCATGCCATCTCTCCAGTTTGCAGCATTTGTCTTGGGACTGAAGCAAAATGTGATTTTCAAAGAAAAAAAGACAAAAATTCTCCATGTTCTTCAGTGCTATCTATTCCTTTGCAGTTTCAATGTATTACACTTTCCAAAAGTGCTTCAGAAATCTATATTGTATTCTCTGTGGGAAGAAACCTCTTTAAATTGTGCTTTTATTCCAGATAACACTACTGTAGAAAAACTAAGAGCTATTTGTTTAGACCATGCAAAACTCGGAGACAGCAGCCTTAGCCCATCCCTTGATTCTCTTTTCTTCGGCCCTTCTGCATCACAAGTGCTATATCTTACAGAGGTTTGTAATATCTCATTTTTAATATTTTGATACTTGAAATTTTCCTTCTAGTATTATTTTTACACTGAATTCAGGGATCACACCCAAATTGCAGAGTACAGTTCTACCTCTAGTTGCGGACACGATCTGTTCAGGGGTGCCATTTGCACCCCGAAAAGTCTGCAACTAGAGTGGCACTTCTGCGCATTTCTGCGTATGCACATGCGGCGAAACCTGGATGTATACACTTCTGGGTTTGCCGCGTTCTCAAGCCGAAAAGACACAACATGAACATAACGCAACACGAGGTATGACTGTACTGCAAGGCCTTCCCATAGGACTGGATTGTGGGGAAGGTTGCTCATGGAGAAAAGAGCTTCATCACAAAATGTAAAGGAAGCAAATATGCAAAAACCACCCTCTCATCTTGCATTTTAGTATACTTAGTTTAAAAGTTTGCTGAATTATTTTTCCCGTTTTCTTTCTCCCACTTCTTTCCCCCTTGCAGGTAGTTTATGCCTTGTTAATGCCTGCCAATTTACCTCTGGGAGAAGATGCCACTGACTTCCAGTACAACTTCTTAAAAAGTGGTGGCTTACCTCTTGTGCTGAGTATGCTGACCAGAAATAACTTCCTGCCAAATGCAGATATGGAAACAAGAAGGGGTGCCTACCTAAATGCTCTAAAAATAGCAAAACTATTGCTAACTGCAATTGGCTATGGCCATGTGAGAGCTGTGGCGGAAGCTTGTCAGCCAGTTGTAGAGGGCACAAGCCCAATGTCACAGGTAACGTTAACTTTGTTCTTAAAGCAAAATCGTAAATGCTTTATTGTGATCTGATAACCAGTAAATATTTAAAGTCTGATATTGACTAGTATTGCTTAATTTGTAAATGGCTATGGAAATCTATTTTTTCTCCACCATGTTAAATTTTTACAGTTGAAGATAGTATGTTCTTTCTTTAAAATATTGAAAATAAATTGTTCCAGATCAACCAAGCAACTCATGATCAAGCAGTCGTGTTGCAAACTGCTCTACAGAACATTCCCAACCCAACCTCAGAGTGCATGCTAAGAAATGTAGCAATACGCCTTGCACAGCAAATATCTGATGAGGTTAGTATAATTTTCACTATTCCCACAGTTCCTGATTTAGGCTTAAGGCAGTGACTTGGGGAGTGGGAGAGGAGAATCTGTACTTTCCTCAGCAGCTGCTTATATATCCTTAATGGAAGCTTGTCTCTAGTGTGCAAAATAGAAGGAGCTTCCTTAGTGGCATATGGTCACACCTTAACGCTTCCTGGTTCTGTAGTTGCTGATTCGTATCCCTGTGCCAGGATACTGTCCCTTTCGAGAGGAGCACATACTTTGCATTCATAAATCTCAGTGCCGTTTTAAAAATATATGGTAGTAGGTGATGAGAGAGACTTTGGCTAGAGACCCTGGAGAACCACTTCCCAAGTTGACAGTACAGGGCCACATGGACTTGGTATGAGCTTCAGCCTCCAGTGCAAGAATACAGACTCTCATGGATTCAGATTTTTGGGAAATGTATTAAGTGTTTGCTTTTTTTACTCTTGCTCTCTATGCTTCTTTCTCCCTGTCTGAAGTAAAAACATTTGGAACAGTTATATTTGATGCTATCTTTCTATTTTTAGGCTTCAAAATATATCCCTGATATTTGTGTTATTAGAGCAGTGCAGAAAATAGTTTGGGCTTCAGGATGTGGATCAGTACAGCTGGTATTCAGTTCAAATGAGGATATTAGTAAAATTTACGAGAAGGTAAGAAATCCTAAGCAACCTTTTCTCTCAAACTGATCTTTGATAAGGCCTATCCTAGGAAATTCAGACTTCAAGTGGCCTGTTTAGAAATTGTAAGCATTTTTATATGATTTTAAATAATTTTCATCTAATAGATTTCCGAGTTAAATTGTTGGTAGTTACTTTGCTGGCACTTTTGTTGAGAGAATGCCTTTATAGTTTTTAAGAAAGCACTTCAGTGTTACCTCATTGAAGCATAACTTCGTAGCAGTCTCAGTGCCTTTTTACAGTCCCATGTGGATGGAGAATTCTTGGGTTGGGGCAACTGGCTAAAACGATTTAAACAGTTCTAATTTTGGTTCCCCTGTTTTGTTTTTTTCGGGTTGGTGTTGGTAAAACGTTTAGTTGGGGTTGGCGGTTATTTTAATTTGGGTCTTCTTTTTCATTTCTATTGATCGATTGGTTTGTTTGTTGCTTTTATAGGATATTTTTTGTTTTTTTTGTTTTTTGATGTTTTGTTACATTTTTATATATGTTGTAAGCTGCCCAGAGTGGCTCGGGAAACCCAGCCAGACGGGCGGGATATAAATTTAAAAAATATTTTTTATTTATTACTATATTTTCCCCGCCTTTTCACTAATGCCTTTTCCCTTTCACATAATTTCAGCATTGTGTCAGAATTGATGTTTGTATGTGTGGCTATAAATAAGATAACAGACCGCATTATTATAATTAATCCCTGTTTCAGTTGTAGGCCTTACTCAGGCTGTAGGTTGTAGTAAGTAGATGTTTGTTCTCAGTATTGGTTTGTATCTGAAGGGAACAGTTAAGAAAATCATTAGTTCCTCTTCCATACCTGTTTAATGTCACTTATTTCTGATTAATTTTACAGACAAATGCAGGCAATGAACCAGATGCAGAAGATGAACAAGTTTGCTGTGAAGCACTCGAAGTGATGACCCTTTGTTTTGCCTTGATTCCAACAGCGCTGGATGCACTTAGCAAAGAAAAAGCTTGGCAGACATTTATCATTGACTTGTTGTTGCACTGTCACAGCAAGTAAGTGGTTTTTTTTCATCTCACAGTTGCTGACTCCAGGTGGCAGCAGGTGACTGTAGATGCCCAATTCATAGTACACTTGCTGGGCTGTGATTTCATTTGTATATCTCTAGATCATAATGGCTGTCACTATAACTGTGGTATGGTGATGTTTTTTATTTTCATTTTCTGAGCCAATATCAGGAGATGCACAGGGGGGTGGGGGAAGAAAAGGCAAAAGCCCTTCTGTACAAGCAAATGTGTTTGCACAGAGCTTTCACTGATAGGACTGGTTAGGTCAATCCCACCTATTGAATCCAGATTTTCAGCTAGAAGCCAGAGGAGAGCAGCAACAATCATGATGTCATAAACTCTCAACATTTCAGATGAAGTGTGCCCACAACTGGCTATGTTTTATCTCTTAAAGAATGATTCTCAGATACCTATATTTGTCATTCCCCAAAATGTTACAGATGTGATGGACATCCTTGGTTCTAAACTATCAGAACCAATTTGTGGGCTATCACAGATTCCACATTTAACATTCATCAGAAAGGACAGGTGATCTCCTGTCCTTTATGGATCTGGTGTTCAGGCTCTTGATTTTATTTTCTGTCAACTAAATAACTTTTAAGTGTCATTGCATTTGGTCCTTTTTGGTTCAAGTGCCTTCACAAAACACAGCTTCGCTTATCTCCCTTCTACACATGCAAGTTGTGCATGCCCACTGCTACCTGGAAGACCCGAATCTCCCGTGGTCTCTTTAGAATTTGACAGCACCTTCATAATGTAGATTTCAAATTAAATTCCTCTTCCCTCAATCCTAGGAACTGAAAAAGCAAAGACACTCCTTCTGATAAACATGCAGGGAAGCTGTCCAGCAAATCTCAATTAAGAGTTGTCTTGTTTACAAAGTATCTGTATTAATTTGATTTTTTTCTGGTTAATTTCCCCCCAGAACTGTTCGTCAGATGGCACAGGAACAGTTCTTCCTAATGGCTACCAGATGTTGTATGGGACAGAGACCTCTGCTTTTCTTTATAACTCTGTTGTTCACTGTTTTAGGGGTAAGGCATTTAAAACTCCACATTGTTACTTACACTAATGTCTATAAGAATTTCCTGCAATAGATTTTTATAGATACTTTCCAATAGCTCAGTGCAGTTAACAGATAATACTTGAAATAAAGAAATTAAGATAGTATCATGTATTGCATTTGCTTTTCCTTCTGAGCCCCACATTCAGTGTTATGAGCCTCAAGCATTTTATCACTGATACCAGTCTCATGATTAATTCTACAATCTACTGGAGCTGTTCCTAGCTTTGAAACCAGGTCCACAAATCGGTATACACATGAAAACATTCAAGGTGGTTTGAATTGGAGCCCTTTGAGTTGCAGCCAATTGATGTAGAAAGAAGGTTGCTTTCTCAGTAGGGCATTTCCCCCCTCTGTGCCCCCAAAAGTCCCTCTTGGGGGTTGGTGGACCTTCATGAAAGGTCTGGAGTGCGTTGGTGGGGCACAGTGAGAGGCGGAATTGCTGAAACTTGGGTTGAGGCAGCTGACATTAATCTTGCTTTTGGATGCAACCCAGTGGTTTTGTTAATTTCTTTAAATCTTCAATTACATTTATAATCTACATTTTTCGACTGTTTGACAGATGGCTAACCTGTGATACTACAGGTATTGTTGGACTGCAACTCCCATCAGCTCCCACATGGTCATTAGTTAGGGATAGCATAGGTAAACTATGATGGCCACCAACTTGGATGGTTTTAAAAGGGGAATAGACGGATTCATTCTATCAGAGCAGTATGCACTCAGATCATGCTTGGAGACTTTGCATAGGCCATCTGGTTGCATAGGCCAACTTTGAGAACAGAATTCTGAACTACATTGGGGGTGGGGAACCTTGGTCCCACAGGCTAATCTTGGTCTTCCAGGGGGTCCATTTGGCCCAGCAGGTCCCCCCCCCCCACAAATCATGGCCACTGTCATACCGTCAGCCGTCATCACTAGCAATGTCAGCACTTGGGTGAAAGGGCAGGATTCAATATTGCATTGGTTGTGTGATCCTGGTCCCAGCAGAGAAGAAGATCACACAGCCTAGACATTAGGATTTAATCTCCACATCAGCTAATGAGCGAAGAGTAGAGATGGGAGCTAGGTCCATGCAATATAAGGTATTTAAAAGGGAAAGGAGGTTGGGGGGGGGAGAGATCTGCAAAGGTTTTTGCAAATCTCCTCCCCAATGTCAAGTAAAGGCAGTGTGCTGGAGAAGTCTCCATGTTTTCTTTGCTTACAAGACCCACCTCTCCCTGTCAAGTGATGGAGAAGGACTAAAGAGGTCACCACTCTTTAAGAAACATTCTGTGTTGCTGTTAATGTAAATCACCTTTTCGAATTTACTCATGACCGCTTTCTCTTACAGAGTACTGCACGAGAACGTGCTAAACATTCAGGAGACTACTTTACTCTATTAAGACATCTTCTTAATTATGCATACAATAGTAATATTAATGTGCCCAATGCTGAAGTTCTGCTTAATAATGAAATAGACTGGCTTAAAAGGATTAGGGTAAGTTTTGTTGTTAGTTTTACTCATTTTACTGATCGTTTTATCTGTTAACATTTATGTTTTAGCTGCCATGTTTATAAGACAGAAAGGTGGGAGCATATTTGTAATGAGTTGTAGCAGTATATATTTTCATTTTAAAGTGAGTTCCCAGAACTTGTGACACAGTGTTTTTTCTTTCTTTTTCTTTTCTTTTGTTAGGATGAAGTGAAAAGAACAGGAGAAACAGGTGTAGAGGAGACTATCTTAGAAGGTCACCTTGGAGTAACAAAGGAATTATTGGCATTTCAAACTCCTGAAAAAAAGTACCATATTGGATGTGAAAAAGGAGGTGCTAATCTCATTAAAGTAAGTAATTGCTATATGGAAAAAACTAAAATCATAATGAAGTAGCTTGGTAAGAAGGAACTTGTAAACAAACATATAGATTTAATTAAATTTGAATAATTTTTAGGAGAGCAGGAAATAGTTTTTATAGAAATGTATGAATTCAGTCCATCATAAAATTGCTGCTGATAATCTTGTGAGAAACCCACTTTTTAACAAATAAAAGGCAAAAGTGAATGATGGATTATACTGTGAGATAAAGCTGGAATTCAGAACTTCTCAGTTTAATATGAGGAAGGACTTCATTGAGGTATTGCCCAGGGCAGGCAGAGTTGCATGATTTAGCATTACCGTACAGTAATAGATTGGCTCAATTCAGTGTGCTACCCATTGTGGGTTTTTAAAAACATTTCCTATGAATTTTGATCATGCTGGAGCATGGCTAAAGGATTGGAAGGGCTAGGATTGGGTGTATGTAAATTATTGAGGGCAAGTGGGCTGTTTCTTAGACTCAGGAAAATGGTGCTAGGTTTCCTTTTTGCCTTGGAATCCTTGTTCAGGCTTCCGTTCCTTCTAGCAGTTGACCCCCAAAGGTTTAAAGTCATGAGACATTTTGGGGTGGTAGGTAATTCTGGTTCAGGTATTGCCTGTGTGATAGAACACATTTTTCTGTATGTGTTAGACAGGCCATTAAGATCTTTGGAGGGGGCCCTTTTCTGACTGCTGCTGCTGAGTGAGACCCAGGCAAGGGCCTTCTCACCTTCCTCTGGAGGTGTGTCTAGCATCATCAGTAAACACTTTGACAGCACATAAACTCTTCACTCAGGCTTTCTTACTGGATTTTGAATCTTTTTGAGTTGTGGAATAATCTATTGGATTGTATTATCTTGCTGTTGTTTGAAGTTATGAGATGTATTTGTAATTTTTTAATGTATTTCTCATTGTGTATTTTAATTGTTTATGTGTTGACCACTTTGCTGTTTTGAATTAAAAGCAGTATATAAAAGGCAATAAAATTATGGATAACTTGATTTTTTTCACTTTCCCTTTTTTGTTTTTCAGGAGTTAATAGATGATTTCATCTTTCCAGCCTCAAATGTTTACTTACAGTACATGAGGAATGGAGAATTGCCCGCTGAGCAGGCCATACCAGTCTGTAGTTCGCCAGCTACCATTAATGCTGGATTTGAGTTGCTAGTAGCACTTGCAGTGGGCTGTGTCCGAAATCTCAAACAAATAGTAGATACTTTGACTGAAATGTATTATATAGGCACCGCAATAACTAGTAAGTACTTTTCATAGATTTTATGCTCTATTTAATATGAAGCTTATATTGATTTAAATATTTGCCAGGCTTTAGACATTATTGGAAATCAAATAATTACATATACTTTTTGCTCTTCCAAAATGTTATTTTGTTTGATATCCAGTGATGTAGACCCATTTGAAATCAGTGACAAGTAATAAGTCCATTAATGTCATTGAGTATTCTAATTGACATTGGATATAATCATTTGTCTTTTCCTTGCAGTACTTGCCAGATATATTAATTATAATTCCTAAGATGAAATGCATAGAGAATAGTATCTATGGTTGGGATGCATGCTTTGCATATTGAAGCAGTTCATGTATAGACATAGGCAATTGTAGTAGGATTTTCCATTTCAATAAAGGATATTACTGACATCTGAGGCTGCTTCAGAGGCACCCAGTGGTCTAAGGTTGTTGTGTGTGTGGTTTTTTTGGGGGGGCAGGGAAAATACATTGAAGGAGGTGTTCCCATTGGTGCAAAAACCCGCCATAGATCTTTGAATCCTGTTCCATTTGTTTACAGGCCTAGTATAAGCAAGCTAATAGATTTACAAATCTCTCAAGAATGCTAGTGATCTCTAAATAGTATAATTATTTAAAACAGGAGTAGGCAGTGTAGTGTCCAAAACACTCGGTGGGCACCATGTTGACTATCACTGATTTAAGGGGTACTCAATTTTTAGCTGCTTTTTATTGTAGGCTTCATTTTGATTAAATGCAAATATCAAATCTGAGATTTTGTGTGCCAAGGACTGGAATAAGAATATATACTTAGTAAGTCTCATTGATCAATGGAACAGGCTTTGAAATGAACTTATTCCGTACTAGGGTATTAAGTTAATGGCTGTTCAGAAGTGTATAGTTTTATTCAGAAGCTGAGCTAATTTTCTAATACAATTGATTTCTCCTAGCTTGTGAAGCACTAACAGAATGGGAGTATCTTCCACCTGTTGGACCACGACCACCAAAGGGATTTGTAGGGCTAAAAAATGCAGGTGCCACTTGCTACATGAATTCTGTCATTCAGCAGCTGTACATGATTCCTGCCATCAGGAATGGAATCCTTGCAATTGAAGGCACAGGAAGTGACGTAGATGATGATATGTCTGGAGATGAGAAGCAAGACAACGAGGTAACACTACATTGTTCTTGACAAATTTTAATGTAGTTTAAGACTTTCCCTCCTCCCATAGCTCTATACTGTATATCTAGTTATAATGGGAGATATTCAACTTTACGCATACTCAGAATGGATAATAACTTAAAGAGAAAGAAACGGGAATTTATGGCCACTGGGGGGGGGGGGAGACCATAATGTGATACTATTTGTGAAAACCGGAGAACAATTCCAAACTGGTGCAACACAATAGAATGCCCAGTATCAAAACAATTGATACTGCTATAAATAAGCAATCAAAAGTTGGTAGTCCCATGCTGCTTTTTATTGTTTAATTAAACACAAAGATCTCAACCCATTGGGTGACACCCAAGTAAGGTCATATTCAGAGTAGTTCAATTTATTTTTGGAACTATTCTTTAATAATGTTAGTGGTACATTTTATTTAGCTTTTTTATTACTTAATCTGCAATTTTCTTTTACATTGATAGCTGTAGAAAGCGTAATTTCAATAAAATGTAGCAATTTTTGAAGAATTGATGTGCTAGTTTTCTTAAGCAAAAACAGTCTTACAATGCCTTAAAGACTAGCATATTGATTACGGCAGAAGCTTTTTGTTAGTCTTTAAAGTGCCATAAGACACTTATTGTTGTCAATAAGTAATAACAGTAACTCTTTGGTGGTTGTTATTAATTAAAGTAACATTTCCCCCTTTTCGGTATATGAGATTTAGTAATAAGGGTCAATTATAATGGGTAATGAGATAAAAGTATAATGACAATAAATCACCTTGATTGTATTTAATCTGAAAAAAGAGTAAAAAAAATAAACCATGAGGGCTGCTTCTCATGAGTCTTGTTTTTGTACATGAGTATAGATGTCCACATACATAGGTGGAAGTAAGTGGGTGCAAGATGGCTTTCTAGTCCTTTGAAAAGCCTCTCACAATGGTAGGAGGAGCTTCCTATGCATGGCAAAGTCATGGTGTTTTGGACTTACTGAAAAAAGTAATTGGAAAAGACTGATGTCTGTTTCCGTATCTGTAAAAATCGCAAGCTGAACAATCCTGTTGCTTACTTATGAGAATCTTTAGGTTGCCCGCCTGGACTTTGGAACTGAACTGCTTTAGTTGAGATTAGAACCTTCATAGGGTTTCGTATGTACTTGCATTTAATCTGAGCTACTACTATTATTTCTCTAGCAGACATTACTAGGTTTTGTTCATAAGGCATATTAATTTCTATTTATTTTTTCATGCTTACCATTTATATTACATTACTTTTTTAAAAGAGCAATGTTGACCCACGGGATGAAGTATTTGGCTATCCACATCAGTATGAAGATAAACCAAGCTTAAGTAAAACAGAAGACAGAAAAGAATACAACATAGGCGTATTAAGACATCTCCAGGTCATCTTTGGTCACTTAGCAGCTTCTAGGTTACAGTACTATGTACCCAGAGGGTTTTGGAAGCAATTCAGGTAAATAGGAAATTAACTTACGTTGAACTGTGTTTATGTGAAGTCTTATGATAGAAACAGTATATGTTTAATGAAATGCAGTGGAATTTAATATATACTCCTTAAGTGACAGTGTGATGTGTATCTTTTTAATCATGCAGAAGGCAATGTCAGGAAACCCCAAAATCACTGTATAGATGAAAATATTGGGCTAGTTCAGACATGGGCTGAGTGGAAGGGCCACAGCTGAGGGGTAAGAGCACCTGCTTTGTATGCAGGCCCCAGGTTTGATCCCTGGCATCTCCAGGTACAGCTGGGAGAGACCTTAGCCTGAAACCCTGGAGAGCTGCTGCCAGTCAGTGTAGACAAGTATGTTAGATGGACCAGTGGACTGACTCAGTATAAGGCAGCTTCCTGTGTTCCTCTGCGTAGGCTGTAAATATGGCAAGAACAAGCCATATTTACCCTGCTCTACAATAGGCAAAAGTCTTCAGTGTGAAATGGAACTTAGGCTTATACATTTCTATATGAGCAAGCCCCACTCATGAGAGTGGTCTACTGGTGGAGGAGGTGACTGGAGCACTTGACTAAGAGCCCAAGTTTCAGGCCCAGGTAAACAGTAATGGTTCCAGGGCCTTAAGGCTCATATCTCTACCACGCTGAACATTTAGTCTTTTTATATCTGAACTAGAGCCGGGTCATTTCCCCCCAGTTTCAGAGTTCATCCAGTTTTGAGAATACTTTTCACATTGCCCCTCCCTCACCTCAATAAGGGGAAGGCAGTGCAAAGTGATTTATCGGAGTTCAATTTGTGGTTCCCCAAATGGGCACTGCCAGTCTGCTATCTGTGTATGCTGAGTGCCACCCCGAGTAAGCCAGAGTACTAGCTTACATATTTTAAGAGCTGTGCAGCACTTATGAGGATTGCTAGCTAATTGTAATGCTCAGCTTATATGAAGATAGATTTATATAATAGTGATGTAAAACTACTTTAATTTTTTCATGCTACTTGATTTTGCTGTTAGAAAATCTGTGTGCTTTTATTATGAGAATCTCTTCCATCCTAGACTCTGGGGTGAGCCTGTAAACCTACGTGAACAGCATGATGCTTTAGAATTTTTTAACTCCTTGGTGGATAGCCTAGATGAAGCTTTAAAAGCCTTGGGTCACCCAGCAATGTTAAGTAAAGTTTTGGGAGGCTCCTTTGCTGATCAGAAGATCTGTCAAGGCTGCCCACATAGGTAAGTGTTTCTTCTCTATCATCTCATTTTCATAAAATCAAAGTAATAATGCTCATCCACTAAAAATATGCTACAAGTCTCCCATTTATGGAAAAGTACAGAGACCATTTAGGAGTGGTTTATATTAGCAAGTTACTCTAAATACAGCTGATGTAACGTTCTGAGCCATGTTGAGGAAAGTTATCAACCAAAGTTTCAAAAAAAAATTCAGAGTCAGCTCTATGATAGCAAGACACACATTTTCTGATGTAATTAAGACGGCAATCACCAGATGTTACATATCAGTTACATATCTGAGTATAGCCTGGTTCGTGCTGATATCCCCAGAGAAGCCTAGGCAACTCTATGGCTATGGCTGCTGACACTCAAGGCAACATGCTTTTGTGAGCCCACACTTAACGTTTGTAATTTGTCATTTGGTTTGACAAGATGGACTTGCAACAAAATGCTGCAATATGGAGCACTCCTCTTCTGGTGCCAGCCAGACATGCCTTTATCCAGGATACTTCATTTCGCACCCACCCACCAGCCACCCCAAGATGCTCATAGTTTGTGATCTTATTATACCTTATTAATTCGGGTCGTCCGTCCCCCCCCCCCCGCCCCTTAAAGAGTTTTGTCCTAAAGTCATTTTTAGAGCCTGTAATATCTCCCTATTGTACATGGATTGTGCTGTTTTGGTTACAAAAGGCAACTGGAGAATGAATTTGTAATATGATCAAAATAAATACGGTACTATAGAGTAAAATTTCAAAATGCTTTTTTGAAAGCTGATGCTGTGTAAATGTTAAATAATAGTGAAGCACCCTAAATGTTCCTTAAGTGTATTCAAAATACTAGACTTTATGATATTTTACATTTTCAGATTAAGATGTACAATACTCCCTACCAAAGTTTAAGTCCAGATTCAGAGACTGACTTGCTGCTTGGCTTGTTCACACATTACAGTTGTGGGTACTGATAGGAAGGTCTTGGTGCTGGTCATCATCCACTCGTGTCTATTGCTATTTTTCAGGACTGATAAAGTTGTTCTGAGACAGTTGAGAAAAAAATGTCATAAGCCTATTTATAACCTCTATGGAACAGATTTCTTGAGCATTTTGTACACTTAAAATACACATTTTTGGTACTGTTTTCAAAACATTGCTTCAGGATGAAAATATTTTCTTGAATTCATACTGTGTCAGCATAACTTAACCTAATCTGCCAACAATTAATAGGTACGAATGTGAAGAATCTTTTACAACGCTGAATGTAGATATAAGAAATCACCAAAACCTGCTTGACTCTTTGGAACAGTACGTCAAGGGAGACTTACTGGAAGGTGCAAATGCATATCATTGTGAAAAATGCAACAAGAAGGTAACTGAAATACAGCATTTTTCTTTTTCCTTTTTCTCTTTTTATAAAAAAAACTTTGAAAATTCATATGAACGTGTCAACTATTTATTTAATTTTGGAAGACCTAATGCAGGCATGGCCAAACTTGGTCATGTTAGCTAGGGATAATGGGAGGTGTAGTCCCAAAACAGTTGGAGGACCAAGTTGGAGGCCTGAAACATTTTAAATGGCTTCATTGTGTAGGAGAACTGAGAGTTACAGTTACATACTTCATAACCACAATTCAGGAAGGACTGTTAAAGCTGCAAACCGATCTTTTCAGTATTATATCAAATTTGTCTGTGATATGCAATGCATAATATATTGATATATTGGTATATTATAGCACTTTGACAAAGAATTGTGGCAATATTTTTCACTTGCATTTGTAATTGGCATTGATAATTTACACAGATAGAATACATTAACATGTGAATCTTTTATTCCTTAGGTTGATACAGTTAAACGCTTGCTAATTAAAAAGTTGCCCCCAGTTCTTGCCATCCAACTAAAACGATTTGACTATGACTGGGAAAGGGAATGTGCAATCAAGTTCAATGACTATTTTGAATTTCCGCGAGAGTTGGACATGGAACCTTATACAGTGGCAGGAGTAGCTAAACTAGAAGGGGATGATGTAAATCCTGAAAATCAGCTGATACAGAATGAACAGTCTGAAAATGAACATTCTGGAAGTACTAAATACAGACTTGTTGGTGTATTGGTGCACAGTGGTCAAGCCAGTGGTGGACATTACTACTCTTACATAATTCAGAGAAATGGTGGAGATGGTGAGAAAAACAGGTGGTATAAATTTGATGATGGTGACGTAACAGAATGCAAAATGGATGATGATGAAGAAATGAAAAATCAGTGTTTTGGTGGAGAGTACATGGGAGAAGTATTTGACCATATGATGAAGCGCATGTCTTACAGACGTCAGAAGAGGTGGTGGAATGCTTACATTCTCTTTTATGAACGCATGGACACAGTAGACAGAGACAATGAACTAATAAAATATATTTCAGAACTTACAATGACCACTAAACCCCATCAAATTAAAATGCCATCTGCCATTGAGCGAAGTGTACGGAAGCAAAATGTCCAGTTCATGCATAACCGAATGCAGTACAGCCTAGAATATTTCCAGTTCATAAAGAAATTACTGACTTGTAACAGTGTCTATCTAAATCCTCCTCCAGGTTAGTGTTTGGATATTTATAATATATTTTGACAAGAGGTAGTGAAAGTACATAGCTTTTAACATTTCTCATATTTTTGTGTATCATTTTAAACATTACAAATTTGGATAAGAGACTATTATTCCTCAGGCATTTTCTAATATGTAAGAGTGATAGAAAAGACAAGGTTGCTGTTTCCTTGGTATTAAGCATTATTTACATTTGCTTAAAAAACGTATTTGGCCGATAAATGCAACAAAAAAGATACTGGTGTCTAACTGAAGTGCTGTGGTCTGTAAGTCCAACCGTTTTATAGATCACAAGAAAAAATGTTTAGCAATGCTGGCTGACAACTTAAGTTTGAGTACTGAATTCTCTTAAATATCTTTCCTGGTTTTTTTAAAAATAAAATTTATATACCACTTAATATAAAAAGAAATCTCTGAGAGGTTTACATAAAATATAATAATTTTCTAATAATTTAAGATTTATATTGAGAGTCAGGTTGACAAACAACCCGGAATAATCTGTTGTATCACTTTCAAATAAATTTCTTAACATTTTGTCTTCTGTTTCTCTTTAGGTCAGGATCATCTATTGCCTGAAGCAGAAGAAATAACCATGATTGGTGTTCAGCTTGCTGCTAGGTTTCTCTTTACCACAGGATTTCACACAAAGAAAATTGTCCGTGGTCCTGCCAGTGACTGGTATATTTGCCTTTAAGAAGAATTTGACTGTCATAAGTTTTATTGTACTGATTATATGGTACAATTTAATCATTCAGAATGTGAAATAACAGTGCATTGAAACTGAGCCTCAAAACCACTGTTTCTAGTTGTTTTTAATTTGGTTAAAACTTGGGTTAATAAGGAATCCTGGTTCATATTAATCATGGTTAACAAAGCTCCTACTACTAACATGCAGTGCTAGAGTTGAAGTGTCCACCTTTATACACAAGTCTGTTTTCTGGGTATGTGATGCTGTTAATTTATTTTTTTCCAGGTATGATGCTTTGTGCATTCTCCTTCGTCATAGCAAGAATGTACGTTTTTGGTTTGCGCACAATGTCCTTTTCAATGTTTCAAATCGCTTCTCCGAATACCTTTTGGAATGCCCTAGTGCTGAAGTGAGGGGAGCATTTGCAAAACTTATAGTATTTATTGCACATTTTTCATTGCAAGATGGACCATGTCCTTCACCTTTTGCTTCACCTGGACCTTCTAGTCAGGTATGCTTTTTCTACAATCAGAATACAATAGTAGAGAGCTGTCAAATTCTATATAGTCTAAATATAAATTGATATAATAGAATTTTTGTATAATCTCCATTTAGCACAGGGTGGGGAACTGTTGACCCACAAAGGCTTTTTATGTGACCTGCAAACCCCCAACACGTTTTGTGGCCACAGAAGTGTTGCTGCTTGGGCGAGGAAACACCATTGCTCACTGCTTCTCCTCCTGGCTTCCTCCACCACTTCTGCAAAATTTAATTGCTCCTTGCTTTGAGGCACTACATGTCGCTTTTACTGTAATTCCCAAGTAAACTGTCACTCCAAGAGTATTCGGTGATAATCACCTGTGCTCGGCTATCTTTAGACACCCAAGCACTCAAGAAGCAGCCGTTCCATTGGGAACTGTAAGAGAAGCCAGCTATACCTTGCAGCAAGGGGCAGGGTGAGAGAAGCCAGTCCCTTGGAAGTTTGGTGGTGAGGAAGTTGCAACCCTTGGGCTCAAAACAATTTCCCATCCCTGGTTTCAGAATTATTTATTTATTTGGTCTTTCTCCTAAGTTCTTGACTACCTTCCTGAAGGTTACTGTTTGAATTGGTCTCATATTTAGTACCCCTGCCTCTCCCAGCTTAATCTGCTAAGTAATGTGTGATACATTCCTCTATTATTCAGTATAGGATAAAACATTTTAATCACAGAAATTTGATACAGTGAATAGTTCAGGAATTTGATATCATTAGTTCTGATAATTAAACAATAAAAGTTGCATTTCATTCTGGTTTGAGAATTTACATTCAGCTGGTCTTTTAATAGGCTGTAGTGAAGCAGCTTTACATGTTTAATAATAATAATAATAATAATAATAATAATAATAATAATAATAATAAATAAATAAATAATATCAACCTTTGTGTTGTTTTGTAGGCCTATGACAATTTAAGTTTGAGTGACCATTTGCTGAGAGCAGTACTGAATCTTCTTCGAAGGGAAGTGTCAGAGCACGGGCGCCATTTGCAGCAATATTTCAACTTGTTTGTGATGTATGCCAACTTAGGTAATGTGATGTTTCACCCTAAAGGCTTTGTCCATGTTGTTCTGTCACTGCACTTACTTAATAGTCTTGACTCTTGCCCATTGAATGCTTAATGGTGCGGCATAAATTGTTATTAATAGCTTAAATCCGTGGTTTTCAGTCTGTGCTCTGGGGATCCCTTAATGCAGGACAGTCTTCTCTGGAAGACAGCCACCCACCACTACCAATTTTTCCGTGATCCCACAGCTGCAAGGGAAAAGAGTGTTGGTTGGTTTTTCCCCAGAGCTATTCCTCAGCAGACAATTGATGCGTTCTTAATCTTGTTGAATCAGAAAGGTTTTGAGTGATTCTGGCTGGATTGTTGAAGGCATGGAGTATTGTATTCACAGTAAATGCCCATTTATGGATTTCCCAATGTGAACAGTTATCTGAATATTTTTTGTTTATATGATTCAGTTCAGTAGCTTAAATGTAGCTAAGTATGTTTTCATTATTCTTCCTCTTTTTCCAACTTCCCTTTAGGTGTAGCAGAAAAAACACAGCTTTTAAAACTAAATGTACCTGCCACATTTATGCTTGTGGCACTGGATGAAGGCCCAGGTCCTCCAATCAAATACCAGTATGCTGAACTAGGCAAACTCTATACTGTGGTGTCCCAGTTAATCCGCTGTTGCAATGTGTCATCACGTATGCAGTCTTCTATCAACGGTACTGTTAACTCTGGAGCATTTAAACAGAATATATTTGTGATTAAATGTGTGTGGCAGTTTATTATTCATCATGGCATCTCACTAATCTTTTGTCTGTTACGCTGGCCTGTGTTTACTTAAAGATTTGGAAAAGTTTCAAATCATTAAAATACAGTAAGCTCACAACTTACACACGTTTAAGTTGTGCTCGTTAAGCTTTTCATGCTTGGCATTTTTTAAAGAAAAGAAATTAGAAAGGAGACTGGCATCCAGGAGAAAAGACTTCAGCAGTCCCACCTGCCATTGTACCCAATGTGTTTTGACTATACTTGATTTTTAGTTTAGGCGTGATTGTGATCCCTGGAATGTAACCTTCCATGTAAGTTGAGGATTTTCTGTATTACCAGAACTGTATGTGCAAAGGTTGGTTCTCTTAAATGTGTCTAGATGTGACACAACTATTCCATATTTTGCTAGTGCAAGTTAAGCCTATTCCAAGGGAAGTCTTAGAAAAGCCTTGTTTAATTGTCCAGGCTTTGATTTTTCACTAAGGAATACTACCAAACCCCATGTTTTACAAAACCAGCCGCGATGCTTTACAGTGATCATAACTGTTACATCAGAAGTTGAATCTGCATCTGTCAGACTTGGCCTAGGTGAATACTTATAGAATAGCGATTTTCATAATCGAACAAGAGACATTTCACATATGTATGTAATGTACTTCACATGTTCTGTGAAGTAATTAAAAAGATGACATTAAATAGTACCTTGTTGGTTTCTGTAGTTCAAATAAAAAATAATATAACAAATTTCTTTTTAGGTAATCCTCCACTTAGCAACCCTTATGGTGATACTAATTTATCACAGCCTATAATGGCACTTCAGCAGAATGTGGCAGACATCTTGTTTGTGCGAACTAGTTATGTGAAAAAAATAATTGAAGACTGCAGTAACTCAGAAGAGACCATCAAACTACTTCGCTTCTGCTGTTGGGAGAATCCTCAGTTTTCATCTACAGTCCTTAGTGAACTACTTTGGCAGGTAAAAAATGATTAAAATGTCAGGAAAGGTGTGTTTTATTCAAGAGGTTGATGTGCAGATGTCATTGTCCCTTGATTTTCATCCTCTTAGTCTTTAGAGTTGCAACAAGTAGTGGTTACTTTAAAAAAAGTCACCACCAGAGAAAATGAATGCTCTTTCAATGATAAAGCCTAATTTAACAGAAATATTTCCTTAGCTTGCGGCGTTGAAACGAAAGCTCATTCATAATATAATACTGTACCCATCCAGTTATTCATAGCATGAATTCTCCTGTACTACACACTTAAATAATCATTAAGTGCATGTTAATATTTTCCTCAAATTCCACTTTTTAAAGGTTGCATATTCATACACATATGAACTTCGACCGTACTTGGATCTCCTTCTGCAAATCTTGCTAATTGAGGACTCTTGGCAGACTCACAGGTTAGCACTTGGGTTTCTTGTGTTTTTGGATTCTGCATTTTTTGCATTAATAATGTGGTGCTTCTGTGTGAAAGTCTTGGTGATTGCTTCATGGAGACATAGCATATTTTAGTTGCCTACTGGAAACAATAAAGTACCTTAAGCCATATCCAAAGTGACTGTTAACAGAGCATATGGGGACTGCCAAATGGTCATGCACTCTGTATACCTATACCTATACCTATATATATATAGAGAGAGAGAGAGAGAGAGAGAGAGAGATATGTATGATGTATATGATAAATTAGCTAGCAAGTTTTTTGTGCAATTGTTACTTTAAATTAAATTTTACAGATGAGTTTAGTTGTTAAAACTGTTAATTCCTTGGTTCAGCTATCTTCTCTGAGAATGCACTAGGTGGTTCTGGATAAAGCATTATTCTCTTCTCTGCTTCCCATCTGTTACATGGGGGTGATAATACTGGTGTACCTTCTTTGGCGATCACTCGTAGCCGAGTAAGATTGTCTTCCATGAGCACAGTCTTAACAGTGAGTCCATAAGTGACTGGGGGAGCCAATTCTGGATCCACACATCTTTCCAGATTGGGGACATAGGTTTCTGGGTGGACGTTGATCATGGCGGCATACTTTAGCAGGAAGAAGACAAGAAGGACTACTGAGATGAGGGGGAACTGTTTTGAGTACTTGGGGAAACTGCTATATAAACACTGAGCCTTATTAAATTGGTTGACTGTTCTATTTTGTGTGAATCAATCTGCTATGAAAATCATTCAGGCTATAGCTCAAAAGGATTTTTAATTTTATTTCTGCAGGGAAGTGGAGGGAGTTTATGGTAGAGAAACAGCAGCTGGGTTCAGGAAAGCTTAGGCAGAAATGGAGACCTGAGCTCACTTTGCATGGGCCCTAAAAAAAATCTGGTACAGGCCATAATGGTGATTACCAAGTGAGAAAATGAACACATTCTGCATATTTAGATGTCACCCTTTTAGAAGAGGGTGTGAAGAAAAAAATTAAAAATATCACTGACAGTGCTTCACAACTACTGGTACTCTGTAATGATACGGCAAGATCCTAGAAGAGAGACATTCCATCTTGTTATGAGTAGAGGGGGCGTGCCTCTCCTAAGATTGTGTCTTACGCCCACAGTTTTGCAAGTACAGACACTGATTATCTGGATCTGCTGGGTCTAAGCTTGTGCAACATTTTAATTTATGATGCTGACATTTACATGCATGTTTATAGTCTGTGTGAAATTCTGACTTTTTGCTGTGTTTGGGATTCTCTTAGGATTCACAATGCACTTAAAGGAATTCCAGATGACCGGGATGGGCTATTTGATACCATTCAACGCTCTAAGAATCATTATCAGAAAAGGGCTTACCAGTGTATAAAGTGTATGGTAGCTCTTTTCAGCAACTGTCCAGTAGCCTACCAGATTTTACAGGTAATTACTTTTATCTCAAGAAAAAATTACTTTCTCTATTTTTCTAATGCTACAAAAAGAGGGACAGGGCTGAGCCAAGTTTAGTTATAACAGAACTCTTTCTGCAGAGTCACTAAGATAAAGCCATGGTCTTGTATATTTTATCCAAATAAATTGGGGAAAACACCACCAAGAGCAAATGTCTATTCCCTCATAGAAATAAAATTAGAACAGAATTGTAGGATTGGAAGGGATTATCGAGTTGAACGCCCTGCAATGGAGGTATCTCAACTAAAGCATCCATGACAAAATAGAACCGCAGGGACCTTACTGGAGTATTTTTTGTTTGCTTTGGTTTTTTGTTTTACAAAAATTAAGAGTAATGAATGGGAAACTATACACCCCGTTTAAAAAGCTGCATTGGACTGAGGTGTGTTTAGAAGTACTGTAAATTTCGCTCTATAACACGCAGATTTTTTCTCCTAAAAAGTAAGGTTTGTGCGTGTTATTGAGCGAATGCGTGGTCCCTGGAGCTGACTCGCCAGAGCGCAGGGGCAAAATAGGCAAAAATCAGGCAAAAATAAGATCGGGGCGGGCTGGCGGAGGGAAGAGGAAAGGCGGAAGCTTTGCTGCATTCTGCCTCAGGGTCTTACTGCCCACCCGCTTCTGTTGCTGCGTTTGCTCAAACTCAACAAAGAGCAGGGAATCCCCTGCCCTCCTGGCAAGCAGAGGGTTAAGGAAAGGATCGAGTCCTTCCTTCTAATTCTTTCCTAGTCACACTGCGTGCAGGCTCCAGCCCACCACCTCCTCCTCTCCGTGCTCTAGGGACTCGCAGGCAGCCGAAAAACATGCAAGTGGGAGAGAGAGAGAGGGCTGGCTTGGGTGGGGGACTTTTGCTTTACAATGGTAGGTTTCTCATTTCTTTTCCAAAAGCAGAGAGCCCTGCCCCCAGGCCCCCTCCAAATTACAGCTTCTCCAAGCAATGTACTGCTGGAGGGAGACAGTATGCTTGTTTGGAAGAGAAACCCTGCTTCCCTGCTCGTAAGTAACAGCAGGTTGGATTGCAGAGTGAGACATGGAAATCTCTGGATTTATATGCTGTATATCAAATATCTTAATCTATACTTTCTACACGCGGCTGGTAAATCAGAATCTCCTGAGCCAGGAGGATTACAGCATCTCTCCTCTCCCCTTCATTAAAAGCCTAATACTCTTCTTTGAAGAAGTATAACGTGAGAATGTTTTTTATATATATATTTTAAAGTTCTTTTCCTCATTGTGCGCTATACACTGATAATTGCTGCCACAATAACAATTGATTGAAAATGGAATTTAGTCTCCCCCCCCCCATAGAGAGCTGTTCTTCAAACGTTTAGCCTTAATACAGTGGCTGATGTAATACCCTTCTGCTTCACTAGGCATTTTATATAGGGACATTAAAATTGATTTTCTACATCTTGGCAGATGAAAAAAAAGTGTGTTACATGCCCTATTGCCCAAAAGTGTGCAAGCACAGAGCAAAGGTTGCTGTGACAGAGGTGGCCAAAAAAGAAATACCGTAAATAAAAAAGAAATCATACTTCGTATATCCTGTCTGGCTTGGGGGGGGGGGACTTTTGCTTTCCTTCCCTCCCCATTTAAAACATGGTTACAAAGCATGGATCCACATGGATTCTCAGGATTTTTGCATTGGGCTACTCCAAACTCACTGTCAGATCACATGTCTGTGGCCACAGCATGAACCACAAAAATCATACATCCACTGTTTCATTTAGAATATTTTTTTTTCTTGTTTTCCTCCTCTAAAAACTACGTGCGTGTTATGGTCTGGTGCGTGTTATAGAGCGAAAAATACGGTAATTTTAAAATATTGAATGGCCTTTTTTTCATCTTTTCAGAGTAATGGAGATTTGAAGAGAAAGTGGACCTGGGCAGTAGAGTGGCTTGGAGATGAGCTTGAACGTAGGCCATACACTGGCAATCCACAATATACATACAACAATTGGTCTCCTCCGGTCCAGAGTAATGAAACATCAAATGGCTACTTCCTAGAGAGATCACACAGTGCAAGAATGACCCTTGCAAAAGCTTGTGAGCTGTGCCCAGAGGAGGTAAGGAGTGAATTTACAACTAACGTTGCTTTGGCATTCTTTGGAAGACAAACAACTTGTTTCATAAAATTCCTGATAGAAATATATGTTAGTTACATAGTTGAAATGCTAGCTGGCACTATAAGATTTAAGAGTTGTTTCTAGCTTAGTGAGACTTCGGAACTCATAAGTAGGCAGGAGTTAAGTCCTCCACTGTACCAAGTGCCCCCAGTTATCACTGTGAGAGGCAAGGGAGACTGAGCACTCCTCTGTCCACAGCCTCCAAACCTGTAGTTCTTAATATAGCAGCATCTACTTCTGATAGCTGTTACATAGTATAGGATTTAGAGAGGTGCCTGCAGAAGGGGTTGGCAGAAGCTGAATTTCTTTCTTGTTCCTTCTCAAAAGGAGCTTCTTCCAAGTGTCTGGGTATTCTGATTCATTTTGGGTGGGAGAATCTGCCCAGATTTTTATTTTGGAGTTCCTCCCTTATGCTCCATGTCATAGCCAACCATATATCAGGGTTGCCCAAACCCTTAAAAGAGGCTGGGATAGTGGGCAGTGATGTGATGGAAGCGGCAGGGTAATCAGCTTCCACCCACACATTCTGCAGGAATTTCTCTGGGTCCAATCAATTGCCAGACGAAAATAAGGGCAAGGAATTTAAATGTGAAAAGTAGTTTTATTTTTTGTTTTAATGGACAATTTTCATTTTTAGGAACCAGATGACCCAGATGCCCCTGATGAGCATGAGTCCTCTCCACCAGAAGATGCTCCATTGTATCCCCATTCACCTGGTTCCCAGTATCAACAGGTAAGCAGAGAATTATCTTTAAAACATGTCAATTCATTTTGGTATCCTTTGAACTTTTTGCTTCAGCTTTTAAAAAACATATTGCCAGTTTTTTTCCTTTTAGGACAAGGATAACTGTTTCACAAGAACATCATAGAATGTGATTCAGGGCTCTTCCAGCAAAGTGTAATGTGCAGGCAGGTTTTTTGTTTTAAGTATCTTGTGAATGCCCTCACAGACAACTATTATATGGGAACAATTATCTAACTTTTTTCTCTGTGAGCCAGCAAGCCAACTTGAATCAACTCACAGGTGCATCCAGAGAAAAACTAAATTCCCCCAATATGACATGTCCATTGATGCTTTGAAGACCACTTTAGAAAACAACCTATACATTGTAAAATGCCTAAAATTTCACTTAGGTTTTGCACACAGTAATCTGCTAATAGAAGTTTCTGAACCAGCATTGCAGTCTGATTCTGCCATGCTATAGTTCATGTATAACACCATGTGACCTTAAGTTGCATGTATGTACATCTCTTAAAAGTTAAATGCCTTTGTAAATGTAGTGCTAACTCCAGAAAGCTAAAATTGTAATTATCTTGCATTACCTTCGTAACTCATACATAACCAGTATTTGTTCCCTTTCCTTTCCTAAATAATTAATTCTATATCCTTAATCTGTTAATTTCCTTTCCTGCTCATTTTCCTTCATCTTGCTTTCTTTATCGATGTGTTCAGCAGAGCAGTTGGTAAGTGATATAGACCCAATCTCCTCAAAGTTGAAACACGTATAACCACCAGCTCCCTTATTTGTTAGTGTGTGGTGTCTTCACTTTCTCACAAGAGCTGGCTTTTTTCACCTGCTAACATGCACAATGGCTATATTTTAAGTCCAATTTTAGCTTCATAGTTGACCCAACTTCACATTACACAAAGGTACACGAATGTTTTACATCTGCCAGTTTAGGTGTGTTAACAGTTAAAACAAACATATTTGATGATGATCACCTCAAGTCATTTTATTAAGTTTGACACAAGAAATATACTGTCCCTTTGGAAGAAAGGCCATTCACAATTATCACTTCCTGTTTCTGTGTACTAATTAAAACTTTCCTCCCCACCATTCCATTTCTGAAGATTTGTTATGAGGACCTTCACATAAAGCTTCAGCTTTTGCATGAAGTTGGAATTAATTAACTGTAACCTTGACCTTTCAATTTCAGTGCAAATTTATCTGTTCTATTTTTAGTTGGCGGTAAGTGTGAGTAGCTCTCTAGTTGTAATTTAAAAATATAAATTATTGCTTGCCCAGTTCCCTGAGCTACTTCTTTGGGGAAATATAGAAGTTATTCTTAACATGTGTTTTGTCTCTTCCAGAATAACCATGTGCATGGACAACCATATACAGGCCCAGCAGCACATCATATGAACAACCCTCAGCGAACTGGCCAACGAGCACAAGAAAATTATGAAGGCAGTGAAGAGGTTTCACCGCCTCAGACGAAAGAATAGTGGAAATGCACATAATTAACTTGCCCCATCAAGACTGTGCACCCAGGCCTTACAGTCCAACTTTTCTCTGTGTCTGGCTAATATTTAGAAAAACTATTCCTAATCAACATGGAGTGAAGAGTCTATTCACTGTCTTATCTGCAGAAATTTGCTGTCAATATATAACCTGCCTGCAGTGGAAAGTGTATAGTGTTTTGTAATAAATGGCCTGATGCTAATGTGTAAATGGCAAAGGTGTATATAGTATATTAATGTTTGACTGTTAATTCTTAAGCAAGAAACATTTTTTTGTCTTGATGAGACTCACAGATCTACAACAATTAATTTCTTGATATATCCGCTGCGCTCTACAACCAGTGTTGCCTGCCTAATGGCAGTTGGATCAACTTCTTTCCCCAAAAAAGTAAGCCTCTCCATGTCAACCAGAAAAATAGTTTCATGTTAATTCTTTGCCACTGGAGTCAATTTTACTATGAGCAACGTAATGACTGGTAACCTTTTAATTATTTGGTTGATGTGGAAAATTGGTGATGTAACATTGTTTCTAGGTCTTTTTTCATTGCCTTTTTCATTCTGGTATTAGGTTAATCACTTTGAAGCTATAGTTAAGCTGTAACATTTAGCATGGCTTCACACCAGGTTAGTGTAGCCAGTGAGGAAAGAAAAATTACAGTTGTCCCAGAGTGACAACTGTGTTGTTCAGAGCCTATTCTTCTGCCACCTAGAATATAAAACATGGAGGGGAGGGTTGGGCAATGTGACAAACAGGTGGTTTTCAGTTGCACATATGTTCCTCACATCTGATGTTTGACAGTTTTGTCTCTGGGTGGGATAAAAGAACACTTAGTTTTCAGTAATAGGAAATTAAAAGATTTAAAACAAATATGCAAATTTTTGCTATGCCAGGATGCCTGGAGCATAATAGACTGTATTTGGTGTGCTTGTTTTGTTTCTTTGGTAGAGCTTATTTGATAAACTTCTAACACTTTCCTTTCTACTGCATTGCAGTGAAGTGGAAGTCAACAAAATCACACAATACTTGTGAGTGCCACTGCACCAAGTTAACTTGCTGGTTTTCTGCTCGTTCACAATTCTACTTGAAAACAAGAATTGAATCTTAGCTCTTTGTCCATGATAAGAGAAATCGAAACCTTAGAAGCAGAGATTGATTATTAAAAAAACAAACAAACTACTGGTTAGTCAAATACAAAACTGAGGTATCTCTATTCCAGAGTAAACATTTGTTTAAGGACTTCAAGGAAGACATCAGTAAATACTGTATTTAAATTAAAATTGGTAACTTGAATGTGTGTAATTATTTTGGAATCTGTCGAAAAACCAAATACCCCTGCAAAACAGATACAGCCCACCCTATACTATTTAAATATTTGCTGTTTTATTTTATAGAAATTATTTTGCTGAATTCACAAATAGAATTTGATTTAAGAAGACCATTTTTGTCCTGTGGTGTGTGTGTGGTTTTTTTTTTTAAAACAGACTGCACAGGTAGTTGAATTCTGTGCACTATACCGAATTCTGGAACTAAAGTCGCATTGAGAATTGGTGAACAGAAATTTGACCCTTGACAAGAATAAAAAAGGAAAACTGTAATAGTTTCTTAATGTGACTATCTTGTACTTTTTGTATGTTTTATATATACATATATATTTAATGAGCACAAGCTTGAAGGTATTTTATACAATTGAGTTAATACAAAAATGCTGCTTATCAAACTGAGGATTTATAGTTGAACAAAGTGAGAAACTCACAAGTGCGTTCTTTTGCATTTAGTGTAATAAGATAGTCTTAAACCATTTTTAAATATTCTATGTAGCAGCGATCACTTTACCCTTCCAGATTTTCTCTAGTATTCATGTTAATTGTTATGTTTCTAACAGCAGTTAATTGGATTGGTTGACAACGTTTGAGTGAAACATTCCCCGGGTACGTGGGTATGTTTAGTGTTGACTTAAATCAAAATATTAGCCTGTTTTGTATTAGAGCTGCAACAGTTCATATTTCCTTAGACCAGTAATTATTGTTAAAAATGTTTTTTCAAAGACTATCTTTCTATACAGGAACATGGAACTTGTTACTTTGGCCTTGGAAAAATGATTAGTGTCAAGTGATTGTGAAAATACTTTTTCTTTCTTTTTTAAACTTACTTTCACAAGGCTATGACAAAACCCTCCTGGAGATAGTTTTCAGACAACTACTTAGGAGGTATTGCGGGTTATCTTTTCCCCCTGGAAGAGAGACTCCGGAGACTATTGCCTCTTTAAAATTAATGTGTAGCAGAAACCTGAAAAATCATTTTCTTCCTTCTTGGCAAAACGTCTCATTTATTCATTTTAAGTGAAAATGTTCTGAATAATAATTAATGCATGCTTCTGTCAGAGTTTTGGCAGCAGTCACTTTAAAGCTGTAATGTAATACCTCAATATGAATGGCACACATTAAAACAAGTCCTCAAAGTGCCTAAAGGTTTAATTTTACTCTTCTGCTAATTATTGAATCCTAATTTTTGTTTGTAACAGCTAATGGGAAATCCCTGTCTTCCATAAAAGCAATCCATCCAACAGTAATCCTACATTTTTCCTAATCATTTGACATTAAATATATAGAAACTGATCACCCGTAGGAAAAGCTTTTAGTGTGTTTGTATCAGACTGTGTTCGTGTAAATAGCTTCCTTTGCTTTACCAGAAGCAGTTCTTTGTGCAAATGAATTTTTGCCACTGACTTCAGTGAGCAAACCTTAGCGTTCTGTTTTTGTGTTAGCGCTGTTAAATCACTCAAGTTAAGGAGGTATGCATGGCTACCAACTTGCTGGGTCTTCATTACATATTGTCACTTTGGGAGAGCTTTTGAATACTGAAAGTAATGGAAGCCTCAGTTTTCATTTAAAAACTAATAGATTTTAGTGGTTGTGGAAACAAAAGTATGTCTGCAGTGTCCACTGAAGATTCAAAAAGCAAAAGAGAAATAAAAAGAATCCAAAATGGAATTTTAAACCTCATGATTCTTAAGCCATGTTACGTCTTTTTAAAAGGACCATTAATTTTAAAGAATTAGCTTTAGAAACACAAATGTAATGAATAAATTTGCTTCCCAGTTGGATTTAAGTTGTAACTAGCAAACCTTTTCCAGGCAGTGTATTAAACTCTGGGTGTCATTAATTCATGTCATTACTAAATTACAAAGGAAAGTAAAGAGATGGGAGTAGAATAAGTATGCTGTTGTTCCTTTAGCTACACATTTGTATAGAAGCGAATGTTCATCACCACAGTGGTATTATCGCAAAGTGCAATTCCATTTTGAACTGAATGCAAAATATTAATTTGTTGTGGTGTCCATCTTTTCTATAAGGATGTTTCCTAAGTGTTTCCTTCATACCTCCCTTTCATTTCAGTGCAGCTTTCCTGGGACAATTTTCCTAAGTTGTACCAAGAGAATCCCCCCCCCCAAAAAAAAAGCTCTGTATTATTCATAAACATGCTGGTAACACTAGCAAATGTTATATGGCTAAACATTTACATTTGTTTTTCTTTCTCTGTTAAGCAAGCTATGGTAGTATGTATTTTTTTAAAAAAAAAAATCTTCCCAAAAAGGAAAATGTAGGATGCTAGAGAAAGTTATAGGGAAAAACAATTGTGGGGGAAAACAAGCACTCCATGAGCTTAGGATGACTGAACAAGGAAGGAATGTCTTGGTGTTTGGAACAGTTTTGTGCAGTTTGTGCAGAGGCAGATTATAAGCAAGACTTCCCAGGATGCAAGAGAAAAGGAGCAAGGCTTCCCCATAATGCAGCAGTTATGGGCAGAAGGAGAACTAACAGCTATGTGCAGAAAGAGGACTTCCCTTTACTTATTGAGTGGAGATTATGGAAGATAACAGAATATTGTGGCTGGCATAGTAGCGGCTCATCATGACTGTAGATGCATCACCTCATTTACAGTAGATTAGTAGATCTTAGGAACCACTCATTAAAGGAAATGGGCAGAAAAGAACCTCCCTGCTCTCCCTCCTAAATCTCCAAATCACCTTTTCTGAGGATTGAAAATCCTGGGTGGGTTATGGGAGCTAGGGGAAAGGGGAGAATTGGCCAAGATTTTGAAGCGTCTTCAGCAAAGATGCACTTGCACAAGGTTCTGCTGTCTGAGTTGGGACAATCTCCCCATCCCACTGTGCCATAGCCCACCCCTCAAGAAACCCTCAGAAAAGGGTGTTGGACAGTGTAGGGAGAAGGACAATCCCCTTTTGTTGTTTTCCTTCCATGAGCAATTCTTAGGATCCAGCCCAGTCCTTTTCAGGGAAGCCCATTCACACATGTGGAAATAAGCTGCCATGTGTTAATCACACACTATAAACGTGTGTGAACTCATCTTTTGTCTCTACCATTTTCTTGTGGCTAGTAGGAGACTATTATTGCTTGAGTCCTTATTCGTTGAAAGCCCTAAATGGACAGGGAAGCCTTTTATTGTGTTAAACCATTGATAGTTAAAATGGGATGAAACTCATATGCACCTTCAATTTATTTTACACAAAGCATATAAGAGGGGCTTGACTAGTGTCTAGAATTTTCTCTCTCTTCAATTTTGAGAACTGCATGCAGCATGAGCAGGAAGAAAAATAATTCTTTGTGACTAGATGCTTGTGCAAACATTGTTCCCTCTCCTGTCTTCTCATTGTGAGTAGCTTGCTATCAGATGTCCAATGAAATACTAAATTCCAAAGGATTTACTTGCTATATTGTAGAACTGCAGCTGGGCTTTATCTGTGTTAACTGTGAAAGAACCTCATTGCAGCAGAAGTAGTAGATTACCTGAAGCTTTTTGCGGCATATCATCTGTGCTGGCCTATGAAGACGGTTTGACTTAATGAATTGCATGATTTTGCTCAGATTATCAAAATCCACTTGTGGCATAAATTCTGTACTGCTGTGGCTTTAAACCATAGTGAATTCCAGCATGCTTAACAGCAAATACTGCAGAAGCAGGAACGCTCAGGTAAATCACAGGGTGAGTTAAAAAGATGGTGCTTAAATAGTGCTAGAATACTGCAGTGGCTTAAGAGATTTTAACTACAAATCAGGATGTTCCTAGTTGTAAATTCACCTCTGCCATATACTCACTAGGCAGACTTTTGGGTCTCAGAATTTCAGCAGTGCCATGTGTGATGCCAAAATTCAGCGCACGCAACTGCCTCTTGCACTCCGTTCTAAATCATAGTTGCGGAGTCCCCTGTGGGGCCCCTAAAGCTCCACACCCAATGAAGCCAAACCAGTTGTGCTCCCCTAAATCTGCCTTTGCCCTAGGTTCCCTTAGGCAAACTACTCTCAACCTCAGGTCCCCCTAATTTTGTACTGGGTTGGATAATAAAACTGATTTGGCTCAGTGTTGTAAGGATTACAGCTAGATTATGTTTGAAGCACTTTGAATGCTTGAAAGTTATATACAAAAGTTAGCTATTATCCTTCAGAGAAATAATTCTTTTTGGAATGTGGTGTTCCTATGCGTCTTGTCAATATATGATACTGACCATCAGCAACGCACTATTCTGTCTTAATTCAAAGTGTTAACCTTCCAATTAGCAGTTTTTGTATCAACTTCACACGTTTGCTCAACACATTCCCTGCCTTGCAAATACATTGGTGTGAACAAAATTATTGGCACATCAATCAGTTACAGATAGGCAGCAGAAATGCCTGGGGTTACTCCTGTCTGGGCATTGGGCAAGCAGCTATACAGCCAACAGTGATCCCCATGACTGAAACGAAGTCTATTTGCTCAAGCACAAGACCTGACTTGTTCATAATGTTTTAATGTGTGGGATTTCTATTGTTTGTTAGTTGTGTCAAGCATTTTTTTGGAAGTGATTATGGAGTTTATTAAGCAGCATATGTGATAAGCCAGCCAAAGGTTTATCTCTTATCTGCCATGATTATATATGAAACTTTCTCATATCTAACTGGTGCTGCCTCATTTTCAAACTTCCTCTAAGAAATTGATATATTTGCAGAATTGTATTGTGCTAATTATTGGATCAAATTGGCTGGCATACCTATATTTTGCTACTTACTACTTTGAACAGCTGTTAAAAAATTATGTGTCGCCCATTGCATTGGTTGTTCCTTGGTGTAAGCTTCCTAGTTTATCAGCTTAATTCCTGCTGCACCTCAATTCCTCAAAACAAGTTCCCGTCAGTGCTAAAGGTTCCGTGTGTGTTACTCCACATTTGATTCCTCTACCTATACTTGCCACCTCATTATGTACTTTTATTTTGTTATTGGACATGCTTTCTTGCTTGGTACATAATTATTAATTTTTTCTTTCTTCAGTGTATGAATCTCACAAATTAACTTCTAGTTTTCAGCATAGAAGATTGTTTAGGTGACTTAAAAACTACGAATGTTTTGAACTAAACATTTTCAAAGAAAGGCACATAAGCAGGGATCATAAGAGTTATATAAATTTATGCTTAGTGTGAAGGAAATACATAGCAAAGTTTCTCTCCCTCATAATTTTGGAACCTGATTCAAGATGGGTAATGTCCACCCGTATCTCCTAATAATGACTAATATATGTTACTTCAAGGACCTGGGGTTCTGTCCGCACTATATTTTTAAAGTACCTTTCCCCTCTTAAAGAATTCTGGGCACTGTAGTTTGTTAAGGGTTGCTGGAAATTGTAACGGGGGGGTAAACTACAGTGCTCCAAACCCTTTGAGAAGCCATGTGCTTAGAATGTGCTTTAATGGTGGTATGAGCACACAGAGCTGGTATTCCATTGGGTGCTGGTAAGAGCAGGAGAGTGCTGTTGCATTCATGACCTAATTGTCGGCATCCCAAAGGCATCTGCTTGACCACAGAGAAATGGGAACCTGCGCTAGATAGGCCTTTGGTCTCATGCAGCAGGGCTCTTGCTATCTTACATTTTAGGTCCTTGCTCAGCAATTAATTCCCCTGCGAGATCAGTTTCACACAGGAGTAAGCGGGTTAAGTTTCAATTCCTACCCCATTAAGTGGCTGCTAGCTAGTTCTGTTGCCACAAATGGCATTTCTTCCAGAGATACTTTACCTCTTAGGGTGGTAACTGTAGGCTGGCAGCACCTTTCAGAACCAAATGCTGATTCCTGTATTATGTTGACCTTAGTGATCAAGGCAGAAAGAGTCTAGTTGGGAAGAGGAAAAGTTAGCATATACTCCCCCCAATTTAACAATTTTGATAATCCTTGTTTCATCTGTTAAGACTGCTGTCACTTAACACACTGGCCCTTCATAGGCTAATATCCAGCTTAGTGCGCGACCATATGCTCTGGCCAGCAATGGCAAGGCTTGATGGAACAGCACAGCCCCAGAACTTGTCCCAGCCAGAGTGGAGGGGAAATTCCCCTTTGCTGCACTAGCTCTCAGTGCAACAATGACCTAAAATGAGTCAATGCCATCCAGTAGATCCAGTGCTGGCTTTCCCCCCACAACACCCCATTGCAGGGCTTCCTGCTGACTACCAACGGGAGAGGCTGCTGGGTGGTGCAAGGGGGTTCTTGCCTGCGGGGCTGGGCAGAGGGATACATTTGCACCACCCAAACTCCTTCCACTATAGCAGATCAGGGGCTTGGATTTCTCTGTAAATCATGCTTGGGGTAGATCTGTTGAAATCAGTGCACTTTGTCCATTGATTTCCATGAGTCTTATTCTGAGTGTGACTAGTGTCAAAACTTACATGGCCTATTCACCATGAGTTTCCTGTTAGTCCTATTAGGACTGAGAAAATTGTTCCAGCTATGGGAAGTATTTTTCTCTGTCTAGAGATAAATGAGCTAAGCTTAACCCACAATTCTGTAGCCACCTCTATAGGAATTCTATTTTTGGATATAAATGCTACTGACACATTTTTCATTTCTAATATTGCATTTATTTTGGCCATGTTACTTTGATTCCGCTGCAGCCCACGTTCAATTGTATTTTGAGTATTTCTAAGCATTAATTACAATTGAGAGTCGCCATTACCACAAGCAAGCATTAGGGGGAAAGACAGTCGAGGGGAAATTTAGTTAAGTGTGACAGGCCTTTTACTAGACTAATACTGACTTTCTTGCATGTTACAAACTTACAAAAACTGTACATTGTGGTGGTGGAGCAGCTATTTCAATGTGTAAGCCTATTCTGAAATACTTAATAGCTTTTAGTATATCTCTGCTTCACCATCACCCGCCCCCTGCAAGTATATTCAAATTACACTTTACGTCACCACGAGCGTCAACTACTATTTTGCATTTGAACTAAATTTAAAGTTTTCAGAAATTCATAATTTTAAATTCAACATAGATCTATGGGGAATATGAAAACTTAGAAACACTCTATAACTGCTTTTTTATACAGAAGTATTGGTTTACAAGACATACTGTAGATGGTTTCTAGTTCAGCACTTTCTGAAACTAGTACAGTACTAACTTGCAAGATTAGTCTTATGTTTAAGGGGAAAGTTCATTTATTATGTACATTGATGTCTAGCTACTTTAATGCAGTTGAGCTTTATGCTTTTCACTGATCTACAGGAATGCTGGAAATTTGGTTTCAATTTATTGTGGTTTACTTCAAAGTGTGCTTTCAAGTGTACAGGTAAAGGTACCCCTGACCGTTAGGTCCAGTCGCAGACAACTCTGGGGTTACACACTCATCTCACTCTCTAGGCCGAGGGAGCCTGTGTTTGTCCGCAGATAGCTTCCGGGTCATGTGGCCAGCATGACTAAACCGCTTCTGACAAACCAGAGCAGCGCACAGAAATGGTGTTTACCTACCCTACTTGCACTTTGATGTGCTTTCGAACTGCTAGATGGGCAGGAGCTGGGACCGAACAACAGGAGCTCACCCTGTCACGGGGATTTGAACCACCAACCTACTGATCAGCAAGCCCTAGGCTCTGTGGTTTAGACCACAGTGCCACCCGCGTCCCTTCAACTCTATACTTCAATATAAATGAAAGATTGCATGTACTATCACACTAAGGAGAGTAGTAGAAACTACTACTTGCTGTAGAAATTATTTGCAGTTCCTTAACTTTCTCCTCTAGAATGCTTTGTGCCTCATGATTGAAAGTAGCCCTTTTTATTGGAAAGCAATGTTTTAGGAATAAGTTACTTTGTTACTATCTTTTCAGGGTTTTTCCTGGTTGGTTAATTCTGTGAAATAATTTTGGTCCCTGTAATTTTAAGTTTTCTCTCCAATGTTCATATGCTGGACAGAGCAACATGTCACTGGACCCTTGTAGCAACATGCATGACCGGTATACCACTCTGTGCTGCTATTCTAACACAAGAACAGTTTGACTATAGCCTACTTGTTGCAGTGAACAATCATACAGTGGTACCTCGGGTTACAGACTCTGCTAACCTAGAAATAGTACCTCGAGTTAAGAACTTTGCTTCAGGATGAGAACAGAAATCGTGCAGTGGTGGCAGCAGCGGGAGGCCCCATTAGCTAAAGTGGTACCTCAGGTTAAGAACAGACCTCCGGAACGAATTAAGTTCTTAACCCGAGGTACCACTGTACACCTGTAGGCTGTCTCAAGTGTCCTACATATGGTGAAAATCATTATATTCTGCTAGATTGTACCGGTATTGTTAATCTGTAATCTATTGCTGCATGCTACCTACCTTTTCATAGAGTTAAGAGTTTATAATTGTTTCATGGGTTATAAGTATGGCCAAGACTAACATTTTTGAGAGCTCTACAGCTTTCAGGCTGTCAGCAGGACACCCCCAAAAATATTTTAATTCATTTTTATTTACATACATTTGGTGTATATTGAATATTGGACAATACTAAAATCACAAGTAACTGATAGGTTTTAGTCTCTAGCTGCACCTAGCAGCAGTTTTCAAACTATATAGTCAACGTGTTGACTTTTTCTGCATTGCTATTTTACTTCTAATTAAGCAATCTTCATTCTTAGCTCAATGATTCCTTTCAAGAGATTGTTCTTCACTAAGAGTTACATCACTGTTTTTCTAAAGGGTTGCTGTGGACTTACAACTTTATTCAACCCCAACCAACAGATCCAGTGGTAAAGGATGTGTAAATTATAGGTCAGCAGGCCACAGCTCCCACCCCCCCTCCCTGGTAGCCATGCACTTACAAATGCAAGCAGTAGTTTTCCAATTGCCGTACATCTAGGAAAAGCCACACCTGCTTCTGAGACTTACTGGGTTGCTCTTTAAAGCAATTTGTGCTCACACAGCTTTGCTCCACACATACGTAAGACAGCAGCCTGTTATTTTCAGATAGTGTGCTCTCTACCACGTGTATTCTAAAGGTTACGCTATATAGTTCTTGAAAGGAAATGAGAAAACTGCTGCCTGTGACATCATTAAGAGTACATGTCATTAGCTCAGCTTCAAAAATATTCCAATTTCTGTTTTCCAGTTAGCAGCACTGTTTTCACAGTTAGCAGTGTATATTTCTTACATGCTTCAACTTCCTTTTGTGAAAGCCGCCTTCCCTCCACCTCGTTTATCAGCAAAATACAGCATGCTCGTGATAACATCATGCAAAGCAAGAAGTATGTTAAGTGTCTAGAAAATGTATGCTCCCACAGCGTTGCTTTTACTATCTGTGGTCCTCTGAAAACTATTGCATCTACTAAACATTGAAACTTGTTTTCTCTATATTTGCGCAATGTACTTAGGGCACCGATAAATCCTTATGCTATTTACATGGTATGGGGCAAAGCAGACTACAGAACAGGAGTTCACTTCAGTCTTTTCATTAAATGGAAAGCAGGAACTTCTACTTGCACCTGCTGTAGCAATCTTTCTCATGTTGTTGTGCTGCTGCTGTGAGAGCTGTCACAAGAAAAAAGGTGGGGAAGCTGGAAAATATATTGTATAAGCAGTAGCCTTAACTCTGGATGCAGTCCTTTGAGCCATGTTCCAAGCAGCCCAAAATGACATTCTAGGGAAACTGATGTACCATCAAAACATCTCTCCACTATTTGGATATGGGCTGCTTTGACTATCCCTCTTTCCTTGAACAGGTGACCATGTGAAACGGCTTTTGGAGGGAGACACCCTCCTCCCAAGTTTGCCAAAAGACCCTTGGGTGCAGCTGCATAGTTTTGGTCCTTATTAAACAGGCTTCTTTAAGACAAAACTGGGCTTTTGTATCCAACACTGCAAACCGTTCTGCTCATGCAACAGGACTTCTTCCACTTGTGTGTACCCCCAACCCTCTGGAGAAATTTATAGTGTGCCAGGGAGTAAAGGGGACAGGAAGGCCCTATTACACAAGCAGAACATTATAAGTGCCTTAAACATACCTAACATTTTGTTCAGCATTATAGAACTGTTTAAAGGATTCTATTTTGCCATTAATCTAAGCATATCACTCTCTTTCTACTCCCATTTGACATGTCTTTGCTATATAGCAAAGTGTAAGAATGTTGCATTGTGTACTAAGAACCAAGTTTGAGATCTTGCCTTCCTGAAGCTTGATGAAACAGCACACAGACCTGCTGGATCAGAAGAAAGGCCCAAAGTCCTGCTTCCTGTTCTCAAACTGGTATACCAGATACTTGAGCTATCTGGACAACTTCATACACAATCTAAAACAGTTCCTTTGTAAGGTGATTAAAATTTCAGGACCATTTACACATCTATAAAATGTTTAGACAAACTGTTAAAACTAAAAAGAAAATGCCTCTCACACACATTGTACCAGTTTTGAACAAAAGGTAGCATTTATTTCTTTATGAATATATTGAACTGAATATTTAGTTCTCCTTCTCCTGCACGGTCTTTGTTCCACGCAGTCTGCCAGTACGACGGGCCGCAATGAGACCAACCTTGCGACCAGCTGGAGCATCTCTCCGGATGGTTGAAGGCTTACCAATGTGCTGATGGTTACCACCACCAAAGGGATGTTCAACAGGCTATGAAAGAAAAGCAGCAACCAGAGTAAAAAATAAGGCAGGAAATTATTTCCAATACAAAAAAAAGGGGGGGAAGAGAGAGAAACCAGCAACAAAGTTTATCACTAAGCTCTATCTGCATAGTTTGCTTAGATAAAAGGCATGATTTGATGACCTTCAGGAAATGCTACAAAGTGAAGGTGTTACATTCTGCTGTTGATTTAACAACTTAGCTTGTTTTACCTTTGAACTGAATGCTGATTTTTTTAAACATTCGTTATGGGGACAGCACCACTACAGATATATATATTGAATTACAAGCCTTAAAACTTAGCTTGCTTCATTAATGTAATGGTTGTAAAGAAAACTTGGATGGACACTTAGGGCATATTAGCACTATCTCCATTAGCAGCCATTTTATCTGGCTTCATCTGCAGGAGGAACCAGTTCAATCCCCTATCTTTGTTGGAACCAGCTACCTGTTGGTTCCTATCCTTGTGGAACCGTATTCTCCATACTATGAAGGAGTCACTAGCCAGGTCTGATTACATTTCTTCTCCCTCTCCATTCCATTTTCCTTGTCTAATGTCACTAAAATAGATTACATCTTAAAACTGCGAACCACCATCAGTGTATCAAGGTAGTAGGTTAAGTAACTAGAGGAAGCAGGTGCAAGAAAGACTTACGTTCATAGCTACACCACGGACACGTGGCCAGCAGTTTCTCTTTGCCTTGTATTTGTGGTAAGCCCGTCCAGCTTTCAAGATAGGTTTGTCAATACGACCACCACCAGCAACAATACCTGGAAGATTTTTTGCAAGAGATTTCCCCTGTTATTATTTTCCAAAAACAGTATTAGTGCTTTAACTGTTCCCATTAAACATGGTTAGTTATGCTCTTTGTAGGCCTTCCAAGTGCTGAGCACTAATAGTAGCAATAGACAATGTTTACCAAATTATTTCATTCGAAACTTTCCATTTGCTTTGCTTCTGGGAAATGCTTTCATATTGTCTCACAGTTCACTTTGGTAAAAATATTTGAACCTTCCATATTTAGTACTGTGATCAGACTTCTAAATGAGACTGCAGCACTGAGGATGCTAATGTGTGCCCTTGAGGCTGCCCACAAGTCTCTTAGACTCCGTTATAAGGTGGCAGGGGTGGCAATTATTATTTGTATACTGCCTTATACCCATAGATCTCAGAACAGAACACAGCCACCACCTCCCACATCAAGGCTAAAGGAAGAAGTGGTAGGACCTTTCCCACTCACTCTTTCAGCACTATGTGTATTCTAAGGTTCAGATTGGCCCCTGATCAGAAAGCAGAGTGACTTGTGAGGGTAAGTAGGGAAAGTGAAGCAATCTAGCCTGGGGGAAGAAAAATAAGACTGAAAAGTGAAGTCCGAAGACAATGAATTAAGAAACTTGAGTAAATGTAAATGTCTTGAAATTAAAAGTTTTTCCTACAGGTTCTCTTACTACCATATTATCACATACTGCATCAGTCTCCATTGAATGAATGTCACATTTAGTACTTTCTAGTGTCACCATGGTGCAGAAACATGGATCCAAAACACAGAACCCCATTGTTTATAGGGACTCCATCAAAACCATTATCTATCCACACATAACCAGATCACAGATGTATTCTGTGATTCTGTTGTCGTACTATGTAAAAATCATGATTCATGGCATGGATCAATGATTTCCCGGTGCTGGCAAGGAATGATTCTGTGAAGTCTACCTTTTTAAGCTAAAATTTGACAATGCTTTGGGGGGGGGAGACCATGTAAAACCATGCAGATTCAAGAGGATCTGTTTTAATTCTGCTGAATGATTTTATCCAGACCACCTGGAAAAGTGGAAGTTTGTCTATGTTCGCTTTTTGGGTGGGCAGGAAAAAAGCGACCAGAGGGAGTAATGTCCATGGCACTCTCAAAATTCCAAATTTGTGTAATCCACAAAGAAAAGCTAAAAGTGGAATATTATGTGATTACCTGTAGCTGTATTATATTTATGCTGTTATGATTATTAGTTATACACTTTCCTTTTTCTGTATATTTCTTCATTATTGTATATTTGGATAATTTGCAGTAAAACATTTTTTTTAATTCCAAATGTGCCCAGGGCAAAAAAAGAGGAAAAAAATAAGAGGTTGGTGACCACTGCTGTGGCAACACAGTATTAAATAATGACACAGAACACATTTTGTGCAATGTCATTTTTAAAGACTGGATTCTAATTTCTTAAGTGCTTACAAGCAGCTATAGTGACAAATACCAAGACACCAATAAGAATGCAACAATGTCAGGGGCTTAATCACCTTCTCATTCTTGCAATGCAATATGCCCATTGTCTATCAGCAATGCCCTTCTGCTGTCAACAGAGACTAAAGAGGTCAGACTCAATGCAAAATAATATATGCTAAAAAAAAATCTCTTTTAAGACACCCAGCTGCCAACTCAAAGTCACAATTATTCAATAAAGAACATCAAAGACCAAATGAATTTGCTTGACTAGACAGTTGGAAAATCTTAAGCTCCAAATAATCAGTCATGGTTATGTTCTTCTCTTTCACTACAGGCCTTAAATTAGTATAAGAAAGTTAGTAAAATGGTGATATCATGGATTGCTGTTGTAGTAAATAGCCAATTCGGTTGAGTTTGCAGAAAACCTCCTCCATGTTAAGCCCTTTTTCGAAGTGTTATTAGTTGGAAGCGCCAGAACACCTCTACAATCCAGATTCTGCAAGTACTGCAGTGTCCTTAAACTACAAACACTTCAGCTTATAAGGCATAAAACCTAGCATATATATGAGGCAACACTTACCAACAACTGCTCTGTTTGCAGAGGAGATCACCTTCTTGGACCCAGAAGGCAGCTTCACTCTGGTTTTTTTGGTTTCAGGATTGTGGGAGATAACTGTGGCATAGTTCCCAGAAGCACGGGCCAGTTTACCACGATCACCTGGCTTCTCTTCAAGACAGCAGACAATAGTGCCTTCTGGCATAGTACCAACGGGCAGGACATTGCCAATGTTGAGCTGAGCTAAAAGATTTGTACACATGAAAAACATTTTTTAGAGCTGCAGTATCACTCTAATGTGCCACCTCTCTTGAAATCTACATTTTCAAGTTACCTAACTATTTCCAAAAATATGCACAACTGTTTATTGTCTTTACTCACCTTTCTTGCCACAGTAAACAAACTGCCCAGTATGAATGCCCTCGGCTGCAATGAACAATTCTGTGCGTTTCTTGAACCTGTACGGATCACGGAAAACAACCTTGGCAAGAGGAGCTCCTCGACCAGGATCGTGAATTATATCCTATTGAAATATAAATACAGTTTAAGAATCTTATAATTTCAGATAGTTAGCAACACTGCCAATATACTCAGTGAATTACATGCACTTTCCAGATCAAAAGGCCAGGCATTTGAGATAACTGTTTAGCCCTACTAGGTAATATTACATATCTACATAACTTATGAGCTGCCTCATTTCCACATATTTTCCATTTGGGAATGGCTGAGGTTAAACAAAGTTGGAATAAAGGCAATCCTCCCCTAAATCAATCAAAAGTTTTGTCCCTTAGCCTCAGTGCTTTTCAACTCTGCCACTGCCTTTTAAATGGAAGCCTATAGTTGTCTTGCTCTCAAGCAAGCTTAAATATTTTTCAGAACTACCTTATTGGTATGCACTTACCTTCTTCCCTACCATCTCGTTTTTCTATTGTTATCAACCATCAGCAGAACAAAACCATTAAGAAAATATAGTGTGACTTTAGGATTTTTCTTAAGACCTGCAATGTTGGAGCCTGTCAGAGCACAGGTTACTGACTGAGTTTTGGAGATATGGGGGCCACTGCAGAATTCCCCATCCAAGGTAAGTTATAAACCATGTCATGATGCAGTTTATTTCCTTACCCACAGTCAGTACCTCAAGTCTTGTCTGGGTCTCAACCTCAACTTGTTTGTTCTCACTGCCCCCTAGACTGCCTCCAGACACTGACTTCAATAGCCTCCATGGTATTATTAAATGGAAACAAGACAGTATGATTTGCATACTGCTGACAGTGGTTTCATGTAGATGTTAATATTTACATAACCCACATTCAACATACTACCAGATTCATCAAGATGATAAAATACAAATATAAACATGCATCGTATTAATACATACTGTGTCAATCTTAAAAACATCAAATCATTTCAGAAATTTTGTACTTTAGAATTTCACAAAAGTATGCATAACAAAATAATACTGCCTGCACTAGTTCTCTTGACTGTATAAACTGCTAATAACTACTCTTATTAGGGAAAAAGGGATTATGATTTCTTAAAACGTAAGTTACAAGAATACAAACAGAACATCCAAACAACTTGGTACTTGCCTTTACAATGCCTTTGATATAGCCATGCCTTTCAGCAAAGTCTACAGCTCTCAGCTTTGCTGCGCCTTTCCTGTGCTTCACATGGGCTCTGAACACTGACCCCGCACCTTTTCTTTGACCTCTGATTACACGGCCCATTGTGAACCTGAAAATAAATAGTTATTAGGATGCTTATTTAGAAAATCCAGCTGTCTCTAGTGTAGAAAGATTCTTTAGTATGGGTCTCTGTCCCACCCATCTTTCAGTTTAAAACACTTTCAGTATCTAGTGTGCTTGTTTTCTATATCACAAGTATTTTAACTGCATTTCTAGATCTCACACACAGTGTTCCTATCAATCTAATGCACTATTTATGGTTTCTCAAAGCCCTCTCAAATGCCAAAGTTTGAGAGTGCAGCTTTTTTGTATGGGAACTTACTTTCTCCTCTATAGTCATGGTCTCACACAGCACTGTACAGGTTAAACACACACAAACACATACCCCAATGTTTTTATGTTCTTTTGAAAGTTTTTCAATGAAAATGTTTGCAACCCATACAGTACTGCTTTCTGCACCAAGTTTTTCTTGGTGTATGGACCTCAAGCTTAAAGACTTGCAATATGAAAGTTAGCTCATTTAAAAAATACAACAGGGCCTTTGACTAAAACGGAGTAGAAGAAAAATATTTGTGACAGCAGGAGTTTCATATATCTTAAGAATCCTCTAACTGTGTTATTCTATTCTGTTCTGAGGGATCGCCCTGAATGGCTGCCGTTACAGACATTTTTTAAAACACAAAATCACGAGGACAGAAATATCCCCCTCCGCCTGTTCCCCTCGAGCTCGGTCTCCCGTCGGAGCCCATCCTCCGCTGCTCGTGGCCTCGGCAGCCAAAGGAAAATCCAGGCTCGCCCGGCAGCGGGAAGTGAATCGTTCATGGGAGCCGCACGAAAAGAAGCGCGAAATGTTTCCCGCCGCGAAATCGGCCGGGGGAAGCGGAGGTCGATGCCGGCCATAGATGGCCGGCGGGGTGCCGCCGCGGCCCCGATGGACACGGATACGCTCCCGAGGCCTGTTTCGTGTCTTACCTCAGCCGGGGCTTGGCTCGGAAAGAAGGAAGCTCCGGAGGTCACGGTGCCACCAAGTCCTTCCGGCCTGGACGGCGAGCGGCAGGCGTAGAGGCGTCAGGGGCCTGACGGGTAATGTAGTTCCGGCATCCGGGTACTTAAACTCCGCGGAAAAGGCTCTGGGGCACGTGACGCGCTCCGAGCCTCCCCGTTCTGTTCAGTGCAGGACGCGGCTTCTCCGTCTCCCCTGCCATAAAAAAGCGCAAGGATGCGCAAAATGGCAGCGAAGCGCCCGCCGCTCCCGCTTCTCCTTTCCGTCACCCATGACGAGAGTTCGTGGGAAAGGCGTTGGAGAGCCGCTGCTGCTGCCCGTGCCCTGGAAATGGCGGGCTGTCGGCGAAACATCCCCCGTGTATATTTACCCCGAAGAAAATCGCAATAAGTTAAATGGGACTTAATGCCCCCACCCCACTTTCTGGTATGTTATGATTCATAGGCGGTTCTTGCTGTTTTGTAATTGACTTGAAAATTGTCTTTAAAAAAAAATATCCACTGGGCTCCTTCCGCAGCAAGTTGGCTTAATAAGATTGCCCCTGAAATTTGTCGCCCTCCCTTTCGAATCTGCGCTGTCCCTGCAGCGGATAAAGCGCCGGCTTGATTCCAGCTGCACTGCTGCTCCCTTTGCGCGGCCACACCAGGTTATGTAACGCGCGCCGCCTTCCTTTCAGCGGCAATGGAGCTTGTGCTCTTGTCAGGGCTTTTTTCCCTCTCTCTCTCACTCTCCCCTCCCCGCCCGCCGGGGCTGTGTTGGCATTTAAAAGCTGCGTCACGACAAGCAGCAGTTCGGCAGGTGAAGCTGTCAGTGCAGATACAATGGGCGAGAAAAGCTTCACATTTGCTGATTTCCTGCTTGGCAGGAGGCTGTTGGAAGGCATCGGAGCCATCCTGAAAAACGAGTCGGGGTTAGGCCATTAGAGAATTGGGAGGCTTTCATTCAGGCAAACTAAAATATCCTTGCTTGCTGAGATTAGGTAATGCTGTCATGTTTCTTTTAAACCAGTGGCTCTTAACCATGTTTGGGTCATGGGCTCTTCTGAGAACTTGATGAAAGCTATGGACCCCCCTCCCCAGAAAAAATATACACAAACACATATAGGCACAAACACTAAACACAAAATATGCATACAAATTTTATTTACAGCATTGGGAGAAAAAAGTATTTTTTGGGTACAGATCCCCTGAAACATAGGTAAAGAACCCCATTTTTAAACTAAGAAGCTGCTCTGCTGACACCTTTCAACTCAGACCCAAGGTCTACAACATCCCTTGTTAGTTTCCAATTTTGGAGAAATACTGTCTGTTGATCCCTAGGACAGGCAATATCCAAAATGTTTCAAATAATACCTTTTTATAGTGTTCTTTATTTTTATTAAATTATTTCAGCATACAACAACAGTTTGCAGATAAATAATGAAATATCCTAGCCCAGAAGCTGGTGTTTAGGCAATACATGCATAATAACAGCCAAATAACACAAGTTTTTATCCCAATCTACTCTTTTACAGATGGTGATGAACAGTTTAGGTTAACCAAAAAGTTTTAAAGTGTGAGGGGACCTCTCTACTTTTGTTTTTAGCTGTGTGCATAATAAAACTGTCATTCATTTACAAAGGAGTCTTTGTGCTTCATTCTAATAATACCTTTTTATTGGATGAATTGCATTGGCAGGTAACAGACTTCTGATATGTACTGAATTCTTTCTTAGATCCAATGGAAACTATATGAACCATTTCAGATATTGTTGCCTTTTTAAAAAACAGCATCTAAACTAATATCCAATTCAGTGCTTTGTTTGGATGCAAGGCATGTTATTGGCTCAAAATACAACTAGGTTGTTCTGTTTCTTTATTTGGATTGAAGCTGGTGTGTGTGTACACCACTTCCCAAACCAGCAACAGGAGCACATGGGAGTAAATGGGAGTGTGTACACAACCACTGTACACCTCCAGTTTCTGATTGTCTTTTACATATGTAACACCCGTGTCTGAGAAATTAGCCAGTTGCCTGCCCTGGAGACGGTTGTACTCCCCTTGAAGGAGCAAGCATACAGTCTGCAGACGCTTTGGGAACCAGCTTTTGTCACTGGAGGCACAGCTGACAATAATACACACAGAGCTTGCAACAGAGTCCATCACTCTGCTGCTACAGATTAAGCCACATTGGTGTATGCGTTGGAGCTGTGGGACTGAAGGGAGAAAAGAATAAAAATACCACCGCCAGGAAAACCAATTATTCTAAGGGCCTGGGTAAAAGGGTAACTAATCCATTAACTAGAGGCTTTGGAAAAAGCAAGAAAGTAGTGCAACTTCAAGTCATGGATGTGATTCTAACAGTGGGCCTTATACAGGCAGGTTGATGGTTTCTCATGATATGACAGATACTTGAAGCAAATCTGCAGTGACAAATATTTCAGTAATGTCTGAATGTAAGAACTAGAAATGTCTTTTGTCAGTTTGGCTGGTACAACAGCTACAGCCATTGCTGGACTTGACCACAGTACAGTAGTAGTCCAGGCACCGTTAAAGATTTGATTTCGTCAATGAACTCTATGTAAGGCTTCCCTTCTGCTTGGTCTGGAAACTGCAGTTAGTGCAGAATGCTGCACGACTGGTAACAGGAGTGAGACCCTGTCAGCATATTACACCTCTGCTCAGAGATCTGTACTGGCTGCTGGTTTGTTACTAGGTCAAATTCAAGGTGTTATTATTAGTATATAAAGCCTTCAACAGCTTGGGACCAGTTTGCTTGAAGGATCGCCTTACCCCATCTACGCCCATTTGACGGCTTCGATCTGTGCAGCTGGCGCTTCTACAAGTGCCACATAATAACCATTCTGCACCTACATTCTGAAACGCCCTGCCAATTAATATTAGGCAAGTGCCATCACCATGTTGTTTTCAGCACCTGCAACAGACGTTTTTGTTTTGGCAAGTCTGCCAAGGCATGCAACTTTAACATGCAATTTTATTATAAACCCTAAACAACATAGGGCCCAAATATCTGAAAGATGCTTCCAGCTCTACAGACCCTCTAGGTATTAACCCTTTTGGTTCCACCACCCACCTGCAGTCTCTTGTGTTTATTTTTCAAGGAGAGGACATTCCTTGAGGACGTTTTCAAGGGAGAGGACATTCCATTATGATTTACAGTGTCGAAGGCCTTAGTCAGGTCAATAAACACCATATACAGGGGTTGGGTTTGCTCTCTGCATTTTTCTTGAAACTGTCGAGCAGTGAAAATCATACCCTCTGCCCCCCCTAGAAGTTCAAAAACCATTTGGGTATTTAGGAAGGGTGCCCTCAGATATAGTTAGGAGAAGGTTTGCTAAGATCCTTCAAGAATTTGTTAATAAAGAGATGCCTCAATATTTGCACGATACATTCTATCACCTTTTTTTAAAAAAAAAAGATTGATAATTTTGGCATCCCTAAAGTCTGCTGGGATCTCTTCTCTCGCCCATATTTTTCAGATGAGCTTGTGTGTAGTAAGTTCAATTCTGTTCACTTTGAAGACTTTGGCAGGTATCCCATCAAGTTCGATGACTTTTTTGTTTTTCATTTGGTTAATGGCAGTACACAACTCTCCCAGATTTGGAGATACTGCAAGCTCATGTCTAATTTGTTTTTGCAGGGCCACCATTTTTATCTGTAAGCTGTCTTGAGTCCTTGGCAGGGAAAAAGGTAGAGAACAGCTGCCTGGATGCTTGTGGAGCGACAAGAGAAACATGAGAACAGTGATGACTAGATGCTCATTGCGGGCAGGTGGCGCTGTTACGTGAGTGAATATGGGGAAGAGTGTCATATCACCTAGGGATTCTTACAGTCCGCATATCTCATCTTTGTCCTTCATCTCCCAATGAAAAGCTCCCAGGGTCTCCATTCCAACTGCACCAGTTGTAGAACACAAGGTAGCCATTTGCAACGTTGCTCATCTTTTCTACAGTAGGGAGTTGCTCTGTAGTTTCAGTTTGTTCTGTTCCATATGCCCTGGTTCATATCCTGCACGCATGAGCGTCGTGACTGTTTGGCCAGCAGTGGCAATACCCAAAGACGAGTCTGCTATTGTGCTCCTCGTTGCTTTCCCTGGGATGTAGTGGAAGTTTGTTTGCAGTGGGGTTATAGCGGCCACCAGGGCCTCTGTTTTTACACACTACAGATTTACCCTATATCCCCTTGTACAAGGAAAACTCGCAGGTAAGGTTAAGCCAATCCACATTTTGTCCCTATTCTGGTGAGAGATACTTTGTGGCCTTGAGTGCTTTCCACGTCTTTCTTTCCTTGGGGAAGTTGGAGTAAGTGCAGGTGCCATACTTTGAGGCATGGTCTCCCCTTCCATGCTTACCCGTGTGTCGTGGGGGGGGGTGCCTTGTTCTTAGACCACCATTTGCAGGAGTGGAGATTTTTAATGGGTACAGTAATACCTCCATGACCGTCCGCCTTGTCTAGCGTCCATTCTGGCGAACGTCCACGTTAAACCCGGAAGTACCGGAATGGGTTACTTCCAGGTTTGTTGCTTGCGCATGCATGGAAGCACAAACCGTTCTGTGCACAGATGCGGCACTTTGCCCTGCGTCCTTTTCAGCTAGCAGCCGGGGCTCTGGAACGGATCCCAGCCGCAAGACAAGGTACGACTGTATTAGTGTCCTGACATGCGCTCACAGCAGCCTAAAGAACAAAAGATGAACAGACTCTGGGCCACAACTAGGATAGTCATGTTTACAGACGTTGGACTTTACATGTTGGCCTTTGGCAATCCAATATGTGGCTGTGTGATAGGACAGGCTTGCCTGCATGGAGGCTCTGAACCATTATCTGAACCATTACCTGCACCATTCTACTTTTTGTAACAGCATTTTAAGTTAACCAATGTGTTTTACAATCTTCTTATCCTCACGATGACATTGTCAAGCAGATCATAGTGCTGCTTGAACATTATAACAAAACAAACAGTACTAGTCTCTTGAAAATACAGTGGCATGAACTGTCTTGGGCTAGACTCCACTTCACTAGATGCATCATTCTTAGTAACCCACAAAAGCATATTGTTACACTTGCCAGCTTTAAACTGCTGCTGGACTGTTGTCTTATTTCTGGTGTAAGCCATGGCTAGCTGGCTACCTCTTTGATTAAAAGTGTGCCAGAGTTGTGTACTCAGTATCATACAATGAGCCATATTCTGGTGGGCTGGTTTTGTTTTTTTAAAAGGTATAAGACAAGGCTCTTGCCAGTTGGATTACTGAGAAGGAAAATGTGCTGCCAATATTGTGCCCAATCAAAATGTGACACAACCTAAGTATTTTAAGTTGTATAGGAGGAGACACAATTAAGAATCATGAGCCTCAGAAATGAATAAATAGCATGAGCATGTACAAGAGTGTGCTTGCCTCCCCAACATAGAATTTGTTTGTATTTAATAACTTCAGCCTAAACCCTTAGTCAGCTATGTGATACATGGAATCACTTTTTTTTACCAAAATGCCAAGGGGAAAAAAGAAAAAAAGACGAAAGTTGATTTAACAGCAACAAATAATTATTATTGTATTGCTAAGGCGGGGGGCAGGAATCAGGACTCGGCTACATTGGCTACATTGGCAAAGTAAAAGGGCTTTATATGCTTTCTAACACTGTGACACCAGGTGGCGCTGTAGAGTTCTGTTTTTGCCAACCCGATTTCTCATACAAAGTTTAGAACACGTTTATGAAATGCTTCTTTGATGTGTCTTGATCCAGCCTCAGTTTCTTACGTGTTCCAGTTCCCTAGAACAGCTCCAGTCTAGGTTTCACAAAAAACACAGGAACCTAGGCTCTGTGGCAGATTTTTGGTGGGCTATATCACACCTAATCATGGAGTTTGTGATTTGGTCACCATCATTTGCCCACCTTACAATCACTACAATCGAGTTCTGCAATCTATCCGCCCAATGGCAGTTTGTACACATACACAATAAATGTCCCTAGGTCCATTCAAGCTATAAGTATGAGCACACACCCGTTCTCAGGTGGTACGGGCAGAGAGTGGCAGCGGCAGTTGGGACTCACATGCCCCTCGGTGGGCTAAAGCCAGGCACCTCGGTCGGCTAGCGCCAGTCGCAGCAGACCGGCTGCATCTCCTGTTCCTCCTCCTAGCAGACCTTCTCGCTCTCTCATCCACGCTCCTCCCTCCCTCCCTGCTCCTCGCCGCCTTCTGACTCCCTCTCAGGGACCCCCTCGCCACACCGCCATCTTGGGAGCCGGTCCAGCCGAAACCAAGCAACATCTGGGGACGAGCCTGCTCCAAGCCAATTTTAGTAAGGTTGCGAATATAAGCTGCACTTTAACGTTTCACGGTCGGAATTTGGGGGAAAGTGAGGCTTATATTCAGGCCAATACGGTATTTTTATATGACATTCTTGTTTCAGAGCATCAGCCTTTAAACCAACTTCCTACTATGCACCTGTTTCCAGGTTTCCAGCTCATACTGGTCAAAAAGAAATATATGTCCCAGCACATCTCTCCTTTCCTCTCAGCATAATTACCCTGTGACTTCCATCAGCTGTTAATGAGGGTTAGTTGTTGTAGAATTGACAGATTAGCATTTTAAAAAATTACTTGAATTCTCAATCTCCCAGTCATCAAACAAAAATGGTATAATTGTAGTAACAACAACATTTATTTTTTATTTTATTTTTTTACAAACAAGAGACTCGCAGTGTGTCCAGTGGTGTTCACTCACACAAACACGCAGGGCAGTGAAATGAAATGAGATAAGAGAACAGCAAGGCAGCACAGAGAAAGAAACACGAAGGCTTGGTTCTGCTGCTGTGTAGGTGTGGCCTTGGAAATGAGCTCGGACCATGTTCAGAGCAGATTTGTGCTTCTGATAGGTCTACCATGGCAGCAGCCCTGCTAATATTGCGTATGCCATGGCTGAATTGCCATCATGAGAACAGGAGGAAGGGAGAACTTGCGAAGCCAGGGCCAAGGAGCTTGCAGTTCTAGTAACATACAAATTTATCACCTGGCGTCAAGATGTCGCCAAATCCCTTGCAACTTATCAAATGGCATTTGATCTCTCCTGAGAGCTTGCAGTTCTTTGCATCTCTGCAATTGATTGCAGGCAATTCAGAGGAGAACAACATGCACCAACAATACAGAGGCCAATTGTATGCCTTGTGTCCCTTCCAGGAATGATCTATCCAGCATGTACATAACAGCCTCCTGGCAGTGGCTGTCAGGAGTTCCTTTATGAAGGTTTGCCAAGAAAGGAACAATATCACATACCAGGGCAGCTTGTTGGCAAAACGGAAGGGGTTGCTTTGCCCTGCCGCCACCATCTACCTACTCCTGCTGCTGCTGCATCTGCTACTGGACCAAAATCAGTGCCAATGGTGGGGCACCCACGGAGGCATCTGCTGCCCGAAGCAGTGGTCTCATCCTGCCCTATAGCTGGGCCAGCTCTGCCACATACCATTTCAACAGATTTCACTTCTTGCCCCCTGCCTGTCCTGTCAGTAGCCTCCTTGAACAAGGAGGGACTTTCCAAAAAAAAGCCCCAGTAACTCCTCCATTTCAGCTTCCAATGGGAAATGAGATGTCTTTGCATAAAGATCCCTGGTACCATGTATTCTATTATCTAGATGTGTAGATTGTCCAGCACTTTTTATTGATATTTTCTTACTGATGTTTTATTGATCCTGCAATAATGTATGTTGTTTGCAGGCTTAATAAAAGTGTGGTGTATGCATAGCTAAATAAATAATCACAGTAATCCCTGGGTAGTTTCCAGAACATCATAAAATTAACATCAGTTGCAAAAATACATGTCAGTTAAACCAACAATTAAAAGTATATTTTAAAGAAGCACAGAACAGTATAAAACCATGCAATTTTTTCTTTAAAGTCTCGCTGGTTCTCTCCAAATGCCTGAGAGAGTAAGAATGTTTGGGGTTGATGTCAGAAGAGCTTCTGCAAGTAATTTGAGACTCTGCTGAGCTTGATGGATCAGTGTTTTGACTCAGGATAAGGCAGCTACCCAGGTTCTTTGTATGCAGAAGTTATACAATAATTTCTGCTTGTTTTTATTTTTTCTCTAACAGAAACATGCCAGGTCAATTGTTATGTCAATCAATGTCAAAATGCATAAAGTATGAGACAGATTCAACTAACAGATCCCACTACTAGAAGCCTGCACAAGGACATCCTGTAATGCAATAGGGTCCTACTCAGAGTAAATCCATTGAAATCAATGAGCATGACTAACATGCCTATAAATTTCAGTGGGTCTACTCTGAGTAGGACTTGCATTGGCAATAATAATAATAATAATAATAATAATAATAATAATAATAATAATAATTTGATATTTATACCCCGCCCATCTGGCTGGACTTCCCCTCTTACAACTCTTCATTGACGGTTTTTACAATGCTACATGGGTGCATAGACCATTCTAATTTAGGATCATAATTCTACATCAAACAAATACAAACTAAAATTATTTGTGGGAGGGAAAGGAAGTGTTAGAATTTTTTCATTTTGGTTAAAATAGTGCTATACCATCATTTTCTAAATGCATGGGAAAGTATGCAAAATATTCAGATGTACTGTATACATTTCCCCTTTTTAAAAAAATGTAAGAAGATTCAGCTGGGTGAAAGGAAAGCAGAGAAATCATTGGGTGGTAGCCAAAAAGCCATTTTTAAAGTAGGTACTGGAGAAGACAAAGTGGCTAAAAAAAATGATCTCATTGGGGTGGCATATTTTAAAATTTATAAACTAAAACTGCAAGGGAAGCTATAAGAGCAATGCATGCATTTGCCAAATAGATCTGTTCTTTTAAAATGCATTTTTAATGCATGCATATTCCATGGCAACCTTATGGAAATCTCAGCAAATGTTCCAAATATAGCGTTTACCCAATTCATCCTAAGGGTTTGTTTTTAAGTTCCCTTGTTTTTCCCTTCTTTATTTCCTTCTGGACCTCCCAAACACTTTAATGACAGCATTGATTTCATAGCACCTTCCCAGGAGGTTTAAGTGAGGGCTGCAATGCACTGGCAGTTTAAAGACCAAGGAACGTGAAGGGCTTCTCTCCTTTCATAAAGGTTACTTCTTATAACACCACATTTATTGGGAGATGAAAAAGAAGAACTAATACCTGTCTGTTGGAAGCAGGAGTCTTGTGAGTTTTCCCAGTGGAATGTGCCCCCCCGCCCCCGCTTCTTCTTATGCGACATTAATCTGGTGTCTGCTGCTTTGTTTTTGCTATGTGCTCTTGTAGGCACTTGGAGAACTATTGGGATTATCAGTGACTTCACCAGAGACCGAAACTTCAGCTGCTAAGAGGAAGAGGGAGTTTTCAACACCTAAACACCTTAAAAAGCAAAACAAAACTCCACGCACACATGGCAGAAAAATGATCTGAATGCATCCTGTAGACAGTTGTGTGAGAAAGGGCACAGTATGCAAATACAACAAAGGATCTTGTGGCACCTTCAAGTTCTTTGTTAATCTTTAATGTGCCATAGGACTTTTTGTTGTTGTTTCTGCTACCCTTCTGGGATTTGTACACGAAGAGCCACGCACGTGGCACTTTTGATTCAGGTACCCATCTGCATCCATGATGAGACCTTGATAGTAATTTTGGGAGGAAAGACTGGCCTTTCATGCTGTGTTGCCACCATGATTCATTTGATACGTGCAGATAGACACCCCCCATAGGGATCCTGTTGAAATTTCTAGGCTCTTTAAGGAATATTGGAGGATTTACAATACTATATTAATCATAAACAAACTTTCGATTCCTGAGGTAAATTTCAGCACCTGTTTTTCTAGAAAAATAGCACTGAAGAAGAAGAGTTTGGATTTGATATCCCACTTTATCACTACCCTAAGGAGACTCAAAGCGGCTAACATTCTCCTTTCCCTTCCTCCCCCACAACAAACACTCTGTGAGGTGAGTGGGGCTGAGAGACTTCAGAGAAGTGTGATGAGCCCAAGGTCACCCAGCAGCTGCATGTGGAGGAGCGGGGAATCGAACCCGGTTCACCAGATTACGAGACTCTTAACCACTACACCACACTGGATGTCCCTATTTTCATCAGAGAAATATTGGAGGATATGCACTCATCAGAATCATGCATAACTGATGACTGTGAGAGGAACATGCATTTGCCAAGGAGAGGCTCCTTGCCCCTGTCTCCCCCCATCCCGCCTTCTTCTGGGTCAAAAAGGACCTGCACATTGGCGATTGTGCATCAGTTGGATGCACCTAAAATGGACGCCGCCTGTGTATCCTGACCCCAGGATACTCCACAGCCCAGAAACTCTGGGAAATTGCAGTCAAATATCACTAGCAAGCTTAGGGCTAATTAATGCATGAAGGGGTTAAGATCACTGAACTGTATTGCTAGACTCAGTTAAGTCACACCCCTCATATTTAGTGAAGGAGGAAGTGAACCTTTCTTCATTCTGTTCCACCATGTGAAGCCAACCAGGCAATATGTCTTGGCTCGACTGATTCAAGTTAAGACCATGTGTTCAGAAGAATTTTTCCGTATTTTGCAAACCCAATATTTCTGCCTGTGTTCTTTTTGCTGCTGCTTTTTGCTGGAGCTTTTAAGCAAAGCATTTAAATTTATGAATGCTATGGTCTGTTCATTGCAAGAGGAATGGAGAAGGGAAGCACTGTAAGCAGACTAAATGGGATATTTAAAGTGTCTGCAACCTGCGCTCCACATGCTTCACTGTGCTGCACAATTTTGTAATTTTATGACTCTGCTGTGTAATTTTATGACTCTTGCTGAATCCAGCCTTTTTATTATTATTAATTACCTCACACAGGCGATTGTATTTATTGCACGGAAACCTCAGCCACCCCAACCAGAAACCTCAGCCACAAGCCACAACAAACAACCTGAGGCATTCTCCACCCAGTGCCAGCACTACAGTTCCACAGCTGCTAATGGGACAGACCATAGTCGGGATGGAACTGCTGCAATAGAACAACATGGGCTTTGAAGCCCAGAGTTTATATACCTCTTTAAACAAAAGCTTCAAAACCTGTTTCAGACTGAGTATGTGCCCCCATGCCTTTTCCTATGGACTAGTGTAGCCAGGATACTACTTGGCAGGGTGTGGTAGATTCCTGCCCTGTCAGGATACTCTTCTTCCTTTCCTTTATGGAGCCCAAATGCATATGCAATCCTTTAGCCAGTGTAGATAAATGTAGACTCTTGACTAATAGGACCGCCCTCATTGAGAGGGGGCACTTTTTTGTAATGTTGGTCTGATTCGATCACATTCCCTGAGCTAAGGTAAACTTGGCTTATAGAGACAGGACATTTATCATGAAGCAATCAATGTAACTCTTTAGATACTTGTTTCCCGGATGCTTCCAGCTTGCCTCCTTTTTCTGAATAAACCAATTCCATTCTAAACTCTTACGAACACAGCTGAGATAAAGCATATCCCAGGCTCCCTGCAGCAAGCAGATGACCCAACAGTTTATTTATTAAATTTGTATCCCGCCCACCCACTCCAAGGTGCTCAGGGTGACAAAAAACAAGTGAATAAAAACACATTTGGGGGCAACATAGGAAGCTGCCTTATACTGAGTCAGACCATTGATCTACCGTATTTTTCGCTCTATAAGATGCACTAGACCACAAGACGCACCTAGTTTTTGGAGGAGGAAAACAAAACAAAACAATTCTGAATCTCAGAAGCCAGAACAGCAAGAGGGATCGCTGCACAGTGAAAGCAGCAATCCCTCTTGCTGTTCTGGCTTCTGGGATAGCTGCACAGCCTGCATTCGCTCCATAAGACGCACACACATTTCCCCTTACTTTTTAGGAAGGAAAAAGTGAGTCTTGTAGAGCAAAAAATATGGTATTTAGCTCAGTGTTGTCACTTGCTGGCAAATGCTCTCCAGGATTTCCAGTCTTTCCTGGAGACGCCAGGGATTGAACCTGGGGACTTCTGCATGCAAAGCAGATGCTCTACCATTAAGCTACTGGTGACTGCAACTTCTCCAGCACTAACATGTAACTATATTGGTGTAAACCTTTCAAGCAGTAGTGCTGTGCTCTGCTGGTCCAAGTGATTTAGTCTCAATCTCTATTCCTGCATAAGTCATAACTAGACAAAAAGATCATACTGTTGTTAAAAACAGTGTTATTTTTCTAGAAAAAGAGGTGCTGGAACTCATCATGAATACCTCCCTCATTCTCTTAGAATGGCAATGGCACCTACCTGGTTGGTGCTGGAACTGAGTTCCAGTGAGTTTTGGCTGAAAAAAATCCCGGTTTAGAATGATTTTTTAAAGAACATTAATCTATAGGTGCCACCCTCCACCCTCCCAAATAATGCTTGGAAAGCAGAGTAATCATGGTACAAGCTATTCTGTGTTGTTCTGCCTTCTGCATAAAGCAAACACAGCTGCACAAAAATATCCTCAGGGTTTCTCAGGCAAAAATTAGCTTGCTTAAAGAAGGTGAACTTCAATAATGGAGCTTTTAGAATGTAGGCCAAACAGCAGTAAATGTTCAAGTCATGCATAAAACCAAGAGAGGGCATCAAAGCAGATGTAATTAAAGTTCAAGGTTCTGTGCGTAGGCATACGGTATTAAGGCTGCTGGCAAGCAGAGAGCTGTTATGTAGTGAGGCCATTTTCTCCAGTAAGAAGGCATTTTGCTGTTATAAACAACAAATTTCCTTCAAAACACCTGGTGACCATAATATAAAAGAACCATCCCTGTACAACTTAAGATGGCATTGATACCTCAGCTGGAAGCTGCACTATATGCTTAGTCTGCAGACTTTGGGAGACTGCATCAACAAGAACCCACATGTCAGGCAGTCCCTTGCTTCTAAGCTTGGCTCTTCTGGTTCCTTCTGGATGGTGTCTTTAACAATATCCAATAAATTCTTGTCCTGGTCACCAGCTCCACTGTATAGCATATTACTTTCTTGTTCAATTCTCTTCCTTCCCATCAGAATTCCTTCCTAGTATATAAACTTGGGTGCAAGATCCCTCATTCTACTAAATCTGCAGGCTAATGCAAGTCACACAAAGGATTGCAGCTCTTCCCATTCGTAGAAATCTGGATTAACCTCCTTTACTTTGATTTTTAAAAAACCTTCGATTCTGGTTATCATTGCTTTTAAGTGCAAATTAACTATGTTATGCACATTTCAAAAAATTGCACATTTATTCCATTTGCAGTACAGCGTTTCTGGGAAATTGATCTGAGGTTTATAGCACAGAATTATGGAACCACTCACATGGAGTGAAGCAGAGCTCATAATTCACATACGAAAAAGTATCATGCCGGATCAGACCAACGGTCCATATATGTTCCTCTAGACGTAGGGGAACCAAACACTGCCTGCCAGCTGACAGGGCTTTACAGAGCCGCAAGTCTGGGGCAGAGGTGGGAGGCTGGATGGTTGCTGCATGTGCTCCTGGCTGGTGCTTCGTTTGGGCCTGGATCAAGCTTGCTGTCATCACACAACCTCAGTAGGATTGGCTCAGGATTCCACAGATCCCCTCACTGCCTCTCAAGGTTCCAAGCGGAAGTTCCAATGAATGGAGGTACCATGGGCAGGCTTTATTCATCTTCCAATCGGGACACTGAGGGCTTCAGTACCTTGAGTAGGCTGGGAAATGAAGCCCTGTGGTTACTTAGACACCCTCCATCACTTCCCTGGAATGTTCAGACATGTTCTCTCCCCTGGCAAGTTCTCTGTATCTAGGAGGAGATGTACCAAGAAGGAGGAGTGATGTGCAGGATAGGCTCAGGCAGAAGAAAATGGCACACAATGCGTTATCACATTTATGTGTTGTTCAGGGGTGCCAACTTGAATAAAATATTGGGGGGGGGGTCATGTAAGCCCCACCCCACATAATTGATCACATGATGTGGCACATGCACATTATTTGAATGGTAATGCTGATCAACTTGGGGGGGGGGGCTCGGTCCCTTCAAATATTTTATTGGGAGACCAAAGGGACCTAGGCCCCTAGGAATTGGCTCCTATGGTGTTTTTGTTTTAAAAAAAGTGCGGCTGTGGAAGCGCCCTATCTGGATTGAACTCCAAGGGGGCTTTAACCATTTCCCATGATCTCTATTTTCCCCTATGAAAATTGCTCCCCCAAGCTTCTATTGGCCCCAGAAAGGAAACTGAAATTTGCAGCTATAGTGCAAGGGGGGGGGCTCCCCACTCTCCCAAAGGGCTGTAGCTCAGTGAGAGAGCATTTACTTTGTATGGAGAAGGTTCCTGGATTCATCTCTAGGTAGGAGTAGGAATAGGGTTGCCTGAAAGTTGCTGAGGGCTTTTCAGGAAGACCCCAAAAATTCCAAAAAAAGAGAGCGCTTTTTTGATTGACTTGCCTAAGGTCCAGGACAAAGTGCCACCTCTCAGAAATTCCCCCTGGAATTTCTATTCCGCCTTTGAAATCCTGGTAATGTCTGGGAAAATCCGGGTACATGGCAGCCCTAAGTAGAAAAGTCTCCTCACTTAAAACCCTGGAGAGCTGCTGCCAGACAGTGTGTACAATACTAAGCTTAATGGACCAGTGGCCTGACTCCAGGTAGCTGTAAAGCAGCTTCCTGTGTCCCTTCACATGGGTCGGCAAACTAAGGCCCGGGGGCCAAATCTGGCCCAATCGCCTTCTAAATCAGCGTGTTTTTACATGAGTAGAATGTGTGCTTTTATTTAAAATGCATCTCTGGGTTATTTGTGGGGCACAGGAATTTGTTCATCACCCCCCCCCCCATATAGTCCGGCCCCCCACAAGGTCTGAGGGACCGTGGACCGGCCCCCTGCTGAAAAAGTTTGCTGACCTGTCCCTGCATTTCAAAGAGCAGCTTTCACAGTAGCAGAGGAAATAATTAATTTCCCCTTCCATGCCTGTAGTGACCCTGATCATTATCACATGCCCCAGTTGGTTGATATTTTCATTTTAAAAGCAACAACCCTGCAGGCTAAATGCAAAGATACATTTAGCATTGTATCATATGAGAGGAGGAAATGATAACTAGCATACTTGTAGCAGCCTGCTCCACCCTTCTTCTTCTTTTTTTGCCAAATTATCAGAGCATTCCTTTTTAACCTCACATCCCATGCTCCATCCTACATCAGTCTGAAGTCTCCTGGTGCTCAGCAACATTCCATGCGGCGGCTACTGAATGAAACTCTCTTGGAAAATATAATTGTTTCAGAATAACAGGTCACTCCACTTCATCTAGAACACTTTGCCTTGGCAGTTTTCTAGGTATCTGTTTAGCTGGGAGAACAAGCAAACCAGGAAGTTGAATCTGAGAACTGATTCACACAGTCAGGCTACTCGAATCACAAGCACAAGCAATCGTGGCATTTCATGATCATGCAGAGGGAAACCATGGCCAGATTCAGGGTGGTGTGGGTACCAAGCCGAGGGGGCACAAAATAATAACAAAAAATAATTTAAAGAATTAGGAATTACTGTGAAAATAAGAAGTATTTTTTTTGGGGGGGAAGGGAATAAAATTTGGTCCATGCTCAGAATGCCATATGACCAAAATCGGCCCCTGCAAACTGGAAGAAGTGAGTGAAGAGCTAAGGAATACGACTGGAGCTGCTTGCATATATGTGCTCTCACCATCAGCACATGGTCATATGGGATGGCTGCATTGAGGAGGGGCTGGAGGATGGTGGGCTAAGCCCCCTTCCACATCCAACCGCATGGACTATGAGAAATATCTGTTTTCACAGCCAGCAGCTTTTCCACACCTTTCTCTTGCCTCTGGGTTGTGAGCAGCAGATGGGAAGGAGGGACAACTCTGCAGAAAAGGTTCCGGTTTGGCCTTGAGGGTCTTCCATTGTGCAGCATGATCCCTAAAGTAAGGGAACTGACTGCAAAACAACCCAAGGTCTTTACCATAGCAATATTAACCAACATAGATGGCTATCAGTTATTATTGGCTAGTGTTGAGAGATTCCCACAAGAGCCTGTCCAGTGTTCAGGCATGATGAGAGTTGTACTCCAGCAGCTTCCAAGATATCCAGCAGCAGTGGAAGCCACCCCTGTTTTCAATGCTATTTTATCTGTTGTGGCCTGTCTTTGATTTGACCCATTCCCTATTCATGTGCCTTTTGTGTGGGCTGATTCTGAATGTTATTTCTCTCACACACAGTTCCTTATTCAACACAAGAAATAATAAAGGAGACATAATATGTTTGCACACCTCTACTCTCCCCATCCAAAAGTCCCTCATTTGGAACAGCTGAAGTCATACACCTTCAGGTCCATGAGCATGGGCATAGCGGGGGGGGGGCAGGGAGAGGCTGCTGCCCCCCCAGTCAATAAAAATACAATAGTGGGGGGCAGGCCCTAATAAAAAGCCTGCTTCCCACTAAAAATCCTGGCTATGCCCATGTCCATGTCTGATGTCAGAGATGCTGTAGGATAGGGTCTGATCAGGGACGCGGACTTAGAAAAAATATTGGGGGGCCCCGGGAAAGCTCATGAATAATAAATAAGCTCATGAATATGCAAATAAAGTGGCTCCGGCCCTAAATAGGGCAAGCCACGCCCCCCAGCCAGCCGATTGGCTGGCTGGGAGGTGTGGCCAGTTGGGATTCCCCTGTTCTCGCGGGATTTCCGGCAGTGCCTTGGCAGTGGCGGTGGTGCTGCGAAGCAGCGAGGCAGGAGCCCCCGCTCCCGGGGATTCCCTAATCTCGCGGGGGACGGCCGGGGCTCTCCGATTAGGGCGCGCGGCTGGCTGGCTGGCGAAGGAGCAGGTGGGGAGGAGGCGGGGGGCGGCGGCGGCGCTCTGCTGGAAGGGCGCCCGCCCGAGATTATTGGGGGGGCTGAGCCCCCCCAAAATTTTTTTTGAGGGGGCTCGAGCCCCCTCAAGCCCCATGGAGTCGGCGGCTATGGGTCTGATCCAAATCTTCCTTTTTTTCCTCACAGCACTCCAAAGCTTCATATTTAAAAGGCTGAACACGGTTAAAACAATTTTGGCCCACTGAAAAAGGAACTGCTCTGGTTCTTCCAAAATGGATTTTTAAGTGGTGGCAGGTTTATAAATACTTACACTCTGTTTCCACACACACACACACACACACACAGACAGAATGGCAGCACAAAACCAGAAAACTGCACAAACAACTCTAAAAATTGTGCACGGAGAATCTGCTTGTGTGCTTTTGCACACTTATTGGGCAGCTTCTTTTTATTCTTTATCTTTTAAAATATATTTTTATTGAAATTTTCTGGTTTACAAAAGCATGTGCAATGCCTCTTTTTCAAGTTACATTTTCTACAGATCAGTTTCATTTGTTGAGACATTGGTATTACATTAGGAAGAAAAGGGGGAAACAGGTGGAGGGGGGATGGTAAAGGGTGTGTGGGGGTTGGGTGGCAATGCTACTGTATTCCTGTTTGGTGTGTGTGTGCCACTTATGTGGGTTCTCTTTACTAATTGCATGTATTTCTTTGGGGTTTAGAGAGGTTGGGGGTGGCCTAGGCTAGGGTGTGGCTGGTTGTCTTTGGCTGTAGTGAAAATTGTTTCATGTGTGAGTGGGCTGGGTGGGTGTTTTTGGATCAGGTTAGCCAGATTGATTTGAATGCTGTTGGCAGGTTCTTGTTGGGCTGTGTATGTGATAAAGGGTAACCATACCGGGTTGAAGGCGTCTTCTTCTATTTGTCCCCACGTCAGTTTCAGTTTGTTGGTTAGTTTTTCTAATAAGGCTGTTTCCCATACTATTTGACACCATTGGTCTATGCTTGCTCCAGACAGGTCTCTCCAGTGTCCGGCTATGATGCTTCTGGCTGCTGAGAGTAGGTGCGTTATGAATACACACATTTGCCTCAGAACAAGGGGCACTTGCAGCACTCTTTTATTTTGATGGGACTTACTCAAATAAATTTGCCTAAGATCATACTGGGTCAGATAGTGCAAATGTGAAGTTAGCATGTATACACGGGGAGAAACTACCAGTAACTTTTTGAGTATACAAAGATCTACTGAAGTAAGCCAACAATGTCAAATTGCTTTTCCTCAGGTGTTTTGGGGACGACGTTTGGGGGGGGGGAGGGTACTATGAGCTATGCTCCTTTGTCAAAATGCGTCCAAGGCGACAGGCATTCTGGAGAAGCATCCTGAAGAGCTAAAAATACTGGGCGGCCTCTCAGTCCTTAACCTTGACCTCTGGGGTCAGAAGCCTCCCGCACTTAAGACGGCAGAGGCCAAACTCCTCCTTGCAATGGAAGGCAGCATTTTCCATAGGCAAATGATGCGAGAGGCCCAGACAAGGTCATCGCTGTGCTTCCTTTCTTTGCAGAGGGTTTTTTGTGACCAAGCGAAGCAAGGGCATTAGGCGCCAGAGGGAAGGGGGTGGGAAAGGCGCAAGAAGGGGAACTCCGCCAGGAGGCCATCGCCTCCTCATTGTTTAGGGGTTACAGGGCGTCGGGAGGGCTGCTGGCCGCGCTGCTGGTTGCCAGGCGACCCCTCCTAGGTCACACACAAGGCAGAAGCGAGTCGCGCAACGTCACTCTGACGTTACCGCCAACTCTCGTGCTGCTTCTCGCAATCCTCGGGACATAGGTGGCGGCCTAGCCGCCTCGGCTCTCCACTTTGGGCCCCTCACACTACATCCCCACCCCCACCCGAAGGCTGCGCCACTTCAGCAGCCGCATACAGCCTAAGATGGCGGCAGGACCGAACGGAAATGCCCACGTGACCTAGGGAGCCCCTCTCTGTTCCCAGAGCCTTATTTCATTTGGACAGAAATCTCGCGAGATCTCAAAGAAAACGAGGAGGGGGGTGACTCACCAGTCTTTACGAAACGAAACGCGAGGGAGGGGAAGGCAAACCAGGGCGGGGAGGGGTAGAGATCTCGCGCGAGCAGCGCTGTAAACATTGTGTGAAGAAACCTCGCGATAACACCTAGATCCTCCTGAATCGGGAGGAGTCCGCAGCCTCCCTAGTTCTCGCGGTAGCCTTGGGATTTCTTCGCCCTCCCCCCACCTCTTTATGCGGAGCGGAGAGTTCTCCCCGCGATACCTTTTGCTGCAAGCAGAGGTGGGGGGAGGGGATCGAGAGGAGGAAGAAGGGGCGTGGTTTGCGCGCTGAAGTCAGCACGGCGCCTGCGAGGGGGCGGAGGAATATATAAGGGCCCGGGCCGAACTGGGGGGGTTTCAGTTAGAGACGCGATTCCGAGGCGAAGTAGCGGCGATAGCGACAGCGGCCCAGGCTAGTTCTACGTCTAGTGAATCCGAATTTCTCTACGCGGAGCGGGACCTCCCGACACGATCTCTCGTTATGAGTCATGTGGCAGTGGAAAATGCCCTCGGTCTAGATCAGCAGGTAAACGGGGGCGGGATGGCGGGTGGGCCTGGAGGACCGAGGCGTATCCCCCCCCTGCTCCCCGGCCTGTTTTCGGGGGCCCTCCGGACTCATTGAATCGATCCTAGTTCGCCCCTTTACTCCTTTTATTCTCGCCCCCCCCCCGCATCCTCCTCACGCCGCTCTCTTGGTGGCGCATTTAACTGTGACGCAGTTCCTTTTGTGGGGTTCGCCCCATTGGCGCCTCGCGAAGCCCCGAGCCTCCCTCGGGAAAGGGAGCGGAGCGAGGCCAGCGGAGCCCCCGCGAACGAGGAAAGGGAGCGGCGCGGCGGAGAGCGGAGGGTAGCTCGGGTGAAGCGCCGCCGGGCCCTTTGAGGCCTGCTGTGGGGGCTTTGTGCGTCGCTGGCGACTGCTTACATCTGCCGGGCCCCCTAGCGGCGGCGGCCGGGAACTGCAGCGGGTGGGGGACAACGGCGGCCATTGTGCGTGTGACGAAGCGAGGTGGGGGGGGGGAGAAAGAGGCTGCTTGGCGGCGGAGGCGCGTGCGCGGCTCCCTCTGTCTGGGGAAGGGGAGGAGGAGGGGAGTGGGAGCCACAATGGCTCTGGTGCTGCTGCCGCTGCTCCTCCCGCTCCGCCTCGCGCGCGCCCCCGACTCCTTTGTCCTCGAGGCCCACGAGGTGGGGGGGGGGAGGGCAGGCCTAAGGCCGCGTCTTCTTCTCGCCTTGGCTTCTCGGAAGCCTGTTTAAAATGAAGTTGCGCCTTCCCTCTGCCCGGTTTGGGGCGCGGTGGCGCTGCGCTAGAGCCGGCTCCCGAAGTAGGTCACGAAGCCGGCCGGGAAGGGGAAAGAGGAAGGAGCCACGTGACGCGGCCGGATTAGCGGCCGCCAGTGAAAGCCGAGCGCCGCTGCTTGTGTCGCTCCGGCCGTAAACCCCCCGGGGGGGGGCGGCGCTCCGTCTTCGCCAGGCCCGCTTGGGGGGCGGGGAGGAGGGAACGCTTTCCCCCAAGGCTCACCCGGCCGAGCGAGCCTGCCTTGTACAACTGCTAATAGCTCTGTCTGAAGGCCGCGCGAGATGATGTGCATCCATCTTAAGTTGAAAAAGGGGATTCTTAGATATAAATGGACTTTTTTATTAACCCCCCCTTCCGCAAACAAAATTCATTTTCACGAGTATATGAAAATATTCAGCAGCGGTATTTTTTACCTTGGTTGTATATACCGCTTGGACAATCCTAAGGCCTAGCCCCTTTTTTCTTGACAGCTTCAGTAAAACTACACGAAGGCTAAGGTATACAGTGCAAGCTTAAGTTCCATTTTATTTTTAAAAGCATTGGCATAAGTAGTTACGTTTGAGGAAAGGGGAATTTGGGTTGTAGTCTACTGTATTTTTGAATGCAAATATTAAGCATATTGGAAGACAGCACTAAATTGAGGCCTTTGTCCATAATGTCACATGCTTTAAGTAAAACCAAAGTACGTTTTAAGGAGGTATGGTTTAAATTGACATTAAATTTTCAACAGCAATATCAAAGCTATTCTGGTGTTTAAGGCTGAGAGCCTGCTAATTTACAATGTGAGATGAGATTAGAAATTATTTACTAGTTGAAGTATTTTCAATTAATCAGGTTGAATGACTATTCTTTTTTAAAAAGTTTGCTGGTCTAGACTTGAATTCTTCAGACGATCAGAGTGGAGGAGGTACAGCAAGCAGTAAGTATATAATTCAGAATTAAAGCATCTTACTGCAGCTAGTAGAGAATATTTGATGGCATGTTTGTCCAGTACAATAGTAGAAAAATGGCAGATTTTGATGCTTGAGAGAGCAGATCTATGGCATCCTGCAAGTACTGTAATTGTAGACTACTAAATCTCATTGGTTTTCTGTGTAAATCAGTTACACCTAAATCTGTTGTACATTACATATTACCATGCTAGAAACTTGCCTTTAAAATGAATGTTAAGAACCTTAAATTGGGTGCCTGCTTAATCAATTAATTGCAGACCTTAAAGGAGTAGACTGCAAGTTGCATACAGTTTTGGTGCACAATAGTATGAGCATGGTATCAAAAGGGATTTAGTGATTGTGTTACTCAAGAGTACATAAATTGTTTCATCTGCTAAAACAGGGTATGTATTCATTTCCTATAGTGAGGCAGCAGCACATTCCAGTTATTGTTGTTACTATTATGTATTAAATTTGTGTATTGTCTGAGAATACAAAATACATTAGAAAACAAAGCAAACTAATAACCCACTTCCCACAAACACATTTTGAAAGCCATAGAATGTTAATTAGCCAAATGCCTGCTTGAAGAGCAAAGTTTTCGTTTGGCACCTTTATTACATACATTTAGGTGTCCCTAGGGGAGAGCATTCCACAAATGGGGAACCACCATCCAAAAGGCTCGTTCTCGTGTTGCCACCCTTTGGTTGTTTGCATATTTATAACAATGAAAATGCTTGGGAAGGGGTGCTATATGTTTAGACTAAATGCTTAAGCATGAAGTACTTAAACACTTCTTAATGTGCATGTTGGTTTGGTTTTTTGTAAGTTATTTAAAGTTGGTATAGCAAAAAATGACCAAGTTTAATCAATAAACAAAATAAGGTGTTAATATTATTGGTAATAAAAGAGCAACAGACCTTGCTGCATAGAGTTTTAATCTGAAACTTTTTTCCAACTTTCAGAAGGCCGGTACATTCCTCCTCACTTACGGAATAGAGAAGCTTCAAAGCAGGGTATGTTCGTTGGTACTTGAATATATAGAACATCAGGGTTAAAAAAATAGGCTCACAAATGAATTGAACTGCAAGAACCTGAAAATGTTTGGTGCTCAGATTCAGGGAGATTTGGTACAAGGGGTTGGACATATGAGTACCTAGGCTTTTGAAAGTAGGGAAAGGTATTAAGAGTGCACACTTAAGTAACACCTTATTAAGTCTGTGGCAAAAATTAGATTCCCTCATTCTACAGTGGGTATGGGGAAGATTTGGGATCAATGTAGTTAGCTAGGCAAGTCTAAGTAAGCTGCTGATTGATGAGCTGTATATTTGGCTTGAGTAATAAAGCTACTGAAGTAACAGTGCAATCTGTTGTAAAATGTAGTGCTTGCATCCAAGCAGAATAAGATAATGGTTTGCTCATTTTGAAAGTTATGGTAATCATGGAGTCAGGCAGTGATTCCTGTATTGAAATGTCCACTCCATTATCAGAGTCTGTGTCAATAAAGAATGTGTAAGGGAGTGGCCCACACACATTATGAAAATGTAAAATAAATCGTGACTGTATACCCGTACCATCATCTTGATTGACACTGGAAGCAATTTTCAGTAGTTCCTGTATACCCTCTAAATCTGCTGTGGAAGTTTCCTTAAACCTCTGGAGATCTAGGAAGGATGTGGTGGGATGTAGAGCTGATGGAGTACTGGTGAAGATCCTCCACATTCTACTAATGGAAGCCTTACGGTCAGCTCATTGACATTTTTTTGTTTTCATAGCTTGGTACAATCCGTTCTAATAAGTTGGTGGCTATACCATGCCCTGAAAAACCCTATGTGTAGCCTGTAACCATCAAGCCTGTTTATGGGGAAGTTTGAACACAGAGCTTTGTCCAAGGATTCTTGAGCTTTAAGCTGTTGGTTGATTAAGCTCTTAATCTCCTGCTAAATTGCATCATGATACTCTAAAAATTCAACCCTCCAATGCTATAGGGGAATATGCTGCATTAATAGTGTCTGATCAACTACTAAACTTGGGCTGCAATCCAATACTCATTTACCTGGGAGCAAGTTAGTGTTTTACTCCATGTGGCTTAATTCAAATAGGATTGAAGTGCTGGAGAACATCAGGTCTCACCCCTCTCCCAACCTGTGACAGCTTGTCTTGGATGCCTCTGCAAAAATTACCTTGCTTGTGGACTGGCAGGGAGGCACCAAGAATACTTTTCTAGAGAATACTTTTTACTTTCAATTGTGATCTTTCAGCATTTTAGCTTAAATCGGCTTCATGGGTAAAAGCCAGAAACTAATTTACTGTGACTATAAATCGGTTTGTTGGTAAGTAGCTCTCCAAGTTAATAGAGGTCTCTCCCTACTTTGCTGCTAGAAGTCTTTAAAAATAGGTGTGAGAACCTATGGCCTTCCATATATTGACTGGTCTACAACTCTGGCCATTCTTGGCTGAAGGGGATAGGAGTTGCAAGTCCAGCATCTTCTGGGATGCAGGTTTCCAAGCCCACTTTAAATATCTACAGATTGAATATTGTAGATAGGATCTCTGCACAGTTCAGCAAAGCGGTCTGGAAGTGCTACTGAATTTGGGAGCAGGGAAATAATGTACAGATACTACTTTTGCAAGTATTCTAACTGCTAGATAGGAAAGTTTAGGTATAGGGTGCTTATTGTCAGGACAACTGACTCTGCCCACTTCGTTGCTCAACTGATAGAAGTTGTGAATAGTGGCAGAACAAGGCATAAGATGAAGCTTGTTCAAATTCACAGATTCTAATTTCTATTCGAAACTAACAGCTCTTTGCAAGAAAACTCAGTTGTATTGGGGCTAACAAATACTGAATGGCATTGATATCCAGCTATTTGTAGTTGTCCTTACCCCTTCTCTCGTGTAGGTATGGATACTGTAAAGACCAATAGAGTTGTTGTATCGCAAATCCACAGAAGCTCTTATCGCAGTTGGTCAAGTATGTCACAAGTTCCTTTATTTTTGCAACAGACTGATACAGGTGCCTGTGCCCATTTGGAAGTTGTTGCCTCACAAGGACATGCTTAGAAACATTGAAGAGTGATTCCTGCTGCTTCCAAGGACTACCCAACACAAGATAGGATGAACCTTTCCCAGGGGAAAGCTTATTCACTCTCATACACATGTGGTTCATTCTGAGTTCCTCTCAGTAGATCCATAGAAATTAATGGACCTAAGTTAGCCATGTTTGTTTATTTCAGTGGGTCTACTATGAGTAGGACTAGGACACAACCCTTAAACGCAGCTGTACAAATTATTGAGTGTGACGTTGCACAATACCTGTTGAATCAGATGCATTGCCCTTTTCTTGAGGGAAAGGACTCCTTGTGTTGGACTGTTTGGAGCTGTTGAGAGTTTATCTTGGCTTCTCAGGGTGTCTTGACCTGGTGAGAGGCTGGCTCCTGCCATTCCTAAGTCCTCTGTACGTGTGCTTTGGCAGCAGGACGGGGTTCCCCTATCCTGGTCACCAGGAGGCAAGAGAGTGCTCTTGTTCCCCTTCCCTCTCCGCCAAAGGTGAGCTGGTGAGTGATTGTAAATGTGGAAGCCTGGAAAGTTGACATCTTCACACGGATATTTTGAGTAAAATATCTTTTACAGGTTGAAGAAATTCTACTGTACCATTATATTGAGTTTTTATGCATTTGAACTGGATTGAATTATAATGCTGGGAGTTTTATGGCTCTTTTGCAGCAGGTAATGCCTATAACTATGCAGCAAACTACTATTCCAATTCGATGCCACCAAGAAGCTGTAAGTTGGTGTCAGGATGGAGTGGTCTTAAAAAATTGTCATTTGAGAGCATGCCTCTAAGCATATTGCATAGTTATAACTTGCAGTCAACTAACAGTGTGAGCATTTGTTCCTTTACGCTCATTGTCAGGCATGCTTCCTTTGCCTGCAACTTAACTTTTTTAGGATTAATTTGAATACAGTAAACCCACAACTTACACACAGTTAGCATTCAGCTTTACATGTGTGGCAAAAAATAAAAAGGGAGCGGGGTTCAAGAAAATATTTATTTGGAAATCCCACCCGCTATTGAACCCAATGTGTTTTGAATTTGGCTTTAGGTGCAATCCCTGGAACGTAAATTCTGCATAAGTTGCGGGTTTAATCTACTGGCTTGCTGTGTTTAAGGAAAACTACACATTAAGGAAACTACAACTTCAGTTGCACTTTGTACCTGAGCAAGCTTTTGTTTCTTCTAATGGATAGACTGAAAAATACAAGGAAAGGTTTCCAATTCTGCACCTTATAAAATTTAAACCCACAACAATCCTAATACTCAGGTCTTGGCAAGTGCTGGAATTGTGGTTTTTTTTGGATCTTCAGATTTATTAAACATGGCATAAAAGAAGCTGGCCCACAAGACACTTGAAAGTTACCAAGCCTTTTTAGTGCTAATTTTCTAGCATGTTTACCATGCCCCACAGTTTTAGTTACATGTTGAAGCTAAACAGTGTGCAGTGCTGTCTGGTGTGAGTAAGATATAAGAAGAGCCCTTCTGGATCGGTGGAAACGCCCATCCAGTCCAGCATCCTGCTCTCACACTGGCCAACCTAATGCCTATGCGAAGCCAACAAGGAGAATTCTAGTTCTTTCCTCTTGAATACAGTACTTGGAGGTAGTAAATAGCTACTGTAACTAGTAGCCATTAATAACCATTCTATTTGGATATAGAATTTTAGACACCTAATAAAATCTTTTTAAATATGGAAGGAAATACACAATATACTCTGAACTTAAATATTAATAATTTATTTTCCTTAATTAGTGGAGGGGTTGTGTGCTTAATCCTATTTACAGAATTTCCCAATTTAAAAAATCTATGAACTTCTCCCCTGAGCCCTTGGACAGGTTCTCTAAGCAGGTTCACAGAACTTCTATAAGTTTACATATTAGCATAATGTACTACATCTTTGAAAACTATTATTCCAACAGATGTCATGTTGCTTTTTTCAGTTCTTTTGCATTTTGGTTGCTTATAGGTTGGATAAGTAATTGAAATATTTAGAATAGATTGTTCTAGGTAATTTAGTAGAACTTGGCATTTGGAAATCTGTCACAAACTTCAGGTTTTTGGAATGTTAAAGAATAACAATTAGATGGAGCAGAATCTTACTTCATCCAGTCTAGAGATGTAAAATCTTTTTAACAGCGAACAAACAATTTTTCTAGAACTTCTTAAAAAAATGAAATACATGTACAGTAAATTGTTAATTACAGAAAGTATAAATGTTAGGGTGCTGTCCAACTCCCTAATCTACTGTGGTGGCAGGGGGCTCACTCTAGTGAGTCCAGATCAATCTGCTCCCTATTCGCCCACTGAAAATGTTCACTGGTAGGAGTACTGCCAGCAAGCTTCACTCCACCATCTCATAAAAAGTCCCCAACTGGGGAGGGATCAGGGTAATTCAGCTGGCCTGGGATCCTGAGCTGACCCCACTGTTGTCAATTGATTGCATTGGTCCTGATAGCTACAACAACTCTGCTCTTGCCTTCCAACCTGACCAGAGTGAGTGACAGTGCTGTGGGTGTGGCAGTGGCTCTGCTAAACCCTGCAGCTGCCTGGACAGAGGTTCGATTGGTCTGCTAGTCAGACAAATAAATTCAGCATCTTGGAAGTACCAAACGTGTCTCAGTGGAAGGATCTTGTAGTGAACAGAAACCTTGTAGTGAACAATATTCTTACTAGGGCTTAGGTAGTTAGGATCATCTAGGAATTGAAGAATCAATACAACCCCCTAAGGTAACAGTGGGATAGTTTGGATATCATGCTAAATCACAGTCAAGTGTGATGCAAGCAAGCCTTGGACTCGTACACTTCCTTCTTGTGCTTCCTTTGGTGTGCAGCCATCAACAGGAGTTAAGAATTCTTTTCTGTTAAGTGCAGTTTGTTATGTCCAAATTGACAAGCCTGTTAATGCTAATTCTGGTTTCAACTTGGCTTGTTGCAAATGGTTCTGTAGTTAATATTCACCAGTTTGTCAGTTTGGACATCTAGCATTGATATCAATCTTTTTGGGCTATCGGGCACATTTGGAACGATGAGAGTTCTGTGGGCGTCACCACCTCTGGTTGCTTCTTTCTCATCTCTTTCCATCTCCCCCTGCAGACAGAAAGCACACGTTTTTGACTTGAGTAAACATTGGATCCTGTAGAAATAAGATACCCCAAAAATGACCATGAGAATAAAGCTTGCAGTGCGAGACTGCACAGTAAAAAATGCAGATCTGATGCTTCCCACTATCACAAACATATCAATGGCACAAATTCTAATGGATGTCCTCCAGAGTACCACAGTGGCCACCCCAGGCATAACAAGTTGTGGTCAAGCACAAATATAAGTTGAAGCCTTCAAGAACTCCTTGTTGGCGTGTCAAGGAAAGTGTGGGAGCCCAAGGCTCACCAAGGTTCATTTGCATCACTAAACTGGCTTAGATTCAAACATCATTTTATGAACTTTATACTGCAATCTGCTCTTACTAGGAAGCAGGATTTGTAATCAAAATAATACAACACTCATCGTTGACTGGTCTGTCATTCCATTCATAATAAAATATATATTTGCCAAGTTTAGCACAGGATCTTGAATCTTGCTTCAGTCGGTTTGACTAGCTTTCTTTAGGACATGCTTCTGTTTTCAGCATGGCAGCGAGCATTGATGCACAAAACTAATACACATACGAATCACTGCATTAGTTTTTTTTTAAAAAAAATAATCTCTTGGCTCAACTAAATACACAACTTTCCATAAAACCTGGTTTGCAGCTTTGTAAAGTGGCTTACAATGCAGCATCCATGTCAGGTGAAGGCTTGCATCTCTAATCAAGAATTTAGGCCCAACACTACTCTGCTTTCCCCAGAAAGGAGCCTTTCATGTAAATTTCTGGCAGCAAAAGTCGCACTGAGGCTGTGGAGCTTGCAAAAACTTGCTAGCGCATTTTACCCTTTAATTTTGTAACTTTTTATTCTCTGCCAAAGATTCCCCCAGCTGGGACTCTCGTGGAGGTAATGGCTATATGAATGGATATGATCGTGACAGCCGGATGAATGGCTACGATCGTGATCGTGGTGTGTTTGGATCCAGAGGAGGATCTGGACGTGATGACAGAGGTGGGCGAGGGAGACCTGGCACCTTTCATCCAACAAAACTTGAGTGTCCACTGCTGCTCTTGGCAATAAAGACAGCTTCTTTCTAGAGAGCTTAGATCAGGTTATAGTAGCACAGGTTGAGACTTCTTAGGGGAGTTTGAGGCTTTGTTTATCAAGTGCCATTTGCAGAGCTGTTTTGCCCTCAGCTGGAAAGCTACAGAATTAGTACTCATTCTCTTTGGTTACTTGAATTTGGATCCCGGAGCCTTAATTACAGTTACAGCTACAGGATACTACCGTAGAATTCTGGAGTTGTACAGTTATCCAAATAAAACAGTCATACGAATGTCTCAAGAACAGTGAAGCTTCTCACTGAGTGGCCTCATTATACCAGTTACCACCGACTCCAGATTTTTCCTGTCAGGAAATACCATCAGTCTCCAGGTCTTTTCACTGCTTTCTGTTTCATCATCTTTGCTTCAGTGTACCTGTGGACACATTGATGGACTCCGGGAAGGTCTCGTTTTCAGCCCAGGTTGCCATTTTTTTTCTTGAGACAAATTAATTGTAACTACAATTAAGATAATGACATAATTTTTGGAAGTGGTTCACGAAAGGTTGCCTAATGGCCATTCTCTACTACAACGCCATGGGCGCAAAAGTAGGCAGGGTCCTAATGGACATTTCTAGGCTTTGCTTTTGGGGTTTGCTGCAGTTCGAGAGAATCATCGGCTGCTGCCTCTTGAATATAATTTGCTACATGATCACCCTGGACCAGCTTTTTAAACGCTGCCATCTTGCAATATTGGCAGTAAAACACCTGATTTCAGTGCCTTTTCTTGATTTAAAATGTGCAATAAAATATGGGAATTTCTCTTAAGACAGGCTGCTAATTACTCAAACATTTTCATGGTGATGGTTTGAGGGATTTTGTATCTTTACAGTGAGCATCTACACAATCAGTGATTTCATTGGTGATTTTATTATTCCTAGGATTTGATGGTGGGTGGAATGCTGGCAGAGACAGGGATGCTGCATACAGTAGCTTTGGTGCAAGGAGTGACCGTGGATCAGGAAAATCAAGCTTCTTTGCTGAGCGTGGTAATGGTTCAAGAGGAAGGTAAAAATGTAGCTCTTTTCCCATTAAAAATGTGAATGCCACCACTGTTAAACATTCAGTAATCTGTAGAAATAGGGGAGAACTGACCAAGGTTAAGACATGTGTTTTTTGTGTTGAAAGCCTGCTTTGTAGCTCTTAGGCTTGCATTGACTGTAGCATGTTAATTTTTATGTGTATAGGGCTACCCTCTCATTTCCACCAACTTACTGCTGTAGGACTTCTAAAGTTTACATCCACATAATAGAAGTCCTTGTGCCTTCTTAGCATTAGCACATATGCCCCAGCAGAAAGACAGGGGAATGACAATTTAGAGCAACTGTGCAGTTATGGCATATATCTGGGATTGGAAGGAGCTCTTTCAGTAAGCTTTCTCCTTGTTTGATGAAGGACCAGGAGGCTGGGGCGTTCAGGGGATGTGGCAGAATTGTGTTGTGAGAGCAGTAGAGGAGTTAAATGATCGTCCAATTCCCAACGTTGATTAAAATGCAATCTGAACAATTAAATGCCTCTACCTGGCAGGTGTGCCACCTCAAATTTCATTGGTATTCTGTCCACATGCCTCATATATATGAGACAGTTGAAATATTGGGGTAATACATCCTTCTCAAGGGGATGTCAAATCTTGGGAAATAGATAGCGGTGGTGTTATACTGATTTATTGTTTAATTATATCATGAAATACTTTGAAGCTGCCTAGCAGCCAGGCAGCTTCATTAGTGTGTTTAGTACATCACATCACAGAAACTGTCATGAAAACTGGTTTTAGTGTAATTTCATGTAATCTAGGTTTGATGACCGTGGTGGAAGAGGCGGTGAATTTGATGGCATTAGCAGTCGTGGTGGTGATAGAAGTGCCTTTGGCGGCAGATTTGATCGTGGTGGAAACAGTCGTTGGTCTGATAAAAGTGATGAAGATGACTGGTCTAAACCACTTGCCCCAAGTGAACGTGTGGAGCAGTAAGTACTAGCAGTGGGATCTGGTGGTCTGTAAGTCAGGTATTCAGTGCTGTGTGATGGTACATTGAATGTTTATCTTCTAGGGAGCTGTTTGCTGGTGGTAATACTGGCATTAATTTTGAGAAGTATGATGACATTCCGGTTGAAGCAACAGGCAACAACTGTCCTCCACACATTGAGAGCGTAAGTATTCGTTTAATGCTACAACTAGTGTGCTGTTTACACTAGAATACCAAGGGACTACTTTTATACATTTAAATTAGCGTTGTGGATCTGATGGTCCTTCAAAAGGGACACTTTACTTAAAAGTCTTTGTCTTTAGTAATCTATGTGATTGCTATAGGCAACATGGAATTGCATGCAGATGAATGAATGCAGGATGTTGGAGGAGGAACATAACTCTCCTTGCCTCCAGCAGCACACTATATTTCACATTAGGCTTTGAGAAAGATGCTTTGCTGCCTTTGTATTCAGCATAAACAAAAGGGGATACCAAGAAAGGAAGGGGACATGCCATCCTACATAAGAATCAAATGGGCTGGTGAGGAAGATGGGAAGTTGCTTCCATCTGCGTGAGCCCACTGCAAGACTTGTTGGTATCCAACCTTTTAGCAAGATGCTGGAAAATGAGGGGCAGTTCTCTGTCCATCCTCTGCCTTCCCCTCTTATGAGTGTAAAGCAAACTTTTTGGACTTTTACCAGGTTGTTTAATAACTTGAACTCTGTTGCAGTTCAGCGACGTTGACATGGGAGAAATCATTATGGGGAACATTGAACTCACCCGCTACACTCGGCCTACTCCAGTGCAGAAATATGCTATCCCTATTATCAAAGACAAGAGAGACTTGATGGCTTGTGCCCAGACAGGCAAGTTTGTGTTTGCTATGTGTTACTGCAGTGTTCTAATTGAGAAATTTGGGGGTGTTAATTGAGGGTTCTTGGGTGCACATAGTGAGGCCATTCCCTTTACTGGCAGTTGACTCTAGCACAACATGGACACCGATAATTTGGTAAGACGTATATTAGGATTTAAAATACCACCCTAAATTTAATGCCAGTTTCAGATTAACTTGAAATGAGTACAGGATGGATGGAGCATAACATTTGGGTGGGATTTATGGAATGAAAATGTTTTTGCATTGCTTTCAAGATTAAATGTCTTTTAGGGTCTGGAAAAACTGCTGCATTTCTTCTGCCCATATTGAGTCAGATATATACAGATGGCCCGGGTGATGCCCTCAGAGCAATGAAGGCAAGTTCATTATATCTTGTTTAAACAAACAATAGAGTATTTCACTTTAGCACTGTGCACATTGCCATCTCTGTTACATTGCTGAAAAATGTAGATCTTGAGTACAAATATACCGTTTATTACATTTATTCATCACTTACTACATAAAGCAACATAATTTACTAAAAGCAATCATCCTGCGATATTGTAGAAAGGATGGATTTTTTTTTTTGCACCCCACTAAAAGATAAATATTAAAGCAGGCTAGGGTACCATTATAGCATATAAGAATCAAATGCCAGAGTAAATGACGAAATGTTGGCCTACTGCCTAAAAGTTGATAATTGTGCCAGGCACCTCTCCCCAACATTCCACACCTAGGGGGCTACCACTGAAAAGGCCTTTTTTGTGTTGCGACCCTCCTCATCTCTCTTCTCAGGAAGCACAGAAAAAAGGACAATAAGATGTGTGTACAGCTTTAGGTGAAAACCAGCACTTTGAATGGAGCCCACCCAGAAACCTGTAGTCAACCTGTAGTGCGGTTGCTGGTGGTGTATGTTCAGATGTAGTTCCAGGCAGCAATTTGGTTGCTGAATTCTGCACTAGTTGCAGTTTCTAGACTGTCTTCAGAGGCAGCCCCACATAACACATTGCAGTAATTATCCCCGAGGTTGCCGTAACATAGACTAAGAAACTGGGCCTTCCCTCTCCAGGCATGCTAGTGGCTGTCCACCGTTGGAGGTACTGGTCCACTAAGGCCACTTGTGCCTGCTGTGACAGTAATGGATCCAGAAGTACTCTCAGACAGTGCATCTCTTTCAGGGGGGGGGGATGAACCCCATCTAGAACAGGTTCCACCATAACAGAAGGTGAATTGATTTTAAGACACTGCCATCAAATAAGTTTACACATCAGGATGGAGTTTGCACAGAATAGGTCTAGGTTCAGTTGTAGCCAGCATCTTGATTATGATGACAGTCACTCTGCTAGAATGGCTGTGATGCTAATAGTTACTGGCACAGCTTGTGGTTCTCCTGCCTGGGTGCAGTCATGAACACTGCAGGATTAAACCACAACCTTTAAAAACCTTTATGGAAAGAGCAGAGTAAAAGGGTAGCAGATTGTGTTGAGAAATAACTGTTACAAGCAGCTTATTTTCCAGCTGGTAATGAGGACTTAATATTGCAGGAAAACGGAAGGTATGGACGCCGTAAGCAATATCCCATCTCGCTCGTTTTGGCTCCCACAAGAGAGCTGGCAGTGCAGATATATGAAGAAGCCAGAAAAGTAAGTATTATTCAGGGAGTGGCTAATACAGCCACATTGACCTATGGTTAACAATACAGGAGCTGAAGGTGCAAGTGACAAATTACTAACTTTTAAAAGAGGAAAATTGGGTGGGTGGTTAAAAAACTTTCATGTATCACAGGATCACAGCAGTAGTGGTCACTGATTCTCCTCCCCCCCCCCCAAGAAAAATCTTAAAAGAACAAAAAAATAATAATTGGGGTGAGGTGAGGGAATCTGCAAAAATCCCAGGGCAAGGGGGATGGGCACATGAGGCCTGTAGATTAGCCAGCCCTGTGGTATTGTGCTCCTAGGAACTTGATATCTCAAGTCTTGAATTCTAAAACTAAATTTTGTTCCCATAGTTTGCATATCGCTCCAAAGTCCGCCCCTGCGTCGTGTATGGTGGGGCCGACATTGGTCAACAGATACGTGACTTGGAACGTGGTTGCCATTTGCTTGTAGCAACTCCAGGTCGTCTTGTAGATATGATGGAGAGAGGAAAGATTGGACTGGACTTTTGCAAGTATGAAAATGATATTTTAATAATTTTAGCATTTTGACAGCAGCATATTAACATGGAATCTTGGAAATCCTAATGTGGTCTTATAATACCTTCCAGATACTTGGTACTGGATGAAGCTGATCGTATGCTTGACATGGGGTTTGAACCACAAATCCGTCGTATTGTTGAGCAAGACACTATGCCACCCAAAGGTGTCCGTCAGACTATGATGTTCAGTGCTACTTTTCCAAAGGAAATTCAGGTATTCTGTTTTGCAAAGTAGTTGAATGCCCCATTTCCAGTGAGTCAGCATACTATAGAAGTGGTGATACTCAAACCAGCAAGGAGCTGCTGTTGTAGGCAGCTAATCATAGGTAGAGAACAAGAAAAATTCTAAGTATCCCCCCCCGCCTGAATACTTTGTTTCTAGTTTAAAAATATGGAGAGAAACACCTAGTTTGTATGCGTCCATGGAAGCTTATAGCTATAGGTAAGTCTAATGGGGGTGGATTCATTATTTAATTGTCTCTCATACTGAGTAGAGTTCTCTCTTTTGAAGATGCTTGCTCGTGACTTCTTGGAGGAATATATCTTTCTGGCTGTTGGCAGAGTTGGCTCTACATCTGAGAACATCACACAGAAAGTAGTGTGGGTGGAAGAGTCAGACAAACGGTCATTTCTGCTTGACCTCCTAAATGCCACAGGTAAAGACTGTTTGGGAGAAATGCAACACAACTCTAATGGCTCAGGTAATGAGAATCTATGTTAGGTGGAGGAAAAGCTTCAGACTTTTCCTCCTTGTTTTCTCCTATATTTGAATATTTTTCTTTAATCTGCATGCAGCTAGCTTGACTAGTAAAGTTATTTTTTTATGGTTGCAGTCATAATACCAGTTTGCACCACTTGGTGGTGCTATAACAATAGATTTGGCATTGTTTTGCTAATGAGATGCTTTGCTTACATAGGAAAAGATTCCTTGACTCTGGTGTTTGTGGAGACTAAAAAGGGGGCTGATTCTCTGGAGGATTTCCTCTACCACGAAGGCTATGCTTGCACAAGCATCCATGGTGATCGCTCTCAGCGAGACAGGGAAGAGGCATTGCACCAGTTCCGTTCAGGCAGAAGTCCCATCTTGGTTGCCACTGCAGTAAGTATAGACTTGGTTAAGAAAATGCTTGTGTCTTTGTATTGGCTCTTTACACTGCAGGTTCAGCTTATGGGGAGCTGATGGCTGACTCTTTATCTTCATTAGGTAGCAGCAAGAGGATTGGATATCTCAAATGTAAAACACGTCATAAACTTTGATTTGCCAAGTGACATAGAAGAATACGTGCATCGCATTGGCCGTACAGGCCGTGTCGGGAATCTTGGTAAGACACTCTTCATCAACACCTTGATAAAACTTCCATGGTGGTATAAGCATTTGTGTTTGCATACTATTTGGACTTTTAATGTCACTAAACTCCATCAGCATGCTTTCAGTATGAAAAAGTTGGTAACTGAGTAGACTGAGTAGTAGACTGAGTAGACTAGAACTGGTTTTGTGCAGAAGATCTTTGGTTAACAGAGGCATGTTGTGAAAGATTCACATGAAATATTCCCATTCCTGCAAAGCACACGGCAGATTACCTCAATGTGGGAAAGGGTGGATGTCATTATACGCCTGTGTGCAAAATTTCTTGAATGCTGCTTTACAGTTCAGCTACAGCTGTAATTAAAAGTTTTTGTAATTGGAGAGCACTCAGGAATATGTCTTACCCATGCTCTTGGTATTTTGAACATACAGCTTCCTTACCTTGCCTTAATATGCTGTATTTCTTTCTTTAGGTCTTGCCACATCATTCTTCAATGAGAGGAACATAAATATCACAAAAGACTTGCTAGATCTACTTGTTGAAGCTAAACAGGAAGTACCATCTTGGCTAGAAAATATGGCATATGAGCAGATTCACAAGGGTGGAAGCAGTCGTGGGCGATCAAAAGGGTAAGTTGAGTTAATCCCTAAGCAGTTAGATGTCATGTAGATGAGCTGGAATGATACCCAACGTCAAAGCAAAATACCTGACTTCCATATAGCAGTATAATATTTTACTTCTGTATTCCTCCCTTTGGCCCTTCAGTGGAAGACAGTGCTCTTCCTTTCTTCAGGATGAGAAGAATAGTAATTACTAGCCAGGAGAGGTTGCTTTTAAAAGAGGGCGCATGGAGCAGCATGATAAAAAATTGAAACCACTGCCCTCGCTGGCTCTGGGGAAATGATATATTTTAGTGGAGTATGGCCCATATAATAAGCCTACTCAGCAGAAGGTGCTTGGTGTAACACAAATCCTAAGATTCCATTATTAAGCACCATCAAAATAGTTAATTTTTATTATTAATCAGCAGCGGAGATCTTGGGTGAAAAACGGTTGTCCTTCAATTTCTAGAGCTCTCATGGTGGCTTGTAACTCGAACATTTATAAACTATTACTTTGAAGCAGCAAGGCGGATTTAACAGATCTGTTTGCTTGGGTCTTTATACGAGACTCCCTTTTACCTGGCAATACACAATTCTGTGCTGGATGAGTGCTCTACGGATTGGGAGCCACAGCTGTGAAGGCCCTTTATCTGGCTGCTTCTCTCCCAGCCTCTGAAGGCAGGGGCTGCCAGAGGCATTTAGGCTGGTTTATGTGGAAGTGGGCATTTCCTCAGATACTGGCTCTGAAACTGATTGGGGCCAGCATTGCTTTCCCGAAATATGATCTTTAATTGAAAATGAAATACAAAACATTAAAAATTAGTAGAGTACATCATTTTAGCCAAGGGACTGGCAATTGCTGAACTAGCAAAGATATTTGATTAACTGAATTTCCTGATGTAGCAACATGAAGGGCAATGAATTAGAAAATGTATTAAATAGCATACTTAAGGAACCATGGTCTTCTAATCGCAACTTGTTGCTGTTCTTTCCTCTAGCCGTTTCAGTGGAGGATTTGGTGCCCGAGATTATCGAACAAGTAGCAGTACCAGCAGCAGCAGTAGCTTTGGCAGCAGCCGCACAAGTAGTGGGCGCAGCGGTGGCAGTGGTGGTGGCGGTGGCCATGGAGGCAGCAGAGGATTTGGAGGTGAGTTTCATTTCACAGTGTGCCTTGGGCTGTTGGAATGAAGGAAGGTGGTGGGGAAATCTAAACTCTTGGGTTTTTCCCAAACTGTAGAAAAATAAGATTGTAAAGGTAAATTCACTTGGTCATAAACTCTTCTTGCCTTTTTGTCTTAATAGGTGGAGGTGGTGGCTATGGCGGCTTCTATAACAGTGATGGATATGGAGGAAACTATAACTCTCAGGGAGTAGATTGGTGGGGCAACTGATCTGCTTGCTGCAGATTCTTACCAAACAAGCTAATATGGAAACCACATGTAACTTAGCCAGACTATACCTTGTGTAGCTTCAAGAACTCGCAGTACATTACCAGCTGTGATTCTCCACTGAATTTTTTTTAAGGGAGCTCAAGGTCACAAGAAGAAGGAAAGGAACAGAAGCCCTACTTTGAAGGTTTAAAGACTCCATTGTAGTTGAGATTAACTCCTCCACCCCCCTACTCCCAGACTGTATTTATAATTTTGTGACTGAGGATCATTTGTTAATGTACTGTGCCTTTAACTTTAGACAACTTTTTATTTTGATGTCCTGTTGGCTCAGTAATGCCCAAGATTATCAATTGTCTTGACAAAATTACTCTACTTGGGCTTTAAAAAAATCAAACCTTGGCACGCAGGTGTGATACAACTTACAGGAATCATTGATTCATCCACTTTATACTACAAAAAAAAACTTGTGCGGTGGCCTGCATTAGGGCTTTGATACTCGGATTTGAAAAAATAAAACATCTTGAAGCATATCAATGGAATTAGTTTCTAATGTGGCAAAACTGTACTAAGTTAAAGTTGATTTGCTCACTCTATCCTGGATAGGTACTTAGAACCTGATAGTCTTTAATAAGCCATTCCAGTCATGATGATGATGAAGAAGAAGTGATGTATGGATACATGCATACAAGCACTGTTTTAAAGTTAATGCAAGTAAACACAGCAATTCCAGTGTTTAGGCAGATTATTAATGTGAGCTAGCCAAATGGAGGCGGAACATTACAGGGAATGTTTAAAGGTCTGAACTTGAAATAGTTTTTAGGAGAATTCATCTACTTAGACTTCTCAAAATTGCCTGCCATATTAAAATTGAAATGGTAGAATGGCTGACCACAACAGTGATGGGTCCACCTTTTAAGGGCCTGACTGATTTTTTTGGTCTTAACGCATGCTAGTGTTGATGTTTTTTGGTCAAGGGGGAATGAACAGGAAGAATTATGCAGCAGGCTTTATTTTAATGCAGATTCACATTACTCTGTTCAAGCTGCGTTGAAGTGTTAACTGGCTTACTGTAGACTTGTAAAATGGCTCCAGAAGAGTAACAAATTCTGAGATCACAAAGGTTGGAATGTACATAACTGCACAAGGTTTCAATTCTGCTATCAAGTGCAGTTTTAGTCAGTTTTAGTTGCATAGGTTTCCATTGTATTTAGTCTGTTATGCTGAATCTGGCCAAAGATAAGTATTTCCAACAGTAAAATGCCTCTGCCACTTAGTTTCTCTGAGCTATCTTCTGCGGCCAGAGCTGTTACCAACTCTTAGTCTAAGTGGCATAGGACAACAGCAAAATCTCCTAAAGTGCAATAGATCTTTTCAAGTGTATTGTGCCTTGTTCTAAACTTTAAGTAGGTGCACTTGACAGTATTTGAGGTCATTTGTTATGGTGCTATTTCAATTAGTCTAGATTTAGGCCCTTGTACATTTTGCCCATAACTTTTTACAAAATACTTCTTTTATTGCACATTCAGAGAATTTTATATGTCTTGTGTGCGTGTCCTTAACTTCCAATCTTATTTTGTCTCTTGGGAGACTGAACGCAGCTTGTCTAAGGAGGAGGAACTAGATTCTAAAACTGGGACCATGGGAATAATGGTTGGGAAGAAAACTTTGCACACGACAGATTTCTAGATACTTTTTGCTGCTAGTTTTGTGTAATATTTATTGAACATTTTTGACAAATATTTATTTTTGTAAGCCTAAAAGTGATTCTTTGAAAGTTTAAAGAAACTTGACCAAAAGACAGTACAAAAACACTGGCACTTGAATGTTGAATGTCACCGTATGCGTGAAATTATATATTTCGGGGTAGTGTGAGCTTTTAATGTTTAAGTCATATTAAACTCTTAAGTCAAATTAAGCAGACCCGGCATTGGCAATGTAGCCATAACTTTCTGATAGTAAAACAAAAATTGGCAACTTTAAAATTAAACATGCCAAGGTTTTGATACACTTGTCTTAAGATATTAATGAAACACTTCAAAACACTGACGTGAAGTGTCCAGATTCTCAGATGTTTGTTGCGTGAGTTTTTGTTTAGTTGTGTGGTTTTTTTTTCAGTGAATGTCTGGCACATTGCAATCCTCAAAACATGTGGTTATCTTTGTTGTATTGGCATAATCAGTGACTTGTACATTCAGCAATAGCATTTTAGCAAGTTTTACAGCCAGCAATATTATTCAGTTCAGATAAGGATTCAATCATATGCAAAGAATGGGTTTAATCATATGCAATGAACGGATTTAAACTTGCTGAATGTAAAGATTTGAACTTCAAGTCACTGTAGGTTTAGTAATTGCTTATTGTATTAGTTTAGATGCTAGCACTGCATGTGCTGTGCATTGCTCTCAATTTTAATAAAATAAAAAGTTGAAATGCACTTTATCATGTTTGGTCTTTTTCTTGGTGACAAAATGTGCTTCTCCTTTTTCATTGTTAATCTGGGGTGTCTCACTGCAATCAGTAATGATTAAGTGCCACAGATGCAGTTTCTAATAGAAGCAGCTCACACATTTAGCTAGGAAAGTTCATTATATGGAACAGCCCCTTGTAGCTGTTCTGCTTGGTCCCCCAGACCTAGTGGCCTGTTTTGGTTCATGTTTTCTTAAATGTGGGGGTGTTGTTCAAGTGGTGGGTCTTCCTTCCACCTGCAGAAAAATGGCTGCTTGATCAGATAATAGGTTTTGCCCCAAACCCCTTTCCTCCCAAACATCTGATCAGTGGTATGTGGATTTAACCCCTTGCAGAATGATCTTGCACGCCATTCAGAGTTTTGACACCAAAACACTTTCATAGTCAGAATTCACCCCAATATATTTCCAGAATTATATGTTTTATGTCCATATAGTAATTGAAGGGTGTGAAAAGGGAATGTGTGGTTTTAATTACCCCAAGTGCCCTTTTCAATTCAGAGGTGCTTGAATGTTTATTATTAAATCATTAAAATAGAATTTTTCTATCTTTAAAATAATGACTCCAACAAGGAGAGAGTAGTATCTTGATAGAATAGGATGGTGCTACTTAATAAATGTGGAACAGATCTCTGTTTAAACAAAGCACCTGAAACTTCAGCATTCACACAACTCAACCAGCATTAAACTACTTAAAGGTGGAATAAAATGCTGAAATAAAGTTGTGTCCACACCTGGTACAGGAAGGTACTTAACCCCTGAGATTTCTTCTGGAGTAAGTGACTGCAGATGGGGAAGGTAACTTCCAATACAGAAAGCACAATCTTCCAAAAGTCATTTTGAAAACAGCAGCTCAGACAAATTGAGAATGGTTGGAGATTATAGGGTGTCAAGCTTTAAAAAGCTCTGTAATTGAAATGTGATTTTCACAATCTTAACTTGGAAGTTTAGTTTGATTTACTGTTCTTGGCAATATAAAATTTAGCAGAGCAGTTTGCAATGTAATTGCATGGTACAACAATGGAAGAAGGAACAAAATTAAGACGTGATAAAAGCCTGGGAAGACAAGTCTGCCAGGAAGCCATTAAAGTATTCGTCTCATACAAATGGTGCATTGAGTTGAAAATTATGTGAATTAAGCTAGGTTTTTATGGTAAGAACTCTTAACCCACCCCCTCAGTAACTAAAGTGTTTGGGGATAGGGCTGGCAGCTCTCTAATACACTGTCAACCTGGTGCCCTCCATATATTTTTTACTATATCCATCCCTTGACACCTTGCTGTCCCCTGTTCCCCTGGAATAAGTACTACAAGGCTCCAGAACAGGAACATTCCTCTTAGGGGATGTGAATCCACTGCAACATTGTGACATATTGCACTTGTATTAATGTACTATGGAAGTGGGTGCAGGCTGTGCCTTGTGTTGCTGGTACATCAAGTGGGGGGAAATAGTGTGGGTTTCTTTTTCTGGTTAAAAGAAATATATATTGGGTAGAATAAAAAGATAATTCCCTGCAGCCAATCAGAAGCCGCGCTTTGGAAGTCAGATGTTTCGGAAGTCAAACAGAATTCCAGAACGGATTCTGTTAGACTTTCAAGGTACGACTGTACAGCAAAGGAAAGTGTGGCTGGAGCAGTAGACCTTTAAAATAACCCCTCGGTTGCTTCTAAAGTTCTCCACTTCTCTTAGCATAGAAAAAGACCACGTGTTTGGTAAGTTAAAGATGGTTTACTTACAAACTCTTCAAAGATCAGATTCGTGTGCTTTTCCATAGAGCAGTCAGAAAAGACAAGCGGTAAGACTGGAGTTCCAAAGTCGTGAAAGTTCCTAAAGTATAGAAACATAAGGATGGCTTGCTTAAGTCACATGGTCTAAGCTAGAGGTAGAGTTCGCATGATGGAAGAACAAAGGCTTTATCACCTTCCTAATGTGAGGGGAAGTGACCTAGTTAAACCTGGCAGGACAGCTTACTCTATGGTCTTAACCCTTTCATGCATTAATTAGGCTTAAGCCTGATTCTCCCACAAATACTGGGTGCAGATGCACCGAAAAGCACAAACATGCAAGTTAATGTTTCAACAACAGAACTTTGCCTTTTGCTCCACCCTCCCCCAATCTGGAAGGCATGCTGGGGCAGGGAGAGCAAATAAAGTGCAATTGCATGACTGCAGCTGATGGCCACAGTCTGCACTATGCAGCAGGTTGGTTGTGCAACTAGTGCATGCTAAGAGAACAGCATCTGGCACCAGAAATGTTTGTTACTTCAGCCCTGGTGGCTGGACAGCATTTTTCCCACTGCACCTGTGGGGGCATTGTTCAAAGACTGGGGGGGGGGGCACATTTCTGTCCCAGCCTCTGCTTTCTGAGGTGGCTGCCTCACTCAGCCCAATGGTAGATCCAGTTCCACTGCTATGTGTTGTGGTTCAGATTATGGCAGGCAGCTGAGTTTTGAGACTTTCCCTTGATAGGAGAAGTCAGGTGTGTGCCTTCCTCAGTCACTGTGTATGCTAAAATCATAAGCTTGCCCTCAAACATAATTATATGCCTCTCCTTATGTAACTAGCACTGGGCGAGGGTTGTTTTCCTTTGTAATGCTGGGGATGGCCGAGGGCCAGCTCCTGTCTGATTTTTGGGGGGTGTGAGGGGAATAAAAGCTGATGGATTTGTCAACAATCCAGGAGCTTTATGGAACAAGACAAATTCATCCGTCTCTGCTAATCCTCCCCTGATACAGAGGATTTTCCTGCCATTAAATGATAGCTTTTGAGAGCAGAGAAAATGCCAGCCTTTCAGAGATGCTGCAACAGAGCTAACCGCAAGCTTCAGAAGAAAAAAGGACAACACAGACATCCCCCTGTCAGGTAAGGGAGGCAGGTAACCAGTCCTTTAGGTGTTGGTGGAGGAAAGTATCTGTGGCTGGTTACATATAGCCATACATTTACATTATTTCCAGTCCACTTCATATTTCAGTGTGATGTATTATAAGACTGTTTGGGCAAGTAGGATCGCAATCCAATAAACAATTTTTTGGGAGAAAGTCCCATTGAATTTAGAGGGAATCCAATTCACTCTGAAAATAAAGATGCGAAGGATTGGGTTGCTGGTTGGAAAGGTTTGTGGAAGAAACCAGCGGAAGGGAGATCAGTTGTGCTTTCAGACAGAGGATGAAAAAAACATATTATAAGCAGTACATTTTTAAAAAGAAAGGCAAAGGACAATTGCAAATCAGAACTGTATGGCATAGTTCCCTGTTTTTGGTCTGCTTTTAGATTTTGGAGGACCTGAGATGCCACAAGCAACTAATCAGGGTAATGTTTGTCATCATTTTAAATGGTAAGTAGACTTTTCATTCCACAAAATTTTACAGCAATTTCTAAAGCTAGTAGTGTGTAGTTCTTTTATTTTGAAAGAGTTAATTTATGTTAAGCACCCACTGTAGGGAATTTATCAGTTTTTGGAGTCAGATTTTTCAGCATAAAGGTACAGGACTGGATCATTTGACAATTATTACAACATCTGTGTCATTTTTCTGCTATGCTACCCTTTTACTTCAGTCATATCTGGACACCAGCAATTCCCCTTTTGTTTAATCTATTACATTGATTAGTTTTTGTGGTTCTTTGAAGAAAAATATGGACCATGAACTTTGAGGAAATTGTATCCCTCTGTGGACTCTACTTAATTATGTATTAACTGTCTTTCTGTGTAAAGACAGTATGGCGGCTGTCTTTTAAGCTTATTCCTTTCTTTGGATACCTAAAATGGATACTTGCTACAAATGTCAAATTGACATTTGGGATTTGAAGAACTTTTCAGCATTTTGTGTGGCTTAATTTGTGACTTTGATTAGGGACAATTTTATGAAAAATAAAAACACTGCCCATTCCCTGCTATACTGAGGCAAATTAGAATAAAGTGGGGATCCAGTTTACAGTGGGGGGGATTATTTACCTCAGTTTAGTGCTCTTTTGACTTAGTTTATCCTTCCTTCTCTTGCATGGAATAGCTAAGCCCTTCAGGTAATGCATACTTAATTCTGGGTGACACAGTTTTGCGTTAATAATGCCTAAATAAACAGTAGACTAGAGCTGTGCAGATAGATGATTTGATGGTGGAGTATTGCATTGTGGTCACTAAAGCTGACTTACACACAATACACAGACTAGCGTTGATGCCTTTTAGTTAAGGGGAAATGAACAGAAAGAGTTATGCAGCAGGCTTTATTTTACTGCAGCTGTAGGCCTTAATGTTACCACCCTTTATGTTCCTAAGTACCAAAGATACATCTGTGTAGGAGAAAGCAGTGTTTCTTACCATTTATTAACATAAATGATGGTGTGTGTTTTTTTTAAAAATCCCTTTAAAATGTCCTCTCCTCCACCCGAAGTACTTGACTGATTATTCCTATTCCAACTTTTAAGGCAGGACTTATAGCAGGGATGGGGAGCCTAGAGCTCTCTGAATGTTGTTGGACTACAACTCCCATCATTTGCTGATCATTGGCCACGCTGGTGATGACTGATGGGAGGTGGAGTCCCAACAACAGCTGGAGCAAGGATGGGGACCCTTTTTAAGGGGCCATGGGGGGGGGCAGAGGCAAAAGTGTGCAGAGCAATGCGTTCCAACATAGCACGAGTGGGTCTATGTTTCTCCTTCCCTGTGTGCCCCCCAAAAATCTGCTTTGGAGGGTTGACAGTCTCTCGCAAGCAGATGTTGGTGGGGGCACAGTGGGGAGAAGGGAAATCAGAAGTCTTGTTGCACAAGCTGATTTCCATTATGCAAGCAGATCAATATCATTAGGTGTTGTCTGCTCACTATTCAGTAAGCGTGTGTAGCATTCCAAGCTTCACAGAGAGGACTTTTAGAAAGGCTACAAGCACACATTTATTAATTACATGTTGCTTTATAAATGTATTTTGTTCTGGGGGATAGTCCATTAGCAAGTTTCAAGCAGCACCTAGAATCCTAGACACGAAATGATTCTCAAACGACAAATCAGGACAGTCAGTTTGGACACATTTCCACCTCTCCAGATAGTCATTAAAAAGTGGTCCTGAGTGCAAGTATCTGCCTGAGTGAATGTGACATACCACTGACACCTTGTCCAAGTCCTTGATGGTTTCTGGAATTAATATTATTAATAATAGTGGAGTGGTATTCTAACTCATTCCCTCGGTGCAAAGATTACCGCTAGCGCAACGGGACTTTCTTCCTCTTCTCCCTTGCACCCTCCCCAAATCTGGAGTATTGAGGGGAACCTTTGAACAGATTTAGCAGGGACTTGTCCCACTGAAGGCAGAAGACAAAACTTTGAACTCGTTTTAATTAGCTTGCTCTTAAAAGCTGAGTACATTTTTGGCCCAATACCACATGTTTGTGTTTGGTTGCGAAGACCTGCTAGCTTTTACTGCTTATACTCCATTAACTTGTGTTTAAAAAATTGTTTGCCCAATGCTTGAAAATGTGGGGCCCTGTGAGCAGATAAGCTGACACAAGGACCCTGTAATATTGCAGTGACATTGATGCCTTTAAACTCTCATCACCTGCCATGATGACAATCTTATCGGTTGGCTAGCCTGCCCACAGTGTGCACTTGAGAAGCCTCCCCATTCACAACCAATAATTTCAGTTTCTCCTTTTCGCTATCGAGAGAGTCCTAGGCTTAGTTCCAGCTGCATCCCTTAAATACAGTTCACAGGAACAGAGAAAACGTACTGATGGGAAGAGGATGGGAAAATGCCTTCATTATGTAAATTGGGGGCAAGTCTCTCCCTTGAAAGGATCCCAAAGAAGAACCTATTGGATGTGATAGCGAAGCTTGTAGAGCTTATTGAGATTCTGCGAAAGTAAATCAGCTTCTTGAAACTTAATAGGACCCTTCCACAGCTGGTGTTTGTCTCAGCAACTAGTCACTCAATCCCAGTACATTTCTGGGCTCAATTCAAAGGGTTGGTGCTGACCTTTAAAGCCCTAAACGACCTTGGCCCAGTATACCTGAAGGAGCGTCTCCACCCCCATCGTCCAGCCTGGACACTGAGGTCCAGCGCTGAGGGCCTTCTGGCGGTTCCCTCACTGTGAGAAGTGAGGTTACAGGGAACCAGGCAAAGGGCCTTTTCAGTAGTGGCGCCTGCCCTGTGGAACGTCCTCCCTGCAGATGTCAAGGAAATAAACAGCTACCTGACATTTAGAAGACATCTGAAGGCAGCCCTGTTTAGGGAAGTTTTTAATGATTGATGTTTTAATGTATTTTTAATCTTTTGTTGGAAGCTGCCCAGAGTGGCTGGGGAAACCCAGCTGGATGGGTGGGGTATAAAGAATTTATTTATTTATTTATTTATTATTATTTATTATTACTAGTAAGCAAGATCCATTCATTATATAAATATTGTGTTTTGATACTGTGAGTGTTCACTAATATCTGATTTTTCTCTTTCTCTCCCCCCGCTTCCCTTGCTGGTACTCTTCCTTGCCAGTCCTTCTCTGCATCCCCCCTGTTCACTGTGTGTGGGCCTGTGTCCGCTCCTGCCCCACTAGCTGTGTGTGCACTCAAGAGAGGAGTTGTGCCATTCTTTGTGACCGTGCTGGTTTCACACAGATCCCTAAAGAGTTTCCCTGTGAGGCCTACTCTATTAACCTGGATAAAAATAGCATCAAATTCCTCGCTGAGAGGGCATTTGGTACCCTCCCATCCCTCAGATCTCTCTCATTAAGCCACAACAACATATCCTTCATCACTCCTGGTGCTTTCAAAGGGCTAGCCAGCTTGACGGAACTAAAAATGGCCCACAATGAATACATTCAGTATTTGCACACAAGGACTTTCATTTCACTCAAGAGGCTCGTCAGACTGGACTTAGCGGACTGCAACCTTTTCAACATCCCAGACAGGATTTTTATAGAGCTTCCAGCTCTTCAGGAACTCTTTTGCTTTCAGAACAACTTCAAAAGGATTCCAGGAGCGATACGAGGGATGGAGAATTTGACCCATGTTTATCTGGAGAAAAACAAGATTGAAGCTGTGGCTTATAATTCTCTCTTGGGTCTGACCCAGCTGAAATATCTCAATCTGCAAGATAACAGAATAAACGTGATTCATGACAGAGCTTTTCAGTACTGTCAGAAATTGGAGTATCTTTATTTAAATGACAATGTCCTCAGTGACCTCCCTGATAACTGTTTTGACGGCCTAAGACGTCTCAACATGCTTAATCTTGGCGGCAATTTACTTCGAAATGTCTCTAATACATGGTTCCAGGACCAGTTAGAGCTGGAAGTTTTGTATTTGGACAGGAACAGGATTAGCCACATTGAGGAAGGGGCTTTTGAAAACCTCATAAGCTTGGTGTCTTTGCACTTGAACAGTAACAACCTAACCACCTTGCCTTTCTCAGTCTTCCAACCTGTCTACTTCCTAGGAAGACTCTATCTTTTCCGGAACCCCTGGGAATGCGACTGCAGGATTGAGTGGCTGAAGGAATGGATGGAGAACTACAGACTCGTTAGGGATATTCCTTGTGCCTCCCCATCCTCTGTGGCCGGTCTTGACTTAACTGATGTTTCTTTCGAGAGAACGCCTGAAGGTTTTTGTCTTGACCCAGAGGAGCTAAATGCCACAACTTACAATCCTTTCGCAACCGCAGAACCACAATCTACCACAGAGAACAAGTTCAACAGCCTTATCTCTAAATTCCTGCTCCAGAAGGGCCTTTCGGAAGAAGTAGGAAACACCACAGAAGCTTTTGTCAACACAACCTTGTTAGATGGATTGACTAATGAGGCATCTTTAGGACTGGGGGAATGCAATATCAGATTAGTATGTTATCTAAATCTTTGGATATTGTTTAGAACTACTAGAAGTTCTATACCCTCTGTATAGTGTTTTGTACAGGATAGAATGTTAAGTACCACCTTCAGACATAGATCAGGTACAAAAGGTCTCTGTGGTTTAGTGCATATTTAGACCTAGTGATCTACTTTGGGCCCATCTTTCAAAATAGGTTTAGGTTCACAGAGGCAGAACTCATTTATAAAGCGCTTTATAATTTTATAATCTGTCACACTGAGTGAGTGTGATTCCTGTCATTAGTCTCCCATAAGAGTGACTCTAAAGTAAAGCTGCAGTAAAATTAATCCAAATTCACGATGAATTGAAAGGTTGGCAGGAACATGATTGCTGTTCATATTTTATAATCAGACATAGCTTAATAAGGAAGACAGAAAACAATATGTATGGTGATATGTACTGAAAAAAATAGATAATGGACTTGCAGCTTTACTAAGGGATTTGGCAAGACATTCTGGTGGTTCTTACATATAGGATGCTATTGTCATGGAACAAAAAAGGGTGATGGTGTTCTGCAGCTATTAAAAGGATCAGAAAAACATAGGGATCAGTTTCTCTGTATGAATCTCTTGCACCTGATGGGAACCTATTTAATAAGACTAAAGCATAATAATCCAGATATTAGGGATGGGGTTTTTCCCTTTTTCTGCCATGTTTTTTATAAACACACTTCACAAACATATATCCATGTTTAAACAAGACTTTTCACTTCCTCTGCTAGACCTAATTCCTCTGCTTACTGTAGGGAGAGCATTTCACCATTGCTACCACAAACTGTACTTGCCATGCCTGTGAGTCTGGCAGTGTTGAGAGAGAGGCCTAACAACTGCCACCGTCCCATTCCATTATCTTCAGGGGACAGCAAAGGAAGCTCCTCTTAACACCCATGATAGCTACATGGAATTACTACCATTAAGTAGTGGGTTGACAAAGCAGATGACACAGAGATTCCTCCAAGTAGTTCTTTATAAGTAAGCTGGAACTGAACTGAACAGAACACAGCTCAGCCGGCCTGCTTTTATAGCCAGCCAGCTGTCACATTGTAACAACAACCCAGGGTTTCCCGCCTAAATTAACTGACGTGGACCTGAGTGAAAACAATATACACAATACCCCTGGTGGCCAGGGTGAGCACTTCAATACATAACAACTACTATATCAGATGCTAGGAATTAAAAAAACACACACGGGAGGAGCACCACACTCGTGTCCTAACTATAAACTGGCTAGTTTCTGTGGGAAAGAAGAATGCTGGATTAGATGGAGACAATTGACTTTTACCAAGATGGAGCCACAAATGCAGTTTAAGGCAAGCTGCTCCTTTGCTCCCACAGCTGCTGTCACACCCATTTTTACAGAAGACCTGCTTCTGTAAGGCCACAAATGTTGACACTGCCAAAATCATTTCTGCTTCCAAGGCTGACCTCTCTCATTTGACTCAACATTAGCTGGAGTGCCATGGTTTGAATTGTTCTCCCCTCATGATAGCCACACTTTGCAGAAACAAGGGAAATAAAATTCTGGCAGCTTTATAAAGAAAGGCTGCTAACATTCTTCTTCAAACAATGCATAATGAACATACAGAACTCACAGCTGTGAGGTGTGCTGACCACCATTAGTTTCGATGGGTTAAAAAAAAAAATCTGAATTGACATATTGACAGCTTTTACTTGTGATAGCTAAACATAATCTCTATGTTCAGATGCAAGATACTTCCAAAACACATGGGTATATTAGAGATAAAAAATAAGAGAAAGCCACTACCATCTTCATGCCCAGTTTTTGAGCTCCCAGAGACATTTGGCTGACTGCTTTTGGAACAAAATGTCTGAATACATGGCCTTCCCACCAGGCGTGTTGTTACGTTCTGATGCAACAACCATGACATGAATTAAAATATTTAATTTCTCATAGTGATCTCTCCCAAAATTACATTTTCACTTCAGTTAATTTCTTCAATAGTCATCTCCCACCCTGATTTTCCCACTAAGTAGTGTTACTTGTCATGATCATTGTTTTTAAAATTGCTTTATTACATCATTACATCCAGTCATTTCATCTCTCCTTCAGACTTTGTCCACTGGGCTGTGGGTGAACTCAAGGGAGGGAGAGGGGAGGGGGTAAGCCCCTGACTCTTCACAGGTGCTGAGCAAGCCAGCAGTCCTCTCCACCAAATAGAAGGGACTTGGACAAAGCAGGGTATGTAGCATATATAATGTAAATAAAATTAAAATGGGCAGGGACAGCTGTTATGCTATGGGCAGTGGCTACTCAGGTCAGTAAGCCATTTGCCCCTGCCTCCATCATCCCTACCTCTCCTCTGTGAAGAACAGCTCAGGACCACAATACCTCAAGGACCGCCTCTTTCCATATGAACCTACCCGGACCCTGAGATCATCTTCTGAGGCCTTTCTTCGTGTGCCTCTTCCTCGAGAGGCCCGGAGGGTGGCAACACGAGAACGGGCCTTCTCTGCATTGGCTCCCGTCTCTGGAATGCTCTCCCCAGGGAAGTTCGCCTGGCGCTTTCATTATACACCTTTAGGCACAAGGCAAAAATGTTTCTTTTAAACCAGGCCTTTGGTTGATTTGATTGACATCCTATGCCCTTTTAAAATGTGGGGTTTTTTTTGGGGGGTGTTATTGGGTTGTTGTTTTATTTTGATTATACATTTTGTGGTTTTATATTTTGATTTTATTCTGTGACCTCCAAGTACAGGGCAGTATATATCAATTCAAATAACTCCACCACAAGCAACTATGTGGTACTCCTGAACTCCCTATGACAGAACTGTAGAATCACAGAACTGTAGAGTTGGAAGGGACCACCAGGGTCATCTAGTCCAACCCCCTGCAATGCAGGAATCCTTTGCTCAATGTGGGGCTCGAACCCACAACCCTGAGATTAAGAGTCTCATGCTCTACTGACTGAGCAAATCCTGCAAGTGCCATTTATGCAGCCACACCACCTGGAGTCTCTTAACCCTTCAATTACATCTCAAATAGCACATAACAGGCCATTTAATTATTATTCTGTTTTTTAAATTTGCTTTTAAATGGTTTGTTGTGCTATAGGCACTGAATATATATAGAAGTCTTTGCAGTGCTATAAGCTATACTGCAAGGAGAAAGACTACAGATACATATAAAAAATTATGAATGCCCCCCTCCTTAGAAAATGTCTGTACTCATACATGCCTTTATAGGCATGGATATTAATTAGCATTCATGAAGAAACCAAATCAGTGTGTAAGGTTTCCACTTGGAAAATATTATTATTCAGGGTTTCTTAAAAGCAGATTTTCCAACTGCACAATTCCCCATCACTTAAAAAACCAAACAAACATAAATGAGTTCAAAGCATGCTTTTCTGCTTGTTTACAAGGACTTGCATGGTTTGCAACTCCATGCCTACATGTTGGGCAAAATAAATTCCCGCATTGCAGGGGGTTGGACTAGATGACCCTTATGGTCCCTTCCAATTCTATAATCCTATGACTCTACACTCTGTAGCAATGACTGTTTCTCCATAGGAGTCAGCAGTTCTTATCTACTATGCAGTCTCTAACACAGGACAATCCAATGGCCCTTGCACTAATATAAAGCCCAACTCAATATCACTTACATTGGTGCAAGAGCCATTGTATCTTCCTGAAAGTTACCTGTATCTATTCTTTTTGCCCCATCAAACATGTGCTACCAAAGCTGGTATCTCTCAAACACGAGGGGGAGGAGGAAGAGGATCCTGGCAAGGGCTGGGACTGGGACACACTGGGGCAAGCAGGGGATAGGGAAGGAAGTACTCACGCGATGGCGAGGGGATGAGGGCCAATGCACAGGAACCAGAGCCAGAGGGGGGCTTGTCCCCACAAACATGGCAGGCCCTGAAGTGTAGAGAGCAGTGGGAGAGGCGTTGTAGGAGGCTGAGGCAAGCAAGGGCCTACAGCCCAGCTCCCTAGCTGGCCAGGTGGGACTCACTAGCTCTGGGAATGCGTGTGATTCCTCAGCTGGAGTGGGCTTGGCACAGGTGAGGGTCATCTGCCTCATCAAGCCCAGATGCTGCAATCAGCAGGCAAAGTACCAAAGGGAAGCAGAGAGGAAGTGCTGTGTCTGCTCAACTGCCCATGTTGGTGGACCTTGGCTTGAATGTTCCTGGACCTCAACTGTACTTTGCTTCAGGTTTGACTCTGGACTGTATCCTGATATCAGACATTTTTACTTGGACTGTGTTTCCTAACCTTTGGACTTGGTGTGGTTTGATCCCTGGACTTTGAACGTGACTTGCTTGCCAGGTAGGTCAGGACACTCCCTGTTTCTCACGTTTGTGTGAGGTGGGGGAAGGAGAGAAGGAAATTGACGAGTGGAGCTTTCATTCAAGAAAACAAAACAGCCAACAAACCAAACAATGTTCATTGATGAAATATTTGGCGTTGTGTTGAGAGTGTGTCTTTCATGGCTTTGAGAGAAAAGATCAATTTTTTTTGCAGGGCTGCCAAATTACAAGTTGTCAGGGCTGCCACTCAGTCCCAGCTCACATAGGACCACGCTAGCCAGCGTTCAGGTTAAAAGAGTCTTTATTGGATTACAGGTTCCATTTCCAAACTGCAATGTGCAGCCCTACTTCTTCTAGGTCAGACCGGCGAAGACCCGTCTGAGTCTCCGCCTCTAGCACACCAGCTTAATACCCTAGCCTTGCTCCACCTCCTGCGCCTTTCCCTCCGTCTCTGGGTCCTTCTGCCCCCCGGGGTCTCCTTTTTCCTACTCTCTTCTGACGCGGACCCCCCTGACCCTTCCGCCTCCTTGCGGCGGGCTTTGGGACCTGGTTCACTCTCTGGGCTGCTTACTGCGCCAGCTTCCGCTACATTTGAACTTGGCGCGCGCGCCCAACTCTCAACCTTCCTCTTGATCGTTTCGTCGCTCCCCGAGGTGGGCGTGACTACTCCTGACTCATGCCCTCCCTCCTTCTGAAAGCCTCCGGAACCCGATATCTGGTCCCCTTTCTCCCCGCTGTTCCCGTCTGGGTACGTGGGTCCCGATCTCCAACTGCTGCTCTCTGATTCCTCTCTGGACCCTTCTTCCTGGGATGTCCCCCTGCTTTCCCCCCTTGCTCTGACTGCTGGCGCTCCCTTCTGGGAATCCTCGGACTCACTGGATAAGCTCGGCGATCTCGGTTCGTCATCCCCACTCATCTTTCCTTTGTATTCCTCCCCCTCGCTCTCTGTCTCCTCCCTTCTCTGCGTCTCTGCTTCTGAACCCCTGACATCCATCCCCCCCTCAAAGCCCCCCCTTCCCCCCTCCCCACTTTCAAGGGTGGTTGCAGGGTGCTCCATCATCACAGGAGTGAATGCCGGATACAGTTCGCTCCTCGTTGCTGGCCGCCAACTGAAGACCTCCGAGTCTTCCTCCTCGCGTTCGTCAACGGTGAGCTGCTCCGCCTCCATTTCAGTGCCGCCGTGCTCGAAACCGAGATCCTCCCCGCACACGTCCATGTCAGTCTCTGCGTCGGTCGCTTGACCTGGCATCTCCAGCCACCTCCGGCGCCACTGCTCCTCTGGCCGATCGTCCCACCAATACGAGGTGTCGGACGCCGAACCCTCCGGTGACCCCTCTGGGGAATGTGTGCGCTGTGCGGGCTCCCCGTCCGAGTCGAAGCCATGGAACGTGCTGGAGGAAAGTGTGGGCGTGAACAACCAGTCGTCGAAGAAGCCTGCTGGCATGGGTCTGTGTGGGAAAAGGGCATGAAACTCGTCCTTGAGCAGGGGTTCCTCCAAAGCGTAGTCTGGCACCCAGCTATTAGCACTAGCCCGGGTGCCCTCTCTGGCTAGGAGGTATTCCACTCCGTCTTCCCCCCATCTGGAGTCCAAAATCTCCGTGACTTCGTTGATGGGGTCCTGCTGTGGCAATCTTCCCGCCTCCGACCGCTCCTGAGACGGACTCGGTGCTGTTCCTGGTTCCTGGAACCTGTGAGGTGTCCTGTAGGGAGTGAGCACCGACCTGTGGAACACCGGATGCATCCTGGAACCCTCCGGTAGCACCAGCCTGAAAGCTACTGGATTGATCTGCGCTTCGACTTGGTATGGACCGAGTTGCTTGTGCCCCAACTTCTTTTTGGCTAACGATCTGGTCGGCACTGCGTGGGCTGCCAACCAGACCCAGTCTCCCACTCGGATCTCTTCGCCAACCCGCCTGTGCTTGTCCGCTTGCACCTTGTATGCGTGCTTCGCTAGCTCCAGCTGCCGTCGGAGTTGATCGTGGACCTCCTGCAACTCAGACGCGAAAGTGTCCGCCGTCTGCGGTTCCCCTTCCCCCACTCTGTCCAGTCCCGGGAAGGTTCTGGGATTCCTCCCATTGTTGGCGAAGAACGGTGTCACCCCTGTGGACACGTGCTTCGTGTTGTTGTAGGCGAACTCGGCGAGCGGCAGGTAATCCACCCACGTCGCAGGCTGTTGATTGGCATAGCATCTCAGGTACTGCTGCATGATGGCATTGACCCTCTCCGCTTGCCCGTTGGTCTGCGGGTGTCTCGCTGATGTCAGGTTGATTTTGACGTTCAGGAAGCCCATCAGCTTCTGCCAGAAATTCGAGATGAACTGGCGACCGCGGTCGGACAGTATAGACCGCGGCAGCCCGTGCACTTTGAACACGTGATCTATGAACAGTTTGGCTGTTTGTTCTGCCGTGGCCACCTTCGCACACGGTATGAAGTGTGCCATCTTGGTGAACAAGTCCACCACCACTAGTACAGCCGTCTTGCCTCTCGAGCTGGGTAGATCCGTGACAAAGTCCAGGGCCACCCTCTCCCACGGTTCAAACGGCGTTTGCAGCGGTTCGAGCAGTCCCGCCGGTGGTTTGTGCACCGGCTTGGCCCTCTGGCAGGTGTCGCACCTCGCGACGTAGTCCGCGACTTCCCCTCTCAGTCTGGGCCACCAAAAGTCCCTTGCGACTAATTCCACCGTTTTTTCCGTGCCAAAGTGCCCGGCCGTGGGTGCGTCGTGCAACTGCTGCAGTACCTTGGTGCGAAGTTCATCTCCCGGCACGTAGATGGCCCCTTTATGTAAGAGCAAGCCGTCCCGTATCTGGAACTCGTCGCTCTTCGCCGTGCCCTTGTGCACCTCGGCCATCTTCGCCTGCGCGAATGAGTCGTCCTGCAACGCCCGCCGCACCGCATCCAGGTCTACTGTGGCTGAAGCGCACGCCCACGCTGTTGGCGCGAAGATGTGCATGGCTGCCGCTGGCGTCGCCTCTTCGAGGTATTGCGGTTTTCGGGACAGTGCATCCGCCATGATGTTGGTGTCGCCTGGGACGTACTCTATTCGGAAATCGAAGTCAGCAAAGAACTCCGCCCAACGTATCTGCCTCTGGTTCAGGAACTTCGCCGTGCGCCAGTGCTCCAGATTCTTGTGGTCCGTGCAGACCTGCACCGTGTGCTTGGCGCCGATCAGGAAGTGCCTCCATGCTTTGAATGCTGCATGAATGGCAAGCAACTCCCTGTCCCAGATGGTGTAGTTCTGCTCCGACTTGCTGAGCTTTCTGGAGTAGAACGCTCCCGGTCTCCAGACCCCCTGTGGGTCCCTCTGCAGCAGGACAGCTCCCACTGCTCTATCGGACGCGTCTGTCTCTACCCGCATCGGTCTGCTGGGGTCGATATGCAGCAGTTGCTCTTCCGACGCGAAGAGACGCTTGAGTGCCTGAAAGGACTGCTCTGCCTGCTCCGTCCAGATGAATTTCTTTTTCTTGGAGCTTAGCGTGTCCGTAATAGCCGCCGTCTGCATCGCGAACCCTTTGATAAACTTGCGATAGAAGTTGGCGAAGCCGACAAACCGCTGGACCTCCTTCCGGTTGCGCGGGCTCTTCCAATCCAGCACCGCTCGCACCTTGGCGCTGTCCATGGCTAGCCCCTTGTCCGACAACTTGTAACCCAAGAAATCCACCTCCGTCGTGTCGAACTGGCACTTCTCCAGTTTGGCGTACAGTCTATGCTGCTGCAACCTCTCCAGCACCTCCCGAACATCCTGGTCATGCGCTTGCTGCGACTCGGAGAATATCAGGATGTCATCCAGAAAGCAGACGCACTTCTTGTAGAGGAGTCCCGCCAACACGATGCATGAAAGCTTGAAAAACGTGGGAGCCATTTTGCAATCCAAACGGCATCACTCTGTACTCGTAGGTTCCCAGAGGCGTGAACATGGCTGTCTTCCACTCATCGCCCTCCCTCATGCGGATGAGATTGTACGCCCCTCGCAGGTCCAACTTGGTAAACACGCGTCCCTTGCGCACCGTCGCCAGTAGGTCGTCAATCCTGGGCATGGGGAAATCAGAGGGCTTGGTCATCTTGTTCAAGAGGCGAAAATCCACCACCAGCCTTTTTTGGGGCGTGTCCTTTTTCTTCACAAAGAAAACAGGACTGCCCCCTACTGCCCTGGACTCCCGGATGAAACCGCGCTCCAAATTGTGATCTATGAACTGTTTGAGTTCCTGTAGTTCATCCTCCGACATGGAATACAGCCTCCCCTTCGGTAGCGTCGCCCCTGGTAGGAGGTCAATCTTGCAGTCATATTGCCTGTGCGGTGGTAACTTGTCTGCCTCCTTCTCGCAGAAGACCTCCAGAAAGTCTGCATATTTGTGGGGGACTGCTTGCAACGTTCCCAACTGCAGTTGTGATTCCTCCTCCTCTCCCTCCTGTTCGGGCAGGATGCAGTGTTCTGCGCAGTAAGAGGAGCCGAAGATCAGCTGTCGCTGGTACCAAGCCAGTGTCGGACTGTGCCTGTCCAGCCAACTCATGCCCAACACAATGGGTGTGTCCGACAGGCGGGTGACGTTAAAACTGATGACTTCCCTGTGGTTGCCAAGGCGCATCACCATTGGCGGCGTTTGCTTCACCACCTGCCCCCCCAGCAACTCTCTACCATCCACTGTGACGACTTGCAGGGGCAGAGTGGCCGGTAATAGCTGTATAGCGTGCTGCTCCACAAAATCCTGTGCTATAAAGTCTGCGTTGCTTCCAGAATCCACAGAAAGCGGCACTTCGATAGTGACGCCATCGGGCAGCTGGAGAGATGCTGTGAGTTGCACTACTGGTTTGGGTGGGAGGGGGTCCGTGGGTTGCAGGATTGCTGGGGACTGCTTCAGTGATGCGTCTGGCTGGGCCCCAGTGCCTCTGTCTCCAGCCAGACATCGTCGTTTCCCTGCTGTTGTTCGCTGTGTTGCGTGGCCGCTTTCACCATTGCGGAGGCTGCAGTGTGCTTGGAGCTCCTCTGGGGACACTCTTTCGCCAAGTGTTGAGAGCTGTCGCATATATAACACTTCCTGGTCCCTCTAGGAGGTTTAGTCTTGACTGCCGCCGGTGCAGGGGCTCTGGTAGCTGACTGAGCCCTGGCGCCTCCCACCTCCATAGGTTCCACTCCCCCTCCTGGCGGAGGTGTGGATTGCGTACGCGCAGCTTCCCTGGGAACGAAAGAGAAACTTCTCGCTGCTTCGCGCCCTCCACGTCCTTCGTCTCTGCACCATGGACGTTCTTCCAGCCTCACCCCCACAGTCAGCGCCCTTTGGACCACCTCCTGCGTGCTCCGGGGCCTCTCCCTCCTCGCAATTTCGTCTTTAACAGCACTGCTCAAACCTTCCCAGAAGAGGTCTCTGACTGGGGGCGAATCCCGGTCCCATTCTAAGGCACTGACCAGCGCAAAAAAGCGGGCGTGATACTGGCGTACGCTCGCCCTCCCTTGTTTCAGTCCATGAATCTCCCGTCGGGCAAGATCCACGTCAATGGTAGATAAAAAGCACGCATCCATCGCTTTGATAAAGGCATCTGCATTCTGAAGCGCCGGATCTTTATCCCTCCACAAATTGCGTAGCCACGCTTTCGCATCCCCATGCAAATGGGATAGTATAAACCCCACTTTCTCTTCCTCATCCCTAAAGTCTTTCGCCAGCAGTTGCAGTGCGCACATTACGTCTGCTCGAAAATTGGGGTACTGTTGTAAATTCCCATCGAAGTGAGCCACAAGCCCTCCTGCTCTCCGTGCCAACCCAACCCCCTCCGGTCTGGGTCCTGGCTGCCCATGCTTAACCAATGCTTCAAACCTGGCGTGGAGATCTCTGTAGGCGGCTGCCGCATCCTCCTCCCTTTTCTTGGATGCCTGTACCTCCGCGTTCAATTGGGTCACTGCCTGTTGCAGCGCTGAAATTTTCTCTGCTTCCGTCATCTCTGCCAACCGTTGTGAGCTCGCTCCCAAACACCAATTTCCTCCTCTCGCTGCTTCTGCCTCCGCTGCGAGGTATCAGGTGTCCGAAGCTTTAAAGAGACGGGTCTTACTGTCAGGGCTGCCACTCAGTCCCAGCTCACATAGGACCACGCTAGCCAGCGTTCAGGTTAAAAGAGTCTTTATTGGATTACAGGTTCCATTTCCAAACTGCAATGTGCAGCCCTACTTCTTCTAGGTCAGACCGGCGAAGACCCGTCTGAGTCTCCGCCTCTAGCACACCAGCTTAATACCCTAGCCTTGCTCCACCTCCTGCGCCTTTCCCTCCGTCTCTGGGTCCTTCTGCCCCCCGGGGTCTCCTTTTTCCTACTCTCTTCTGACGCGGACCCCCCTGACCCTTCCGCCTCCTTGCGGCGGGCTTTGGGACCTGGTTCACTCTCTGGGCTGCTTACTGCGCCAGCTTCCGCTACATTTGAACTTGGCGCGCGCGCCCAACTCTCAACCTTCCTCTTGATCGTTTCGTCGCTCCCCGAGGTGGGCGTGACTACTCCTGACTCATGCCCTCCCTCCTTCTGAAAGCCTCCGGAACCCGATATCTGGTCCCCTTTCTCCCCGCTGTTCCCGTCTGGGTACGTGGGTCCCGATCTCCAACTGCTGCTCTCTGATTCCTCTCTGGACCCTTCTTCCTGGGATGTCCCCCTGCTTTCCCCCCTTGCTCTGACTGCTGGCGCTCCCTTCTGGGAATCCTCGGACTCACTGGATAAGCTCGGCGATCTCGGTTCGTCATCCCCACTCATCTTTCCTTCGTATTCCTCCCCCTCGCTCTCTGTCTCCTCCCAAGTGCACTGGTATGATCCTCGCCAGCGTACGCACTCCACCCAATGAATCACTGTGCTCAACAGCTGTGGAGCTGAAATGATCCTGAGGGAAGGGAAACACCTCAGGTCTTGATTTGGGGGGGTGAGGCGGGGAAAGAAGATGCAACGTCTCTTTCCCTTCCCCTCTTCTTGACTTAAGGGTTCAAAATCCCTAATTAAGCATTAGCCCTGTCCTCAAACTTGTTTAGGACAGTACCCTGCCCTTTCTCCCAGAGGAGTCCAGGGTGGTAAACAAGTGATAAAGCAATAAAAATCTTAAAAATATTGCATATGCAGACAAGGCAATATCTCTGCTTAAAAGTGCTCAGTAAACACATACACATAATGTCCCTGCCCCGATTTTTCCAATTGCACTTTTTTGTCTACCTGGGCACCACCATAGCCATCCACTTTTCAACTGATGCTGAGCTGGACAAGCGTATTGTCAAGGCAGATATGGCAATGGCTCGCCTCTCCAAAAGGGTGTGGGAGAATGTGATGCTAATGACCAATGTCAAGATGAAGGTCTAGCAGGCTTGCATGTTGAGCGCACTGTTTTATGGAAGTGAGTCGTGGGCAGAAAGTTTTTGGGTGTCACATGGCAGGACAGAGTCTCATACAAATATATGCTCTCTCAAGCCCATATTCCTAGCATGTTCACACTCCTCTCTCAGCGACATCTATGTTGGCTTGCTCATGTACACAGCATGAAGATGGCAGAACCTCCAAGGATGTGCTGTATGGGGAGCTGGCTTCAGGCACTAGGCCTGTTGACAGACCAACTGTTATCAAACATGATATGAAGGTTGGCAACATTGACCCTACTGTGTGGGAATCCCTTGCAGACGATTGTAGTGCCTGGGGACAGACAAGTGAGGTGCATCCACAGCAGTGGTAGGAGGAGTGCAGAGAGCAGAAACGCCATGATGCACCCGTAGCAGCAAAATGGGTGGAACTTAATTTTTGCAGCTTTCATCAGTGAGAGGGTCTTAAAAATATTTTTGGGGGTGTGAGAAATTCAGATCTGCTATTTACCAAAGAATTTTAATTTTGCCTCTTAAAAATGTCATGTAATGCTAAATAATAATAATAATAATAATAATAATAATAATAATAATAATAAAAAAACTGCAAGTACTTGACAATCATTTTTAATTATTTCCAGTGAATTTTTACACACATTTTACTTACCAAGCAAAACTAAATTATATTATATTAATTTAACCAAAATATCTTTTGAATTCCCAAGTTATGTTACAACTTTTTAGCACCCCTCATTCTTGGAATTTGAAAGCTGAAAAATTCAACACTCCCTTAGGCTACTGTGAACTAGATAATTATGTAACCTGTCTTTAGCTTTGGATATTTTTTTTTAAAAAGTGTTGTCTAGTGTAAGATTAATCTTTTTTAATATAATGGGAACTCTTAAAAGAGCACTTTCCCCAATCTGGCGATACAATAAGAAAATTTTTTACCCACAAGTGCATGGAGCTTGTAATATGTGGCTTATGGTTTTCAAAGCACACATATTCCAACATAAATGATAAAAGAAGTGAAAGAATAAAATGTCTGACTAAAATTTCCCTACACAAAGATCCTGTTTTAAAATATAATTCATGTTCTTACATCTGCAATGGGTATTATAGGGAAGAATAGGCAAACAGGTGGTTTCTAAACAGGATTAAATAAATAAATAAAAAATCATTGACTAGGCATGTCAAACACACAATCCAGCCACAAAAGCCAGTTCCCACTCTTGATTTAAAAACAGCAGGCGGTGTTATTAATGACGGATGCTTCAACTAATAATGACCCTTTCCTGACAAATTTTAGATGGTTTACAGAGTTACACATTGTTTCTGCTGAGCCTTTCAGAGTAGCAGCCATAGTAAGAAATAATGAACAACTTGTTATTGCATGGACTGGTGGAAATGTATTGTCCAGCTTTTCCAAGCCCAGCTGCTGTTGAAAGCGGTAGAATCCTCACTCTTTCTCCAGTCTATAGTTTTGACTGCCTTAAAAAATAGGATTTTATGCTGCTAAATTCCTAACTGGGTGGCCCTATTATTGTTCAGCTATGCAAAGAAAAAAGCAATCACAGCAGCAGTAGCAGCAAGCATTTTTGGGTGGAGTGTTAAATACACCCAAACCCAGGCATTCTAGCCAATGCAGTGTTATAGACAATTTTCCTACTGCAAAAAAGGGGCCAGATGGCATGATAACTACTTGATTGATCTCCTCTGTGCACTACATTCAATGACTTTGGATTTTCAGGCTATTTATAAATGCAATAATCTTCTTAAATGCTAAATTCAACTGTGTATTATAAAAGGTCTCGTCCCTGTCCCCTCCTGTATCAGCCAAATGCTGTAGATTAAGTTGAGGATTTCTCTAGGGAAAACATTGTTCATCATGCGGCTTGAAGTTTGCAGATATTTGATAAAACTGCTAGTAGGATCCAGAATATTGGTTGGCTTTCATTTCTGTACAGCTGGTTCTTTTTGTAATGTATATTTAGGAACTGCTTTTATTGCTGTTGTCCTTAACATGAAAACTTTATTAGGGCAATTGTAGTAAAAAAAAGGTTAACAGTGCATTTTAAGCAAAAGCCAGCAGACAGGGTTTCTCAAAACTAATAAAAATGCAGAAATATTTGTGACTTAAGAGGTAGCAGCAAACGTTTAAGGACCCATCAACTATCTTAGAAACTCAATTACAAAAAAACTTTCCATTTCAGGGAAATTTGTGCTGTTCAGGGCCATGACTCTGAACAGACAGGTTGACAATATTGATTTGGACTCCTGTGGTTATTTCAGCCGCAGGTTGGGGACCCCTGATCTAGCCTAACCCTCAACAATGCAGGAATCTTTTGCAAAATGTGGGACTCAAAGCTATGCTCCTGAGACATGGGTGTAGCCAGGACTTTTGTTAGGGGGGGCAGGGATGATGTGATTGGTCAGTTAGTTATTTCTATTGTTTTACTTGAGAAGACTCCCTGGAAAAGACCCTGATGTTGGGAAAAATGGAGGGCACAAGGAGAAGGGGACGACAGAGGATGAGATGGTTGGACAGTGTTCTCGAAGCTACGAACATGAGTTTGACCAAACTGCAGGAGGCAGTGGAAGACAGGAGTGCCTGGTGTGCTCTGGTCCATGGGGTCACGAAGAGTCGGACATGACTAAACGACTAAACAACAACTTTGTTTTACTTGATCTGTGGGGGGGGGCAGCTACGCCCATGCCCATGCTCTGAGATTAAGAGTCTTATGCGCTGCCAACTGAGCTATCTTAGTTTTGCTTGTTCACTGGAATACACATACGGAGTCTATACAGCTGAAGGTATTATTTTGCATAGCAAGTACCCAACTGGCAACAAATCCCATTCGCACAGAATGATAAGGAGTTGGAAATGTGCTCAAATGTCACCTAGGTGAACTCCCTGCTTACTGCAGGTTAGCCAGAGTCAGTGGGAGATAAGAGAGGCTTTTTAAGAATTTGCTGAGTTTCCCGGCACAGGAAAGACTGAGGTTTTGGACTTTGTAGGTAATGATTGAACTGCATTGTAACGATATGTGAATTTGTTCTCAAGCATCAGCCATGGGGTTCGGGCAAATGAGCTCTCCTGGCATTTTGGAGCTGGAGTGAACATGGAAAGCCCTTAGCAGAACATACTAAGCTGAAAGGTTTTTTATGCATTGAATTTGATAATGTTTGATCATGAGCTATCCTCAGTATATTTTCTTCTTCACAAGTTTGAACAATTTGTGCAAAAAAGTAGTTAGCCCTGAATATAGTGCTCATCAATTTAATTGGGTGACCCTGAACTCTAAATTTCTATCTACACTCCTCTCAGTTCCATTCATTATTGTCAAAAAATCCCAATGCAACTCCATAGCTTTTTTCTGAACTAAAAAAAATAATCATGAAAAACTTTCCTCATACGGTGGGTGCTCCAAACACAATAATTTGGGTAGCACTTTGGGGTACCTTTTCCAAAGGTATGATCTCCTTTTTGAAATGGAGCACCCATTCACAGTATTCCAAATACAGCCACACCATTAGAATAACAAAGCATTATGATGCTAGCAATTTCATCTCCAACACCTTTCCTAATAATTTAAGTCTTTCCTACCACTTCGCTCCCACTATTTAAAAATCTGAACAGCAGCTAAGGAGGAAAGGGCCAATTTGGACCACCACTGCACCACTAAGGGTGGGTTAACTTTCCCACTGCATATTGTTCTCCTACTGAAATTTGCCACTGTGGATGCTAATTGTATCACAGTAAAAATTAGCTGCATGACACTTGTTGGTTCTACATTGCAGGGCAAATAGCTGCTGGAGAAACTATTTAAATCAGAAGAAGGCACTGGGAGAGGTTATCTCCCACCCTGATACCAGAGTCCTGATCCAAACTTCCTCCTTGTGACTGCTATTCAATTTTAAACAACAACAACAAACCTGGAAAATGTAATTACAGATCCCCATGGGAATATGTCATGGCTACATGCACTCCCTGAAAACAATGATCTTTCCATTTCATTTTCTGCTAATCCTTTCATAAACAGAGTACTAGTCACATAAAGCATTCTGGCATATTTTTCAGTGAAAAAACCATGAAGGCATTTCCACAGGACGAGAATAAGGGGTTGACATTGCTGAATAAACATGACACTCAGGTAAACATTCAAAGATAACTGGCCTAATTCACTTGAGTATCTGGCATATCCCCACTCCCCCTTGGATTCCCCCAAAGTAACATCTATGTGTTGATTTACCCCCATTTCAGAATACCAATTAAAATGAAAGCTAGTAGATATCAGAATATTACAAAACAATGCAGTAACTCACCATGGTAATTTCTTCATAGAAGTGCTAATTCTCTGGACAGATGCTCTCTTTTTTCCTCGAGACCCATTTCAATTTCATTTAAATATTAATAATGGTAAGGTTTCTTATTCCAACAGAAAACAAAGCCTCTGTTTATAATGCCTTTTGGATTGATACATACAGAGAGGCTCCTTCATTGTTCCCTAATATTATTTTTAAGAAGGGGTAGTATGGGGGCACCATACTTTAGTGGTTCCATTCTGACCTCCAGGGCTGTTTCCAGAGTAGTCATGGGAGGCTACTGTTCAGTTGTCCTGTGGTGTCTTTTGTTTCTCAAAAACATGGCAGCATAGGCACATCCAGTAAATCAGGGTGGGCAGGTTTCAGGCTTGCATTTTCTACCTTTAAAAAACAAACAAACAAAAAACCCACAACTCTGAAATTTACCAAATGGAGCAAGGTGCAAATGAGTGGCTGGGGTGGAGAGAACAGCATATTCTTCAAACTGAGGAGCAGGATGCTTCCAAGCACCTGCTCAAGTTCACAGAAAAAGGCACTCCTGGTTTTCACTCTTGAGACATCGTTTGCACAATATATTTAAAGTGGCATCATACCTCTTTAAGCAGTCACGACTTCCACATGAAGAATCCTGGGAACTGTAGTTTGTTAAGGTGATGAGTTATTAGAAGACCCTTATTACCCCCACAGAGCTACAATGCTCACAGTGGTATAGCAGCCAATCCTTCTTCCTAGTAACTCTGTTTTGGATGCAGAGTTCTGCATTTCGATGCCTCTGAAGGCGCTGTTGCTCAGTATGGTGTTGTGACGCCCAGTTTGGTGTGATGGTTCCAAGCTGTACCAATTCTGACACCTCTGAAAATACTGTTGCTTAATTTGGTGTGTTGGTTCCCAAGAGCGAAGAGCAGGTTTTGGTCTGCTTGGATACCATTGGACAATGTTTTGAATCCAAACAGCAGACTGAACCATTCCAGACTCTGCCTATCTGGAGATGTCACAAGAGATTGTTGCTCAATTTGGTGCAACAAACTGGGTCAATGGGGATGTCTCTGATGATTCTGCTATTCCAATCTGACATGGCGGTTCTTAAGATGGAGGTGCAGATTTTGGTCTTTGTTTGGAAAAGGTTGGCTGCTATTTTGAATCAAGATGGGGGACTCCACCATTTTAGATGGGGTGGGAGGTGGTGGCATTGTTAATGGGTGTTGGCAGTGCAGGAGCCACCCACCAAGGGTGCAATCCTGGTGATCACAGAATCATAGAATTGCAGTCAGAAGGGACCCTGAAGGCCATCCAGTCCAATCCCCTGCAGTGCAGGAATTTCAACTGAGAAGCACAATACTACAAACCATGGGTGCTACTTAGCTGCATTAAAATGAACTAGGGTTTTGCTGTTGTCATGGAAGATGAACTTGCATCACAAGTGTACACAGATACTGCTAATAAATATGCTACTAGCACAAATGTTTTTGATAGTGGCACTGGCTACTAAATCCCCATAATTTGCTGCTGAATATTTAGCTAAAGAATAAAAAGTTTAACACATAAGAGCAGAAAAAATCCAGAGAGAATAAGTCACTAATGCAGATGTTAGAATGCTGGGAGATTAAAAGCTTATTGAATCAGCTCAGTGATTCCATTTCCACAGCACTGGATTATAATAGTACACTCAATTCCTTAAGAATAATGTTGATGGTAAAGAAACAGCTGTATATTGCTTCAATTTTTTGCCAGCCCTGTGATGCAAGGCATGATGTCATAAAGTCAGGAAAACCATGTAGTCTAATAACAAATGCAAATTAAATGGTTATGTTTATAGTTGAATAATCAAAGCCTGGGGAGGGGATAGAAAAAGGGATATCTTTTTCTCATTAAACTTACATTGTGCCAGGTTCAGAAACTCAAAACTAGCTTGCAATCCGAATTTCTGAAGGTGTCATGGGCTATGCAATGAGACAAAGGCAACTGATAAACGTTCTGGGTGCTATCCAGCTAAATTATGGTTGTCCACTGAGATCAATGTATTTAAGTTTACTGGGTTGTGCAATGGGACTTCTCACCTGCATACCCTCAAAATCTGCTATAAAAGGTTTGCAGAGTAGTTCTTTGGGACATGCGAGGAAAAGTGAGGTAGGAGAAATCCTGTTGCACAAGTGGAACTCTGTGTGCAGAGCTGGATTCAACTCATTGATTTCAATGGGTATACTCTGAGGAGGACTAATGTTGGGTATCACCCTCTATACATAAATACCCTAGTGCAAAGACTTATATGCCAAAGGAAATGGCTCTCTTTGCTCTCGCTTGCAGTCTTCTCAAAGTGCATTAACTCTTCTTAGGCCCTTTAAAAATCTTTAGTCCTTTATATTGTTAACATATGTTGAATTCTGAATGGTTCTCAAGGAGGTGAAGCTATCTATGAGTAAATAATTTTTTTTTGCATTTTAACGTTGAGGATAACATTTTTCAAAAACATACTGGAATTTAATAACAAAAGCAAAAAATCCATATTAAATAATAAAAATGTAAAACAATCAGTCCAAGGTACATCAATACTGGCGATAAATGGTGATTTAAGTTCACAAAGACATCAAACTGGGATGGGAAATGCTCAGTCTCCCTCTTCTAGGACAGGGAACAGACGTTACCCTTTGCTGAAGGAAGGTCAGATAAATCAGAAAATAGCAACAACCCTGAGATGAATACATGGAAAATATTTGCTTATTAAGGCTCTGCATATAAAATTTAGGACTGCTTCACACATTGTCAAGAACAAACGCTTCCCCATTCAGTATGCACTGCAGGAGGACGTGGCCAATTGGAAGCTCCCAGAGATTTGTACCTGTGCACCACATGTTTGTTTTATTACGCATATTTTTTTCGGTATATTGTTTTTAGCATGTATAATATGCGCACATGCTAAAAATGTGACTGTATGAAGCAACCCTTATTTGCTAAGTGAGCCACAAGTCTTCAAGTCTTGCAGTCAAACCACGTATGCCAATCAACACAAAGATGGCGAGAATCCCTCCCCACCCTAAACATCTACAAAGGAGTTGACTGGCTTTTGAAGCACCTGAAGAATCCTGTGATGAAATGAATGACCCAAGGCATTTAATTGTTGAACACATAAAAGGAAGTATATTTAAAATAAAAAATTGGTCAGAATGTAGAGTCATTTACCGTTGAAAGGAATTTACAGGGCTGCGGCAGATGAGTCTTTTGGAATTGTTAGTTCATCGCAATGCCTAAACTGGTTTCTTCATTGCACAGTATTTTCTCTTAAAATGTGTGCATTTTCAAAACAATTACATACATATTAAAAATCAGCATTTCTTTGCTTAAACGTAATTAAAACGTTAATACTCTCAGACAACACAGATCTGAAATGGTGAAACCAGTAATTTTTTCCCCCTCCCACCTTTACAACAAATTAAATTGAGACAAAATTACAAACACATTTCACTACATGATTATTAATAAAAATTAGGAGTTTTGTTTATAAAGTTGCCCAAAATGCAAGGGATGTGCATAGGTTTTACAACTTAGTCATAGTACTTAATTTTATTCCCTTGGGTACTTCCCCCCATGAACGGAATGTACTTTGCTGTAGATTACAGTTTTTTTTCAACACAGATACACCAACAGCATGAACGCTTGCGACTGTCCACATGCATTAAGAGTCAAGACCCAACTTCAAATCTCTATAAGTTTTACAGAGTTCTTCAAAGAGACAGTATCACATTATTCGGATATTACATGAAAGTACTTCAAAATACTATTCTAAAAATAAAAAAGCAAAGGAAGGCCATTAGAATTTAAGAATTGATCTTGTTATGATTGGGCTAATAATTTCAAATAAATAAAGGAAAGCAAGGTATTCCAATTCACAAAATCAGACTCTAAAAAGAATGTAGTGTTCCAACCCCAAGTTAAGTAACAGATCATATTATTATTAAAATAGATTATAGAAAGCAGCATCTATTTTGTGCAGTTTTAGGGGCCTTTGAAATTAAAAGCTATGATTTCCAAAAATATAACATTCCAAAGGATTGAATAATACATATATTTAAAGATACATTTTAATAAAGTTTAGGAGAACTGATTAAAAAAGATACTGTCTCTTTAAATTAGCATTTTCTCCTCCTATCTATAAGGACATGACGATAATTATAAATTTAGGTCACACTACATCTAGGTAGTCTCTAGGGGCCAAGACCTGTTGACACAAGGTCAATAACAAAGAGGTTCTTCCATGTATGAGGTGGTTCCCAGTAATGATAAAATTCTTCCGGTGATAAGATTAATACACCCAGGAGACGGGAACCCATTGCGAGGCTGTACAAACAAGCTCAATGGCTTCCTCCAGATGCCTGATTGTTTCATCAATTTCATTGTTGATAATTGTAAGATCAAAGTAGTGTGCATATGTTCTCTGTAAGATTTCAGATTCCTTTTGCAAGCGCTGAAGAGATTCATCCTGCACAGTGATGGGGGAAAAGGGGTGGTGAAACACATGTATTATTTTCTTGCCATTATATCTTGCATGTGTTACTTAGACAGAAGAGACTACCAAATGAAATTCTTACCTAAGAATTTGTCAGTGATTTAGTACCTTAATAAACGCCAAATTCCACTTAATTTGTTATACAGTTTGCCATAGTCTTAGGTTTCTCACATCACAACCATACACTTATCTACTTTCAGGGAGACTTGAATGGACAAGGAATGAAGATGAGAAAAAAGGATCAGCATAAACAAGGACCAAGGGGTGTGGAGGGCTATGTCATTAAGGACAACACACCACATACAACCTATTTGTCTTCTGTTATGCATTGATTTGATTAAGGCACATGAGCAATCTAATTCATTTCAGTGAAAGAAGCAGATCTGCACGCATAAAGGAACATGAGCATGATTCTGTTGTCTCTTTCTAAATTGGGGGTGGGTGGGGGTGGAGCTAACCTGTGGCCTTGCAGATGTTATTGGATTCCAACTCCCATCAGTCACAGCTAGCATGGCCAAGGGTCAGGGATGATGGGAGCTGTAGTCCTGAAATGTCTGGAGGGCCCCATGTTAGTCGCCCCCTTATTTAAATGAATGGGGCGGCCCTTGTGAAATCGCTTAATTCACACAAACTGGAAGTTCCTTTATTCACAACGAATTGGTAGATGGTGTTGACTAAAAGGAATACATTGTATGCTCTCTGGTACACATGAACTACTAAAGTGTATTAGAGAACAGGGAAGTTGGGAAACCATTACAGGATCATATTAAGTTTTTCTGATGTGCACACTTTTGCAAACCCTTTAAAGGTGTGGGGAACCTGTGGTCTTTCAGATGTTGGATTTTCAACTCCCATCAACTCCAGCCAGCATGACCAACAACCAGAGAGCCGTATGTATCCCACATGTGCTCTAAACCTATAAATGCTGGTGTTGCCTTCACAGGGACAACTCTGTTCCCTCCAATAGGAGCAGCCTATGCACACAAAGAGCTTCTAGTTTGGGTATTGTGCATTAGCAACATGAGACCTGCGGTATCAACTAATCCACAGATATATTGCTCCCTCTTCATTACTTTGGCCTATATGAAATTGCCACCACGGGAAACATTCACAGATCAACACACATTCTGAGAAAATTGTGTGAGGCTCTGAGCACTCGTCATTTCCAGTTGTACCACACTCCTCCTGAACAGGCACGTATCAGGAAAGGGGGGTGAAGCAGAAAAGTACTAAGATTCAGAGCCAATGGATTCAGAAGCCAGGCATGTTATAGCCACACCCTGGTGATACTATGGGCCTTAAAATGATCATGGTGTAAGGCAGGCACTTTCAACCTGCGGCCCTCCAGATGTTTTGGCCTACAACTCCCATGATCCCTAGCTAACAGGACCAGTGGTCAGGGATGATGGGAACTGTAGTCCCAAACATCTGGAGGGCTGAAGGTTGGGGATGCCTGGTGTAAGGCAAAGAAAGTGCAGTTGTTCCTCATTAGTCTAAGTATCTACCAAGAAGCTGCATTTTGGCTTCAGGGATATAACATTTTCCTATCAGCAGAGGCAGTGCTTTTTTTCTGACAGTACTCAACAGTATACAGTACTGGCACCCCACCCCCCACCAATCTTGCGATAAGGTATATGGAGGGTGGGGAGAGCAAGCAAGCAAGGCTAAAAGGGGGATTGCAAAAAGCAGGAGGCTGAGGCAGTGGCAGTGAGGAAAAGGAGGTCCTTGTTTGGGGCTGGAGTTGCTGCTCTCAGTCAACAGGTTGCATCATTCCCCCTCTTCTGCCCTGGACATGCTCCTATGCTGCTGCCTTGCAGTGCTGCAAGCGGCTGAGCGAGTGAGTACCACTTCCCTTTCGTCTCTGCTCGCTCTTCCCTTTCGTCTCTGCTCGCTCTTTGCATGTGTACGGGGTGGGAGGGAGAGAAGGCGGACAAGGCTCCATCACCCTCCATTCTGGGGCTGGGGCAAGGCATAGAGGTGAGTGCGGACGGTGGGGCTGGTGGCTGGGAGGAGGGGAAGGAAGGAGAAGGGGAGGGCAGGATGTTGGGTAGGTGTGAAGAGCAGAAGGGACAAGGTTGAGGGAGAGGTTGGAGAAGTGAGAGGGGCACACAAAGTGGGCCTTTAATTAATGGAGGGGGGGGACAGGAGAGAGTGTGTGTGAGAGAGAGAGAAAAGGGAGGAAGAGAATCATGGTAAAAACTGTCACCCTTTTTTTCTAGAAAAGAAGCACTGAATAGAAGTACTATAATTTTATATTTGGGAAAATGAAATATTTCCTTCATACACTGTTACTGAGACTCCTGCATGGATTGTAACCTGTGCATTCACTGGTCTGTGACATCATTACTGAAATGCAATTCCTGTTCCTGTCCATGTCTGGCACCTTTCCATTGTGCAACTTAAAATAATGATTATGTATTATTGGTTCCTAAGCTGGTACTTACAGGCAACTTTCTGCACCATTTTGGCAGCTAGATAAAATTAGTACAAGTGCAAGAAAATGAGAAGAAAAGTAAAAATGATAATTCAAGAAAAATAAACAAAACAAGGGCAGTCATGTAGGAGGATATGTCTGTGCCATCACCACATCTTACACTTATTTTCATTTCAATTTCTGTCTCCTTTTGTCAGTTCTGTCATACAATTTCAGTGAACAGGTGCTTGCTCCATCTTGGAATCATGAGTTCAGCATTTTGCTTTTTATAAAACGCAATACCAAAATATATACAATTACACCTAGACACCATTGACACTTGATACAAAATGAAATGAATAAAATAGATCTATACGGAAGTTTTAAGCAGCTGGGCTTGGACAAAGTAAAAAACAAACTCCTACTTTCCCAATAAATGTAAGTATGCTAAAAATTGTTTTAAAGATTAAAAGGAAAAGAAGCTCTGATAATGTCTTCACATCACAAGACATTGTCCAAACTAAATCTATATATTTAAAAAGGTTATTCTCTAGCTGTGTGTAAAGAAACTTGATGTGAACTTCTATTTAGGGACAATCAGTGACATAAAACAGAGGCAGACTTCCATCATCCTCTCATGCATTTTCATTGAACGATTGTGCAGAAATGAGTGGTACAGACATGTCCTTATAAATATGTGCTTTTAAGGTAGGTTTTAAAACAAGGTAAAGCAGGTAAAGAAAAAGGGATATTTATGCAAATGATGATTTGAAAGGAAAATGAATGAATGGACGTAGTCTTAAACTTCCATTACAGTACAGAGAAACAATAATGAATATAAGATTTCTTCATCAAGATTTCATTCATCACTATTATCTATCACATTAAATTCTGTCAAATAGGGATGAAGTTTCTGTTTGTGCCTATTCTTAAGTACTCTACAAATGTGATTTCATTGCAAAAGTCTTACCTCGTTAATGCCTGGGGTAATTGTAGGTGCAGCGATAAAAACAACAAAAGGAGCAAACTCTGCAGTCCTCAGGACCTTCAGGGCCTAAGGAAAGAATATTTTAGGAGGAGGAGCATGGCATACATTGTAATACATTTGAAGACAAAACATGATTCTGGATCCTTTTGGAAGCCAAATTGTAAGTTGATAAGTGTTTCCAACCTTGCAGCGCCCGAAATGTCTATGCATTGTTAGAACTCGTTTCTGTCAATGGTACTACTGAATGTAAAAAATAAATTAAATATAATACAAGGGCCCCAAATTTTATCTGGGCTTGGCAGGCAGACACTATTTGTGATTCCCACTGACCCCCACCTGTCCTCTGACTTTCTGTTCGTATCAGGCATTGGTGACACTTGGAAGTAGGCTAGAGAACTTAGGAGTGACAGCAAGAGGGGAAGAGATCTTTACCACCTTTGATTTCTCTGTGATGTGCAGAGAAGTAGGTGAAGGGGCTTTCATTTGCTACTAGGTAACCAGGAATAGCAGGTATGTGTAACTGCTGCTGACTACCAGGTCGCAACAGTTGTAGGTATTTCATGTTTGATGCTGAAGATTTTGCAAACCAGTACTCAAGCTGATATCATTGCAATTTATTCAAATGAGAGAACCCATCTGCACAATTCCTATTGTTCATAAGACAACCTGCAGTTTAAAATACTGTTTCCGTCCGCAATTGTTCTTACTAGTGCTTGAAAAATAGCAAGAAACACTTTGGGCTATGTATGAAGTCTTTTCAGGAGCCCCGGCAAATTTTAATATTTAGAGAGGAAATGTTCCCCCACAAGCCCCTTAGCTGCACCCTTTCCCACTGCTGTTCACAGCTTGTTTATCCCTCTACTGCTGATTCAGCGGCATTGTATATTCCCCAGGTTCTCTTCCCTGAATGATCCCAGCTGATCAGGGATCATGTTGCAAAGGCAATAATTTCACAGACAATAAGGTTTGGCTATGTGTCAACCCACATTCTAAATGGGTATGGAACATCCTTGTTGCTGAGGTGGCTACACCCCACTAACAAGGCAGTGTACTGGCCTGATTGCCTAAATAATTAGGGGCACCCTTGGAAAATATTTTCACAAACTTTTGTGGGCCACCTGGGATGTAAAACACACTGCAGATGGACTTTTTGTTTCATATTTCTTTTTGCAAGAGACAAAAATGTTCAGAAAAAGGACACATAGTTAGCTCTGATTCATTTTGTGGGAAAATGTCATATGTTTTTCATATATACCAACAATTTAAAAATCATGTTCATATATGAAGAAAAGCTCATTAACATATCAAATGTGTTAATTTAGCGCAAAAAAATAAAACCGTGTTATATATTTGTAATACAATGAGTTAGTCACTTCTATATCTACCTGAGGTTCTACGTCAAGTATTGCAATTAATCCCTGTTCGTGGATCTTCCGTATTGTTTCCAGTTTTGTCCCATACATTGCATCTTCATGGCTACCATATTCCAAATATTCGTTGTTTGAAATGTCCTGCATCATTTGGTCATGTGATACGAAGTAATAATTCTTTCCATTCTCTTCATCTTTCTTTGGTGGTCTGGTTGTATCTGTAATTACAAGATACTGAAACTAGCTGTTTGTTCACTCGCCATGTTTCACACCCAATCTATAACACAGACATACATACAGGATGGTTGCCAATGCTGTCCATGAGCAAGTGGAGCAGACTTCTGTTCATGTAAGGGGACTTTAACTTCCCCTCAACCCCTTTGCAGCAGCTCCTTGCATGCCCTCAAAATTTGCTCCAAATGATTATAATAGACCGTCCATATATTCTGATGCCAAAGACATTCATAAGTAAATATGGTGGACTATTATTTTTCTCGAAGCAACTAATATGAGTCTGACCAAACTGCGGGAGGCAGTGGAAGACAGGAGTGCCTGGTATGCTCTGGTCCATGGGGTCACAAAGGGTCAGACATGACTAAATGACAACATTATTTTTCACCTTCATATATTTGTATTTGCAAAGACTACCACTAATTATTTCAGTATTTTTACATTGTTTTGTCATGCTATGGAAAACAAGAATGATGTTTTTTAAATTGCAGAACACTGAAGAAAACATTTCTGAAAGCAATTCTTTAGAATAATTTTTTTTAATGATTTTATTATGAGTATAGCAGCCCCATATTTTTACTACCCCCAGTTCATAATATCTCAACCTCAGAAAACGTATAGGTGAGTTAATGTTGTAGTTATCCATAGCTGTATCTATTGTAAATGTGGCTGGGTGAAAGTTCCACATTTGCACTGTGAAAAGCGGACAGCCAGGGAGTTGTGCTAGGGCTGGAGGTGGAAGGGAATAGGAAAAACTGACTAAATTTGCCTTGACAGATCACAAAACTGTGTGAATTTATGAGGGAAAGTATTTTGCTTCTGCAGTAGGGTTCTTTGGTGCTGTTGAGGTATTCCTCTTCCACAATCAGCTGGAAGGGGTATATGAAAGAAGTTTCACTTGAAACTACATAATGCTATAATCCCCATTACAATTCTGCAATGCCCATTGCTTGTTGCCAGGGCCCACTCTAGCTAGGGTGTCCCCCCTCACTTACAGAGCCAATAGACACCATCTGCCCTATGAGGAGGAAAATGAGGGCATAGACAACCTCAGGGCTTGCTCTCGGTGGACCACCCAGGGCCCAGACACAAAACCCCCGTGAGGAGGAAGAGGAGGGTGAGGCACAGAGAACATGAGGTCAAGCAGTCTCCCCACCCCCCAAGCCAGCTTTAAATACTGTATCATTTGTTGTAGTCCTTTTAAACTGTAAACCACCCTGGGTGCTTGGCAGAAGGGAAATGAATAAATAAAATAATTTTGCACACAGAATATAGTTGTCGGCAATCTCCAGTAGTAGATGCTGTGAAATATTCTTTCCTGAGATCCTGGAGAGCAGCTGGCAGAGTAGAAAATACTGGGATAGACAGCAGAAGCTGCCTTCTACTACTTCAGATCATTGGTGTACGTGGCTCAAGTTGCTACTCTGAGATTGGGGTTAGGGTGCAGAGAAAGGAAAAGTTGAAATGTCTTTATTGAAAAAACTTCCAAAAAACACAGCTAAGGGTTTTTGGGTCAGGAAATGGATAGAAAATTTATTTTCAGCCTTGTGACTGAAAGGGCACACAAAAAAGCTGGAAGTGTTTCCAGGAGGCAGTTCCTCTCATGCTGGTTTGATCAATGATCTCTCCTGGGTGTAGAGAGAAAGAGGAATTGCCTTCTTAACTATCAGATGCGTTCTTCATGCAGCACCTTCTCCTGCAGTTGTCTCTTGCAATGTATTGGCGCTCTGCTTTTTGCACAACAATGTATATTATTAATTAATTAAATCTGTATACTGCCTTTCACCTGTAGATCGCAGGGCGGTTCCCAACATAAAAATTGTGCATTAGTTATGGTCAACCTCTGACTGCAGGACTGCAAACAGCCTGGGGATTGCTTCCAGTGCACAGTAAATTCAGGCCATATTCCATACATGGTTTACAGAATGCACAAAGTGAAGCAGGTGGCAAGGGACTTGATGGATGGAGTTGGTAGAGGAACTCTGAAAACCACCACCATATTTAGCTTTTAATCAAATTACAATTGTTGGAAAGTAACAAATTAGGTATATCAAGTAGTTAATATGCAGCTATCTGCCTCATAACACAGTTACTTACGTGGAATAGGGTATGCAAATCTGTCTGGATGTTTTGTGATTAGTGTATTTTTTATATGTCGTCTCCCAACACCATGTGCTCCTACAGGAAAGGAAATTTAATATTATCACAGCGATTCAAAATTATGTTGTTTAAATTTCAATTATAGAACAAAAATGATACTCGAAATTACCTAGTAAGACTAGTGTTTTCCTTTTGAATGCTGGCAATTTTACTACTTCTTCATACGTGACAAGATCTAATTGATCAAACACTGAAACAGAAAACAAAAGCCAGAAATAAGGTGAAAAGGTATAGCGAATCTACTATCCACAAATGTCAAATTTATAAGCTAAACCAATATTTTAACCAACCATTTCCTTCTTTCAATTTATTAAACAAACTAAATTTGCTTCAATATTAGGATCATATTTCAAACTGCATGCTTAAGAATTTGAGATCATGCACTATGCACGTTACAAAAAATTAGTGCTTCTGGAAAATTCTGGGATTCCTGAAAGTGAGCAATAAAGTTTGTAGACAGATGAATACAAATATGAGAACATCTACTTACACAGACAATAAAGATTTAGATTTTATCAAAACTAACGAAATGCATTAAATTGTTTGGTTTTATTGTTTTACTTACTCTTCCATATACATTTATCAGATTAATTGTAAGTAGAGTTCTCTTCACACAGAAGTGCTAATTTTATATTAACATGCTCTCTAAATTTCAGACAGTGAGTAAAGATCTAATGTCAGAGGATGGCTTCACGGCACACTATAAAGCCACCACCATAATTCAAGCATTTAATAAAATATGACTCTAGTAAAGGTTCTCAATTTTCCTTATGTTTACTGCAATGCGATCTCAAACCACTGTCAATTGCTATGATACAGCAAATCATATTAACAACCCTGTCCTTACTTGTGGCCAATAATGACAGGTTTCTGGTGTTTTAATAATTTCTGTAGAAAACATTTGTCAGTTGAAGGATTTAGGCCAATTGTAAGGGTATATTTGAATATCTAAATTATGATGATGTTAATAGTGAAGAAGCCATTCTATTAAACATTGTCTACTATGATTTTGAAAAAATAAGGGAGGACCTAACAGTATGCATGGCTTAACTTTAATCAATTTATTAGAGTACAGTTTTAAATTTAGGTTCAGAACCAGGACATCCAAACATTTTTTCAGTCATATGTCCCCGAAAAGCTGGAAAGCTGTATTTCCAGGACAGGATGGTCAGTGGGTGGATCCAGACTAACTGCAGGTGTAATTCTGTCCATAGTACTCTCCTCCTAGAGGAAATTATTTTTGTCATTGGTCAGTTTTCCCATTCTCCCGTCAGCCTCCTCTGCCTTCCTCCCAACAAGCTGCTCTGGAGGACCAGGGAAGCCTCGGAAGAGCATGTGGAGGGGCGAGGAGGGTTGCAGAGGGAGTGGGGAAATGAATGACAATTACGTCCTCCCCTTCTTCCAAGGGAAGTTGCCACTGGATCTCAGCCCATTTTGGCCAGCTGAAGGTCCCCTTTCATTTGTGGAAGGCTACGTTTGGACCAAATCTATCTCCAGGTACAGCAATATTATGTCAAGAATGTCAGAAAGCTTTTAATTTGTTTTCTTAAAAAATAAACCCCACACACCATATAGCTGCTACGGTGGCAGAGGTGTCCCTTGAGATCAAAAGGTGGGGCATAAACACATGATGAATTAAAAGCCAATATCTACTTCAGCAAGCGAAACATTTTAGTTTCAAAAACATTTCCAGGCAAATTCTAGGTATTTTTTGATAGGATATTAATATTTACATCTTTAACATTTCTTCAGAGCTATCCCTAAACATGTCTCAAGAACTATATTGCCATGTACCAAGAACGTGCTTCACTTATATTCTCAGGTTATTAAAATCAAAGAGCTTGTTCTACAATATCCCACCTAAGTCAGTAACTAGGAATATTAAGTCCTAAAAATTTTTTCCTTCTGAAAAACTTCACTCCAGCTCCCCAAAATAATATACCATGCTAATAAGAACAAAAATGGTCACCCTGTAGTACTTTTCAGGCCCTTGCTATATTTGCTAAGAGTAGAACCACCCTTAGTGAAAACAGAACACAGTTCCTTAACTACAAAACAAACAGAATAAAACATTCTGGTAAATAATCATGACCACTAATAATTTCAGGGTTTCCAACAGAAATGAAGAAATGACTTTTTAAACACAAATTCAGGAGTACATGGACACATTTACAGACTGAACTTTTAAACATTTCTACACTTCTAGCTAATAAAGAAAAGGAGTTATTGAAAGGAAACCGTAAGAAGCAAATAAAGAGGCATTGTCACTTGACAGGTTACTTACATGCACAGAGGCCATTGGGATTAAGACAGCATGAAAAATGTACAGGGGTCATTGAAATATGGCTCATATTAGTAAAATAAAAGTATATGCACAAAATAAACTTCACCATGCAATAGTCTAAACACAAGGCAAATAAATCACGTTAAATGATAAGCATGTTTTATAAAAACTTGGCTCTGTCCTGTAAGTTGCTGTCATTGGCATTACCAGATGAATAACTGAATATGCCTATGGTCTGGTGTTTAGAGAAAAAAACCCACAACACTTGGCCTTTATAAATTCAGGGTTGTATCCAATGCTTCTGTGCGCAATTGGAAGTCCACTCACAGAGCACTAGATTCCACTCTTACTTTATAATTTTAAAATAAAACTTAGAAGTAATAACCTGCACTTCAAATTAGCTGTAGATATTGATGGGCAAGAATGAGCCTCGTGGCCAGAATTTCTAAAATAACTAGGATAAAAAGGAATTCAGAGATAGCAGAAATAGGAGAGAAGGTAGGAAATACTGCCTATACACTATAAATACAGGGTTGAATTCCATGGTGTCCTTCCATTCAGGGAACAGTTTGATCTAGAGGACTATTTCCTCCCCATTTTTTGTAGGATGGAATGCCCTTTCCCCCTGAATGCTTAAATCCGCTTCACAGACTTCTCTTCTTGCCAGTGGAGGTCTCCACTATATCAAAGATGCTTCTGCAAAAGGAATGATTCCTTCTAATGGTGGAAATGCACCATTGGATACAACTCAAAGGGAGGAGAAAAATAACCAGTTTGAATTTCGGAACTGATTTTAAAGAGCTTTCCTTTCCTTGAGAAGTATGTGTCTAGCCATCTGGTTTGTTTGGAGGACACCATTTATAAGTTGTATTTTTTAAAAATTAAAAAACACATTACTAACAAGGCAGCAACATGCCTCCCCATCAGTACTGAGAATGAGATGTTGCGCATGTGCAAAGGTGGAGTAATTGAAAGGAAAAGGTGGAACAATGGGGCGTGAAAGAATTAAGGGAGGAAGGGTTGTAGAGATAGTTTTAGCAACTGGTCTGTACACTACAGATTCTATAGCATTTTTAAAAAAACCCAAATATATTAAAAACACACAGATTGAGGGGTCCTGACAATCTCTATGGTAGCAGTGAAGCACAAAGAACTCTGGATTTATTTGGGGGGATTGGTGTCTGACACCCAGAAAGTTTCTGCCATCAGCCAGCAGTTTCAAATTCTCTTTGATAAAAGACTGTAGTAGGGACAGGACACTCATTCACCCAAAGCACAAGAAACAGGCAAGAAGATAATGACACACAAATCAGGTATCCAAGTTATGTGACTCCATTTTTGCCTGTGCACTTACTTGTTATTGCCTCAGATTTAAAATACACGTACAACTACCTACAATTTATTGTGACTCATCATCATAATAAATACTAGACTCCTCCTAGATTCCATAAATTATGAATGGACCAATCCCCACCAAACCTAGAATATTAGGAGAACTGGGGGCATGAAGTACGGAAGTTCAAATGAAGTACTGTTAAATCCCATTCATTTCAGAGGGTGAGTTAAGCACATGCTTAAATCTCTCTGCTCAAATCAATCGGACTTAACACCATTTACCTCAGATAGATTAGGCCTTTCCAATTTGAAACATTTACTGTTTGAATTTTATTCCTGTTACCTTAAACACATTTGAGTTTTTCATAAGACTCTATGCAAGGAAATGCACCCCACCGGCAATATGAAGCAATTTCCAAATTGCCTGCCCATACTTTGACAAATTCCACATTTTAATGAGCATGCTTTGCAACATGGTGATTTCTGCATTAGATGGTCCAAATTAAAATGCACTAATCCTAAGATCATTTAGAAGGAAGTCTCACTGAATTTACTGCCTCTGATTGTATTGTAACAGTTTTTTCACAAAACAGATTCATCTAGGTAATGGTCCATTTTGAAGTACATTATTGCGCTTTATATTGGTAACTAACACAGCAGAATAGTACTTGTGTGGGAAAATCCACTTAAGAAAAACATTCACAGTAGATTTCAATCTATCATTCAGGTGACACGAGTTTGCAGGCCATGGGGGAACTGCTTGTGGTCTCATATGAAGATTTGATGTTATACACAGGAGCTTATCACCACACACTGGAATATGTATGCAGACTATATTTTCACACTTTGACTATTACTGTTAATCTTCAACTTGTTTTTGTAAAAAACTTAAATATTTTTAAAACAAACAAACAAACAAACAAACAAACAAACAAACAGGCACAGTCCTAATTTTAGGAGCTTGGAGCAAAACATATAGAATAGAAATAATTATGCTAATAAATATGAAAGGAACTTTTGTCTTTAATATACAAGCAACCCTTATGAATATTTGCACTGTCCTTTTCTATTTGTCAGTGTAGCTATGTGTAGCTTGACTATAAAAAATATCCGTTCTGTTGCACCAATGGATGCCCACTCACAATACATTGTATCTAATGCTTAGATACTATTTCCAACTCTGCATAAGACACTGAAGGACAAAGTGGGAGGTGTCCATGTTAGCATGAAAAGCAAGGGGGAAGGATTTACAGGAATTTTCACTGCTGCAATCATATAATATATTTTAGAAAATAGCCCCCAAATGTAGAGTCTGGGGGCGTGTGTCTCAAAATGTGTGCACAGTTCTGGTGAAATATTTCCAAATTTGGTGAGAACTTGGAACTGTCACATTCAAGATATCGAAACTCCTCAGTCATGTTCATTGCTCCTCTCCTCCCCTGCCCCACAACAGCAACTGTACCTAGGTTGTCCCAAATTTTCCACCCTTTCTTCTATAGCCCTTTCCCAAACTCCTTAAAAACAAAAATCCCTTCCCTCAACTATAGCAAAGGAATGAAAAATATACAACAAATTGTATATTTAAGCAAGTTCCAGAATTTGGAAGTGCACTATAACGCTTAATTGTCTGAGTGTCAGAGCACCACAATACATCTTCATCAGAAATACAGTGCCCTCAGTCACATTTGACTGAAATGTCTTAACACAAAAACTTAAAATATAAACCCCCCAAATGCAAACATACAGTATATTAAAATATGCATAATTTTCAGTTCCATTGTAATGAAATCCATGATGTACCCAGTCTTTTTCTTTTTGCTAATTCACTTTGAGACTTCCTCAGATGTGAGAAGCGTCAAATGTAATAAATTACACTAACTCTCAAAAGATATGCATAATGTTAAACTTATTAAAACTGTTTTATTTCTTAAGAGCACTGTATTTTCCTGGAAGTTCAACTGCATATGCAAATTCTGTACAGCTGCAAAAACATTCTTGTACAACATCTCAGATTACCTAACACTGTCTCCAAGATGCAGATCTTGCCCCAGATGCAGCAGCACATTTTCCATATTCAACTTATGCTAACCATTGCTTTTCCCATATATTGTTTATTCACCAGTATCTGTTTAGCGCTTATGCTTTCTTACGCTTCAATATCTGGATTTTTTAAGTTAAATGTTTCCACTGAGAGGCATTGGTGAAATTAAAATTTTACTTGATAATGAACAATGCAGCAATGTTAAATACGGCTTTATGTGCATTATGTTTTTCTCACCTGCATTGTGCTTTGCTAAGTATTTGTCTTTGTATTGCTTCTTTTTCTTTCCAAACCAAGTACAGCTTGCCTGCTGCTCTTGTTTAGTCTTCTCCATAGCAATACAAGCCACTCGCCTTGTAGGTGAAGAGGAAAAAAACTATCAGCTTGTTACTAAAGATTACTTTTTAAATGAAGCAATGTTAATATTTATCTTTAACATAATCTCCCCCACCATTTTTCTTTTGCAGGACAGATTAAAATTCATTTCCCAGCTTTCACATTGGAATTTTTGATGACCCTTTTCAAAGCACCAATTCCTTGTTTACCACACCAGCACCCACCACGGAGTCAAATGGGTTCTTGCTGCTTTAAAAGATAGCTGCAGCTGCTGAGAGGAGCTAAGGCAGGGGCGAAGCAGCACTTTGACAGCTGTGGCTCTTTTCATCTGTCACAGCACAGGGCATGGCAGAAGGTACTCCAGTTTCTCAAAGCCTCTCATCCTGCCATGGCTACTGACTGTCATGACTGATGGCAGGAGGAGCTCCTGGGGCAACTCTCATGAATACAATCCTCCAATAGCAGGGTGATCTGTAAACCAAACTTAAATTACATGACCTTCATAGTCTAAACACGAAGTAAGGCCTTGATTTCATTCGCATTACCAAAACCTGGATGGACTGCTGCTTAATCCATAGTGGTCCAGTTTGTTCCACCTGGTCATTTAGTGCAACATCAGCCACAATTTGGGTACGGAGTAGATCTCTGATCTCTACAGTGGTAGCCTTCCTTTTAGTAGATAACCAGTACAGACTATATCCACATATAGGATAAGGCTGAGACTGAGATTTTATCCTAGAGACTTCCTAATTACAGACCTGGTCTTCAGGTTTGCTATTATCAAGCCTTTAGCAGGAACTTCACGGCTGCTATGACAATCATTTGGCTATGCTGATGTGTTACAAACCCAGATAATGGCCTAAGATTATATGATGCATTTCTGCTACTGAAGTCTAACAAGTATGATCTTGGAAGCTGCCTTAGTGGAGTGCTGACTCAGAACCATATATAAGTTGCTCTGAGCTCCTCAGAGGAAGACTAGGGTGTAAGTTTTATTAATTAGAAACCACACACAGAAGGCAGGATACACTCTTGATTAAGTGTTCTGTAGCGGGAGGCGTCCTAGATTTAGGTAGCCAGGGTATGAGGGTATTGTTGTAATACATTTTGTCATGAATTGACCACAACCTTATGTAGGCCTGAGTGGTCTCAGTTCATGCTCTCTGCAGTACTTCTCCAGAAGCTGATGGATCCTTTGGCTTACAGAATTATTTGGAGGATTTATCCATTGACACTAAAAGGTCACTCTGGTGACAGAACGGTTAATATATGAAATCAAAAGTTGAGCATGGCTACAATGCTGTGGCAGCTAGGCATTCTCTTCTCACACTTTTGTAAGGTGCTACTCCTTGGTAACTGAATTGCTAAGAAACTTAAAGCAGCAGGAAAGGCAACTGAGGGCAAGCAGCATAAGATTCAGGCCAAATCAAACTAAGCACAACACAGTTATCATTTGAAGGTCAAATGAAACAAATCATTTGAAACAAATGCCATGCCATCTGGTGGAGCTCTTCTGCATAGGAAAGGGGTTGTTGCCCTCTGTGGTTGGTCACTTATGTGAACTAACAGCAGTTTGTTATGGACTTGTTTTGCAAGGCATTTTGTAGAAAAACAACATTGTCTTCAATTTGATCTGGACACTGCTACTATATGATAGTATCCAAACAGAGGCACTGAAAGTATCCTCTTATCTTATTTGTCCGATGCCAACATGGTGTATGGGAAAATGTTAGCAAACCATTTACACTAAGAGGAAGAGCAGGTTGTTGAATGGGATTACCAATACATTTTTAAATTAGAGAAAGCTGCTGCTGCCTCAGAAGAAGCAGTGATGAAAGCCCTCTGAAGGCTAGTGTATAAGCAGATAATTTATATAGCTACTATTTAGTGTCTAATCTCACTATTTTAAAGATGGTGGGGGAAAATGGTTGCTGAATCACACAACTCTCCCCAAACAATTTGTTTGGTTTAGTAGACCTGGCAGTCTAGCCAAGGAAGGGCAAATGCAACACCATGTTCAACCATAAATTTCTCATGGATTGTCCACAGCACTTGTTCAAAATATCAATGAGAAAACGTCATGGCAGCACTCATCTGCGTCTTCACTGAATTGTTGATAGAAATGATTATGGAAGGCATATTTTAGTTTGTGGGGCGTCGTATCCAATGGAATGGGTGTTCACCTTGTTGTGAGACATAGTGAACATCCATTCTGTTGGAAACGACGCTCCACTCCCCAAACTACACTTCAGGTAAGACCAATTTTTCTTTTCTTTGTCACAAAGAGGCTGCCTGAATAAGTTCCACAGGGACTGATCTTATCACTGCAGTGTTACCACCACTTACCTCTCCCAGGAGTAGTCTCAGGGTATATGTGCATGTTCTTGCTATAACAGTGTATGTGTGTTTGAGTGCTAGACTGAATGACCAATTTAATTGACTAAATCAAACACCTTTTTTGCCAGAAAAAAGGGAACAAATGTTTCAAATAGTAGGCACATTTTGGCAGACCAATTTATTTTAAATTACAGACATATTAATTTTATAAAATTCAAAACATACCATTCCTGAAGCTCAGGAGAAGGAATGAGGCCTGCAGTTCCATTTTTTGAATTCTCCAGTTTACCCTGCCACCAATTGTGATCATCTTTGCTAATAATCTGGATAATATCACCAACTCTAAATCTGATACCAGCTTCTTTGCAGGGAATGAGGTCATCCTTTGCTGGGTCATATTCAAATTGTGCTCTTACATATATCTATAAAACAGGAGTTTGTGAAGACAATGTGATGTTAATATGGTTAGAACTGATAGGTGAAATGTTACTCTATAATCTAACTATCACATGCTGTTTGCATCCAGGCTTAGGAAGATACCAGTATTAGACATAAGAATGACAGCTGAAAACAAAACAGAAAAAGCTGGAAAGAACTGTGGTGATGATTTTGATGAAGCCTTTAATTGGAGTGCTTTAACATTCCATTGAAACTTTGAAATTCTACTTCACCTCTTTGTTTGCATTAAAATATTGTTACTAGTTACTCAAAATATGAAATAGAAATATGTATAACTTAATGGACATTACCTTAACTAACAAAAACTTTAATTCAGAAGATGAAGAATAATAATGTACACAGTGCATCTTTACTATGTGCTGAACACAAGATATATTACTAGGGGCATATCTATAGGAAGCTTCCTGTGCTCTAAATCTTTCATTTTTATGTATGTTAAGATTCCATTTGACCCAGACCCTGGAGGAAGAGGACTGGGACCCCACGGCAGATCCCACCCCAACTGAAAACCTCAAGCAACTGACAGAAGGCCAGTCTATAAAGCCCTGTTTCAACGATTCCTTGTCTAGGCTCCCCAATAACTTCTTCAACATCATCTCAAGTCCTGCCTTAATCCTCCGTTCTCCCTCATGTGCCTCCAGCCTTCAGGAGTCATGATAGCTGTAGACCAGAAGGACAGAATCATAGAAGGAATGCCTAATTTTGCTGTCAGATGGCCAGGGGTCTACTGAGAGGAGGAAAAGATCTAGCCCTTAGATTCAACATGTATTGTATTAAATATATATACTAATTTAAAATCTGGAATTCTTGGTTGTATTTTCCCAAGTCTTGGGATTTTTTTTTTTTTAATAAAGATGCTACTATTTTTGAAATTGATGAGTCAGTTTGAAATAATTTGTTGTTCAAGTGATGTTTTGGAATGAATTGCAAGCAGACAATACAGGATGCAAAGAATTTTTTTGAGAAGCATATCACTAAAAACATTAAGAGCAACCATTTAAGGAAAAAAAGACATTAGAAGTAGGACACCTGCTAGACAGGCAGTTGGACCTTTGGAAGACAGGAAAGTTAAAGATGTATTAACAGGAAGAAAAGGAAATTGTGAAGAAGCTGAATGAATTCTTTCCATCTGTTTTCACTGTGGAAGATGTAGGACAGATCCCTGTAGCTGAACTAACTTTCTCAGAAAGGGAATTTGAGGAACTGTGCCAAACAGTGATGACAAGAGATGCAATTCTGGGTCTTATTGACAAATTAAAAACAGACAAATCCCTGGTTTCAGGTGATATCCATTTTAGGAGTTCCTAAAGAACTCAAACATGAAATAGCTGATCTAACAAAAATCTGTTAACACCTCCAAGATCAGCCTCTGTACTTGAGGATTGGAAAGGACCAATACTGCGTCTGCAAGGGTACCTTCTGTCTAACTTAAAAGTTATTTGAGAGTTTTAGTAATCATATGGAAGGACTTATCTAGGCTATATTGAATACTTGGACTTTCAAAAAACTTTTTGATGGAATTTGTCATCAACGGAACTTGAGTATGTTTAGCAGTCAGTCATGGGATGAGAGGACAGGTCTTTTAATGGATCGGTACCTGGCTGAACAGTAACAAGTCAAGCAGGAAGAAGAGAGTAGAAAAAAAGGACAGTTCTCACAATGACAGAATGTGAGGTCCCCCAATATTGGGGCCAGTGCTTGTTTTAACTTTTTCATGATGTAGAGTTACAGGTGAGTAGCAAAGTGGCCAAGTTTGTCCAGGGTGGTAAGAACAAACAGTGAGGCGCTCCAAACAGATATCTATTCAAACTGGGTGAATGAGCATTAAAATGGGAAATGAAGCTGAGGGTAAGCAAATGTAAACTGAAGCACATTCAGACAAAAAAAATACGACGACACACAATTGCTTCTTTGTAATATCTGAATCAAGGTCTAGACTGGTGTTTGAATGCCGTGAGTAGGCTGAATGAGGACACATAAATGGAGTTCAAATCCTATGTCTATTCCTGGACTGAGATAGCTTGGCCACTGTGGGTATGGTCCTGGTACCCAGAAGACTGGACTACTACAGGGTGCTCTATGTGGGGCTGCCCTTGAGCTTAGTCTGGAATCTGCAGTTGTAGGAGCATATAGATGCTAGGTTGCTGACTGGGACACCCTGTTTACACCACATAAACCTCTGCCACGGTACTGCACTGGCTGCCAATATGCTATTGGGATCAGTTCAAGGTTTTGCTGTTAACATGTAAAGTCCTAAACAACTTGCCTCACCCCATATATCCCTGCCTTGGAACTACACTCTTCAGACAGAGCACTGCTAAAAGTATCACATGCCCCAGAGGTGTGATTAGTATGCGGTAGAAACTAGGCTTTTAGTGTTGCAGCTCCAGCTCTCTGGAATCAGTTACCATTTGAAATCAAACAAACACCTAGCTGTTTTTATATTTAACTAAAGGGAGTTTTGTTTTAAAAGGCTTTTCATGAAATGTGACCCAACCATTTTGTGCAATGATAACTGTAACTATAGAACTGGTTTTATTGCCCTTTGTTCATGGTGTTTGTAATACTTTATATTATTTTATTGTATACCACTTCAGTAACTTTTTGTTGTGAAGCAGTTTATAAATCTGCAAGCAAGCAAATAAATAAATAATAACTTTATATTATTTTATTGTATACCACTTCAGTAACTTTTTGTTGTGAAGCAGTTTATAAATCTGCAAGCAAGCAAATAAATAAATTCTAAAGGTATTCCCAAATATTATCAGGATACCTGAGTAATAATCATAAATAAAAAATTCCAGCTTGTAAGAACTGTCCCTTAATCACCCCCTCCTCAGCATAATGAAACTTAAGGAAATCCAGTATTTATTATGACCAAAATACTCAAGAATGCATAACATGAAAAACTGTTATGTATAATAAATGCCTAAATATTAGTTTCAGGGCAGCAAACGACAACCATGAAGATGCAATGAAAACGAAACATTAGAAGAATGATGGCATCAACACATCACATGGTCCTGAATCTAGCTACTATTAGAAATTATAATAAAAGTTGTAATTAAAAAAAATATACAACTATATTTCAGGTCACAGGAAAATGAAACTATGGTGAATCAGCTAGGTGAGTAAAACACAAAATGGGAAAAGTTTTTAGAGTTAAAGTCAGCACATCATGGAATACCACATTTGAGATGGTAAGGAGCGATTGCTACAAACTAAAGGCGTTAAATTAGGAAAGCTTCCACGTAGAATAGCTATTCACCTGTCGTCCTTTTGGTTGTGTTGTTGATGGCAAGTCCTGCAGAACAAAGCCAACCCAGGAAAAGAAAACTTCATTTTACTTTGAAAGCAGTCAACAGTATCAAAGCAAATAGTTAATTTGCAAGTATTAACAACAAATTTACTTTCAGAAATAACAATTTAATAGGAAAAAATGTCAAATCCAGGCTGTTTAGCAGCAAGCTGAAGAAAGCAGGTAAAAATTAAGCAGACAGAAAATGTGCTTTCAATAAGAATTCATCATCTTCAACACAAAAGCACCTGTAAGCAAAGAAGGACCCCTTTTTTAGTCTTAACATTCTAATTATATTTCTATTGGGACAATTATATAAATAAATTGATTTTACAATTTGAAAGCTACTCTGTATCCAGCCGTTATGTCTACATAGATTTCTAATTCATATAAATCTTAGTGTTTCTACATAAACCAAATTATTCCTGTAGCTAATTACAATGGCAGTATTTTAAACAACATATAGAACAAGTCTATATTGACGTTAATTGAAAGTTCGCAGAAGCAGATACCATTTCTCATCTTATAGTACATGTGTTAACAGCACAATTATCTAAGTATTTCTCAAGGAAGATCTGTCTACAGGTGCTTTCTAGTGTTTTACCATATATGTTCAGAGAAAAACAAATGATAAAAAATAGTGGTGTCTGCCATTATGTTTAACAGTACCTTTTTCCCCTGAACATATGACTAAAAAGAAAGTACTTTGTGTTAAAGATGTGATGTTAATAGCTTGGGATTATAAATGCAGTTTAAAGCCAGTTCCTTTTGCTTTTCATATCCAGGCAAGGCTCATATTTCACAAAAATATGTGCACATACCACAACAGCAGAGGACACACCAATTCCTTAACTGAGATAGCGGAAACCAATACTGCAATCTACAGAGCTTTAAAAATAAAAAATGTCCAGGTCTAAAAAAACCAAAACCCTCCAAATACCTGCTGTGCAAATATTTTGCTTCAAAAGACCACTTCAAAAGTTGAAAATAGAAATTAGCCTTTTTGTTTAGTTTTGAGCAAGTCAGGATGAGGGTAATGATAAGCATATTTCAGGGATGAGTGAATTTTTACATTACAGTTGAATGTAACTCATTAAAGGGATTTTAATGAGAAGATTATGTTGTCGCATAAACCCTTGAATGAGAGCAAATGGGGAATTAGACTTCTAAGTATTCTTGATTTTATCAGCAGAACACAATTTTCTACTGAACATGTAATCATAACAGGAATGGTAGATGAGCACCAACAAGATCTGAATACTCTCTGTCTAGAAGTCTTACCGAAACAGAATTGTTAATGCTGCTATGGCCATTAGCTGGGGACTGTCTGGATGTAGAGGGGGAATCTCTCTGAAATAAGACACAAGGTTCATTATCACACAACACTACTGCAGAACACAGATATATTCATGTCAACAGTTATATCCACACAGGCTTATGACCAATGATTTTGCCTTTTCTTTCCCAGTCTGCTTTCCACACCACACAAAGCCAAACCACAGCTTTGTGCAAACTCTGGAAGAGATCCAAGTGGCTGCTTTGCTTCTCCCAGGTGGTCCTGATGCTATATTGTACTAAGCCATGGTTTGGCTCTGTGTATTGTTTAAACCTAGTTGTAGTTTAGCTCTCTCTAGACTAATGTTAAGCTTTATCCAAGGTTTTGTCCCATGGTTTACAGTTTGAGGTTTGTCTGGGAGAGTGAAACCATGCATCCAGATCCAGATGACATACTGAATCAAGCTATGGCTTAGCTCAGCAAAACAACAGGGGAGGAGCAAAATTATTACCCTCGCCTCTTCTGAAGTTCATGCTAAACCAGTGATGGCCAAACTTGGTCCTCCAGTTGTTTTGGGACTACAACTCCCATCATCCCTAGCTAACAGGACAAGAGGTCATGGATGATGGGAATTGTAGTCCCAAAACAGCTGGAGGGCCAAGTTTGGCCGTCACTGTGCTAAACCATGGATTGGCTTAGCATGATGTGGAAACCAGGAGTGTCGAGTGTTTTCATATTTTTTAAATACACAATCTAAATTAATGTCAATTTTTTATAACTTGAAATGTAAGTGGGACATACTATATATATGTACACACACACGTGTGTGTGTGTGTGTAACTTGGAATGGCCTCTCTTTCATAGTATTTTGAAATCTTGGGACATAATTGAATAGAAAACCTGCTATTATCTTTCTGGTGTATATGGGGAGGCTTTCCTCCTATAATAATAATCTGTAAATTCTGTTGGACTTTTCATAGTCTGCAGTTCATCTGGAGGGTAACATGAAGTAACATGGCTTGCTTAAAAACACATGGAATAGTATGATATTGTAAATAAATAAATAATAATAATAATAATAATAATAATAATAATAATAATAATAATATGCCACCAATCTGGTTGGGTTTCCCCAACCACTCTTTAGAAGACATATCTTTACACTTCTGATGGGGCATATAATACATGACAAATTTGTCAAAAAAGAAAACTCAACTTTTTTTGAATACTTCCATAGTAAAACAAATCACTTACATTATAGAAAAAAGGACTGAGGCAAAAGTACAGGACTCTGATATTTTAGGATGAAAATATTCAGTTGGGTTTAATAATTTTCCCAACAATAAGTAAAATATGTCTAACACCATATTAGATTGCAATGGGTCAATAGCTTCTTGTGTTACAAAACAACAGAGGTCATGAATGGCTTCCTCATACATTTTGGCTTACAAAGATGTGCCTGCATCTGAGAATATTAATGCATGTATATGTATGTTTGGGGACTACAACTCCCATCATCCCTAGCTAACAGGCCAGAGGTCAGGGATGATGGGAATTGTAGTTCCAAAACACACACACATACACAACAGGGGCAGCTGCGTATTTTCCTCAAAAGAGCTCACTCATCTATTGATATGAGAAGGAGTAGATTCAGTCAAGAAGCACTATCAATGAGGAGATGCAGCAGCCTTTATTGTTGTGGGTCCCATATTTTGTATTCTTTGCCTAGGGAAGTCTACCTAATCACCTGTCATTTGCCTTCTAGGAAATATTGTAAGATCATCCTTTTAGGAAAAATGTTCGGACTCTATGATTTTCAAAATAAAGTTGTATCCAATGCTAGTCCTGCTCAGAGTAGATCCACTAAAGTTAATGAATATGATTACTTTGGGTCATTAATTTCAACAGTGCTACTCTGAGTAGATTAGTATTGGATATAACCTATGATTTTAAGAGCCTTTTAAACATATACTCGCAGGTCCTGCTTACCAAGCACAATATTTTCTGTGAAAATCACTCGTCAGGCGAGTGTTCACATAATGAGTTCATGATTTCCATTATTTCTGATAGAAATACTTCTAATCTGGGATTTTCCCAATTTCTCCCCCACCCCTTTCTATTTTTTCTTCCTGAAATGGCTGCAGCCAATCAGCAAAAGAGAGACGAAGGGAAAAACTGATTTGTCTGATTCCTCCTACTCACTGATTCATCTGATCTTCAACCCTCAATCCCTTCATAGTTTCTGCCTAAACATAGCTGCTACCAACCAGCAAAGCTGAAGCAAGCAAGCAAATAAGGAAGTGGGCAAACTCTGGATGTTCGGATATGTGAATCTGTGGTGTTTATAGTGAGGTTTGGGCACAATTCTTTACTTGTGGATTTGTGAATTTTTGCATAGCAAGTGGGTCGATAGTGGGATTTGCGCGTATAATTTCTCTTCTTGGCCATACTTTTTTCATATCTAACTCTCAGCTTGTATTTTCAGACAAGTGAGGATCTTCAACAAAATACTGCATTGTTCCTTCGGGTTCTAAAACTAATCCTCCAAGCTCAGAATTCCAGGCAGCCTGAAACAGGAGCCTTGCAGGACTATTTTGGACTTGCTGTGGAAGTTGACATGAGAAAAAGAGTGTACTGTTATTTATTTATTTCCATCTTCCTGAAATCTTAACCTTCTGTGCTATACTGTGCTGAAGTGCTCAAGTTTGGGGCTGGGGTGCCAACAGTGATTTTGAGGGATCTGCTGCTATATATCGCAATATCGGGTGCCTACTGTTACCCCAGCTGGATTATCCTTTCCCCCATCACAATACTATTTATCACCAAGGAGAAAGAGAGGGAGACAGGCAATTTCAAGTGCCTGCCCTTGAACTACGAGCTCTTCCCTCCCTATTAGGCCATAAATGGATGGTTTTGGGGGGGTATCCATGATGACATGTTGTGAATGGCTCTAAGGAGTTCAGTTAAAGAGTAGGATGTAAATGTATTAAATAATGATCAGCACTAAGCGGAGATTTTACTGGAGAGTAGGAAAGGTGTGGGGAAGCAGCCATTTGCCTTTTTTTACATTCTTATTGCCTGAAACACCCCCATATACTAGGGATGGTGAAACAGTGAGCCTCTAGATAGGCCTTTCTCAACCTTGGGTCCCCAGATGTTGTTGGACTACAGCTCCCATCATCCCTAGTTAGCAGAACCAGTGGTCAGGGATGATGGGAGTTGTAGCCCCACATCTGGGGACCCAATGGTTGAGAAAGACTGCTCTAGATGATGCTGGAATATTAGCCTTGACCACTGGCCATGCTAGTTGGAGCTAATGGATTGCAGCCAAATATCATAGGACCACAAGTTCCCCATCCAAGCTGTATAGCATGAGTTTGTGAAGTTTTTAGCTATGACGTACACCCAGTGCTTTTTCCCCTAAAAAAAATGTTTAGGGGTACTCTCATTTTCCTACTCATACTGAAATACTGCCCCTCAATGAGACCAAACTTAGATTCACAAAATGTTTAGGGGTATGAATACCCCCAGAAAAAAGCACTGCATACACCTACTTAATCCTCATCTACAGGATGATGCAAGAAATAGGCGCTTTAGCAGACAATCCATGCCTCCATTTTCTTTTGAAAAAAATCAACAAAGCAGACCTCCAACACTTTCAACATACTCAACATTGAGTACTCAACACACTTGGTCTTTGGCCAGGTCACTTGCGGCTTTTTAAAGAGCCCCCCTTTCTTAAACAACAATTGAATATACTTCTGTGTACCAAGGGAGTCCTCTGACTGTGCAGAAGCTTATTATTGGGTGCCTTAATTCATTTCCAAATCCAGAGGCATGGTATTATAAACAGTATTAAAACTGGAGTATAGTAGACAAATTAAATATTAGAATAACTGCTTCAATTGATTACAGAAGTGGCAGAATCTCTTAGAAGCTTATCTACATTCAGATACTTGGAACCTGAAGGGCTGATGACATAACCTGTCCATATAACCAAGGTAATTTCCAGGGGCCCTCTTCAGGTTGCCTGCAACTTCTGAAGTGAGGTAGATGGCAACTGGGGAGAAAGACTTATTGGCTGTAATAAAAAAGGTATCACCTTTGTGATACACTACCTTTGGAACTTATCTTCAGATAAGTTCACCTGGCACTTATTCTTTTGTGTTTTGGGTCCAGGGCAAACTCTTTTAATTTCCCCCTAAAATCTGGTTAAATTGGTTTTATGCTGCAATTGTGATTTGTTGATTTTATTCCTCTGCTCTTCTTTGCTGTTTTAGGATTTTACAGATTTTATTGCTCTTCTATATTTGTATAATTGTTAGCTGTCCCTGGAAATACTAACAGCAAAAGGGATGTTTGTGCATTTTGAGAAGAGGTGATGTGAGTGGTGTTTAATCCTTCCTTCCTTCCTTCCTTCCTTCCTTCCTTCCTTCCTTCCTTCCTTCAGCATGTTTTTATTAAAGATTTCTTGGTTTACAAAAGTATGTGCAATGTCTCTTTTTTCTCTAGCTGTTACTTACCTGCTCCAAATCACCCCTAAAAACAGTTTTTTCTGCCTGGGGAGTTTAAAACATGTTTACTCCCATTTTGGATTCTGCAGTGGAGGAGATGCTTGAGCAATTAGGAGCAGAGTTGTGCAAAATGTGAAGTGTCCTCCATAATAGTTCTTAGCCCTCTAGCAAACAGAAGCGTGTGGGAGATTTTCTTTCATAGAAATGAACTACTCTCAGATTAGGGGATGACAGATTTGCAGTAGCAATCAGGAATGCATTTATACCTCAAGAGTGTGTTTACACATTATTAATGTTTTACAATAAATATTAAGTGCAAACAGCCAATAATGAAGTATTCATGACTCCTTTGGTTCTACCTCCTTTTTAAACAAACAAACAAACAAACAAACAAACAAAAAAACAAACTCTAGTTCAGTAACAGATTTTGCTATTTTACTAAAGGCTGTACATTCTCCTGTAGCCAATCATACAATTTGTTTATAATGTTCCTTTGATTTGTTATGCTTTATGCCTTTGTATCTCAGTTACCAAAGGCCAACTCAAAATTTGAACTCAGTTTAAAAAGCAAGGTGTTCCTAACATAGCTACAGTTCTGAACACCTGAAATTGCAAAACAACTTGCAGAACCCAATGGAGGAAACATGGATTTGACTTCTGCACAATTCCCAATGTTCTGCTATAAATAATGAAATCAAATTTCCATTTATCCATGGAATTTTGACTTCATGCCAGATTTTCATATGAAGGTAAAACTTGCATTGCTGTTCTCTGGCTAAATTTACTTCCTCTGTATATATTGTCTCATTTTCAGATAATTACTTTTGCTACTTGCAGAAGAAGGAACACATGGACCTTTCAGGAACAAGCCTCCCAAGCAATGCCTCACGAACTAAAAGGTGTGTTCCACCTTTCAGCATTAAGGGAATGTCATGTTGGTCACCAGCTCTGGGCAATATACTCTGATGTATTATGTATTAGTCAAACAGTCTATGCATTCCTTCAATGTGCACTTAATGGATGAGGAGCCTGAGGTTAGAAATTTTAACCTATCTCAAAGTTAAGGGATGCAATATAATACTGGTTTGTAGGACATGCTCAAACCAGAGTTTGTTAATTCAGATGCGATGGCAAATTAAGGTTGACCTCAAACCAGAAGGGAAGTAGTGAATCACTATGTTCACATAATGCCAACCCATGGTTTGCCATTAGGTCTGAACCATTCTAGAGAAAGATACTCTAAGCAACATATTTCTGGGGATGAAATTTCAACACCACGTTTGAATTCTAACTATTAGCCTATCTTACAGCAACTAGGAGGAGAATATTTGTTAGTTCTGTTCCATGTTGAGTTTTCCTCAAGAGCTAGAGGCACAATGTGTCATAGACTGCATTACAGTATAAGAAACCGGGCATAACTAAAATACCAGCTGTAGCATAAAAAATTCTAGTAGATCATAATAAGCTTGTGCAAAGTCCTACAAAAAAACTTGTACACATGGAGAAACTCCTCTGGATCTGGGGATTATTTTCTCACACAATGCTTTCCTGCTAAGTCAGAAACAGCTCTTCCATGCATGGAAGACGCTTTTCACCAACTGATGGCATACCTTTGGTTCCAACCCAAAGCCTGCATATTAGGTTTTCACAAATTTCCTGGTGCTTTTTTAAATAGGCAAAGCTTCTCCAAAGAACTCAAACATGCATTTCAAGAACATGTGTTTTGAAATTTTGAAAATTGAGCTTTTTATAGATGCTAGAAGTTGAGTTTTCTAATGAAAAATCAAAGTGAGGATAGACTACTAAAAAGAATGGCTAGTAAAAAGCAAAATGAAAAGAAACACAATAACAGATCTAATTTTACTTCTATGGATCAAAAACCTCCAATTGTATTGTTTTAATGTAAATGAATGTAAAGTTATCTTCTCTTTTTTATTTTATTTTGTAGGAGCAGGAGAGCTTTGACCAAGGCAGCATCTAAAAAAAGAATTCTTAAAATTCAAAGTGATTTATCAAAGTCTAAAATACATCCTGAGAGTTCTAGAAAAATAGTAACTTGTTTTCAGTGCTTGACTACAGGTATGTGCTTAATCATTTGCAGAATGCATTTAGAGAAATAAGATTCTACTGTATACAAACTATCCTTTAAAAATCATCTTATGCTGAGGGTTAGTATTAGAGGTTGAAGCTATTTCACCGCCTCCTGAATTAAAGCAATCTTGGTATAGTCTATAACCATGTTAAGTGTTTTGAAGGGCAACATCCCCTCAACATTGTCGTGCTTTGTATCACTGAGTAGGATTTATGTGTGGGAAAATGTGGGTTCTCCGCTAGCATATTCATTGCTTCTTTGATTGTTGTGGGACTGCGGTATGGAAGTGTCATGGGCAGCTATTCAGTACAGTTTGTAATGTGACTTGTGATGCCAACACAGTTTTTTTTAAAAAAAACAATTCAGGCCATTTTGTAAGTATTACTTATCCTTCTAAAACAAAAGATTTGGAGACTGTGCACTGAATCAACTGCACGACTCCTGAACAGGAGTGTACAACTTGTCAAGGTTTTAAAATGGAGAAACAGTAGCATGGCAAGCCTCCAATGCAAGGTGGGCCTCTCCTTACCTTTTACATGAGTGTGAAATGTTGTGCTATTGACACAAACAAGTAATCTACATGGATGTTGAATAATGGCTTATATGCGCTTCTGGCAACTACTGAAATAAATACAATTTACTTAAAAATTAAATAATTGCCATTTTAGAATGGAAGATGATAATTTTGTGTATCTGTATATCGGCAATCTATAATATGCTACCAAAATCCACATAGGAACAACTGATACATTGAGCATGCAGTATTTTAAAGTACGACATCACTTACATAGTATTTCTCCCAGTTTGTTTGCTAAGTAGGAAAAACATCCTTCCTTAAAATTAATTTAATCAAAACAAATCTATCAAAGCATATTTTATACAGGTACAAAACCCCAAACAAGCAATTAGAAACATTTTGCATGGGAGACAAGAGAGTAGAAGGCTCTTTGGTTTAAGAAGTTACATGTACTTCCTGGAAAAAAGTGTTTTAAATAGTTTTACACTTAGGCATTGCAGAATTAAAGATTATGAAACTAGAAATTTTTTAAAAGAGGTAACCCAACAATAATTTAAACAGAATTATATTTAAATATTTTCTGAAAGCTGTTTGGCTCACAATGTGCCACTAATTTATCTCCTTGCTAGTTTGCCTGATATCAGGATACTCCTAAATTTTTAAATCTTTTTTTAAATGTACAGTTCAAAATCCATTAACCACTTCCCACTTATTGGAAGTATTACAAACTGTGTTATATTCCTACTTATAGTTTTCTTTTAATATTTTTGAACATACATCATTTTCTTTGGCTAGATAACCCCCCTCCAAAAAAAAAAATAATTCTATCCATGCCTCATTACAATTATGAATTGCAAAAAGAATCCAAGTTACCGTAATCCACTGCGAATTTCTACTTCTTACAACTAACAGTGATTATATGGAACTTTGGGCTCAGGATATAAAGTACAGTGGTACCTCGAGTTACAAATGCCTCAGGTTACAAACGCTTCAGGTTAAAAACTCCGCTAACCTGGAAGAGTTACCTTGAGTTGAGAACTTTGCCTCAGGATGAGAACGGAAATTGTGTGCCGGCGGCACAGCAGGAGCAAGAGGCCCCATTAGCAAAAGCACGCCACTAGTTAAGAACAGTTTCAGGTTAAGAACGGACCTCTGGAACAAATTAAATTCGTAACTTGAGGTACCACTGTATTAAAATCATGAAATAATTATCTGTGATTTTGAAAAGGGCTGGCTTTTCTCATAACTGCAATTCTCATAACTGCAATCTTCTCCTTTCTTCTCTTTCTTCTTCTCACTCTTACAAGGCATTTGATCTGCCATACTACTGCTAGGTAGATAACTCTAACCCCCCCCCCCCAAATCAGCATTTTCAACAGGAACAAACTTTGTAAATCTACCCTATGTATGTTAGAACATTTACTTGTCTCATGAAATAAGTTATTCTATGAAATAAAATTGGTACAGCATTGCTTACTCCTGACAAAGCCAAACATCTACTTAGTTTCTATCATAAGTAGGAAGTTCCATGACTGTACTTCTCACTAGGTACTAGAGACAGAAATTTGTCCTAATATATTAAATAAAAATAATTATTTTCCCATTTTTTCCAATATCAGTGATTCTTCAGCCATCTGGTGCTATTGCTTTCCTCTGGCTAAATTGGTAGATTAAATGGATATCATAAATGAAATATATCATACATCCCAGTGACGAATTCATTTTCAACATTCTTTTCCTATTTATCTATATAACTTTTATCTCTTCATTGAGTATCTTGCCCTTTGGTCACATGGTTATCCTTTTTTTAATAAACAAAGTTATCCTTTTTTTAATAAACAAACAGGAATTTCCCCCATTAATTGATAATCCTGCTAAGCACTTACAATTTACTGATCTTTTTGCTAATTTATTTATCCTCTGTGATGTTTAATATTTTCACTAGATGCAATATATTGGTCTGTTGGCTAGATCGGTTTGTTTCTACTAGAACATCCACATACGAAATGTTTCCCTTTTTCTATTTAAAAGCTTGTCTTTAATTCTCACATTTTAAAAAACCCTGCTGCTACAGCCTGTGTTTCCTTTTAGTATCATCCTTCTGTCTCTGTCAGTGATTTGCTATAGTAGTCTAAACATTTTAACTCCTTGAGAAACAACAGACCATGCATTCTGAATTTATTTTGCCTTTACAGTCCTCCTGAACATACCACCTTATTCACTGCACTAAAAAACTTACTTAAGCCTGCTTTTTACCACCCAACGTCCCAATTATGCCTAAAATAAAGCAGGAAATAGTATATGTCCTTTTTCATATTATAGGCTGTTAGGGAGCAATTAATGAGCTGATGTAATGAATATGAGAGAAGGACGACACAGTAGGTAGGTAGCGCTACTCCTCTGTTCCGTTATCTTTGTTGTAAAATTGGTGTGCGTGATCTAACAGCACAGGCAGAAACAATTTCCCAGAAAGCAATAACATTCAGCCATCAGCAGGCAGTTAGGTTATAGGATTGAGAAGAAAAAGAGTAACTCATTAAATTCATTACCTCACATGAAGAAGACTGGGTGCGATAACTTGGCACAATCTTGAAGGTGATACTACCTCGCATTTCCCTCTGGAGAAAGTGAAATACATTTTTTAAAAAACAAAAAACACAACAGAACACTCAAAACCATCTAATATTTCAAGAAAATAAAACACCTTAGGGCTTCAGCAGTTCTTTCAGAAATTCATGTTCAGAAATAAAATAGAAAATATGGCAATCATGTGGCTGTATTTCAAACCAGATGCACCTGTACTGTTCACTAGTACTCATTAGAGGTCTTCAGAAATCAGCAAGAAATCACAAACATTTTGAACCTGCAAGCTGCTTCTCTCTTGGTGATTTCAACCTTTTCTCCTTGTCATTTCCTGGCTTACTTTAGCAACAAAGACATGCGACTATTTTTCAATTCACATGTTAAATTCAAATACAATAATTTTGATATAGCATAAAATTTGTTATACTGAAGATGGAAAAATAGAGAGTGGCATTGAATACTGAAACACTAACATTAAAAACTCTAACCTAAATTGACCATTATTATAAGGTGAAACCTGCAGCTTGCTGCAGATTTTATAATTATTATTTATTTACATAGCACGCAAAGGCTTGTCATAATCCATTATTTCTTTAAAAACAACAATGAGGCTAAATTCAAAGAATGGGATTATTTTATGAACAACAAATGCGGGCATACAAGCAGAAGATAACAACAAGGATAATCAAATCTTACAGATGAAAGCTGCTTAATAGAATGCTTTGAAAATAACTTCCTTCCTGTGCTTAGTACTACTATTTAGATTGAGTTAAGTATTTTATATAAAAATGCATCTCCAGTCCTGAATAGAATGTGTAGATTAAACTTACACAACAAAAGACTGAACAACTTCTACAACAGCGATCACTGAAGACACAATATTTTTCATTACTGTTTTCATGAAAGAAAGATTGGTGTCACTGAACATTTTCAACTTCTGCTCCTTACCCTAACACACACACAAGTTATTTGTACAAACTTAAAAGGACAGGATCAGAATGGTCAGTCTAACTGTTGGGAGCATTACTTTTCAATGGAAGAGAAAAAGAATATTTTTTTAAAAGACAAATGTTCTAATTTTGCCATTATGAGTATCCCTAAATCATGCTGTGTTTGTGTGTGTGTAGTACAAGTCATCTCAACTGAAACACTTAGTTAGGGCTTATTCACGCTTACCTTTCCTCTGCTATTTCAAGGCACAGCTGCGATTAAAAGCTCTGTGTCTGAGCCCCACCACTTCTTTTTGCTTTGGAGCTTTCCCCGTGAAAATCCATTCTTTAAAGCTCAACTGGAGCAGACAGCAATCCGTGGGAAACCTCAACTGATGTTTGCTTCGATTCAGCTTTAAAGAACAGGTTTTTGTGCAGGAAGCCTGGGGCACACACACCATCCCATGTTTGGACACGGAGCATTAAAATGTGGACCTGCGTCTGGAAAGGGCAGGGCAAAAGGTAACTGTGGATAAGCCCTCGGGGACAGTAAATATCCTGTCCCACTTTAGTTGGTAAGCAAATCAGAAGAAGAGAGGGGGAAAGACAACAAATGCTTTGAGGCCTGAGGTTAAGCTTGCAAAGAATTATCTCTTGAAAAAACAGTGATAGGTGATAGGGAAGCAAAGCTCACAGCACTGGACTCCATTAGTTTAAGAAGCAAATTTGAGTTTTTATTCCTCCATTGAAGTTAGATAAATCAGGTGCATAATTTGCATACTTACAAGCATTTTTTGCAGCTGTTCCACTGTTTGATTTGCTACACTGATTCCATTTATTTCCCGAATTTCATCACCCACATGAAGCGTACCTATAGAAGTAAGAAAGCAATACGGCATTGTGTAACAGAAGCATCAAATCCCAAAGAAAAAAGGATTGGCAGTAAAAGGAGTTATACCCGAAATAATATTAAACTACATCAACATACTAAATATTAACATCAAAAATACTCTACTTACATTTCTCTTATTCAACACACACTACATATATCAGTGGGTTTTCATACTCTCATGCTTTTAATGCACATCTTTTTCTTTATTAAATGTACAGATTGCTTTTTGCTCAAAGACCTTAAAGTGGTTTCTAACAATCATAAAATGATATGATCATTAAAACATAATACAGTTTAAAATCAGATCCATATGAAGCAGTAAATGCAAGGATTGCAGAAGAGACAGAAAATAACACACAGCAGAAACAAAATAAAATGCTGTAGGAAGCCCACCATGCACAAGTCATTGGAGGTGGGTCCTTGGCTGCAGTCCAGTTGGCTCATGTCTTAATGAGGCCTTACTCATGACTCTGGTTCACAAAATATAGTACAAAATCAACCTCTGCATTATATGTTATTTCTTGAAGCATTTCTATGCTTCAGATATAGCAGGTACGTCCAACAGGTAGAAAAAGCTCAATAACTTTGACCTGAACCCCCCAAAAGGGGGTAGATCACTGCCAGTCTTTAACTTCGTGTGTAGATCGCAGTACCTTGGGAGTTGGCCACCCCTGAGGTATAGCAACAGGACTTGCTGAAGCAGAGAGGTATGGGACCATAGCCATTGAACAATTCCTAGCACCAGGTACTCTTGCGTCACTTGGACTCAATGCCTCTAAGCTCTGCATGTTTGCAGGGTACCACATGAAAGTTGTGCTAATTTGCTCTCGTGCGAACATTACCTTGTCTGTGAATCATTCCTCCATGCATAATTCTCGCTACAATGCAGTGGTTCAGTTCATTCATTTTTAAAGTGATTCCCTAGTAAAAAGAAACAATCAATTCAGAAAAAAGGGAACAAGTATCTTCAGAAACTAAATTTGTTCATATGAGTATTCTTCACAGATGTGTAGTAGAAATAATGTCTGACCCAGCATGTTTGAAGTTCCAGAGTCCGTTTATGGCAACCCTTAGATTACTGGATAAAATTCTGTTTTTAATTATAATTGTTTTTAGAATATTTTTAACTGAAATTGTATTTAGAAGGGTTTTTTTTTTACTGTAACTGTTTTTGTTTTAGAACGCTTAAAAACAAAACAGAACAAAAGTTTGGATGTGTTTGCAGCCCTGGGCTGCTTCAAGAGGAGGGGGAGAATGAATGAATGCATGCATGCATGCATAGGGTCACTGAAATGGTTTTATTGAAATGTACTGTTTTTGGTTTTATGTTATGCCTTCTTTGCTCTGAACCTTTTACAACATACTTAGTGACTTTTTATAGTAAGCAACTAATACATAATATAATAATAAACCTACCACTTTCTACTTTGTTTGTGCAAATTGCATAGACATTGTAGTATTTTCCTTTCAGATACTGCACTCACAGAAATTACCAGGAAGTCACAGATCGGATGTGCTGGGAAACCAGGGATATGCCGGCTCAAACATTATTTCCTTCATGTAGGCAGAATCCTCTGGGTCACTTGGGCTGTTATGTGTTAGTTTTTAAATATCTGAACCAGCTGGAAAAATGGCCAATTCTATTAACGGATTCATGGAAGCCAAAGGTTTCCATCTACAATATTAGCAAATAGTTGTTCTTTAGAAGGTCTATCATGCAAACCTTCCAAGAAAAGATTCTATCGGTTTACGTCAGCTAACATTCTAAATCAAGGCTTATCACAGGAAAACTCTACTGCAGGTACACCAAGAAAGGTCATAATTCTTCTCTTGAGCGAATATCCTCTATCAGATATTTGAAGTTCACTTGGAGGATACTTTCTTAAGCTAGAAATCAGATATATAAACTGAGGTAACCTTTCTGAGAGTATCTGTGACTTTATTCTTCTGCAAAATCCCAAGTTGTTGTTGGAATAGCCATTATCATTTTTTTCATTGCAATTTAAGGATTTTTTCTTTTCAGCATAACAATGTTGCTTAGGTGCCAGCAATTCAGTTCCATTTCCCCTCACCTATATTAGCCAGAATTTCATGACAGATGAGTATGCTCAGTGTTCATCGGTTCCTTCTGCAGTTATTCCTGCCCACATGGGCCTCCCCGCCCAGTTTTTCTTTTTTTGTATTTCTGCAGAAGTTCTTAACAGTTCTACCAACTTGGATTCTTCCTCTTGCGTGTGGATATTGTTTCAGTGATACATGGACGGTGCTTAGCCATTTGTGTTAGCTATTAGGATGTGTCCTCACAACAGTGAACAAGCAGGCTTCAGCTAGCAAGCGCGTGAATGGTCAAGTACCTTTATATCTATGTGTTTCTGCCTTATTTTCCAGCCATTCCATCTGATCCCCACTTCCATCCAGTTTTCACTCCTGTCCCCTACAAAGAGCTAGCATTCCATGGGCACTGAGTCCTCATTGGTCTACTTTTGGGGATTCTTCCCATGAAACTCCTTTGTATGGCTGTTGCCTTTTTGGCTACATAAGCAACAACACTTGGAGCGAGTATGGCGGGGTGCCCGTGACGGAGCCTCAAGAACATCTTATAGGGTTTTTATGAAAACCTACGAGATGGTAGTGAAGGCCGCTAAGAAGTCCTACTTCTCGGCCTCCATTGCCTCCGCTAGCTCTCGCCCGGCGCAATTATTTAGTATAATTAGGTCTTTAACGTCCCTTGAAGGACAGCCAAATTTAAATAACAATTTGACACACAGCTGTGAGGCATTTGCGAGCTTTTTTGCGGAGAAGGTCCTGTTGCTCCGCCATGACCTCCCTGCCAATTTGGATACAATAAAGGAACTGGAGGCCCCTCGACTGTCCTCGGGTCCAGTATTGGACCACTTTGACCGGATATCCCCAGCCGATGTGGACAGACTCCTCCGAGCTGGAAAGCTCACCACCTGTCCTCTTGACCCGTGCCCGTCTTGGCTGATTAGAGCGTGTCCAGACGAGGTGCGGGCCCCCCTGGGTGATATCATCAATTTGTCCCTTGGTACCGGGATATTCCCAGGGGAACTGAAGGAGGCAGTGGTGCGCCTGCTCTTAAAGAAAACATCATTAGATCCCTTAGATCTATCCAATTACCGCCCGGTTTCGAATCTTCCCTTCCTGGGTAAGGTGATTGAGAGAGCGGTTGCTGAACAGCTTGGTAGGTTTCTGGATGAAACATCGGCTCTCGGTCCATTCCAGTCCGGTTTCCGTGCTGGTCATGGGACCGAGACGGCTCTAGTCGCCCTAACTGATCTCCGCAGGCAGCTGGATCGAGGCGGGTCGGGGCTGCTGATTCTTCTAGACCTGTCAGCAGCCTTCAACATGGTCGATCACGAACTCCTGGACCACCGCCTTGCCGACGTGGGGATCCAGGGCACAGTCCTTCAATGGCTGCGCTCGTTTCTCTCTGGTCGGGGACAGAGGGTAGTGCTTGGGGGGGAATTGTCATCGCGCCACTCCTTGGTGTGTGGAGTGCCTCAGGGTGCGAGTCTCTCCCCGATGCTTTTTAACATCTTTATGCGCCCCCAGCTTTATTTGCCCAGCTTGTCCGGAGTTTTGGGCTGGGTTGCCATCAGTATGCTGATGACACCCAACTCTATCTGTTGATGGATGGCCATCCTGACTCGGCCCCAGACACACTGACCAGATGTCTGGAAGCTGTGGCTGGATGGTTACGTGGGAGCCGGTTGAAGTTAAATCCTTCGAAGACAGAGGTCCTCTGGCTGGGACGGGGCGATATGGGATTGAGGGGGCAACTCCCATCTCTTGCGGGGGTGCAATTAGTGCCAGCATCGTCCGTTAAGAGTTTGGGTGTAATCTTCAATACCTCCCTCTCTATGGAGGCGCAGATTACAGCTATAACAAAGGCGGCATTTTTCATCTCCGCCAAGTTAAGCAGTTGGCTCCTTATCTCTCTCGCCCTGGCCTAGCCACTGTGATCCACACGACGGTCACCTCCAGACTGGATTATTGTAACTCGCTCTACATGGGGCTGCCCTTGAGACTGACCCAGAAACTCCAGCGAGTGCAGAATGCCACGGTGAGACTCTTTATGGGGTCTTCGCTGCGAGATCACATTCATCCGCTACTATACCAACTGCACTGGCTCCCGGTGGAGTACAGGATCAGGTTTAAGGTGCTGGTTTTAACCTTTAAAGCCCTATACGGCCTAGGACCCTCGTACCTACAGGACCGCCTCTCCTGGTATGTCCCACAGAAGAACTTACGGTCTGCAAATAAAAACATCCTGAAGATCCCAGGCCACAGAGAGGTTAGGCTGGCCTCAACTAGAGCCAGGGCTTTCTCGGCCGCGGCTCCAATCTGGTGGAACGCTCTGTTACCAGAGACTAGGGCCCTGCGGGACCTGACATCTTTTCGCAGGGCCTGTAAGACAGAGCTGTTCCACCAGGCCTTTGGTCAGGGTGCAGCCTGACCCCCTCCGCTGGCAATCTGCACAGAATTTTGGTTAATGGTTGCCATCAATTTGATTTTAATTACCATATTTTTTGCACCATAACACTCACTTTTTTCCTCCTAAAAAGTAAGAGGAAATGTCTGTGCGTGTTATGAAGGGAATGCCTACGGGTGGCATGCCTACGGATTTTCCTCCTCTAAATACTACGTGCGTGTTATGGTCAGGTGCGTGTTATAGAGCGAAAAATACGGTAATTTTTATAATGAAAGGATTTTAGAATGTTGGATTATTTTGATTGTTGTTAGCCGCCCTGAGCCCAGCTTCGGCTGGGGAGGGCGGGGCATAAATAAAATTTATTATTATTATTGATTTGGAATAAGAATACAGTATGATATACTGTAGATTCCGGCATATTAGGCAACTGGGCATATTAGACGACCCCCCAAATTGGCAGCTGCAATTTGGGGGTTCGTCTTATAAGCCCAGTCGCCTAATATGCTGGGCGGGCTCCGCGCCGGGTGGCTTTCTCGTGGCGCGGAGCAGAGCCCGCTGCCGGCTGCTGCTGCTTTGGAGCCACCGCAGCAGCAGCAGTGGGTGGGCTCCACGCCGCGCCACCCATACCCGGCGTATAAGACGACCCCCGACTTTTTAACCCCTTTTTGGGGGTTAAAAAGTCGCCTTATACACTGGAATCTACGGTAGTTGGGCTAAGCAGCTGCAGCAGCAACACAGTTAACTACAAATTGAAGTCTGTTTCTAAAGTTAGGAAAATGAAATATGTAATGCTGCAACTTATTAAGAATCCTCTGTAAAACATTTTTAATGATTAGCTATCAAATGCCATTCTAAAGATAGAAATTAAAAATGGTTTATATGATCCAGTCATTAGTCACAATTTACCATCTGGTAATGAATGGATGCAAGTCAGATATCTTTATATGGGAGCAGATGTCTATTTACCATTGGTTCATCTGTGTTTTTCTGGAACTGAACCAATCGCACTCTTGTTACATTCTCCATGTCCATGTCTCCATTGGCGCTCTCTGGAGAATCTCCATTTAAATATGGAGAGGTGGGAGGTGGTGTAACTCGTAATGCTTCATCACTGTAAACTTCATGTGCCACAACATCATGAGTTTGAAGCAAGGCCTGTAAGAAAATAACAGTTAGGATGTTCCACAATTTCTTGTGCTTACTCTACATGTATGAGGATTGAACATATTCTACATACATAATGATGGTGTCCCAGAATCGTACTGTACCTTTTGTGCCAGATTTCAAAACCCAAGCTACAGTGGTACCTTGGTTTACAAACTTAATCCGTTCCGGAAGTCCGTTCTTAAACCAAGGCGTGCTTTCCCATAGCAGTGGGGGACTCAATTTACATTCAACAGGAAGCGGAACATGTTCTGCTTCCAAGGTAAAGTTCACAAACTAAGACACCTACTTCCGGGTTTGCAGCATTCTTAATCCAAGTTGCTCATAAACTAAGCTGTTCTTAAACCAAGGTACCACTGTATTTACATTATTGTGTGATGTGTGCGTATCTCACTGACACACATGCACACCTCTTAACTTTCCTTTTAAAAAAAATTGTTGTTTATTGGAAACAAGAGTATTGTATTCTATGGAAATAGTGAGATAATGTTTGGTCCTGATAGCACCCTTAATTCAGTGAAAACAAAAACTAAAGAGTGGGTAGATTGATTGATTGATTGATTGATTGATTGATGTTTTTGAGGGAACTGCAATTATTTTAATTAAAAGATGAGTTCCAAGCGACAGCAGCAATACTCATCCACATGCAGAGAAAGTATGGCTGATGGCCTCCTTTCCCAGGTCCTTTTTTTGGGGGGGGGAGTGGGTAGATTTTGTCACATTGTCCACTGCAGACCTAGTTAGCTTATTCCAGAACATAATAAATTAGCTCCACATTTCCTGCCTTGACTTGGCCATGCCACAGTCCAGCTATGGCTGATCACAGTGTCAAGACTTTGAGTTACAGGGTTCCTCTTAGATATCAGACAGGCAGGACAGAAATAAGTTAAATAAATACATTTAAATAATAATAATAATAATATGTTGCTAATTAGTTATCACAAATTTTATACTATGATAGTTGATTCATCTCAAAAGATTTGCTTTTAAAATTATTTTACCTTAGTTAACTAACATCTCAATCCTATACATGTTTCTGCTTATAAGTACCACTGAATTCAGTGGTATTCCCAGTGCAGAATTGCAGCCTTAGATAAAATAATTGTTTCTGGACTTTTCTGTTGTCACTATGACTAGAAGATGACAAATGCCATAGGCAAGCATGATCACTGTAAACTAAAATGTTAGGAGAGTTAATCCAAATGGTTGATTGAGCATACTTCTGTGCACTTAGCTAGATTTTTGTTTTAATGCTCACAGGCTTCGGATGGAATTTCCCCCCTTGATGCAGAGGTTTCAATGACAAATGTTAAGAATGGCCACTGCAACATTTTACTGTTATAAAACAATATAAAATTGTTTTACATTTTTAAAACAAACATTTGCTTACCATGAAATGAGGTTGTGTTAAAATACGTTTCAGTTCTTTTGCATCACTGTTTTCAGGGTAACATGAAATTTCTTCCAATACCTGGGAACCAAATCAGCAGACATGCTAATTAAATGAATTGAACTTTTAAACAAATTAATTCCCGTCCCCCGATCAGCCATAACCCCATCATATGAATGTTAACTCTATTGAAGGTCTAAAAGAAGTGAATTACTTAATTCAAATATTTTACTTTTCTTTTGACAGATGAAATTTTGAGTGTTAAATGAAACCTCTCAATTCAAATTAAACAAATTTAAATGATTTAATTCCAAAGCAAAATGCTAATTATGAATAGCATTGTATTTATTTGTTACATTTATCTCCCACTCATTCCCTCCAAGGAACCTGGATGAGTCTACATGAGATTCATAAATAGTCTCAGATCTGCACAACTTACTAGCCATGTGTACCCCACACTTTAGCAGAAAAAGCTCCTTAAGAAGGCCCACAGTGTCCTGGGACAGATGCTAATATGCCAGTGTCAGGACACACAGATTTGTGCTGATGTGGTAGGAAGAGCAACGTGTTTGCTTTACCCATGAAGGGACTTTCCTAATTGGGAGGGGGCTTCGCTCTGTAAGTGGATTTTGATGATTGTTGGGTGTGGCTGTATCACTCAGTATGGTGTATCCATCATTGGTGTGTGTGTGTGTAAGAAAGAGAAAGAGAGAGAGAAGAGAGAGAAAGAGAACAATAGAAAAGTGGGAGCAGGTGTGTGAGAGAGACAGAAAAGGGGAGTAGGTAGATAGGTTGGTGGAAGAGGTGGGGGTATGTGAGTGAGAAATAGAAAGGAGAGGGAAAGTATTTAGATAGTTGTTAATTGTGTCTGTAAGAGTGAGATAAAATTGGGTCAGGTAGATCAGTGCTGTCTAGGTGTATGTGTGAAAAGGGGAGAGCTAGATAGGTTGGTGTGCATGTGTGAGAAAGAGGAAAAATCGGAGTAGGTAGATCTGTGTGGTCTATGTCTTTATGAAAGTAAAAGAAAGAGGGAGAGGTATGTTGGTTGGCTAGTTTGTGTGGGGTATGTGAATGAGAGAGAGAGAGAGAGAGAAGAGAAAATAAAGGAAGAGGAGGAGAGGTACATAGGTATGTGCTCCTTGTTGTTACTAGATAGCAACATCATTCTGTAGGGGGGAAAGCAATTGTGTTATTGCCACAGTTGGGATCAGCAGGATATCACTGACTTCTTCAAGTTCCATTAGGATAATCATATTAGGTATCTTTGAAGACTCTAATACCACTGTAGTTACTCAGGCAAGCTGAGCATTGTGCATGGAGCATGCCACAGCACCATGAGTAACATTTTGACAGTTATTTCATTTGGATTTAGGACATAGAAGTCTGTATTCAACCAGTTCAAACATGTTTAAAATGTTTACCTCTTTGGCTCTCTGTACAGCATCACTTGGCGGATTCCTGATTTGCGGCGAAGATTTTGTGTTAATTTTGTCATAAAGCTAAAAGGAAAAACACAAACATCATAACTACATACTCTACCTTTTGCTAAAACATCTCAAAAATTGTTTCCAACCACACAACATACAAAAATGGTTATATCTTATGGCTAGGCTAAAGAAGAGGAATAACCACAAACCCTTTTTGATGGCCAACATTCCCCAACACAATTTACTGGACACAGTAGTGCTGCATAAAGTGCCTTTCCTCTGCTGGCTGCCACTGAGAGCAGATATGACCGGCCTGAAACAGTAAGTGGTGCTCTGATCTGCTATGAAGTTTCCCAAGTTCTGGGGATAACCCAACATGCAGAAAACACAGGTTCACGCCTCCCTGTTTCCAGAGTGCTCTGACCTGCTCTCAATTGTAGTGGCTAGAGCTGTCTCCCATCACTCCTGACCACTGGTCCTGCTAAGTAGACTGCAAGCCAGCATACACTTATGGAACAGTTAAGTTGCACTGAACTCTGTGAGATTTGATTCCAAATAAATATTAAAACTCGAGATTTATTTTTCACAAGAACAGAAACCATTGTACAAATATCACTTACCTTAAAGACCATGTATGAAATAAAAAGTAACACTAACTTCATAAGTTGATTATTCATATATTACCAACTATAGCTATAGAGCTCAGGACAGACAAAGGTGGTAGCACAAACTAGCCTTGGATATACAAAAACCGATACTGTTCTATCACTAGGCAGAAATTTTACTTGTAAATCAAATGTCATCTCTATTCAGAATCACCCATGTAAGTTGTCCCCGGTAGATGACTAAACTGCTTGATTCCATAAGATAAATTTAGTTTGTGCCCACCAAGGTAGGCAGCAGTGAACTATTAGTGAATTGAGGATTTTGTTGATGCCCCCCCCCCCGACCCCGGTAGCAGTTGTGCTGTGGGAAATTGGGCAGAATATCACTTTCATAAGAAAAGTAAAATGGAAATTCCTTATGTGGGGGTTACAAGTTTCATGAATCAAAACTAATCAATTTGTGCTATATTTTCATGGCCACCTGTAAGATACGTATATAAATTAAGAAGATAAAAGCACTGGTGCAATTTTCACAGTTTGCTTTTCAGAAGGAACAGTGTTGTACAGATTTACATGGGAGTATTTCTAAAACAGGAACCATAATTGTGATTCATCATTTGACAACTTCCAGACTGGATTATTGTTATAGACATTTTATGGAGTTTTCTATGAAATGTGTTTGAAAACTATAATTGATCATGAATCCAGTGGACATGTTTTTAGCTGCATTCAGTGACAGGTGCCACTGAGCCCAATCCCTGATAAAAGCCTTTCTCTCTGGAGGAGCCTATTTCCTAGACAGAGAAAGGAATCCTCAGTGTCTGAGACACTGGATGGAAGCAAGTAGGAAAGAACACCAGCTTTCAAAGAGTGATACTGGCTTCCAATTAAGGTGTATGAACAATTCAAAGTGCTGGCTGTTATGCCCATTTACAGAACCAGCTAAAATATACCAGGCACTGATCACGATTTTGACATGAAATGTTTCAAGGCAATTTGAGGCTAGGGTACCTTAAGCACTTCCTCCTCCAAGCTACAGTGGTGCCCCGCAAGACGAATGCCTCGCAAGACGGAAAACCCGCTAGACGAAAGGGTTTTCCGTTTTTCAATGCGCTTCGCAGGACGAATTTCCCTATGGGCTTGCTTCGCAAGACGAAAATGTCTTGCGAGTCTTGAGATTTTTTTCCGCTTTCCCCCCCTTTTTCTAAGCCGCTAAGCCTTTAATAGCCGCTAAACCGCTAATAGCTCTAATCCGCTAATAGGGTTGCTTCGCAAGACGAAAAAACCGCTAGACGAAGATACTCACGGAACGGATTAATTTCGTCTTGCGAGGCACCACTGTATTTCAAGATCTATAGCAATTTTAATATTCTCCATAACCATGAAACATTGATTTGCTCAAAATATTTCAATAACCAAATATTTCTGCCTAGGAAAATACTTACATCTAGTAACGTATGAAGATGCTGATCCTGGAAAACACTATGTAGAAAATCTAAATCTTTTTCACTGCAATCTGTAAGCGCATGGATTTCCTCAAGGCTGTCCAGCACTTGTGAGACTGCTCCTATAGCCAAGGACACAGAGAAGAAACTACTTAGAGAAAAGACTGAGAGCTCAAGTGGAACAAGAATATTTCACTGTGAATGAAACAAGACAGAAAGCTGTAACATTTGCTGAGGAACTGTTATTTGAACATAATGAACATATTTTCCATGTATTTATATTCTATAAATTAAAAATACATTAACACAAAACAATTTTGCTATAGCATATAAAAATGGCTTCCCCAATCCAACCATGAGTTTGTCAGCACAAAGCATCTGAAGTTGGTTCCACCGCAATCCAATTATGCTTAAGTCTGTAACATGATCTGACAAGAGTGTATTGGTTTTAAATCAGAAATGCAAGAGCAGCCAACATTTTTCACTGGTTGAGTTCATACATCATGCGTAATTCACGGTGTAGCATGGTATGTCCGAGTTGGAAGGCACCCAAGCTCCCCTCCCCTCTTCCCTTGAGGCCAGAAGGACGACTTGGGCAGTGTTGTGTTTCAGTTTCCCCTAATCTCATCTTGCTATTGTCTGTGGCTGTGGTTTGTAACAGCCTATGGTTAGTTTAACAATCAGCTTCAGAAAGCAGAGTTTGAAATTGGCTTGTTCTGAAACTGAACAGAATTTGTTCTAAATTATGAACTTTGGTTAAGATGCAAAGATAAGTGCAGTGCTAGCTGGGCTGATGCTAGCTGTAGCCCCACATGTCTGGAATGTACTAACTAGGTGAGCAAAGGCAAAAATTAAAGTAAACATTGGCCCTTCTGGGGCAGCGACCCACCCCCATTCCCCCAATCTAAAATGTTAAATCTCACCACTACCAAATGGTTTGTGAAAGGAATGGTGGACAAGCACCTAAGAGGAAAAAGGTCAATTTTGCAGAGCAGAAACTGAGGTATGGTGCTCAAGACCTAAAGTAGGTCTTTAAATCCTAGCTACTACTTTTTGCTGACCGAAGCTGTCTTGTTTCCATATTACATGAAATACTTTGTTTATCAAACACCATTTCATTCACAAGTATCATACCATAAGTACTCCAACATGCTACAATGATTTGTCTTTAGTAAATATTTGATGTGGGCGGGAGGGCGGGAAATTCAATGTATTTCCATATGCATAAACATGGAAATATCTACCTCGTATCCCTAGCTTACTGATTTTGTGCAATCTTTAATAATGGTAAGGAAATGCCACTTCTTAAAAATGAACAAAATTTAAAGGAAACTGATATACATTTTATAGCTAATTACCCCCTTTTAATACCTGAGCTACTTTTTTTAGTCAGATACTAGACCACAGTTGTCAGTGCCATATACCTGAACAGTGAAATGCATACGTGTGTTCAAATTAGAGCAACCAAACAGAACTTTCCAGAAAAGCAGCAATTTTAATTCTGACATCCCATTCTAGGACCCTGAATTAGAAACTGTGATACCCAGGATACCAAATTCTGCAGCAGATATCAGATTCCATTGCTGCATGGCAAACGTGCAGAATGCATACAGCTGGTGACAAAAAAAGAATTCCCATTGTGGTAATCGTATTGCCTATACAGATCTGACACTTCAGGGCACTTCACTTAGAGAAGATCCTGAGATTTAGAACAGGGTATTATCTTCTTAAGTGTCGTGAAACTTGTATTAATATTTAAAATAAAGAGGATTCTACACAGAAAGGAAAGTCATGTTCATTCACAAGTCAATCAAAAGCAAATGAGGGGGAAACTTGTCCATCTCTAGCTGCTGCCGGTCTGAGCAGACAAAATACAGAGTTATGGTCTGACTCACCATAAGGCAGCTTCAATATGTTTACCTATTCTAACCACAGTTTGAAGATCAGGCTGTGTGGTGGGTTCATGTTGTCCCAACTCCAGCTTTGCATGCAGCTTCTCCATTCTGCTCCATGGGCTGTGATAACCAGCAATTGGTGAGGCATCTGAATCAGGCAAAACTATGGTTAGCACTAACCAGGAACTGTCTCCAAACTATGACTTGAGGCCATAATTTGGAAGCAACACTAGTTGATGCTATACATAGTTTGCACACTTTTGGAAAACTACAATTATTGCAAACAATGAAAGGGGGGGGTTGAATGCGAGAGTGGAGAAGAGAGCACATGTGTATTATAAGTTACTCAATATATTGATTTTCAGTAACTTAAAATTACAGGAGAAGAGAGGGTGGGGCACACAGACCTCCCATTTCCCTTAAGGCAGGCACAGGCAAATTTGGCCCTCCAGATGTTTTGGAACTACAACTCCCACCATCCTTAGCTAACAGGACCAGTGGTCAGGGATGATGGGAGTTGTAGTCTCAAAACATCTGGAGGGCTGAGTTTGCCTATGCCTACCTTAAGGCCTTCGTGTGCTTTCGTGCGCTTCTTTGTGCTTTGAACTGAGGAAGAGAAACAGGGCTGCATTGATTAGTTGAGGAAACCTGCCATATGCAGGTTTTGCACCCTTGCTTGGAGAAGAATTGTGTTCTTACTCTTAATACTATATCAAGAACAGCTTTCCCCCCAAAAATAATCCAGAAGAAACATTTTTTATTATACTTAACTACCAAATAGTGTATACAATTACAGCATGCTTTTATGTTTCTTTTAAGCACAGGCAATATAAAACTGGGATATTGTAAAGGAGAAAATAGCAGATTTAAACATGCAAGCCAAACACAGTAGCAGAATGCAAAGCTTTAGAGGAAAACAAAGGGATACCTACTTTCTGCAGCTAGAAGTCCTAGCAGGAAAGGCAGCATTTGGACAAACAACAAATAGCATGAAGATTTCAAAATAAGCAGTTATAAAAGCTGCAACCTGGCACACTAGCTTAGCCACACAAAAAAGATGAACACACAAACACTTTTTATTTATTATAGATTATATTTTAATATGTTGGTTAAAATAAGCAATACAAAGTGGGGAAGCAGACCCTGTCATACATTTTCCCTATTCTAAACACCTGACTTTCTGGCAGTTGTATAATTTTTGAAATTAAAACAAGTACAATATTTTTGCTATCAGTTATGCCATACAGGAGTAAGGAAGTACAGGTGTACATGATATATATGCAAAATCTGTGTGCATAATTATATAGCATCATAGCTTTTCACATCTTTAGTAAATTTAATCTACCAGGCAGTTTGATCATAATTTCAAAACATTAACCTGTGATTCAATTGTGAAAAAACTTTGGACTTTTTTGTAGCTGGAGTAGCTAGGGAAATTATTGTAAAAATGATCTTAAAACTGCTCAGACAGGAAAACAAATACATATATGTAAACATTATGGTGAGTAGATGTATTCAACATCAGGCAGAAGAAGAAAACAAGTGTGATGCAAAGAACAGGCTGTTTACCTATAATGCCAGTTCTCTGAGTAGTCATCTGTGCAGATACACATATGGATTTTGCACAGAGTCTCATTTGGGAACATTCACAACATAAGCTAGAATTTGGCAGGCACTCCATCCTCAATGCACCCACCCTCCCACTCAGTTCAAATTTTCAATGGTCACAACACATATATAAATGAGCCATGTAGAAAAATAGTAATCCCTGCAGCAGGGGACTGGCTGCGTGCCTGCACAGATGACCACTCAAAGAACAACAGGTACAAGTCTCTGTGCAGTCACACATATCGGTAGAGTAGCAAGCTTACTGGAGGTGGCACAAGGGCTAAGAAAGCAAAACGCTGAGTACAGACAAAGAAGGCATCTGTCCGGGATCTCACATCCAGCTAGAAGTGATGAACAAGGGTTGCAATGTTGCAGGGGGCCAAATATTTAGTAGTGCAACTCCCTGAAATAACCCAGTGGAAGCTATAATAGCCTATGGGAATAAAGCTGGACCTGTTTCAGAGAAGCAAGCTTTGCCAGTCTATAGAGGTGAAGATGGACACTCAGTGAATGAAATGTTGAATTGAGACTAGTTCACTCAATTTTGCATAGGTAAAGGTAAAGGGACCCCTGACCATTAGGTCCAGTCGTGACCGACTCTGGGGTTGCGGCGCTCATCTCACTTTATTGGCAGAGGGAGCTGGCGTACAGCTTCCGGGTCATGTGGCCAGCATGACTAAGCCGCTTCTGGCGAACCAGAGCAGCACACGGAAACGCCGTTTACCTTCCTGCTGGAGCAGTACCTATTTATCTACTTGCACTAGTGTGCTTTCAAACTGCTAGGTTGGCAGGAGCTAGGACCGAGCAACGGGAGCTCACCCCGTTGCGGGGATTCGAACCACCGACCTTCTGATCAGCAAGTCCTAGGCTCTGTGGTTTAACCCACAGCGCTACCCGTGTCCCTCAGTTTTGCATACCCACAGCAAATTGACGGTGGCAGATTCTCCCGATGATCTGGTCCTGGACAACTAAAAGGACAAAGCCTAGCAAACATCCAAGCTATGAACTGCTTTGTCCTATTCTAATCCCAGGTTTGGGAAAAATTCTAGAACTATAGCCTCATTAAGATGGAATGGACTTTGGGTAAACCTGAGATGTCAGATTTCAGCATGACTCTTTCTCTGTGCAGTGCCAAATATGGCAAAAGAAGTCTCAAAGAAAGGCCCACATCTCTTGGTCAGGATGAATCCTACTAAGAATACCACCTTTGAAGTGATAGGTTCAAACAGCAACTGCATGAGCTACACAAGCACCACTGTGAAGCTCCGCTTTTGTGTTGAGGTAGCTGTTAAGTGTTTCTCAAACTTGGGTCCCCATTTACTGTTGGACTACAATTCCCAACATCCCTAGCTAGCATGACAAGTGGTCAGGGATGATGAGAGCAGTAGTCCAACAACAGCTGGGGACCCAAGTTTGAGAAACACTGTTCTAGCTACTATTACTGAGAGCTGGTCACTCTGGGAACAGGAAGGTGTGCACCCATTTTCCTGCATGTTGGGCTTTGCCCAGCACTTGGTAAACTTCATAGCAGATCAGAGCACTACTTACTGTTTCAGGGCACTCATATCTGCTCTCAGGGTCTGTGAAGTAGTACATAGGTCCCCATGAGAAACAGCTCCATCTCCCTTGTGGCGGAGTGTTGATAACTCCTTACGGGGCAGAAGATGCCAGAACACACAGCAGCGGGCCCAGACACTTATCCTCTCCATCAGTACATCCTACTCCTTTTCCTTCCCTCACATTCACATGGCACACTGTCTACCTGTCATCCACATCTTCTCTTTCTTTCTTTCTTTCTTTCTTTCTTTCTTTCTTTCTTTCTCTCTCATTCTTTCATTTTCCTCCATTCTCTCAAATTTTGCATACTACAGCCTTGCTCTAGCCTTGCTCTCTAACAAACTTCTGCTGAAACACATGTCAACATACTGTGCATGCAGGGAACTGCTGCTGGCATCAACCTACTCAAAGGTTTATACTGCACCTGGGTGTCAGGGCTGAGGCTCACCAGGGATCCCCGGGCCACAGATTGAAAAATGCTGGCATAAAGTTGTGTGAAACTGACTCTACTTAAAAAGATGTATAGTTTAATTCCAAGTTGGGAGACACTTTTTGGGGTAGCATGGATGGAGAGGAGTGAAGTCACAGGGAAGCAAATTGCACAAAGAGCAGTAATAATTACATGAAAATTAATGTTACAGTGACAATCACAGCTGATCAAATTGAATTTCCTGACAACATGCAGTCCAGCAGTTTCAAGATGGAGTCTAACACCAAAGTTCCTTTGTTTGAGGATGACTGTCTTAAGTGTCTTGGTATGTCAAAATATTCTCTAGTATTACAAGTTCTGATGTCAAATTTGTGTCCACTTTTTGTGTTTGACCTGTTCATCCTGCATAGAATACAGAAAGACATTGCTGGCAGATAACTCTGCAATGTTTTGGCTGACATTATTAGATCCTGTAGATACAAGGTCAAAATTGGCATCTAGATTTGTTGTAATAATGTCAACCACAATGCCACAGTTTCATTCATCTGCTTCTTTTCATTCAGGCTAAAACACTACTGAAGAATGTTATACATATGCACATACATATTTTAGCTCATTAAGAAATTATTGTGCTTTAAAGCAGGAGTGGGAAATTGGATCTAGTCAGAGGGTCTGACTGAAGCCTGGTACACCTAATTAGACCTGTGGACTTGGGGCTCCCCTCCGCTGCTTCAAAGATTGCATACTGCATCATTTTATGCAGTAAAGTATAAAGTAAACATTAACATTTGCCTGTTAAGGAAATGGTCCCAGAAAGTTCATTCTCTCTGCCATCTAGTGGCAAATCAAAGCACTTAAACCTTCAGTGACAAACTCAATTCGTCATATCCAAAAATAAAACTCAAACTCCTGAGTGATGAGAGTTCTGTTAAGACAATAATATGGTTTTTTTTAAAAAAAAGAATAGTGAGATTGCCTAGACCATTTCTTTCTGTAACCAACCCCCCCCCTTTTCCTTTCAAGACAGTTTTATTTTTCTTATACTGGTTTAAATAACTCTGTTCTTTTTTTGTTCAAGCTCAGATGTTGGTTAGGTTATGGGATATGGTTTACTTGAATTGTCCAGCCAGTTTGCTCACACTCTATGGGCTTTAAGGGAGATGTACCTTTGTAAAGGGAAGGGTATTTAGTTGTTTTCTGATTTTTAAAATTTTAATTGTTCATTGTAATGTGTTTGTTATATTTTTGTAACCTGCCCTGGGATAATTTTAAGAAGGGTGGTCTATAATTATCGGGGGACGGGGGATACATCGCAGAACTGGACTCTGGCTATCTGTAAGCAAAGTGCTGGTTTGGATCTATAAACTCTTAAAAGGTTCAGGACCGCAGTACCTCAAGGACCGCCTTTCCCCATATGAACCAACCCAGACCCTGCAATCATCATCTGAGGCTTTTTTTGGTTTGCCTCCTCCACCAGAGATCCGGAGGGTAGAAACATGAGAATGGGCCTTTTCTGTGGTGGATTTCTGTTTGTGGAATACTCTCTCCAAGGAGGCTTGCCAGGTGCCTTCATTACATATTTTTAGGAGCCATGCAAAAACGTTTCTCTGTAACCAGGGCTTTAGCTGATTAAGATTCTGTAGCCTTTTAGAAGTGTTAATAGGAGGGGGGTTATTGGTAATCTTCGGATAAAGGGTGGTATACCAAGTAAGTAAGTAAGTAAGTAAGTAAGTAAGGAAATAAATAAATAAATGTAATATCCATAATAAATAATCTAAAGTTACTTCACAGTGTGTCCTACCTCAGGATTGCTGTGACTGTTTCTCTTTTTGTTACATTATTTATCTTGAGTATTGCTTCCTTACTACCTTATCAAACTGACGTCTTTTAAAACCAAAATATAATTTTCCTCTGGCATTCTGTTAATCTAACAACAAGCAGAATGACATCCTAAACTTTTGTTGAAGTGCTTAGGCAGGATTGTAATTATAGAATGTTAAAATAATTTTGGTAATTTAGTGTATCAAGCACTAAACACAAAATATTTCTTACATTATTTCTTATTGTTACAAGCAAAGCCTTAAATACAGGAAATCTAAAAATTCTTATTTTTAGCTCCTGGTATCACGAACCACTACACATGCTGACTAGGGCTGCTGGGAGTTGGGAAGACTGCTTTATACCCTACACAAGTGCTTTTTTTCATTAAAAAATGTTTAGGGGTACTCTCATTTTGACTCAAGAAAATCACCATTTTATAGTTCAAACTGGGAAAAAATAGATACAGTACATGGGCAAATGTACAAAGATTCACAAAATGTTTAGGGGTATGCATACCCCTCCATCCCCCCAGAAAAAAGCACTGCCCTACACACTATACTCTTCCTTACCAGAACTATCACATCCCAGAAAATTCAACTGATATTACCTTGGAAAGAAGAATCCCATTTGAAATTTGCATTCTGAAAGTTTTGCCAGTAAACAACCTGCATTTCTGCTGATTTCCATAATTTTATAAGTATGATATTGAAGATATTGAAGAATTAATATTATTGCAGAAACCAGCAGCATTTGTACAGTGCTTTTAAGTGTTCAAACCATTGCTAATCCGTACAACACACTTGTAAAGTAGACTATGTTCCCAAAATAAATGTTAAAAGACCAAGGCTGAGAATTAGGGTTTAGTGCACATTGCTTGCAGCTCAAGAGATCATGCTTCTTCACCTTTCCCCTCAGATTTAGAATCATACAGCACTACTTCAGTTAAATTTAAATATAAAAGCTTAACTGAAGATTTTTAAGTTCCTTACTAATAAGCTCGTATCTCATGCCACATTCATTTTTAAAAAATTGAATTATTTTATTTCAAGTAATAAGGTACAAATCCCTCTGAAGGATTCTCCAGTGAGAACAGTTAAGTTAGTGTCAAAAAACCATTCAAGCCCCTCCTTCCTGCCTCTGGAAAAACAAAAACAAAATAATACAGTAGGATGGCATTACACATAGCAATATAGCTTAGTAGAGCTATACAGCATCAACATATTCCTGCAACCTAGTGTGAGAAGGAGGCATCTTCAGTTTCATAACTCTTCCACCTGACATATTCAAGACACAAGGATGCATGTGGAGACAAAGTAAACTAACTATGAACCTTTGCTTCAATACATGCTGATATCTTCAAAAGAGGAAGAGAAATCATGCTGATGCTGTACAGAAAATAAGAGGAACCATGCAAGTTTTAGAACAGGAAATATGACAGGGCAGTTATGCAAGTGGGCTACTGCTTCTATTAAGATTGAGGAACCAGTAGAAAGAAAGCCTTCCTGAATCTTTAATAGTTGGCTCTTGAAAAATATAGTGCATAATGCAAAAATCTTGAAGTGAAAATGTATATTATGCAAAGTTGTGACTGACTTTCGGTGTACTATAGTACATTTTAGAGAGCAGAGATAACAGCTAGTGGGAAATATGTCGATGTATTAATAGTGTTTGTGGGTGGGTAATCAGTAAGTGCTCCCTTTTGGTAACAAAACAACTTATCAAGATATGGCATGCAGTAAAATTAGTTAACTGAATTAATTATGTTCCAATTCATACAAACTGGGAATCACTTACAAGATACTGAATAGGAAAGAATATTCTGAACAATTTGGAGATGCATTTGTTACATCAATCTCAGGATTATTTTTTCATCACCTTAAAGGTTCCTTTATTCTTCCTAATTGTTTTTCTAATTTGGTTCTGATTGGGTTACTAGGAGGCATCTATTTTTCCTTGTCACAACTACTCACCCCAAAGAATGGCTGGGGAAACCCAGCCAGGTGGGTGGGGTATAAATAATAAATTATTATTATTATTATTATTATTATTATTATTATTAGTCAGCTAGTAGGTGCAAAGGACTTGGGGACAAAGATAGAGATTTGCCTCAGTTGTACTGAAGTATGATGGAAGTAAGAAAGTTAGAGACTTTTGCTGTTTTTAACTTCTCCAAATTTCAGTGTAAATAACTGAAACTACCTCTCACCCAAGTCGCTATTTATTAATTGAAGTACTTGCATACCACTTTTTATCGAGAAAAAGATCACAAAGAGGTTTACAAAAAAACAATAATACAATATAAACAATAAACTTTAAAAAACTGAAATAAAAACAGTGAGACATCCTACAATATCAAATTATCATAAAACCACTTTTAATCAGAAAGCATTAAAATGTAAAGATCCATAGATGAGAACAGATAATCATGTCCACCATAAACCTGAGCAAGTTTTAAATGGTGACAAGCTCATCAAGGAGTAGCTGTCTGTGCTAATAGGGGAAAAGTGTTTCATAATTGGGGTGCCAGCACTGAGAAGACCCTATCCTATGTCCCCACACTGTGAATAACATTAACATGAGGGACAAAATGCAGGACCATAGGCACTGTTCTCAAAGCCTCAACAGGTTGGTGCTGGCAGAAGAATTCTCTCAGATACCCAAATCCCAAGTTGTTCAGAGCTTTATACATTATCAAAAGCACTTTTAACTGAGTTAACTGAACTAATAGACTGCCAGAGCACTTGCTAGAGGACTTGGGACAGAGATAGATTTCTTGCTCTCAATATGAATTGGGAAACATAGCTCAGTGGCAGAGTATATACTACAACTAACCCCAGGATTAACCCCTGGAACAAAGGTTTTCAACCTTTTTGGGTCCACGGCTCCCTTGACCAACTGCATTCTTTCTGTGGCTCCCCTGTGGGGCTCAGAAGCCCAGTTATGTCACCCCTTGCCTGCAGAGCTGGCAGCCTCTCACCCTTTTTCGAACACCCTCCCTTGTGGAGTGTTCTCTCAAGTCTCCTCTTCTCTCCCCTCTCCTTGGGAGTCCTCTGGGCAGCCGCAGCTGCCACCCCAGTCTCTGAACTGCCCCCTCCAAAGAGAGGTGCCTCCTCACACTGTCCCACAGGCCTGGGAAGCACCGCCTGACCAGCACCAGAGGCACTATTCACATGGGGAGCTTGTAGCCAGGGCTGCTGCAACATAGAGCTGTGCAGGCCTTTGGGAGGCAGAAACCTGAGAGGGCATCAAAGGAAGGGAGGGAAGGAAGGAAAGGGACAGAGGTGAGTGTTGCCCGTGGCATCCCGTCCATCATTCAAGGCACCCCAGGGTGCCATGGCACACTGGTTGAAAACCACTGCCCTGGAATATCCATGTACAGCTGATAAAGATTCCTGTCTGAAACCCTGGAAAGCCATTCCTGGTCAGTATAGGTAATACTGAGCCACAATGTCCCAATGGTCTGACATAAATTAAGGCTGCTTTCTATGTTCCTACTTCCTAGTCTGAGCTGAAGTTTAGAGATAAAGGAAGACAAAGCAGGAATCTCTTCTGCTGTTTCTAACGTTCTTCAAACATATTTTTTTAAAGCTGTGACAGGTAGACTACTGAGTAGTTCAGCTCCTTGGGATCTTATTGCATCAATCCTGCTTGACTCTGAACATTTCCTGCTTTGAAGGCCAGGTGGCGATAGTCACCCATGTGGTGGTCTGACACCCAATGAAAATATCTCTTGTGCAAGCAGAAATACTGGTTTTAGCAGAAGTGCTCTGTTGGATACCACCCACATTTAGAATACGTCTGACCGAAAGTCACTAGAGTAATGTTCTTTTAAATGGAAATACCTGAGGAGGTAGGGTCTTCAGAGAAGTCTGGCAGTTCTTCAGGGGGATCACCGTAGAAAGAATTGAATTTGTGGCTTGATACTGCTGCTAGTACTGCACCCTGAATAAACAAAAAGCTAAAGTCACAAAGTGGACTATCAGTAATGTTCCCCCCAATACTATAGATCCTAAAGCCATCGTTTTAAGGCCAAAGGGGATTCTAAATTTAGCACTAGCAAAAATAGTTGCTTGCTTGTAACGTGTATTCAAATGGTCACCCATGAATTCAACACACCTTTGCAGAGCAAACTCTGTGGATATTTTAATAGCCATTCTAGGATGAATCAATTGAATCAGAAAGTGGTTTAAAGTTTTTTACTTCTGTGAAGTGTTTATGACTGAAACAAAGGATTGTGCAATACCAGAGTAACCATTAAGCTTTATTCTCTGTAGCACAATTCCAAGTACAGTGGTACCTCAGGTTAAGTACTTAATTCGTTCCAAAGGTCTGTTCTTAACCTGAAACTGTTCTTAACTTGAAGCACCACTTTAGCTAATGGGGCCTCCTGCTGCTGCTGCACCGCTGGAGCACGATTTCTGTTCTCATCCTGAAGCAAAGTTCTTAACCTGAAGCGTATGTAACCTGAGGTACTACTGTAGTAATATATTCTTCAGCTGACCGAAGTCCTAAACTCGGGCACAAGTGGCCTATATAGCCGGGCCCTCTGGCCCTCTGATTGGCTGATTCGAAAACTAGGAGATGGTGGGTTATCCCACCCTCCTTTGCAACTGGTGGGGGAACTCTCCAGCAGCTGGCCACACAATGGAGAGGCCTTTGGTTCCGTGGCATTGAGGGCCTGCAGCAACAGGCTGCAACTGCTGCACACTCAGAGACTGCGTAAATGGCCTATTACTGCTTCGCTCTGCTGAAATGCAAGTTAGTGACGTCAGCTTGCAAATACTGCATGTACTTGGGCAATGTGGATATCATTGTTGCTGATTCTTTTATTCCAATTTAAATAATTCAAATTATGAGGCTATCCACATTCTTTTCATGAAGATCCCACCCCATCAATCACCCCCCCAATATCATTAAGGCCAACTAGAATAGTATTCTGAGAGTGATTTTCAGCTAAGTCATATTCAGAGTAACATATGTCTGGCATGGATATGACTAACATTGGCAATAACCCTGAATGTTATTTTGGTATATTTTAATATAAGTAGTTTGCTTGTTTTCGTTACCTTTAACTTCCTTCTTGCATTGAATTTCCTCAGCTGTTCCACAGTTTCTGGAAGGTGAATCTTGTATGCATAGCGATCACGTTCCTACAAATAAAATATTGGAAACAATGAATTAATATCATTTAGAACTGTTTTCAGTAAGAGTAAGCTATTAACTCAAACACATGTTCAAAACAAACAAAAATCCCCTGAAAAATGTATGTTTGTAAGTTTCAATATGAGCCAGGACAGTTCTCAAGAATCTCTCTTTTTTAAAAAGATATTTATCTCTCACAAAGTGTCTTGAGATAGTTCATAATCATTTAGAAAAATATTTAATAACAACCATTAGACAAAACACACACACACACACACACACACACACACACACACACACCCACCCAAGGAGCCATAAACAGAAAAACACAAGCTCAGAGTAGCAACTCAGAGAACCCTAAATGCCCCTGAAATAAAATGGTTCTTCACTGCTGCCATAAAGTTAGGAACAAGAATGTGAAATTACAGATAAACAGAAGAGAATAATTAAGGTTGGTATTGTAGATTTTTGACAAATATTGGAACATTACAAAATACCCCCTTAGAATCCATCCCTGGGTGCCTTTTGACAGTTTGCGACAAACCTTCTCTGTGGCAAGACCACAATTACAGATTCCCTTATGAAAAAAGGTTAGTCGCATCCCTGATGGTTTTTAGGCAGGAAGTAAACCCTTTTTATTTTGTGTGTTTTTCTACAGTGTTTAGAACATTGACATTTTAATTTTTTCTATTCTTTTAGCTTCAAATATTAAATGTGCTCAAATATTTTCATAATGTTTTGTTTAATTATATTATTATTATGCCATCTAAGGGCTTGGTATCAGTTCATACGAGTTAGCAACAGTTTTACCAAGATTTATAAATGTTGACAGATTTGGAGAGCTGCTGTTCTTTTACATCATTTATACGGCTTACCTTCAGCCAAGGATGGTTGAGTGCCTCGTAAACAGTTATTCTTTCAGCTGGGTCCAGCATAAGCATACGTCGTACCAAATCTTTGGCACTTTCAGAGATATGACTCCATTGCCTTGGATTCATCTAGGTCAAAAACAGTAAGTTATGCTAAGGCACATAACAGGGGTCTTTACAAGAAGAGTTCCAGAAGCATGCTGTAGATTGTTAAAAAGCTGGAAATGTCAATCCAAGTTAAAACATTTGTGCAGATTACTGCACAACTACTTTTGTAACAACTGAAACAGTTCACCAAGCAATCTACCAGATCAAGTCAATTGAATTCTCCAGTATTTAAAAATGCTGAACACTTTGAAACAGTGTAATTGCAAAATACTTCTCTATTTATTTCTGAATAACCGAACTTAGACCTCAGCAGCACGGGCCTAACTTAACACTATGAACATTGCATATAAAGAAACTCTCTCAAGGGCATTAAAAAAAAGTAATAAAAGACAATTCAGGTGGTGGTGATTTAGGGTATAAGATATTTAACAAATCACCCACCCACCCATGTTGCTTTCTCTCCTTCATGAACTCCAACAGTATGTTTTTATGTATTTGAAACTTCATACACTGAAAACAGTAACAGCACTTGGTATGCAAAAGTGAGGGGCAGGGAAAAGGTTAAGTATCCCCCCAGAAAAGAAAAGAGCAATTAGGGTTTCATTACTCATATCTGCATGCAATATTTAGCTAGTTTCTAATAAATAATAATAATAATAATAATAATAATAATAATAATAATAATAATAATAATAATGTATGCATACATACAAATAAGATGTACATATTACATAATTCAGCTTTTTTTTCAATGGAATCTGTTACCTAAGTTCAGGTTTCTGATTTCTGTGTGTGCATGTTTGAAGTGTACACATACACCGCCAATGAAATATAACATACTCAATATTCCTGCAAACTAAGGACAATTAACTAAAGATGGTTTAATTCCCTCCAAAGTAAAGAAAATTTCAGTAAGCCACAGATGGAAAACACCCAACTTTGTGCAGCTTTTATTATATTAAAAATGGTTCAGAATCACTTTATAGAAAGTGTTTTGTTGCTCTTCTTTAAAAAAAGCAGAGACTCCCCAGCTGATGAACTATAAACTAAAACCTAGTATTTGGCTTTGAAAACAGGTACTAGGAGTTTTCAAATGTCAGTTTTGAATGAAACTGTAAACTTGAAACTAGACTTTATTGTTAAACCACTGTGATTTGGAAACTATGTGGTTTCTAGCTCCTCCATGTTTTCTACAAAAGAAGAACTGAGTAGTAAGGAAACACAGGACAGCTTACCCACAGAATGATTTTAATATGCTTTAATTTATGTGATTCAATGGCACCAACTTTATGTAAAAAGTGTTGTCATTGTTACCAAATGATATATGATTGCAACTCCAAAAATACAAACCAATTAATAAAATCAGAAAGGAGGTACAGTACTGTAAGAAGGCTCAATACTTGCAATGACCTTTTTAAAAAGTGAACACATTAAGAGGATTTATTTGAGCTCTCTAAAAATTATGGCACATTAACCTGGCTAACAACAACACTTCCAGTGCCATGGGGAAGGGAAGCACTACTGTGGACTTCAGTGCTTACCTGCAGGATCAGGGGAAATAATGCAACAACAAATGACTAGGGATGAAGATTGTACAGGTCAGGGGTCTGCAAACTCACTTGCCGTGCTTTTTGTGGGAAGTATCCATGATGAGTGTGACAGGTCCTTTCATAGTGAATGCCCATGACACGTCCCAGCCCCCTTCCTGAACTTGGAGCTGGGAGAGGGGAGCTGCCCCTCTAGTTGTTCTGTACTTCCTCAGTGTTCAGAGTACAATTGTTCAGGAGACTGCTGATCTGATTCATTCTTATGTGGACAAACTCCAGGCTTTTTTTGATATTTTAATGCATCAAAATACATTTTACAAAAATGCAGACTTCCTTTTCCTTGAGAAAAGCAATTACTATAACGTACCTTGTATTTTCCTTTGATAATGCCTTCAAATAATCTTTCCTTTGTTCCATAAAAAGGCAAACAACCACTGAGCAGAATAAAAAGGATCACTCCACATCCCCACACATCTACAGGCTTTCCATATGGCTCTCTTTTTACTACTTCTGGGGCCATAAAATGAGGCGTTCCTACCCGTCCTGAAGGAAAATACAAAAACCACTTTAGTTTTTGAAGATGGAGCTATGATCTGAGCAGCTTCTACTTGGAAAAAGACATGGCGGCCTGTAACAGTTCTACCAGTGCAGTAACAGCCCACAACACTAGAAGCTTGGCTGATCTCAGTCGCCTGGGGCCTAGTAAATGCACCTCTTTTCTCTCTCCTCCTCCTTGCTTTGTCTCCACTGAATGTTACATGACATGAACACAGGCATCCTGGCTTTAATTGAAACAGAATAGCAAACGGGCAACTTTTAAGGAGGGGCCTCAAATGCAGGCCTAGAAGGTTTTTTTCTCTCCCCCCCCCCCAAATTATACATGATTCATGGCAAGGCTAATAAGTAGCTCAAGGATTGTTTATTTAAAAGGTGTTAAGACAGTCAACTGGGGGAGGTGGGAAGGTGATGAATAATAAAAAAAAATTCTCAGGAAGGGAACATTCTCACCAAGAATCCTCTTTCATTTTGACTGTCATAAAACCCCCCTTCACATACAACTATGAGAAGTGAAAGTGTAGTTCGTGCCTGAAATTAGCCATTTTGAGCTCCATAGCACCTCTTTTGAAACACTTGCATTTCTTACCTCCAGCAACAAGTCCCGATTCCCCTAATTGAATAGCAACACCAAAACCACCAAGTTTCACAGGTGCCGAATTTTCCTTTGAGGCAAGTAGCACACAGTGCGGCTGAAATGACAAAAACCCCTCTGATATTTAATTTAAAAACACAAATTTTTGTATAAACAAAACATGACAACAGAAAATATGCTTATGTCTTTACAACAATCACAAGCACCATATAAATGGCAAAGTATTCTTGGTGTAGGACTTCAACAGAGTTAGCTAGGCTTTAGGTATTCACAAAAATACAACACACATTTGGTAATGGTATTAAGGCTAGAAAGAATGTCAGTTGACATTAATGGATGCATCAGCTGAATAGAACCATTGTTTTGGCACGTGATATCGGGGCAGCTGAAAGCGGGAATTTGTTGAGAAAATAATTTTGTTATTCTTGTAAATTTCTGTTCTACCACCAAGGAGAGAAGCACCCAAAACCTGTTAGATCTCAATGCAGGGTTGGCAAGCCTCCTTCTGATGTCATATGTGATGTCATGTTTAAGGTAGGGAGACATGCATTGAATTGGCTACACAACTGAGCACCCTCTGGCGAACTCAATCCTGCAGCCTATCCCTGTAGAAAGCAGTGCTGAAGTTAGCTGATGAGCAGTAAGTTCAACCCTACTGGATTGGCTGTCTGCCTGAATTCCCTGTAGGGAACTCAATTGCAAAGCTGGTCTCTGTAGATAGAAGCTTGTCACTTTGCTGGCAAATCCCATCATGATGCAGTTTGCAAGTGCCTGACAACCAGGTGGTTGCTGGGTGCTTGCGACATGTTGCACAAGCAACTTTGACAACCCACCTGTCAACTGCCTAGTATCAGGTGGTTTCTCGCCCACCTGTTAAAGATGGCCTATGGGGCCAAGGAATGATAACGATCTGGCCCATTGAGTCAAAAAGGTTTCCCGCTCCTGTTCTAATCCCTCACAAGAGTTTCACTGAGTTTGTTATTCAATTTAACCGGATTATTCTTCCACTAGTCTGGTTTAGTTTTCTGTGTAGCACAAGCTCAACCAATGAAGAATATGTTCAGGAGGATAAGGAAGATTCTGTGTAAATCGTCAGCCTAACCTATGTTTTCCAGAGGTATCCGGCTACTTCATTATTGGCATAAATACGACTGTTCACAACAAGGGATTGGTTACTTTGCTAGGTTTCCCTACACTGATGGCATGGTGCATTTATAAAAATAGGTTTAGATGACAAATGGGACAGCACATTTATGCAATGTAGGGACACACTGGTCACAAGAAATGCTGCATGTAAACATATTTCAGGTAACATCTTATCACATTTTCTTAATGCCAAGAACCTCAAAAAAAGAGAATAAAGTTAAAACACAGATTTTTATTTTCATTTGTTTGTGGTGGAGGACCTGTGTATTTTTGTGATCACCATAACACACTCAACCAACAGAAGCGTTATTTCCCTAAACTTATCTGCTTTTATTCCTAATGAAAATTTCTTGTTAGTTCACCAGAGCAAATCCAAATTTCAATACAATAAAAGGTAATTAGCCTATTGCCTATTTGTCTAGAGAAGTCTTTAACTGATCTTTAGGAGCAAAAATAGAAATTTCTGTGTCAACTTGCATACCACACTTCTGCTACCTGCAGCTAGTGCAAAAGGCATTGGTTCCACTGCTTACTGGGACCTCTTGAAGATACCATCTCATCAGGAGGTCTGTTCCAAACAATGTAGGAATCAGGGCTTTAGTGTGGTGGCACCTATTCTTTGGGACTCCTTCCTATTACATATCAAAGAGGCACTGTCCCTATTATCTGGTACAAAAACAGAATTTACTAAAACAAGCAACACACTTGTTCTGAGCTGGAAAACTCTTGCAAAATTCTATTTGCATGAATTCTTCTGTACCTTCTTTAAAATAAATAAATGAATGAATGAATGAATGAAAAGCTCTTATAATATGTCTAATTCCTTACTGTTAAATTACCTTTTCACAACAAGTTCTCATTTTGAGTATGTTTGATTCAGTAGTACCCCTTACTGTTTTACACCTAGCAAACGTTGACAAAACCAGTGCATATTTTGTCCATCCACTCCTGTGACAATACTCCTCTGTCAATCACATCTAACCTATCCGTGGCAAAATTCACCACACACAAACAGTGATCTCATTTATCTCAGCTGCCCGTCCTTAGGTTGCCAAAATAGCACGATCATGCACAAAGAGGAGGTATCAGCAGACTTTGGGGAACTGCAAGTTTTGCAGAGGCACGAAAAATATTTAGGGGAGGGAAGTTGCATTCTGAGGTGGACATACCATTATCGATTTGACATTTTATTTAGACATTATAACAACAATCAGAGGAATAGCTTAAATGGAAGATTGAAGTATGAAATTTGACAGCATTACTTAGTGCCTGGAAAAGGATTGTAGGCAATATTTCTTTCACCAAAAAAGTAATTGTCTCTCAATAATCATTAAAACATTGGAAGTAGGTCCAGGAAAACACACTACCCAACCACCCTGTAAAGTATCCCCTTCTGCTGCCTTAACTCTGATTAAGCTTTGCCTCATCAGCAAGCTAAAATCATGGTTAGAGCTAACTGGGATTTCTTTTTAAATATGCTTTTGTTTTCAGCTATGGCAGCTCTCTTATTAGGATGTGTTTCTGCGTTCCCCTGTATTTAGTGCTCATATTTTGTCCTCCACCATATCCCAATGTGTGTTTATATATACCTGCCATTCCCGCGGTGCATCTTCATGCATCAGAGATTACTATTACACATAAAAGCTCATCACCATCCCCCAATCCTCCTACAGATATCTGGAGGAAAGCACGAAAGACTAAAATAGCTGATGAAGCTGATTCTTACCAGTTTAAAACAACCCTAGTCACAACTTTCTAATAAGACAGACTTCCTTTCCTTCCTTCCTTCCTTAAACACAAGTTCTGAAAACAGAATTCAGTAGAAAAGACTCCGTCACTAACCCAAAAGTGAGTATTTCCTTTTATTATAGTTCAATTTTTCTCATACGTTAAGTGTAGAAAAATAGTTTTATATTTTTAGTGCAACTTTCTTGACAGATGAGAAAGCACTTTTCTCAAGAACATATTCTACTTTTCTTTCACATTTTTTTCTTTCCTTTTAAAAAGGCAGAGAAATGTTAAGACTGCCACCTGGATAACATTCACAAGCAACTTTATCAAAGTAGTAGCATATATTTGAAACAACAGGCAGTTTAGGATTTGCTGCCGAGGAAGTGTGAATACAGCACAACCTCATTCATGGCTATTGAGGAGTGAATCCCTCTGAGCTTAATGCTGATTGCTTCCATTAAGAGAGAGAGAGAGTGAACATGAACACACACACACAGTATAAATATATAAAATGTGTTATTAAAACACACTAGTAAAATTACAAATCTAAATCTTTCAAGGTTCATGTTTTCACTTTCAACAATGAAATCATACTCTAAACTACAAACACAAAGTAGAATTTGATTTCCCATTTTGAATCTACCCTTAAATAATCTGAATCTGTTTTTATAGTGACAAAGTCATTTTGGAATGTCACTTTATTATGGGCTCAGGTATCAACATGCAAATATTTTTGCAGGAATTCTCAATCAAGTTAATGCATGGGGAAATTCTCATAGCCACAGATCAAGCATATTGCCAGAAATCATCTATCAGCTTCCTAAGAAGATCTTTGTTCCATTTCTAACATGTCTTTGCCTAAACCAGGTGTGGCACCCATGGCTCTCCAGATACTGTCGGGCTCCCATCAGCCTCAGCCACCACAGACAGTGGGGAATTCCAAATAATTATATTTGGTATGTAAACAAGATCTGCTTCTTACATTCCTAAGATACTTCTTTGCTAATATCAAGCCACATTTTGTATTTTTTATTGTTTTTGAAACTACAGTTTGTTTGTTTTTAATGTGCCAAAGGAGACTTTACGTACTATTTGTTTATCACCAATTGTTATCAATGCAATCTTTCCTTACTTTAAAAAAGGAGGAAAAATAAAAGGAGTAAAATGTTTTCATAAAGCAGTTATAATTGCAAACTTGTTCATAAATAGTTTCTGGGCGAAGACCCTATTTTGCTGATTTTATGCATGACTAAAATAAGGTTTATGACAGAAAAACTTCTGAGTTTGTTTGAAAAGTTAATCAAGTTAATTCCACACTGTACATGTTGCACTGTCTTCCATTTTATTCCAGGCAAAGTGTAAGTGAAGATTTACTAAGAATTTTGACTTCCATACCGTATGTACAAGAAAACCCCAGCGAAGAACATGAATTTTTCACTTGCTGAAAATGAAACTGGAAAAAACTCCACAGAAATGCCTGTTACTTACTGTGATACGGAAGAGAAATCACTGTCTTTAACTCTACTATTTTCATATTCGGTCATTTTTGTAATTGGATTGGTTGGCAATATTACTGCCCTGTATGTTTTTCTGGGCATTCCTTGCAAGAAGAACTCTATCCATGTTTATTTGCTTAATGTTGCCATCGCAGACCTCCTACTGATCTTTTGTCTCCCTTTCCGAATATACTATCACATAGCCCAGAACAAGTGGCTGTTGGGCTTGATTTTTTGCAAGATTATAGGAAACTTATTTTATATGAACATGTACATCAGCATCGTACTACTAGGGCTTATTAGTTGGGACCGTTATGTAAAAATTAACAAATCTATACAACGCCCTAGAGTGTTAACAGCAAGGCGAAGCGTATATTTGTGTTGTACGCTGTGGACAGTTGCAATAATGGGATTTATACTGATGGTTGTTCAGTCTACCAGGAAGGAAGATAAACATTCATCAAAATGTTTCCATTACAGAGAAAAGCGAAATGCAAAAGTGGAAGCAGGTGTTAATTATATTCTTGTTATAATATTTTGGATTGTTTTCATTCTACTGATTCTGTCGTATGTTAAAATTGCAAACAATCTTCTGAAAATTTCCAAGAAGAGAACAAGTTTTCCTAATACTAGAACATATGTTGCCATTGCAAGGAAATCTTTCATAGTACTTATCATTTTCACATTATGCTTTGTTCCTTATCATATATTCAGATTAATTTATATCACTTCACAACTACAAAAAACCTCTTGTTACTGGCAACAGATCATTCACAAATACAATGAGATTACACTAGTCTTCTCATCATTTAACAGCTGCTTAGATCCAGTTATGTATTTCTTAATGTCCAGAAGTGTCCGGAAAACTGTACTTCAACTAATTTGTAAGCGACTCCATGTGGATTCAAGTGTGAATGAGAGTACTTCAGAGACAAAACAAGGACATTCTTTTCAAGATAATTCAGAAATCCCAAGTCACCATTCCAGAATGCATCTTAATAAGATTAACAATTAACATATATTTCTGTTCAGAAGTAACTTCCATTTGAGTTCAGTGAGTGAATAGGATTGCAGCTTAAAGGTAACAAATCCTGTCAACACAGATAACATTTTTGCATGTTCTTAGTTTTAGTTACTCTCATGCAGAACTTCCTTAAGAATTCGCTTTGGTAACCATATATATATAATTTTGTAATAGCTAAGACTTTTAAATTTAAGAGTAAGATTTCTGAGATGAAAAAGTAGTAATAGCTGTGGATGCAGTAGACTTTTGAAAGGGTGTGCGTGTACAGTATATTAGAAACAGAAAGTAATCTCCCCACAAGACTCTTGTGTATGTATTGATGTTTGCTAGCATTAATTCTCAATAACATTTCATAACTGTACTGCATACTGTAGACTTACATTAATTAAAACTATTTGTGTCAATGGATTCCAAACTATTGTATCTATATACCGTACACATGCAGACAAGTATCTCGAATATTACAAAACAAGTTTAGTGTGATCACTCATTTCTTTTTATTTTAACATAAAACATAAAAAATAAAAATTACCATATAAAGCAGGAAGAAAAAATGATAAGAATCTAGCAGAGTAAATATGCTTAGAATTACACTGCACATGTAACTAAGGGCTACAAAAGTCAGAAAATGTACAATAAATTTTTAACTATGAATCTTTAACAATGAAATTGAAACAGAGTGGGTAAAAATTCTATATTGCACTTTCCCAATTATGGCTACTAACCTGTTGCTGACACTACTGAATTAGAAATGATTGGAAAGCACTCTGTATTGCCAAGTGTGGGTGCCAAGCAGGCGATGGCTGAGGATCCTTTCACAGCCATGTTTAAAAGAGGAAGTGGCATGTGCAGGTTGCCATGCAAGAATGAAAAGGCTGCATGTGCTGAAACTCCAGCACTGTCAGACTTTGCATTTTGATCACCTTAAAGAAGTAATATTCTCTAACGAAATATGCAGACATCCCACACTTAATATTTGTCTTCTAGCTGGTTATTCCTACATTACACATACATCGCATATAGTAGAACCCTAAAACACATCTCTGTGTTTTGATAATATTAAGATAAAATGAGAAAAATGGTAGTGCCTTTTGAGTGGGTTTGGGCATTCTAAGCCCCTGCAAGTGGTTAAAATCTCATTATGGTGTTCCTGGGTAGAAAAGGGTCAGATACTGTATCTGGTTCCTCTGATCTCAACTGAATAACACTATCAGCAGCTGACTGCTTGATTCTGCATTTGTTTTTGTAAGCAGCAGTCTAAGTTAGCAACCAAAATTTCCTGAGCCACAATAATTTAAACGATTGTTGCATGTATTATGGATGTTTTTATCGGTCTGCTTGTAACATGCACTGCAAAGTTCACTTCCTAGCAGGCTTCTATACAGTATGTCTACTGGATGGCCGTAAATAGGTGAAATGGTGGCTCCAACATCACAACTTATGTTGGGGTCTCAGCCCATAACTGGATCCACTGTTGGCAAAATTATACAGTGGTACCTCAGGTTACATACGCTTCAGGTTACAGACTCCGCTAACCCAGAAATAGTGCTTCAGGTTAAGAACTTTGCTTCAGGATGAGAACAGAAATCGTGCTCCGGCGGCGCGGCAGCAGCAGGAGGCCCCACTAGCTAAAGTGGTGCTTCAGGTTAAGAACAGTTTCAGGTTAAGTATGGACCTCCGGAACGAATTAAATACTTAACCCGAGGTACTACTGTACAATGAAGAACCCTTGCTATGTCACCATGGAGGTACAGCACTGGGCAGCCACAGTCTTTTAGTCAAAAAGGACTAAGTGAACTTGAGACAAAGTGGTTATCCAGGAAGGTGGGTAGAAGATGTTTCATGTTGCAGAGGTTAAGCAAAATAGGTTTGCCTAGCCCTAGGTAAAGGTAAAGGTACCCCTGCCCGTACAGGCCAGTCGTGACAGACTCTGGGGTTGTGTGCTCATTTCGCTTAAGAGGCCGGGAGCCAGCGCTATCCGAAGACACTTCCGGGTCACGTGGCCAGCGTGACGAAGCTGCTCTGGCGAGCCAGCACCAGCGCAGCACACAGAAACGCCGTTTACCTTCCCGCTATAAGCGGTACCTATTTATCTACTTGCACTTAGGGGTGCTTTCGAACTGCTAGGTGGGCAGGAGCTGGGACCGAACGGCGGGAGCTCACCCCGTTTAGTCTTTGGGCCTATAAGCCCCAAAGTTCCAGTCCTAAATAACAACATACATGCAGGAAGTAAGTGTTCCCATACTATACCATGCCTTTGCTAATGTTATTTATTTCTTTGGCTTCAAGTAAGAACCAAAGCTAAAGAAATACCTACTATTTTACTTATTACATTGCCTCTAAAAAGGTTTAAAATTAGTGCAGAGTATCTCTCTGGTAAAGCCACATATAATGCCCAATGTATCAATGCAATTAATTAAAAGTGCTCAATCAAAATGCAGCCATAGAAACTCTCACTCTACTAAATATAACAACAGAACAGACCTTTACTCTCAATTTCTGTTCAGTATATCAATACGAATGCTGCTATTCAATTTGCAAACACATACAAATACGGGGTGGAGGGGAGAGATAAATATAATTTACAATTAAATCTTACTGTGGAAAACACCGAAGAATTTTTTTTACAGATTACAGAAACCATTTACAGGCAGCACCATACAACATTTTCATTTTTATTTGATGTGTAGCAAAACACTGCTAAACATATAAGATTTTCATCAGATTCTCTCCAATGCGGTTCAAGAAAAGCAAGCTCAAAACTCCCTTCAGTGCAAGGAGTTAGTTGAAGAGTTTTTTGAATTCTGGCCACAGATTTAATCAAGCTATTTTGACTCACATGTTGTTAACCTAACCCGTATCACACAGCAACTATTTTTGTTTAGCACCTTCCTCAACACATTAAAAAAAGTTTGTTGTGCTTAGTATTGTAGAAAACATGGAAAGAGAAAATAACATTTATTCTAAAGAAGATTGCAAAATACATGCAGATAAGAATTATTGCTTAATTTTCCATCTCCAAAATCCTACCCAGACATTTAAAAGTCTAGCTATTACAAAATCATATAAGTGGTTACCAAAGTCAAATCTTAAGGAAGATCTACATGACACTAACTAAAACTAAACTAACAAATACCAGTTAATAGTGACCAAATCTAATTCCTAAGCATCATAAAAGTTTCTGTACATTATTTTTTGGGACACGGGTGGCACTGTGGGTTAAACCACAGAGCCTAGGGCTTGCCAATCAGAAGGTCGGCGGTTTGAATCCCCACGACGGGGTGAGCTCCTGTTGCTCAGTTCCTATAGGAACATCATCACTGGCACCAGAGATGGTAGAAAGGCAGATCAGAAATATCATTAGAAAGATAAAACAAATAATGAATAATATTTAGGGACCAAACCACTCAAATGTGGGCACAGCACCCATAGAATCATAGAATCATAGAGTTGGAAGAGACCACAAGGGCCATCGAGTCAAACCCCCTGCCAAGCAGGAAACACCATCAGAGCACTCCTGACATATGGTTGTCAAGCCTCTGCTTAAAGACCTCCAAAGTAGGAGACTCCACCACACTCCTTGGCAGCAAATTCCACTGTCGAACAGCTCTCACTGTCAGGAAGTTCTTCCTAATGTTTAGGTGGAATCTTCTTTCTTGTAGTTTGGATCCATTGCTCCGTGTCCGCTTCTCTGGAGCAGCAGAAAACAACCTTTCTCCCTCCTCTATGTGACATCCTTTTATATATTTGAACATGGCTATCATATCACCCCTTAACCTCCTCTTCTCCAGGCTAAACATGCCCAGCTCCCTTAGCCGTTCCTCATAAGGCATCGTTTCCAGGCCTTTGACCATTTTGGTTGCCCTCCTCTGGACACGTTCCAGTTTGTCAGTGTCCTTCTTGAACTGTGGTGCCCAGAACTGGACACAGTACTCCAGGTGAGGTCTGACCAGAGCAGAATACAGTGGCACTATTACTTCCCTTGATCTAGATGCTATACTCCTATTGATGCAGCCCAGAATTGCATTGGCTTTTTTAGCTGCCGCGTCACACTGTTGGCTCATGTCAAGTTTGTGGTCAACCAAGACTCCTAGATCCTTTTCACATGTACTGCTCTCAAGCCAGGTGTCCCCCATCTTGTATTTGTGCCTCTCATTTTTTTTGCCCAAGTGCAATACTTTACATTTCTCCCTGTTAAAATTCATCTTGTTTGTTTTTGCCCAGTTCTCTAATTTGTCAAGGTCGTTTTGAAGTGTGATCCTGTCCTCTGGGGTGTTAGCCACCCCTCCCAGTTTGGTGTCATCTGCAAATTTGATCAGGATGCCCTTGAGTCCATCATCCAAGTCGTTGATAAAGATGTTGAATAAGACCGGGCCCAAGACAGAACCCTGTGGCACCCCACTAGTCACTCTTCTCCAGGATGAAGAGGAACCATTGATGAGCACCCTTTGGGTTCGGTCAGTCAGCCAGTTACAAATCCACTGAGTGGTAGCATAGTCAAGACCACATTTTACCAGCTTCTTTACAAGAATATCATGGGGCACCTTGTCAAATGCCTTGCTGAAATCAAGGTAGGCTACATCCACTGCGTTCCCTTCATCTACCAGGCTTGTAATTCTGTCAAAAAACGAGATCAGGTTAGTCTGACATGACTTATTTTTCAGAAATCCATGCTGACTATTGGTGATCACAGCATTCCTTTCTAGGTGCTCACAGACTGTTTGCTTAATGATCTGCTCCAGAATCTTCCCTGGTATTGATGTCAGACTGACTGGGCGGTAATTATTTGGGTCCTCTCTTTTCCCCTTTTTGAAAATAGGGACAACATTTGCCCTCCTCCAGTCTGCCGGGACTTCGCCTGTTCTCCAGGAATTCTCAAAGATGACTGCCAGTGGTTCTGAGATCACATCTGCCAGTTCTTTTAATACTCTTGGATGCAGTTCATCTGGCCCTGGAGACTTGAATACATCTAAACTAGCCAAGTATTCTTGTACTATCTCCTTAGTTATTCTGGGCTGTGTTTCCTTTGCTGAATCATTTGCTCCAAATTCTTCAGGTCGGGCATTGTTTTCTTTATCGGAGAAGACTGAGGCAAATAAAGCATTGAGGAGTTCAGCCCTTTCTGTGTCCCCTGTTTGCATTTCACCATCTTCTCCTCTGAGTGACCCCACTGTTTCTTTGTTCTTCCTTTTGCTACGAACATACCCATAAAAGCCTTTTTTGTTGCTTTTAACCTCTCTAGCAAGCCTGAGTTCATTCTGTGCTTTAGCTTTTCTGACTTTGTGTCTACACATGCTGGCTATTTGTTTGAATTCCTCTTTGGTGGTTTCCCCCCTTTTCCATTTTTTGTACACATCCTTTTTTAATCTTAACTCAGTTAAAAGTTCTTTAGATAGCCACCCTGGCTTCTTTAGGCACCTTCCATGTTTCCGTCTCATTGGTATTGCCTGACGTTGTGCTTTTACTATCTCCCTCTTAACAAACTCCCAGCCATCATGAACTCCCTTTCCTTTTAGTATTGCTGTCCATGGGATCTCACCCAGCACTTCCTTAAGTTTTATGAAGTCGGCTTTCTTAAAGTCAAGAAATTGAGTCCTAGTATGCTTGGCTGCTCCTTTCCGCTGTATAGTAAACTTGAGAAGAGCATGATCACTCGCGCCTAATGATCCTTCCACTTCTACCCCACTAACCAGGTCATCAACATTGGTTAGGACCAGATCTAAAATGGCTGTTCCTCTTGTTGCTTCTCCCACTTTCTGGACAATGAAGTTGTCTGCAAGGCCAGTGAGGAATCTGTTTGACCTTATGCTCTTGGCTGAGTTTGACATCCAACAAATATCCGGGTAATTGAAGTCCCCCATTACTACTATCTCCCTTCCTTTTGCATGCTTGGCTATCTGTTCCAGGAAGGCATCATCTATGTCCTCCGTTTGGCTTGGGGATCTATAGTAAACTCCCACAATGAGGTCTCTGTTATTCTTCTCTCCCTTAATTTTGACCCAAATGCTCTCACTTTGGCTTTGAGGTTCTAAATCTTGGATCTCTTCACAGGTATACACATCCCTGACATATAACACTACTCCTCCTTCTTTCTTGTCTGGTCTGTTTCTCTGAAATAGATTGTATCCCCTCATTTTTACATTCCAATCGTGGGACTTATCCCACCAGGTTTCAGTGATGCCTATTATGTCATATTTAGTTTGCTGTACCAAGAGCTCAAGCTCATCTTGTTTATTTCCCATGCTTTGCGCATTAGTGTACAGACATTTAAGTCCATTAATCATTCCCCCGTGTCTCTTATTTAAGGATTTTTTCCTCCCACCACTAAGTCTACGTGCTGTTTGTTCCATTTGGTCTATGACATTTGGATGATCATCTTCATCAATTGATAGACTCCTACCTTCAGGAGCACTGTCTCCCTCCCCCACATTAGTCAGTTTAAAGCCCTCCTGATGAGGTTTCTGAGATTTTTGGCAAAAACATTTCTCCCAACCGTTGTGAGGTGCAGCCCATCACTTGCCAGAAGTCCATCTTCAAGAAACTGCAGTCCGTGATCTAAGAATCCAAACCGTTCCTGTTTACACCATTTGCGAAGCCAGCTGTTCACTTCCACAATTTTCCCCTCTCTCCCTGGGCCACGTCGTTCAACTGGGAGGACAGATGAGATGACAATTTGTGCATTTAGTTGCTTCAATTTCCTGCCGAGAGCCGCGTAGTCTCTTTTGATCTTCTGGAGGCTATTGCTTGCAGTGTCATTGGTTCCCACATGAACCAAGAGGAAGGGGTATTTGTCAGTGGGTTTTATGATTCCTTGCAGTCGTTCAGTTACATCTTGGATCTTAGCCCCGGGGAGACAGCACACTTCCCGAGACATCTTGTCAGGCCCACAGATCACTGCTTCTGTTCCCCTCAGTAGGGAATCCCCTATCACCACTACACGCCTCCTCTTAGGTTTGGTCGGGGTTCTTCCGTGAGCTGTCCGTTCCAAGGTCGCCTGCACATTCCCTGAGGACTGACTTTGCTGCTCGTCTTCATATACCTGATCGACTGTAATGAGGGAGAGATCCTCAAATGGAGTCTGCTCTTCGTCTTCCATGCTAGGGGAGAGGACCTCAAAGCGATTGTGTATTTCTAAACAATCAGAGCGAACCCTGCGCCTCCTACTTCTTTGAGTCACGTTTCTCCATATATCTGGCTCCTGTGTTGGTGAACTAGCCTCATTCTCAGGGGAGTCCCCTGTCTCCTCCTTGGTGGAGACGGTGTGCTCTGTTGCTTCCAAGAAGAGCTCCAGCTCTCTAATTCTTTGGAGCGTAGCTACACGTTCCTCCAGTTGCTGGTCTTTGTCTTTTAAGAGGGCAATCAACATGCAATTGCTGCAGGTAAAGCTGCCTGCAACCTTTGGCAAGATGGCAAACATTGTGCAGGAACCGCAGGCGACTGCAGCTGTTCCCTCCCCCTCCATATTGAGAACGTGTCGTTGGAGGTGGCTACAGTGGTCCTCCATCATAAAAAGTGTGAAGACAGGACAAATAACTCCCCCCACAAAAAAACCTAGGTCTCCCCCAACAAACGTTTGAGACTAGCTCCCCTAAATCTAAAAGATGGATCAAACAGCTAATCAGCCACAAAGAAACACACACACACAAGAAAACCCTTTTTGCACCTTCTTCAGCTGCTGCCCTGATAGCTCTGATAAGCTCCTCCCACAGCTAATCACCTGCCTCAACAGAAACCCTGCCCCCTCTGACCTTTGCACAGGGAGAACAGCTAATCAGTCACAAACACACACACACACAAGAAAACCCTTTTTGCACCTTCTTCAGCTGCTGCCCTGATAGCTCTGATAAGCTCCTCCCACAGCTAATCACCTGCCTCAACAGAAACCCTGCCCCCTCTGACCTTTGCACAGGGAGAACAGCTAATCAGCCACAAAGAAACACACACACACAAGAAAACCCTTTTTGCACCTTCTTCAGCTGCTGCCCTGATAGCTCCATGCATGGGCCCAGGTTGCATGTGATGCTAAACCATGGTTTAGCACTACATGCATGTGCTGGATGGAGCTTTGAGCAAACCTTCAGGCTCACATGCCCCCCACTTGCAGACCTGCCCTCTCCTGAATGGCCAGGAACTTGGATAGCATTTAGTTTCACTATCCACTAATCCTAGCTCTCTGTTGCCAAAGATTTAAAACAAACGGGCAAGTTAAAAGCCAGCTCCAAAAAACACAAAATTGTACTTAAACAGACTAGAGTTTGTTTTAAATCATGCTCTCTGGTTCTAATTTAATAACCCAAGATTTGTGCAAAATTATCTAAACATTGCATAACTCCTTGTCCCAGTCAAGTTGGAGGAGAAGAGGGAGGAGTGTGAGAACTGGAGGCTTACATGGGTTCGTTTTAGCTCATACATGTGGTATTAAAGCATGGTTTTAGCATTACTTGCAAACAAGCCCATTGAGTCTTACAGCACTAATAGAGCTCTGTTTTCATCATTCCCTACCACAATAGTACTCACATTTGTAGGTGCATGGGAGCATTGCAGAGCCTTGGAGACCTATGCATACCTTCCACATTTTCACTAAGCCCTCTCTCTTTGTGCCATGCAAGTTACTCAACTGGATCAAGTCCTATGTTTTATGAAACATTAATAATATGTATCACCAAGGGTCTACAGAGCCCAACTGGACTCCCCTGTGCATTGAACCTGCACTCAACTGGAACAATAAATAGCAGATGCTATGGAAACAAATGAATTTAATACATAGCCTGTGGAACACATGCATTTATTGTAGCCTTATGTTCTAGCTTCTATTTTAAAGAATGTGGCTGTGGAGCTAAATACAGCAGCAACGTATTTTAAAGAATCATAAATTCAAGGCCAAAAAATGTAAAGAGAAAAGAAATGTGTGGTGTGTGCGTGTGGATGCATGAACGATTTGCTAATGTTACAATTTTCAGCATTTTGGTAGTTGTACCAAAGATTCTGGAAGTCCCAGTTGCTAACAGGTGCTTTACCTTCCAAGAATGGGTTAAACTACATGGCAACAAAGAAAAAGGCAGATAATATAAATGCCACACTTTACTGTTAACACAGTAAAGGGTAAATATTTTTGTGATGTTAATATGACTTACCTTCACATCTCTGTGAATTATGTTATTATCATGACAATAGCGTAGTGCTTCCAGTATCTGTCTCATGTAATGACTGCAAAATCAAAATATAAATAAAATTATTATAGCTTAACAAATATAGCATAGGAATTGTGCTCAGGTTGTTTTTGAGACCATTTTAAGGTCCAAGGCTACAATCTTATATACACTTTGCTAGGAATAAGATCTGTTGGATACAGTAAGTGTTACATTTGAGTAAACCTAGGATTTCACCATTAGTCCCTAGAAAGAGCAGACCACCTCCCTCTCTCAGCCAAATGGATTATCAATTGACAAGGAGATGGAGAGAAAAAAGGCATTGCCAGGTGTCATCCTGTAACCAACCACAGATATGATTTATAGACTTCTGCTGCCCTCCTGGACTTATGGATTAGTGCACAAAATATCTAAATCCAGTGGTTCATTTCCTAGTTTCCCTCCATAGCAGCCTTTTGTGAATGCAGTATCTACTATTACTAGATTGGATCAAGCACTAGCATATGATGTATGCAACATGTACATATTAGCTGCATTTGGACTTCACATTAAGCTATGGTTTAGTGAGACACCTGCTTCCAGGCTCACACCTTATTTTTTAACTATCAAAGCTAATATACTTCTTCTCCATAACACTTTCCTGTTCTTTATTAAAATAAACTCAACTAGTGGTCATCACTACATCTTATGGAAATTAATTCCCTGTTAATTATGCACTACATGAGAAAACTTTTCTCTGTCATGAATGTAACATATGTATGAGAATATATGAGAATATATATATATATATATATATATATTTGCTTTCGTAGATGAAGATGACGAGTGAGACCTCGTCGAAACGTCGCCTAGACACCCCAACTCTTACACGGGAAGACACCCGAAGACACCAAAACCATATATATATATATATATATATATATATATATATATATATATATATATACACACACACACACACACACACATATACATATGAGAGAGATTAATCCTAGGGTTTTAAGGGAGGAATAATATTTGTTTATTCTGACTAGATTACCCACAATTTAATAACTCTTTATTTTGCCCCCTCTTAGTTGCCTTGTCTAAACTATGTAAAGCAGTTTTGGACACAGAGCAGTCAAAATTACAGTGTTCAAATGAGAGTTCATTGCACTGGAAATCTTGAACTGAACATGGAATAGAAATGTTTTAAATGAAGAAACAAAATGTTTATCTTTTAGGAATTCCTAACATTGAATTTGCCGTTTGTCTGCTCCAATTCGAAAATTTCCAATCACCTCAAAATTGTTTCTTAAATAACCTGCAAGCTCTTTGAGGCAGAGAACTGTATTATGTTCTTTTGCAAAGTATCATACACAGTGATGATGCTATGCTGCTGATCATAATCTTAATCTTCCAACTCTCCTAGTTTTGACTGTTGGATGTATCTTTTAAATGCTAATCTGCTGAAGTCTTATTACATTGGATTGTATAAATTTTAATTGATAATGTATCATTTTCATTTTTTGGTAAACTACTTTGGGAGGCTGTGTGTGTAAAAGGTGGCATACAAACGTTTAATAATATTTCCCCTAGGGACTAGTACTCGCCTATGCAATCCCACATGTTCATTCTGAAGCAACAATGGTATTTAAATTCATCACTATGTTATTTTCCCCATGCTGCAATTTACATTGCCCAGTGGATGGCACTCTTCTACTCTGTACTAAACTAATGCCAAAATAAGTGTTACTACATACAGAATGGTGTGAAAAATCTGGATTTTTAAAGATTTGCAGATTAACATATACTTCCTTGGTGAAAAGCTACCTTTTATGAAACTACCTTTTATTCCAAACAGAGCTGAAAAAGGAATAGTGAATAAAATACCCAAAATTTATTCCATGTGTAAGAATACATCCTAGTTTTCAGTTTGCTTATTATTTACTAAACTTGTACACCTTTCACCCTATAAGGGTTTAAAGACTGTTTAAAGCAAAATAAAAACAAATTAAAAGCAATCCAGTTAAAGCCAATAACAGCTTCAACTGATGAATGTGGACCCCATCTGACTATATGGGTGGTATGCCCAGAACAATTACTTAGTAGTGCTGCAGCAGCTGGTGGAACCAAGCAATTTTAGTGCAACGTCCATGTTTGCTTCACACAGCATCATAAAACAGATATTGCTTGATTCCTGAAATAATTTACATGCAGGTAAGCAATACAAGGTGGAATAACTCTTCAAAGCAAACTTTGGTGGTATGCATTTTCCCATTTTCAGGGAAGAACTTACATTCATATCAGAGGCTCATTGTATGTGCCTGCCTCCAATATGGACAGGACCTTATCTGTAGTGGTCCCATGTCTCTGGAATGCATTACCAACTACACTTCAGCATACACCATTCCTTCAGGTACTTGGGAAAGCACAAAAAAACCAACTTGCTTTTGTTGGATTTTTCTTGAGTTGCTTTTATTCTCCTGTTTACAATCTTGTTGAATGCTTTCTTTTGCATTTTAGTATTTGGACTGGAAGTTCACCGTCTTATTTGCTGACTTCTATTAACAGTTTTAATGTTAGATTTGTAGCATACTATACTTTAACTGTAAGCCACCTTGAGAGGGTTTTGCCCTTAAAGGGAATATATTAATATATGGATTGTATTGGTGCTATATTAAAAATAACTAAAATCCTCTTACACTTAATTATTCCTTAGTTAACTACACATCAAGCTTACACCATAATGCCAATTTTAAAACAACAAGCTCCTCAAGAAAACTCCTACTCTGACCAACCTGAAAAATAACGTCCATGCTTTTGGTTTGCCTTGCTTCACTAGGCAGGTAGAACAGAAAAGCACCAGATCAAAAACATCAATTATATTCTCCTCAAACCTGTTCTAAAAATCTTCCACAAAATCTACAATCACAAGAAAACTCTATTTCTCCTAAGATCATTGCACCCCATTTTGTCCATTCATTTTATTCACTCCTCCCCCCATTAAACTCATTGCCACCCTTTGCTATACTATCAAAGGCACCCAAACCATTTTTCAGACACACTAGATTTCATCCTTGAGTATATTAAACTACCCTTTCCCTGCCTCTCCCTTCTATCGCCATAAACTCTGTGCCCTTGAAAGCTCTCTGCAACATTTTATGATCTATCATCTATTAATCTTTACTCATATACTTTTTGGCTTGAAAATATTCCCAATGTCAGACATCCTCAACTCTTGAAATGCTAGATAATTAAACTTTATAAAGGGTAAATAATTCTGGGAAACATAGCCACTGAAGATGAAAAGCTTCTACCTATAACCTACAAATGTGTAAAAAGAGTGAGAGAAAAAACTCCTCAGACATTTTGTGTTGCTTTGTAAAGCGCGCGCGCGCACACACACACACACACACACACACACAGAGGTAGTTTAGAAATTTGGAATATGAAGTTAGTGGGATTTCATTCAGTTGGCTCAACCAGAAAAGTTAAGCAATACAACTTATTCATTCAATACATAAGTTGTAGAATTCTCTGCCTCACATGTAATGCTAAAACCATGGTTTAGTGTTATAAGGATGTGCTGCTGTGAGACTAAGGCTTATGCACTCTCTCCTTCCCTCTGCTCCTCATTGTGATGGTGCCAGGGATCTGCTTCCATTTCAAATTAACCAGAGTTTAGGATAACACCCAAATCCCAAACTGTGGTTCATAAAGTATGCTTTGGAGCTGGCTTCCTTTCACTAACCATAGTTAAATTTAACTGTGATTGGGTTTGAACACCATGAAAACGAAAGCTTCTGAACTCCTTCCTGGAGGAGGACGAGAGAGTGCACAAGATCACAAGGCTGGCTGTTGCACCTTGTCATAATGCTAATGCAAATGCAGCCAGTGTGTTTTTTGGGTACTGATTTACATGTTTTTAAGACAGGAGAGCAAATTCATGGGGATCTTTCAACATCAGCTTATGAGAGCAGCTGATATGGTGACACCAGTTACTAGTGTTACTGCTGCTTACCAGGATGGTTCAGAGGTGAGGCTGGTTCTGCATGGGGACACCAGCAGAGCTAATCTGGTGCTCTTACCAGTGAACTGCAGAGCCCAGCCTTTTACACCACCCTGACCCTGCACAGTCTCGGGAAGCAGCAGCGACACTGGTGTCAAAGGGACAGCTCTGTGGCACCATTCCACCCACTCTTTAGTTTAATGCAGTGTTCCACTAAATACCAGTTGTCACAGGACAGACAGGCAGGACTATGCCAGCTTCCTAAAAACATCTGACTAGTCACTATTGGAAACAGGATGCTGAAGCAGGCAGACCACTGGCCTAATCTAGCAGGGTTCTTATGTTCTTAATTTACATTTGCTAAATTTTGGCTGGACCTTTTATTCTTTTGGTATTTTTAATTTAAAAAGAAGTATGATTGACAACATATTGCCAGCAGCAGCTTGAGATAGCTGAGCAGTATAAACTGCTGAGACAGCACTGGTACAAAAACATTTTGTTCCACACTGACTAGCAACAATGTAAATTAATCCCATCGGAAGTTCGAAATCATACCAGCTACCCTTTGGATTTTTAACCCAAATGCATTTTAGTCCACTTTCATACTTTAACATGCATGAAGCTGCTTTTAAAAACACACTATATGTGCAGTATTTGTGTGTGTATGTATGTATGTATGTATGTACGTACACACACACACAAATGTTGGATATTTAAGCATCTAATATTAGTCATTTATGCCCCCTCCATTCTCCCTAACAATTTAATTAAAATAAGAATACATACCTGGCTACAGCTTCACTGTACACAAAGCCAGCATCTGCTCTCTTTACAATTTCAAAGCAGAGGTCTGCACCATCCATACTGCAGGTTAAAAAAGTAAGAAAAATGTGATTGTAGAACAGGAAATAGAAATGTAATAATGATAATGCTCCAATTTTACATGTTCGAAAGCATTCTAAAGAATCTCACACATTACACTAACCAAAATCTTAGACACAATTTTTTTATTTGTAATGACCAACAATATTTGAAGTCTTAACCATCTTTCTTATTGCAAGCTCAGTGCAGCTCAAAACGTAATAGAGTTGTGAAGAATGGTCTCAAACATGAGCAGCTATCTGTTATTTCTAGATGCTTATGGGTACAGTTGGAAACAAAGTTAACTAAAATATGTAAAGAATCCACATGTACCATTTCTACATGTATACTCCTGTATATTCTGTATACTGTGCCAAAAATAAGACATCATTACCAAGCCATTTTGTGATTGCCACTGCTTCTTTGCAACAAAGCAGTGTTAGGAGGAGACAATCTATAGAAGTAGAAAAGTGCTGAGAGGAAGACGGGTGCTTAACCCATTTCCATTTGTCACTTTCTCACTGTAACTCTCCCTTACCAGCTGGGATTCCAAACCTGTGTATGCAACAAACCAAGTCTGTAACCAGGGAAGAAGGGGGAAAGTAGGGTGAAGAAGCAGTAGTAAGCAAAAGGTGGTTAGGTAACATCTCATTTCCTACACTCTTTTTCTGCCAAATGTGTAAATTCATAATATGATTTATTTATTTATTTTTTAAGAAAATTTGCTGTTGTGATAATTGTCTCTGGAATGACAATTTACTTTTTAAAAAGACAGTTTTATCTTGAAATCTCAGACACTGCATGCTACTACTTTACATGCAAAACAAAAAATTTACACTATCAGTTTGGAACATGGTGATGTAATAAATGTTTTGCCAGTAGATGGAGACAAACTCCTAACTAAATGATGTGCCATTTAGTTAACCAGCCACATGAGAATTCTTAAAGTGCTTCACAAAAATAAGAAAGTGCACTTTTACAATGTGTCCAAGGCCCAGACACTGTAATAAGATTTTAATATTTCCCCTTTCCGTTCCCCTTCCTCATAGATGTCTGATCAGGGTAAGAAAAAGTAAGCAACTGCTAGTGGAACTGTAATTATAATCACTGGATTAAAAAATTCATGCTTTAATAGCATTTAACATTACACAGTAAATCATTGCCTGTATATGATGGCAATCCATTAAATTAAAAAAAAAATGTTAAGGAAAGTAACTGTGCAATGCCCAATCTGCATTAAAGTAAAGAAATGCTACTATCTGCATGAGTCTTTTAAATAAATAATGATATATTAATATATAACCCTAAATAAATATATTGTCTGGAATCCAAATACTATGTGAGTGATAACTATTTCCAAGCATGCTGGCTATAGTGAGAACTAGATGCTTCAATATTGCATCATGCATAGCTTCTAAGGTTCTCTCAGGTGATTCTTCTACAAGCATTAAAGGATACAGAAGGAGGGAAGGGCAGAAAAGCATGTGCATATAAGCAACACAGCACACAACATATTATAATTTTACGTTGTGAAACACCCAGAGATCTATGGGGGTATAGGGAGGTATACAAATTTTAAAAAGCAAGCAAGCAAACAAACAAACATTTGCGATCCCATCCCTTCAGAAAAATCCAACTAAGACAAGCATGTTTATGTCCTACTAATTTAGAAAAGAGTTTATCATTTGCTTAGTTTTCTTGAGTTAACATCCACCAGACTTGCTCAAATTTGGCTGGACCTTTCTTATGTCGTAAACATTAAGGTTTTGCTTTGTTAGAATGTGTGTTTTACAATTATAGTTCAGTATATTAATGAAGTTCCATTTTCTTCATGATACTTTTTATTATATATAGGACAAGTAGCTTGGAAGGAACTGTTTGCAACTATCTGAATCCAATTTAAAAATTACGAAAGGTTAACTACCTTTCTAATGTGTTAGCCTATTTTGGTTAGCTTTAAGTGCATGCTTGACCATATGAGCAAAACATATGAAGAGTGTGTATGGAATATACAAATGTAAAACTTACAATTCGAAAACCATATATAGCATTCCATCGGAACTGTAGGTCTCCAAAAGTTCAACAATATGAGGGTGCTTCAACATGTGACAGATACTGGCTTCTCTTTTCAGATCTGTTGAGAGACAGTCATTGCTGTATAATTTGTACTGATAACAGAACACACACAGATGATGCACAGCCATTTGAATGCTTAACACCAAGGTACTGGATTAATTTCTGAATCATTTTCAAGAGTTTAAATAGGTTTGGCATGTTGAACTCTCTCTTTATAGCTGAAGTATTAATGCAACATTTTATAGATATACATATTTTATATATAATGGTATAAAATCAAGATGATTGATTAGACACACAGTAAAAGAACAACCCTGAAAATATAAATGAAAGAAAGCCGAGTGCTTTCAAACTCATGTGCAGTTATAAAATGCAATGGAAGGGCATTTAACATATGTGTGACAAGATCTGTAAAGGTTATGTAAACACCTGAATCTCATCATGAGGATCCCAACCAATCAGTTCCAGGCCTGGCAGAGTGCACGTCCTTAGAAAGCAACAGGCATATGAATAGGACACCGTCCAGTAGGTTGCAGAGTGTAGTTCTTTTCAAATTACAAATGGATAGACACAATCACAAACCTAGTATTCACTGTCACCCTGCTCCAACTGCTAAACTTATCTAGCAGTCACTTCCAACAACCTCTGCCTCCAATGTTCCTGCAGAACTGGCATTTTGAAAATATATGCATCAGACACTTCCCGTTAAGTGATAAGTTCATCAAACACATGTTGAGGTTAAGTAAACTGTCAGTTCCTGTATGCATTTTCATGTGTACCCAACTAGCCATTCATGTGCACTATCTTTCTGACTATCATAATATGGGATCCAGTGCTCCCTACAATTCTCAGACCTACTAGTTTCCCTCGCATGATGGTGAAGGCAACTGTCAGGGGTTCAGAAGCAGAGACGCAGAGAAGGGAGGAGACAGAGAGTGAGGGGGAGGAATACGAAGGAAAGATGAGTGGGGATGACGAACCGAGATTGCCGAGCTTATCCAGTGAGTCCGAGGATTCCCAGAAGGGAGCGCCAGCAGTCAGAGCAAGGGGGGAAAGCAGGGGGACACCCCAGGAAGAAGGGTCCAGAGAGGAATCAGAGAGCAGCAGTTGGAGATCGGGACCCACGTACCCAGACGGGAACAGCGGGGAGAAAGGGGACCAGATATCGGGTTCCGGAGGCTTTCAGAAGGAGGGAGGGCATGAGTCAGGAGTAGTCACGCCCACCTCGGGGAGCGACGAAACGATCAAGAGGAAGGTTGAGAGTTGGGCGCGCGCGCCAAGTTCAAATGTAGCGGAAGCTGGCGCAGTAAGCAGCCCAGAGAGTGAACCAGGTCCCAAAGCCCGCTGCAAGGAGGCGGAAGGGTCAGGGGGGTCCGCGTCAGAAGAGAGTAGGAAAAAGGAGACCCCGGGGGGCAGAAGGACCCAGAGACGGAGGGAAAGGCGCAGGAGGTGGAGCAAGGCTAGGGTATTAAGCTGGTGTGCTAGAGGCGGAGACTCAGACGGGTCTTCGCCGGTCTGACCTAGAAGAAGTAGGGCTGCATATTGCAGTTTGGAAATGGAAGCTGTAATCCAATAAAGACTCTTTTAACCTGAACGCTGGCTAACGTGGTCCTATGTGAGCTGGGACTGAGTGGCAGCCCTGACAGTAAGACCCGTCTCTTTTAAGCTTCGGACACCTGATACCTCGCAGCGGAGGCAGAAGCAGCGAGAGGAGGAAATTGGTGTTTGGGAGCGAGCTCACAACGGTTGGCAGAGATGACGGAAGCAGAGAAAATTTCAGCGCTGCAACAGGCAGTGACCCAATTGAACGCGGAGGTACAGGCATCCAAGAAAAGGGAGGAGGATGCGGCAGCCGCCTACAGAGATCTCCACGCCAGGTTTGAAGCATTGGTTAAGCATGGGCAGCCAGGACCCAGACCGGAGGGGGTTGGGTTGGCACGGAGAGCAGGAGGGCTTGTGGCTCACTTCGATGGGAATTTACAACAGTACCCCAATTTTCGAGCAGACGTAATGTGCGCACTGCAACTGCTGGCGAAAGACTTTAGGGATGAGGAAGAGAAAGTGGGGTTTATACTATCCCATTTGCATGGGGATGCTAAAGCGTGGCTACGCAATTTGTGGAGGGATAAAGATCCGGCGCTTCAGAATGCAGATGCCTTTATCAAAGCGATGGATGCGTGCTTTTTATCTACCATTGACGTGGATCTTGCCCGACGGGAGATTCATGGACTGAAACAAGGGAGGGCGAGCGTACGCCAGTATCACGCCCGCTTTTTTGCGCTGGTCAGTGCCTTGGAATGGGACCGGGATTCGCCCCCAGTCAGAGACCTCTTCTGGGAGGGATTAAGCAGTGCTGTTAAAGACGAAATTGCGAGGGGGGAGAGGCCCCGGAGCACGCAGGAGGTGGTCCAAAGGGCGCTGACTGTGGGGGTGAGGCTGGAAGAACGTCCGTGGTGCAGAGACGAAGGACGTGGAGGGCGCGAAGCAGCGAGAAGTTTCTCTTTCGTTCCCAGGGACGCTACGCGTGCGCAATCTACACCTCCGCCAGGAGGGGGAGTGGAACCTATGGAGGTGGGAGGAGCCAGGGCTCAGTCAGCTACCAGAGCCCCTGCACCGGCGGCAGTCAAGACTAAACCTCCTAGAGGGACCAGGAAGTGTTATATATGCGACAGCTCTCAACACTTGGCGAAAGAGTGTCCCCAGAGGAGCTCCAAGCACACTGCAGCCTCCGCAACGGTGAAAGCGGCCACGCAACACAGCGAACACCAGCAGGGAAACGACGATGTCTGGCTGGAGACAGAGGCACTGGGGCCCAGCCAGACGCATCACTGAAGCAGTCCCCAGCGATCTTGCAACCCACAGACCCCCTCCCACCCAAACCAGTAGTGCAACTCACAGCATCTCTCCAGCTGCCCGATGGCGTCACTATCGAAGTCCCGCTTTCTGTGGATTCTGGAAGCAACGCAGACTTTATAGCACAGGATTTTGTGGAGCAGCACGCTATACAGCTATTGCCGGCCACTCTGCCCCTGCAAGTCGTCACAGTGGATGGCAGAGAGTTGCTGGGGGGGCAGGTGGTGAAGCAAACGCCGCCAATGGTGATGCGCCTTGGCAACCACAGGGAAGTCATCAGTTTTAACGTCACACGACTGTCGGACACACCCATTGTGTTGGGCATGAGTTGGCTGGACAGGCACAGTCCGACACTGGCTTGGTACCAGCGACAGCTGATCTTCGGCTCCTCTTACTGCGCAGAACACTGCATCCTGCCCGGACAGGAGGGAGAGGAGGAGGAATCACAACTGCAGTTGGGAACGTTGCAAGCAGTCCCCCACAAATACGCAGACTTTCTGGAGGTCTTCTGCGAGAAGGAGGCAGACAAGTTACCACCGCACAGGCAATATGACTGCAAGATTGACCTCCTACCAGGGGCGACGCTACCGAAGGGGAGGCTGTATTCCATGTCTGAGGATGAACTACAGGAACTCAAACAGTTCATAGATCACAATTTGGAGCGCGGTTTCATCCGGGAGTCCAGGGCAGTAGGGGGCAGTCCTGTTTTCTTTGTGAAGAAGAAGGACACGCCCCAAAAGAGGCTGGTGGTGGATTTTCGCCTCTTGAACAAGATGACCAAGCCCTCTGATTTCCCCATGCCCAGGATTGACGACCTACTGGCGACAGTGCGCAAGGGACGCGTGTTTACCAAGTTGGACCTGCGAGGGGCGTACAATCTCATCCGCATGAGGGAGGGCGATGAGTGGAAGACAGCCATGTTCACGCCTCTGGGCACCTACGAGTACAGAGTGATGCCGTTTGGATTGCAAAACGGTTCTCACTGTTTTCAAGCTTTCATGCATCATGTGTTGGCGGGACTCCTCTACAAGAAGTGCGTCTGCTTTCTGGATGACATCCTGATATTCTCCGAGTCGCAGCAAGTGCATGACCAAGACGTTCGGGAGGTGCTGGAGAGGTTGCAGTAGCATAGACTGTACGCCAAACTGGAGAAGTGCCAGTTCGACACGACGGAGGTGGATTTCTTGGGTTACAAGTTGTCGGACAAGGGGCTAGCCATGGACAGCGCCAAGGTGCGAGCGGTGTTGGATTGGAAGAGCCCGCGCAACCGGAAGGAGGTCCAGCGGTTTGTCGGCTTCGCCAACTTCTATCGCAAGTTTATCAAAGGGTTCGCGATGCAGACGGCGGCTATTACGGACACGCTAAGCTCCAAGAAAAAGAAATTCATCTGGACGGAGCAGGCAGAGCAGTCCTTTCAGGCACTCAAGCGTCTCTTCGCGTCGGAAGAGCAACTGCTGCATATCGACCCCAGCAGACCGATGCGGGTAGAGACAGACGCGTCCGATAGAGCAGTGGGAGCTGTCCTGCTGCAGAGGGACCCACAGGGGGTCTGGAGACCGGGAGCGTTCTACTCCAGAAAGCTCAGCAAGTCGGAGCAGAACTACACCATCTGGGACAGGGAGTTGCTTGCCATTCATGCAGCATTCAAAGCATGGAGGCACTTCCTGATCGGCGCCAAGCACACGGTGCAGGTCTGCACGGACCACAAGAATCTGGAGCACTGGCGCACGGCGAAGTTCCTGAACCAGAGGCAGATACGTTGGGCGGAGTTCTTTGCTGACTTCGATTTCCGAATAGAGTACGTCCCAGGCGACACCAACATCATGGCGGATGCACTGTCCCGAAAACCGCAATACCTCGAAGAGGCGACGCCAGCGGCAGCCATGCACATCTTCGCGCCAACAGCGTGGGCGTGCGCTTCAGCCACAGTAGACCTGGAGGCGGTGCGGCGGGCGTTGCAGGACGACTCATTCGCGCAGGCGAAGATGGCCGAGGTGCACAAGGGCACGGCGAAGAGCGACGAGTTCCAGATACGGGACGGCTTGCTCTTACGTAAAGGGGCCATCTACGTGCCTGGAGATGAACTTCGCGCCAAGGTACTACAGCAGTTGCACGACGCACCCACGGCCGGGCACTTTGGCACGGAAAAAACGGTGGAATTAGTCGCAAGGGACTTTTGGTGGCCCAGACTGGGAGGGGAAGTCGCGGACTACGTCGCGAGGTGCGACACCTGCCAGAGGGCCAAGCCGGTGCACAAACCACCGGCGGGACTGCTCGAACCGCTGCAAACGCCGTTTGAACCGTGGGAGAGGGTGGCCCTGGACTTTGTCACGGATCTACCCAGCTCGAGAGGCAAGACGGCTGTACTAGTGGTGGTGGACTTGTTCACCAAGATGGCACACTTCATACCGTGTGCGAAGGTGGCCACGGCAGAACAAACAGCCAAACTGTTCATAGATCACGTGTTCAAAGTGCACGGGCTGCCGCGGTCTATACTGTCCGACCGCGGTCGCCAGTTCATCTCGAATTTCTGGCAGAAGCTGATGGGCTTCCTGAACGTCAAAATCAACCTGACATCAGCGAGACACCCGCAGACCAACGGGCAAGCGGAGAGGGTCAATGCCATCATGCAGCAGTACCTGAGATGCTATGCCAATCAACAGCCTGCGACGTGGGTGGATTACCTGCCGCTCGCCGAGTTCGCCTACAACAACACGAAGCACGTGTCCACAGGGGTGACACCGTTCTTCGCCAACAATGGGAGGAATCCCAGAACCTTCCCGGGACTGGACAGAGTGGGGGAAGGGGAACCGCAGACGGCGGACGCTTTCGCGTCTGAGTTGCAGGAGGTCCACGATCAACTCCGACGGCAGCTGGAGCTAGCGAAGCACGCATACAAGGTGCAAGCGGACAAGCACAGGCGGGTTGGCGAAGAGATCCGAGTGGGAGACTGGGTCTGGTTGGCAGCCCACGCAGTGCCGACCAGATCGTTAGCCAAAAAGAAGTTGGGGCACAAGCAACTCGGTCCATACCAAGTCGAAGCGCAGATCAACCCAGTAGCTTTCAGGCTGGTGCTCCCGGAGGGTTCCAGGATGCATCCGGTGTTCCACAGGTCGGTGCTCACTCCCTACAGGACACCTCACAGGTTCCAGGAACCAGGAACAGCACCGAGTCCGTCTCAGGAGCGGTCGGAGGCGGGAAGATTGCCACAGCAGGACCCCATCAACGAAGTCACGGAGATTTTGGACTCCAGATGGGGGGAAGACGGAGTGGAATACCTCCTAGCCAGGGAGGGCACCCGGGCTAGTGCTAATAGCTGGGTGCCAGACTACGCTTTGGAGGAACCCCTGCTCAAGGACGAGTTTCATGCCCTTTTCCCACACAGACCCATGCCAGCAGGCTTCTTCGACGACTGGTTGTTCACGCCCACACTTTCCTCCAGCACGTTCCATGGCTTCGACTCGGACGGGGAGCCCGCACAGCACACACATTCCCCAGAGGGGTCACCGGAGGGTTCGGCGTCCGACACCTCGTATTGGTGGGACGATCGGCCAGAGGAGCAGTGGCGCCGGAGGTGGCTGGAGATGCCAGGTCAAGCGACCGACGCAGAGACTGACATGGACGTGTGCGGGGAGGATCTCGGTTTCGAGCACGGCGGCACTGAAATGGAGGCGGAGCAGCTCACCGTTGACGAACGCGAGGAGGAAGACTCGGAGGTCTTCAGTTGGCGGCCAGCAACGAGGAGCGCACTGTATCCGGCATTCACTCCTGTGATGATGGAGCACCCTGCAACCACCCTTGAAAGTGGGGAGGGGGGAAGGGGGGGCTTCGAGGGGGGGATGGATGTCAGGGGTTCAGAAGCAGAGACGCAGAGAAGGGAGGAGACAGAGAGTGAGGGGGAGGAATACGAAGGAAAGATGAGTGGGGATGACGAACCGAGATCGCCGAGCTTATCCAGTGAGTCCGAGGATTCCCAGAAGGGAGCGCCAGCAGTCAGAGCAAGGGGGGAAAGCAGGGGGACACCCCAGGAAGAAGGGTCCAGAGAGGAATCAGAGAGCAGCAGTTGGAGATCGGGACCCACGTACCCAGACGGGAACAGCGGGGAGAAAGGGGACCAGATATCGGGTTCCGGAGGCTTTCAGAAGGAGGGAGGGCATGAGTCAGGAGTAGTCACGCCCACCTCGGGGAGCGACGAAACGATCAAGAGGAAGGTTGAGAGTTGGGCGCGCGCGCCAAGTTCAAATGTAGCGGAAGCTGGCGCAGTAAGCAGCCCAGAGAGTGAACCAGGTCCCAAAGCCCGCCGCAAGGAGGCGGAAGGGTCAGGGGGGTCCGCGTCAGAAGAGAGTAGGAAAAAGGAGACCCCGGGGGGCAGAAGGACCCAGAGACGGAGGGAAAGGCGCAGGAGGTGGAGCAAGGCTAGGGTATTAAGCTGGTGTGCTAGAGGCGGAGACTCAGACGGGTCTTCGCCGGTCTGACCTAGAAGAAGTAGGGCTGCATATTGCAGTTTGGAAATGGAAGCTGTAATCCAATAAAGACTCTTTTAACCTGAACGCTGGCTAACGTGGTCCTATGTGAGCTGGGACTGAGTGGCAGCCCTGACAGACCTCAGACCTACTAGTTTCCCTCGCATGATGGTGAAGGCAACCTATATTGAATATATATGATCCTGCAACCTGGACCATAAGTCTAAGTGTCTGAGTCACAAAAAGGGGGACAGTGAGCACAGACCATGAGTATTGCATTACAATTCTTCAATTGCCAAGATGCAACATAGGTTTTGCAACATAGATGTGTGGGCTCTCAGTTTCAGCTCCAGGAGATCGATGTTGGATGATGTCACAATAAAGGCAGTGCCATACTAGACATCCCCAGTTGCTGAGGGCAACAGGACATGGGTACACAGATGACTACTATAGCCAAATGAAGAATTACCCCTCCAAGGTCCCTGTTTTTTAACCAAGCCTTCCAAAGCTGCAGTCAATCCGCTTGCTTCCTCCGAAAAGCTTGTGCTAGACAAAGACATGTGTCCACACAACACAACAATATTTTCTTGTAGCACAAAAATCATATAATAGTTTGTGAAGTTTGACTGGCACAGCAATGGTACAGGAAAGACTGAGCTACTGCCTGACAAGTCTCCATATCTGCTTAGCCACCCAACAGCTTGCAATTGTCCCTATGTTGGCCTAAAGGTGATTTTCTAGGTTAAAACCTGCTACTTGTCCTTTGAATTACACCTTGACTATGATTTCAGCAAACCAGACCTGACACCAAGCACAGGAATCAGACTTCATTAGCAATTCTAAGTTAAATCAAGGAAGATTAAAATAAACAAAAACAAAAAACAAAACAAAAAAAGCCTTTCATACTGTATGAATTACATTTTGCAAGCTTGATTTCAAATCATTTTCTATATAACAGAAGTACATTCCATGTAACTGTGCCTTGGTAGTAAACATTATTTCACAGGAGATAATTCTAAGAAGAATCAGATTTTTTAAATCCCATCAACCTGAAATCCTAACAATAGCTAATTGTAGGAAAAAATGTTTCCAAGAGCCAAACATTTCTGAAATTAACTTATCTCTGTTCTAAAGGAGCATGATAGAGACAACATTTTTTATTTTATTGCATGTCCTACATTAAGAACCACAGAATGAACTGATCTCCATCTTCTGGAAAAGCAGTATCAAGGATTTTTTAATCACTGTTCTGTATATTCTGAGAGGAAAATAACTAGTTTCAGTTAACAAGCAGACACAATGGGAAATGTTTTCACACAGCTGATCTCTCAGCATGCATAAAGAACACTACGGTAAGTAAAAAAGGACATTCCTCTTGCCTTGAATAAAGCACAAAGCTACATATACTGAAGTATTTAATGACAGACAATTAATTCTCTTCTATTTATCACAGGGACATTTAGCAGCAGGTCATTGTTAAGGTGGCACAGGTATCCATTCCTGCCCCCCCCCAATATATTTTTCTTTTCTTTCTTTGCTACAGGGCAGCTGGACACATTGCAAACTGCACTGCTGGTGAGACCCCAGCTATCTACCATCTTCATTTGGGGAGGGCCCATTCCAACATATTGGGCCCAGAAAACCCTCTTGGCACACCACAGATCAGAGTAAGTCCCAACAGCAGGAGCCAGAGTGTGCTGTTCCCCGCCCCCCTGAAATCTTAAATGTACATCTGGTACCTAACATCATGCCTAACAGCAGAAAGCAAGCTTCCATTCTATAGCACATCAACTGACGGGCAGTAAGCAATCTCAGCTTATTCTAGAGTAAGACCCATTGGAATAAATAGGACTTAAGTAACTGCATACAAGTTTATGACCAGGATGGGGAATCTATGATCCTCCAAATGTTGTTGGCCTGCTATCCCTGCCTATTGTCTGTGCTTATTGTGGATGATGGGGGGTTGAGGTCAGCAGCTTCTGGAGGGCCACAGAGTGGTGGGTGAGGGAAGAGGGTGGGCTGCAGGCTGCACTGCCCCATAGCATGCTTGTGGGGTGGGGGGGTGTACGGGTGAAGTTAACAGCAGTGGCAGCGGTTGGTTCTCCTTCTGCTCCTTCCTCCCAGCCTTCCCATAATGCTCATATGTTCTGCCGTGGCACCAGTGGTCCTGTGAGGAGGGGAGGGCAGGGAGGCAGAGCATAGCCTTCTAGATCTGGGTGGTCCAGATCTAGGCCATGGAGCCAAAAAGTTTCCTTAATGTGGTCTAGTTAGTATGTGCTGTACAGTGGTACCTCGGGTTACAGACGCTTCAGGTTACAGACTCCGCTAACCCAGAAATAGTACCTCGGGTTAAGAACTTTGCTTCAGGATGAGAACAGAAATCGAGCAGCGGCGGAGGAGCAGCAGCAGCAGCAGCGGGAGGCCCCATTAGCTAAAGTGGTGCTTCAGGTTAAGAACAGTTTCAGGTTAAGAATGGGCCTCCAGAACGAATTAAGTTCTTAACCCAAGGTACCACTGTATTCAATATAGGGCTAAGAATATTGTTCTGCTGTGCAAAGAGAAATCCTTCCACTGACAGAATCATCTCCCCCTCTCCTCCCTCTGTGCCCCCTAAATCTGTTCTAGGAATTCCCCAAACCCCCCAGAGCATATCTGGGGTGAGCATGAAGGAAGAGGAAAAATGTCATGCTATTTTGAATACCACACTATTTTCTGATAAGCTGAAGATTATTTTATAGGATTGAGACGCTATCAGAATCAGCTGACATGATTTGCACAGGATAGATAGGAAATTTTAAGCATTTAAAGGCTGACATGCCATAGCATGCAAACACACAGAACTGTGCTTGAGGACAATGAATATGTATGGTTTGTTGGCCTTAAAAGATACTGTAGTTTCTTTTTAGGCAATTACTAGAATTTAACCAGTAATGCATGGGGGGGGGGGGGGAGAACAGGAGCATAGGTCTTTACATAATTAGACACCCTTTTGCATAGAGAATTCTACAAATATAACTTCTGACTCACCACACCCTACTAATAACAAAAGGCCAAATTACTGAGCAGCACATTTTTACTCAGAGCTAATCAAAGCCTTTCAGAAGCAAAGATGGACAATAAAATAGCTAGAAATTTCAACTCCAAGACATAGGTTACTTCAAAATACAGCGGAAAATAACTATTTTGTAAAGGAACACAACCACAAGAGAACAATAAAAATAAGAGGTACTATTCAGACAAAAGTACAGCATGTTTAATTCTGACTGAAATAGAATCAAACTTAAAATCTGCTTAATTGGATTGCACCCAAGGACATTTAAAATTTCACTATTGAAGTTTCACAGATATTCACTTATCTGAGGGAAGGGGGAGGGGAGAGAATAAATGTCCAGATTTGGAAATAAAATATTACTTTTCATAACGTAGCAATCCAATTCATCTGACTGAATGGACATATTTTTAAAAGGAGAGGGGAAGATCATGTGCATCAAGTGTATGATAATCAGTCTCCCCCCTACCTGCTTGAGTTCCTCATCACAGCTGACTCTAAAGACAACCCTACAACTACAAACATATAGGAAAATACCAGGCGCAATTTCTTTAGCGCAGAGCAATCTGACCAAGGGAGGTAGTAGTTGTTAATTTCTACAAAACACTAATGCTCTTGGGCACAATATGGTAAAGCAGTTTTAAGTTCAGATTCTAATTCAAGCATCCTCCCAGAGACCATTGAATTGGGCTTTAAAAAGTTTTTAAAACTCTGGAGAATTTAAGTAGTAAACTGGGGATGCACTTTAAAAGAATTGCTTGTGCATGAAGATACTGCATTCATGGATTAAAGCTAAAAGATAGGAAGACTGAAATTCCATGTACCCAAAGGGAACTTTAGATCCATTCCTTAAACAGCTGCTCCTGTTTTTCTCTTCCTTCATTCACCAAAGGAGGACACTTTCAAAACCAAAAGCATGGCATGTGGCTTGGGCTTCATTAAAAAACAACAACAACAAAAAACAAAAAACCAAAGAGTGAAAAAAGCTCTACTGGGCATACTCACAATTTTCACTCAGCTAACTGACTATTTCACTTTGCAGGAGTGACACTTGCAGTTAAACCATTATCTATACTGTACAGAGATCATAATTCAGATTAAATCAAGAGGTTGTATTTGACACAGAATCATTCAGCATTTTACAGCAACTTTTCAGAGAGCTCTTAAATTAAGCTAAACTTCTAATTCACTTAATACTTCTAATTCAACTGCACCAATTAATGATAATGTTTCTACTTTATGAACCATTTTTAGGCGATAAGCATCATTATGCTTAATTCTTCAGAGTGGGCATAATCTAGTTCACCAAAAGGACAGCACCTGAACATGGAGGGATCTCCATGGGACTTAATTGGAGCCATGTTTTCTCACATTGATGATGCACACACAGGAAGTCTGTCTTTGTTTCCCACATTCCTATCCAGCCTCCCTCTCTACCTCTAGGAGGTGTACACAGGTCTTCCATTGCTAATAATGCACATACAAATCACCCATACACTTGGGTAAAGAAACATGTCCTATGATAATCCCTCCATGTGCATGGATCAAGCCCTGTACTGTTTATAACTACTGTAGTCTAAAACTGTAAGATATGACTATGTCTGCAAGCTTTTCTGTTTCCTTCAACATCCTAGATGTGTGGCAGAAAAGAAGTTTGTTGTATAAAATTGGTCCAGATTTTTTCAAAAACACACCCACAAAGCTTAGATTTGAGAAATCATCCAAATAAACCATTATCCTATGCAGACATTTAATTAAGTGCAAATTTCTTACCTCCTTTCATGTACATATTTAGCCATTCCCTGAATATCATCTCTAGTGCCTATTCCTAGACAAGGTCTTGAAGTTAATTTATATTTGGGTTTATCGTTCACACCTGCAATGAGTTACTGTCACCATTGCTACAGTGTAATGTATTCATAAAAACCTTATTGCCAACATGCTCAGGATTTTATCTTATTTTACTGCCACTATGGTTGCTTTTATCACTTGACCAGCAGATATTTCTTATTGTTACCACCCTCTATAAAAATTAGTACTACAATCTTATTGTAATTGTAAAATAATATAGTTGAGCATTTCCTGAATTTGAAATCAATATTTAACACCTGTGGTTCTTAAACTTTTTTTCTGGGCCAGTCAGAATAAAAATTTGCTCACACCACACTGATCCTTTTATTAGTAGGAAATACATTGGAAAACAAAAAGAAACAACTCCTATCAGTACTTGATTTATAACATAAAACACAACTACTTTATATTATGATCATGGGACATCCAGAAAGTATAAAACAATGCATCTACATGAGAAAATGAATCATTCCCAAAATATATTTATAAACGAGCCTCTTACATATGTGCCTTAAGTATGTATACAAACTTAATGAGAAGTGTGGGCTTGCTTTTGCTAGGTAATCTCATTTATATCAGGTCTAATTTGAAACAGACAAACTCTCATCAACATTAAGAAGCCATTCTCTTTTCTGATCTTTCATATTTGTCAGAGTTAAAAATCCCTGTTCACCACAATATGGCATGGAGAAATGTAGAAGAATAGCCAAAGCTCTTGAAGAGAGACATGGATACTGTTTCTGGTTGTACAGTATATCCCAAAATAATTATTTTGATACTGTACTATACTATACAGTCATCCCTCATGTTACGTCTGCTTCATGTTACGTTCTTTCAGGTTACGTCCTGCGGCAACCCGGAAGTACCGGAAAGGGTTACTTCCGGGTTTCGTCGCTCGTGCATGCGCAGAAGCGCAAAATGACATCACGCACATGCGCAGAAGCGGTGAATCACAACCCGCGCGTGCACAGATGCGCCGCTGTGGGTTGCACTCTTTTCATGTTGAGAACGGGCGTCCGGAACAGATCCTGTTCACAACCAGAGGTACTACTGTAGTACACTGAAATGTCCCTGAATAAATGAACCATGCTTCCTCAAGTTCAAAACTTCCATAACTTCCACTCAGCTTTGTGTCCAGGCAATAGTCATAGTTCCCCCTGCGCACATCCACATTAATTCATTCCTAACCACTTCCCCACCCCTTTTGTTCACATATGGCAATCACTGCACTTTGTCAAGGGGCCAACTGAACATGTATCTTTCCCCGTCTCCTTCTCCCTCTGTCTCTACATATTGATTAGCAATCAATTCTGTTGCAATTCTTTCTATTACAATTCTTTCTGGACTGTTTTACCACCTTCCAAATGTCATTGGTAAAAGGCACATGGTTCTTTAAATGGCCATGTTGATAACATTATAAAGACCAGTTTGTTGCTAGGCATTCTTTGGATTTAGCAGCATGGCACGCACAGTAGGTACTTATCAGTGTTGCAATAATGGCAAGAGATGTGGGGAGAAAAGAGTATTGGTGTGATGGTTGAAATTGTCGCAGTAACTGAAACCTGCTTTCAAAGTGATTTTCTCCTCTAAAACTTATGGGTAAGACATTTGAGGGGATTTGTCACAAGTGGTCACAGATGCTCAATACCAGTATTCTGACAGTCCCCACCATCTACTCAGCTGCCTAGGCTAGCAAAGATGCTGAAAAGGTGGTTGTGGATGCACTGAGATATTTGTATATGTGAATCATTTTTATACTACAGTATCTGAAAGCTTATTTTTTTAAACCCCAAATAGTATCAGTATACTTTTATATGACACAAACAATACTAATACTCTAACTGATTCTGCCATCACAAATACATATAATACCCAGTAGATTCTGCTACTTCCTGGAACACTGAGAAAGTGTCAATGGACTGTATTTGAAGTGATAAATTACAACACTACCAAGACTGATGACACAGAACCAAATACCATGAATACTAATATTTGCTTCAATAGAATTTTGCATATACTAGATTTGCTAGTTGTCAGAATTCATTACAAGGCATTTAATACAATTTTTGTTCCATTACAAGATACCTGCATTACATTGACGTTTTGATAATTTCCCTCCTCTCGTTTATGTGTTATGCATATATGGAAAGTGACTGCTTCACCATTAAGAAGGATCAATGAAATAATACTCATTTTCCCCCATGAAGCATCAATTTCTTAGGTAATTGTATTTTAAAAGCAAAAACCTACTAGGCCTTTTTATTTTTCAAAATGCGATAGGGGGGATATGATTTATACCACAATCATTAATAGCAACAGCATTGGGAATCTGAATGAGATGGATTCTGTGCACATTTACTTTGAAGTAAGTTCTAGTAGAATCAGTAGAACTTCTGAGAAAACATTACTATGGCCAGGCTCTAAGATTCCTCTTGCTAAAGGACATTATTTAATATTTGTTCATCTGTATTCTTATAATGTGCATAAAATCAAATGTAGTGCCGTTGATTAAAAACAATAAGCTCTATTTATATTTGTCTCTAAAAACTTTCTTCATTCCGAGCCAGTGTGATGTAGTCAGAGAGCTGGACTAAGACTTGAGAGACCAGGGTTCCAATTTCCACTGAGTGACCTTGAGCTAGTCACTAACTCTCAGCCTGACCTATCTCACAAAGTTATTGTGATGATAAAATGGAGAGAGGGGGAATGCTGTGTGCTGCCTTGACTTCTGTGGGATATAAATGTAATACATAAATTAAGAACGCTTGTTGCTAGTAGTATTTCATAAACCATTGTCCAGTTTAGGAGCTTCTCTCATCTTCTTTGCTTCCACTATTGCTTCTGCCTTTCTAGTGGAGAAGCAGAAGCATCTTTTTTACAGTCCACTGTTGCTTCCTTAATAGAAAGGGGGGGCATGTGAATGAACATGTATATGAATGCCTGGTATGTGTTTAAAGAACAATGGCTGTGCATGAACATAGCTGTATGTGTTGGAGCAGACAAATAAAAAAAATAAAGCTATATATGTGGGCACATGTAGTTTTGAAGTGAAGTCTTCCGTCTGTCAAAATTAGCGATGCCCTAGTTCAAAACAAGTGCTCTCCAACCTTGACTTAAAGCTAGACTAATTCAAGAAGATGACCACCTCTCCTCTTATCACTGAACAAAATTAATCACTGATTCCTCCTATCCTCCCAACAAGAAACAGATGCAGCTGGTGCAAAAAGATACATTTACATGGGCAGTTTTTATGTTTTTCTGATTTGTGATTCCTGTCATCTGATCATAAAATCAGAAGACTGGGAAGCTGTCTCAGAAAAAGGTGCCAAAATGTGATATTTGACCTTGAGAGATGCATCCTCATAAGTAATTCAAATAAGGCAGGAAATGGGTGTGGATGGAAAGCAACATAATTAAAAGGCAGAGCAAGGAGCTCTATAGCTCTGCCTGCTCTGAACACATGTGCTAGGAATCACTGAGTTGGAAAGGGTGTTGGATGTAATCGAGTCTGAAATCCTGCTTAGTGAAGGAACTACAATGCAGGTTGCAACTACAACATCCCTGATAGGTGGCAATCTAGCCTATGCTTAAATACCTTAAGCAATTGAGAGCCCACCACTTCCGGAGGCAATCTGCTCAATAGATGAGCAACTTGTACTGTTAAGGAAGTTTTCCTATTGTTTTGCTGAAAGTTATTTGCCTGCAATTTGATTCTGGTCCTGCACCCTTGAGCAATGGAAAACAAGTGCACTCCATCTTCTGCACAACAGCTCATCAAATATTTGAAGACAGCTAATAATGTTAGCCAAAATGAAAGGAGGAGGAGGAGTTTGGATTTGATATCCCGCCTTTCACTCCCTTTAAGGAGTCTCAAAGCGGCTAACATTCTCCTTTCCCTTCCTCCCCCACAACAAACACTCTGTGAGGTAAGTGAGGCTGAGAGACTTCAAAGAAGTGTGACTGGCCCAAGGTCACCCAGCAGCTGCATGTGGAGGAGCGGGGAAGCGAACCCGGTTCCCCAGATTACGAGACGACCGCTCTTAACCACTACGCCAGCATGGTGTCCTCCAGATGTTTGAAATTACAATGCCCATCATTCTCTACCATTGGCCATGCTGACTGGAGATCATGAGAGCTGAAGTCCAAAATATTTGGAGGGCATCATGTTGGCTACCCTTTTGGAACAGATAAGGCATGAAGCCATGCACTCAATGGCACAACTTTACACTGGCCCAGACCTTGTACAAACGATTTCTCTCCAATTAAAATCAATTGAGGGAGAAACTTACAAATAGCTACTTCCACAGTGGCAACTCATGTTGCCATGAATGTGCACAGGAATGGTGTACCTGAGTACCTTTTCACAGCTCACCACCAGTATATGTGAACACGACACGGAAAGATGACAGTAGGGCATGTGACATAGGGCTACATCCCTCTGGATCCATGTCATAGAGCTCACAAGGGTGACAGGAACTACTTGTAAGAAAAGGGAGTACTTACTCCAAAACACATATAGAAATGTAAGCAATTTGCTAAAACTTTTCTTACTAGATCTCTAACCAGTACCTTGCCTCGGGACTCTAGACCCAAATACCCAACAAGAGCCACCACTTCACTGCAACGAACTGGTGGGTGTCAGAACAGAGCAGTCCACCTTGACAAGAAAGGGGAAGGGCAAACATTTGTTGCAAACTGTGACAGTCTTCCATGTCTGCTCTCCAACCCCTCTGACATATGCATAGCCTAGATCTTGTCTGAACTGTATTTCTACAGCATACTCTCCCCCCACCCCCAGCACAACAGTGAGAACCAGTGTCTTCTACACAGTGGAAGCACACAGCCCCATGTGGAGTTAAGCACTCTGTTGACAAAAGCCAGGTATTCTGCTCCAACCATCAGCATTGCTGGCCCAACTCATGAGAAGGTTGCCCTGTAGGATCGCAGACACATGGAGCAAAACAAGCTGTCACCACATATACAAAAAGAAGAAGAAGTGTGCATGCACACGAAAGCTCATACCAAGAACTAACTTAGTTGGTCTTTAAGGTGCTACTGGAAGGAATTATTTTTTTTATTTTGACTATGGCAGACCAACACGGCTACCTATCTACTACTGGAACCACATATACAGAGTCCTGAAACTCCCAGAGGGGAAGGGATTCACAGTCAATGAAATCTACCCCTCTCCCCATGGGGTGGGGTGGTGACTAAAGCATGAGCAATAGTTGAACACTAAGGTGGCACCACTCATTCTTCCTTCCACTCTCTTTCTCAGCAGACTCCTCTCCAACAGGTACAATCATTGGGGCCAAGGAACTGCCCATCTCATGCAAACCATGAGGAAGACTCACCCTCATCTTCTTCAACACTGACCACGACCAGCACACTACTAGATGTTCCCTGTGAGGCTGCAAACCAAGCAGGGGTCTTATGTCCTGGCAAGCTCTGTGGTAGTCTGTCAGACAACATATGGTGTTGCCTCTAGCATAGACACTAAGCAATGAGGCTTAGCACACTTTCTTTACTTTCCTCTGTCATGCACATGCCAAAGGAAGTGACTGCCTCGAGATGCCACATATGCTTTTCCTACTGTTTGCTGGGGTTGGTAGACAGATCTCCACATCCACAGCAAGCAAACCCTAGACAGGAAGTGGAGCAACAACAGGAGCGGGGGAAACACATCCCAGAAAGACCCTGTCCCCCTCTCCAGACACCAGGTATGAGGAAGGCAGGCCAATGAGGAGGCTTGGTGGGTCTAATTAAGCCTATGGTCTGGAGGTTTTTGCACCACTGGAACAGAGCTGGAGTCCCTCCTCTTTGCCTGTTTAACATGGCAGGATTTTAACAAATATATTTACATATTTGCAAGCTACTGTCTCGTAATAAAAACTGATACCATAGATCTATACAAGCAATATGAAATATATAATATGTTAAAGATTTTTTTTATCCTGAATATTGCTTCTGCTTTATAGACTCCAGAAGAATAAAACTCCAATATACATGGCATCAGCAGATAAAAGTATATGTAGATTATAAATCCACGTGTATAACTGTGTAAAATATGCAAACATTTTTTTAAGAACTCAAGAAGAACCCTGCTGAATCAGACCAAAGTTTCATTCAGTCAAGCGTCTTGTTTTACTTAGTGTCCAAACAGATGCTTCCAGAAAGCCTACAAGCAGGGCATAAAGACAACAGTACTCCTTCACTCCTGATCTCCAGCTATTGGCATTCATGGCAGATTGTGCATCTCATGCTCCACATAACCACCATGACTAGTCACCACAGACAGACGTATCCACAATACTGTAAAGGTAAACCAGCAGCCATCACTACATATTGTGGTAGCAAATTCCATAAATTAACTATGTGATTTTTGTAGTAGTAATTTAATCTGTCCAGAATCTATTGCTAATTATTCCACTGGGTGACCCAAAGCTCTAATATTATGGGAAAACTAGAAAGAATGCTGGATTCTCCTTCTATGTACAATGAATAATTTTATAAACTGTTAGAATGCCCCACATCATCTTTTTTTTTTTGAAACACTTCAATTTTCCCTTACAAGGTGCTCCAACTACCAGATAAGTCTAGCTGTACTTTTCTTTATCTTTTCCAGGTCAACAATATCCTGACTGAGATGGGTTGACCAGAACTATACACAGGATTCCAAATGTGGCTACACTGTAGATATATAGACATTAAATGTCAGCTGTTTTATTTTCAGCCTCCTTTCTAATTATTTCTAGCATATGCCTTTGTCATTGGTGCTGCACACTGTTGAAGTTTACATTGAGCCCCTGGATCACAGAAATAGCAAAACGAGACTAGAGATATAGAATCATAGAATTGAAGAATTGGAAGGGACCCTGAGAATCATCTAGTCCAATCCTCTGCAATGAAGGAATATACAGCTGTCCCATGCAGGGATCAAACCTGCAACCCTGGCATTAATAGCACCACATGCTAACAAACTGAGCTACGTGTGTGTGTGTGTGCAGAATACCGTACAACCGAAAAGAAAGGAAAGGAAAGGAAAGGAAAGGAAAGGAAAGGAAAGGAAGGATAACCACTGATTTTCACCTTCTGTACTTAATCCTGGACTTGAGGTGAACTTTGCTACATCGACAATCTTCACAGCAAACTGTTGCCCCGTCTCTCTGTTGATACATCGCCGCACAACACTGAATGGACCCCTAGAAAAGAAGATAGCCCATAGTTAATTGAATGTAAGCTCCAAAATAGTTCACATATAGCTTTGTTTTTCTTTTTGATCTGATTAACTACTACTAACATGAAATTTTGAGAGGTTTACAGTGATTTTTAGTCATATACAGGAAAAACCCATCATTCTAAATATTACTTATGGTTATTACATTGGTTTTAGTCAGTTTTGCCAAAGCTTATGTTTCTGGAATTAGCACCAGCATAGAAGACACTAAAAATCTTTCGGGTATGACTCTACAGCAAGGGTTGCCAACCTTTTTGGACAAGTGGGCACATTTTGAGGAAATGCCATGGGCACCAGTTACACATGACTGCTATGTGAGACATCACTTCAGGCATCAGAAATCCCTTTTATAAGGTAAGAATCAAATAGACTTTTCACTTCTACCTGTAGAGCTATCCCCAAAAGGCCTGTGAAGAGTAGGCATATACAGAAGCAGGCATATAACTGCTTGGAAGCACATATAAAGTATTATGCTCTTTATTTTTGTATTTTTATGTTGTGAACCACCCTGTGATTGTTGGATGAAGGGCAATATACCAATCCAATAAATAAAAAGTAAGTCACATAAATAACATAAATAAAGCCAACTTTCATTCCAATATCTCTGTCCAGAAAGCTGCTTGTCCTCCCTTTAAAAACAGGTACAGGAGTCAGATATTACATTGCATTTTATATCTCTCCTGCCCCCCCCCAAACAAATCTGGGGCTTCAAATGGGCTTTAGAACTGAAACACAAAATGTTATTCTGAATGTGCACACCAACTTTCATTCACTTAAATGTCTCACTTTTCAAGTACACTATTGTTTTGCAATATATCTGTATTTTCCTTTCCCCAGCAAGTATTTAAACTTGAAACACAGAAGTATCACCTAAACTTGTGTATATAAATTTATTCTATTATATCAATCTTCAGAGGAGTTATTGTATTAGTTACAAACAAAATCTTAAAATATTAAGCCAAAGGACTCACATCACTTGGCTGATCATAGGTTTACAATTCAACCCCATGCAGATTTTTCATGTAAAATAATAAAAACATACTTTCTTATTCTGCTCTGTGCTTTTTTGGGTAATGCCAAAAGAAACAAATGTTTAAGTCTCGCTAATGTTAATCTGTCTGTCAGGGACTGCCATCAGAACAGGGGAGGGAGGCAGGGGAGCCGCCTCCGAAACTCCTGAGGAGCAGTTCCTCTTCCAGCGGTGGGAAAAGCCACACCTCCAGTGGAGAAGAGGGGGAAGGGGCCAGCCAAGCGAGGAAAGGGCTCGAGGATGCTGCTGAGAGCCCCAGCACCTCACCTCGCCAGGCTGGCCAGGAGGGACGCACGCTACCGTCACCAAGCTTGCGCGGAGGGGTGAAACGCAAGGAGGGGAGGAGGGGGTTTGGGGTGCTGAAGTTCTTATGTTGAGGGAGAAGCCAGAAGGGGCCACTCCCGGATTCAGCAAGTGACTGAGACGGACATGAACTTGGTAGATCTGCACTGTAAATAGTTTGCACAATAAAACCAGTAAAAGCCAGGTCAGAGTCCTGCGTGGTTACTCACAAACAACCACCAACAGCATCTGACACTGTCATAATAACAACATATAAAAAAATCAGTATAGATATATCTGAATAAAGAAGATCTCTGGAAGTATTACAACCAATGAAAATTGGGATAGTTGAAGCAAAGAACTTTGTCCCCACTTCATTAGGGACATCACTCAAGAACAAACCTTGGCTGCAGCTTACGGTTAGTGAGGAGAGAACTGAACTGTGAGTCCCAGTTTGAATGACATGCTAAGCATGGCACAGCACTAAAAGGGACTAGGGAGAGAAAAAGTGGCTGTCAGCTCATCTCAGAGATCCCACATGCTTGTGCAGTCTCAGAATGCCATAGTTTGGCTTGCCGTCTTGTACATACCAGGTAACTGTGCTCATCTCATGTGAAGGTACACTTGTAGCATATATGCTTTCTTCTCACAAAAGTCTTACTTCTGTGAAGGAAGACAGTAGTCCATAAAGTGATCCTGCATAACTTCAAAGTTCTTTTACAGAATCCGTTTTTACAGGACTAATATATATACAGCATTAGTTTCTAGATTTTAGGCAACATGGGCGCTTAGACTATATGCAAAATTTTGTTATGGTTTCTAAAATTCTTATGAAGGTTTCATTGGAAGAGAAATGCATATTCACTGTATGTAGTCTTAAAGCTCTTGCAAAAATAAAAGCAGCCTTAAAGCCTGTTAAGCATTCTATAGCCCAAAGCTAGTTAAACATTCTACTGCCAAAGGATTGGCTTTAGAGCTATATATAGCTGGAAACAACAATTGTCAGATAAAGCTTATTAAGCAATTTAATGATCACTTTAGGGTTTATTAAAGATGGAACAGTTTTAAAATAGCTACATTTCAATATCACTGACATTTAGAAGTAGTTAATGTATATAACACCATTTCCAGAACAAAACACTGCTCTTGTGAACAACTTCAAATACTTTTTCAGACAGACATCCATGATAAGGAAGGACTACTCTGAGGACCACACACCTGTGAACATTAGGGCTGGGTGGTATTTCAATACATTGAAACCCGCTTGAGGTTCAGATCGCAATAACAGTTTCAATTTTTTTGAGCTAGAAATGTAGCATGGTGCTCATCCATGGCAGCAGAGGGAGCCCAAGAAGGTGCTCACCTGTCTGCCTGCCTTCACCGGAACAAGCAGACTCCTTCTTCCTCCCTTCCTCCTGGTTGCTCCTCCTTCCCTCCAGCCCAGCTGCCATGTTAGGCGATGATCACACACAGAAAAGATAAGCCTTGGGAAGGACTGCAGATAAGCCTTGGGAAGGACTGTGTGAGGTTCTTTTAATAAGAGTGATGGCCTCAGCAGAGAGAGCCTAAGAAGGTGCTCACCTGCCTGCCTGCCTGCAACCGAGTAAGCAGGCTGCCTCCTTCCTCCCGGTAGCTCCTCCTGTTCCCTCCCCTCCCTCCACAGCCTAGCCACCCCTCCTTATTTCAGGCGTTGTGATATATCACTATACTGCAATTGTTAGCTGGTGATATATCACGATCTTGAAAACCAGATCTTGCCCAGCCCTAGTGCACATGCACACTCAACACACACACACACACACACACACAAATCCACACATCTGGCAGTTTCAGACTTATACATGTACACACACATATGCAGGCAGAAGCATGAACACAGGCACACAAGACTCTGTTCACAGCTGGGGGAAATGCTGTATTTTGCTCTTAACAGAACCACCTCTGAAGAATAAAAGACAGGGTTTCCACTCACTCTCATCAGAGCTCTGTGGTGGTGGTGGGAAAGGAGGAACAGCATTTTGTTCTCCACAAAATGATCTGGGAAGAGTAAGCACAGTGTTTCTTCTAAGCATGCACACCTGTTGAGTGCTACAGAGAATACCTTCTAAAGGCATCCCTTCTTTCTCTTGCACAGCACCAGGGTGGAGGTGTTACTGACTGTGCAAGAGAAACAAGAACGAGTGCTCTTTCTTAAGCACCTCTGACCTAGCAACAGTGCCAAGCAAATTGAGGAGGGGAAGGTATCACAAGTTGAAGAAGTATCACCTTTGGAAGGTCCTGATTAACAAGGGGCTTGGGCCTGATGTGGCACTGGACCATGGAGTTAACAATGTGTCCTGCAGAGAGCAGCAAGAGCGAGATTAGAGCAAGACATCATCTTTTGACCTCTAAGCAAGTGCAGAAAACAGTGCACAATGGGAAACTTTGTAGACCTCAAAAGATTACCCACCTAACAGAATAAGCACGAGCACAGGACATACAAACGTTAGTGTATTTTGTATTCATGAGGCTCAGAAACATCATCCCACCCACAGATCCTACTTGGTCACAGTTGAAGAGATATTCAACTCTTTCCTCTCTCACAGCATACACCAGGGGTCCCCAAACTAAGGCCTGCAGGCTGGATAAGGTCCGAGGGACTCATTTATCCGGCCCACGGTGACCCCTGCCACTTGCTGTTACCAGCGCTGCACTGCACAGAGCACCAGAAATAGCTTTTGCGCATGCACAAACGTTATTTGCACATGCACAAACGTCATTTTGGTGCACATCTGCGTTGGAAGAGGCCTGTGCACAAGCTATTTCCGGTGCTCCTCCCACCCGGAAGTGAACTGGAAATAGCGTGTGCGCACGCGTATGGGCACACACTCTCCCGCTCTCTGTGCGATCGGCGCTGGAAACACCGGCCCGAGGTGTGGTAAGTTTGACCCCTGACATACATAATGCTGCTTAGAATCATAGAATCATAGAGTTGGAATAGACCACAAGGGCCATCGAGTCCAACCCCCTGCCAAGCAGGAAACACCATCAGAGCACTCCTGACATATGGTTGTCAAGCCTCTGCTTAAAGACCTCCAAAGTAGGAGACTCCACCACACTCCTTGGCAGCAAATTCCACTGTTGAACAGCTCTCACTGTCAGGAAGTTCTTCCTAATGTTTAGGTGGAATCTTCTTTCTTGTAGTTTGGATCCATTGCTCCGTGTCCGCTTCTCTGGAGCAGCAGAAAACAACCTTTCTCCCTCCTCTATATGACATCCTTTTATATATTTGAACATGGCTATCATATCACCCCTTAACCTCCTCTTCTCCAGGCTAAACATGCCCAGCTCCCTGAGCCGTTCCTCATAAGGCATCGTTTCCAGGCCTTTGACCATTTTGGTTGCCCTCCTCTGGACACGTTCCAGTTTGTCAGTGTCCTTCTTGAACTGTGGTGTCCAGAACTGGACACAGTACTCCAGGTGAGGTCTGACCAGAGCAGAATACAGTGGCACTATTACTTCCCTTGATCTAGATGCTATACTCCTATTGATGCAGCCCAGAATTGCATTGGCTTTTTTAGCTGCCGCGTCACACTGTTGGCTCATGTCAAGTTTGTGGTCAACCAAGACTCCTAGATCCTTTTCACATGTACTGCTCTCAAGCCAGGTGTCACCCATCTTGTATTTGTGCCTCTCATTTTTTTTGCCCAAGTGCAATACTTTACATTTCTCCCTGTTAAAGTTCATCTTGTTTGTTTTGGCCCAGTTCTCTAATCTGTCAAGGCCGTTTTGAAGTGTGATCCTGTCCTCTGGGGTGTTAGCCACCCCTCCCAGTTTGGTGTCATCTGCAAATTTGATCAGGATGCCCTTGAGTCCTTCATCCAAGTCGTTGATAAAGATGTTGAATAAGACCGGGCCCAAGACAGAACCCTGTGGCACCCCACTAGTCACTCTTCTCCAGGATGAAGAGGAACCATTGATGAGCACCCTTTGGGTTCGGTCAGTCAGCCAGTTACAAATCTACTGAGTGGTAGCATAGTCAAGACCGCATTTTACCAGCTTCTTTACTGCTTGCTGTTCTTCATCACAACCATTCAAGTCTTTCAATCTTCAGTGTTATTCCCCCACTTTGCCTAACAATTACTATAGCAATCAAACAGTTTAATCCTTTGTGGCTCCTACAAATGTTTGCTGTGGTCTAAGAATATGAACAGTTTCCAGCTCTTTATTATGCTATCACTCAGCTGTACCTTTTTGCCTATAAAAGTTAAATAAATAATGCTGCACTACAGATGCATACTATGAAAGTGGATAAAATTTGGCCTGTAGAAATGTGAATACTAAACAACTAAAAAGCTAGATTCAAATGACCAGCTGGATCAAGGAACTCAGCTCTTCTCTACATGGCACAGTAGGAAGAACTGTGCAATGCCCTATTTAGACTACAGAAAGTCCTGCTGGAATTGACATCTGTTCACACATTTTACAAGGTTTCATAAAGCGTCTAGAGACATGGAACACAATTCCTCCTGTGCATAAAGTTCTCACCACTGTACTTGTGGGAAAGGATCCTCAATAGAATCTTTCCCTCCCTCTCAGCAGTTCTTGCTGTGTGCAAGCATAAACAAATGGAGCAATACTGCTAGTCACCATCACCTATTATGGGATATATACGCAAGTAAGGCTTCACTTGAAGAGTGGATCCAGATATGAAAGATGAGAGATGTTTATCCACATATGGGAGAATTGGTTAGAAAGGGGCAGAGGGAGAAAAGGGCTTGATTCAATCTTATGTGGACCCCTTCTTGCAGGTGCTGCAGGCTGGAATGGGTTAGATTGTGCTCATGTGGTTTTTAAAATGAAGATAAAGCAGATTCTAGGCTTATGTGATGAGGCCAGAGATACAGACAAATCAAACCCAGTCAACAAGTTATTAATAAAAACTGAAGGTTTTTCCCCTGATCTCAGCCCGAATAATCATATTAGGTTTAACAAATTAACAGGAGTCAAGACTCCTCTACAGTTCTCTCAGTGCTTGTTATTAAGCCAAAGTGACTACCAGCACTACCAGCAAAATTATCAAATAAATCATCCAGTCAACTATGCATATTGCTTCCCCACTAGTAAGCTCCAGAGAAGTTGCAGTCTTTATGATATGCATGCTAAAGGCAAACAAGACAATCAATGTTCTCAATTTCCTAATGCAATAATAATCAAATCTCTTCTCTCCTACAATATCTCAAGACTAATACCATGTTTAATTACGTAGTTGTAATAGGAATTAAACTCAAACATGCCCACAAAACAAGATTCAATGGACAAACTAGGCAAAAAGAAAAGCATATTATATATACAGTGGTACCTCAGGTTTACTTAATTCATTCCAGAGGTCCGTTCTTAACCTGAAACTGTTCTTAACCTGAAGCACCACTTTAGCTAATGGGGCCTCCTGCTGCCGCTGCGCCACCACTGCGCAATTTCTGTTCTCATCCTGAAGCAAAGTTCTTAACCTGAAGCACTATTTCTGGGTTAGTGGAGTCTGTAACCTGAAACGTATGTAACCTGAAGCATATGTAACCTGAGGTACCACTGTACACACATGCACATACACTACTGACCCAATCACACGTGTTGCAACCACTTTGCTAGAGTCTGAATCTGGTCAGTGCCTTGATGAGAGACCATAAGGAAACCCAATGTTCACAACCTTGAATTCTGAATGACAAGCAGGATAAAGGTGTAACTACAAGGGGCATTCATTAAAGATTTCCCCTGACGTACTTCCCGTGAACTGAGACAAACGAAACTGGGCACAGTTATTAGTCTCTACTTTGCTACCAGCAAGAGTCAAACACTTCTCCCATCACTTTATGTAGCTGTGAAGACCTTGTCTGTAGAGGTTGGCAGGTTGTGACAGAAGCCACAACTTGACCTCAGAAATCAGCATTTCATTGTCTGGAAAAAGCTTGCCCTTCAAAAATAACTTCACGGTTGGAAAAGAGGTGGAAGTCTGATGGTGCGAGGTTGGGAGGATAAGGGGGGTGAGGAAGGATTTCATAGCCACAGAACCGTGCTTCTGTCTGAGCAACATGCGAGTTATGAACTGGGGCATTATCCTGCAGGATACCACGCCTCTCGATTTTTATGCCCTCCCGCAATTCTGCAGCAGTGAAGTGTAGTATGTCCTGGTAATTGTGGTACCCTTGGCTAGGAAACCCATCATCACTACTCCACGCTGGTCCCAAAAGACCGTGAGCATGACCTTGCCCACTGACGGTTGAACACGTGCCTACATTGGAGGTGGTGAGGCAGAGTGCTTCCATTGTTTGGACTAGGATTTAGTCTGAGTCATAATGATGGACCCATGTTTTGTCCTAAGTGAAGTCTGGTGAAGAAGTCATCATGGTTTTTGTGACACATGGCCAAAAGAGCCCGTGAGCATGTGACTCGTTCCTGCTTCTGGAAAGGCATCAACAGCCAGGGAACCCATGACATTTGATAACTTTCCCATGTGCAAATGGTCATGGATGATTTTTTCTACAGAGCCCACACTGATCTTGACATCTGCAGGTTATGCTGTGATCCTCCAAAATGGTGGCCTCCACTTGCCAGATGGTGCCTTCATCAATGGTGGACTGTGGTCGCCCAGGAATGGGAGCCGTTCCACTGAAGTCCAACCACAAGATTCAGCTAGTGTGGTACACTAAGAATGAAACTCCTGCTAGTGAAGTAGCTGTTGTATGAATGGAGTACTACAACTGGACATCATTCAGAGAACTGTGACATCACTTTAGGCACATTATATACTCCTGTCCTTCTAATAGTCTTCTGGAGGAGAGTAATTACTGACAGCAATATCTGCTTAGATGATATAGAAGTCATAGTCTGGAATGAAAAAAAAAATGAGTAGATAACATGGTTGGCATCAGTCTAGGGAAGCCATTTGGGCATCTGACACCATTAAGCATGGCTTCTCCATGCCAATGACGGCTACAATATGTAGATCAGAATAAGGAATTAGAGTACCCTATGCCAAAACAAAACACTGGGCCAGGTATGTTTCAGTGTAATCTCATAGAGGACACTAGAGGACACCCTCCTGGACCGCTATACCTGGAGATCATTTGTGGTGGCCCAAAGCTCATTTTGAAGTGCACATTCACAGCTCCTTATTCTTTTCTAGTTATAATACAACAGCATTGTCAGTTGGTTGAACATGAGACTCTTAATCTCAGAGTCATGAATTCAAGCCCCACATTTGGCAAAAGATTCCTGCATTGCAGGCGGTTGAACTAGATGATCCTCATGGTCCCTTCCAACTCTACGGTTCTAGGATTCTATTATTATGTTTACTCTTATTGAAACATCCCAATATTTATAGTTTGATATGCATTTTATGGATATAGGGGTCATGGTTCATGAAATAGGTATTGCAGAATGTTGGTTAACAGCCATTATTGGAAAATGGTTTCCACAGATTTATGCAAACTTGCAAACGAGGGCTACTCAATTTTCTTTCATTCCAAGCAGGAATTGTCATCAGAAAGGACTTTCCTACAGAATTCATATGGCAGTATATTGGCAAAGAATGTGATCTGAAGTCAGACAACCTATTGCTAAGAAATTATAGTGAAGAGAAACTATTCTTGATAAGTACTGTTAACAACCAAAGTCAGTGTTCACTGAACAAAGCAAGCAGCAGAGAGATATAGTCAGCAGATGGAATTGTAAGCCTTATAAAAGATCCTAAACCACATACATATACAAGTAAGGATGCCAGTAAAGATTTTTTTTACAGCTTTGCAAGATTCCATTGTCTTAATAAGAGCTCATGCATTATCTCTCAGAAATCAATTTCAACCGATAAGCAAACATTTTTTCTCCAAATTTTCCCCCAGTCTGTAACTTGCATAGATTACATCACAATGAGACAAAGCTTTATAGTGAGCATTGTCTATTTTAAAGAATTTTAAATACTATTTTTACAATTACAAGTCAAAGCACTGACTTTTTGTTCAGAATACTTTTTGTTTTATGAAGGTTGTTGTGAAACATGAAAGCTTGCCTTATCTTATCTCACCAACCTTGTACGTTTTTATCTAGAATCAGTAGGAAAACCCATACTTTTGTCAACCTACCCATCAAATGGATAATTTCAAAGTTCAAATTGATAAAAAATAATAATAAATGATATGTGCTCTTCTATGTCACAAGAACACCCAGCAGGATTTGTACTGATTTCCACTGAACATAAAACTAGCAGAGGTTTGAATAAAAGTGATTTGATTGAGGGTTTTGCTTCAAATAAGTCTCAAAAAAGTTCATTTCATTAAACAGGGTAGCAGAACATTGACTCTTAAACCACTTAATCACTGTACCATTATTTATCAGTGAACAGGCTATAACCAATTCATCATATGTTCCTCCTACCATAAAATAATACCATATGCTTTTTACATCCTCCCCTCCACCTTATTTCTGTTTATGTAAGAGAATTACATACAGTGAGGGGGGGGGAGTATTTGATCCCCTGCTAAATTTGCCCGTTTGCCCTCTGACAAAGAAATGACCAGTCCATAATTTTAATGGTAGGTTTATTGTAGCTGCGAGAGACAGAATAACAACAGGAAATCCCCCAGAAACCCAGAATACAAAAGTCAGAGGGCAAACGGGCAAATTTAGCAGGGGATCAAATACTTTCCCCCCTCACTGTATGGTGGTACGGGCTTGCTTCTTTTTGTTTATGTCTTATATTTACCATGTAGTGTTGACAGAATATATTAAGTAGTACTCTCCACTCCAGTTGTAATGAAAATTGACAACAAAAAATGTATTTTGTACACTTATCTATACTTTCACTGAAGCTTCATGTATAAAATCAAGTGAAATGTTATGCCTGACTTGCTTTTATAACTTTAATGACTCTCCTGCCCAGGACCCCCAAAACCCTTCGGCAATTCCTAGTTTAAGTTACAAATGGTCCCTTTAATACTGTAAAGTTTTGGGGAGTGGGATTAACATTAGGCACATCAATATTTGTTGCTGCACTTCACTCAACCCCAATTCTCCTCTCCCCGCAAAAAACACACCAGGTGAGCCTCTCTGGGGAGAGCATGCTACCATCAGGAAGCCACCACAGAAAAGGCTCACTCTCTTGTTGCTACCTTCCAAACACTCTGGGAAGGGGGACACAGAGAAGGGCCTCAGATGACAAGCACAGGGTCTAAGTCAGAGAGAGGCAATCTTTAAGGTCCTGAGCCATGTAAGGCTTTATAGGTCAATACCAGTAATATATGAGTCATCACTCTGCTCCACATACTTGTACTATTACAGTGGTCAAGTAACATGAAACTGAAATTACAATCTAAACTGTAAAAAGAATAGGAGAAACCACAAACCAATATGGCTACACCGCTTTGTCTTTAATAAATAAGAATAATAAGAATAATAAGAATAATATTTATACGCTGCCCATCTGACTGGGTTGCCCCAGCCACTCTGGGAAGCTCCTAACAAAAAATTGTAAAGGAAATACAATAATAATACAGTGGTACCTCTGGTTAAGAACTTAATTCGTTCTGGAGGTCCGTTCTTAACTGGAAACTGTTCTTAACCTGAGGTACCAATTTAGCTAATGGGGCCTCCCACTGCCGCCGCGCGGTTTCTGTTCTCATCCTGAAGCAAAGTTCTTAACCTGAGGTACTATTTCTGGGTTAACGGAGTCTGTAACCTGAAGTGTCTGTAACCCGAGGTACCACTGTAATCTGCAACCAAAGGGGAAACATAGGGGAAACAGACAGGTACTGTACTGATACCTGGAAATCTGGAGTACGTTGTCAGCAATATGCTGATGACACACAGCTCTACTTTTCCTTTACATCTGCAGGTGTGGCAGTGGATGTGCTGGACCATTGTCTTGCTTCAGTAATGTACTGGATGAGAGCCAACAAACTGAAGCTCAATTCAGATAAGACTGAGGCACTGTTAGTGGATGGTTCCCTAGACAGGATGGATGGGAAGTTGCTTGCCCTTGATGGGGCTAAACACCCTCTGAAGGAGCAGGTACAATGGTTGGGGGTACTTCTGGATGTTTTGCTACCTCTGAAGATGGTTTGGAAACTTTACCTGGTGCAGAATTCAGTTGTCAGGTTGCACACTGGAACAAGGCGGCTTGAGCATATTACACCAATCCTGGCCCAACTGCACTGACTGCCAATTAATTTCCAGACCCAATTCACAGTGCTGATTTTCCTATAAAGCCTTAAATGGATCAGGACCACAGTACCTCAAGGACTGCCTCTCTCCATATGAATCTACCCAAATCCTGCAATCATCATCTGAGACCCTCCTTCATGTGCCTCCTCCACAAGAGGTCTTGAGGGCAGCAACACAAGCAGGCCTTTTCTGCAGTGGCTCCCCATTTGTGGAATTCTCTCTTGTGACTGGTGCCTTCATTATGCACCTTTAGGCACCAGGTGAAAACATTCCTATACCCTTTAAAATGTGTTTGTGGGAGAGAGTGGGGGCGGGGAGGGTGCTATTGTGGGTGGGGTTTTTTGTTCTGGTTTTTATTGTGTATTTTGTGTGCTTTTCTTGTATTTTTATGTTGTGAACCTCCTGAGATCTACGGATGAAAGGTGGTATACAAAATTAATAAATAATAAGAAATAAGAAAACACTGAATGTCATGAAAAGCATTGAGGCACAAATCTGCAACTAGGAAGAGATTTTAGAAATACTGCTTCCATTTTCTAGTGGAAGACTGGAAAAAGTTGTAAATGGACACAATATGTGAGACTGTTGAATCTGTTTATTGCATTTGTGGAGAGGAACTTATGGCAAGTGCATTAGCTTTCAGCTTTCATGGTTTTCACTGCATGAGTGAATTTGTAGTTAGGTCTTCTCAAACTGAAGGACTTTTGATCTCAGAATCAATAATGATAAATGCCTTCTCATAGATTTCCTTTTCTCTGTAGTTATTGCAACCAAGTAGCCACTGAGTAGTTCAGTATTCTGAGTTGAGAATTTTTGTTGTCCTTCTTCATCAAACATCTCATTAAAAATAATATGTTTCCCCCCCTTTTCAAAGTGTAAGTATGTCTTGAAGATGCAACCAGAGTTATTATTTTTATTAAATTTAATGAACAACAGCTACTCCTCTTTAAAATAATTCAACCTGACCTGTGCAACCAACTTCTGATGCTTCAGTGATTCTCAGATGCTCTCTGAATACACATTGCATGTCAGCTGCTGGTTGTACTGTCCCTCAGCTCTGAAGACTTCTATTAAAGAACGGCCTTTCAACTATAGAAGTACACAACCATATAGTATTGGCAGAACCACAGCATTTTGCCAGTCTAACCATACTTATAGGTATGGGAAACGTTCCCTACCAATATATCAGGGTTTCCTAAACTTGGGTTTCCAAACTGTTGTTGGACTACAACTCCCATCACCCCTAGCTAGAAGGACCAGTGGGTGGATGATGTGGTCCAAAAATAGCTGGAGACCCAAGTTTGGGGAACCTTGCTATAAATCATTGTCATCCTACCTGGTGCAAAATATCAAACCTTTGAAGAACAGCAGTTTGAATAGCCAGAGCACCTGCAATGATAGCTGAGGTCCGAGTATGAAGAAGACGACTTGTTAGTCTCTTGTTACTTAAAATGTCTCCAAGCAACTTGTAACAAATTTAAAGCATAAATATAAATACGTTATTGCATAAAAACAAAATAAACCAACCCGTCTAAAAGCAACAGGAAGCTTTGGCAGCATACTAGTAACAAAATAACATCTTGGTCTATCAAAAGCAGGGGGGGGGGAAAGAGAAGTGAAAAAGATGTCAATGAAGGCAGAACTTGCTGTGGAGAGCATTCCGCAATTGGGGAAGCACAACTGAAAATGGCCTCTTTCGTTATCACCACCATCCAAGCCTCCCTCAGAGAGGTGATCTGAAGGCTTGAAGGGTGGAGATTGATTCTGCTGGTGGGAGCTAGAGTCTCACAATTGGCTCTGCTGGCTTGTGCTGATGGGAGCTGGAGTCCAACAACATATGGAGAGCTAAGGCTTCCCACCCATGTTACATTATCACCCGTGAAGTCACCTCTCTCTCTTAGAAAATAAAATGCTTGTTTGTGGCGTACAAATTTTGTCTTATTGTCAGTCACCTTGGAATTCTTTCGGCAGGTGGAAAGATGGGCTACATTTTATATAAATAAATATAAGCAATACACCCAAGCTAATCATGCCAGATAAAAGCCAGAGCACCCACTGCTAAGCGGGCTTTGGTATGAGTGTTCAAGTTACTCTGCACTGGTTGGAGAGGGGATCCTGAACACCCAATCCACCCAGACTTCCTCTTCTGTTAGGTAGCGGGCAGCAAGGTGACCTGTACACCACCAGAATACCTCTCCTATCTCAAGATCCCAATACCAGATACATATACTCAAAACTGATAGTCCAATAGACAAAATACCTGGAAAAGGACTGGAATTCTTAAGTCAACAGCACCACTGTGTCCCTGCCCTACAAGCCAACATATACAAAGGAAGTTGCTTTATAAATTGTGGCACAACCACCAAGGAGACCTGTGTGCTCTTACTTCCTCCAAATGCAATTCACTGAATAGCATTAAAGAGTTCTCAGTGAATTTGATGGCTAATTAATACTTACTGGCAGCTGCCTCAGAAAACTATCAATGGACTTGTGGACAGGCCACACTCACACAGAACATCTGGCTCACAAATGGCAAATCTGTATAAGCTGTAAGCTAGTCAGAGCTCCTACACATTCCTAAGGCACTTGCTTGGGAGCTGCTGGCAAATGTGAGACAATCTTGAGAGACTATGGTATTGACTACCATGGATATCTTTATGTTCAAATACAGGATATAAACCTCTGATATATATTGACAAAACCGAATGAGGCACTTTCATAGCTATCTTGGTATCTAAGCTGTTTAAAGCATTAGGTCAAGCACAACAACTAAAACAGGAGTTGGTATAAAGCACTGATATTGTTATGTCTTTCCATAAGTGAATAATCATTTGCTGAGTGTCCTTCCTAAGCAATTAGGAAAGAGTTATAGTCTGAAGCATAGATGTAAATTAATTTCAAAACGAAAACAAGAGAAATTCAGGAAGTGTTAGGAGGGGCTTGCCTTTTCTTCCTTGTAAAGGTTAGTGGAATGAGCTAGAATGATACCTTGTCTATTTTTCTAAGAGCTAACATATAAAGGTCACAATATCATAGGGTACTGCAGAAAAGAAGTTGCATCAGAAATGCCATAGACACTATTCAACAAGTGCTTGTAGCAATCACTTCCCAGAGTAGAAAAATAACAGATTTCAATTTTGAGTGTTAGAAAAGTTGAAGACCCCTTGAGCTTCCTGTACAAAGCTTTGCAGGAGAGCTTTGCAAAAATCCAGGTAGATTCCAGAACAACCTCAAAACTATTCTAAAGCAGCTGTGTGTGTGTGTGTGTGTGTGTGTGTGTGTGTGATTAAGAACAGTTAACTCTGGCTCACCTGACATTCCAACAGACTGGAAATTGGACAATTTATGGAATTGTCAGAGTCACAATGGAGCGATCTACTGTATCAAAATACTGAAATCAAAACATTTCAGATACTGAATTGCTTATTTACTGGCTAGATTTCAGTTTTTCTTATGCTTGCTTTGCCACTCTATTACTGGAGACACTCGGGACAAAGATGTCTGTCTACATTATATGCTATAAGCAGCATTTCCTAAATGTAGCTATTGTGTTTGCCAGTATTTACAACTTCAAAACCTGGAGCTGATGTCACATTGCTGCCTCCCTCCAATGCTGTAATATATTATTATTATTATTATTATTATTATTATTATTATTATTATTATTATTATTATTATTATTATTACTACTACTACTACTACTACTACTATTATTATTGGAAGGGGGTAGGATGCATATACATTTGTCAAACATCAGGCCAAAGTACAATTTAAATACATATTCTAGTGATAATGTAAATATTAAACACTCAGCACTAAATGCAACATTAAACAGTGGCTAACACAGCAGTAAACAGTGGCAGTAGTTTCCTATAACACAATTGTAGTTTTGAATGTTATACCCCCTAATACTTTGCAGAGATGGGGAGCAAAAAAGGAAGACAACACGACATGCTCTAAACAAAGCCACCAGTTCTTCACCCACAGTGAGGTGATTCTACAAGCCTGGAATCTGTCCATTCATACTGTAAGATTCATTAAGCTGTAGCAAGAGAATAAAGAGGGAAAAGGCATAGGGAACCATAGAGTGAAACTACATATTACACTTGATGCTGAGATGCCTCCCAAAATATCATTGCTACATAACATCTTCTTCCACATATCATGTAGGAATGCTTACCTGATAGGCAGCCCTACAGAGTGCATTACACTACCCATTAAAAAGTTAAGACCATCATAGAATCATATAATTAAGGAAGTAACACATGAAACAACTAAAGAAAATTTCTTTCCATCATCTTATAAAAAGGCTCCTTGGTCTTCTGCAGTCAGGAATCATAAGGGTGTAGCCAAGGATATGAAAATTGTCGATGATTTTGGTAACATTGCAATGGCTTTTCATATTCCCAGTACTTGGTATACCATATTTTGAACACTAAGCATGCTATTCTTGCATAGGCTAGCATATCTATTGCTTTTGAAACTACCATGTACCATATAATGATTCTAATCACAGACTACCTAAATCATTTACAGTGGAACCTCGTGTTACGGACGGGATCCATTCCAGAGGCCCACCTGCAACATGGAACTGACAATTTAGTGCTTCTGTGCATGTGCGAGCGGAGAAACCTGGAAGTAACCCGTTCCGGTACTTCTGGGTTGCCGTGGGACACAACACGAAAACACGTAACCTGAAGCGGATGCAACTTGAGGTATGACTGTAGTGATTTTACCACCACCACATTGTTCTAATGCACCAACAGCTACCTAATGGGAGGCCCCATTAGCTAAAGTGGTGCTTCAGGTTAAGAACAGTTTCAGGTTAAGAACAGACCTCCAGAACGAATTAAGTTCTTAACCCGAGGTACCATTGTACTGTCCTATACCCAGAGGTCTCAGGGTGGTTGCCGCATCCCCACACCATCCTCCCTGAGCTGCCTTGCAAGCTTTGGATCTGGGGAGGGCAGCACAAGAAAGGCATAACTACGTGCCCCTCCATCCTAGCCTGGGATCAAATGGCTGCCATGTCCCCACGCTGCCACCCCAGCAGCCTTGCTACTTGGATTGCAGCCTTGGTGCCTGCTTTTGTGCTGGAAGAATAAAGCACAGAGTTGTGTGTTTTGCTTTGCTTTGCTTGCTGCAAACCTGGAAATAAGTTGCCTTCCCCCCCCTCTCTCTCAGGTGAGGTGCTTCAAGGGTTAAACCTAGAAAGTGCCCCATTGCCTAGACAGTCCCAGGTCTCACAGAGTTTTTTGGGGGGATTTAAATATTAACACCTTCCTATTCTGTTCTAACTATTCTGAGGAGAGAAAAAAATGGCTTTGGGATTTCCTAGGAGTAGTATTGTTGGGAGGGGGGTTGGTAGATTTGGAGGAAATGTGAGTAAATAATTCCAAAAAAGGGGAGGATTTGTTGCTGCTTTTCAGAGAGTAGTGGGGGGGGGGGAGACTGGACTTCAATGGAGGATGCAGATATGGAATCTCATTTCTTTGCAACCATCAAGTTCAGCCAGGGAGCAAGTCATTTGCAAAAGGGCTGATTTCAAGGGAGGAAAGTGTTAAAAAGGTTCGAAACTGTCAGATCTTTAAATTGGCCCCTGTAGATGTTTGTTTTTAAATGGCAGTATTGACCTGCAGGAATTAAGCCCTCTGGAGCTGGCAGCACAGATCACCTGCCTGTTTGCTGTGGATGGAAAGGTGTGCAGGCCAAGGCTGGTGCTAAATGGGCTCTTCGCTGCCTGTATGCCCTTGCTGCTCTCCCCTCCCTCTCACACACCAGATTCCACCTGGCATGCACAGAGCCCTGACAGGGGTGGCAACGGCCAAAGGAGGCGCAGCAAGGGCAGAGTGCACTGTGGTGCAGGTGGCAGAGATGGGCAGGCTGGGCAGGAAAGGGTTGTGCCGCTCTGCACCAGAGAGGCTTCAGCTGCTTCAGCAGAGGGGGAATAGTAATTCTCAGGTAAAAAGACTGGAGATCGGCTGGTTGCTCCAGCATGATGTGACATACCCCCACACTGAAGTCAACATACTAATGTGTTGCGACACACGGTTTGGAAAGTTCTGTCCTAGAGGAAGCAGATTAACAATTTCACAGTAAAAACTATGCATTGAAAGAGCAGCAGTCAATGTACATTTTTACTAGAAAAAAAGGGCAGATAACGTTAAAACTATATTGACTTTTAGAAAATATGGGATATAATCATAATCAGTCAGTTTAGGCAGAGGACTGCTGAATAAAGTTGGTGATTCTAAAAAGGCTGCCCATCAGCAGTCATTTCATCCAGCAATTTCTGTGGGAGAACAAGACCTCATCTACTAGCCTGGCTGGGACTGACAGCTATTTGGCTGCTCCTCTTCCAAAATCATCTCCTGCACTGGGCTATTCCACCTCTGACCTTTATGTAGCATTGTACACAATCAATATCAGTATTTGCCATCCCCCTTCTCTTCCCTTTTTTCTTTTGCCTATAAAACATTATTTTAGGTTGTAAAGCACATCAGGTGAACGGTTGCATAACATTGTAATGGCTAGTTGGATCAAGGCTGAGGCTGTAGCTCTTATGTATTCTTAATGTTTGAGTAATGCCTGATTAAAAGCTCTGGATTGCTGATGTGATAAAATCAACTGATTGCCTTTATTACAAAATAAAAACCTGTGATCTTTATAACTATCCAGAAAACATATAAAACAGAAAATAACTAAAATGTGTGTGGACATTTAAAGGTTGCAATTTATTTTTTACATTCATAGCTCACCCTTCCCCCAAAGAGCTCAGGGCAGAACATATGGGGTTAATCCAATTTATCCTAACAACAATTCTGTGAGGCACCTTAAACCGCAGATTGAGAATCTGCAGAAGCAAGCTTCATATCTGTAAGGATGTGAATCCTGGTCTCTTAAGTCCGAGGCCAATACTTCACCTATCAGATCACACTATTAATTACTCCACACGCGCATCATTAATAATTATAGTAGCTTATACTGCACATTAAAATACAATATTGAGTACTACTATTCAGTGGCTGTTGCTGTGTATGCTCTCACAATCACATAAGTATATATATATAATTGAAGCTAAGTTTTCTTGACCAAGTTAAGAGAGTGAGCCCATTATAAATTTATTATTATTATTCATATTAATTAAATGTCTATACAACCCTTCATCCAAAGATTACAGGGCAATTTACAACATAAAAACACAAAAAATCATAACATTAAATTAAAAACAATAATGCACTCCTATGCCCAGTCTTTCCTTTTTAAAGAACCATGGTACTACATTATACATAGTTGTAGGATCTTCAGCAGCTTACTCAATTTCATCTCAGGATAACGCAACTAAGAGCCTGGGTGGGGGGGAATATCTAAAAGGAATGATGATCATCGTTCTGCAGATATCTGGAACATGTATCTCACTAATTAGCTGGCTCTGGACAAATGAATTTTGCAAGGACATTTGCTATAAAGATAGTGTGGAATGCCAAATAAGAGAGAAGCCAAGTCCTGGCTTCGAAGTTCAACAGTGGGCCAAACAGAAATAGGTGACAGAGCTTCAATACTCTTGTTTTAGAAGGTCAGTTTCTGAATGTGCCACTGCAGAATGCTGAAAATAGGATTCACATCTAAGAGAGTCATGTAAAATAAAAGGGCATTACTTTATATGCTTGGTTACAGAATATGCAAATTTATTTAAAAGCCAGATAACAAATCAACTGGGGGAAAAAACTTTTAATTTTTAGGCCTAACACATGGTCTTAAAATAAAAATCTCCAGCTCATAACAGATCCAAATAAAAATACATTACATTTCTTTTAAAAGATACAGAACTTCTTCTGAGGCTTAGCAAACCTGTTAAGCAGCAACAGAATATACAAGAAAAAGTTCTCAAACTTTGTTCTGTGGGTCACACTTGCAGAATATTTTTTTTATGCCACACCAATTTTTTTTATTAACAAGAAATACATTGGAAAACAAAAAGGATCAACTCCTAGCTACATAAGAATATGAATCATTCCCAAAATGTAATTATAAACAAGCCTCTTACATATGTACCTTAAGTATATATACAAACTCAATGAGAGGTGTGAATTTGCTTATGCCAAGTAATCTCATTTATATTCGGTCTAATTTGAGACAAACTAACTCATCTCCTCATCAACACAAAGAAGCCTTTCTCTTTTCTGATCTTTCATATTTGTCAGAGTTGAAAATCTCTGTTCATACAAAATGTCACAGAGAACTGTAGAATAATAGCCAATGCTCTCAAAGAGAGGCGTGGATGCAGTTTTTGGTTGTATATTCCCACCCCACTTTTTGATACTCTACTCTACTCTACTGAAATGTTTAAATGCGTCTTTGATTGTTCTTGAATCTTCCTGCCATACTTGCCATCATCTCCTGCCACACCAATGTGGTGTGCCACACCGTTTGAGAACCACTAGCCTAACCATAGGTTAAAATGAACACATTGGATTGTTTTCAAAGTTTGCTCTGCATTAGTGGGAAAAAGTGAGATGGGCAGAAAATATACCCAAATGAAACCTTTCTTTTTCTGTGGAAATATTTTTTGTAAGTTTATTAGCAACTATGAGTAGAAGCCAATTAAACTACAACATCAGGCAAACTTAGCAATATAAAAGGCTTTAGCTTTATTTACTATATAAAAATGACAAATTAGATAACTCTCTAGAATAGCCTTTCTCAACCTTGGGTTCCCATATATTCTTGAACTACAATTCCTATCATCCCTGACCATTGGCCATGTTGGCTAGGAATAACAGGAGTTGTAGTCCAACAACATCTAGGGACAGAAGGTCAAGAAAGACTGCTCTAGAACACCACAATTTATCAGAATTAGCTTACTTTGTATAGGAAAATTTTCCAATTCAAAAATTTCCAGAAAACCCAGATCACTGATGGAAAAGCACTTATGTTCATGCAAAGTGGGGCACCTGATTTTTACTGATTTTCCTCTATCCACCAAAGCAATATGGGATACAGCAAAGAGAGCTTCAATAGATGGTTGAGCAGATCAGTTAAAATTAGGTGTGTGAACAGAAGTATTTTCCATTAATGTAAAATCACCATTTGATACAAGCCCTTGAGTTGTGCCTACTGTGCTATATCCATAGCTAACGCAGATGCTACAAAACATTGGTATAATATGTGTCTGTCCTCCAGAAGCCAGGTTATAAAATTCCGTAATAAATCTAGCTTTGTAACTGTCTCCTAGGGCTATGTCACACAGAAAACCATTGCAGTAGTCATTTTTCAAGTATTATTGGGATTCAGCAATATATTATCCTGACATTTGTTGTTGGAGCAAAATTTAAAGCCACAGGGAAGACTTGGGTTTTTAGGCAACATCAAGAGGTTACCTCTGTAGACGAAAGTATTCTAGGACAGCTTGAGAAGGAGATTACAGCAGGATTTGGCTGCAAGATACAAGGTAATGCTACCAAGAAGTTGAATCACTGCTAGCACCATTCCAATAATTCATTCAAAACTGTTTTTAAATCTGGTAACAGGGATGGATTGGCTTGCCCACTCTAAGCCAACCGCTGAAAGCTCTATCATGGTTTCCCCCAATGAAACCTGGGAATTGCAGTTTTACAGTTCCCAGGATTCTTTGGAGAGGAACACACAACTGTTTTAAGCCGTATAATGCTGCTTTAAATGTATAGTATAAATGAGGTCTGAGTCTAGGAATTTGCTTTCAATTGAAACCAATCCATTACCACTTTTCACTCCAAAAAATAAGTCCTCTCTTGCTTACTGCAGGGATAGCCATGTTCTCAAAACAAGCTTCTGTGGAAAAAGTTAGCAGATCATGTCCTTTAGAAATGATTTTCATCTCCAGCATCCTCTATGTAGTTAAGATTGGAAAAGTCAAGCATATGCTGAATGTAGACATAAAAGGATTTTAAAATGTTAAATGTTCTGGGCACCTAATTTCCATCAACTAACCAGAAATCTGGTATACTGTATTTTTCGCTCTATAACACGCACCAGACCATAACACGCACGTAGTTTTTAGAGGAGGGAAACAAGAAAACAAATATTCTAAACGAAATAGTGGATATATGATTTTTGTGGTTCATGCTGTGGCCACAGACACGTGATCTGGCAGTGAGTTTGGAGTAGCCCAATGCAAAAATCCTGAGGATCCATGTGGATCCATGCTTTGTAACCACGGAGGAGGAAAGGAAGGGGAACCATGGATCATCTGCTCATGACTGCAGCAGATCCCACCTGCCACCCGTAGGCATTCGCTCCATAACACGCACAGACATTTCCCCTTACTTTCTAGGAGGAAAAAAGTGAGTGTTATGGTGCAAAAAATACGGTAATTTGCTTTCTGGTATCCTTTATTTTAGTTTTAAGGAACCTTGGTTTCATGTAATTCCAAAAATGAGATATTAGACATTCTTTGCTCCAGCAATCCTAGGTGCACCCTGAAATCTACATAGCACATGGTTGATCCTAATCCAATTAAGTCTGTTATCTACTCCTACACTCCATCTTAAGACTGTGACTAAATACAGACTTTGTGGCTTCAACATCAAGCCAGCTCTTTCCCTTCCTCTCCCTCCCTCCTGTCCCTCCCTTCACTCAAGTTCCAACCTGATTAAGAGTCCTAGGGAACTAAAAAAACTTACTATTTTGTGACTTTTTGGTTTGTCCTAATAAACCTATTGCCAGTCTGTCAATTTCTGAACAATTCTTATAGAACAACATAGGTACTTTAAAAAAATGCATTAAAAATTATGTAACCAAGAAATTCCATTCAAATTCCTAGAGATTGCAAAGTGTTTCAGAAGTTGAGCACCCTCATATTAAAATGCCAGATCAATGTATAAGATTATTTATTCATAAAATTATTTACAGATCACCCCTCATATATCAAAGCTGTGTGCAACAAAGTATGCAAGTACAATAAACATAAAATACAATAATAATCATACAAATAACTAGCTATCTTGAAAAAAATTAAACAACCGAATAGGCCTGTCACATAAAAAGGCCTCCAAGAGGCATCTGAAAATTAACAGTGAGGATGCCTGCCAAGTCTCTGTTGGAAGTGTGTGTGACTATCAACACTAAGTGCCGGGCTTCTAATTGAAGCCAGTCGGTCTTCTGAAACACAACAGAACAACTAATAGCACTCCTCCAGGTGACCTCAGTAATCAATCTGAGGCAGTCCTCAATTTTACTAAGACATTTTCAAAGAGTTTAAGAACATAAGATGCTGGGTAAGACCAATTCTCTATCTAATGCAGCACTGTATTTTCAAGTGGCCAGCTGTAAGCTTCAAGAAAGCATGAACTATATACCGTATTTTTCGCCCTATAGGACACACTTCTTCCCCTCCAAAAATGAAGGGGAAATCTGGGTGCGTCCTATGGGGCGAATGCAGGCTTTCGCTGAAGCTTGGAGAGCGAGAGGGGTCGGTGCGCACTGACCCCTCTCGCTCTCCAGGCTTCAGGAAGACATCCGCAGCCTAGGCAGCCCTGCGGGAGTTCCCGCAGGGCTGTCTAGGCTGCGGATAGCAGCCTGCTTCCCGGAGCACCGGGCGCGCTGAAAGCAGAGCGCCCGGCGCTTCGGGAACACACCCGCAGCCTAGGCAGCCCTGCGGGAGGTCCCCGCAGGGCTCCCAATGCTGTGGATAGCAGCCTGCCGCCCGGCGGGTGGGGCGCCCTGAAGCAGAGTGCCCCTCGCGCCGGGCAGACATCCGCAGTGTGTGGAGCCCTGCAGGAGTTCCCCACAGGGCTCCCCACACTGCGGATAGCAGCCTGCCGCCCAGCGGGCGGGGCGCCCTGAAGCAGAGCGCCCCTCGCGCCGGACAGACATCGGCCAGCCCCACAAGCTCGGGGGACAGCAGGGAGGAACAGCGCTGCCATCCCGCTGTTCCTCGACCTGGTTCGGTTTCCCCGACCTGCTTTCGGGGGGGGGGGGGTAAATAAAGGAAAAAATTTCCTTTATTCCCCCCCCAAAAAAAAAAACTAGGTGCGTCCTATGGGATGAAAAATACGGTATATTTGCATATGTGTGTTAAATTGAGAGAGAGAAACTTATCAAGCTCCCCAAACCCTAAAAAACCACTTTATAGCAAGTGCAGTGGTTACTAGCCATGAAAGCTATATTCTAACTCCACTGTCAAGAGGCAGTATGCCTCCAAATACCAGTTGCCAGGAATCACCAGTGGGGAGAATTCTATTGTAAGTGGTTTGTGCTTGCAAGCTTCCCACAGGTATCTGTTTTGTTGTGAGAACAGAATCTGACTACATAGCTCTTTGGCCTGATCCAGCAGGGTGGTTCTTGTGTCCTTAGCTGCTTTGCAGGAAAGAACATCTGGTGCTGCCTCCTGCTCCAATGGGGCTTGTTGTTGCATTTTCTGAGCATATGTGGTGTATCCTCTGTGATGACTGGGCCAAAGTCTTCTAGAGTTTCATTTCTGAGTGGGGAACAGAACTGGATCTCCACAGTCCAAGTCCAATGCTCTATCCATTAAATCATACTGCCTCTAAGAGGCAAATCTTTCCTCCACTGCTGGACCTGAAATGTTATTCTTACTTGGAAAATTACACACAGAGATGTGCATTACAAAGTGGGCTAGAAGCCCGAGCAATGTAAAAAGCAGGAGTGTAACATTAAGTATGTAGAACAGAGATGAGGACCATTTGAAAGAGATGAAAATACAACCAGAGTAGATGTGTAACCCACTTGTAGTGAATACGGCAAAGTATGATGGCTAGCGAGTATAAGCACGTAAAGAGTGACAAATATTTTCTGTAGGAGCTAGCTATGCTCACTTTCAATTGAGTCCAACCCCTATAGTAAAATCTCCATAGGTACAACTAACGACACTTTATGCACGTCCAATGGATGCGCAATGGCTTTGGGACCCAGAAGAGGCAGAGAAGGGGCATAATGGTGCGGGGCACACTTATACATGTTCAGGGCTGCCATATGTCCTGATTTCCCCAGACATTACAGTGGTACCTTGGGTTACAAACACCTTGGGTTACAAACACTTCAGGTTACAAACTCCGCCAACCCAGAAGTAGTACGTTGGGTTACAAACTTTGCCCCAGGGTGAGAACAGAAATCGTGCACTGGTGGCGCGGTAGCAGGCCCCATTAGTGAAAGCACGCCTCAGGTTAAGAACAGTTTCAGGTTAAGAAAGGACCTCCGGAACGAATTAAGTCTGTAACCCAATGTACCACTGTACTGGGATATCAAAGGCGGAAGTGACATCCTTTTTGTTTTTTTAAAAAAGAAGGCTTAACAACTTTAGGGGTGTTCTGGATTTTACAGAACCTTGTATGAAATGGTCACTGCCTGTGTTCTAACAGCAGCTTCAGTCTCTAGAGTCTGCCTGTCTCTTTCTGGACACAACAATGCAACTATGTTATTCCAGGAAGGAAGGCCCTTGTCAAAATACTGCAAACTTTAGTAACTTCCCAGTAGGACTATTGTAACAAACCCAACATGAGACTGCCCTTTAAATCATGCTCAAAAATTTAAGTGGTTCAAAACGCCACTGCCAGAATAGTAACTGGCTCTGACAAGAAAAGAATACAGTGGTACCTCGCAAGACAAACGCCTCGCAAGACGGAAAACCCGCTAGACGAAAGGGTTTTCCGTTTTGGAGGCGCTTCGCAAGACGAATTTCCCTATGGGCTTGCTTCGCAAGACGACAGCCCATAGGGAAATATCCGGGACAGCGGGGAAGCGCAGCGTGTCTTCCCCACTGTCCTGGGACCTCCTCCGAAGCCGGGCGGTGGGGCTGGAACGCCTCCTCCCGCCGCCGCCGGGCTTCGGAACGGTGCTCCGAAGCCGGGCGGCAACACCTGCCCCCGCCGCCGGGCTTCGGAACGGTGCTCCGAAGCCGGGCGGCGGGGAGGGAACACCTGCCCCCGCCGCCGGGCTTCAGAACGGTGCTCCGAAGCCGGGCGGCGGGGAGGGAACACCTTCTGAAGGCGGGCGGGGGGCGAAAGTCTTTGTTCCCCCCTGCCTGCCTTCCCGGGAGAGCGGAGAAACACAGCGCGTTTCTCCGCTGTCCCGGAGGGCTTTTGAAGGCAGGCGGGGGGGAGCAAAGACTTTCGCCCCCCGCCCGCCTTCAGAAGAGGTCCAGGACCTCTTCTGAAGGCGGGCGGGGGGCAAAAGTCTTTGCCCCCCCCTGCCTGCCTTCCCAGGGGCTTTTAAATGGCCCCGGACAGCGGAGAAGTCCTCCGCTGTCCCGGGGCGATTTTAAAATGCCGCCCGCCAGCATTTTAAGATCGCCCGGACAGCGGAGAAGTCCTCCGCTGTCCCGGGGTTTTTTAAAATGCTGGGGGTGGGAAGAAAAGCCCTTGTCCCCCCCCCCAGCCTTCAGAAGAGGTCTGTCCCCGGACCTGGTCTGAAGGCGGTTTCCCTAGGAACGCATTAATTGATTTTCAATGCATTCCTATGGGAAACCGTGCATCGCAAGACGAAAAACTCGCAAGACGAAGAGACTTGCGGAACGAATTAATTTCGTCTTGCGAGGCACCACTGTACATAACTTTTAAAACTGTTAGTTTTTTCACTGGTTCCCAACCCCAATTCAAAGTGCTGGTTCAGCTAGCTTTCCAAAAACTCCAGCACCTCTAACTTGTCTATGCAGCCAAGTTGGGATACTGATCAAGCTCTACATTTATACTTTTAAAAAAAATCATCACACAGAACACAAGTACTGTGCAAAATTGCCTGACCTTTTGAAACGACAAAGCTGGGTATACTAAAAAGTCCTTCATACACATGATTATGCAAATTCATTATAAGCACTAGTTCAAACTATACATTTGTAATAGTTTGCCATCCTAGAAAAACTTCATATGGAGGAGACAATATGAATGAAACATTGAAACATGTAGCAAAGTACTGGAGTGTGCATCTTCAATATTCCGGCCAGTCAGCCACACCCTCAATTCAAGATGCTCCATTCCAGTCCTTCCTCTGTGGGGTTTTCTGTTCCCCCACCCACACAGCTCAGCCCTCAGGGAGCTGTTTGGTTCCCTGCTGTTTAGGAGGGTTGATAAAGTTTTCCTATGCGTCTGCAAACCTTGGAACTCCTCCCTCCTTCTCAATGATCCCATTTTGGTGACATTCCTATTGGCACTATGTTAGAGGGGGTGACCAATTACATCTATTACGTCATTTATAATATATGCAAACATCCCAACCTGAACAATATCAAAAATAAATTATTACTTTATCTTGGAGACATTAAAATTTAAACATATCCCAAATCTAACCGAAGCTTTACAGGCTTTACTTGGTTAGTCAATGTGAAACGCAACCCACTAACTGTAAATCTGTGTCAGCCTGAAAGTCCAGCTATATGAGATTCTCTTAACCAGCAGCTGTGTGATCCTCTTAGGTAGATTGTTACTAACAGGAGGCTGGAGATGATGCAAGGCAAACAAGCTCTCCGTTTCAGTACACGGATAACACAAGTGGATCCCAGCCTGAGATTCTGTCCAGTTTCACTGTGGATCTTTACAACCAAACAATTGTTTAGCCAGCAACACAGTTAATTCTGATGTTTTAAGTATAAGGATGTAAAATGTTGACCTTCAAAGCACCAAATGGCTTCAGCCCTGTATACCTGAAGGGGTGTACCCCATTGTTCAACCTGGACACTGAGGTCCAGCTCTGAGGGCTTCTGGCAGTTCCCTCATTGTGAGAAGTGAAGTTATAGTGAACCAGGAAGAGGGCCTTCTTGGTAGTTGCACCTGACCCACAGAATGCCCTCCTATCAGATGTCAAAAAGATAAACAATCATGTGACTATTCATATACACCTGAAGGCAGCCTAGTTTCAGGAAACTTTTAATGTTTGATGTTTTGTTTTGTTGTGCTCTGTTAAATTTTGTGGGAAGTCCTTCAGAGCGGCTGGAACAATCCAATCAAACAGGCAGCGTACAAGAACTATTTATGATTATGATTACTGAAATTAACAATTGTTTTAACTGAGATTGCACACTTTTATCCTTTTTAGGGGAAACCCAGCCAGATGGACGGGGTATAAATTATTATTATTATTATTATTATTATTATTATTATTATTATTACTACTACTACTACTATTAGGTATGTTCACACAAAAATGTCACATGCACTTTCCAGTTTGTCTCCTGAAAAATTCACTTTTCCCTTCAGTTAAACTAACTAAATATGTGAAATAAAACTTCCTAAAGTGTTAACATTATACTTGAGAGCTTTTATCAGGTCTTTATTCAGTGTCTGAGTATAGTTGAATATTATTATATCATATCATATCATATCATATCATATCATATCATAAGTGTGTGTCTAAATCCAGATTGTAAGTTGTTGCTGACATGCTAAAGTAGAAGCAAGAGTTTAATCCTATCCATTCAGAATGATGTGAACTGATAAAAAAAATGCCTATCACTTAGATGAAAGCACCATTGTTAAAGCACTCATAAAACAGGTTCTTTGAAACTCATGTTCCTTCCACAGTAAATATCAGGATATCATCCTTATCCTTGTGAGATATTTACACATAAAATTGCATGAATATTTTAAAGTTAGAGACTAAGCTATTTAGAAGTTAAATCAGTATATCAAAACTTTACACCTGCACAATTGTGTGGGTAGAGAAACAGCTATCCAAAATAAATTTTGGCAGATCATAAATTTAAATAAGAGAGAAACACAAGGTATGTCTACTAGATTCTAAATAAATACTGGTTATGCAGAAAGTTAATTACAACAATGATCTTTCTGACCCCTATTGAAAGAATTGAAGAATAAGATCATGTCTAGTTAGCATGTCTGGGAATGTAAAGATCTGGAATTCATCACTGGTTTATTTCCCCCATTAGATAATAACAAGTATTTTCACACACCAGACAGCATATATTTATACGTTCACACAACCACCAACAGCAACTATTATTATTACTGCTATGTATGATCATTTGATACAAACGATAATGGCTACACCCTTAAGCACACCTGAAAATAAACTCCACTAGAATTAATAAAACTTAAAAGTAATTTTGCTAGGGGTCCAAATATGCACGGTTGCAATCCTGATGAAGTAATTCAAACCTTTGATCTGCCATGCTGGATGGGGTGCGTGGATGAGCTGGAGGTGCCTTTCTGCCCAACCCTGCCAATAAGGAGCACCCCAATGCCCAAACAAAAGGCAGGCAGAAGCTCCCACCTGCAGTACCCCTTACCAGTAGTCAATGGTAACCTTCAAAATGAGACACTTTGGGACAGAACTCTTTGACATCAAGCCCAACTGAGACCTCTCAGGTTTTGCTAGCCTGGGAGCTCACAGAGCAAATACAGTAGACATTTTTGCCTCTCCCCACCCTTCCCCCCTCCTGACTAGAGGATGCAGCAGTGGCTACACTGGTCTATTTAGCCCTGCCACTGCCAACCAGGGATTTGGACTGCCCATTAAATTCATTTCCATGAAACACATTTATGATCTTAGAATTGATTTGATTTCAAAGTAAAGACCTCAAAATCAGCTAGTGTATACCTTCAAATAATTTTAGCCTTTGGGTCATATTCCTACAAGACCCTTATCAATGCCAATAAAAGATAGTTCAGACCCGGCCAGCAGGGTCAATGGTAAGAGATGATGGGAATTTGAGTCCAGCAACATCTCGAGGACCACAGGTTCACCATACCTGCTCTACAGTATGTAACAAACTGAGCAGTGAGAGAGAAAATTGCTGTGCCATTGTTCTTCCATCCCTACAGTCAAAGTTTGGGCGAATAGGGAACCTAAAGATCATACAGCGAAGGCCATCATAAACCAAGGAAAAAACAATGAAGACTCAAATTTAAGTACAATTAACCATTAACTGATTAACTAGTTATAAGAAAATTCAAATATAAATGTGTGCTTGTCAACTATCTCATTCATTGGTAGCAAAGTAGATTTGTGTCTTATTGAGCAAATAGAAGAATGATGTGCTTTAAGTAAAAGGGTTATCATACAGTCTTCCACTGAAAGCTAGGAGAGGAAGAGGTCGGGAATATCTCAGAAGGAATCAGAGTGCCACAGCCTCTTCACAATTGCTTATACCTGTCTTAAGAAACCTACTAGATGTGTATTCCAATGTACAGCCTAAAGAGAGCAATTACTTTAAAAGCTCACAAGATGCCTAGGCATTACTACTGAGAATTAGCTTTGTAGATATTTGCCACTTTAAAAAAATCATTAAGGCAGCCCTCCTGTTGGAGCTGGGAATGTAAGAAGTTGCATTTTGCCAGGTCAGACAATTTTCCATGACTGTCTACAGTCTGTCTTGCAGTTCATCGAACTCACATATTCATATTCCACGCAGCAATAGTGTGCCAATAGCTTCCCCCGCCCCCACAAGTATGTAATGCTTTTTATGTACACAGTCTTCATAATACTGAATACAGCAATACCTTGGAAGATAGGCCAGAATATCCAAAAAACAGAAAGGGGCTGTGTCTGATTGATTCCGGCTTGTCTAAAGCCAAGTAATGCAGTAGCGGACCTTGGAGTCTCTAATTTCAGCAGCACCCTGTACCACTCCAGAATTCAGCAACCCTGCCTTCCATTCTATATAATAGTTGCAGCACCCTGAGTCTTTGTGCTCCCCTAATCCATCTCTGGTCCCGGCTCAAAACACACAGACAAAGGCTTCAACTTGTAAGTAGGAAAGATATACTTATTCAGGCAAGTAACTGTACAGGCTTGGCAGCAGACATAGTGCTCAGAAGTCATGATTCAGGAGTTTAAGAGCATAGAAAGTAGAGAAGAAAGTATCCCAATAAGTTTCCCTGCCCTCACCTCCCAAGCTTTTAAAGATAAGGTATGCTTGAGTTTAGTCACAAGAGTCACTCATCTTGTGGGAATGCTGAGATTACAAATGCATGCTGTCAGGGCAGATGGGTCAATTTTTGTCAGTGAAGGCAGCACCTGATTCTAGGTCACAAGACAACACCATTATGTTTATGCTTCTGTTCAGCTGCTGCTGCCTCCTTTTCAGCCTTAGAATAATAGAATCGGACAGTGTTCGAAATTATCCATGCGCCAGGTGCATTTTGCACCTGGCTTTCAACCACTTGCAACCAAGTGAAGATGCTTAGGAACCAGGATGGCCCCTGGCACCTCCATCATTTGGAGGTGCATGCCTGGGGATCATTGGATCTGGACTGTTTTCACACACCAATACCCCATCCTTTAGAATTCCATCAGCTATAGTTTATCTGTACTATCAGAAAGAATTTCTGGAACCAAAATGTGTTGGGTTTATTTGCAGCCTGAGCAGGAGCAGTCACTGCTAACAGAAAGAGGTAGGAATAGGTCAATAGATCTGTGAACTGCCCCTGGATTGAGTGACTTTTCTTCTTTAAGTTCTAAAAGTACTTAATCTAGCTCAAGGTTGTCATCTGAACTAGCCAGATGTTTAACTGAGAATCAATCACAGTCAGTCCATCATTTGAAAAATAAGACTTTAGAGCAGTTTTACCCCAAAATGGCAACTAGACCCCATTTTGGCGACTGTAGCCTTGGTTTAAGGAGGCACTTGGTGCTTATCTTATATATCTGAGTTTCTAACACTGGAATCAGAGTTGGAAGGAACCACAAAGGTCATCTAGTCCAACCCCTTCCAATGCAGCAATATTTTCCCAATGTGGAGCTCAAACTCACAACCCTGATACAGTGGTACCTCGAGTTACAGACACTTCAGGTTACAGACTCCGCTAACCCAGAAATAGTACCTCGGGTTAAGAACTTTGCTTCAGGATGAGAACAGAAACCGTGCGGCGGCAGTGGGAGGCCCCATTAGCTAAAGTGGTACCTCAGGTTAAGAACAGGGTTAAGAACAGTTTCAGGTTAAGAACGGACCTCCAGAATGAATTAAGTTCTTAGGTACCACTGTATTAAGAGTCTCATGTTCTACCAACTGAGCCATCTCAGCTTCCTCCCTCCTGGCTGATCAAAGCCCCCCCCCCCCCCCGGCTCTTTAGTAAGGTTAGAGGGGACAGCCAGCATCCCAGCTTCCTCTTGCATAATGGTTAAAGACAGCGTGGAAAGGGGAGGTCCCTTTCTTACAACTAAGGCTTCCCCAATTCAAGCCCCCCCCCCATTTCTTCTTCTTCCTGTGAATCCAATCCCAAGGCCTATGGTCTCACAACACCTAATAAACTTCACCTAAGGCTGAATCTAGGACTTCTTCATTCATCACTTATGATCAAAGCTACACCATTTGTCATTATTTATTAAGTTACACCTACCCACCCCAATCTGCCTTTTGAGCGAAGCCTTCAGAAAATGGTTTAGAAACGAGGACATTAAAATAAAAACCCATAAAACAGCACCTAATTAGAACAAAGAGAACCAGCATTAAAAACCAAGAAGAGGTTTGGTAGAATAAAAAGAGGGTTAAGAAACATTAAAAACCTAACAGAGGGCCAAATTAAGTTATCATACCAGTAAGTTCCAAAGGTGTGAGACCACAACTGAAAAAGCCCTTTACCAACACTAACACCTTCTGATATTTATCAGTGGCAGGACAGGGAGCAGGACCTCAGAGGTCAGTCTAGAGGGAATTCTGCATTTCCTCAAGTACAAAACAGTGTTAATTGAGGGCAACTTCCCAATGAAGGAGGAGAACCTTTTGGAAATACATGAGTGGTAGCACATTTATTGCAAAAGCAACAAAACAAAGCTCTATCACAGGTATACTGGAGCAGCAAAGTAAAATAAATGAATGAATGAATCTGAGAACTATGGAGCAAACACATGAATTTATAACTGATGCTTTTAGGGTTCTAACCAAATTATCTCTCAAAAACTGGTATTCCCATAGACAAATTAATAATTAAGAGTTGGGAGACACTTGTAACACACACAATTCAATAAAGTATTTGGCAAAAGGTGTTACAGGACCAAATGTCCTCAAATATTTTGAGCAAGCAGACACAAATTTTAGCTTCATAAAAGAAAATTTTGAGGGAAACATGACAAAATAAATGCTAAAATATTATTTCTGCATTGTCTTACAGTAGACAACTATCTGACAACTATTATAGCAAAATTAGAATGAAAGAAAACAGTGCAATCCTATACTCAGAAGCATACCTTACTCCCAGGTAAATCATTTCCAAAGGCGTTTTCCTCACCATGTAGTTATCCTTTCAAAATCTGTAATAGGAAAGCCACCTAAGTGCTAAAGCATCTTCAGTTAACTCCAATATGCAAAGTTACCTGTTCTTTCAAAATGGTGCATCTTATTCTACTTTTGTTTTATCACCAAGAACTGTAAAAATAAGTAGGAAGCTCACAAAAAACACAGTATCACTACTAACCTAAAACTATGAAGAAAAATAAAGTGTGGTTTTGTTTCCTTTTAGTATATTAATTTTATTTTCCACTAGCAAAGAATTGCACAAGTTACAAACTAAGCAGACTTGAGCTGCCATTTTCAAACAACCTACCAAACTGGTCACTCCAAAACAGACAGGCAGTGGCAGTTTAGCAACCGCTGCAACTTCAGTTTTATGCAAGCTCTTGAACATAGATTTAAAAGCAGTTGCATAAGCCCCAGAAAGGCAAAAATCTCCTTCTGCACTCTTCATCATTATTATTCCAAGTGGGTGGGGGTGGGGGGGAGAGAAATATTTACAGAGAAACTGAGCATTACCTGAGTGTCACTTACATCGTCGCTAACGAGCTGGGCTATTATGCAGCAGAGCACAGGAAGGCACCTGGCGTGCAAATATACCAGGCACACCACACAAGAGCAGAAAGATGTGGAGGGAAAACATCCCCCGCCTCATCCCTTCCTTGCCTACCTTCCTGGTCACATAGACCTCTGCCAACACCGGGGCAAGCAGAAAACCAGGTTAGCTGCAGGAGCAAACAGCCGGTTTAATCTGAGTGCCCGAAGGTGGCGAGGAGGGGGGGAGGGGAGGGAGGAGAAGAAGAAACAGCCCCCCCCCCATTATCAAGTCACTTCCCCCACCGTGTGAAAGCGCGTGGGCGCCACGGCGGATCCACTTGTCATGTCACTCAGCCCCAACGCCATGGAGCCGGTCCCTCTCTCCCCCTTCCCTGCCTCAGACAGACACGGCGGCCGCAACAGCAGCAGCAGCTCAGGTGGGAACGGATCCGAGCATCTCTCTCCCCACCACCACCTCCCGTCGGGGAGGAGGCTTTGCTGCTTCGGTCACGGTCGCCTCCGTCTCTTTCTCTCGCCCTCCCTCTCATCCCCCCCCCCGGCCATTTGCCTCTCCCGCCGCCACTTACTTGCCGATCACCTCGCAGAGCTCATACACATCCTCGAAGAGCACGTCGTCGTCGGCCATGGTCCAGATGGGGGCAATTCGCCACACGGGCGGCCGAGGCGGGAAGGGGGCGCGGGCACGATCCCCTCCGCGCTCCCCGCACGACGCGCCGCCGCCACCACCGCGTTAAATCCCAGCCGCCTCACGCCGCACAGATCCAAATCCGCCCCGGAGGCTCCAACGGCCACGCCGGGAATCCCTTCAGCCGCCGCCGCCGCCGCTCCTTGTTCCTTCCTCCTGTGGGCCTCAGCCTCCCCGCGTGTCTCTCTCCGTCTCTCTCGCTGCCGCTGCCGCCGCCGCCAGGTCCTCACCTTTCCCCACCCCGTCCGTCGCGACCCTTTTCCCTTTGCTCCCCCACCGCTGCGGCCCTGGAGGCTAATGCCGGCAGGCGGCGGCGGCGGGCGGGGTGGAGCAGGGACCACGGAGGGGATGGATACGGAGATGAACCGGCGGAAGGCAGAGCCGCCTCATTCGCCTCCCCTCCCCCACTGGTGCACACTCACACGCTAAGGGGCCGGGGAGAGACAGAGAGAGGGAGGGAGGGAGAGAGAGAACGCGCGCGCACAGGGAGGGAGCGAGGGAGAGGCAGGCGCGGCTCCGACCACGCGCCAAGCAACTGCCGCGCTAAGCTGTTTAATGGAGGGCGGGCGCGCCGCCGCCGCCACCTTTCAGTCACGCAACCGCCCAGAGCCAGCGCGCGCGCTCCCTTCTTCCAAGTGCGCGCGCGCAGTCTTCTTCTTCTTCTTTGCCTCCTCCCTACCCCGCCCGGCCGTTCTCTCGTCCCCCCTCCCTCTTCCCCCATTTGACAAGTCCTTTGCCAGAACCGCGCGCAGAGCCACGCCCACAACACCCCCCCCTCTAGGGGGCGCAAAGGGAGCGCTCTGCGCAGACGCGGGTGTGTTAACGTCATAGGGAAGGCGAAGGGGGAAATGAGGCGGGGCGCCGTAGCGCTCTTCTGGGGGGCGGGCAGGCGGGCTTTCATTGTAGTAGCTTTGGAGCCTGTGCTTGGAGAGCGTAGTGAGGCTTGTAGGAGCTCGCGCGGAGAAGTGAGAGCGGCTCCCTGGCGCGGCGCAGCAGCGTGTACTGTTTGCGGAGAAATAGCTGCGGTTCCTCCTCAGCGCTGTTTTCTGTCTTCCGCGACTGTAGTTTTTATGGGAACAAGAAGTCAGTTTGGCTTGTGCAAGAAGTTAAACGGGGTTGAGGAAGGACAGGTAATGTAGCCGGGCGTGCCTCTTTGGCGCTAAGGTACCTGACTGGGGCAGCCGGACAGGTTTTCTTCGGATCCGCACAAGGAAAGCGAGGAAGCCGCCTTGGGGAGCTGATTTTGGATGTCGTTGAAAGGCAGCACATTGTTGGCTATTTAATTAATCATTTGCATTTTCCTTGTTAAGCAAGAGGGAGAAGAGCTTGCGGGATGTTTTTGTTTCTGGATGCTGTTTTATTAAAATACAAGTTTGGGTTCTTTACCCCCACTCCCCAAAATGCTTGTGTTGGATGTTTGACTTAAGTAGGAATGTAGTTATTTTTAAAAGGTGGGTTTAAAGCATACTTGTTAGGCTGCAACATGAGATAGGCGTACTTCATGACAATACTCATAACTCTGAGCTTGTAGTCACACCCCTTCTAAGACTACAGAACAAAAACGTATTTTTTACTTATGTGGACATTATGGCTTCAATACCAAACTACCTTTTTTTGCTTACTCTAAAGTGTGCTCACTATTTTGTAATACTTTATCTTATATGGTGAATTTATCTATGAGAAAAGCTCACTTATTTATTTGGTATATAGACTGTGATAAATAATGCTGCTGTAGATATCATCCTTGCTGTGAAATAAGTGGTGGATCCCTTCCTGGCTCTGCCACTCCACTGTTGAGTGAAATGCTTTCTCTGTGACCACATAACAAAGTTCTCCTTTTACTCTCCCACTTAAGTTTAGTATGCCTGAAGTTTAATGGAAGAGTATGTGTTTTATGTGCAGGAGTTCCTGGAATCTACAGCTTCAGTTAAGAGCCTGTGAAAGCTGCTACCAGTGGGAGTGGTTGGGTAATGCTTGGCTAGATGAACCAATGCAGCTTTTATGGGTGCTGCTCCTGAATCTGATATCCCAAGAGCATGAAAGCAAAATGAGAAATTGTGATATTTATATAAAACTGTTGTGAAGTGAAAGGGTACACAAAAGACATGGTTCAGATGTGCCTTTCTGCCCAGGATAGGTTCAAACTGCAGTTGTATATTAATAACTGCAAGCAAATGGACACAGCAATTATATATGTAGTGCAACTGTTTCTGTGTATGACACTTTTGCCTGGCCTTCAAGCTAAGATCTCCCTTTGTTATCTTTGCATATGGGAAGGTGACTTGCAGTTACATCTACAGTCATACCTCGGGTTACAGATGCTTCAGGTTGCGTTTTTTCAGGTTACGGACGCGCCGAAACCCGGAGGTACTGGAACAGGTTACTTCTGGGTTTTTGCGATCGCGCATGCGCAGAAGCGCTAAATTGTGCTTTGCACATGTGCAGAAGCGCTGAATCGCAACCCACACGTGTGCAGATGTGGCGCTGCAGATTGCAAACTCTGCGGGTTGCGAACGTGCCTATCGCACAGATCACTTTCGCAACCCAAGCATCCTCTGTACATTGTATCCTGCTGTACTGTCTTTACTGAAAATTCCATCTTGACTACTGTTTAGGCTAGTCTCTCCCACTTACAAGAGTGAGTCCCATTGAGCTTGGTGACTTCTGAGTAAACATGCAGTGGGTTGTGTTGCTACGCCTGGATAAAGCAATCCAAACAGTTGCTCCTGGACCTGCTAAGGAGGAGTGCCTCTAGACACCTACCCAAAAATCAGGGGGGTGGAAGCCTAGGTGGCATCCCAGATTCCCAAAACAGAGCATGGTGAGGAGCTGCACCAGCACTGCTGCCATCATGTGACAACAACAGGCCTGATCCAGACCCTTTGGTGTAGCAGCCTAGGAGCTAGCATAACAAAGAGGCAGTTTTCCTGTCCCCTCACTTTGTCATGTTGGCACAACCAGACGGGTTGTGGCAATGGCTGTGCCACACTCCATTAAGCCCTGTCATTAAAGGTAAAGGTAAAGGGACCCCTGACCATTAGGTCCAGTCGTGGCTGACTCTGGGGTTGCAGCGCTCATCTCGCTTTATTGGCCGAGGGAGCCGGCGTACAGCTTCTGGGTCATGTGGCCAGCATGACTAAGCCGCTTCGGGAGAACCAGAGCAGTGCACGGAAACACCATTTACCTTCCTGCCTGAGCGGTACCTATTTATCTCCTTGCACTTTGACATGCTTTCGAACTGCTAGGTTGGCAGGAGCAGGGACCGAGCAACGGGAGCTCACCCCGTCACGGGGATTTGAACCGCCGACCTTCTTATTGGCAAGTCCTAGGCTCTGTGGTTTAACCCACAGCACCACCCGCTGCCCCCTAAATGAAGAATCTAAAAAGAACCTGCAGGATCAGGCCAGTGACCCATTTAATTCCAACAATCTCTTCTTAAAGCAGCCAACCAGATGTCTCTGAGAAGTACATGAGCAGAGCTCAACAGCACTTTTTCCACTTTGGACGCCCAGCAAGTAATATTCTAGTTCTAGTGCTATGAGGGAGAAAAACATTTCTCTACCCACTTCTCCCACATCATACATAACTTTATACACCTCTGTCCTACTCTTTCTCCTCTTTACTCAAAAACCTTTCCTCATAGGGGAGTTGCTTCATTTCTTTAATTGTTTTGATTATGCTTTTGGATTTTTTCTCCCCAGGTGCACAATATCATTTTTGAGATGAGGCGACCAGAATTGTACACATTACTCCAAGTGCAGGCACACAATAGATTTGCATAATGGCATTATGAGATTGGCTGTTGTATTTTCAGTTCTTTTCCTAATGGTCCCTTGCATGGAATCTGCCTTGTTCTCTGTGCTGCACCTGTGGTCAACATCTTCACTATGACCGTAGGGTCTTTTCCCTGGTCAGTCACCACCAGTTTAGATCCCATGAGAGTATACGTGAAATTACGTGGGGTTTGTGCATAGACATCACTTTATACTCTCTTACATTGAATTGTGTTTGCCATTCTACCAACCATTCACTCTTTTTGGAGAATAAAGATAAAGTTTTTTTCAGTCATACTGACAAGTGGAAAATTTCTTTTGCAAATCTTGGCAAAGTCTGAACCTGAAACTCTTTAAAAACAGTGTGAGTTGTTACTTGGAATCGGTTTTTAACAGTAGAAGATAGGATAGTTTAATAAAAATTGAAGTTACGCTAAGAGCCTGTTGCTGCCTCCAACCGATTCCCAAAGTGTGTAGTAAAGATCACTATAAAGTATGAAATAAGGTATTTGTAGTACTGTAATCTGATTTAGAGCTAGACTAACTGATTTTGTAGTATGCAGCCTTTAGGTCAATCCTAAGAGACTGCATTTTATGTATTAACTTGGTTAGTTTAACCAGCAGTAAAGATAAGTGGGTGGATGCATGCAGGCTAAGCTCAATTTAAGAGGTTGTAAGATCAAACCTAGGATGTTGCTTAAAAAGGACATTTTTCATTTTCAGTAGAATGATTTGAGCCAGTTCAATGTTGATATCTGTTGGTAATGCAGTGGATGAGGAATGCAGCAGTCATTAACAAGATAGACTTCCATCATAAATGGGAGGGATCCTGCTTTGCATGTAGACGATCCCAAGTTCAATCCCTAGCACATCCAGTGAAAAGGATCAGGTAGCAGGTAATGGAATATGCACCTGACCTGAACTCTGGAGTTCTGTTGTCAGTCAGAGTAGACTGGCTGTTAAGTCAGGACCTGCTAAGGGGTTGCAGCCTGACTAAGCTGGGTGGCAACAGTAGTACTGCCACAATACAAATGTATGGAAGGGGGAAGACTTGACTTCATCAGCTGCTCAGCCTTACTCCCTTACCTTAGTGGAAACTACTACCTGGGAACAGCCATCAAAGGAAGACTTGGGTTTGGCAACAGCAGAGAAAACCAAGAAAGGCTGCCTTAATAAGCCTGGTGACATGTTATTTCTGATTATATGTGCAAATCTTTTTTGAATGTGAACCTCTTGTAAATCGTTTTGAGAGCCTCTTGGACCTATAAAAAGCCAGGATGGTTGAAGACTTCTGGAGATAGACAACTAGTTTTGCCTGACAGAATGCAGCTTCCTACGTTCGTGTGATCAGTGGTGACAACAGATCATACAATAGACTCAATCAGCCAAGAATTTCAGGTTTGCTTCGTTCATATCTACATCGTATCTTGACACCCACCCATTCCCAGATACACATTCGCACTAGTCCAGAGAACTCTGATTGCAACAGATAATTGCCATACCTAAGGAGCTCTACTCCCCAAAATGTAATTTGAAGAATTTGAGAACAGCACCAGTTATCTTAAGAGGTGTGGTAGAGAGGATGCACCTAGACCAAATCTGGGCGTCTTATTCACACATGCCCTAACAGGTGTGGGCAAAACGGGTGGCTTGTGAAGTGGTGAGTGACTTTTGCTCTAGGTAGAAAGCACATGGAGTGACACAATTGTGGTTTAAATATGTCAGACCTACTGCTGTAGTGCAGTAGTGCCAAGGCAGGTACACAAAGACCTGGTCATACAGTTGCTCCTAAATAAGCTGAACTGACCTTGCCTTCCCCACCTTGCAATATTTTGGAATTATACATTTTTGCCCCCCACTCCTTCTCTCCTATCTTTCCTTGTGGAGACCATTTGTTTTATGTTTTCAATATTAAGGTTTTATAATGGAATTACTGCACTTAAGACGTTAGGCAAAAGGTAAGATACAAATCTTAAAAAGAAATGATAGCATATTGCCGTGTCTTATTGTGGCGGACCTGTGGTGATTTATTTGCACACAGTAGTGTGCATAACTTTGCTGTGGAGCCCATTGAAGAGTGGAGTAATTGCACATTGTTCCTCATTTCAATTAAAATGGACAGTTCTGGACTCCAAGCTATATGGTAGACCTGTGATCCGACCTTCCACTATTTTTTTTTTAAAAAAACTAAAAGCATCTCTGGTAGACTCCAGCCTAAACCAGAGACAGTCCCCAATGCATGATTGATCCTTTGCCCTGTGCTGTTTTTCCAATCTAATTTGCACCCAAAGCTGCTGTTAGGTATACTGCGGGTGGGGAGACAATCAAAATTTTAGTAGAAATTGTGATTCTAAAGGCAGGCCTTGTTAGAGTACTTTATAAACTTCTTAATAAATGTGTCATTCTTAAAGGTTCCACCTTAATGCTGACATAAAATAGGAAATATCCTCTTGGATAGAGGACATATTGGGGTCATATGGGGAGAAATAATGTTTCAGGAAGCAATGACCATTCCCCAAATCTGGGCAACTTGACATGAATTATCTAAATCTTTTTCCTGTTATGAAATACTTAGCTTGTTTTTTTGTGGTTTTTTTTTTGCCTGTTAGAGTATGTTGCAAAAAGTCCCATAAAACTAAAAGCGTTGATATACTTTCAAGTTTTTACTCATATGCATTCCTTGAGTGTATCTGAATATTCGGGGGGGGGGACACCATGATCTAGTTTTAATTGGATTATATCACATCGTGATGCAGGGGACAAAACAGCACATTTGAATGCACCACTCAAAGTCTCTCCCCATGTAAAGCTAGTATCCCTGGGAGAAATACTTACAAAATGGATCAATAAAACAACACCCCCCCTTAAAGCTATCAACAACAAATAGCAACATCCCCAGCCAATGAGAGCAAGTTCAAATTAAAAGTCTTCTATTAGCTCTGAAACACAGTAAGATTTGGGCACAGGCAGGATTGTAAGGGAAAGGGTTCCATAACTGCTGGCTCTGGAGGAGAGAGAGAGAGAGAAGGGAAGCTTACTATCAGCTTTGATATGAAGGCAGCTTCATCAGGCTCCTCCCCCTATTAATTCACCAGACAGCAGTCATTCCATCAACATCTAATAGAGAGAGAGAGAGAAAGGAAGGAAACAGAGCTCTCTCTTATGTGACTAGCAACTTTGCACCTTGAACTTTGTACATTCCAGCTGATGGTTATAAGAACCAGTGCCTGAGTTTGCTTTTTCCTCATCCCTCCCTGTTGCTTTTTCTTTTGTGTCATGTCTTTGATTCTAAGCCTAAGGGCAGCTCTCCATAACCCAGTCCAGGAGCCTTATTTGGCTAAAGCGCAAACGTTTCCTTCTGTCCCTTTAAGACACACAGGATGTTCCAGAGAAGGTTTCCCATAGTTCTCCAAATCCATGGCAGACAAACCTGTCTTTTAGCTTTTAGGGACTATGCCAATTGGTATTTTCTTGATTTATGCCTGAAAGCATGCCAGGAGCCACTTCAGAGTAGGACTGAGATGAGAACAATTCCCAACTGTGCCACTCTGTTTGCAGGCTACAATTAAATATTCCTCCGTGTGAGTGGAAGGACTGTGAACAGGGACAATTTTTTACCTCGCTTCCTAGCAGCAGCAGCAGCAGCAGCAGCAGCAGCAGCAGCAGCAGCAGCAGCAGCATCCTGTTCCTGACTGACAGCTTACGCTTTTTACACACAAGACACCAGAGAGTGATCCAGAAGCGTTGGCTTCTGTCTGATTTGGCATCATGATGATGTCACATATCCAATGAAGTCTGACATCTGCAGCCAAATTAGAACGAGCTTGTTGCAGAGCCTGCAAAATCTAGAGACAGTCTCAGTGAGGTAGCCATGGGGCAAATGTTGATGTCACCCCAGACTCAATGGTGGCCCTACTCCAAAGTTAACTTAGTGCTGCACGAAGTATGCTGATGGCATGGGGTAAGGATTGGCCGTCTCTGATTAATGTACACGCTCTTGGCAGCCTCATTTAAGGCTGAGTTCTAGATATAAGATTTACTACCAACCTCACTTTAAGTGATAGACTCAATATGAGATTTCTATTTCAAGACTCTTTCACAAGATCAAAGTCAATTTCCCTTCTCACAGCCAGGAATGTCATCCACAGCCACTCATATAAAGACAAGTCTGGAATGTGCCTCACTCCCCAGAAGTTTCCTTTCCAGCACTACTTTCCGAGATCGTTATGTCCTCTCAGAGGTTTGTATGCGTACATATATTTACACACCCTAAAATTAATCTTTTTTTTTTTTTGGCTTTGAAACAGGTTTGCAAGAGATTTCAGAAAGCAAGATAATTGTCAACAGTCTCCCTCTCCCTCTATTCTCCCTCCTGTACCTCACACACATGGTGGCACCTCACACACATGATGGCAGCAAAATAATTGCAATGGACTGCCACTTGAATATTGTACTACACTATGAACCTGAGCTACACCTACCCCAGGAAAAAACCCTAGTAGTCAAGGCCTCTGATACTTGGCATCTTTTCACAACTCTCATTTCTTTCAACGTAAGGAAAATTCCCTAAGATACAGCCACACTACTTTGAAAAAATACATTTATTTCTGGCAAGTTAAGGTACTGTGTCATGTGGACTTCATAACATTCACCAATGCCTTAGATAAATTTTATCTATATGATCTGTAGATAGAATAATATTGCCAGTCATTAATAATTATTACAGTCTTATCTGGCCAGCTACTAATGGAAACAGAATATTAAACTCGATGGCTTGACTCTTGGCCTGTTCTAGATATTATTTCTTCCCTCTGAAAGAGACTATAGGTATAGTTAATAAATAGCTGTTCAGAGACAAATTAGGACTGTCCATTCTTTTATTGCCTGGAATCATGGATATAACATATCCAGTGGTTTTTCTCCAGTGTATGCTGTACCGGCACCTCTTCTTGTTGCTGTTAAAAAGTGTGGCACTTACTGTCACAACTTAATGGTGAGTAAAAGGTAAAGGTAAAGGGACCCCTGACCGTTAAGTCCAGTCGCAGACGACTCTGGGGTTGCGGCTCTCATCTCGCTTTATTGGCCGAGGCAGCCGGCGTACAGCTTCCGGGTCATGTGGCCAGCATGACTAAGCCGCTTCTGGCGAACCAGAGCAGCGCACATAAATGCCGTTTACCTTCCCACCAGAGCGGTACCTATTTATCTACTTGCACTTTGACGTGCTTTTGAACTGCTAGGTTGGCAGCAGCTGGGACCAAGCAACAGAAGCCCACCCCATTTCGGGGATTCAAACTGCCAACCTTCTGATCGGCAAGCCCTAGGCTCTGTGGTTTAACCCACAGCACCACCCACGTCCCTAATGGTGAGTACCAGCACCTATTTTTCTAGGGGGGAAAGCACAACATATCACCCGGAGGTCTTTGTATGTGCTTCGTCAAACGGGAGCTGTTAGATCTTCACTATCTTCTAAATGAGACAGAACACTTCTGCAGTACAAATGAACTGGTTAAAAATGGTTTCAACATCTACTACCCACAAAAATTGCAGACTGGAATGAAGCAAGTGTTTTGCCTGAGGCTATGCCAGGAAAATACTGACCTTTTTCGAGCCATGTAGTCTTCTCCCCTGTCCCTTGTTGTCTTGTTCCTGAGACCTTCCACTCTAAGTTCTTAATAAACCACCAGCAAATGCTTTCCATTAGTTTCTGATTAAGTATTAAGGAAGTTTGCCTTCCTAATAAAAGCAGGTTTTGCAGGGAACCCAGCTGCTTTTCCCACAGCTTCACGGTGAGGGAGGAACCTGTCTGCCCACCTACATTAGACGACTGTCACTCCCAAGTTCCACCTGCTCTGATCAAGTGTCATGATTTAAAAATTTAACCCTTCCTTTGCTTCCCTAAGAATGAAATGCTTCCTTTGCTTCCCTAAGAATGAAATGCTAGTGTTAAATCCGATAGTGCAATTATGAATATCTTTATGTACAAGAAGATTGAAAAAGCACTTCTGAGTTTCTGAGTAAAAATTAAAGGAAAGAAAAAGAAGAAGTGATAATGCAGTGGGGATTTGCTATAGACTGCCTCACCTCAGCAGAAAACAGACAAAACAGAGTAGGTATCACGAATATCCATATAACATGAAATAATGCAAGTTCCAAAACACACACACCCATGTATAGTATGTCGGTTACCAAGAGATAGTAAGTGACCAAAATATGCCCATCTGAGTGGGAATTTGAACTCAGACCTCCTGGCTTCAAGTCAAATACTCTGCACTAGACTAACCTGGCACTAAGTGTTTTTATCTTGTGGATGCCCATGAAGTGGTTATAGCAGCTATTCACAGGTTCAGCAAAGGAAACAGATAAGCTATGTTAATAGTTTTCTCTCTTACTTTGGTTAGAATCAGGTGATCTGGAAAAAGGTTTTGAAAATGTGCAATGGCTTGTTAAATAGAAGAAGAATGCTAATTCTTAAGACTGCATTTTGGACAAATGCAGGGGAAAGTATTCAGGGGGATTATGCAACATCTGTTGTCTTAAATGTGCAAATATCTATCTCTAGTAGACTGCAAAAGACTGTTGCAAAAGCAAACCTTGCAACCAACCACCCCGTGGTATCTCTCTTCTTTGTAGTATTGCTTCCACTATTTTTGGATCAGTGCACTTCAAAATAAAACATGGGGGAACTTACTATCTGGAAGGGAGTCTGGTGGTCCCAAATCTGAGTTTTGAGCTGGTTGAAATCCTCCCTCAGTCAGGAATTCAGCTACGAAGGCTTAGTGAGACTGCTGTCTCGGCCTCGGTTGTATGAAATGCTCTGAAAACTAAGTAACTACAATGTAAAATTTACCGTATTTTTTGCTCTATAAGACTCACCTTTTCCCTTCCAAAAAGTAAGGGGAAATGTGTGTGCGTCTTATGGAGAGAATACAGGCTGTGCCGCTATCCCAGAAGCCAGAATAGCAAGAGTTCTGTGCTGTTCTGGCTTCTGAGATTCAGAATATTATTTTTTCTTGTTTTCCTCCTCCAAAAACTAGGTGCGTCTTATGGTCTGGTGCGTCTTATAGAGCGAAAAATACGGTACATTCTAAAGGTTTATGACTGTCAATCCTCAGAGTCAGTCACACTGAGCAGTTTTGAGCATTAAAGTGTATTTTATTCCCCATACAATCAGCTTCCCACTCTATGCATGCTCTTTCAAAGTCAAAATGCACATCTATATGGTCACTGTTAACTAACTTCATGCACCTACACATAGGTCAGTGATGGCCAAACTTGGCCCTCCAGCTGTTGTTGGCCATCACTGGCATATGTGAACCTTTGATTGTGTGAAACAGCAGTGTTAGAATCTGCCCCCAGTAAATGCAGTCCCCTACTGCAGTATTGCAAGCGTTAAACTAGGACTTCAGCTCAGACTTGCAAATATTACAGAATGTCACACCTTTACTATGATTGCTACAGAGTTTCTGTCGCATTTATATAAATGGGCTACCACCCAAAAGATGCTTGCGACATTTTAGAGTGTGGAAAACATATTCCTGGTACAGCACATAATATATTTGCACTCCTTTATTTATAATACTTGCTTTGAATACATCCATCAGAGGTGCTTCTAAGCTGCTTAAGATGCAAACCAAGACAAAATGCTTCACTTGGTACAGAACCCTTTCCATTAAATGGGAACAAAAAACAAATGAGATGTAGGAGATTTCCACAAGTTAGGCTGCTGCATACAGATCACTGTTTTCTTAAAGTTAACTTCCTGCTGTAGAATATTCTATAGATCTGGGGTGAGGAACGTCATGGTTGAGGGCCAAGTGCAGCCCTTCAGAATTCTCTATCTGGCCAATGAACCCCTCCCAAGGCCACACCTTCATCCCAGACTAAACCTCTCAGCAGCCTGTTAAAGAGCAACAACAACAACTTTATACCCCAGCCACTCTGGGCAGCTCCCAACAGAATATTACAAACACGATAAAACATCAAACATTAAAAACGTCCCTAAACAGGGTTGTCTTCAGATGTCTTCTAAAAGTCAGTTAGTTGTTTATTTTCTTGACATCTGATGGGAGGGTGTTCCACAGGGTGGGCGCTGCTACTGAGAAGGCCCTCTGCCTGGTTCCCTGCAACCTCGCAGGGAGGGAACTGCCAGAAGGCCCTTGGAGCTGGACCTCAGTGTCCGGCTGAATGGTGGGGGTGGAGATGCTCCTTCAGGTATACTTCAGGTATATATCAGTTTAATATGCATAAAATGTAACATTTGTATGCATCCTCTTGGTAAACATTTTGCAAAGAAAAGTTTGCATTAGGCATGGGATGTTTCACTCTGTCATATGTGGCATAAAAGGTTGGATGTTTCTGTTTCAGTCTTTAGACTAATCAATGACTTGTCTTGGAAACCTGAGCAGCTGCAGATCTCTCACAGCAGGAGATGGAATGAGAACTAAGCATCTTTGTTAGCAATGAAGCCGAAAGCAGTAGCAGTAGTGGCCAAGTTGCAGGATGATGCAAATTGCTTAGGATCTCTCTCTAGGATCAGAGAGAGAGAAGTTTATTGAACTGTATTAAGGACTGAAAAGGAGACAGGACCTCATTGCTTGCTTGTTTGAGAGCAATGTGTTCCTTTGTATCTTGTAATGTTTATTTGCAAACTCATTTCTGTGGGGGAGAGCAAATTATTTTCTACTCTATACAAGGTCTAGATCAGGGATTCTATTGCAGCAACTCTAACATGGCCCTGCTCTGCATTCTTCTTGAGTGCTTGTGCCTGGCGGGAATGTGTGATTGAACTGCAATAATGCCTCTTGCTTGCCTGCCTGGAGGCACACAGGCACACATGTGCACTTGCACACAAACAAAGTAACCAGATTTTTGCAGGACAGGAATGTAGCCTACTGTAGAGTAGTAGGAGTCACCTTCATTGCTCCACTTGCTTTTGTATCTAATCCCACTAGCATGCAGCCCTGGGAACATGATTGTTGAGTTGAAAAAGTTCCCATGCACACTGTGTCAGATGAAAAGAAAATCAGAATCCAAATTGAAATCAATGGAACCTAAGCTTTGCCACTGTCTTCAGTGGGAATATGTGCCTGCACTCCGAAGTATTGTTCTTGTTTGTTTTATTGTGTGTCTCAAGAATAGTGAAGCCTTTGGGGGGCCTCTCTACTCACTATCTATGTAGGTATGCACCAATTATTCCTCATTTTATTTTTTTAGTTTATTCATACCAACCAGTGTTTTAATGCAAGAAACCAGTGTTTGAAAATATTTATCATATTCCACTCTCATCTCAGATTGGCTGTGGTTGCCTGTTTGATATATACACTCAGTGTAAACCTAGATTTATTGCTGCGTCATATATGAAATCACTCCAGGGAGAGCTGATGATATGGTTCCTTTTAGAAATTCTGAAATGTCAAATTCAGCATTACACATTTTCTTTATAACAAGTACTAAAGCAGACTCATCTCTGTATTTTTATTATATACTAGAAAATATATCTGCTATCTGCTCCCAGTTGTTTCCTCTAGCACACAGAATGATTAGTGTGTATATTACATATTTGCAGGTGTTAAGGTCATCCTTTTGACCAGCACAAACTAGAATATATTTCAACACTGAGGCTGGGCCGGACAAAACAGTGTACATACATACTTACAGCTTCTTTATTACTGTAATTTGAATAAAGCTCAATCCTGTTATTGTTTCTGCAGAAGTAAATCCCATTGCATTCAGTTGGACTTGCTCCCAAATAAACAAACATAAGATTGCATTAGTAGAAGTGCAGTCCTGTGCATATTTGATTCAGCTTGCAAACAACAACAATGGCACTCTTGCCCATCTGGAGAGTTAGGTCTTCCACCTGAAGGGGGACAAGGAAACCTGGAGACTTCTGGCAATCATAATGTGGACCCAGATATTATATGAAAAAGCCCAATCCCAGTGCGACCTTGCATACTTTGGGCAATCTTGATTGGTTTGCCCAATGCATGTAGGTCCGCATTGGTTTGTGAAGTGATAACAGATACATGTTTTGAAGCATGTGATTCTATCTATTCTATCTATTTGCTTCCTCACACTGTGGCCTACATTCTGCATTTCTTACTCAGTGGCAATCCATCACTTTGAAAAGACGAAAATATGCTGCTGGGAAAGATGAACCAGTCAAGGCTTCCTGGCAGTGGCTCAGAATCAGTATTTCTCAATGCTGGCCTTGGAGATATTCACACCTGATGCAAAATTCAAGATGTCATCCTCCCTGGCTATTCTTTTGTTAAGTGATAAAAAGAGATGGAGACTGCACCCGTCTGGAATCTGTTGCCTGAAGCAACTGTTTCATGTCCAGGAAATCAACCATAACGTTGGGAAAACAATATTTTAGGTTTTAAATTATTTGCTTTAAAGGAATTTCTCATTCTCTGTTATCTCTCCTTTCAAAATTTCAACAATTCAGAGAATAATTTTATTCCACTTCCACCACACAGGTCACCACCAGGTACATCAAAACTTTTGAACCTCTAGGGAGTTTTAAAGTAAGTCTCAGTGCTGCATATGCCCTGCTGTGTTTCTGAAATGCATTGCATACATCTAATGGAACTATCTGAATTCAAAGAATCATAGGGTTCTTTGTAGAGGTTGGAAGGGATCACAAGGGTCATCTAGTCCAACCCCCACAGTGCAGGAAGCTTTTGTCCAATGTGGAACTCAAATCCATGTCCCTGAGATTTAAGTCGCATACTCTACTGACTGAGCTGACTTTTTACTACAATGGTAAATCCTCTTTTAACACCATACTGCAAATTGTTCTATAGTAAAAAAATATTGGAAACATTCTATATTTTTAATGCATGAGAAAGAAAATCTGTGGTTGTTAAAATTCTTCATTCTACTCTGGTCCAGAGTATTGGCTGCTCTGGACATTTAAATTTAGGCAATACAAAGAAGGTTTCTCATCAGATGTCCATAAACCCATGTAAAACTGGTCTATGAAATCTTGTTTCTCTAAGTCAGCACTGTCTCTGCCTGTCCTGTCTTATTTTGGTGGCTGGGTGTTTGCCCGAAATAGAGAGGTAGTTGTACTAGAAAAGTCAACATGACATCGTAACCTTTTTTCTCTTTAATGTGATACACTGAGATAGAGTCTGGAGGCTGGAAAATGGGGTCATCTCTAGACTTGCTGCCTGAATGTTGCACCCAGAATTCAGGTACCCCCCCTCCCTACAACCCCATGGGAATATTAAATAATGACTACAATCAATGCAATTTAAGGTTATTAATTATTTTTCATGGCATGAGTGATGATACAAGCAGCATCCAGTATCAGAAAGTCCTTTGTGAGGATCAAAACATGAGCAATGTGTCTAGGGTACCTTGGGATGCAGAGCCTATGAGTTCTGCTGTTTTCTGAACATTTTTATTGTGCATAATTCTATGGTCTACTGAGTTTCTGAAGTAAAACTAAGCATAATCTGATTGAATGATGGGTGAAGCTTGTAACTATGTGAGAGGAAAGCAGCCATCTGAAAAGAGATGCTGATACCAACGATTACGTTCTTATTCAATACACAGCAAGGTTACTTACTTTGTAGGCCCAGAACAAGAGGCTGTTTACTGATGGGCATTGTGAAGACAGATGCAAACTATTCATTCAGCTGCTCTGGCATCTCTTTATGCTCCCTTAGCACAAATTTGACTCCATTGTCATCCAAAGGTCCAAAAATCCACTGTGTGAAAAAGGGAACTATATTGCAGTGTCGCAGGTGAAGGGATAAGGATTGCAGCTCAAGACTAATGATGATTTGGGCAGGAAATGCCTAGCTATCTTAAATGAGTAGGGGAGGAAGGAGGGCCCCACAAAAAGGACCAAACAATATGTCTTCAACACCATGGATGATAGTGGAACAGAATATACAGGAGTCTGTTTGTTAGCATCTTGATAACATTGAAGTGATCAGTAGAAGCCAACATGGAATTGTCTAGAATAAATCCTGTCAAACCAGTCTGATCTCCTTCTTTGTTTTTTTTTTTTAATAAATTTTTATTGGTTTTACAACATTTTTAAGAAAAACAAACAAACACAAAACAAAACAAACATACAAAATAATTTCAAAGATATTTTCATAAACCTCTTTTCTTGGACTTCCCCATACCCCCCCTCTCTGCATCCCAGTGTCCATATTTGAACTAGCAACTCCCAGTTGTTACTTTCTAATCTCTGTCGTCTTAGTCCTCCTTTATTGTCTAACCTTGTATCCCTGTACCCTGTTACTTCTAACAACCACAACATTTTAACATTCGTTGAGTTTATAATAGTCCTTAAGATAGCTTTTAAATTTTTTCCATTCTTCTTCCACCATCTCTTTGCGTTGGTCACGGATTCTGCCTGTCATCTCAGCCAGTGTCATATAGTCCATCACTTTCATCTGCCATTCTTCCAGAGTAGGTAAATCTTGTGTCTTCCAATACTTTGCGATGAGTATTCTTGCTGCTGTTGTGGCATACATAAAGAAATTTCTATCTTTCTTTGTCACCAATTGGCCGACAATGCCCAAGAGAAAGGCCTCTGGTTTTTTAGAAAATGTACATTTAAGTACCTTTTTCATTTCATTATAGATCATTTCCCAGAAGGCCTTTATCTTCGGGCATGTCCACCAAAGGTGATAAAAAGTACCTTCAGTCTCTTTACATTTCCAACATTTATTATCGGGCAAATGGTAGATTTTTGCCAGCTTGACTGGGGTCATGTACCACCTGTATACCATTTTCATAATGTTTTCCTTTAAGGCATTACATGCCGTAAATTTGATACCGGTGTTCCATAACCATTCCCAGTCATCTGACATAATGTTGTGTCCAACATCCTGCGCCCACTTAATCATAGCAGATTTAACTGTTTCATCCTGTGTGTTCCATTTCAACAGCAAGTTATACATTCTAGATAAATTCTTAGTATTGGGTTCTAGCAATTCGGTCTCTAATTTTGATTTCTCCACTTGGAAACCGATTTTCCTATCCTGTTTAAAAAATTCCATTATTTGGCGGTATTGAAACCAATTTTCTACTTTGTGCTTCAATTTCTCCTGACTTTGTAGTTTAAACTTGTCTCCATCCTGTTCTAAAATTTCCCAATACTTCGGCCATCCGACCTCCATATTGAGTTTCTTCACTGCTTTAGCCTCCACTGGTGACACCCATCTAGGGGTTTTATTTTCCAATAGGTCTTTGTATCTTATCCAAACATTAAATAATGCTTTTCTAACAATGTGATTTTTAAAGGTACTGTTAACCTTGTCATACCAAAGATATGCATGCCAACCAAAAGCATTATTGAAGCCTTCCAGATCCAAGATGTCCGTGTTCTCGAGGAGCATCCATTCTTTCAGCCAGCAAAAAGCTGCTGCCTCATAATACAATTTTAGGTCTGGCAGGGCAAAACCCCCTCTTTCTTTAGCGTCAGTCAGTATTTTGAATTTAATTCGGGGCTTTTTGCCCTGCCAGACAAATTTCGAAATGTCTTTGTGCCACCTCTTAAAACATTCCATCTTGTCAAGAATCTGCAAGGTCTGAAACAAAAATAACATTCTAGGCAATACATTCATTTTAATTACTGCAATTCGGCCTAACATTGACAGTTTCAGATTTGACCATATTTCTAGATCTTTTTTAATCTCTGACCAACATTTTTCATAATTGTCCTTATACAAATTGACATTCTTAGGTGTTAAATAAACCCCTAGATATTTGACTTTCTTAACCACTGTCAAACCTGTTTCCTCCTGAAATTTCTCCTTTTCCATATCTGTTAGGTTTTTCCCTAAGACTTTAGTTTTTTGCTTATTCAACTTAAATCCAGCCACCTGGCCAAATTGTTGAATTATTTCTAAAACCCTTTTCGTACTAGTGTTTGGCTCTTGCAAAGTCAATACTAGGTCATCTGCATACGCTCTTAACTTGTAATGTTTAGCTCCGACCTGCACACCTTTGACCTGCTGGTCATTTCTTATCATATTCAGCAACACCTCCAGAACCGAAATGAAAAGTAATGGGGAAATTGGGCACCCCTGCCGAGTTCCTTTTTCTATCTTAAGTTCCTCAGTCACAACATTATTTACAATCAGCTTAGCTTTTTGTTCAGAATATATTGCAGCCATACCATTCTCAAAACCCTGGCCTACCCCCATCCCATGAAGATTCTTCCTCATAAAACTCCAAGAGATATTATCAAAGGCTTTCTCCGCGTCCACAAAGATCAATACTGCTTTAGTGTTTATATTCACCTCCAGCTTTTCCAAAATGTCTATTACATTCCTTACATTGTCTGCTAGGTGTCTTTTAGGGAGAAAGCCTGCTTGGTCTTTATGAATCTTCTCCATCAAAACTCTTTTAAATCTTTTTGCCAAAATGTCTGCAAAAATTTTGTAATCCACATTGAGGAGTGATATCGGGCGGTAGTTCTTGAGTTGAGTCTTTTCAGTCTCTGACTTTGGTATGAGTGAAATATATGCCTCTTTCCACGATTCAGGTGCCCTTTTTCCCTCAAGAATCTCATTACAAACTTCTCTTAGTGGTTGAATCAACCATTCCTTCAGCGATTTGTAGTATCTAGAAGTCAGTCCATCTGGTCCCGGAGATTTGCCCAGTTGCATATTCTGAATGGCAGCCTCTATCTCTTGTTCTGAGATTCTCTGGTTCAAGTCCATCTTACTTTGCTGAGAGATGTTTTGTAATCCATATCTTCCAAGGAATTTGTCTATATCTTCTTCATTTTGCGGGCCTTGGGTGTAAAGTTTTTTGAAATAACTTAAAAAGCAATTTCTAATTTCATTAGGTTTAGATATGTTCTTTCCATCGACCTCTAGGCTTGTAACTGTATTTAGTTTCTGCCTTTTCTTCAATTGCCATGCCAAAAGTTTACCACATTTATTTGCTGATTCAAAAGTCTTTTGTTTCATTTGCTTTATCTTCCATTCAATCTCTTGGTTCATCAATTCCATATATTGAGTTTGATATAACTTAATCTCTCTTAAAATGTCCTGAGACTTTGGTTTTGTTCTTAGTTTCCTCTCTCCTTCCTTTATCATTTCCAAGATCTTCTCTTTTTTCTCATTTTGTTTTTTCCTCTTTATTGAATTTTGTTGGATCAAAAATCCTCTCATAACAGCTTTACTTGCGTCCCAGATCACTCTTTTCTCCACGTCAGTCCTCAAATTTATTTCAAAATAGTCTTTTAGGGTCTTTTGGGCCTTCGTGAGAATCTCCTTATCTCGAAAGAGGGTGTCATTCATTCTCCATCTAAATTGACCAGTTATTGTGAGTTTCATCTCCATCTTCACGGCGTTATGGTCGGAGCAGGTTTTTGGGCAGATTTCCACTTTCTTAATCTTTGGAGCCAATCCACTAGTAACCCAGATTTGGTCAATTCTGGTCCAGGTCATCATTGCTTGGGAGAAGAAGGTTCCCTCTCTCTCCAGAGGGTTCCTTGTTCTCCAAATGTCTATCAAGTCCATGTTTTCTGTCATTTCGAAAAAAGTCTTAGGGAGTCTCCCTTCTTTAGTGACTGTTAGTCTTTGTGCCTTGTCCATATTAGTGGAGACCACGCCATTCATGTCTCCCATGATTATCATGTTGTAATCCAGATAGTCCGTCAAAGTTTCATGAAGTCTCTTAAAGAAGTCAGATTTGCCTTCATTTGGTGCATAAATTCCAACAACTAAAAGTTTTTCTCCTTGCACTTGTATCTCCACAGCCAGATATCTCCCTTGTTCATCTTTGAATATCATTTTTGGAGCCCATTTCTCCTTCACATATATTACCACTCCTCTCTTCTTAACTTTGTCTGATGAAATAAATTCTTGTCCTAACCTTTTATTTGTGAGTAATCTCCTGTGGGCTCTAGTTATGTGAGTTTCTTGTAAACATATCAAATCCAATTGTTCTCTGTTCAAAATATGAAATACTTGTCTTCTCTTCAAAGGCCCATTCAGTCCATTACAATTCCAACTAAGGAATTGCAGAGCCATCTTGTTATTTTCTTAAGGCTCCTCCAACAGCTCCAAGTTGTTGCTCTTCTTCTGACGGTGGTGGTTTTTGTCCAAACGAGAGATTCAGGATATCCAGTGCTCTCCTCTGTTCTGCAAGTGCGTCCACAGTCCCCTTCTGTAGGTCCTCCTGATATCTTGCCAAAAATTTGTCTTTATCTTGAATTGTCTTTATTTTCACTTTCTTTGCCTTGTAGTCGAATGACAGTCCTTGTGGGAACTGATCTCCTTCTTTGACTGGGTTACAATCTTAGTGGATTGTGGGAATGCTGAGGATGTAATTTATCTTGATCTTAGCAAAGCATTTGACAAATTTCCCTACTATGTTTTAGTCCGCAAGTTGGTTAAATATGACCTGGTAGGAAAATGACTCCATATGGACTAAAAGAAAGTTTTCAAATGGGGTGCTACTGGGTTCTGTCATGGGCAAAGTACTCTTCAAGATTTCATATCAATAACATAGGTGGAGGGCTAGAGGATAATCCTTATCAAATTCCAGAAGAAGCCAAATAGAAAGAGATACCTAACAGCTCAAAAGACAAACAAAATTTAAAATGACATTGACAGGAGGGGGCGGGATCCGAATGTATGGGGATATCTGGTTTGGCAGCAGTACATATGAACATATTCCCAAGATTTTAATCTGCCACAAGCAAAATGTGAGTCAGCTGTGTGATGTGACTGCAAAAAAGGGTTAATGCAATTTTAGCTGCATTAACAGAATATTTGTTTCCGTGAAAGTAACAGTTCCACTTTATTCTGCACTAACAGTCATACCCCATCTAGAGTGCTGTGTTCAGTTCTGGACGTTGCACTTTAAGGTTGTAGACAAATTGGAAAAAGGTTAAGAGGAGGGCAACAAATATGGTCAGAGTTATGGAAAAGAAGTACTTTGATAAGTACAGATAAGTACATTGATAAACAAGTACATCGATAAGAGCTACTGTGTGTCTTTAGCCCCGGGAAGAACGTGGGGGGACATGATAGCATTTTTCAAGTATCAGTGAAGTGTTGTCACAAAGAAGAGGGCAAATACTTTCTTTCTGTTTCCTCTGAGGACATAATTGCAAGAGGGTAGATTTCAGATGTATATTACATGAACTAAGAGCACTTTGACAATATAGCCTACTTGACAGGAACGTTGTAGTTGAATGCAACCAGCAGCTCTAATTGTGCTCCTTGCCTAACTTGTGTAGGCTTTTCGAAGGAGACATTCTCATTTCTATATATAGTTCTGGGAAACAGCTACTTCAGGAAGGGCATGTGCGCTTTTTGAAAATGGTGAATAGCAATATCTGCAGTTGGACATACAAATGGTTTAGAACTGATGGATGAAGTAAACTGCATTTGTCTTGGGTGCTTTAGTTGAGATTCCTGCATCGCAGGGGGTTAGACTGGAGCACCCTCAGGGTCCCTTCGAATTCTACAATTCTGTGAATGGAGCCTTGCTTAGAGAGGTGGTGGATTCCCCTTTGCTAGACTGTGAGGGGAGAGACTCCATCAGGCAAGGCCTCTTCTCAATGTGTATTGTATTATTTTATGTACTGTGGCTTGCCGTTGTTTTATTGATTATAGTTTAGATATTATTTATTGTAACAGTTGAGTGGATTTCTGTTTAACTTTTATATGTTGATATTATTATTTTATACTATTCTAATGATTGTTGAATGTTACTTTTTTGATGTAGGTTGCCTATTTTAAAGTTATGTTTTATTATCACATTTTTGTATTGCATTAGATTGTTATAAGATGTACATTTTTTGTTTCTTCAGCTTGTAAACTGCCTTGAGTATTATAAGATAGAAAGATGGTATACAAATTAAAAATGATGATGATGGTGATGATGATTCCACAAACAGAAGCTGGACAGCCATCTGTCTGGACCGTCTTGAGGGGCTGGGAGCTGGGGGCACTGTTATACAGTGGTTCCGCTCCTTCCTCCTGGGCCGTGTTCAGAAAGTGGTGGTGGGGGATGAGTGTTCAGACCCCTGGGCTCTCACTTGTGGGGTGCCTCAGGGTTCTGTCCTCTCCCCCATGCTTTTCAACATTTACATGCGGCCGCTGGGAGAGATCATCAGGAGGTTTGGGCTGGGTGTTCATCAGTATGCGGATGATACCCAGCTCTACCTCTCTTTTAAATCAGAACCAGTGAAGGCGGTGAAGGTCCTGTGTGAGTGTCTGGAGGCGGTTGGAGGATGGATGGCGGCTAACAGATTGAGGTTGAATCCTGACAAGACAGAAGTACTGTTTTTGGGGGACAGGAGGCGGGCAGGTGTGGAGGATTCCCTGGTCCTGAATGGGGTAACTGTGCCCCTGAAGGACCAGGTGCGCAGCCTGGGAGTCATTTTGGACTCACAGCTGTCCATGGAGGCACAGGTCAAATCTGTGTCCAGGGCAGCTGTTTACCAGCTCCATCTGGTACGTAGGCTGAGACCCTATCTGCCTGCGGACTGTCTCGCCAGAGTGGTGCATGTTCTGGTTATCTCCCGCTTGGACTACTGCAATGCACTCTACGTGGGGCTACCTTTGAAGGTGACTCGGAAACTACAACTAATCCAGAATGCGGCAGCTAGACTGGTGACTGGGAGCGGCCGCCGAGACCATATAACACCGGTCTTGAAAGACCTGCATTGGCTCCCAGTACGTTTCCGAGCACAATTCAAAGTGTTGGTGCTGACCTTTAAAGCCCTAAATGGCCTCGGTCCAGTATACCTGAAGGAGCGTCTCCACCCCCATCATTCTGCCCGGACGCTGAGGTCCAGCGCCGAGGGCCTTCTGGCGGTTCCCTCATTGCGAGAAGCAAAGCTACAGGGAACCAGGCAGAGGGCCTTCTCGGTAGTGGCGCCCGCCCTGTGGAACGCCCTTCCAGCAGATGTCAAAGCAATAAACAACTACCTGACATTCAGGAGACATCTTAAGGCAGCCCTGTTCAGGGAAGTTTTTAACGTGTGATATTTTATTGTATTTTTGGTTTTTATGGAAGCCGCCCAGAGTGGCTGGGGAGGCCCAGCCAGATGGGCGGGGTATAAATAATAAATTATTATTATTATTATTACTCTGTCTCTGGATTTCCTGCACTGCCTAGGGGGTTGGAGAAGATGCCCTTAAGACCCACTCCAATATAAGATTCTATGATTCATGTTTTCAGAAGCAGCCATACAGCATACAGCCTGACTCTGTCCTCTTTCCTTTGGTATGACTACTTAGGTCCTCACTGAGGAGGATATCAGCTTCTGGCAATCTGTCAACGCTACTGTTTGCAAAAGCATAGTCCACACACGTCACGAGGGCAAACTGCCGAAGAAGGTAGAAGAAAACTCTGCAACAATTAACAGTACATTTTGCAGCAGTGTCCCCAAACTCAAGCACACAAAAAAGATTATAGTGTCTCTCTTTATTTTCAATCTTTGTCTTCCCTGGGTTCAAAATAACTTTCCTACAAGAAAATAAACATCTTTCTCTCTGGGTTGCCTGTCAGAGAATGATCATGGTCTGCAGCTCCACTAGCCACCAGGAAGTCATAAAGCATAATTGCATCTATTAGGCAAAGAACTTTATTTCTCGTCATCACTGTTTGCTTTAGTTTCTCAGTCTCCCCTCCTGTAAACATGACTTCAAACACGGGGATCTGGCTATATATTCCATGAAGGCAGATGCACAGAATTCGTTCAGCTTCTCTGGAATCTACTAATGCTCCTTTAGCACAGCTTTGACTCCCTTGTTATCCAAAGGTCCAGCCACCTCTCTAGCTGTTCTCTTGCTATTAATGAAATTAAATAATTCCTTGTTGTGCGTCTTTATGTTTTTAGCAATGTGCTTCTCAAATTATTATCTTTGGTATCCCTTAATTATCTGCTTGAATTTCTTTTGCCAACATTGGTGATCTTTTTTGTTCTCATTTGGGCATTATTTTGAAGGAAGCCTCTAATGGCATCTTTAACACCAGTGGCATTCCTTTGGCTTTGGTTGTGCCTTTCCTGATCTGTGGTATATGCTCCAGTTGAGCTTTTTTTAAAAAAACAAAAAACAAAACAAAAACCCAAGCAATTTGGAGTGATATTAATTTGCCTATCAACTTCTTTTTTTAACCAATCACCTTGTTTTGGGGATTCAAAATTTCCTCATTTGAAGTCAAAGGTAACTGTTGGGTTTTCTTGACAACTGACCATTTGCACGTACATTTAATTTAAAAGTCCTATGATCACTACTCCCAATTGCTTCAACAATACATCTCACACCAGCTCCTGGCCATAACCCAAGAAAAAAAGCAGGTTTGCTGCCCCTCTGGACACTTCCATGACCAACTGGTCCAAGACACAGTCACTTCAGGTATCTAGAATTTTTACTTTTGTCATGACTGACCTATGTGAGGTTCGCTGAAGTCATCCATTGTTACAACATTTCCTCCTTTGGATGCTTCCTTGATTTCGTTCTTCATTTCTAGATTTCCTTGAGCATTTCGATCAGGGCGACAGTAGCATGTTACCAGTGCTAAATTACTTTGGAGGCCTAATATTACTTACCCACAATGATTCTGTGGAGGGTTCTGGAAACCACAGGAGGGGAGAGGCTGGGAGAACAGGATGGTGTGCTAGATGGACCACCGGCCTCCAGCGGGCTCTTATGTTCTTAACATTGTCCTATTTAGTATTTCAGTACACTCCAAGCATTATTTTATTCTTCATTGTGGAATATTCATCTACCTGTTTAGCAATTTCTGTTAATGTTATTTTCAGACAATTAGCTCCCCCGCAGGCCGATTCATACTGATACCATAATGCAAACCTTCTAGACATCTTGTATAGAAGCTCATTTAAATACATATGTGGCTTCGTCACAAACTTTTAGGCAGACACCTTCAAATGCTTATGATTTACTACTGTTTAATCTTGCCAGTTAGATATTCATTCAGAGTAACAATTTTGTTCCCTGTTTTTAAAGAAAGAGTGACAAATGGACTTGTTTGATTGATATCTCACTCCATTTCAGAGGCTCTGAGCAGCTTACACAAATATTTCAAATATTTACATTAAAGAAGGAGAAAAAACTGGCCTTCCTCTTGCAGATGCTCTTGCTGGGTGGAAGGGAGCTGGTGTTCTTCATCTGGTTGGTGACTGACTGACACCAGATTGTTTCTCCCTCACCTCTGCAGCCACATGAAAACAGTCTATTGCTGCTGCTTCTTCTTTTGTGTTTAAGAGTGGCTTTTGATCCTCTGCTCAATATCTGAGGCCAGGGTGATCTTCCCTTTGCTGATGTCTTGCTGGAAGATAGAAAGGGAAACATCTCTCAACAGAATTTCTTCATCCATCCAGGTACCAGGGATAAACTATCCTTCCCATCACCTCCATAGCCATAGGGCAACATGCCTGCTGCAATGCCTAGTCACACATGAATGTGCTATTTATTTGCGTTACAGTTTGATGCATGCAGATCCATAGCCAGATAGCTGGTTTGAAACAGGGCCATCCCTACTATTAGGCAAAGAGAGGCAGTGTATCATAAAAGGGCAGCAAACTGTTAGTTATTTAATTGATTATTATTTTATTTTTATTCATAGGGAGGGGGAGATAGATTTGTGGGATTTTCTGCCCATGTGCTAGAATAATGCGGCTGGTCCCGGGAGCCCTACACCTTTATTAGCCATTCATCAGGGTTACCTCTTTTCAGGTGTCTCACAGTATATTAAAGCACAATCCATTACAAGCTTGCAAACCATAATAAAACATAATCTAAAACACAACAGAACTTCTAATATATATAAAATTTCAACAGCTGACTAAAAACAATGGAAGCAGATAAAAATGATACAAGCATAGAACCAGACAGCAAAAACAGCAAGTTCAGAAGACCTCCTGCAGTAGAAAGCCAAACATAAATAGTGACTTACATCAGTTTGGGATAATTATGATGAACATTATTCAGTGTAGTGAACCTATGTTTGACTTCCAACTGATTTCAGTTAAGGTGCACATTTTTGTTGCAGTTGCAAAATTCTATGTACGTCACCTTAGTGAAAGTCAGAAGATGAATGGGGGAATTTTTGTATTTTTAAAAGCAGCTTCCTGAATGGGGATGTATCTCCTCGATCAAAAGCATCTGTTTTCCAGATGCAATGATTTACAGTGCTGTCTGTGGTCACTCCAGACATTTTATTGCTGCTGTAATCATTCATGCTAGTGGCAAGATATGCATCTATCACATTCAGCTGACCGTTCCTGTAAAATGAAAATCAAACCAAGGGAAGCAGAGGTAGTAATACTTGCATGTAGTCCCTTGAGACATTTGTCATCTTCCCAGACACGATGCTCTCAAAATAGATGAGCACCTTTATAAACCAGAGTGTGAGCAGCAGCAGCAACACGAATCTTTAAAGAGACATATATAAATTATTACACAGAATAGGTTTTTTCATTTATTTAAATAATATGCAGTAGCACTGCAAGCAGGAGCAAGAGATTACACAGGAACTACAGTTTGAACATGGACCTTCAACGCAATATGGTTGAAAAATTATTCCATGGTTATGTGTGTCTCCTCTTTCTCCAAACAGCTCAAGGCGACTGACCTTGTGTTATCCTTGTGAGATAGGCTAGGCTGAGGGTTTCTGACTGGCCCAAGTTCATTCAGGGATTCTCATGGTCTCCATCTGCTAAACAACTTTGCTCCATTAGATAAACAACTTTTTAAATGGCATTTCTTGATGCGTTGTGTGAAATAGTACTTGGCACTAAACCAGGGGTAGCGAACCTTTTCCAGGACAAGGGCAACTTTCCAGGGGCCACATGACAGTGGTGGGTGAGGCCAACGGCAAAAAAGAGGGAGAAGTAAGGAATGCATATCTTTTGTGAGTGGTAGGCTCGTTTCTGCACACTCCCTCACACCACTGGCATTATCAGAGTTCAAGGGCACATTCCAGTCAGGCAACGATGCTCAAGGAAGGCAGGAAGCAAGGTTGGTGAGGTGGGTGGGGAGAGATGGTGTGCTGGGGAGGAGATGTGGGATGGAGACAGCTCCAAAGGCCAGACAGAGAAGCCCAGCAGTGGTGGAGGAACTTTGGGGTCTCAAATTTCAGCGGCACCCTGTGTGATGCCATAATTCAGCACCCCTGCCACGTCTTCCATTCTACATCATAGTTGCAGCACCCCTTGCAGTGCCCACAAGGCTCTGCACCTGGTGCAACCAAACTGGCCTCGCACCCCTAAATGCATCTCTGCTGGAGGGCTGCATTTGACCCTTCAGCCTGGGGATCCCATTCTCTGTTCCGAAAAATTCTAGGAGATTCTAGAATCATACCAGCTAATTTAGACATTTAACCTCCCATTTTTGTTACTGTTTTTCAAAAGAAGGATGTAAACAAATTGGAAAGAGGTTTGACCTATGCGTGTGAAGAACATTTAAAGGTAAGGGTACCCCTGACCTTTAGGTCCAGTCGCGGACGACTCTGGGGTTGCGGTGCTCATCTCGCTCTATAGGCTGAGGGAGCCGGCGTTTGTCCGCAGACAGCTTCCGGGTCATGTGGCCAGCATGACTAAGCCGCTTCTGGCGAACCAGAGCAGCACACAGAAATGACGTTTATCTTCCCGCCGGAGTGGTACCTATTTATCTACTTGCACTTTGTCGTGCTTTCGAACTGCTAGGTGGGCAGGAGCTGACTGATCGCCAAGCCCTAGGCTCTGTGGTTTAGACCACAGTGCCACCCGCGTCCCTTGAAGAACATTTATGCCCCCAATAAAGCAAGAGTGCCTCAGATTTTCTGAAAGCTACAGTATAAAGGTTTCTACCCAACTAGGGTGACTCTTTGAGAAGCATAGCAGAACAAAACAAAACAAAACAGGAGTGCTTCTTCTGATTTTGAGCCTTTTCATTATAAATAAATATTCTCTTGTATATTAATAAAACTGGGTGGAGAAGAAAAGTCAAAGGTAAATAAAGACTGATAAAAGTCCAGAGTCTGGTATGTAAGGATGGATATGGTCTGTACAAATGTAATGAATTGACACATTTCCTTTCTCTTAGTCCCCCATCTTACTATTAAAGCAGGCAAGCAGAGCACCTGACATGTATCTCTCTCTCTCTCTCTCTCTCTCTCTCTCTCTCTCTCTCTCTCTCTCTCTCTCTCTCTCACAGAGCTTAAATCCCTTCTCCTTGCAGCCTGCATGAAGACCTTGAGGTTACTTGGTTACTGTATCTCATCAGCAACTCCAGCATGCCAACCAGACCAAGCAGAGTTGGTTATTTCAACACAAGTGCCAAGATAAAACTGTCTCTCAAAACATATCCTTGGCAGAGCACAGTTAATTGTTCATCAAACTTGCTTCACTGGTCACTGGGCACAAAGTGGCTTTCCTCTGGATATTTTTGGAGGCTCCAGATCTCTGTTAATTGGCTAAATATGAGGTGTTGACTGAGCCATCTGTCACAGGTCATCTGAGGTCTCTCACAATTCAAAGGTGATAATAATCTATGTTTTAAAATCTATGGGCCTGCACTGGGGGAGGGATATTAGATACAGCTGGGGCTTTCTTTGTTGCCTTTTTCTCTCCTGTTGCAGCTCTGTCACCCTGAAGAGACTGAACATATGCTTTTCAGTTTGAAAAGCAGTTCAACTTTTCAGCAACAACAAGAAAACTACACATGTGAGCTCCTTCTCCTAGAATGTGCATATAATTTCTTTGGACACTGAGCAAAGTGTCATATTTAAAATGCTATTTAAAAGGTTGTTATGAAGAAAAAGGAGAACAGATCATACCACACACACACACACACACACACACACACACACTTTCTGTTGTAGTTCTTTATTATGCCTAGTGCCTGTATTAAAGTACATAAAATACAAATGAAACGTAGGCCAGTACTGACTTGCAACAATCAATACACAATGGGGCTTACATACTGACCCTATGCTCTATGGATTTCATATCACAGCTGATTTATGTTTAGTACTACAAGACATTCTGCTCTAAAGTTGTTCTCCGTTGTTTTAAGATTTAGTATCTCAGCACCTGACTCTCAGGAGATTTAGTCCCCCCCCAATAGCAAAGAGTTCAATAATTTTGCATAGAAATGGCTATGGGCAACTTTTCATTCATTCTTCTAGGTTCTAATTTCAATGCTCTGACTTCCTATTTGTGCTCACAGTGATGTGATGACAAACTGGGATTATTGCTTCCCTAGACTTTCTTTTTGATATTACCGGTACATCTGTGAAAAAGATGGGGGTGAAGAACAGCTAAATACTGTTTGGAGGAGACATAAATGTGAGCCAGTTGCCACATAGCATCATTGGTGGAGTGATTATCAAACTTTGGTAAAACTGTGATAACTGTCATATGGGCATGATAACAGTTTTTAAGTTAGGCTCTGTACATACCAGATATTTAAAGCACATTCAAAGCCTATCCCCCCCATGGACACTAATGTTTACTTATTATGCTCTGCTAGGTTTTTCTTCAGCGAGGAAGTTTATAAAGGACCTTCATTATCACCCACATTTTAAAACATTGTTCTAAAAAACATTATTTTGCAAATACTGCCTGTACATATGTTTGCATACACCAGCAAGCCACAAGTTAAATGCATCTGTAAAGAACACTGATGTAATTTGTATGTCAAGTACAGCAGTCTGTTAGAGGCACATCAAGTCTCATGCTCATGCTATACGGCACTGAAAAGCATATTGGTTCACTATGTTGTTGTTATTGTTTTTTAAAAATAAACTGCAGTACAAGTACCACAGAACACAATTTGTTCCTTCACATCATCCTAGTTTCCCAAACTCAAACCTCATATATTGCTGTATAACTAAATTGTTGTCAAGATGATATAAAAATTAGACCTTATCTTTGATTTTCATTGTGCTGCAGACATGCACTGAAATTTCTATACAGCCTTATAAAAATAAATCAAGGTTAGCCGCATAACCCTACAGGCTTCAATTTGCTCATATTTTTTAATGAAGCAGCATCATAGTATGCTTCTGCAGCTCAGAGTTTATCTAATGTGACACCTGCCACCTTGTTTCTGTCAAAGGTGGTATAGAAGTTTGCTGCAGCTTCCCCCTCCGACTTTCTGGTCTCGATCCACAGGTCTTCAAACACTGCACTGGGCTATTGGATATTACCATCTTCATGCAGGCACCTGCAGAACAGATGGTTGCTGTGTTGCTGGGACAATGTCAATCATCCGTTGAGGGTAGAGAGGAAAGGGGCCACTGATATTCATGGACTCTAGCTCTGAAAATTCAACGTTTTACAGTAAGACTGAATCCAGCAAGTGCAGCTGTGTACAGCACCTCTGGTAGTGGGTGCGAGGAATTTTAACTCCACACAGCAGCCTTTTGAACACAGAGGGTTTGAATTGAGAAAAGCAGAGTATATACCCAGGGTGGCTAGTCTGCAGGCTAGATACAGACCACCAAGACATTAGAAATGGCCTGTCAGACCCCACAACTTCTGTTCCTTCTCTGCTAGGGGGATAAAATGCTCTGCCTACTTTAGAGTTCTCAAAAATTAGCATTAAGCATCCAAGAGCACTAAGATAGGAGATGAAGCCTTCTGCCTGCTTTTTAAGACCATGGCCACCACGACCACCACCACCAATTAAACGCGTATACTTCCCTTTACCCAAAGATCACAGGGTGATTCACAACATAAAAATACAGAATGAGAACACTATACAGTAAAACAACAAAAACAAACCAATAAACCCCTTCCCACAAACACATTTAAAAGGGCATAGAATGTTAATCAGTCAAAGGTCTGGCTATAGAAAAGTGTTTTGCCCGGTGCCCAAAGATATGTAGTGAAGGGGCCAGGAAAGTCTCTCTGGGGAGAGCATTCTATAAACAGGGAGACACTGCAGAAAAGACCCATTCTGTATTCTGTGGTACTGATGAAGGAGGAACACAAAGGAGGGCCTTAGATGATGATCACGGGATTCATATGGAGAGAGGTATTGTGGTCCTTAGACATTTAAGGTTTTATATGTCAAAACAGCACTTTGAATTGGGTCCAGAAACTAATCGGCAGTCAGTGCAGTTGGGCCAAGATTGGTGCAATATGCTCAAGCCATCTTGCCCTGGTGAGCAACCTGGATGCTGAATTCTGCACCAGCTGAAGGCTCCAGACCATCCTCAGAGGCAGCCCAATGTATAACACATTGCAATAATCTAACCTAGAGATTACCAGAGCATAGATGGCAGAAGTTATGCTATCCCTGTTCAGATAAGGGCACAACTGGACCACCAGCCAAAGCTGATGGAAGCCCCTCCGTGCCACTGAGGCCACCTGAGCTTCAGTGACAGCAAAGGAGTCAGAAGTAGCCCCAAGCACTGTACTTGCTCCTTCAGAGGCAGTGTAACCCCATCAAGAGCAGGCCACCTTCTATCCATCCAGTCTAGAGGACCACCCACTAACAGTTGCTCCATCTTATCTCTGTTGAACTTCAGTTTATTGCCCAGTCCATTGCTGAGGCAAGACGATGGTCCTGCACATCCACTGCCACACCTGCAGATGTAAAGGAGAAGTAGAGTTGTGTGTCATCAGTATGTTTTGTAGCTGGAGTCAGTAAGGTGGGAAAGGCCTGCAAGGAGGGAGCAGCACCCTGCCCTGGATTCACAGACAATGCAGCGTTTCCACCTACATACCCCAGAACTGGACTGGGGGGCTGGGGGAAATGTTAATATTTTGTTAGCCCGTTTTTGTAACTGAGTGAGCATTTAATACTACCAAATTATGCTCACGGCAACAACAAAAACCTGGTACATGAGTGTAAGAAGAGCCTTGCTGGATCAGGCCAAAGGCCCATCTAGTTTGGCACTCAGTTTTCATAGTGGCCAATCAGATGTCCATGGGAAGCCTGCCAGAAGAATCCGAGCAAAATAGAATCCTTGTCATTACCAGCAACTGGCATTCAGAGACAGACATACTGCTCTGACAGTGAAGGTAGAACTGTGGCACGGAGCCATTGATAGCTTTAGTGTCCATGAATTTGTCTGATTCACTGGTCTTCAGCTGGTGGCTTGGGACCAGTCTGATCCAAGGTGTGTTGCAACAGGAACACTACCACCATGCAAATATTTGGTAAAAGATTAAGAAATGCGTCCCCTAATGCACCCTAAAAGTAGGGTCTGAAGAGGGATCTTTGTATCATGCCTGGTGGGAATGTGATAAAATTAATTTTTTGGGGGGAAATATACATGAGGAATTGAAAAGAATGCTCAGAATAACAATTGGTAAAAAGCCAGAAGCATTCCTTTTAGGAATCGTAACAAATGACATCCCCAAAGACATGAAAAGAATTTTTCTATACGCAATAGCCGCCGCTAGGTTATTCGTTGCTAAAAATTGGAAATCAGAAGAAATACGATCAGTAGCAGATTGGCAACATAATTTTTTTGAAATGATTGAATTAGCAAAAATGACAACAACAATTAGAATGCAATCTGAGCAAAATCTCAAACAGGAATGGAAGTATGCAGATGAATACATGATTAAAAGATGCTCCAACAAAAATTTATTGATATGTATAGACTGATCTCACAAAGTGAATTTAAATAGATATACAAGAATGTATGTTTAATTATTAAGATACGAGAATACAATCACAATAATAAAGTTATAAAATAAAAATCACGCACGGGTGGAGGGAAGACATAGGGTAAGACAAGAAATAAGAAAGAAATGACTAAATGTTGATACATAATGAAATGAAAAATGTGAATTTACAAGTCTAATGTATATGTAATATTATGTAAACATTTTGTATATGTATTGATATATAAACAAACAAACAAACAAACAAAAAAGTAGGGTCTGAGAAGGTAGAAGATACTGGGGCTCCTATTTTAAAGGTATCCATTTGGTAGCCATCACTACTTCTTGTAAAACGAATTCTATTGTTTAGCAACGCACTGTGTGAAGAAGTGCTACAGTCCTGAATCTTGTATCCCAATCTTTTAAGAGATTGTTTCCTTCTTCCTCAGAATTACAGCCTCCTTCCCTGAAGCCCTCCTTCACCAAGACAGTAGGGGAGCTGTCCTCCTGGGATCAGGATACAGCTATGATATCTCCAAAGGCCTCACCCACCAACCTCTCTACCTCTTTCATATTCTCCAGATTAGACGCTTTGGCCTTAAGGGAACAAACGCATTCTCTGAGGGCCTGGTGCTCATCGACTTCCATCCTGCAGATAGATACATGTGACATACTGTGCAATACACTGAATAGTCTTCCTACCCCTACTGGCTTTCTAACTGCATGTCAATTTTCGTAGTTCATTGAGTTATTTCTCTGAGGGCGAGAACAGCCCGCCCTGCTGGACTCACTTGCCAGTTTAACTCATACACTAGCTTGATGCTCTGTCAGTGTGCCCCCTTCTAGCTACTGGGCTACTTTCTGGACTGTTCTAAATTTACATGCCTGGCTAATTAATGCAGCCAATGAGATCAAGCACAGTGGCTCAAATTCCAGGGAGTAGGAATTTGAAAAGGGGCTCTATTTAGGTCAGTATAGAGCTAAAAAGTAGCCCTTGAGCTATAAGTTAGTACAGGATTTAGCTCCTAGTACACAGTGTCCTTACTATGCCCGTATTCTCTTTATAACACAACCGTCATGTTCAGTTACTTTATTTACCGTATTTTTCGCACGATTGGACGCACCGGACCATAGGACGCGCCTAGTTTTTTTGGGGGGAAATAAAGGAAAAAAAATTTCCCTTTATTTCCCCCCCAAAAGCAGGTCAGGGAAACCGAACCAGGTCGAGGAACAGCGGGATAGTGGCGCTGCGCCTCCCTGCTGTCCCCCGAGCTTGTGGGGCTGGCTGATGTCTGCCTAGCGCGCGGGGCGCTCTGCTTCAGGGCGCCCTACCCGCCGGGCGGCAGGCTGCTATCCGCAGCTTGGGGAGCCTTGTGGGGAACTGCTGCAGGGCTCCCCACGCTGCGGATGTATGCCTGGCGCGAGGGGCGCTCTGCTTCAGGGTGCCCCACCCGCCGGGCGGCAGGCTGCTATCCGCAGCGTGGGGAAGCTTGCGGGGAGCTCCTGCAAGGGTCCCCATGCTGCGGATGTGTTCCCAAAGCGCCGGGAGCTCTGCTTTCAGGGTGCCCGACGCTCCGGGAAGCAGGCTGCTATCCGCAGCCTAGACACGGCTAGCGGAGCGCTAATCCTGAAGCTTGGGGCGTGCGGAGCTCAGCGTGCCCCAAGCTTCTGGGCGCCGGCAAGGTCTCCGCTAGCCCTGGGAGAGCCCCGCGACGTCGCGGGGCTCTCCCAGGGCTAGCGGAGACCTTGCCAGCACCCAGAAGCTTAGGGCGCGCTGAGCTCCGCACGCCCCAAGCTTCGGGATTAGCGCAGTGGTCCGCTAGCCCTGGGAGAGCCGTGCGACGTCGCGGGGCTCTCCCAGGGCTAGCGGAGACCTTGCCAGCACCCAGAAGCTTGGGGCGCGCTCAGCTCCGCACGCCCCAAACTTCGGGATTAGCGCAGTGGTCCGCTAGCCCTGGGAGAGCCGCGCGACGTCGCGGGGCTCTCCCAGGGCTAGCGGAGACCTTGCCAGCACCCAGAAGCTTGGGGCGCGCTCAGCTCCGCACGCCCCAAACTTCGGGATTAGCGCAGTGGTCCGCTAGCCCTGGGAGAGCCGTGCGACGTCGCGGGGCTCTCCCAGGGCTAGCGGAGACCTTGCCAGCACCCAGAAGCTTGGGGCGCGCTCAGCTGCGCACGCCCCAAACTTCGGGATTAGCGCAGTGGTCCGCTAGCCCTGGGAGAGCCGCGCGACGTCGCGGGGCTCTCCCAGGGCTAGCGGAGACCTTGCCAGCACCCAGAAGCTTGGGGCGCGCTCAGCTCCGCACGCCCCAAACTTCGGGATTAGCGCAGTGGTCCGCTAGCCCTGGGAGAGCCGCGCGACGTCGCGGGGCTCTCCCAGGGCTAGCGGAGACCTTGCCGGCACCCAGAAGCTTGGGGCGTGCTGAGCTCCGCACGCCCCAAGCTTCGGGATTAGCGCAGTGGTCCGCTAGCCCTGGGAGAGCCGCGCGACGTCGCGGGGCTCTCCCAGGGCTAGCGGAGACCTTGCCGGCACCCAGAAGCTTGGGGCGTGCTGAGCTCCGCACGCCCCAAGCTTCGGGATTAGCGCAGTGGTCCGCTAGCCCTGGGAGAGCCGCGCGACGTCGCGGGGCTCTCCCAGGGCTAGCGGAGACCTTGCCAGCACCCAGAAGCTTGGGGCGCACTCAGCTCCGCACGCCCCAAACTTCGGGATTAGCGCAGTGGTCCGCTAGCCCTGGGAGAGCCGCGCGACGTCGCGGGGCTCTCCCAGGGCTAGCGGAGACCTTGCCGGCACCCAGAAGCTTGGGGCGTGCTGAGCTCCACACGCCCCAAGCTTCGGGATTAGCGCAGTGGTCCGCTAGCCCTGGGAGAGCCGCGCGACGTCGCGGGGCTCTCCCAGGGCTAGCGGAGACCTTGCCGGCACCCAGAAGCTTGGGGCGTGCTGAGCTCCGCACGCCCCAAGCTTCGGGATTAGCGCAGTGGTCCGCTAGCCCTGGGAGAGCCGCGCGACGTCGCGGGGCTCTCCCAGGGCTAGCGGAGACCTTGCCGGCACCCAGAAGCTTGGGGCGTGCTGAGCTCCGCACGCCCCAAGCTTCGGGATTAGCGCAGTGGTCCGCTAGCCCTGGGAGAGCCGCGCGACGTCGCGGGGCTCTCCCAGGGCTAGCGGAGACCTTGCCGGCACCCAGAAGCTTGGGGCGTGCTGAGCTCCGCACGCCCCAAGCTTCGGGATTAGCGCAGTGGTCCGCTAGCCCTGGGAGAGCCGCGCGACGTCGCGGGGCTCTCCCAGGGCTAGCGGAGACCTTGCCGGCACCCAGAAGCTTGGGGCGTGCTGAGCTCCGCACGCCCCAAGCTTCGGGATTAGCGCAGTGGTCCGCTAGCCCTGGGAGAGCCGCGCGACGTCGCGGGGCTCTCCCAGGGCTAGCGGAGACCTTGCCGGCACCCAGAAGCTTGGGGCGTGCTGAGCTCCGCACGCCCCAAGCTTCGGGATTAGCGCAGTGGTCCGCTAGCCCTGGGAGAGCCGCGCGACGTCGCGGGGCTCTCCCAGGGCTAGCGGAGACCTTGCCGGCACCCAGAAGCTTGGGGCGCGCTCAGCTCCGCACGCCCCAAACTTCGGGATTAGCGCAGTGGTCCGCTAGCCCTGGGAGAGCCGCGCGACGTCGCGGGGCTCTCCCAGGGCTAGCGGAGACCTTGCCGGCACCCAGAAGCTTGGGGCGCGCTCAGCTCCGCACGCCCCAAACTTCGGGATTAGCGCAGTGGTCCGCTAGCCCTGGGAGAGCCGTGCGACGTCGCGGGGCTCTCCCAGGGCTAGCGGAGACCTTGCCGGCACCCAGAAGCTTGGGGCGTGCTGAGCTCCGCACGCCCCAAGCTTCGGGATTAATGCAGCGCTCCGCTAGCGGTGGGAGAGCTGGGTCTCCCTCTGCTAGCAGATAGCTTCCTGAAGCCTGGAGAGCGAGAGGAGTCGGTGCGCACCGACCCCTCTCACTCTCCAGGCTTCAGCGAAAGCCTGCATTCGCTCCATAGGACGCACACACATTTTCCCTTGCTTTTTAGGAGGGAAAAAGTGCGTCCTATGGTGCGAAAAATACGGTATTTAGATCTTTTGTATCCTGTTTTTTGTACAAAAAATAAACAAGCAAGACAGCACGAAATACAGTCAGAAGATAAAAGCTCACTCCATATATTGCAGAGAAGAAAAATGGCAAGCTACAAAGACACGTTTCTACATCTATTTGTCTATCTTCATTCTGTGAGACCAAGACTCCATTTGCAATGAAGTTCAGTATTTCATTCCTCTTTTTTCCAATGTAATTTTTTTTAAAAAGAAAGGTATGAAATATATCCTGATCAGATGCTAGGTCTAAATAAACAATCACCCACATTTCTGAGTCATGTGCCCCTCCCCATCCCCCATATACCACAATTTTCCTGATCTATGGTGGTATGGAATGCTTCCCAGATGTGATTCTCTGTCTGAGAAAATGTTGTTCTATCCCATCAATTAAACCTTGCTGGAAGGAAACACATACTTTTCCCCAGTGCTGGGTATAGAGAGAACATTTCTGCATCTGCAGGCAGTATTATAAAGCTGGCACTACTATGAAAAAGCCAGCAGTTTGCTTTCACCTTTAGCATCAAGTGTGTATCTCTGCTATTAACCTGACCTCTGCTAGCTCAAGAAGTTAATTCCACATTTGCTTCCAGAAGTTATAGTAACATACTGTGCCGATGTCATGCTGCTAAGGTGGCCACATTAGGATGTTAAAAAAATGTGCTCTGAAAGTAAGTTGCATTGTACTATTATGAAGTTTTTTTGGTACTTGAAACATGCCAGCATTACTGCACACAATCTACCCCCATTATAAGATTCCCTGCTAAAGAAACTGAAAATTTGTTGCTACAAATTGTTACAAAAGCTCATTTAGTCCAGCATCCTGTTCTCACGGTGACCAACCAGATCCCTCTCGTAAGCTCAGGATCTGATTGCAAGAGCACTCTGCTCACTTAGGATTCTGAACTGCTGATATTCAGAGACATACTGCCTCCAACAGTACTGGTAGCCATCATGGCTAGTAACCACCGATAGTTTATATTATTGTCTCATGCCTGGAACATCATCTTTATTTCCCTGCGTAAGAAACGCTAGCCAGTGGTTCTACTGAATGCATATAGTTCTAATGCACATATATGAACAAGATCCTTCCCGTTCTCTTCCCTGGTAGAATTACAGACCAATCCTATGCATTTATGCTCAGAATGACATCCCATTGACTTCAAGTAGGATCATTCTCTAGTTAGAATCCCTCCTCCCACACCTGTAATTAATTAAAGGAAAATTAGGCACTTAGTCACATTCCACACATTTAAGTGAACATCAGTTTTGGCTCTCAGAGATGGCTGTGTCCACAAAGCTGACGTCTGCCCTTCAACCTATATCTCAGCAGTTTTCAATGCTATTTTCCTTGAATACTTTTCAAGGTAATTATTTCTGAGAGTTAGAAGGCAAGGCCAAAAACTGTCAGCTCTAACTTATTTAGATGACAGTAAAGTTCTTCCGAATCAACAACATCATCATAAAAAAAAAAATGGTGCAGGGAATAGTAATAAATATCCTTCCACATATGAAAATGTTATCCTATAGGCACATGAAACCAGTGAGAGTGCCCATACATGAAAAACCAGAACAATTAAGGTACAGTGATATATTGTTGTTATACCTCAGTTATTTGGATTTCTCACAATTTCTTGAGGCTTCCCTTATTGTTGTTGTTGTTGTTTTTATAAAGTAAGGATGTCCACTTGGCATCCTGTGGACCAAATTGTCCTCCAAAGCCATGTTTTCTGGCTGCCAACTAGCCTATCAAATTTTAGTCAAGATGAAACTGCTCAGTCATAAGTAAAATTATTATTTCTATAAGAAAATGACCTACACATGGGTTATACTGTATGTGAGAAACATTGCACATTTTAATGGATTCAGTCCCAGACTTGCTTATGCTTAGAGTAGATCCATATAAATTAGTAACCTAGGGCTTACATCCATAATTGGGTTTTCTATGCTATTCCTGAGCTCAGTTACTGTGAAACTCTTGCTCCTACTACCTAAACTCTGGTGAAATATTTTGTCTGTTCTTCTGGCAAAATTCTGCTCTGATCCCTGGACCATTGTGTAGTTAACTGAACAGTCCCTAATATTACAGAAATTGGCCATCCCATTGGCTATCCTTGTTCTTTCATTTTGCCTTTGAAAACTGAACCTGATACAAAATCCCTTGCTTTATATCAGCTGTGCTATGTTGTTATTCTTTGGCTTTAAATAATTGCCATTTTAATTTTCTAAACTGTTCTGATGGTTTCATGAACAGTGGCCTAAAAATACTGTAAAATAAATAATAAAACACTACCATCCTCATCAGTGTTTGCTACAGGATCACAGCCCAGGAACCAGGGCACAATCATTAATAGAACCTTCTTACTTCCTTTGTAGCCCCATCTTGAACTTCCAATGACTTGACATTGGGTGATTGACAGGTGGGTATCGAGGATTCACTACTGACTCTAGCCCTTTGGCCAGATCCATTTCTCCACTCCTTACCTAAAGCGAGAAAAAAAATATTCCCAATAAAAAAGTAAGTGCTCATTTCCTGATCTATAAGAACCGGAGTTTGATGAGCTCCATAAGATCTTTCTTAATAAAAGCACATCTCAGGGTTTTATATAGATTGCTTTTTCTTTGTAGTTACCATATGCAATCCTTACCTAAGGAAAAAATGTTTTCTCTTCCTTCTTGGCCCAGAGGAAATGAAAAAGCAAACTTTCAGCTACTTTCTGTTAATTGACTTTTATTAGGCTCTAGTGGGTCCAGCTGTCACTAATTATAAAAGTTGCAGGTTGTGCAATAATCAGTGACCAAGAAATGAGTCAGAATGGGTATCCCACTATATACATGTTTATATTTAGGTTTTCTAAAGTAGCAGCATGAAACTTAGAAAAGTAAGTGATAGACTGCACATGCTTTGAAAATGGAGAGATTCTTGTTCCTAATTTATTTCTTCTAAGTAATCTTGCTCCCATGCATTACAGACTATTTCCCACCCAAAACATTTCTGTCCTTCAGAGAATGCTTCTGATTTTTGAGAGTGAATTAGGTCCACTTTTCCAAAAACTGAATCACTTATTGCAGTCAGTGGTATTGGCCTGGGTTGTGCTCCTCATGTCTCTCTCCCAATGCAAGTCATCAATCAGGATGACCAAACCCATTTCAGTACTGAATCCAGGTCTAAAGCAGATTGAAATGGGTTGAGATGGGCACAGGCTAGTAACCTTTCTTGTAAGGCAAATGTTGCTAAACATTTCTGACCTCATTTGAAAGGATGTTTGGAATTATTGAAGTAAAGTAACCCCAACTTTTGGCAAACAAAGAATCCTTTTGCAATTTCACTCCTATAGTACTAATTGTTCAAATGATGGCCAGATAAATAACAGTTGAAATTATTTTGAAGCAGCAGTTCTTCTGGGGTGTTTGTCTTTGATTATCCTCAGAATTAACAAGTTAGCAAAATGAAGTGGCCAACTTGTTAATTTTGGTGAAAATGACAAACCCAGCCCATTTTTTTCTTTGTGGGGTGGTGTGAGCCATACCCCTCAATTTTAAGAACACCAAAAGTTTTTCCCCAGGCTCAAGTTAATTGCTGTTCATGACAGTGCCTCCCCACCTGTATGAAATTTGCTGAAATTCTGTTTGAAAAGAAAAATGTTCTGAAATGTTGGGCAAGTTACTTGCTATGGTCAAAATTAAACATTGGCAAATGTTACCATGGATTTTTATATATGTATAAAAAGAGCTGTAACCTTTCACAAGCAAACAGATGGCAGAAGTATATTTTTTAAAAAATGAAGGCATGTGCAGTTAAGGTTAATTCATTCTGACAAGCTGCATGGGAAGGATTTGGCCATTCTGGTTTCTCCTCTCATATTTGTATTAGGGATCTTGCAATACCTTGCTATCAAAATATTGGGCCTTTTGTAAGCAGGGGCCTCCTGCTATGCATGCCTGCACAACAATCTGTTCTTCAAAATGCAACCAAGAACATGTTTCTTGTTAGGTATGAGCAAAGCGTGGCAAGGTGTAGAGTGAATATGTCAAGTTGTGAAGTTGTAATGCATATCCTGAAAGTCAGGACCAATAAAGGCAGACTGTCTTTCTAACATGCTGTTGTGCTGTAGGAGTGTCAAAAGCTACTGAGATATCTAATAAAAGAAGACAGGGTGTTTCCTAGGCAAAGAGATGAGTCTAATTAAATTGTCAGATAACGCAAGTTTGTAGTGTGTGAAGAAGATTGTTGTGCAAGAGTATATCTGCATAATATAGACATTGCCTAAGCCTTATTAGAGATAAATCCTTAATGTTGGTACATTATGTTGATTTGCTCCCAAATGAATAAGCAATTTACACTACATGTTAAATGCTGGCTTCACAATAAAGTTCCTTGAACGGATAAAGGTCTTTCTCTTACCTGAAGGCAATGTTGGAGAGATAGATTTGAAAGAGAGATCCTTGCTCTCTTGTAGCCAAGTTAAGCACAATGATGATTGCCCCAAGCACATTACAACTTGGTTAGATTGATATCTGCCCACATTCACCTTTAAATAAATGTTCTCCACAAAAATACCTAGGCTAGAACAAATCACAAAGGAAGATTTTAGTCAAAGAGTTTCAGAAGTTACAGCAAGCAAGTCTTTATCCACTGGAAGAAAAATGGTTCCAAATGACTTGAAAAGGACAAGAACTTGGTTTCCTTACAAAAAGGATCATGCAGCCTTGCAGTTAGTAAAGATGGAGGCTATACAATCGCCCTCTTGGAAAGATTCAGTTCACTTAGTTTTTCTTGCCATTGGGGGCCATAGCCTCATGGCTTCTTGCTTGTTTCAGGAAGCATGAAGAGAGAGAAGAAAGGGGTGGGGATAAGCCTGCTGAGACCCTATAAGCCACACCCACACTGTCAACTTGAGCTCAGGGCTTAGGTTAACCCTTTCATGCACACAAGTGTGAGTCAGTAACTGTATACTACAACAGGCAAATCCCTCTATCAAGTTCAATGGGTGTAAAACAGTGGAATTTTTAACCACTACATGGTCTGCTACTTTAATACTCAACTCTTTCTGCCCATCTGCTCTCTCACCTTTGGTTCCATATCACAGGTAATTTAAGTGATTCCATGACCCCAGGATTTTAATTATAGTTGGGTGAAGCAGTACAATTTATACTGTACAATTCCTATGAAAAAGAGTCAGGAAATGGTTCAGTCACTCATCTGTCCCAGACTTTGGATTTCAGCTGCCTCTCTTCTTATGTACCTTCAGTGCTGGGCTGTCTACCTTCACATAGGCCTTGTTTTTACCTATCTTGTTGTGGAAGACTCTAGCATTGGTATTTCTTTTACAAAAGAGGCTGAGACACAGAGTCAGCTAAAGCAGAGCAAATAAATTCAGCTTAGTTCCCTAACTACTAACTTTCTTCTTGATCTGATGGAGATTGCCCAAAATAGGGTGAAATTGTTCCATAATTAAGAGAACCCTCAATATCTCCATTATTTCTCCCCTCTTCTCTCAGAAGCTGAAGACCAAACTGTCCAGTCCCTTTTATCCACATGGCACTTCAGTGGTTTTATTATGATGCAGAATTCTCCCCAGAATTTCATTCTGTAAGGAGTCAAGTTAGCCATTTGACCTGAAAGCCCATCTTCAGAATTCCCAGTGTGTGGGGCTGATTCTGTTTATGTAATGAAAACACTTTGCACACATATAAAGGCTGTTTCTCCTCATTACCTATTTCAGAACTGAGCCACGATCCTAAACTAAGTTTCTGGGACTTGTCAGTCCTGAACCTGTTTTTTTGGGGGAACCATTTGTGGGATTAAAACGTCCGTTTGTGTTACTGCACTGTCAGCTCTTGGTTGTGTTGAACTGCTGAAACAAATGGATGTCTCCATGTGTCTGTTTGTGCATGTGTTTGGGTATGTTTTTGTTTGAAGCGAGAACAAGGGATGGCATTTTAGTAATACCAGACACCAGCCCTATAAATCACCACTAATCTGTTTTATCCTTTTGGGCAGAGATAATAGAGGCCTGCTGCCAAACCTTGCAGCTTCTTTCAGGACCAGCATCTGGCTTGTTGGCGTGTCCCTTACAATTATGATGTATGACTTGCCGGGACCTTTGCCTGCAATTTTGTTTGTGGATGGAACAAATGGACATTAAACAGGAACATTATTGATTTTTGCTTGGGCCCAGTAGTCCTGCCATCACAGGTGTTCTGGTTCCCAGTGTAAACACAGAGAGGCAAGCTTGTGCTTCATAGAAGCGTTGCTCCTTTCTTTCAGCTCTTTGATATAAGCAGCAGGCTGTCTCTACTCATCTTCACATGGGGCTTTGTAGGTTCTCAAAAGGACATCGTTGTCTCTTGGGATTCTATTCACTGCAAAGGCTGCAAGTTCATGACGTATTGATGGCTCTTAATAACTGATTCACACAAACAATTCTGTTTTTCAATTTTTAACTTTGCATAAGAATGTGGACAGAAATAAACACATTTGTTCTTTGATAATAATGAGATATAAAGTCAATTACAAGCAGAACAATGATAAAGGACAACCATAAGTTCTTACAGTTACCTTGCCAATGGAAGTATTGAGTGGTTATTAACTTATATTTACTTCTTTGAATCATTAAACTAAATGGTCTGTTTGGATATATGGTAGCTCTTTTACAATAGTTAATATGTCCAATTTATCCTAAACTTGTCCCATTTCTGCTGTCCTTTGTGCTTTTAACTATAGTGTGGAAATTTGGCCATAGGAAAGCATTTTAATTAATAATAATAACAACAACAACAAATATGACACCCATCTAACTGGGTTACCCCAACCACTCTGGGTGGCTTCCAACAAATTAAAACCCAGTAATACATCATCATAATATCCAGGATGACATTTTGTGTCACCACAAACTATCTGAATGCCCTAGTTCCTCATTTAGGTTGTAGCCTTATGCACACTTACCTTGGAGAAAGCTCCATTGAACAAAGTGGGTCTGTGAATAAACATGCCTAGGATTTTACTGAGAGTTGCTTACACATGGACATGGATCTCAGCAGGTGTTCATGCAATGATTTCAAAGAGATGCACAACTGTCGCACATGTGCAGACACATTAAGATTTATATGGACGCCAGAGCACATAGGAAACTAGAACACATGTAGAGCTACAGTAACCATATCCACATTTCTAGCTTTGTTCTAGAATCATAGTTCAGCTAGCAAATCCAATTATGGAGAAACATGGGTGTGTGTGTTATGAACACCTATTTTGTTTCTTAGCTGTTTCCTCTGACCACTGTCAGAGATAGAACACTGACACCATGTTCTACTGAAACCATTGGCGCTCATTAGCAAGTAGCCTTCAAGGCCTCATTTGAATGGTCTGAGGCTCAGTCTACACATGAAGACAGCATTCAACTAAATAATCAAGCCAGCAGTATGACTTCTGCTTGTGCAATGGGACTTTCCTCCTCCCCTATGCATGTTCTGCACCATTCTCAAATCTGCTCTGAAGGGTTGGAGAATACCTAGCACAACTTTAGGGGTGCACAGGGGAAGGAGAGGAGGAAGGTCCTAATCCAATGCACTAGCGACAATCTTTGTGCTGAGGGGACCCTGACTCAGCACTACATTGAATACAACCCTTATATTCTTAAATTATTGTCATTTTCCAGCTACCTGTAATGCACGTGGGTAGCTCGGAAAGGGGGCCACCATAGTCATAGAACCACAGAGATGGAAAGGACCACGAGGGTCTTCTGGTCCAACCTCTTGCAATGTACGAATCTTTTACCCAAAGTGGGGCTTGAACCCACGACCCTGAAATTAAGAGTCTCGTGCTCTACCAACTGAGCTATCCATAGCTCCACACTGAAGGGTTTGTTTTAAAGAAGATACGCTGTATGTGGGTGAGTGATATTAAACTCTCGCCCTGCCCACTCCTTATCTCCCTACAGTTCTTCCATCCAGGTCAGGAATGGGAAACTTGCATCCCCCACCCAGATGTTTCAGGACTCCAACTCCTATCATCCCTGACCATTGGCTAGGATGGGATAGATGGAAGTTAGAGTCCAACAACATATGGAGAGCCACAGGGTCTCTCCCCACCCCCACCCCCATTCTGGGTGTTTTCATCCCAGATAGGCACATGGCTGGTGTCAAAGCATGCCTGAAGGAAAAGTTAGATTACAGTCAATTTTGCAGGGAGGAAAACCATGGACAGAGGATAGGGGAGTTCAGTACCCCACGCCTTGCACCTCATTTTGCTCTCCCCCACCCCCAGTCTGCTTTATAATGTAACTAGGACGGGCCCACATGAGGCATTTTAAAATATTTTTTCCTCACACTAGTGGTGACTGCATCCTTTTGTATTAATATTCCAAGGATAAATGATTGTGAGCCTCCTTTTCTTTTTTCTTTTTTGTTTCCGATTTTTATTGTTACACATATAATTGCAAATGAAAGGGGAAAAGGCAGAACACAGTAGCTGAAGGGAAGAAAGGGGAAACACATTCATTCTTTTCCTCATATACGGGCAAGAACAAGCTCCAGATTAAAACAAAATCTACAATGGTATCTCAAAAATGCTTTCTATCTTTTTTGAAACGGCGCAGCAGGAAACATCAATAAAAGGGGGAAAGATAGAATAATAATAATATAGTTTTCTATAGCGGTGAGTGTGAAACTTTTATTAGCAAAAAAATTATAATGGAAATTGAATTTCATATGTGAGCAATAGGACATGGCGATATACAGAGTCTTGTTGCAGCTATTGTATAATACCAAGGTTTCTTTGAAGGGCAAAACAGTTTATTGCAGCCACACAAATCTGTGCTTACACCTAGAGTTCTCCCATTCTGCAGTGGGTTTCATATTTTATAAGAAATAGAAAAAGCAATTGCTGTCAATAGTTGTCTGTAATGAACAGGAACTTGCAGCTAATTATATGGTATAGGATTTCATGGTAAGATTATTCAGATTCTCCATTTTCAAATTTGCATGTAGTCTTCCAGTGCAATCCAAACCATGGCTACTTAGAAGTAAGTCCTGTTGGTTTCAATGGTGCTTAGTTCCAGGTTAGTGGAGTTAAGACTGCAGCCCAAAGAACTAATTTCTGAATTCACGAGAGAGACCTTGAGACATAGATGATAGTTCAGTGAAAATGTAAACTCAGTGTGTGGGAACTGTTAAAATAAAGAGGCAAATTGGATGCTAGGGATTATTAAGAATGGTGGAATTGTAAAGTCTTTGTATAAGTCTGGATTCAGAGTTCTCATGAGTGGAATACTGTGCATGTGATACCGTAGCTAGAGAAAAGGTGGGAAGTGGTTCTGGGGTTGCAGGAGAAGGGAGAATCAGCATAAATTGCTTCCCCTCTTCCTGCAATGGAAGGCTTTGCAGGTTTTCAGCTCCTTCCCCAAATGAAAGAATCCCAGGGTAACTGTAGATCCAGCCCCATGTTATTTTGGCTGTTCTTGTCTGCATGTTTTCTAGCTGTACAATATCTTTTGAGCTGGGACAATCAGATCTGCGCAGACGAAAAGTGCAGAAGAGGACAGTCAAGATGATCAAAGGCTTGGAGTACCTTCTCTAGGATAAAAGGCTTCTGTCATCACCCCTGAGTCCAGCAGCAATTCAGAAAGAGGCTGCACAGGCCGAGCTAAGGAGTCAGGCCAGGTTTGAGAAGAGATTCTAAAACTTGAGAAGCCATGGACAAAAGCTTTTTAAAATTATTTTTCAATGAAAATCTAATGTTGGGGGAAATGGAAAACAATACGCAATACTTATCTTTTAGCACCCTTTATAGACTGAAAGTTACTTTGTTAATATAGGACCATAAAATGTATTATGTGACAACAGAGGTGCTATGTGTCTTGAGTTCTCAAGTCTAGGATCTGGAGAGACAGCCTATTCTGGGCCAGGTTTCACTCCCTTGAAAGGAGCAGCAATGTAGCCTCAGGGGGCTCCTGGATTCAACCTCTGTCACTGGAGGCCCAGGTGACCTCAATGGCTAGTAGTGCCTTTTTCCAGTTCCAGCTGGTCTGCCAGCTAGGTCCTGTATTAGACAGAAATGACTTCGCCACTGACCTAAGTTATCATGCTCTGATCACTTCCAAATTGGATTGCTACAATGCGCTCTATGTAGGACTGTCCAGAAACTTCAGTTGGTCCGAAATGCAGCGGTTGGGGTTCCATTTAGATCTGGCATAGCCCCACTTTTAAAACAGCTGTATTAGTTACCAATTCATGGTGTTCACATTAGTATTTAAAGCCCTAAACAACTCAGACCACAAGGGTCTGAAAGACCTCCTCCTTCCCTATAGACCCTCTAGCTGGTTGTTATTAAGATCAGTAAAGGGGTCCATCTTGGTAGATCTGCTTCCTTCAGAAGCTCTTCCCCCAAAGAATTCTGGGTGCTTTAGTTTGCTAAGGCAGTGCCAGATTTATGTATAAGCTAAACAAGCTATAGCTTAGGGCCCCACTCTCTTGGGCCCCCGCAAAAAAAAATTAAGAAAAAAGAAATTGGATGTACATTTCCAAAATGTAAGATAAAAAACAAATAAAATAAAACCTACATACAGCAGCAGTGTTTTGTGTTGTGTAGGCTCCTATTAGGTCCATAAATTACCATATAGCATATGTTCAACACAAAAAGCAGTGACAATTTGTTGTTGGCAAAGGACAGCTGGACGTATAAAGGGCCCCATTACCTTCAGTAACTTAGGGCCTCCTCAAACCTAAATCCAGCCCTGTGCTAAGGTGTGAGAATTGTATGTCTGTGAGAGGTAAACAACACTTCCTTGGATTCCTAGGGGCAGGGGAGCCATGCGCCTCAAATGTGCATTAAATATATGGTCTGGGTGTGATATTAGTTTGCTTTCAATCTCTCTTGGAGCAGGTTGCTGACTCAGAGCTATCCATGGTTCTGCAACTCCTGGACTGCCTTAACCGCCTGGGATCTGGCACCAGACTCAAACAGGACAGCTTTTTTGTTTAGAAATGACAGCTAAGGAAAGACATAATAGAGCAGGCTTCCTCAACCTCGGCCCTCCAGATGTTTTTGGCCTACAAATCCCATGATCCCTAGCTAGCAGGACAAGTGGTCAGGGATGATGGGAATTGTAGTTTCAAAACATCTGGAGGGCCGAGGTTGAGGAAGCCTGTAATGGAGGTTTATTAAATATCTAATTAATTAATTAACATTATTAGAAATTTATTTATATTATTTATTTATATTATTTAGCTGCTTGGTCTTATCCAGCAGGGTGCTTCTTAAATGGACACTCATTGTTGGGATGCTATGGGAACGCAGCAGACGGATCTTCTATATGTGAAGAGATATTTTCAATTTTGTTAGCATATCTAAGATTAGAACTTGGCACTGTTACATTCGTTATGTGTAAAGAAAGTATGAGCTTGTCAAAAATGACTAATACACTGAGAAAAAGGAAGGAAACAAATTCAGAAAAAATTGGCAAACAGATGTACAATATATTTATTTATTCACTCTTTAGAAGAAAAGTCTGTCCTTAATAAAATAATTGAGAGTGTAAAACTCCATATTCATGTGGATCAGCACAAAGCAAGATTGGAGCCTACAGCCAAAATTTCATTTAGACAGAAGAAAGATTGCTAAATAGTTTTGAAAACTTGTCCATTTTTTAAAAAAAAGATACTTGAAATGCCATGGTTATTTTTTTTTTTGGGGGGGGTTTACACAGCCAATTGACATGATAATTATGCCATGTCCTTCTTTACACGTATATGTGAGTTGTAATTTGTTGTGTAGATGTGTGCCTGATTATATGTGCGTTTACTCAGAAGTAAATGCCTTTTGACTTAAGCTATGGTAAGTATGCTGAGGATTAAAACCTTCCTTTAAAAAGAGAGAGAAATGAACAAACTTGTAATTAGGAATAGTAGTTGTGGAATGTTGCTGTTAACTCTTTCGTGGGAGGAGAATAAGGAACTTTTCATCAAATGCAATAAGAATATAAGAAGAGATCTGCTGGATTGTGCCAAAGACCTGTCTAGTCAAACGTTCTGTTCTCGCCGTGGCCATCAAGGCCCCTGGGAAGTCCATGAACAGGACTTTACACTATCCCCAATTGTGATTCCAAACAATTAGGTATTCAGAGGCATATTTGCTCTCATAGTGGAGGGTGAACAAGCCCTTGTGGCTAGTAGCCCTTAATTGTATTGTCCCAGGGTATGGTATTAAGACTTATGATGAAACCAAGTTGATGAAGCTAAGCAAATCTGACCTGATCAATTCCTGGCCAGGAAACTGCTTACAGTTCCTCCCCACCCCAGAGGAGCCAGTGTGGTATAGTGGTTAAGAGCGGTAGACTCATAATCTGGTGAACTGGGTTCGCATCTCCGCTCCTCCACATGCAGCTGCTGGGTGACCTTGGGCCAGTCACACTTCTCTGAAGTCTCTCAGCCCCACTCACCTCACAGAGTGTTTGTTGTGGGGGAGGAAGGGAAAGGAGAATGTTAGCTGCTTTGAGATTCCTTAAAGGGAGTGAAAGGCAGGATATCAAATCCAACTCTTCTTCTCCTTCTCCTTCTCCTTCTTCTTCTTCTTCTTCTTCTTCTTCTTCTTCTTCTTCATGAATTAGTGCAGACATTGCATCACTTCAGTTTGTTGGGTTCCCTAGGATTCTCCCATGATGGTAATTCCCTTGTTTGCTAAGGGCTCAATGCCTTTGCATTGAATCTTGAATTAGAAACAGCACTGGCCAAAGGACATTCTCAGATGATCTGCTCCGTATTTTGAAAATTCAACACACATTTTTCGTTAGATAACCCTGAGTGCAGATCTACCAACCTAAAAACAAAAGAGATACTTAACACTCCCAGTCGGTGTTAATTCACTCACACGACCATATTATGTTAGGGTTATTGTTCAGCTGTGCAAAGTCTATCTAATTTGTGCCCTTAATGTGTCACAAAAGGCTTCATACAAAAAAGACTTAATACATTCCTCCCTAAATTGCAACCCCCTCAAATTTACTGTGAATGCTGAGACTTGAAACTCTGAAAGTAAGACGCAAGGCGAAAATGTAACTGTGATATCGTTATATAACATAGCTGTTTCTGCTTCATGTTTCTGAAAGGAGTTATGTTGCATTCCAGTTTTAAATACATTTACCTAGACATAAGCATGGTTAAGTGCAATAGATCTTATGTAAAAGTTAAGGTGCTTACGGTGTGGTCCTCCTAAGCATGTTCACTCAGAAGCCCATATCACTGAATGCAATAGGTTTACTCCTGAGTAAGAGGATTGCAGACTTGCACGGTAGTCTCAACAAATTTACTATCAATTCCTATTTATTTCTATGGAAATGTACTTCTCTGCAAGTGTCAAGGCTGAAGCAATAGTGGGTTATGAGTCAAAACTCCCACAGGATGGATGTCCACTCACTGGAAATGCTGTAGAAGTAAATTTCCTGTATTAACAGGCGGTTGATCTAGCTGACCTATGAGGTTCTTTTAATTTTATGACACTGTGGCTTTCCCCAACAGTATTGAGTAGAAATTACTTTTATGTTTTCTTTGCTGTTTTAGTGCTCCAAATGTATTGTATATTCAGTGTCATTTTCTGAAACTATTCAATGCATTTTCCATGTTGGGATGAGCTATCTGACACTCATAATGATCCAGCAGCATTTATTACGCTTTCTAAGCCCATTGATTTCAGGAGGTTCAAGGCTGTTTAAGTCTGCACTGAATTGTTGTCTTTTTTGTCTAATGTCTTTTTCTTTTCTCATGAGGAGCAGAATTCATTAGCAGAATAAGGCTTCTGCTACATTTCCTTCTTAAGATTTGCTTCTGCCAAGAGGTTACATATAAGTATTTGAGTTACCAATAGCTATTTGCAAGGCCTTTTTTTCAGCTGGAATTTGACAGAAATCAGTTCCAGCACCTCTCTGGTGGATGCCAATGCCATTCTAAGAGAACAAGTGGAGGAAGGGTGGGGTGGGGTGGGCGTAGTCCGCCCTGGGTGTCATCCCTGGGGGTGGGGTGTGTGACATTGCTGCCCCCCTGGGACGCTTACTGTTTGCCTTGGGCGGCACTCCCTGGGCTGCTCGCTGCGGGTGGTGCCCCCGCAGGCGGCTAGCCGTCCCCCCCCAGGTGCCAGAGCAGCTAGCTCCACCTCTGAACAAGGTAGGTGTTCATGGTGAATTTTGACACCCCTTTTTCTCGAAAAATAACACTCAATAGCCTGTTTGACATTCCCAGTGGCCTTGGGATTTATTTCTTATTTTTATTTTGCAAAGTGTATATCTGATGTAGACTGCTTCTACTTGTGGCATTCATGATAATGCCACTATAGAAATTAGCATTGAAAATCCATCACTCAAGTGGGAGCAAGGGAGGACCAGAAAAGCAAAGAACATACTTTGCACTGGAAGACACAAAGAATTAAAAGCAGATATCAGAACAAGTGGAGTGAAGCTGACAAGATGACTGTACTCTCAGGTGTTCTCAGAATATTTAGAACTTGGGGTAGTAGCTGTTTCGAGCATTTGCACATCATTGTTTGGGTGTGGCAACAACATGAGGCATCTTCTGCATTATTATTATTTTTTCTGTATAGAAGTAAAACCTGGAAAATGTGGCTTATCTTAATGATGGCATCAAACAATAAAAAGGCCAGCTTCTGTGTGGTTCTGAGGTGACAAAAGTTGCTCAGTTCACATTATTAGCTTGAGACTTTGGTCTATGATGTTTATTTCCCTAAGTATAAATACCATATCATGCAAAGTTCAGTTGTGCACAGGGTAGTTTCTTACAAAAAGCTAAGCCAAAATATTGGCAGGGCTGTTAGGAAAGGTCCAAACATTTCTGTTTCTGGTGTTAAAATGGCAGAACATGCGGATAACACAAAATTGCATGCAGATTGTGCAACGATATTGCTATTAAACTCATTCTAGTCTTTTAGCTTAGGCATAACAATTTTACTCTCTTTTTAAAGTATTATTAATAGACATCAGAAATGATGTAGATAATAGAACCAGGGAACAAATTAATATCTGAGGGGATGGGAGGTAATTAATTATATTAATTTATCTTCAAATTTGATGATGAATAGCAACTTTTCAAAATAAGACAGCTTTTGTTGATAGGAAGGATCTTGGTCCTGATAATGAATTGCTTCCCAAATCACTCTTCTTTTATGCTCTATGATTTTCAGTCCAGATTTTATGAGATGTATTGCAGACCTAATTCACTTCCAGTCATTTAACTGGCAAATTCAGGGTTAAACATATTCACAGTGTAATCCTGTGCATGTCTACTTAGAAGAATCACTTGATACTAGGCACACTGAAGTAAAAATGTCCCTGTACTTCAAAAATAAAAATGTGGAAGTGTGCAGATGCAAGATGGTGAGATATGACAACATAAAAAAGGTAAAGGTACCCCTGCCCGTACGGGCCAGTCGTGTCCGACTCTAGGGTTGTGCGCTCATCTCACTTAAGAGGCCGGGAGCCAGCGCTGTCCGCAGACACTTCCGGGTCACGTGGCCAGCGTGACGAAGCTGCTCTGGTGAGCCAGCACCAGCGCAGCACACGGAAACGCCGTTTGCCTTCCCGCTATAAGCGGTGCCTATTTATCTACTTGCACTTAGGGGTGCTTTCGAACTGCTAGGTGGGCAAGAGCTGGGACCGAAAGACGGGAGCTCACCCCGCCGCAGGGATTCGAACCGTCGACCATACGATTGGCAAGTCCTAGGCACTGAGGTTTTACCCACAGCGCCACCCGCGTCCCATAACAACATAGATATAAGTAATTGAGAACCACATACCACAAGTGCACTGCAAAGGCAGTAGGAGAATCTTTTTAAATATTTTCTAAATATTAGACATTTATCAACTGCCCATTAACTATGTCTTCTGGGTGGTTTACAGTTAAATCAACAAAATATACAATTTAAAAATAGAATAAATCAGTACAATGACTATATGAAAATCAACAAAATGCTTTCCAAAGTATTTAAAAATTAGCTAAAAGTGTTGCAAGGATTAAAATTTACTAAATGTGGTGCTAAACAGCCTGGAAGAATAAAAAGGTTTTTACCCAGTGTCCATTTTTTTAAAAAATGAACATATATGTACAGTCAAGCCTTGGATCCCAAATGCCTCTGTTTTGGAATGTTTCAGCTCCTGAATGCCAAAAACCTGGAAGTAAATGCTCTGGTTTTTGAATGTTTTTTGGAAGCCAATTGTCCAGGGGAGGTGTCGGGTGGACTGTTTGGGCAGCATGGAGTCTGCGGGTGCCTAAGCCACCATGTCACTCCCAGGAGAGACGTGTAGCTTGGGCGCGCTGCAGGCCTCGCGGTGAGTGCGGCCTGGCATTTTGTCACCCCCCTCAGTGGTGACACCTGGGGCGGCCCGCCTCCACCACAGCCCCCTTCCTCTGCACCTGCGCGGCTTCCACTTGAGTGCAGGAAGCTCCTGCAACCAATCGGAAGCCATGCCTCGGCTGTCAAACATTGCAGAAGCCAAATGAACTTCTGGAATGGATTGCATTCAACAACCGAGATTTGACTGTATAACTCAGCATTCAGTGCTTCATTCACAGAAATACAGCCCCATAGTGAGCTAAGCTGAAGTTGGTGACATACTAGTGTTGCCTATCGTCAAGCCTTTCCAGATCCTTATCTGCTAACTCTCTGGGATTTTATTAGGTCATCTTCAACATTAGGAAGAGGGCAACTGTGATTTCCCCTTCACAGGAAATAAGTGGAGGGCGCAGAAATTGGATTGCTCACAAAACCTGGGCTGTGTACACTCTCTATTTAAAGCACATTCTTTCTCCCAAGAAATCATAGGAACTGTAATTTGCTCCTCATAGAGCTAAAGTCCCCAGCACCCTGAACTAACTGAAGTTTCCAGGATTCTTTGGGGGAAATTATGTGCTTCAAGTGTATGGTCTATATGCAACCTTTAAAGAAGTAAAGGTCACAATTAAATGTCACTATATAGGTATAATTATCATCAGCCATACTTGAAGGAGGTACTGGGCAGAATTAGAAAACAGTAAAGTGCAATACACAATAATCCTATGCTTCTTTCCTTAGGCGTAAGCACCACTGACTTCAACAGGGCTAACTCCCAGGAAAGTGTGTATAGAAGTGCAGCCATAGTCAGAGTAACACCCAAGTGCACTAGAGAACAGATATTTCACCAAATAGCCAATTTAACAGCTCTCACCAAACAGCATCATTTGAGTTTACAACTCAGTATTTGCTTTTTAATGGGCTCAAGATTGGTCTCTTCTGAATCAGCCTTACTTCATGTTCTGAGAACTGTCTTTAGAAACAATCCCAGCTTGGCAGCTCCCATGTGCTGTTTACAGATTACAGTAAACAGCCTCCAAGAGCTGCTGAGCTGATTCAATGGAACATTCCTTTGTGTTTTCTCTGCATTTTTATTTCTTTCTCTCCACATTCGTCCCCCCCCACCCGGTGTGGTCAGCAGCCTTTGAACACCGGAAAGATGTGGATGGAATCACGGCATTCCTTGCTGCAATTCATAGCCAGCCACAATAGGAACTCAATACGTCGAACACTCTCCTTGTAGAGCAGTGTTTCCCAAACGTTTTTGGGCAACGGCACACCTGTTAGCCGGAAAAAAATCTCGCGGCACACCACCATTAAAGCCCCGCCCCGTGACGTCAGCGCGCAGCGTCACGCCGGGAGGGACGCACAAAAGCGAAAGTTTTTTCCCTCCCCCTTGCCGGGGTGGGAGGAGGCAGCAGAGCGAGGGCAGCTGAGGCGGCGGCGGCTGTTGTGGTGGTGGCGGCGATAGCGGGCGGAGGAGGGGGCGGCGGCGGGAGTTGCTGCTGCTGTTGTTGCTGCTGCTGCCCGGACATGCCGGCCTCCTCCTCCTCCGCTGTCTCGCGATCCTCCCTTTTGCGCGCGCTGCCCCGCCGCTCAGCACCACCACCGCGGAGCCGCCCCCGGCTCGACGCGGATCCTCGCCGCCGCCGCCGCCTCTCACCGCCCGACTCGCCCGCCTTCCTCCCACGGCACACCAGCCGATGTCTCACGGCACACTAGTGTGCCGCGGAACACCGGTTGGGAAACACTGTTGTAGAGTATATATACCCAAAGATATACTTTTCTGTGCCTGTCTTGACTGTATTCTGCACATTATGCACACTCAAAACAGTACAGAAAGGCTGAAGAAAGGTTTAGGAACAATTTAAATTGAGTCAAAGACGTTTTCATCTTCTTGGAAAAGTGAGTGCCTGATGTATCTCAACAGGGATGCTGTTAAATGATAGTTTATTTTTTTTTTTATAAAATTTTTATTGGTTTTACAAAATTTTAGAAAACAAACACTTAAAAGGACAAACATACATGTATAATTTCATCACCTATTTTCATAAACCTCTTTTCTCGGACTTCCCCATACCCCCCCTTTCTGCATCCCAATGTCCATAATTTTATAGCAACTCCCAATTGTTACTTTCCAACCTCTGTCATCTTAGTCCTCTCCGTATTCTGACCTTGTATCACTGTATCCCTTTGTTTCTGAGAACCACAACACTTTAACATTCATTAAGTTTATAATAGTCCTTAAGATAACTTTTAAATTTTCTCCATTCTTCTTCCACCGTCTCTATTCGTTGGTCGTGGATTCTGCCTGTCATCTCGGCCAATGTCATATAGTCCATCACTTTCATCTGCCATTCTTCCAGAGTGGGTAGATCTTGTGTCTTCCAATACTTCGCGATAAGTATTCTTGCTGCTGTTGTAGCATACATAAAAAAAGTTCTATCCCTCTTTGACACCAATTGGCCGACAATGCCCAGGAGAAAGGCCTCTGGTTTTTTAGGGAAAGTACATTTAAGTACCTTTTTCATTTCATTATAGATCATTTCCCAGAAAGCCTTAATCTTCGGGCATGTCCACCAAAGGTGGTAGAAAGTGCCTTCAGTCTCATTACATTTCCAACATTTGTTATCGGGCAAATGATAAATTTTTGCCAGCTTGACTGGGGTCATGTACCACCTGTAAACCATTTTCATAATATTTTCCTTTAAGGCATTACATGCCGTAAATTTGATACCGGTGTTCCATAACCATTCCCAGTCAGCTGACATAATGTTGTGACCAACATCCTGTGCCCACTTAATCATAGCCGATTTGACTGTTTCGTCCTGTGTATTCCATTTCAGCAACAAGTTATACATTCTAGATAAATTCTTAGTACTGGGTTCTAACAATTCAGTTTCTAGTTTTGATTTTTCCACCTGGAAGCCAATTTTCCTATCCTGTTTGAAAAATTCCATTATCTGATGATATTGAAACCAATTTTGTACTTTATGTTTCAATTTCTCATGACTTTGTAATTTGAACTTATCTCCATCCTGTTCCAAAATTTCCCAATACTTCGGCCATCCGACCTCCATATTGAGTTTCTTCACTGCCTTGGCCTCCACTGGTGACACCCATCTAGGGGTTTTGTTTTCCAACAGATCTTTATATCTTGTCCAAACATTGAACAATGCTTTTCTAACAATGTGATTTTTAAAGGCACTATTGATTTTGTCATACCATAGATATGCATGCCAACCAAAAGCATTATTGAAACCTTCCAGATCTAAAATGTCTGTGTTCTCGAGGAGCATCCATTCTTTCAGCCAGCAAAATGCTGCTGCCTCATAGTACAATTTCAAGTCCGGCAGGGCAAAACCCCCTCTTTCTTTAGCATCTGTCAATATTTTAAATTTGATTCTGGGCTTTTTGCCCTGCCAGACAAATTTCGAAATATCTTTCTGCCACCTCTTGAAACATTCCATCTTATCCAGAATCTGCAAGGTCTGGAACAAAAATAACATTCTAGGCAATACATTCATTTTAATCACTGCAATTCGGCCTAACATTGACAATTTCAGATTTGACCATATTTCTAGATCTTTTTTAATCTCTGACCAACATTTTTCATAATTGTCCTTGTACAAATTCACATTTTTGGATGTCAAATAAACCCCTAGGTATTTAACCTTCTTGACCACCGTCAACCCTGTCTCCTCTTGGAATTCCTCTTTTTCCATATCTGTTAAGTTTTTTCCTAAAACTTTGGTTTTTTGTTTATTCAACTTAAATCCAGCTACCTGGCCAAACAGTTGGATTATTTCTAAGACCCTTTTCGTACTAGTGTTTGGCTCTTGCAAAGTCAATACTAGGTCATCTGCAAATGCTCTTAACTTATACTGTTTAGCTCCGACCTGCACTCCTTTAACCTGCTGGTCATTCCTAATCATATTCAGCAACACCTTCAGAACTGAAATAAAGAGTAATGGGGAAATTGGGCACCCCTGTCGTGTTCCTTTTTCTATCTTAAGTTCCTCAGTTATTACATTATTTACAATCAATTTAGCTTTTTGTTCAGAATATATTGCAGCCATACCATTCTCAAAACCTTGGCCTACCCCCATCCCATGAAGATTCTTTTTCATAAAACTCCAAGAAATATTGTCAAAGGCTTTCTCCGCGTCCACGAAAATCAGTACTGCTTTAGTATTTATATTCACCTCTAGCTTTTCCAAAATGTCTATTATATTCCTTACATTGTCAGCTAGGTGTCTTTTTGGGAGAAAGCCTGCTTGGTTCTTATGAATCTTTTCCATCAACAGTTTTTTAAATCTTTTTGCCAAAATGTCTGCAAAAATTTTGTAATCCACATTAAGTAGTGATATTGGGCGGTAGTTCTTCAATTGGGTCTTTTCAGTCTCTGTCTTTGGTATGAGTGAAATATATGCTTCTTTCCACGATTCAGGTGCCTTTTTCCCCTCAAGGATCTCATTACAAACTTCTTTTAGTGGTTGAGTCAACCATTCCTTCAGCGATTTGTAGTATCTGGAAGTCAGTCCATCTGGTCCTGGAGATTTGCCCAGTTGCATATTCTGAATGGCAGCCTCTATCTCTTGTTCTGTTATTCTCTGGTTCAGATCCATCTTACTTTGATGAGAGATTTTTTGTAATCCATATTTATCAAGGAATTTGTCTATATCTTCTTCGTTTTGCGGGCCTTGAGTATAAAGTTTTTTAAAATAACTCAAAAAGCAATTTCTGATTTCATTGGGTTTAGATATATTTTTTCCATCCACTTCTAGACTTGTAACTGTATTTAATTTCTGCCTTTTCTTCAGTTGCCATGCCAGAAGTTTGCCACATTTATTTGCTGATTCAAATGTCTTTTGTTTCATTTGCTTTATCTTCCATTCAATCTCTTGATTCATCAATTCCATATATTGTGTTTGATATAACTTAATCTCTCTTAAAATCTCCTGGGACTTTGGTTTTGTTCTTAATTTTTTCTCTCCTTCCTTTATCTTTTCCAAAATCTTTTCTTTTTTCTCATTTTGTTTTTTCCTCTTTATTGAGTTTTGTTGAATCAAGAAACCTCGCATCACCGCTTTACTTGCATCCCAGATCACTCTTTTCTCCACGTCGGCCCTCAAATTTATTTCAAAATAGTCTTTTAAAGTTTTTTGGGCCTTCATAAGGATCTCCTTATCTTGAAAGAGGGTGTCATTCATTCTCCATCTAAATTGACCAGTTGTTGTAAGTTTCATCTCCATTCTCACGGCGTTATGGTCGGAGCAAGTTTTTGGGCAGATTTCCACCTTCTTAATCTTTGGAGCCATACCACTAGTAATCCAAATTTGATCGATTCTGGTCCAGGTCATCATTGCTTGGGAGAAAAAGGTTCCCTCTCTCTCCAGAGGGTTCCTTGTTCTCCATATGTCTATCAAGTCCATGCTTTCCGTCATTTCAAAAAAGGTCCTAGGAAGTCTCCCTTCCTTAGTAACTGTTAGTCTTTGTGCCTTGTCCATATTAGTGGAGACCACACCATTCATGTCTCCCATGATTATCATATTGTAATCCAAATAGTCCGTCAGGGTTTCATGAAGTCTCTTGAAGAAGTCAGATTTACCTTCATTTGGTGCATAAATTCCAACAACCAAAAGTTTTTCTCCTTGTACTTGTATCTCCACTGCCAGGTATCTCCCTTGCTCATCTTTAAACATCATTTTTAGGGCCCATTTCTCTTTCACATATATCACAACTCCTCTTTTCTTAACTTTGTCTGATGAAATAAATTCTTGTCCTAGTCTTTTATTTATAAGTAGTCTCCTGTGGGCTCTAGATATATGAGTTTCTTGTAAACATATCAAGTCCAGTTGTTCTCTGTTCAAAATATGAAATACTTGTCTTCTCTTCAAAGGCCCATTGAGCCCATTACAATTCCAGCTAAGGAATTGCAGAGCCATCTTGTTATTTTTCTGACACTCCTCCAACAGCTCCAAGTTGTTGCTCTTCTTCTGATGGTGGTGGTTTTTGTCCAAGCGAGAAATTCAGGATGTCTAATGCTCTCCTCTGTTCTGCAATTGGGTCCACAGTCCCCTTCTGCAGGTCCTCCTGATTTCTTCCCAAAAATTTGTCTTTGTCTTGAATTGTCTTTATTTTCACCTTCTTTCCGTTGTAATCAAAAGACAGTCCTTGTGGGAATTCCCACCTGAAGCGGATGGAGTTTTTCTTTAACAGAAGAGCCAAATCCTTGTAGAAGTTTCTTAAATCCAAGATATATTTTGGAATGTCTTTGAAGATCTGTACAGCTGAGTTTCCAATTTGCAAGGCCTTTTCAAAATGTAGCCCTAATATTTTGTCTCTTTCCTCCTTAGATCTAAATGTAATCAGGCAGTCTCTCAGGGTCTTTCTGTCCTGCTTTTTGCCCAGTCTAAAAGCTGTTGTGATTTTAAATTCGTCTTCTTCCAGATCCCAGCAGTCAACAAACTCCCGTGTCAAGTATTCCACAAGGTTGTCTCTTTCGTTCTCTGGAATCAGTCTTAATTTCAAATTTCTCTCTTTTCTCTGTAGTTCCCACAAGGCCAAAGTTGCGTCATGCTCATGAACCTTCTTAGCAATCGGCTCTAAATTCTCTTGTGTCTCTCCAGCAATAGCTTTCGCTTCTTCGGCAATTTTACGTGTGGTAGAATTTTCCTCCACCAATTTGTTTATAGATTCTGTATTCTGGTTTAGTCTTACTGATATTTCTGTTAATTTTTGTGTATTTTCTGAAGTCTGTTTTGTCAGAGACTCCAGAGATTGATTTATTTTAAGCAGAGCTTCTGTCACAGCTTCCATAGAAACAGCTGTCCCTTTTTCTTGTCCTGTTGTTCCTGCAAGTCCGGCAGTTACGCCTGAAATTGAGCCTCTTTTCTTTGTCTGTTGCTGCTGCAGCTGTTGTTGTTGTTGTTGCTTGGTCTTGGCTCTTGTGACTATCTCTTCTTGTGAGCCACTCATGTCAAGGTCGTTTCCCACGGGAGCTGTTCCCCGTTGGAAAATTCCACTGTCTTAAGCCGTGCCAACCTTTACTTTACCCTCTAGGGGGAGCAAATCAAAATGGCCAAAAAATAAAATGTCCAAATACAGAGACAAAGGGGAATGTCCAAAGATGTAGAGAAATTAACGCAATTAAAGCAAGTATAGCTAGAAGCTTATAGCTGCAAATTGCCACAGTTTCCCAATAGATACTGTTTCGTCTTACTCTGATGTACTGTAGCCAAACAGTATATAAACTTTGTATCACAGTGTAACTTTTACAGGAGAAAGTCAGTTCAGTGTCCTATTGTCCTAAAAGGCAGACCGTTTCATGCTCTTAAATGACTGAGGCAGCGGAGGATTTTTCTTTTAAATAAATCATGCAGTTACCAAAGTCTCTTTCACCTCCCCTCTGCCCTGCTAGCTAGAGGGGAGATCTAAGGTCCAAATGTCGGGTTTTATTAAATAAAAACAAAGTTTTAACGGATGCAGGTTTAAAGTTCCGTTGCTTTCGCTTTCATGCAGTCGGGGGGAGGCAGACTTCCTTGATTTTAACCTCCCCGCTTTCAGCCCGATTTTCAAATTTTAAAGGGTCCCAATTCTTTTTCTGCTCTTACTCACGGGAATTCAGTCCAGATTTTCTTTTCAGGAAGGAATCGGCGCTCTCCGCTTATGGCGACGCGGCTTCACTCCGCAGGCTGGGTAGCGACTCTCAGCACCGCGCTCACTCCCGATGCCGCTCCGGAGCCTTTAAAAAGGCTCTTTCACAGTACCGGGGGGCGCAAAGGTGCCCACCGAATCTCCTTGCTCTCAGGCTTCAGCGCCTGAGATTTTAGGGGTCCCCCGCTTGCCGTAGCGGGTAAGACCCGAACTTGCGGAGCAGTCCTTCTCCGGAGCTCAGAGGTAGGACCGCCATTAAGCGCTGGCACCGACCGGAAGTTGTTAAATGATAGTTTAACATCCACATGTGCTTTGCTTTCCTTTGCTCCTGACTGTGTCACATGGGGAAAAGAAATAAGCCAGAGTCTAGCTTGCCATGACATGCAGATCGAAGATTGTGGCTTCCATCTTCCAAACAAACCATGAATGGTAAGCCAAGGTAGGGGGATAGTAAGACAGCTATAGTAAGAGGGGGGCTATAGGAGAGGGGGTCAAATCAGTACTCTCTCCTGTGGCAGTGCACAGTGCAGTTCCAGGCTAATGGTGTTGACTGACTGAAGATGGAGGAGGGTGACTTGAATTTGAATCACAGAATGGTAGAGTTGGAAGGGTCATCTAGTCCAACCCCCTGCAACCCATGAATCTCAATTAATGCACCCATGGCAGATGGTCATCCAACCTCTGCTTAAAAGAAGATTCCAACACCTTCCAAAAGAGTGCTTTCCACTGTCAAACAGCTCTTACCACCAGAAAGTTCTTCCTGATGTTTAGTCAGAATCTCCTTTCTTGGAACTTTAATCCATTGGTTTGGGTCCTAGCCTCTGGACCAGGAGAAAACAAGCTTGCTCCATCCTCTGCGTGACAGCCCTTCAGATATTTGAAGATGGCCATTATATCTCCTCTACGTCTCCTCTTTTCCAGGCTAAACATACTCAACTCCTTCAACTGTTCCTCATAAGGCTTGGTTTCCAATTGAAGGCTTACTGGAGTGTTACCCAAAATTGAAAATATGCACAAGCAGTTGAATGTCTGTGTGTGTTCATGCGTGCAGACAGGACATCAATCAATGGAAATAACTATTTAAGTAAGATACAAATTTGTAACAATATCAACTTTTCTAATATACAATACACACGGAATCCCCCCCACCCCAACACTTTAGATGCACAGGATGTCTTTCTTTCTTTCTTTTTAAATGAAAGACAGTATTAAAAAGTCCGCTGCCTTCAGATGTAGGGAATATTGCATTCGTTTTCCTGATTATAATGCTACTGCTTCTGTCCTGTTCACTAATGTTCCTTTCATACTGCTGTACTGTGTTATGGAATGGTGAATTTTTGACTGATACTCGTACCAGCATGTCATGCTAGATTTCATGGTTTGGTGTGACACAACAATCAACATCATTGGACAACGTTGCTATGCCCTCATCATTTCTGCACATGTATTGTTTGGTTTCCCAAGATTCCCCCATGGAAACAGCAGGAAGGAACTGTATGCCACCCCAAATGTTGTCACTTTACTCTCACAATTTTCAGGGTTAAGGGGGCTACAAATGGATTTTTTTAATGGAATCAAATACCATGGAAATGGGGGTTAAATACGTACTATATTCCATTAGTTTCTTTTGGAAATGGGTTTTACATCATGTGAAAGCTCAGATAAAACGTGGAAATTAACAGTTAGGGGGACATTGGGGAAATGGAATAAATTGCTGTGTAAATGCAGCCAAAGAGCCCATATGGTCTGTGTTTATTGGTCTGTGCAGGCTGTTGCTAGACCAGCCCTCTCTGTCAGTTGGCTGGCATATATGACTGGCATACACACTGGAACAGCAGGAGGGCCAAGATGCCATCATAAACATTTCAAGTTTATTATCAGCACTCTAAATTAAACACTTACCTGATTTTAATAAGAATCTAAAATAGAAATCTTTTACTCTTGTAAGTCTTTTCCTCCCTGGGCTGTGCTATTTTCTCTAAACTGTCCTACTTACATAACATTTCTGCTAGTATTAATTCCACTAGACTAAGAACTGCTGAAGCTCAATTTTGTCTCAACCCAAAGATGGGATTTGGTGTGTGAGTGGATTAGCCACTATCTTTTGCCATCCGAGACTGCTACATGAATCAAACAATTATTAAATTGCAGAAGATAAAAGTCTTTGGTGAATGAGCCAAACATATTTTGTTGATAGCAGGCTGTGAGTTAAAATGCATCTGGGATCCCTTTGTACTATCTGGAGTTCCTAATTTTATCATATCTGTTTTTAATAAAGGGGGTGGGATGGCGCTTAAGAAACGAGTCCATTGTTCCTCTGCTATAGCCTGTTTGTGCTTGTCTGCAAAGGGATTTTATATCTGTACTTTAGAAGATAAGAATGAATAAGAGAACCCCAGTCTGAGCTGCTGTCAGCCCCTAAGGACGGCACTGGCATGTCTAAGCAGTAGGAAGGCAACAGAGAAAGGAGTATATAACTTGCCGCAGTTTTAATCAGAATGCTCCCTATACAGCACTTTGACCTTTCAGTTGATTTCTGAGGCTAGGAATATACAGATCTATATATCAAGGAAAAATTATCGGTAGGCCCACCTTTTGTAAAAAAGTATCCCCCCCCCAAAAAAAAGAAAGTTACAGGATGCTTGGGGAGTTTTCTGGGCTCTGTTGCCAAGGAACCTTCCTTACACCCCAGATCTGAGAAAGAAAACCCTCTTTGGATTGTACTTCTCCCAAAGCCAGAGGACACAGAATCTAACAAAATCTTGTGGCATATCCTTAGAACACAAGGGGTATAGTAGGTGGAAAAGATTCTTGTGAGAACTGAATTTTTAAAACCAAGGAGGCCAAATGTCAAAGTATAAAGAATTGTATTGGGGGTGGGGGAGAGAAATGGAAAGGCAACATCACACAGAAATACTTGCAAACTGAATAGAAAGGGAACTCTAACAAAGCCAGTTGCATATTATCTGCTTGAGAAGAGCCTTGGGTTTCAGATAATGTGCAGAGTTCCTCACAGATGAGTTTGTGTCTTTGGTGACTGGTGATGGGCAGCGTCTGCCGGCACCATATAACACTGCCCCTAAAAGAACTGCATTTGCTCCCAGTACGTTTCCGAGCCCAATTCGAAGTGTTGCTGCTGACCTTTAAAGCACTAAATGGCCTTGGCCCTGTATACCCGAAGGAGTGTTTCTTCTTCTTCTTTTTAACAAAAGAGCCAACCAGTTCCATCTAGTTCAGGTGTAAAAGGATTACCTCTGAAGTTTATTGGTATGTTGTGGACTTCCCCAAAGAGTGCCCTACTCCCAGACACTCTAAGTGGCACTGTTGAGTTACACTGGAATATAGGAGTTCATCAAAATATATTGTGCCAGTGATCTAGATCCCAAGCATCCTTATCAAGTACTTTATTTGGTCCATGTAGTGTCTCTGTCTGGATCTTCAGGTCTAAAGAAGATTCCAGAAACAAGAGGTTGCATTATACAGATTTATCTTCAGTCTGTATAGAGAACATAGAAAGCAGGCATTTCAAGATGAAGGTTAACACACGTTGCTGGCTACCCAGGAGCAAATCTTCTCTAAAGGTTTGTCCTGTGACGTTTGGAAAAGGGTGTGCTAAGAATTTACAATCAAAGTAACAGAATCAACAAAGTTGGAGACAAATGCAAGGGGGACACACCTACCGTGTGAACAGGAAAGACGGAGGACTACAGATTCAAATACTTTCAGGTCAGGTGTGGACTCGTCCAGTCCAATTCAGATGGAGAAAAAGGATTAACAGCTAAATGATGCATGAATGTGGACAAGCTCTAAGTGTCCTAGCCTGTCATTTATTCTTCACTGTTGTTCTTGTCCCTTAATTATCTCTTTTTGTGCATCTGCACTGCACACAGCAGTATGGGGACATCCCAGGGATGATGTGAGGCAAACAAAACAAAGCCGCAAGAAATGAAATGTGACAAAGAGCGATGGTGCGTGCAAGTCTAATTTGATCAGAGGCTGCTTTGTCAAAATAAGTACAGTATAGGCCAAATGGCACAGTGTGTACATGCAGGCAGTGAAATCTAGGTTAATTACGCAAAGTTAGGTTTAGCTGCTCTAGGGTACTTGATGGTGCCAGAGTGCTCAAGCCCGGTGCAGAGAGCTTTGTTTGCGTGTTTGTTTGTGTATTCGTGGAACTCCTCTTTGCTCAGGAGAGGCAAGTGACTCAGCATGAATCTGCAGAAATGTGAATGGCTTCTGAAGAAGTCTTGGGTAAATCTGTTCACAAGAAGCAGCACGAAACACTCAAGAAATGGAAAAAACCCCGCTATGCTTCTAAAGTTCTAGGAAAGGGAATTCCCCCACTTTCAGTCAATCAAAAAGAAAGAGAGAAAGGAAGAAAAGCTGGCTTCTTGAATCTTTACATTTGGCACATGAATTGGGCTGATGCAATGAAGATGTTGAGTTATGATCTATATCTGCAAAACATGGGAACAGGACCACTCAGTGTTCCTGCACAACAGGGTTCTGACTGATTTTTCTTGGTTAGCTGACAATTGCTCAGGATTTTCCTCTCATCTAAAAATAAGGGTTTATTTTCCAGAAGACTGCAATTTCTGTGTAGCTTTGGTTTTACAAAATGTTACCAATGAATGTGGTTAAATCTTCTTCCAAGCAACAAAAAAACCACACAAATATTTTTGGGGACATTTTCCTCACCACAATCAGAATTCAATTATATCTTGTGGTTCTAATATATTCCAAAATAAGCGACCCATGTGTGTGGTGTTGGAAGGACATTGAAGCCTGAATCAGTTTTTGTTTGAAAAACCACATGCATTTTTTTTATATATCTCTTTGTTTCCCAGTGGCAGGGACAAAAATAAATTTCAGCCATAGGAATAAGCTGGGAAGTTATCTGGATATTTTTTGTCTCAAAAAATTCTTTGTATAGGGAATAAAATTGGCTTCCACTGAATAGTTTTTGTTAGTTTGCATGCACCCCCATGTTACATTAGCAGGGACAAAATATGCCCCAAACACAAGTATCAGCTGGGATTCTTTCAGGATTTTTTTGGGTCCCAATAGCTTTTTGTGTATGAAGGGGAAGCTGTCAATGGTAAGGGGCTGAAATTTGCAGACATTGCTTACTACTGTGCAGGTGACAGTTACAGTATGCTGTAAGTCTACTTTTGTGTAAATTCTGCATTGAAAGGTATGCTCAGGTTAGAATTGTACACCACCCTTCTCCCAGAATGTAACATATCTCTTCAGAAGCAGCTTGCCAGGTGGAGCAAAACCACTATACTAGCTTCCTGGAAGGTGGGTCACTGTTGCTTACTGGGAGGGAGAGGGAGAGGGAAAGGGAGAGGGGGAATGGCTAGGTAGCGGGAAGGCTGGTGCAGTGCAAGCACACCAACTGGAGCACCATATTGGCTCCATCAGTGTGCTTGCTGTCCAACAACATCTGGAGGGCACCAGGTTGGAGAAGGCTGACCTAGATAATCTGAGAAGGAAGGGGACCTTTGCCCACATACTGTGCCATTGTTATAGACCATGGTGGCCAGGGGCCATTGGGGTTGGTGGAGTGGAAGGCAGGGAAGCCAAAAGTAGGTAAAGCCAGAACCAATGAGAGGTTGAAGACTCCTTGGACATGCTGCCCTCCCCAAATCATATAGTACCAAAAGAAATACTCTACAGATAATAACATGAATAATAATAGCTGGATTTACCTACATGTTCACGTGTTTGTCAACACTGCAAGAATGCCAGCCAGAAATGGTCAAGCCAGCACCGCTTAGAGGTAGGGGCTGGGTTTTGGGGTTTTTTTTTTGCAACTTCTCATGCATTAGTCTTTTTAACCTTTGTACCCCAGAGGCCTCTGTGATTGTCTTTTTCAAATGAGTCAGTATCATTCATTTATAAAGCACACCAGGAGTTTCATCTGTTTTATCTTGTTCTAAAACATTCTGTGTTTGTTTGCATGGTGAGGCATGGGTTACAGTTGTACCAAACATTTAAAGCATTATGGTACCAGTTTAAACAGTCATGGCTTCCCCCAAAGAAGCCTGGGAGCTGTAGTTTGTTAAGGGTGCACTGCTAAGAGTTGTTAGGAGACCTCTGTTCACAATTCCCAGAGTGGTTTCTTAATCAATCTTTCTTCACAGGGAACTCTGGGAATTATACATCTGGGAGGGGAATAGAGGTCTCTTAACAACTCTCAGCTAGTTATATTTTTCCCGGTGGGGCAGATAGCATATTCATGTTCTGAGGTTTGTGTGGGGAGTATAAAAATCAGGAAAACTTCTTAGGGAAATGGTTAAACACCCTTCCCCCAGCAATGCCACTCTAAGAAAAAATGGACCCCCCCCAATATTGCTTTGATGTTTGGATTTCAGAAAGTTGGGATCTGGTCTATTTTGTCCTTTAGAGAATAGATCAAGCTAAGGATATTCTATAGTCTGTCCTGAACGCTTTGAAAAAAACCTCTTTTTTTAAAAAAGTGCTAGAGTAGTATTAAAGTCCTCTAATTAAAATATTCAGCAGATGCAAAAAAGCAGGTTGGCAAAGACTGTCAGATTTTATTTTCTGTGGGTTTTGGGGTTGTTATATCATACAATTGCAACAATCTATTTCAAACTTCAAGGCTATATTGCAGCAAAGCGGAAACAGTGTTAGTGTTGGGAGGGAGATCTAGTGAAAAACCAGCCTCACAACTTTTGTTGTTGTTAAGTAAGCCAATTAGCAAACACCTTGGGTGGATAATATTACCCTTGATATTAGATCAGCAATCTTTTGCAAAGAAGCAAATAGCAACTTGAGCTGGATTTCTGAGCAAGTAATAAACGAAGTAGAGCTTCAAGAGATTATGAAAGAAATGAGGTCTGCTGATGTGCAGGATTCTGACTTTACAGTGTCAGCACTAATTTACAGAGTTCAGGTGGGATATGCTAAGGCATATTCCATTCTTTATAACTGGCGATCAAAGATGATAATTGTTGTTGCAAACCAGCACACATTCAATGCTTGCTTTAAAAACAGGCAATAACAGAATGTGAAAACACAAGAAATTGTGAATGTGAAAAGGCAAAAAATACTGAATAAAAGAGGGAGACGCCCAACAGGCAGTTAATACTTTACTGATAACTATATCAATGGGATGATGAGTTAGAGGCTGACAGTTCTGTGTATGGTCTCCAAAAGATCCAGCCCAAGTTCATGCAAATGGCAATACTGAAATTTCCCTCTAAGCTTTCCCTCTAATATTTCCCTCTAAGCTTTAATTAAATTCTGAAACCTACAAACCTGTAACTGTACTATTAGTAAACAGGTGCTCAGCTGAAATGGTAAATGGGTGCAAATACATATAACAAAAAGAAATATTGGGTGGGTGGCTGGGAATCTCCAGCTGGCATTATCTATAAGAATCCATCCATTCTAATTTAAACATATAGATTAATATAAGCATTCTGTATGACCAAACAGGTATCTACATTTTGTTTTTTTAAAATATATATTGAATAGTTGTTTTACTGTACACTGCATTGGTATTATTTTAATGAGAGCCAGTACATAAATATTTTAAATGAAATTTTAAAAATGCATCTTTAGCTTCACCATTTTAGTATAATCTTCCACATATTAACACAGAATTATGTCCCGCTGTGTTACTTACTCCCTGGTAAATGTGCATCAGATCATGGTCTTAATCTGAATAAATCTTCCTTTACCCTGGATTTATTGGGGGTGGGGGAATCATTGTTAGCATTTTAATTAGCTATACTTACAGAAAGGTGGTATCTAGCTAAAGGATTAGCCTGGCATTTGGAACAAAAGGAGCAATAGCCGGGAGCAAAATCTGATCCAGTGCAAAATTCATTGCTAAAAATAATGTGCAGGTGTGTATGGATCTGCACATGAATATATTCAGAAGTTCCAGGTAAACTGATTAACAATACTGTTGTGATTTCTGGTATACTTATTATGCATGTAATCATTTTTTAATAGCAGTGTTGTTTCCCCCCAATACATTTGTGTGCCCTACTAATAAGCTTTATGCAATAATGGAAGACTCAGTGAGTGGGTGTATGGTATCAATTTCCATTTCTCATGCCTTATTTCATTCATTACTTTCCCCACGTAGCACACTTTCATAAGATGTCAGAAGCTCCTATTCAAAGTCCAAGTTGGACCACCCTTGCTCAGACTAAAGTCCCGTAAATAGATCACCCACCTGCTATTGGTATGTAGTTCATTTAAGGCAGCACTTGCCAATCTGGTGTGCTCCCAAAGGTTTGGACTCTTTATTTATTTTATTATTATTTATTAAATTTCAATACTGCCCTTCATCTGAAGATCACTGTTTAAAATAGAAAAACACAAAAATGCATGTATGCTACATACATGCTACAACTCTTGGTGGGGCCATTCAAAACATCTGTAAGGCACCAAGGCGGGGGTGCAGTTGCTATCACATTATACTCCCCCTACTTTTTCATTGCCCTGGGACAGTGAAAGACTTGCAGTCCTGTAAGTCCTGACTCAGGTGTCTGCACTCAGGTGAGTATGCACATACTTGTTACCCTCTTAAGTGAAACATATAGCAATCAGGGCAATGGCTGGATTCAACGACCCTGGTGCATTAGCAGAAGCCAGTGCTAGCACAACGGGGCTACTACTCTCTCCTCTCCCATGCACCCCAACATCTGCTTACGCCAGCAGAATGATCGTATTAGCATGATGTTGAATTCCACCAAATATATACGGTTGTCAAAGATGCCAGTGTTTCTCTTTTGGCCTCAGCAAACTCTTTCAGAGACACTCGTAAACTTGACGTACATTAGTGAGTCTGAACCACTCTTTGTCATTGCTGGTTTCTGCCCCTGTGTGAGATTTAGCTACTTCTGCACAGAGCGCTGAGCAACAAGGAGGAAACAGGATTGCCAGATGACTGGTGCATTCCTGGTGTGCTATCCAGTGTGTGTTCTAACTCAATTTGTAAAAGCGAGAAATGGCAAGCTGTTTTTCACTCATTTTTCACCCCAAACAGGCGAATAATTTAGAATTGACTATGTAACAGTGTCAGGAAATTATTCTCTCCAGAATGATAAAGGACTAAATTAAGTCCTTGTTTTATTCCTTCATCTTTTTCCTGCCTTGCCTTTTATTTACTTCAGAGTGAGGAAAGTGTCAAAACAAGCAACATTATTTTGTCCCTTGAAATGCGCCTTTAAAAAAAATAAATGAGAAGATATATAGGCTGGGATATACATGCAGAGAAATTGGTGGCAAAGTCAATGGTAACTTGTCACTGGTTCTGTGTGCCTACATGTGTGGTAAATCTTGCCCTGTGCAAGGGGGAATGTTTCTTTTTGGCAGGCCTGGTGTGGGAGTCTTGTTAAAATAAAGTTATAAACTCACACGGAAAAGCAGCTGGTTCCTGGTGCTGTTCTCTTCAACACCCTCCCTAGTATTAATTTGTAAAAGCGAGAAATGGCAAGCTGTTTTTCACTCATTTTTCACCCCAAACAGGCGAACCCAGCTTGGTTAAAAATGCTTCCTGAAACTCAGTAGTTTCTTAAATTGAGGTGTGTTTTTTGTGTCTTGCTATTGTATCCATTTAAATCCTAGAATAATGAATCACTGTAGTCATTTGGTCCACATGAGATTGCTTTGTAGTCTATCTTACAGTGCTGTTAACTAAAGTGCTGTTCAGAGCTCCAGCTAAGATGAGCAACAGGTGTCTCAACATGTGCTCTGAATCTGAAAGCTCGGCTGAATGTTTTATAACAAGTCTCTTATTCTCAGTGAATTTTTCCCTTTCAGATGTCTGCATTTCACTAAGCTTGGACATTTCAGGGATAGTCTAGCACAGCTTGCTATTACAGAGTCTGAGAAGTATACAAGGACATAGAGATACCAAAATATGTTTTAATGACACAGCTCTGCCTTTGACTTTCATGCCTTTTTAAGTGAGCTGCTAATATATATTCTGAGCAAGGAAATATTTTATATCAAGGGCATTTTTATGTTGATAGATTTTGCTAATGGCTACCAGTATATAATAAAACTATTCAGTAGACCAAGTGTAAGTGTGATCAGTCAGAACCGTTAGTGCGATTTTTCTCCACAAAAAGACAATGCAAAACCTTTCCTCACCCCATATTAAGTGCAGACAATGCTCTTTTCTTGTCTAAATGCAAAGGGCGTTTGAACCATAATCTGTTCTATCAATCCTAGGTATCAGTTAGATGAGACATGGGGTGATTTTATTTTATTTTTTTAAATGGGCAGTTGGTTTCATTGGTTTAAAAAGGGATATCTCACTAAAACCTTTTCCATGTGTTAAGGTATGTTTGCCAGATGGGGTGGAGCTGCTACCCTAGCTCTCTGATCATTGCTGCTTACCAGGAGAGGCAAGGTTAGCATGGTGCAAATGCGCCAGCAGAGTTAACCTGGTGCTTCTGCACATGCATTTGCACTGCACTGGCCTTCCTACCAGCTCACCCTTCCTCCTCTTGGTAAATATCAGCAATTCATCTGCCAAGAAGCTAGCATAGTGACTCCACCCCACCTGGCTTCTCCCATACCTTTGTTTTATAAAGATATTTCACAAGGTATGATGTAGACGATTTGGTTGAATTATGGCATCCTTTTATAAAATACTTTACTGATAACCCTGAAGGAATGTCAGCCACTGAAATCGCAGGCTGGACTTTAGCAAACACCCCCCTGGAAGGGGGTAAAATGGGATTTTGTATTTGTATTTTTTCCCTTTTCCCTTTTTCTTTTTTTGTAATTGTGGTTATATAATGGAAATTAATAAAACTCTATAATTGAAAATGCTCACTGTGAGTGAGTGAGTGCTCACTGGAAGGATAGATCGTGAAGCTGAGGCTCTAATACTTTGGCCACCTCATGAGAAGAGAAGACTCCCTGGAAAAGACCCTGATGTTGGGAAAGATGGAGGGCACAAGGAGAAGGGGACGGCAGAGGATGAGATGGTTGGACAGTGTTCTCGAAGCTACAAACATGAGTCTGACCAAACTGCGGGAGGCGGTGAAAGACAGGAGTGCCTGGCGTGCTCTGGTCCATGGGGTCACGAAGAGTCGGACTTGACTAAACGACAACAACAAATAATTGAAAATATATATCTCACAAGATTTTGCCATGTTCTGTGTCCGCTAGGCTTTGGGTTCCTTAAACCAAAGCTCTCTTTACTTTCCCCCCTAGAGCTGGTCGCAAGGGAGGGACTCTGGGCAAATGGGCTCAAAAACATTCTAGCAGCTGGATGGACTGATGTGGCTGAAGATTCATCCTGTCTTGTAACAGCCTGTTACACTCAGGTTCCCCACTTCTTCCCTAAAGTGAGTTTTAGATTTTCATTGATTGACAGCCCACTCCAAGCCCCACTTACCTAGGAGTAAGCCTCACTGAATTCAGTGGGACTTTCTTCTGAGTATATATGCTTAGGATTGCACTGTTGTTGTATTTTAGTTTTATTAAAGCTGATGTTTTATTATAGTCATATTTTAGTTTTGAACCTGCAGTGGGATTATGAACACGAAGAAGTAAGGGACAGAAAGAAAACAAACAGAAATGCCTGGGGGGAAACCCTCCGTCCTGCAGGCTTTGATGTGCTAAGTGAACAAGCAAATCCTTTCTAATGAAGCAAGGTTTTGATCTGTCAAACCTGTAACCTCCTCCATGAGGGCTCAGCTTTTTCAAAGACATGAGTCTTGCCTTTGGCTAGCTCTAAGACTTGAGTCAGTAAGAACTCTCCCACCGACTTGAGTTGGCTTGGGAGCAGACTGCTCATGCAACATACATTTTGAAAGGTAAGCTTGAAAATTCAGGGGGAGGGGAATGCTTCCTCAACGTTTGCTAAAAACTACCTATAGCACTTCAAGTATCGCATCCTCCTTCTGATGGTTCAGCTGGAGAAGAAAATGCTCAGGTCTTTTCACACATAGATTTCTATATACAAATGACCTTGTTTTTTTTATAAGTGAAAACTTAACAGAGCATATTTATGGCATTAAGAACATAGAGACCAATTGTCCCCTCACTCAGATGTCCCTCATTCAGTCTTCAAGGTTCTGTACCAAATTCAGAATGTTATTATTATTTAAATGGAATAATAGAGGATTCCATTAGGACATCAAGACCAGGGAATTAGGAATGTCAACATCTGGGGAGAAATTATGTGAAAGTTTTAGAAGCACCCTTATGCAGAGTAGAGTAACTATATGCAAAGGATGACAGAACTTCCAGATGCTCAATAATTAGTACCTGAGGGGATTTGGGCAACCTCATTGTAGAAACACCCTTAAAATTCCCTTGCACCTATAGAAACATAAAGGAACCCCTGCCTTCCTGTGTTTCTCTCAACCTGTTCTTAGCAGATTCTTATTTTTACCAGAATTGTGGTTCTTTGATAACACGGCACAGACTTTTTTTTTTTAAAAAAACCCCTGCTACTTGAATGGATTATTCCTTACAATAAGAAACATGGCATACAGAGTTTTGGGAAGTTCTTCTGGTACAGATGTAACTTTTCAGAAGCGATTTTAACAAAAACATTCACAAAAAAATCTTTTTAATCTTCTGCCTTGTACTTGAAAGATCAAATTGTGCTTTTATCCCCCGTTTTATTGTCTAATGTAGTCGGAAATGATTCATGGGGAAGAGCCAGTGCAAGAAACACTCAGGCAGCCGTCACAAGTCCTGTTTAATTGGCTTCACCCTTTATCATGAGTTGGACACTTAAGCACGTTTCACTTTTTTGTGTGTGGAGGGCGGAAGAATGTTACCTGACAAGTAAAAAGCTATTCTTCCATAATACAGATTCCCTGCCCCCTCTTTAAAATAATGTAGTTGGACATTTATCTTTATGGAGCAAAGTTTCAAAAGCCAACTATTGCAATTCAGGTAACTTTAACGCTATAGGAAGGTTCTGCAAAAAAAATAATGTTTTAGTTGCAGTGGTGAAAGTGCCACAATGTTGAATAAAAACAGACGGGGCAGACTTTATTTTCCTATACTGCAGACTACACAAGCAAAGCAAACAGACATCAAAGTTTTCGTGATGTTTTATTGTAGTTCAGTTTTTCCCCTCCACAAACACCCTGCTTGCTCTCTCCATGGGAGAATTACCATATTTTTTTCCCTTTCGGAAAATGTTAAATTTAAAATTGTCAGTGGATTTTCCATGGAAATCAATTGCCTGGAGCTAGGGAAATGGGCTTGCAACCTTCACTTCAGCAGATCAATAATTACTATCAGCATTTTGTGTTTTAAAGGGAATCAGACTTTAAAGGGTAGGTCTGTGTTTGAACAAATGTATTGCAAGAGGCCAAGGGAATATTCGGGAGGGGAGTTTCATTTAAGCTGAAGCCACTCTTGATGTTAGTTTTACATTTTTTGGTGGAAGGAATTGTTGCTAATAGTAAAAGTACAAATCTACGCATGCCTACTGAGTTGAGTGTGCCTTACTTCTAGATAAGTGCGTATAGGATTGCCGCATTGGATACCAAAAAGGGATACAATTTTACTGGACCAAAATCATGTCAGTTAAAAAAACGGGGAGGGGGAAAGAATGAACCTTTTATGGCTCACAATGCTTTGCTTCAAATAATCAAAGTGTTATAATAATTGATTATCAAAGCATTTTGATAATCAAATTATCAAAAAAAGGAGAGGTGTTTTCTCATGGTCCCATCAACTGAGCGTCAGCCAGTGCTGGAACTGGGACCACAAGAAGTTGCCTCCTTTAAAAAAATGCTTCAGGTGCCACAGTGGTGTAGGGTGGCATGTATTTGAAAGCAACATATCCAGTGCTAGTGAAGAAGAAGAAGAAGAAGAAGAGGAAGAGGAAGAGTTTGGATTTGATATGCCGCTTTATCACTACCCAAAGGAGTCTCAAAGTGGCTAACATTCTCCTTTCCCTTCCTCCCCCACAACAAACACTCTGTGAGGTGAGTGGGGCTGAGAGACTTCAGAGAAGTGTGACTGGCCCAAGGTCACTCAGCAGCTGCATGTGGAGGAGCGGAGACGCGAACCCAGTTCCCCAGATTACGAGACTACCGCTCTTAACCACTACACCACATTGGCTTAGACATCAAAGGGTTCTGTACATATCTTTCCTGATATATAGACCACTATATATCCAGCACAGAGCTTAACAGCTGCTCTGTGCTGCCAGAGTCTACAGAGACCTGGATTCAGGCTCCCAACACTTGCAGCTTGTGGAGAGGGCCCAAGCTGCCTCTCCAACACTAGTGTCACTACAGCTTACCTGGATGGTGCATGGCACTGAGGTTGGCTCTGCGCAGATGCACCACCAGGAACACTGGATTGGCTCTGCTGGTGTTTCTGTCCCACCCATCCCTACTGCTGTCCTGCCCCAGCCTTGTCAGCTGCAGCAGCGCTAGTGTCAGGAGGACAGCTCCACCTCACTGCACTGACTCCCACACCTCAAAATTGATAATTAGGGACTATTCGACTGGACAGCTCCTGCCATAGGTTGGTCACATAAGTGAGTGTTGAGAAGACATAAGCAAAACTATAATGGCAGCCCCAGGTTCCCAAATAAGAGGAATAATGTATGATACCAAATCAATTCCTGTAATTCAAATAGATTACGGCCAGGATCCAAAGAGCCACACTTTGCTATAATTACCCTTCTGTGCACATCCCCTGTGCCACATAGCAAGCTGCTCTGTGAAGGTCATTCATTTGATCTTCATAGAAACAGGAAGCTACCTTATGCCAGGCCTATTTATACCACACGATCCAGTGAGCTCAGTATTGTCTCCACTGAATGCCACGCGTTCTCCAAGGCTGCCAGAGCTCTTTCCCATCACTGCTACATAATCCTTTAAACTGGAGATACTAGGGTTTGAAAGTTGGACTTGCAGAGCAGGCTGTCTGCCCCTGAGCTGTGGTCTCTCTCCACAGAAATGTGTCTTTGATGATGATGGGCAATGTGTTTGCAGAAGGAGGGCCTGTGTGGTACAGGCTCCTATGCCTGGCACCCGTCCATGTCAAAAAGAAGGACTAGCCTTCAATTTAGGATGAGGAATAGGGGTAAGAAAACGGAAAAAAGTCCCAAACAAGTACTGTATTTTTTGCTCCATAAGAGGCACCTGACCATAAGAGGCACCTAGTTTTTAGAGGAGGAAAAGAAGAAAAAAATCTGAATGAAACAGTGGATGTATGGTTTTTGTGGTTCATGCTGTGGCCACAGACATGCTATGTGATCTGATGGTGAATTTGGGGTGACCCAATGCAAAAATCCTGAGGATCCATGTGGATCTGTGCTTTGTAACCACGTTTTTGTGCCATTGTGGCCCCACGAAACAGTGGATGTGTGTGTTTTTGGTGTAGGCTGTGCGTAAGAGAAACCTGGTGGACAAGCAGCGGCAAGGACAGGCCCATCTGCTTCATCCAACCAAGTCTCTGTTACACATGCCAGGTCAAGTCCTCCATCCATGATCAAGTCATGGATGGCAGTGGTCTTATGAATCATTGACCTGGCATTGCACAGCAGCACCTTCAGGTCATGTGGGTATCCCTTGCTGATTCTAGTATCCATCCAGTCAGGACCAGACACGGAGGCAGGGATAGTCCTCAGACAATGACTAAACCTGCCTCCTCTGTAATGGCATGGTCTGGTCTTAGCGTAACTCCTCCTCCTACCCATGATCACTGAGATCGGTTGTCCCAGTGCATCCCCCCCTGTGGAACATGCCCCAGCCATTTTGTTGGCTGGGACCTACTAAGAGATATGCTAAGAGATATGCTAAGTGCCTCCCCCCACCAAATGCTACCGGTTGGGGGTGGCCTATGATTTTAAAAGATTCCACCTTCTGCCCAAGTAGTGCTTTCATGTGGCCATTGTAGCTGTGCTTTTAACAGCAGCTCAACATGCAGACATAGGGTGATATTCAATTAAATAATTGCATGAGTGGACCACAATTGGACTTTCCTCCCTCTCTTCCCCCTGTGAGTCCCCTAAATCCTTTGTACGGGTTCCCCCAAACACAGCGAAAAATACGGTAACTTGTTTTATATTCACCTAGGTCAGAAAGAAACTCAACCATAATCTTTCTCTTCCTCATTTGACTCTCAGCTTCTTAATCATACTGATCCTTTCTATAATAGTTCAGAAATGCTATCTGCAACTGCCATTGCCCTATGCCTTATGCTTGTTTTTCTGTTAATGTATTTGCAAAATGCAGGCAGCCCCCCATTTACGTTATGTTCCAAGACACTGCTCACTTTGATGAAATCACGTATAATCGAAACCCACTGAAAGAGCCGCAAACAGCCGGTTCTGCCCCTGCCCCCCTGCCCCATTCTGCCCCTTTAGTGATGTTCCAGTGACCTCTTTATGACGTTTCCAGGTCACATCTGAGTTCAGGACGATGCACGTATGTACAGTTGCACATATTTTGAACATGCACAACCAGGGGGCTGCCTGTATTTATTTTGAAACTTTTAAATAAAAATTAGAAAAGGAAAAGTGAAGAAGCTTCAGTGCATATTGTTATGTATGCCGGCGTGGTTGCTTGAGAGCGAACAGACAAGACTCCCACTGGTCTTTACAAGGCTTTATTATCTGTGCAAAACATTTACAGTGCAGAGCGTCTCAATTCCATGTCTGCTCAGTCACTAGCAGAATCTGGGAGTGGGCAGTCCTTAAACTTTCCCCAGCATAGCAGTCTTTTGACCCCCATCCTACGCCTCCCCTCTCTGCGTGTAAACCAACTGCGCAGAGAGGGCAAAGGGGGACCTGCCTCCCCCCGCTTTGTTCAGGCTTGGTGTTGTGGCTCTCCCTTGCATCTTCCAAGCCCTGCATCCCTTCCCCACTGGAGGCGGGGCTTCCCTCCTCGCCGGAGGAAGAGCTGCTTCTCACGATCTTCGGAGGCTCCCTGTAACCCAACTGTCCTTCCACCTCTTGCCTCTGAGCTGATGGCAGTTCCCTGACACATATGCTCTTGGGATCGTGGCCAAGAGCTGCAATTCAATGTGCAAGTATGCATGCTTATATTCTGACCATGTGACTGTGGTTATCATGCTTCTGTTCATTCTTTCCTGGATAGTGCAACCTTATTCTCAGTCAAACTCCTTCCAGCCCCCAGCCTTTCGGCACAACCTGAACGGTGCATTTCATGAAGCCAGATCCCTTTGAACTTTGTAAAAAGAATTCATGCAGTGGAGGGGAGAAGTTTCTGCTGCTGAAAGCACAGTATGCTCTGAGGAAATATGGGTGACAAGGCAGGATACACATTTGCATAAACAAACATTACACATGTTCTGGTGCTTTGTTGTCCTATACAAGAATGCTCTCTTTGAAAGTTTCATAGCCAATTAAAAGCCCTGTTAATTAAACATTATGCTCTTGCATCAATTAAATATGCACAATTGGCGCACTGTTTTTAAAGGCAAGTGTCAACATCCTTTAAATGCCACAATGAATAGTTTGACTTACTACATTGTTGGGTGGTGGAAAACATTGCTTTCCAAAGGTATAATTAATAAAAACTGAAAGATGGCATTTCTCTGTACACTTCATGCTACCAGCCTATCTTCAACTGCGGCTTTTCATAAGCTTGAGAGAACAACAATACCATTTCCATTTATTTAAATGTATTCTGAAGCCTCTTAGTTGTGATGAACACAAAGAGGAAAAAAATGGCATTCAGCTAAGCAATGATTTGATATATGAAACTGATCTGTAATCAAAGTGGTCCATTCAAAAATTAGCATATATGACCTTTTTGTATATATCCAGTCTTTGTATAAACATTTTTGAATTCTCTTTGTCTGAAAGGAAGCTGACTGGTAAAAGGGCATCATGTTTGAGCTTACTACTTCAGTAATAACATGAATTAACCAAATTTTGGAAACTCAGTAAAATAGAAGTTTTAATTGCTGTATTAATTAGTAGGAAAGGATGGAGCAACTAAGCATATACAATTATGTATCTGTTAGCTGAACTTCTGTAGTATATGAAAGCCCTTGAATAGAGGTCAGGTCATACAAAAGGTGGTAACAAAAAAGATCAAATTTTATACAAATAATAGATCTTCTTGTGGCAAAAGCATCGTGCTTTTTGGAAAAGAGATATGCCATTGATACAGGCAGCAGTCTAATGTGGAGATCCTATTTGGTTTGGTACTAAGGGGAAAATGCCCCAGAATGTTTGTTTTTAAAAATGGGCTTAATGACAAAGAGGTATTGAGCTTGTATAGGATGTCTTTTCCCTTCTATGGATAGATGTCCCACTTAACTCATGCAGGCTAAAAGCAGGACAGCCTTGGGCTAAGAGCACTGAATAAGACTATTTTGTCCTTCCAGCATTCGTTTTGGGTACAATGAGAGTACTTTTGTAATTTTAGGTCTCTGTTTGTTTATATTTCAGGCGCATGAAACATCCTTCCTGTACAGACTGTGAGCAAAATCAAGATCTTGTGGATAAGAAGCATAACAGATGGGTTTCCAGAAGATGTGAGAGGAACGCTTGGCCTGCCAAAAGGGATACTGGCAAACATACTTCAAAAACAGTACGTGGCTATTAAATCTTTATTGGGCCACATGAACTCACGTACATATGAATAATACTAATAGGCTATCTAATAGCTGGGAAATTTGCAGAGTGCAGTAAAGGCAGAGGTCATTTCTTGTGCCACTGTTGGAAAGGGATAGACTGGACGACCCAAGTAATTATAGGAGGGTTAGTCTGATATTGATTTGGGGGGGGGGAATGATGGAAAAGCTAATGATGGATTCAGTCAAGAAGCATTTAAAGCATATCCTGCCATTAATAACAAGTCAACCTTCCTCTGTGGAAAATGGGTCTCATCAAACAAAATTAATTCAGTCTTTGCTGTGATTACAAATCTGGTTACTGATGAAAGCAACTCAGCTGATATTATACAACAAAGATCTCTCTGCCCTCCCCCCTGTAGTCAGTTGACCTAGGACTGCCTGAACAATGCATTGCCAATGAGACACGAATTAAAGATTGTACAATATCAACCAGTATATGAGAAAATTAAATTATAATAAAATGATGTTCTTTCTGTTCCAGACCCAAGACTTAATATCCTCGTTCAAGAATCTGAAAGAGGATTTCAAAAATATTTGCTGATCACAGGATTACACTTGCAGCAGGGGATCACATGCTTAAACATAGATGAATGTAAGACTGCATCCTGGACCTACTGGGCAACACTGTCTATGAGATGCTTATGAGACTAAAGATGTACCTCACCAGCAGACCTCTGAGTAGGCAAGTACAAGATAAGAGTAAGGAGTTTTATTTGCCCTCTGTATGTGTGGAAATGGCAAATCAGCTGAAAGGAGGAGCAAAGATTTGGCAGCCATGGTCTTAAAAATATATCAAGGGAAACAGAGACACCAAAGAAGTCCCAAGAATGAGTAAAATAAATGGAAGTGAAACTGCCCTGTGAAAAAGCTTCTTAAACAGAATTTGATGACTTTGTTAAGTTTAGGCCTCAGATACCTAAAGGTGTGCCTCCTCCCACATAGACCAGACCAGGTGTCAAGATCTGCAAGGGAGGCTCTGCTTGCAGTTCTGTTGCTCTATGAAGTTCATGAATGGCCACCAAAACCCTTAAAAGGCCACCCAATCCATTGTGTTGCTTCAATCTAGAAGTCATATCATTGAAGTTGAAATGTCGTCCCACTATTTTTCAATATTTTATTTATTTATTTTTTTACATCATTAGGTCCTGTAACAGTGTCAGGTGGGTAAAAATGGGAAGCACAGGTGCACTGGCACCATCTCCAGGGGGCCGCTGGGGCCTGGGAACCCACACATTTTTTTCTGCCGGTGCCTGGCCTCTGCCCCCCTCCCCACTGCCCAAGGTCACCCAGTGAGCCTTTATGGTCAAGTGGGCTTTGCATCCTGGTCCCCCAGGTCCTATTCCCACACTCTTCGCCACACTGTCTCTCACACTGGCTGGCATGATTGAAAGGTATTCCTCAGTCTTGAAGGTGCTGCAGCTGCAGCTGATGGGGGCTGGGAAGAGCAGCAAATTGAGGTGAAAAGGGTAACTTTGGACATTCTTTCAGGAAACACTGCAGAGCCCCTGAAAGCCCCTTTTCATACCAAAAAAATGTTTGCTGGAGAACATTCAGTTCAGCCCTAATTGAATCTAATACCAAGCGCATTAAAAATGGAAGAAAGGCACACATGTAACAATGAAGGTAATTAACCTTTGAAAGAGGCAACGAAGGGAAATCTCTTCAAATCTTCAAAGTCGACCTTCAAAAAGATGTTTTAATCAAACACACCAGAGAAGATTTGATATAGTAGTAACTGGGGAAAGTAAGATGCTGTGTATGAAACCAGTTGTTATTTCATCATCACTGCCTGACATTAAACCTTTACACTGCCAGAATGAGAGAGATGGTAATAATAAAACCCCAACTCAGCCTATTTTCCCTCTCAATTGTTTTGAGATAGATTAGGTGCTATTAATCCTTCCCCTTTGCCAATAATTTCCTGATTAAATTTGAACCCATCCACCCAGCTGCTATTTGCCTCATAATGCAAAACGTTCAGGTACCCAGATTTGCCCTTGCTACTTGTGGCTGCTAGTTTCCCCCTCTCAGAAAATAAAGAAGAAAATGGAAGATTGAGGATGAAGTATGTGGCAAATGCAAATTTCCCAGAACACCCCCAGCCCTCCCTTTGTGTTCTAGAACTTACTGCAAGGAAGTGGGGCAGCCAGTGGCAAGGAAAGCTGGTGTGGAAGGAATGGGGAGCACCTTATCTTTAAGGCCCGGGTGCTGCTGTGGTGTGTCCATTGCTACCATGGACCTTGAGTAAGCTGAATGGCACTGGGGACAGAGTTTCCCAAGTTCCCTGGCAGCAATGGACTCTCCTGTAGAGCATTCAGGTATTACATTAATCTGTCCCTGCACACCAGTCTTCTTTGCTGCTAGTTCCCCTTCGTTGCATGGGTAAATTTCAGTCAAGAAGGGGAGGGCTGCTGTCAAGAAGGACTGCCTGGCAGTGGACACCACTGGAGTTTGGCAGGTTTGGGACTCAGTTCACAAGGACTTGTGATTTTCTGACCGCCAAGCTCAAGTGTGGGATATCAGAGCACCCTTCAGAGTGGCGGATTATCGGAAGCACAAGATTGGTCTGCATATGCAGCTGCCCTTTTCTTCTAGCCAGTGTGGTGTAGTGGTTAAGAGCAGTGGACTCGTAATCTGGGGAACCGGGTTCGCATCTCTGCTCCTCCACATGCAGCTGCTGGGTGACCTTGGGCCAGTCACACTTCTCTGAAGTCTCAGCCCCATTCACCTCACAGAGTGTTTGTTGTGGAGGAGGAAGGGAAAGGAGAATGTTAGCCGCTTTGAGACTCCTGAAGGGGAGTGATAAAGCAGGATATCAAATCCAAACTCCTCCTCCTCCTCCTCTTCTTCTTCTTCTTCTTCTTCTTCTTCTTCTTCTTCTTCTTCTTCTTCTTCTTCTTCTCCTCCTCCTCCTCCTCCTCCTCCTCCTCCTCCTCCTCCTCCTCCTCCTCTTCTTCTTCTTCTTCTTCTTCTTCTTCTTCTAACATCTGGATCCTCTGCCAGCTCATTTGTTACCTCGCTTGTCTACAAGCCATCTACAAATGACTACGGCAAGATTCTTTTTTGTGCGGTGCCAGACTGACATGTATGTGTGAACTTGTGTGAACTGGAAAAAAAACTGCAGCCAAAGAATCTCGATATAATCAAATTCAGTTTCATTTATAGACCCCCCACGCCCCATCCCATAGAGAGGTAAAGACAAAAGGGAGGGACTGAAAACTGCCATAAATGGCCTGCGCCCCTGTTCTGGAATTAACTTTAGGAATTCTCTGACTTAAATCAGAATGCTGGAGGAAAGATGACAGCAGAAAGCAATAAAAGGACAGAATAGGGGAAATCTGCTCATCCCAAACCTTGCCTTCATTAAAAGGCAGTGTAGGTGTGTGATTTGTCGAGCTTTCATTTGGGTGTCTTCCATTCAGGGGTATCAGCTAGACAGATTTATTAATAGGAAAATCCTATACGAGTCTACTTAGAAGTAGGGGTGATGGAGAAATTTGAATCAGTTCTCATTTGAAGTAGAAAGTATATCATTCATATTTTCCAGAACAATATGTGAATCAAAACACAGCTATCGATTGAAAGTCACACTTATCCAAATTTTGTAGTTCATGAACCAAAATGCATATTTCAGGGAAGACTGTGCATAAAAAGGAATGCTTTGGTGAAAATAACACATAAAAAGTGCATTATAGGAAAACTGCAAATACGTGTCCGTTAGTGAAAACAGCACATAAAAATGTGTCAATTAGGAAAAATTCACACTAAACTGCTGGTGAATTTTCATGAGTTCTTTTTTTAAATTGCTAATTGCTGTAAGATTTGGAAAAATGAATTTAAGATTAGAAAAATGAGAAATCGGGAGAACCAAAATGGACAGATCCTTCCATTCTTACTCAGAAGTCATAATGAGTTCAGTGGGGTTTACTTTGAAATATGTGGAAACAGGAGTGCAGCCCGAATGGGTAAATCTATCAGAGTCTTTCTACTGCTTATGAATACAATTGACCTTGAATTTGCTGAAAGGCACCCACAAGCAATTGTTTTGCTTGCAAAATAGAAGCTCAAAGACTTGTTTGCTCTCAGCCAGTTATGTCTGGAGAATGGAGCATAATCAGATGTGGCTGTGAGACTAAAGTTGCATATGCTTGCTGTTCACCCCATAATACCTGCTTGATGCACACATTTGTAAATTAATTAAAGTTTTATAAAGTCACCATAAGTCTCCAGTGCTCCCTCGCGCTCTCCTGTGAAAGAAAACTGATCTTGCGAAAGGTGCCCTAGATTTTCTTCTGCTTAGGCAAAATGTTTAGATGCAATAATAGCAGCCATGCACAGAGGCACCAAATTTCAGAAAACTGAAGCACTGGTATATCTTTTTCTCCAGAAGGACACAAGGCCATCTCTTTACATTTTCTCTTGTGAAGTATATAACTATAAGTTGCACGATCAACAATGTATTCGAAAATAAAATCCTTTTTGGCTTCAAAATACAGAGGTCCTGGAGTCTGAGTAATAATATGCTAATATGTAAAAACAACTTCCCTTTAATTTCTAATCTTACACTTCAGGCTTCCCTATGCAACAAGAATCTAGGCATATATGCATTGTTTCTGAGATTGGGTAAGCTATGCGGTGGGCAACTGAGAAAATGATGGAGTAGAGCTCTTGTCCAGGTAGAAAATGAGTAGGGTTTCAACCCACCTCCAACTCCTTCTCCAACTGTCCCTGAAATTAAAGAGCTGGTGGGTATTGCATGCACACTATCTATAGGCCTACTAAGGATCAATGGGTTCAATCAGCAATGGACAAGTACCCAGTGCTGATCTGGGGGAATGTGTACTGGGAGGAAGCATTTGGTCACATGCTTCTACTCAGCCACTGAAAAGTCTTCTCCTTCCTCATGTGTCTCTGAAGCTCTGATGACCTCATGTAGGTGGGAGATAATACACTTGTTCTCCCTTCTGCCACTGAGTTTGCCAGATTTTCAGCCAGCTTCCATAACTGTGCTGTTTTAACTGCCGCTGATTGTGGGAACTTTAGCAAAGGTTCATGTTGATCTCCGTGCTATGGAAAGCTTCACCTGCTGACTTCTGCAGATCAAGCTAGAGTTTTGAGACAAGATAAGCAGGCGAGTTTTTTTTCTGGACAGCTGACAATCCAGTCTGAAAGTCTAAAAATACTGTCTACTATACAAGCTGAGGATGGCACCAGTGGCGTAGCATGGGTTGTCAGCACCCGGGGCAAGGCAAGTAATTTGCGCCCCCTAACCCGTGGATTTGCGCCCCCTAACCCTAACCCCCAGATGTTGCGCCCGGTGCGGCCGGCCTCCCCTGCACCCCCCACGCTACGCCACTGGATGGCACTGCCCACATCCTAAGTGGACTGAGTTCACAGGAAAGTTCAAAGGCCATGTTGCTGCTTGCCAGCTGAACCTAGGCCCAGGCCCCACTCTAGCCTTGTTCATGCATGTTATTCACCTGGGTACAGAATATGTGAGAGGCCTACTGAGAATATGCATGACTAGACCCACCCCCAGTTGCCAGCATGTGCACCGACCTTGCCCCCAGCCAACACACCATCAGCATTAGGGACTCTATGCCTATATTGTTGTATGTACATAGAATCCTTCCATAGGGGTCTGGTTGACCAGAGTTCACATCCCTATGAGGGATATATGTCAGACTGGTGCCAATCACACATTGCCCCAGGGTGTGGTCAGCATGTGTTTTAAAGGTAAAGGACCCCTGGATGGTTAAGTCCAGTCAAAGGCGACTATGGGGTTGCGGCGCTCACCTCCTTTCAGGCCGAGGAAACAGGTGTTTGTCCACAGATAGCTTTTTGTGTCATGTGGCCAGCATGACTAAACCGCTTCTGGCGCAACAGAACACTGTTAAACATAAAACAAATGATTTATGTTAACAGCATATCCTTGGAAGCAGATTCATGCATTTGGTACCCAGAGGTAACAAATGCCTGAACAGGGCTTGTGTTGCTTGGAAGGTGGGAAATGACTTGGTACCTGAGCCATGAAAGTGGGTACCCTTAGAATATGCAGGGAACTGCAGCAGCCTGGAATACAAGAACAATATAGGTATTACTGGCAGCTGAACACTTGTGGAGCACTTTAGAGCATGTAGAATCTACACTAATGGGTAGCAGTGAGGGAGCCATCCAGTACTTAGTGGGTCAGCCACTGGGATAGTGTTCAACATGGGACTAGCCATGAAGAAATAGCCATGAAGCAGAGAATGCAATCTTGATCTGCAGCACTTAGGATAGTTCTCAGGCAGGAGACAACCTGCCCCAAGATCCAGGGTCTTTTTCTCCCTGATGGCCCTGCTACCTCTCTTAAGCTCTATCCCTTCTTTGAAAGGGGATATCTTTAAAGGGAGAGCCTCCTGTCCTGGAGCGTGATGTTTGATGATTTCCAGATGGATTCAGTGGAAACTCTAGTATGAGTGCATGAGTGATCATGGGACTTTTGATAGAGAATGTGATAGTTCTGGGCTGTGTGTGTGTGTGTGTGTGTGTGTGTGTGTGTGTGTGACTTAGGGGGTTCTAGAGGTCTGCACATGGTTCAGAGTGCTTGATCAGTAGCTAAGTTAAAACGGTGGGTATCTGGGTCCTTTATAGCTGGAATTTCAAGGTCACAGAGTTACCCAGACCTCTTGTGTCTTCTCTTCCAAGTCACAATCTTGGTTACTGCTCTAGGCTGAGGTCATGAAGAGGAGGCGGTGAGCAGCAGAAACCAGAGTGACAAGCATTAAGCTGCCTGCAGAATAGTCTGTATGCGCACATTAGACATTATTCAGATGAGGCTAGATATTTCTGCCTCCAAAAAACAATATATTCAGCTGACTGAATTATTTTCTCTGAAATCTCTCCTGTGATCACTTTACACATGACCAGTTTTGTTGGTTGATTTGTATTTGCTTAAAGGAGAAATAGATGTGGTATAATAAAAAGGAGAGTTCATTTGATGCCTAGATCGAGGTTTGGGGCAACTACTCTTTGGTGAGAGAGCCCCAGCAAAGATTTAAAATCACAAAATATGCAGCAAATTTTGGAAATACAGGCTGTTAGACTTTTAAAATGTCCCCTTCTAAGTTGCTTCTAACTTCTCCACTTCTCTTAGCATAGAGAGAGACTACATGTTTGGTTTACTTACAAACTCTTCAAAGGCCAGATTCATATGCTTTTCCATACAGCAGCAAGAAAAGACAGGCGATATAACTTAGGTTCCAAAATGGTAAATGCTTCTAAATTATTTGTATAGAAACATAAAGATGGCTTGCTTAAGCCACATGGTCTAAGCTTGGAGCATCCAGCTTAGACTTCCTTACCAGTAGAGTTCAAATGGTGGAAGATGAGAGAACAAATAGTTTAGTAACCCTTCCTCCCAAGATGAGGGGAAGTGACCTAGCTAAGCCTGGCAGGACAGCTTCCTCAATGGTGTAGATCATGGGTAGGCAAACTAAGGCCCAGGGACCGGATCTGGCCCAATCGCCTTCTAAATCTGAAGGCAGCCCTGTTTAGGGAAGATTTTAATGTTTAACAGACTATTGTATTTTAATATTTTGTTGGAAGCCGCCCAGAGTGGCTATTATTATTATTAATCAGGCCCGCGGACAGTCTGGGAATCAGCGTGTTTTTACATGAATAGAATGTGTCCTTTTATTTAAAATGCATCTCTGGGTTATTTGTGGGGCCTTCCTGGTGTTCTTACACAAGTAGAATGTGTGCTTTTATTTAAAATGGGTTATTTGTGGGGCATAGGAATTCGTTCATTTTCCTCCCTCAAAATATAGTCCAGCCCCCCACAAGGTCTGAGGGACAGTGGACCGGCCCCCTGCTGAAAAAGTTTGCTGACTCCCTGGTGTAGATATATAACTGTTTCCCATATTATGCAAAGGCTTGGCTTTGGAAAATTTCAACTTGGAAACAGTAGAAGGAAATATGTGAGGAAGGAAGTTATAGAATCCACAGTTCTGCTCTATAGATTCCCGAGCTGTTGCTATCACTTGAACACTTAGACAAAGCAATGTGCGTACCATACCATTGTGTAAATATGGGCAAGCTGTTCAGTGAAGTTGTCAGAGCTGTGAATGGATGGCAGGGCACAGGATCCATGGATTGTGAGATAAGAGGACCGATGAAGAGTTTGTTGTTATTGCCTGTCTGCATGGCAAGTAAACTTCTATTCTGATTCTGTGCCAAAAAGGCATGTCCTGTAGTTGCACACCAGTACTTGATAATGCCAGCATGTCTTGAATCTAAAGTGGCTCTTAGCTATTTTATTAATGACTGTTTGCTTATTCTCGCCCAGTCTGTCTCCCGGAGTATAGATAACTGCAGTGCACATAGGCTAGCAGATAAGAAAGGATGTTAGAGAAATCTTAGCTGTGCAAACAATAGTTTAATGTGACTTGTTCAATTTTCTAAGTAATTTTGTGTGAATGTGAGTCATCTAAATGAGCTGCCTCTCATCATCTTTTGTGGGAAAGCGTTCTCATTCATAAGCGCCTGGCTAGACTGTGTCTCCGTGTTGAAGTGCCTTCCAAGAAATATGCCAATCACAGGGCTCACGATTTTGGTCCTTGGATTTGGAAGCCAGACACTGTCAGCTGTGCTAGAAACTCAGGAGTTTCACTTCCATACAGTGCCAAGCACATTAATTCTTTCCTCTCCTTTCTAAATTGCCTTTTAACATTTTCCATCTGGCCTGCTGTGTTTTATTTATTTATTTTAAAATTTGGATGAGGAAAAAAGAACTCCACCCTTTCTCTCTCCTTTCTGTTGCAATGAATTTGATTTGGAATCATAAGGAGGGGAGAAGGGAATAAATAGATTCAGAGGGTGGGTGGGTGGGTGGGGGAGAGAGAGAGAGAGAGAGAGAGGAAAGGTACTGTCAGAGTCTTTGCATATCAAAATGGAAAAATAACCAAATCACATTAATACATTCATATAATATTATACCCTTATATTTAAAAAGTCTAGAAAACATAAAGTGCTTTTTTTTAGCTTATCACATGTATCAGGAAAGGTTTCCATGAACATTTATTATGCGTTTCAGTAGGCTTACGTGTCCTGAATGAATCTTGTAAATAGCTGAGTGCATGAAAATTCATTTAAATTACAGGGGTCAGCAAACTTTTTCACCAGGGGGCCGGTTCACTGTCCCTCAGACCTTGTGGGGGCCAGACTGTATATTTTTTTTGGGGGGGGGGGAATGAACGGATTCCTATGCCCAACAAATAACCCAGAGATACATTTTAAATAAAAGCACACATTCTACTCATGTAAAAACACGCTGATTCCTGGACTGTCCGCGGCCCAGATTTAGAAGGCAGTTGGGCCGGATCCAGCCCCCGGGCCTTAGTTTGCCTACCCATGATTTAAAACATCAGTATTCAAGCTCCCCCCTTTTCTCTGCATGACTGGAGCGGGATAGGGCAGGGTAGGTGTGACTTCTGCCAGGCCCTCCCTACCAACCTCTGGTGGAGGCCTCTGCTGTGTCCACTGGGCAGGAAGGTTCTTCACTATGCTTCAGATGAAGGGTTTTTTGGGGGGGGCACCAGTGGCTTTTGATCCTCAGGCTGGAGTTGGCACAGCAAAACAGGATAAAACAACCTCCTCCATCCCCCTTGGCTGGTGTGAATGGCAGGGCTTAGGATATCCCTTCCAGTCCTTAGGACTGCTCTGTCCATCACCTTCAACTCAATGGGTCTTACTGGTTGCACTGTAAACAGCTAAAAACAAATCCAAGAGGACCAAAGGAGCTCTAGCCTTCTTGTTTAGTTACCGGTATCTGTCACCAGGCACGACTTAAGTTGTCACCTTATTTGCTATAGTGGCAAGGTGGGATTAGCCCTACCGACTCACAGAATAAGATTGAAATATGAAAATATTTTAATAATTGTTTTTTTGAATGTATTGTAGTAACTGAAATCTGGTTATATTGGGATACCTTTAGAATACCACTGCTGTGGCCAGTGGCTGATAGACTGAGCCAAACTATAAGCAAAGGTGTGACTGCTTTGCATTTAGTGGAACTACCTCTTCTTAAGAGCAATTAATGGAAAGATGTAAAGCATAGTAGGAGGCTGGAATAAGCAGTTGAAAGAGCTGTTTTCACTGTTTATGCAGAGGCCCGCTTTAGAGTGACATATTGTCTCTGACGTGCAGAAGCACAACAGCACAAAGAAAGTTCTCACAGGGAATGAAAGCGAATTTAGGGCAATTCAAATAAAACTGCCCCATGCTTATAATTAACAGGAGTGCAAATGTTTGGTTCCCAGTGCAGATTTATCATTTCTCAGTAGAAATCTCATTGATCTCTATGAGCTACTTAAACGTGTGAATATTGCGATGTGATGATGAATATTATCCAGACTACGTAACACACATTCTACCTCCTTTGAAGCATCTTTTGAACAAAGGCTGTTTCCTGAGAAAGAATTTGACTCTTTTAATGATGCTGCCCACACTGATGGGGCTCTTATTAGGGAGGAATATTTCTGCTCCTCAAATCTAGTTATAGCACAGAGCCAAACCTTCAAAGGCCTTCATGCAAGCCAGGTCTTTAAAATGAGACTCTGACGAGGGCATGAACTTGAAACAATTTACATCTAAGTCAATTTATTGACAAACTATGAAACCTCTGGGCTACCAAAGTACCGAGAATCAAGAGAATACATTCTCTGTGAAACCTTTCATGCTGTTAATAGAGTCCTAGTTACTCACATGAACATGAATTGCAATCGGTTAACAATCCCTATTAATTTGTCCATATTGTATTACAGCATGTTTGCTAATGCCTCAGTTTTAACTACTCTGTTTCTGTAACCATGGAAGAATCACTCACTTCAGTTGGGCTCAAGCTTCTTAGGGGGCAGTTCAGAATTGCTTTGGCCCTTTAGAAAGGCATTTTCCATGTCCCTTCCTGACTGAAATAGAGTTCCAAGCAATATCTTCATGTGTGTTGCCACATTTCAGTATTGAACCTGTCAGACAGCATCTCCCCCAGTACAGTGGTACCTCGGGTTACATACGCTTCAGGTTACAGACTCCGCTAACCCAAAAATAGTACCTCGGGTTAAGAACTTTGCTTCAGGATGAGAACAGATATTGGGCTCCAGCGGTACGGCGGCAGCAGGAGGCCCCATTAGCTAAAGTGGTGCTTCAGGTTAAGAGCAGTTTCAGGTTAAGAACGGACCTCCGGAACGAATTAAGTACTTAACCCGAGGTACCACTGTACAAGGGATTTCTGACTTCCCCTGAAAGGGGGGAAATGTCTCCTTCCCCCCAAAAAGACTTTTAGAGGTGAGACTCTGATTTGGGATTCTTGTCCAGTAAAGACCTTGCAGTAAGACCATCTAATGGGGAAGTTAGCTTGGAAGCTTCCAGGGAGTTGTTAAGCACTCAATACAAATGTAGCAGGGAAGGAAGAACGATCTATCCGAAGAAAGATATTTCTTAATTACATCCACTTAGTCTAGCCTTATCAGATGGCTGGCAGTCAGCAAATGTATTGCGGCTGAAGAGAAAAGAGGTGTGAGATAGACTGTGGGTACATTTATCGTGTCTTAGAATGCTACTAAGCCAGTATGCTCTCATGCTTGGCATCAGTTTTAATTTACAGATAGCTGGGATATCACCAAAAAACAGCCCAATGCTGTACCACATTTATTTTCTGGAAGAAGAGCTCTTTTTTTAAAAAAAAGTCCCACCAATATGGGGCCCAAATGCCACCAACATCAAGTGGGGTGCACTGGCCAATGTGTTGTGCTTAGGTTCAAATACCTGCCCCGTCATTGTGTTTACTTTGTAGTCTTGGGCAGGTATCAGTCTCTCAGCCAAATCTACCTCATATAGTTTTCCCGATGTGAAGGGGCTGAAAGGCACTGATGGCGGCATTGAAACAAAAAAACAAACAAAAGGAGAACATGTTTCAAGATAAAATATGGATTTTATTTTCAAAATAGCCCAACACTTTTCAGCTGATGTGTTTAAACACCTTCTTCAGGGCCTATAAAAATAAAGACAACACATCACATGACTCATATATATGCAACAATTAAGAACAAGCTGAATTGGTTCTATTCAAAATTGCAAGTAAGCCTATGTATACTTACTTAAATTGAAAAACAGCCTGCAGAGATCTCTGTTAGATATATTTCCCATTAACTTTGAAAGGAATTATTATCCAAAGGCTGATTATTTACTTTCTAAAGAATTGTACACTGCTAATATGTGGTAAAAAAAATCAAGGGCTTCCAGTTGTAAAGGTGACAGTACAAAATAGTCTACAAGACAGGAAGAAGATCTAAGTCTGCAGTGGCCATCCTTTGATGTTACCTGCACCCTGGGACTTTGGCCGGCTAGCTAGGCTCCACAGGTGCCTGCTGTGCTAACAGTACTGGCCTGAGTTCTGTCAGCAGACCATACAGCTCAATAATGAGGCACCAGGCACTATGGATCCATTCCTCTGGCAACAATGGACACTGCATGGCCTTGCCTTGCCAATACAGTATTTTTTTATCTCCAATCTGTCTGTGCCTATGGCTATGTACACATTACCACTTACTCTGGCTTCTGTGTGCTTCCACCATGGGCGTTTGAAGGTGAGTACAGCTGACATTAGCCACAATCCATAGTTTGTTGTTGTTTAGTTGTGTCCGACTCTTCGTGACCCCATGGACCAGAGCACGCCAGGCACTCCTGTCTCCCACCGCCTCCCACAGTTTGGTCAGACTCACGCTGGTAGCTTCGAGAACACTGTCCAACCATCTTGTCCTCTGTCGTCCCCTTCTCCTTGTGCCCTCCATCTTTCCCAACATCAGGGTCTTTTCCAGGGAGTCTTCTCTTCTCATGAGGTGGCCAAAGTATTGGAGCCTCAGCTTCAGGATCTATCCTTCCAGTGAGCACTCAGGGCTGATTTCCTTAAGAATGGATAGGTTTGATCTTCTTGCAGTTCATGGGACTCTCAAGAGTCTCCTCCAGCACCATAATTCAAAAGCATCAATTCTTCGGCGATCAGCCTTCTTTATGGTCCAGCTCTCACTTCCATACATCACTACTGGGAAAACCATAGCTTTAACTATATGGACCTTTGTCGGCAAGGTGATGCCTCTGCTTTTTAAGATGCTGTCTAGGTTTGTCATTGTATCCTATAGCTTCTCAAGAGATATTCTTGTTTGATGCGCTTTCCCTCAAACTAGCTTCCATTGGATTTGAAAATGGAAGCCACTGTTAAACATGCGTTTCAGACAGTCATTGCACATGTGCAGTTGACATCACAAATGTAGATGACAACTTCAGTGAATTGGAGTTCAGGGACTGCAGGGAAATAAATCAGGTAATGGGTGTTGGGTGACGACACCACTGCCACTGTTTTGGTCTATACAACAATGTAAGAAGCTAATTTGAAATGCAGCCAGCGGGAGTTGCATTTCAAGCTGCTGATGTGTACATAGCCTTGGTATCCTCTCTCCAGTCCTCATTTTCTGTTTGCACACACACATACAGAGCCTATTCACAAGCATGCACCCTACCTTTGGCCTGTGTACACATTGATCTGAATCCACGAAGGTCTGTTGCGAGCAAGAGGCTGCTTTTTATTAATGGCTTACACATTTGAATGTTGTGTGTAGCTTGTTCCTAAAAACACAGCTCTGAGCTCTTTGAAGGAACACCAGCATATGAATGAAATCAGTCCAGTGCCCATCGCAAAAACACTGCCTCTGAGAATGTTTAGTAATGGGTCAAGATGAGCTGGTGCTGCTGTTTGAAGAAAAAGAAGAAGGAAGGCTAACCTTGTGTTGTTGTTAGATGCATAACAGGAAAATCAGTTTGAAAAGGAAGTGTAAATCTGTGGTTTGTGTGAGCTAACTCTACTGTACACACTAATGCATAGAAAGTACTGATGGAACCGTAATCAGGTCTGGATTGGGCCAAATGCACATTAATATGGTTACTTTCCAAAAAGGCATGCGGCGCCATTCAAATAATTATTTTATGAGCCATCAGCAGCCTTCTCTATTGACATGCTCAGCATATGGCCGGTTCAACCAATGCCCATAGCTAGATTTTAGAGAAGGCTAGCAAATGAAAAAGAAAAATGATTAAAAATTTGGCATACAGACTCTCTAGGCTCAGGGGGCTAAACTAGAGCAGACGGCTGTCTCTGACAACCTGCCGATTACCTAATGTTGACATGGAGGCTGGGAAGAAAGAGAGCCGAGATGAAATGATGCACAGCACACTGCCTAAAACACAACAAAGGAACAGATGAGATGGTGCAACAGCTTTCCTCTCATTTGTCGTGTGTCTGGGACATGTTTGTCAACCAAACCAAGAATTCCTTAAGTGAATGGAAGGAAACCCTCTCTGGCCTGTGGTGCCTTCAGCATCCTGGAACAAGAGCCATGTCTGGCAGCCGATTCACAGATAGCAACTGGAGAGAAAGCACAGTATCTTCTATCTATCTATCTATCTATCTATCATCATCTATCTATCTATCTATCATCATCTATCTATATCTATCTATCTATCTATCTATCTATCTATCTATCTATCTATCTAACTAACTATCTATCTATCTATCATCTATCATCTATCTATCTATCTATCTATCTATCTATCTATCTATCTATCTATCTATCTCTCATGTTTTTCCGTGTATAACAGGCCCCCGTGTATAAGACAACACCTATTTTTTTGGACTCCAAATTAAGAAAATGGGGAGGGGGTTTGCCCAGAGTCAGTGAGCTTTTTTGTGGGGGGGGGATACCTGCCTGACCGCCGATGCTAGTTGAACACCTCGATGAAGCCACCAATCGTCTGCCCACTCACCATTGGGGAGAGCAACCATTGGGGAGAAAGTGAGATGTCGCAGGAGTTAGGAGAGAGAGAATGGGGAGGGGGTAGAAAATGGTGTGTGTGTGTGTGTGTGTGTGTGTGAGAGAGAGAGAGAGAGAGAGAGAGAGAGAGAGAGAGCGAGAGAGCGAGAGAGGAAGAAACAGTGAGGGAGAGAAAAAATGACAATGGAGTGCCAGGGAGAGATGAAAAGAAAAATCGTATGTACGCACAAAAGTCAAATCTAACAAAACCAACTGGTCACAGGATGAGGCTTTGAACAGAAAGTCTTTGCCATGGGCATGCCTGGGGGGGGGGGGATGACAGGCAGGGGGGCAGCTGCCCCCCCAGTCAAGTAAAAAACCCAAAATACTTAACTAATTGACCAATTGCATCGCAAATAGCTCTGCTCTGCTCCCTTGACATACATCCTGGCTATGCCCATGGTGTATGGCTGTGCACATGGTATACATGAGAAGCACACATACTTCCTTTCAGAATCCTGGGAGCTGTAGCTTAGCCCCCACAGAGCTACAGTTCCCAGTACCATCCACTACAGTTCACAGGATTCATTGTGTGTGTGCTTGAAATGTGAGCCTAGAATGAAATGCTGCCTCCTAGTTATAGCTGCTCTGCCCTTTGCAGGCAGGTAGCAAAGAGCTATGGAAAACAACTAACTTTAGAAATATAATTGTTATGGGAATAAATGTTTTGCCAAATACAGAGGCAGACAGAGTAAAGCAGACAATTCCTATCTGCGAGATCCCTTATGGTTTTGGGTAATTTATAAGCTGTTTTGGACTTTTTGGAGGGGTAACACTCATGGAATGTGAAATTTTGTTTTTCGTGAGGAAGCTGCATCACACGGCCCCTTCTACTAATCCTTCAATTCTCCTGGTATGAAAGGCATTTCTTTAGTGGTTATTCAAGATCCAGTTCCATTTCAAATTAGCTTTTTTGCCCTCTGTATGAATTTGAGGGCTGGAGGGGGATGTCCCCCCCCAGGATTTTTGACCTTACCTAAAAGCCAAATCACCAGATTTAAGTTTCGCTCAGTGGTGGGGGGTTAATCAAATATGCTTTTCACTCTTCATAGTTTTAGATTTCTACAGCTGTAGTATTGAAATAGCGCTGCCAACAGAGGTGCTAAAATAATGCGACACTTTTATGCTATTTGAAACCAGGAATGAAAAATGACAGAATAACCAATATTTCTTCATCAGGTTTGCAGTCACATAAGTTAGGTAACTCTTAACAGATTCAAAAGTTTTTCTGAAAAGAAAGTTGTTTTTATCTACTGAGAAACTCAAGGACAAAACTAAGTACGCCACAGTTGATAAGTCAACTGTTATCTTCTCATTATCTTGAAATAAAAGGGTCCCCTCCCCTCCTCGAAGTAGCAGAATTTATCTCCACTCAGTTTCTTTAGGAAATGCAGGAAAATACAGAAACATACAGATTGTATCGCAGAGCAGCAACTTGCAGGCAAATGCGCAAAGGCGTAATAATGTGAAATAGTCACAATCTATGGCCTTTTCAACTGTGTGTGGTGGGGTTGTTGTTGTTTGCTGTTATGCTATGTATTTTTGTGCTACTATATTGTAAACTGGGACGCTGGTGGCGCTGTGGTCTAAACCTAGGGCTTGCTGATCAGAAGGTCGTTGGTTCGAATCCCTACAACGGGGTGAGCTCCCATTGCTCGGTCCCTGCTCCTGCCAACCTAGCTGTCTGAAAGCACGTCATAGTGCAAGTAGATAAATAGGTACCGCTCCGGCGGGAAGGTAAACAGCATTTCTGTGCGCTGCTCTGGTTTGCCAGAAGTGGCTTAGTCATGCTGGCCACGTGACCTGGAAGCTGTCTGTGGACAAACGCCTGCTCCCTCAGCCAGTAAAGCGAAATGAGTGCCGCAACCCCAGAGTCGGTCACGACTGGACTTAATGGTCAGGGGTCCCTTTACCTTTATATTGTAAACCATCTTGTGCTCTTCAGATGAAGGGTGGTATAGAAAGAATAAGAATAAGAATACAGTAAGACTATATAATATAAACAGTCTGCAGAGAGGAGTTGGCACCCCCAACAGACAATCTTCGCGGTTAGAAGGGCTTCACAAAGGCGCCTGTCTCAGCCTAGGCTCTACCAGCACTGCTGCCATCTCAACAGCAGTGGCTCTTGGTGGTGGTGGAGGAAGCCAGTAAAGGCAGAGTTGGAGCTTGCATGGCACTCCAGCCAAACAGAGAGAACTGCAAGATGGGCTGGCTGCGTGGTTGGGGGTTGTTTCAATGGGCCTGGGGGTTATTTTTAATCCTATTTTCTTCATATTTTAAGGAGTGTGTAGTTGTAAATTGTGTTTCTTTTTAGTACTATTTTTATTGTTTTATTGGTTTTAATGTGCAGTCTGTATCAGATAGCTTGTTTATTTTTTGTTGGGAACTGCCCAGAGTAGCTGGGCAACCCAGTCAGATGAGTGGCAAACAAGCCAGCAAGCTACATTTCTGCAGGTCAATTAGGATTAGCATTCATATTCAGCTATTTACTGTAGATATTTATTTACTGAACAATATTTTGGTACTCAGTTTGCTTGAATGGATGTTTGAAATAGAGGAATAACACTTGAAACTGACAAATCAATATTAGTTTCAAAGAAGTATATATTGAGTGTAATCTTAATATCACAAATCAAATGGAGTGGAGCTTTTATCCTAATTCAGACTTATACCTTTATGGTCTAATTCTGTGTTTTGAATGATATGGCAAACCATAATGTCAGTTCTGTAAAAACTTTATACTGGCCTTTTGACATTTCCCCCTTTTCTAATGTTTGCAACAGTAGCTATCCCGCACCCCGGGGCCAATACTCTGAAGAGTTTATGTTTCAGATTATATACAGCACAAGAACATTTAAGGACAGAAGGCCATATGGTCCACCTAAAGCTTTAAAGCCCTAAAAACAATCTGATGATTTCTCATTACATAAATTGAATTAGTAGCAGCACCTCTGCCATGTAGCTTCCAAAATCTAGTTGCTCAGATCTTGCATCTGTACTTGGCTTTATGGTGTTTTTTTTAATTTTTCTTCTCCATATCTGTGATCTGTAATGTTGTGCATACTTACAGTGGTAATATGCACTAGGGATATGGTTCATTATTGGCAAATTACTACTGTTATGTTAACTGGCTTATTGGAACCAATCTGTTCTTTCTCTTCACAGGTGCTGCTTATCTTTTGCAATTCTCAAACAATTTTTCCTTTTCCATTGGCTCACAGAGGCCAATCCAGGTTACCTTTTTGCAGTTTAATATACCTAATTGCAGATCCTACTGGATTAGTTTATATTGCGTCTTCCTAGTCTACACAATATTTTCTTGTTAATGAGGTGTGGCAAAATTTGCATAGCAGTGTAAGCTTATGTGATTATTCTCACTGTTCAAATGGAGTTGTGTTGTTGTTGGCCCCACTCCCCAAACCCCCTCTTTTGTCTTACTGAGTTTTTCATATTCCTAGAATATAGACATTTGCTTGTCTGTAATGTTTAGTTTCATCTTTATATCTAAGGAACCAACACCTTATACTGGACTTTCCACCAAGTGTTTATTCCATGAACTACAAGAGAAATCTACCTAGGGTGAGAGTGCTGCTGTTTAACATTAGAGAGGAATGTTGGAAAAGTTACATACTTAGAAGCAAATGCAGGATAAAACAAAAAGAAGATAGCACTCTTAGGCCTCTGTCATGGCCTTATTTAAAACATGTACTGTGATACCTCGGTTTTCAAACGTAATCCATTTTGGAAGACCGTTTACTGAAATGTTGGAAAACCGAGGCACAAAGGGTGGTCTGAAAATTCAATTGAGAAAATTGAGAAACACTCAGCGGAAACCATTCGACTTCTGAGGCAGGTTTGGAAACGGAAGCATTTACTTCTGGGTTTTTGGAGTTCGAAAACGAAAAGGTTCAACTTCCGAGACATTCTAAAACTGAGGTACCACTGTACTCAAAAAGGCGACACACAGGATAACAGATGATAATCATTAAGAAGAGAGAGCTACAAAACATACAGCATGAAACCCAAAATCCTGAAAATCAAACAGCTGGTCAGAGGTTAAGAAACAGTGTTGCTCAGATACTTTGCTGTGCCTTTTTAGTCCTCTGGTGGTGTTTTGCATTCAGGTTAAATTATACTAGTTGCTGGGAATTGCAGGTGCGCAAAGTACTGCCATGCTCAAGTCCTGCCTCTGGGGTTCCCACAGGCATCTGAGAGGCCACTGAGAACAGGGGTCTGGACTAGATGGGCCATGATGCTCTTAAAAGTACTTGCAGGAGCAGTGAGAATAGGGGAGCATGCCTGACTCATTTGCCCACCAACTCATAGAGGATGAAGGTCTAAAGCAAGAGCCTTGGAATCCTTCACACATAGGGAGCTTCCTTGAGTACAGGAGACTCCTTCAGATCTTCGCCCTCCGTGCGTTAGTTAGGCAGAGCCTAGTGTGTCAGTTTTACACATGAGCTGAACACCTGCACAGGGCTTTTGAGACTTTGCTGTTCATAATCATGGATTAGAAAAGCAACAAGAAAATGCTTGTTTTTTTCCAGGAGAACTGAAGTGTAAATCCACACCTGTGTATGATAAAAAGAGAGCAATGTCTTTTAATTCATTTTTGCTTAGCTGTGGTAAGGAAATTTGCTTTACAGCACATTTAGTGCAGATGTGCTGTAAAATGTGTGGCATAATAGTAAAATGCCGCCACCCATTAGTGGTACTTGCTTTTCTTCCCATCAGCTTGCAAGAACAGATTCAGATGAAGGTTGGGGTTTTTTCATGTTTACTTTACAAGCACAAAGCTGGTTTTAGAGCTGTTAACTTCGTCATAAGATGAAGGGATGGGCACACTACAATTTTAGGACATACCCTCTGTGGCTATTACGAGGATTCCTGTAGTTTATCACAAAATATATTCTTTCCTCTCTATACAATTATGAAACAAAACATGCTAGAAATACTGGACTTTGTGGGGTCAGCTTCCCACTTCCCACAGTGGAAGCTCTGGTTTTCCAACAGCTGTGTTTAGTGGTGTGTTACTCCAAGTATCTTGCTGAAAAAGAGTGCTTTGAATATGCAGTTGTACACAATACATCCCTCCAAGGTGCTTCTTAGGTCACTGAAGTTATAGCAGAAACAAAAAAATCAACTTGCAAATATTGTTAGAAACACAAAGTGTCCTTGTTTACATCTTCACAACAGTGAACAGATGGTGTAATGTATTAACTGCAATCATCTCTGAGTCTTTTTTTCCTGATCCCTGTTCTATAATGTGATTTTGAGTTCCTTGTAGGTTACAGTTTAAGGTATTACTGTAGGTGTCTGGGATTTAATTTAAGAGCTCTGTTCTCTCATTAAACTGTTTTATTGTTTTGTAAAGTTAAAAAGGCACAATGCACAGCCAAAATGCCAGGGAATATCACACAGTGAGAATGATTATAAATTAAAGCTTCAACAACACGCACATTTTCTTTGGGATAAGCCCCATTGAATATAGTGGGACTTCATTGCTTACTAAATGTGCATAAGATCAAGACACATGTTGCTTAGAGTATTTCCCCAGCTAATTCCTTCAGTTAGTTCAGAACTCTTTTCTTTTTCTTCCATGAACTATATTATTTTCATTCATTGTAACCATGTAAAGCACCAGTGAAGAAGGACAATGGAATGCTTCATATATCTAATATCTCACATTTTGGTTCAATCTCCCAGTCTTTTGGTATAACCTAAGTCAGCATTATAACAAAATATATGGGCAAGCTCAATAATTTCCTGAATAGCAGCAGCAGCAGTTCAGTGGTACCTTGGAAGTTGAACGAAATCCGTTCTGGAAGTCCGCTCGACTTTCAAAACGTTCGGAAACCAAGGCGCGGCTTCCGATTGGCTGCAGGAAGCTCCTGCAGCCAATTGAAAGCCATGGAAGCCCTGTCGGATGTTTGGATTCCAAAGAATGTTCGCAAACTGGAACACTCATTTCCATGTTTGCAGCATTCAGGAGCGAAAACATTCGACTTGCAAGGCGTTAGGGATCCAAGGTATGACTGTAATAAGGTCCTGGACTGAGAACTAACTTCCTAGCTTTGCTTACACTAGATCTGTTCTTGCAAAGCAACTGAAGGAGGTGCGGAGAAGGCAGAGGGTGAAGATATTGCTGCGAGTGCAGGGGCCCCTTTCCCATCCTTAGGACTCCCTGGGAAACTCAACAAACCTGTTCCACCCAGGGTGGAGAATGTAGCTGAATGGGACACGGCTGTGGGCAGCCTGAGAAAATACCATCCACCTTAGTTCTGCCCATAAAAAGCAAGTCTAGAGGGAGAGACTAGACTAGATGGTTATCTGCTGTTTCCAGGAACTCTTCTCATTGAGAGACTTTTGAGGGTGAGCTGAGAGTTAGTTTGGACCCTGGGTGTAACTATGTATTCTTGTAACATTTTGTTTAAGTTGTCTGTTGTTGCTTCAATTTTTTTGTACATTGCTTGGAGATATATTTAATATATTAAGTACTGTACAGTATATATATATTTTCAGCGGGAACTCAGTTTTGGTACCTCTCAAGTGGATGCCATTGCCATTATAAGAGGACAAAAGGGAGGTGTTCCTGGTTAGTTCTGGCACCTCTTTTTCTAAAAAAAATAAATAGCTTTGGACTTCATGTGGGTTCTGTTTGAATTAGTTCTTAGGTACAGGCTCATTACTTGACATTAAATCATATGTTCATGTGACTTCATTTCAGACAACTGAGGTGAGATCTCTTGGAATCCAAAGCTTTTTTCTTTTTTTGAAACAGGGGAAAGCTTTTAAATTTATATATGCGACACATTCCCAGTAAAATGCTGTACAACACTTAAAAATAGATTTAGAATTGCCAGTTAGTCAGTCATGCTTCTGGTAACTTTATTTAACATCGTGGCTGTAATCACTTCTGCAAGGCCTTGACATATTTTATAATTGAACTGCCAGCTTTGCATTAAGCTGCAATTCATTCACACATAAGTGTGACTTGTTAACCAAATTATGTTGATTTCCTCTGATGTGGCTGGATAGCAGGTTATAGTCTTAACTTTTCCCTCAATATGAGATTACAGAGCAACAACAGAGCATTAGCATAGTCAAAGAAAGTTTATTATTTTCTGAATTAAATCACAGCTTCACCTCATTTATCTTTTGCCCAGTGCTTTTTTTTTTTTGGTTAAAAACGAAGTGCCAGTTCTCATATCTTAATAAAAGTGTTGTGGGTGGCAACATAAAATGGCTGTCCTGGGCAGCAAAAGAGAGATGCCAGTTGTTCGGATCCATCCATCACAAGAGACAATGGAGTGCGCCTCTGGGGGTGAAGTCAAACCGCTGCATTAGCAGCACCAAAGTGACCTCCTTGGGGCGCAAGTGTGTGTGGAGGTCCTGGGCTCCCCAAACAACCAGACCCCACTCTTGGCCACACTGATGTGATCCAAAGGACAGCAGAGCAATATGTTTGGCACAAGCTTGGCTGCAGGAGTTTCCAGAAGGAGAATTACAAGGCACCATTCAACCATCTGAGGGACTCTACTCCCAACTTTTGTAGGGTTTACTTTACTCCTTAGTCTTTTCTTCCCCTGAAGATATCCTGCAAGGCAGCAGAGGTTTAGGTTTGGAGTTTTCCTTCTCCTGGATGGGCTATTTTCCCAGGTTGATGAGCTCCATATGGCCCTCACTTCCCTCTATAGCACATGCAGAAACAGCCTTCTGAACTGTTGGACCCACTATTGGTCTCATTCACTCCATCCACTGGAGCCTGTCTTTGTATGCAGGGCATGTCCCTAACTCACCAAGCGTTTGAGACCCATCAGTTATCCTCACTTGATTTAGCCTATCAGTCAAAGCGATTCCTGGGGTGTGGCTGCTTTCACATTTTGACGGCTTCTAGGAGCCACAGGTGAGAGCTGAGTGCAAAGGTGGACAAACTACCTCAGAAGGAGCACAACATGTTCCCCACCAGGGGTATTACCCCACTGCTAACAACCCATACACTCTAATTGCTTTTCAAAAAGCATTGCTTTTGCCGCAGGAAGCATTTAGTTAACAAATATGTGCTTATTTTACAATACAATCCTGTACAGTGGTACGTCGGGTTACAGACGCTTCAGGTTACAGACTCCGCTAACCCAGAAAGAGTACCTCAGGTTAAGAACGTTGCTTCAGGATGCGAACAGAAATCACGTGGCTGCGGTGTGGTGGCAGCGGGAGGCCCCATTAGCTAAAGTGGTACCTCAGGTTAAGAACAGTTTCAGGTTAAGAACAGACTTCCAGAATGAATTAAGTTCTTAACCCGAGGTACCACTGTACATGTCTACTCAACAGTAACTCCCATTGAGTTTAATGGGGTTTAATCCCAGGTAAGTGCATATGGCAATGTAATTTAAACCAATGTTTTATGTTGCTATGCCTGTGCTGTGGGCTCCAAACCTAAGAAAGATCCAGGAACCTCAAACCTGCCTTATTCATATTTGGCTGCAGTTGCTTCAAATCAATACTTTTTAGACAAAAACTGAGAAGGCTCATTAAGGCTGCAAACTTATAGACGTATGCATGTTTACTCTGAAGTATGTCACATTGGCCCCTTTCACATCATACATTTAAAATACTATGGTTCCACTTTAAACACTCATGGCTTCCCCAAAGAATTCTGGGAAGTGCTATTTGCTAAGAGTGCTGAGATGTTAGGAGATCCCCTGTATTCCCTTCGCAGAACTACAATGCCCAGACTGGTTTAGCAGTCAATTCTTCTTCACAAGAAACTCTGATAATTATAGCTCTGGGAAGGAAAGGGAAGGTCTGCTTTAAAACAATCTCCATCAGATTGTTCTCTTCCCTGAACAGCTTCAATTACATCTGGTCATTTAACTTTAAGAACTCATGCCTGAGCTTGCTCCCACCCTTCCCTCTTTTCATTTTGTGCTGTCTCTTTGCTATTATTTCTCTATCTATCTACTTACGGTATTTTTCCGTCTATAAGACGCCCCTATGTATAAGACGCCCCCTATTTTGGGGGACTCAGATTTAAGAAAATGGGGTAAATCTATCCGTGTATAAGACGTCCTCAAATTTTGGACATTATTTTTTAGGATAAAAACCTAGTCTTATACACAGAAAAATATGGTACTTGTTCTCTTTCAGGGTTATCTCCCCCATCAGGCAGCTAACAACAAATTAAAGATGTAATAGGAGAATCATAATATAGAACACATCTAAAAATATAATAGCAGTTGCTGCTAAAAACTGTATTAGCAGAATAACACGGATCTAGAATAATTGAAAAACTGGCCAGAATTTGTCTTTAGTGTTCTTCTAAAATGGAGAGCGGGGACATACATATCTCACTAAGAGGAAAATGCCAAAATGATGGAGCCATTATAGAAATGGCCCTGTCCCTGGTACTAAACAGTCTAACAACTCCCACTTATTTTATTTGCGAAGGCTTCAGATTGTAAGCCTGTGGACAGGTATACAATTGATTGTGTTTCACACAGCTACTGGTAACTTTGAACCTTTTCCTAAAGAAAAGTAAATTGACATTACTGCTGCTCTGTATATGAAAAAGCATAGAGATGACACTTCATAAGCCTTAAATATGCAGTCCTAAGATGCTGGTCGCACCTGAGATTCTTTTAAAAGAAAGACAAGGTGGAAATGCCCATTGTTTCCCACTAACTGAACTTCTAGGAAGACTGTATATTTAGGGTGCTTCTGGACTGTCGCTATTTTGGGGTGGGATTCAATTGCATGCTGGCAAATCCAGATTGTGCAATTATAGTTGTTTGGGAGGTCTTGCACAGTGAAGCGAATCAGGCACGCTTCCTTGCCACTGTGATTGAGGAGGCTTGGGGTTTCCAGATGGGTGGGGTATAAAACATAAATTATTGTTATTATTTAATCAAACCTTAATTAATTCTAACTTTGACTAAATCTAGAAATTATGGGGAGGATTTGGCACCCAAGCATTTAGGTGAATCTGCCCCCCCAACCCATAACAATAGCTAATGTCATTTAATTTCCCTACAAACAGGTCAGGATTAATTCTCAGTAAATGACAAGAACCCCCAACCTGAGTTTTGGCTGCTAGAAAGGGTCTGTTATCAGCGACCCTGAGTCTCCCAGCCTTTGCCAATTCAGAGATTCGAACTGTAGCTTAAGTCTAGATGATAAACTGCATTCTGTTGATGAGAAGCCAACTGATGGAATATACATTTTATATGCAATCTCACTCTTTTCTGCAAATAAAGTAAAAAATAATTGTTCCAGAATCTACTTTCTGACAAACACACATGTTTCTTTATAATGCTAAAAGCATACTTAGCTGGCGACTAACTCTTAGCAGAAATTTTTGATTTAGGGAATTCTCCTTTTAGGGCTGCTACACATTAGAAATGAGCATGTTCTGCAGTTTTTAAGCTCATCCATCCTGGATTCTATTAGCTGCTTTTTCCAGGATATATAAAGGGAGACAAGACGTGGCTCTTAAAAATGCATGAGCTATTACAGTAAATCACTATGTTTACAGTGTGTAATCACTAAAGTTCCATGTGGCTAAGCATCTTTGGCAGGACAAGGTTTTCTAATAAACATATCTGAAGATTTCCATGGTTTTAAAAAATGTTGCGCCCATGCCCAGTCTAGCAGTGATTGGCTAACAAACCCGGGAACTGAATCCCTGATTCCTTACAGACACATTAACTCATTTCTGAAGAAACTAATTGTGGTACATTTTCTTTTTTAAAAGATGCAATTCAAACATAAGAACATATAGAATGGAAAAGGACATCATTAATTATTCCCACCTGAAAATATGTCCCACCAAGAACATTTTCACTCGTAGAACAAAAATTCCATCATTCATCATTTTATTGGTATGTCACCTTTCCATAGTTTAAATTGTCCTCAAGGTGGCTTACAGCATGAAAAAAATTGCATAATTACAAGCATCACAAAAGTGGCAATAAATAAGAAATAGAACACTAAAAAGCACACAACCAAACTGAGCAATTCCCACATAAATCATAATAAGAACTAAAATAAGATAATAATAATAATAATAATAATATCAGCAACGGCCACAGCTCAGTAAAGATTTCCACACTGTTTCCCTTTGGAAGGTTGAGTGGTCAGAGTTTCAGCTATACAAGCCCTTGTTTAACACTGCAAATACTTCCTCCTGAAACATCTCTTAATAGGGAAGTTATAATATAGGAAACTTAATAGGCTAGAGTTATGACATGCCTAATGACATCTGGCTACCACAGCTGAGTCATCTTAATGACCCCTTAAAGATTAAAATAGTATAACAGAAGGGTTATAGCTGATGAGAATTGTAGAGCTGGGTCAATTAAACAAAGATATATAAAAGAGCAGTGTGAACTGTTTTATGGTATATCATGGAGAAATGTGATCATGAAGAAATTCTGTTTGTGCATAAAGCAAATTATACACAAATCAAATTATGAATTATATAAATTATATGCACACAATAACATTTGAATCTGACAAATCATAGTGTATGCACACTGTAGCTGTATTGGATCAGATTGTTATAATATGTGTGATCTCCTTTGTTTCTGCAGCTTGTAAACCTTTACCTTGTGTATCGTAATATAGAAAGGTGGTATACAAATTAAAAGGGAAATGAAATGGAAAAAGTCTCCTCCCCTCACCAGCAGCCACCCCCCATTTTTCAAGAGGGTGCCCAGAAAGTCATTTTTGGGAGACGCAAGTGACTTCAGTAAGGATTGCCCTTTGTGAACTGCCTCTCTCCAATTGCTGAGGGAGCTGAAGAGTTCAGAGGAAAGTCTTCTCTTTACCTTGGGACCTCTTTGCTCACCGACAAGCTCTCTGTTGCTGCCTCTTCCCAAAAGCAGGGAGATAAGGGGATAAGCAGAAGAGGTAACACAAACCAGGCCCACTCTCCAGTCCTGTTACCAAAGGGTGTGGGAGCTAGATAGGTATCCCTCCTGCTCAACTTTGACAGGCACATTTCTCAATATTAATGTAAAGCAGATCAAGAGTTTATTCAGTGAAAGAAAAAAGAAGCAGCGAGGGAAAAGTAAAAACCAAGGAAGATCTGCTAGGTCACACAGTCTGCAGTTGAATATTCAGAGTACTGGCGAATATTTGTTTCCCGTTTCAGCTACAAGTTACTACTTCTCTGCCAAGTCATAATGAGGTAGGGCCATTATTTGGTTTTTGCATTTGTTTGTGTGCTTGTTCCAGATGGTTAATTCATTGCGTTGGGTCGGGGGAAGAGGTGGGTTTTTGAGTGTGCGGGAAAAATAGCTTTGTCGCTCCATTGCTTACACTGAACGATGATGACGAGGGGGAAAAAACCATGAAAGACAACAACATTTTGTGGTAAATTCCTGGCAGCAAATAGCTCCAGCTCAGAGAATGCCATCTAGAGATGAACATTTTATTATTCTGATTAAACTATTCATAAAATTAAACCCATGGCACTGGATTTGTTTTGTTTTTTACAGGTATAAAAACAGGCTAAGAAGTGCGGGGCACATTTGTTTTGGACATTTTTCAAGATGGCTATTATTTTTTCAAAATGGCTATTATTTATATTATGCATTTGCTCAGGGCAATGAAAGTGGAAATTCTAACTTAGCAGCGCTCAGTTTAGGATGCCCAGAGTGTGTGCTTTGCTCTCCATCTCAAGCATCAAAGCCAAAATAAGTAGGACATCAAATTGTGAAATGCAAGGATCAGATAAAAGCTAAAAGAGAATGACATCAAAATGATATTAATTTCAGTAGTGAGGATTGGGTTTCCAAAGCTGTGATTCATGAAATTTCAAGTCATTTTAGGTGACGGATGATTAATGAAGGATCCTGCATGAAAGGCAGGGAAAAGAAGAACTCCCAGGCCGGGAGCTGGGAGAAAAAATTGAAGTTCCGAGGTGAGTACTGGTAAGGTCCACTCCCTTCTGTGCGAAACAAGGGTTAAGATCTATCACTGAGAGAGGGCTCAGTATTCTCTCTCTCTCTCTTCCTTCCTATTTTCTCTCTTTGTTTTCTCCTTTTCTCCTCTCTTTTTATTTAGATTAGTTTTGTTTTTATTGTATTCTATGTTGAAAACTTTCAATAAAAAATCAGATTAAAAAAAGGAAATTTCAAGTCATACTAGGGGAAAGAAAACTGACAGACCAGTCTGATGCACACTGACTTGTATGATGGTGCAGACTGTAACCTGAACTGTGAGAGCGAGGGGAGCCACCCACCTAAACCAGCACCTTGTCTGTTGATCTTCACTGACACCATTAAGTGGGTCTGTTTCTTTCCTGACTGCCTCTTCTAACCCCTAGAACTTAAAAATGCTGGTTCAGTGAAAAACAGGAATAAAAGGAGAATTCCCTGGATGCCAAGATCCAAGTCTGGGGCAAGTACCCTTGGGTAAGAGAACCCCAGGAGAGATTTAAAATCTTTTGTCAGTTCCAAAACCTTCCTCTTCCCCAGCATAGAAAAAGACCATACGTTTGGTAAGTAAACCAAAATGGTTTACTTACAAACTCTCCAAAGGTCAGGTTTATGCACTTTTCCATACAGCATTCAGAAAAAGTTGCACAGTCAGTAAAATCTGGCTTAGTTACAGAGCTCCTGATTAAAAGTTTTAAGCCTTCGTAAGCAATCTAATTTAGCTGTGTGACTTTGTGAAGAACACTTCCTTTGCTTCCAGAAATTCTGATTTATAGACTTTGAGAGAACTGGACTTTAAATTCACTATTCTGAAATAGTCCAAGAACAAGACTGGGGAGCATAATCATGTGGGATCACATGTTACAACTGAAGTTTTGGTTCTGCGCATAGGATTATGTGACAACGGGTTAAGAAGATATTCTTCAGACTGAATTTTAACTATCAGTTTTGTCTTTGCTTAAACAAACACTCTCCATATTTTTATTCTTGTCATTCTTGTTCACTGGAGAATTGATGGCTCTCCATTTCTTAGGTTCCAGTTCTGTTACAGAGATGCCGGTCATCTGAAGGTAAAAAGTCTCAGTGTGATGGCCTGGGAATCCGATTCAGAGGCTGAACCGGAGGAATCCCAGCCTGTACAGGAGTCCCTGCCTCCAGGGCCGGCTGAACTGGGGCAGGGCCTTGATTCTGAAGCGCCTGCACCTGTGCCGGATCCTCAGGAGCAGGCACCAGGTGAATCCACTCTGGCTCCGGAGGTGGTTGAGGACTCAGTGCCTACAGGTGAGTCTCCCCCTGGGTCCAGTAACCCTCCAGCCTCTCCTGAACTGCAGAGGCTCAGGGCAGAGAGACGAAGGGAACTGGTTTCTCCCAGGAGGAGTGCTCGCCTTAAGGCCAGGAGAGGCAGGTCTCCTGGGGGCCGGGACCACCCCTGGTCTCAGAGAAGATAAAGGCCAGTCAGCCCGGTCCCAGGTTGCGGGAGCAACATCGTTGATGAGCTGTTTCGGCCAGCATCCAGTCCTGTTCCCCCAGAGTTCCTGTCCTTGCCCGGCGTCTCGCTGTGGACCCTGCTTTGCCCGAGGAGGACTGTCTGGCGACCCTCAACTCAGGTCCTGGACCTTGCCCCACGGTAACCTCCCCCCTGGACCAGCACACTCAGTGATTGCAGAATGTTGTCATCCATCTTAAAAGCTCTGCAAGTGCAGAAATCCTTATATATTATTTTCCTCTAATAAGCTCTTTTTAGAAAACACTTATGGGGAAAAGGTCATAATATTGAAAGGAGCAATCTTCAATTTCATTCATTTTTAGGTGAGAGGATTAACCAGTGTCAGTGTTGCTGAGCAGGGAACTGTGGAGAGGAATCCTAAACACATTTCCTTAGAAGTCTGTGTTCAATGGAACTGTCTCTCAAGCGACAGTGCAAAGCTTTACAGTCTTAGTCTTTCCTGGTCCCAGAAATGACAAGCCATGTTACTTCAGGATACAAATCAGAGGTCTATTTATTGTAGCAGTTGCCCTTGTATGCAGTCTTTCTTGTTCAGGAAGATATGTTATAAGTAATAGCTGGTTAAATGGGTTATTGCTTGAGAAAACCATAGGAGCAGCAGAAGGCTTCTACCCTGCAAGGGAATGATAATAGCTTGCAGATAGGTTGCCAGGTGAGAAACCTTATTATCTGATAGTATATGCATTGTGGAGTTACTGTATATGGGAGTTCCCTTACACCCTGAAGCTGCTTGTGAATATCTAGCTCAGAATTGCCTACAGACATTTGCCACCAAGTGATTGCATGCCCTCCAACATTTCTCTGATGAGAATAGGGATGCTTGTTCCATGATGATGACAACGATGATGGATGATGATGATGATAAATTTTTTTTATACTCTGCTCATCTGCACTGGTGGAGGAAGGGGGGTGCAGTAGGTGCGGTCCGCCCTAGGTGTCATCCTGGAGGGGGGTGACATCACTGCGCCACCCTCCAGGACATTCGCTGAGGGCGGCTAGCCCCACCCCCACAGAAACCGGCTAGCCCTGCCCCCATGGAAGACAGCCCATGGGCGGCTTGCTCCACCCCCAGGTGCACAGCATGTGTGCCATTCTGAGTGCCAGAGCAGCTAGCTCCGCCTCTGCCATCTGACTGGGTTGCCTCAGCTACTCTCAGCAGCTTCCATCATATATAAAAGTATAATAAAACTTTAAACATTAAAAAGCTTCCCTATACAGGGCTGGTAAAGCTATGGTTTTCCCAGTAGTGATGTATGGAAGTGAGAGCTGGACCATAAAGAAGGCTGATCGCCAAAGAATTGATGCTTTTGAATTATGGTGCTGGAGGAGACTCTTGAGAGTCCCATGGACTACAAGAAGATCAAACCGATCCATTCTTAAGGAAATCAGCCCTGAGTGCTCACTGGAAGGACAGATCGTGAAGCTGAGACTCCAATACTTTGGCCACCTCATGAGAAGAGAAGACTCCCTGGAAAAGACCCTGATGTTGGGAAAGATGGAGGGCACAAGGAGAAGGGGACGACAGAGGACAAGATGGTTGGACAGTGTTCTCGAAGCTACCAACATGAGTTTGACCAAACTGCAGGAGGCAGTGGAAGACAGGAGTGCCTGGTGTGCTCTGGTCCATGGGGTCACAAAGAGGGGGACACGACTAAACGACAACAACAACATACAGGGCTGCCTTTAGATGTCTTCTAAAGGTTGCATAGTTACTTATCTCCTTGGCTCGGGAGTGACATAACTCCATATCCTCTGACATTTCTCCAATGAAAATAGGGACATCCTCAGGAAAAGCAGTACATTCTGGGACTGAATCAGAAACCTGGATGGCTTCTGTCAATCCAGGACTGTCCCTGGAAAATAGGGACATTTGGAGAGCCTGTGATGGCATTCAGAATGAGGTTTAAATAGAATCCATATTCCCCTGAACGAAGGGAGTCTGCTTACAGAATCTAATTTTTCAAGTGCTCTTCATAAATACAACAATTAGCATAAACTGTTCTGGTTCTGTGATTTCAAATGAACCCCCAGGGAGACATTCACATGGAAACTTTTTCTGTTCCCAATTTCAGCGCTAGCATATAAAGCAGAGCCATGGAAAAAAGTTACCGGAATTAGAAGAAAGATTTTGCAGTGACATCACCCCTTCCAGGAACCGAACCTCCTTGCTAAACTGCAGCCTGCAGCCTAAAATATCTGTGAATTCTGTTGTGAAATACACAAACTCACCTGTACAGCTTTTAGGTAGCAGTCAATAAAAATCACTCCAAGCCTATTACAATAGGCTGGGCTTCAGCTCAGTGCAGCCTGTGGAGACGGAGGTCAGTTTTCTGCCAACAGCGTAAGGTGCTTTAGCATAATCACTGCTTCAATTTGAATTCAGCTGTACTGAGACTAAGCTCTGGAGGCATCTTGGCAGGTTAGAGCAGTACATAATGCATCAAATGACAGAAATTCTAAATTTGATATGGCGTATATTCGAGTGGCAAGCTATAGAATATATTAAGCACACTTCTCAAGAATAGATGTTGCTGAGGAACTGGAAGGCAGATTTTGTTTCTTTTTGAAATAAGAACTTAGGAAGAACCATGCTGGATCAGACCACTGGCCCATCTAGTCTAGCATCCTGTTCTCACAGTGGCCAACCAGCTGCTTGTGGGAAACCCACAAACAGGGTTCAATCACAAGACCACTCTTCCTTCCTCTGCTTTCTAGCAACTGGTATTCAGAAGCATTACTGCCTCTGACTGGGGCTAGTAACCATTGTGGCTAGTAGCAATTGATAGCCTTATCCTCCAGGAAAGTGTCTGTTGTTGTTGTTTAGTCGTTTAGTCGTGTCCGACTCTTTGTGACCCCATGGACCAGAGCACGCCAGGCACTCCTGTCTTTCACTGCCTCCCGCAGTTTGGTCAAACTCATGCTGGTAGCTTCGAGAACACTCTCCAACCATCTCGTCCTCTGTCGTCCCCTTCTCCTTGTGCCCTCCATCTTTCCCAACATCAGGGTCTTTTCCAGAGAGTCTTCTCTTCTCATGAGGTGGCCAAAGTATTGGAGCCTCAGCTTCAGGATCTGTCCTTCCAGTGAGCACTCAGGGCTGATTTCTTTAAGAGTGGATAGGTTTGATCTCCTTGCAGTCCATGGGACTCTCAAGAGTCTCCTCCAGCACCGTAATTCAAAAGCATCAGTTCTTCAGCGATCAGTCTTCTTTATGGTCCAGCTCTCACTTCCATACTTCGGGCACTGTGGAGAGTCTTGCTTTGTAAAAGTATATTTGTATTCACCTTAAAGTCATATCCAGAGAAGTAATCTTGCCGCACACAACATTTCATTTTTACTCTTGTCACCTGGTATCCCAACACTAAGATTTATGTTTCTCATTCATCTGTACTGCTTTCGGGAATAGCAGGCCTCACATTCTTACTTTTCCTCCTAAAATCATGCTTAATTTGGATGAATTGTATGCATGCAATTGTGCACCGGGCTATGCATCAAAAAGTTACATTCACATGCCACGGAAATTGAGGAAATGGCTGACCTGAGGCCAGGTTGGATGACCCTACTTTAACCTCGAGTCTTGAACAATGTACAGTCTATAGATATACAGTATATAAATTAACACATGCATTTTAATGTCAATCTGTGACCTCTTTTGTAGTCTTTTTTGTGATGCATTTCCTCTTTGTTTTGGAGCTGAATAAGTGGGCACCTTACATTCCATGCATCTATCAAGGAAATATATACTGGATGCAAGCCTTCCCTGATTTGCCCATGACACCTCTCCCCACAATGCCCCTTTCTGCCCTTATTGCTCACAAAATAATAATAATAATAATAATAATAATAATAATAATAATAATAATAATAATAATAATAATAATATTTAAACGTTGCCCATCTGTCTGGGGTGCCCCGGCCACCCCATCTCTGTTCTCTGCAGTTCTCTGCTGCTGATCAAGGGAGGACCTCTGCAGTGCACTTCCCTCTCTGCACATGGACCAACCTTTCCTCTAGCACAGGGTTGTCCAATTTCCAAGAGACTGTGATCTACAACCACTATAAAAAAAATTGTCAGTGATCTACCCATTGGATTGACAAGAGTTGTTGAGTTGTTGAGCTTTTTTGGGGAAAGCGTCATCAAGGTTGTTGAGCTTTTTTGTGGGGAACCAAAGTTGTTGAGCATTTTTTTGGGGGGGGGACCCCGCAATCGACCACAATCGACGAGGGGCATCCCACAATCAACCAGTAGATCATGATCGACCTGTTGGACAGCCCTGCTCTAGAAGATAGGGAGATCCTCACTATAGAACCCTCACAGGGGTCATTGAGAGGAATTCATCATAGCACTATAGCAATCATTCCACCAGGACAAGCATTTCAGCTTGTCAGGCATAACCATCTCCCTTGTTCTCCCCCTGTGTGTTGTTCTCCTGACCCATTATTTTGGGCAGTGCAGGTGTGCAGAGGGTGGTAGAGAGGGGTGGAAAGCCCCGCTGTGCCAGCAGAAGTCCTTGCATGAGCTTCCACTACCAAGACTCATTAATTAAAATCAACCCCTAGGGTTGTACTCAACCAAGTCCAACTCAGAGTAGACCCATTGAAATTAATGAATAAAAGTTGGCCCTATCCATGAGTCTAGTCTTAGTAGGATTAACATTGAATTCCACTCATAGGATCGCTCCATAAATTAGGAAGCAAATTACTTCCATCTGGGTCAGTACCATGAGGGATAACATTCCCCAAGTAAAATAGTCAAAGGGAGATGTTTTTCATGGGCTGATACTTCCTCCCCCTCCCCCCAAAGAAATACTAGAGAAAGAGGTCTTTGGGACAATGACCCAATCAGCTTCTGTGAGCAGCCAAATCTATTCAAACCGCCAAATTTAGCTCCAGGCAAAGTCCACCTCTATGATCAAGTGACTTGAGTATTTCCTTTTCAATGAACCTTCATTTAATATGCTAAAACGCTCCCCCAACCTGACTCCTTATACAAGATTAAAAAGTCTAGAGCTTGTCACTTTAAAGGGATGGATGGGCTGTTAAGGTGTGGGGCTGGTAAATGTTTGGACAAAAGATGGTCATTTTGCATTTGACAAGCACCTTAGGCAAGCACTTTCCAGAGCAGAGGACATTTTGGCAATTTCTTTGAAATACACAATTCCTAAGAGCTACACTCAGGGCACATGATTCAAGCAGCCTGTCTTGATGGAGGCAGTTTGGTTTTATAGATGACTTGTAGTTTCAACGACAAAAACTATGGATCAAGAAAGGGCTTTTCTGTCACAGCACCAGACTGTGTGACTAAATAAAGTTGGGAGAAACCTTGAGACTCATCAGGAGATACAATGTCTGGCTCCACTGTCTGGATTATTACCCTTTGATATTCCTAAACTCAAATGCTGAACATTATTAATTAGCATCTTCAAAATCATTATCATGCCTCATTAGCATGCTTTGGAAACTGCACACAGCTCACCATAAACCGTATGTTGCTTCCCAGGTTGTCTTCTATGAACAGACTTCTCTGTATTCCAGCTTTGTTGTTCCAAATATTTTGAGGAATTCAAATACATTGTTGTATACGGTGAGTAAAATGGACCAATGAGGGTAGACGACTATACAGAATAAAAAGCTTTCACTGAGCTAAAGTTTGTGCGGCCTACCTGGTTTTGCTGATACCTCTCTTAAAATTAGAAAGGATTCACTTCCTCAAATTACATCCAGAATCAGGAAAATCTAAGATTCAGTAGTTGCCCTGGCCATATTAGACCCAGCTGTTCAGCAGCCCATAATAAAAGAAGGAGGAAAATGTTGCTGATCATTGCTCTCATTCAGCCTCATAGTTTGCTGCAGCAAACAGCCTACGCAGAGACATGGCAGCAGCATGCATTAAAGGAATTTACCTGAAATGTCTGATGCTTTATATTTCTTTTTCTTACTTCCCCTGCCTTAGAACCATTTGTAGAACACTTTGGGTCCTACGGTGGGTCATTAATGTTAAATAAATAAATAAATAAATAAATAAATAAATAAATAAATAAATGAATGAATGAATGAGAATTAGTTATTTGTTACAATTATTAGTCACTGTTCAAAACGGAATCCTTTTCCTAGGTAGAATTCTGTTTCTCTTCACCTGCCTGCTTCTCTTTGGATCTTTGCCCTATGCCTTATCTGTGCCCTCTTATTCGCTGAGAATTTTCCTCACAGGATGTCCTTTCCTATTTGCTTGTTGACTTCACCTAAGACAAGGATGGGGACTACAACTCCCATCATTTCTGACCATTGGTCACGTTGACTGGGGCTGATGGGAGCTGGAGTCTTGGAACACCTGGAGGGCCAAAGGCTCTTTACTCCTGAACTAAGACCTCATTCTGTGAAACTCTCTTTTCCACCCTGATCCTGCAAACCAGCTTTGGCTAGGCCCTGAGAGTACTATGATGAATCAGACATACCACCATGGGCTGAATTAATAGTTTGAAATGAGGGGTCCATTACTTTCCAGTGTTAGCAAAGCACAGAACAATGTTCATTCTGAAGAAATGTGGAGAGCAATCATAAGCAAAATTAGTCATGGGAAATCAGTTTGGGTGACAAAGAGTAATAAAGCCTATGCAATTTTCTACTGCAGAGACTATTAGCTTAATTTTGAAGGCAAAACTTTTGAAGACTGAATGTCACTGTATCTCAGATTTACTTCAACGAGGGTTAGAGACACAAATAGGCAGAAGCCTGCTGGTGAGATTAATTATTCACCGTGGGACAGAACAAGGTTTACAAGAAGATGCTTAAAAATGGGAAATGGAGTCTCAAGGCCACAGCTAGAGAAGAGGATAAACACAACGAACAATCTGAGGGACTAATTATAGGTTCTGGATAGAGTGAAGCATTTTAAATGCCCTCTTGGGCTTACAAATATTATAGTTATAAATAACTAGCCAATACTGTGATAGTTGTAGTAGAAGTGAGAAAAGCCAGGAAGGCCAGTATTACACACAGAGGTGAGTGTTTAAACCCCAAGAGCTGCTTTTACTAGGTTAACACTGCTTCAGAAGGAGGAGCGGTGGGAGGAGGAAAGGGAGCCTTCCCCTCACGGCCATTTCCCCCGAACAACACCCCCATCCAGCCAAGCTCCTTCCTTCCGTTCACACTCCATGTTTATTCTAGCACATCTGGAATCTAGGGGAAGAAAATGGACTGGAGGCAGAGATGTCATTAAGCAAACCTTTGCCCCCAATTCCTGCTGCTTCTTTGTTAAAAGTCATTCCCTTCTGAAGTTGCTTTTCTGTTGGAAAAAGCTGCGGAACTTTAGATACCTGTGTTTGCAGCTGCAATGGGCATCTTGGTACTAATTCCAAGAAAGAACTAAGACTGAATTAGGTAGAATGATTGCCCATGACTCAGTATGGGTAACAAATCACTGCTCATATGGCAACAGAGGTTGCTTCGAATTGGTTCTCAAAGGCAATGTAAAAAAGAAAAGGCACGTTTTGTAAAGTTGTGTTTGTAAGTGCATTTGATTGGCTTATGCTGTGCAGTTCACTAAGAAAAGGCAGATGTAAGAGCAATTTGATTTTAACTGATACACAATAATTCTCCATCTCTAGAAGTTAAACAACAAAAAAGGGAAGAATGAAAATGATATATCAAGAACCTAGTTTTGATTTGGCAAGTTTTAAGTAAAGCATTTGCCAATTTGAAAAAAAAAGGAGGCAGGTAAGTTCATAAATGTGTGGAGCCTAATTATTTCATAACCATTGTGGGTAAATTTAAGTAAAGGATAAAGAGATTCAGTTTGCACTTTCTCCTTTAAACTCTTTACCTGCAAAAGGACTAGATGGAAAATTTAGTTTCCTCCCAGAAAGTAAATAAATAAATTGATGATAGCAATTATTTTATATTAGTGAAATAAAGAAGAACAAACATTTTTGTGGGGGGAAGGTCTTGATTTATTGTATGAAAATATGCCACATACAACACTGACCATTCTAAAGAAATAAATACACGTTGGTTATGGTACACACAGGAACGTATTATTGTGGTTTAAAACGACTGTGAAAGATTCAAGTCCCTGAACCCAGAAGAGCTTGTTGGCGCTCTCTCAATTATGGTTTACAAAACTCTGCAAAAAACCCCAAAAAGTTCATTCAGTACTAAAATAATGTACAACGAGAAGACACAGTTGCTATCCCGAATATACATCACCATCATCATTAACAACAACTTTCTTGATTGTACTATGTCAGATCGCAAAGACTCAGTCCAATAATCTCCTTGCTAAGAAATATATTTTCTTAGATTTCCCCCTCTAGATTCTTGGGTTTTAATCAGAAATGGCTGAGCTTGTTTTTCTGCCAGACAGAGGGGCAGAGGAGATGATGGCACTGCCATTAACACATTGCAAAATACACCTACAAGGCAAAGACCCTAATGGTAACGGAGGGAAGGTTGCCAGGACAACAATGGCCTGATGTCACACAGAAAAAGTTGCCCTTTTAGGTTTATGGCAAGGAATCAAGGAAGTGGAAATTAGGCAGAACGCCATGTGGCGCTGGCTGAAGAAGGCTACACTGAGAGAGCAGTGGAATGGGATGCAGGTGATGCTTTGGTCTAAACTACTGAGTCATTTGGGTTTGCTGTTCAGAAGGCTGGCAGTTCGAATCTGCACGACGAAGTGATGTCCTGTTACTCTCCCAGCTCCTGCCAACCTAGCAGTTTTCGAATGCACACCAGCAGGTGCTGCTGTGGCGGGAAGGTAAACAGCATTTCTATGCGCTCTGGCTTCTGTCACAGAAGCGGTTTAGTCATGCTGACCACATGACCCGGAAAGCTGTCTGTGGACAAACGCCGGCTCCCTCAGTTTGAAAGTGAGATGAATGCAACACCCCATAGTCACTTTTGACTAGACTTAACTGTCCAGGGGTCCTTTACCTTTTGCCATTCGGCATAATTGTAGAGTCAGCCCTATAATCTGCAAGGCAGATGTGGCCAAAGAAATTGCTCAATAGATATGTCTGTCTGGTGGGGCAGGGAGAGGTTTAGTGTAAGGAATCTTGTGACAAAAAGGAGTTTCCAACTATTTGAATCTGTAAAGAAGCAGTGCCAAACTTGATGCTGAGCCTTGATAAATACAAAAATACTGCTTTTTGCAGGTTCTTGTCTGACATTATATAGAATGTCACTTCTGATCAGTAACAAGATTTGACAAACAACCAAATAAAGAGTAAGATGCATTGACTGTGCTATGGATGGGTTGAAGTGCTTGACTGAGGTTATATTTCTCTCTACAGCTTTATCATCAGTGAGGCTTAGGTGAGTAATTGCCTAACCGTGGATCTGAGAAGTTGGTATGCATGTAGGGAAATCATCTGAGTAGGCGGGGTGGAGAGTAATAATATGAATCAACACATTTATGCTGGCAATGGATGGGTTTAGGTTAATCTTTCTCCTAGCTGTTACCATTAGTGATATGTTCTAAAATACTGTGATTGAGGCTAAAGCTTTACATTTCCGTGTGCTGTAGCACCATGTTAGCAACTGGGCTGCATGCTCCTCTTTCATTGCAGCTGAATGACAAAACAGCTTCCTTAATGCACTCTGTATGAAACAAATGTCACAATATTCAGAACCTATTTTTTCTCCCTCTATATGTTTGTCCTCTAGAAATATTACATTTTATTGCACATTTTATTCTCATGCAAAATTGCTTTAGCCAGAAAGGAGATGGCCACTATTTTGTAGAACCTAGGATGCAGAAGTAAAAAAATGAGCAGATACAGGGGTGGAATAAATGGGACAACAAATTTTCAAATGCATTTTTAACGTTAGCTGCCATTAGAAAGGTTGGATATACTGCTTCATTCTGTGTTGAACAGATGATATTTAAACATTGTATAATTTGCTGTAGGAATATTTGGTAATAGTATTCATTGTATTTGTATAATGTTTTTAGCATAATTGACATCCTTGTGTAGATGAAAGATTGACAATGATTGCTTGCTTGAACTTTGTTTCCCCTTTCCTACTGAAAACAAACTTTAGCAATAGTTTGGGAGCATGGGAACCACATCTGTCTGATGAATAAATAATAAAAAGCGAATTTGCACATCAAAATCTGACAGCATTATATTATTATTATTTGACTGACAGTGCAGTCCTAGAATATCTGCTCAAAAGAAAGCATAATTGAATTCAGTGCAGCTTAGTCCCCAAGTAAGTATCAGCAAGACTGCATCCTGAAATATTTACATTTAAATTTAAAAGAGGAAGCCTCCACTGGAATGGATGGTGTTAGGTAAAACTTTCTCTGTATGGCTGCGAGCAGAATTAATTTTGAAAAGGTCAAATGTTAAAGGGCAAGACTGTGATTAAGGCAGGCTTTACCACGAAATTATTGCCTGAGGCATATGACCCTGTTTCACATTGATTTTTCAATGATGCAGTAAGCATAATTGAGAGGCGGGAAATGAAACCTACAAATAATGAAATCACATTTAGAGAGACAACTGTTTTCCAGTTGTTCTTTCTCAGCTCCTCACATTAAGGAAAGAAGAAGCCTTTCCCCCTGCTGAATTCAGATCTTTGGAATGCTTCAGCTCTAAACAGCCTAATTACTTGTCTTCGTGCTGATAGGAGAAAAGGTCAGAATTCTTAGGCATGTCAAGGCTGTTGAGAAACAAAAGCAAAATAACCAGCTCTTCAGTTGCACTGCAGAGCATTGCATGGCACATTGGTTTGCCAACTTTCCCCGCTTCCCTAATGGAGGTTTTGTGCCTGTAACAGCTGCAAGCCAGGCAGAAACACATTCAGTGTTCCCTGTCACTGCATCTTCATCCCATTGAGTACCGTTACAAACATCCAGCAAACTCAGTGCTTGCTATGCCTTCTTGGTGAGCTACAACCAACTGAGGTTTTTATGTCTGATGCCATGCAACCCTGTGTTCTACAATAGCCATGGTTATTCCTTACACATTTCTTCTTCCAAGACAAGATGCCTTTATTCTAGGTTTGGTTGTTTTTTTTTAAATGCAACTTCAGATATGGATGTGAATCTTGAGAGCATATCTGCAGCTTTGAAGATTACAGTGAGAAGCAGCCCTGATGCAAATATCTGCTTCATGTTTTCCCTGTTTAAACCACTCTTCTTCAGAAAATGGAGCTACACCCAAAAAGTCTCTTCTGCATGTGGATGTGAAAGGTTTTGAGCAAGCGGTAAAAGCAATGTATTTATTACATTTTCATTCCTTCCTCCAAGGTGCTTAGGAAGGTGTACATAACTGGTTGAAGATATTTTGCTGCTGGAGGTAGAACAGCAGGTGGCGCCCTCCCAAATCAACATAAGAAGAGCCTGCTTGATTGGGCCAATGGCTCCTCTAGTCCAGCATCCTGTTCTCACAGTGTCCAACCAGATGGTTCTGGAAAGCTCACAAACAGGCCCAGCCAATATAGTTCCCCTCGAATGATCACATTATTTTGGCACTTGAAGCAGAAAATGTCTGCTTCTTCTCCCTGTCAGTAAAAATCACAGTTAATTTGCTGGCCCAAATCAACTACTGAATTTACCTATTTACCAGTTTGCAGCCTTGTTGGGGCCAACACTAAGTAGGGACTGATCCAAGTTACTCAGTCAGCTCCACGGCTGAGTGTGCGAAAAGTATCGTGAAGAGGAGGCACAATAAACATAACTTTAATACAAAGAGTTTATGGTGAGGAAAAAACATGCTTGTAACACACAGCATGACTCAGGCAGTGCCTGGTATGGCAAGCCAGGAGGGCCAATACACTACAGTGAGGATTTAAACTTAGGTCTTCTTCGTCCATGGTCCAACCGGCATCTAACTGTTACACAATGTTCATGCTGCAGTTCTCTAACCACTTACATTGAATTCAATGGGACTTGCTTTGAGTAAACATGTAGACTAGGATTGCTCCACCAGTCTCATGTTAGCTAGCAAGAGTTCTGCTCATGAAACCCTGGATATTGGCCACTGTGTAGTCAGTCCAGAGAAAGTAAGATTGAATCCTATTCAAATTGATAGGATTAAACACTAAAGATCTACTTGCATTTTTTAAAGCTATTTTTTAATGAAGTAGTCAACAACACCCCCTTCAAATTCCCACCCCACCCCCAGCTATTTTCAAAGATTCCATGCAGGGAAGTTTAATGGCACATCCCCCCAGCTCTTTTCTCTGAAAGTTTGCCTTCATTGATATCATTAGTTTCTATATTGTAGAGTTCCCACCCCTCCATGGGATTACATTCAAACCTCAAAAGAAAGAATCAGCCAATAGGGAAAGCCCTGGAGTTCATACTAGAGAATTGAGAGATAAGGAAGCTTCAGAGTCTTGAAATATCTAAGGACAGGCTGACAAATATGACACAGTAAGAGATTTAAAGCTATTTTCTCCCGAAGGAAACTCTTATGTAAAACACACATTTCTGTGTATGTGTCTTTGTATTGCAGGAGGGAAGAGGGGCTGGGGAATAAGAACCGTATCGTATCAGCTCATTTCACGATATTTTGGAGGCAGAACTGCCACAAACAAAAAGCTTGCTTGATTCTTGAAAAAAACAAAACAAAAGGACATGTTGCAATAGAATATTTGAAAAATTAATCATAGAAGCTGGTAAACTAGTAAACAGCAATGTGGACTTTTAATGTTGTCATAGATCAGATATCTAAATCTATATCTTCAGTTCTTTCTTGAAAAAAAACTTTTAAAAAGTTTAATATACTTAAAACATTAATTGATATTCACAAATTAGTGAAGTTCCTAAGAAATGTTAAATGAAACTTCTGTTGCAATCAGGATTGATAAAAGGCAATAAGGAGAATCCTGTTCATTGAACTGAACAAGAAGAAACTAAGAAAATGAGAGCCTGGAGCTAATAGTTATGGAGAAACTATCCCCATGCTTGCTAGTAAATATGAGGTCATTGCCAAATTGTCCTGCCTATGTTTTACTCATCTCTATTTAGTTTAGGAATCGCTTTAAGGCACATTATGGGTATGGAATAACAGCTCCCTTACAAACATTGGCCATTCATGGGAGATTTGTAGACGTGGCCTGAGAATGGTGGCAGCAATCAAAGGGAAGTTAACAAGATAGATTTCATAGCAACTATCTCTCCCCTCACCCCATCACAATCTTATTTTGATTTCAATGAAAATGTAATTTACTCAGTGATGTTTTGTGCTATTTCTGTCGACTACTGAGAGAAAAAGTATTCAAGGTTTGTTTTGTAAAGACTGGAATAAATTTATTCCCAACTACAAAAAGCATTTGGAAGAGAGTTTTCAATAATTCATGCATGCTAGTGGATGGCACACATATTAGATGTGATCATGTTAACATTGTACTTCCAAAACTACTAAAAAATCCCCAGATCTTACAGTAAAATGGTTTGCATATTGCCACTGATAAATTCAGTGTTAAATTCAGTCTGTCACTCTTGGCAAGTAGTTTGAGGCAACCTAGAGTAAACAGCATTAAAGTGATAATAATGCACAGGGTTTTTTTGTTTTTGTTTTTAAATAAATAGTTCTGCCCTGGCTAGAAATTGTTTGTCCATTAAGAGCATTTTGTATGGCATTCTTTTTCAGCTCAGAGAAGCCTGCATCAAAAAATCAATATATTGTAAATATACAAATCACATCTAATAAAACAGTTAATTAATTCAGAAAAAAATTACCAATTAAAACTTCACCCCATGAGGAAAGATCCTGTGAAATATATCACTGAGGTCCCCCCCCCCCCGCAGCACCTTTGTTTGAAGTAATTGCCTTCCATGTTAGTCACAGGCTAACAGACAATATATGATCTCATCTCAATTTGTCTTCTCAGGCTACTCTCTTCGGTCAAGTTATTTGTTCTAGCTTTCTCTCTCCTCTACCTCAGGGCAAGATGGTTCTTCAGAAATGACCAAGAATAGTTGGACTATAAAGTTGTTATTACCAAATGCAGCATCTTTATTCCTGTTTTAGTAGTTGCACCAAAAATGGTTAATGCTGCAGTCCTTGGTGCATGAAATTAGGAGCAAGCCCCATTGAGCTCAATAGGCAACACTGGTAACTGGGTAAATATGCTTAGGGTTGTGATACATCCCCAAAACCGTTTTCAATATATCTACAGTACATCAATCAAACTGAAAAATAGGATGTTTTAAAAGACTGTCCTTCAATGATCCATCTTAACATATGTTGGCAAAAAATAATAATGCTTTATTAGTCCTGAGTGATTGCCAGGAAGCTGAGAAGGGAAGTGTGTCAGAAGGAAAAAGAATTCATACTGATATAGGTATATAGATATAGATATATACAGTTTTGCTAATATAACTGTATTCTTGTAAAATTTGTTGTTGAATTTGACTGTTGTTGCTTTAGTTCTCTGTACACTGCTTAGAGTTATTTTTATATATTAAGGGGTATAGAAATGGTAATAATAGTATTATTATTATTATTATTATTATTATTATTATTATTAATAATAATAGTCCAACCTGCCACAAATCCCAGCTGTCAGTAATGTATAGCATATTCTACAATTAATGCTAGATGTCTGCATGAGAACAAAGGATGTCGGATTACGCTATAATGAAAAATTTGACTTCAGAAAGAAAGCCCACCTTTGACTGAGCTCTGTTTGTGCATTACTAGCAGTCCCTATACCCTTCCTGGGCTAGGCTTCTCTTGACGACTTCCCTCAGATTGAGGCTCGTTGAAAGAATCATGACCTTGCATAGCTTTGCAGAGCAGCTGTTCCAGATCTTTCTCATTCCGTTAAAACTTTTGCAGGATAAACAGGATGTGCTATTGTAGCCAGTAAGCTCATTGGTTACATTAATTTTAGAAACTGTAATGTTTCCAACTTCAAGCTTGCTTAAACATGGCTAATATTAAATTACTTTGTAATACGTATTGAGTATTTAGTGGATGGAAAAGTGCACAAGAATAATAGTTGTTAAAAGCTTTAGTGAATTGGAGAAAGGCTATCCAGATTATACAGCATAAGATTGTCATGGATGAAATATAAACAAAAGTAAGCACAGATAACGTAAGCAAAATAAACTGAGATACACCAATCAGTTTGAAAGGGTAACCAAGGGAAACAATATATAAATGGACTATAATCATTAAAGGAATACAGAAGTTCACTTAGTTTGAAGGATTTGTAGTGTGTGTGTGTGTGTGTGTGTGTGTGTGTGTATGAGAGAGAGAGAGAGAGAGGGAAGGAGGGAGGGAGGGAGGGAGCACACTTAGACTCTTTCTCACACTATGTGCATAATTAGTCTTCCTGAGTCAACAACCAGGAATATGCTTGCGCACAGTACTTCAAACTGAAATCCTGCTGGATTATACCATCAATATTCTGCTTGATGTTGTTTGCACAACTGCCCTCAAATTCATAAATGGAAAAACTGAAGGGATGGACTTGATTCTCTACTGTAGGCACCTGACATGATGTCACCAGCCTTGCTGCCACTGTGTCGCAAAATCTAATGACATCATTGAGTAATGTCCAGCTCATTCCTGGGGGCATTGTGAGGAGGTAATGCTAGGTCTGTTGTATTGGTCCCCAGATCTCCTGCCTCTTGCTCCCTTTTGCAAACTTCTCTTTTTTGCTTATACAGTGTTACCTTGGATTACATACGCTTCAGGTTACATACGCTTCAGGTTACAGACTCCGCTAACCCAGATATAGTGCTTCAGGTTAAGAACTTTGCTTCAGAATGAGAACAGAAATCGTGCTCCGGCGGCACGGTGGCAGCAGGAGGCCCCATTAGCTAAAGTGGTGCTTCAGGCTAAGAACAGTTTCAGGTTAAGAACGGACCTCCAGAACGAATAAAGTACTTAACCCGAGGTACCACTGTAGTGCTTATAAGCTGCCATGCTGATGAGACCCCAGGCACACATGATCTTAACTCCCCAAAGGTATCTGGACACATTATCAGCACATGCACATTTAATGCAAATTTGTTTCATGGGCATGTGTCCCCAGTACTTTAAGAACCTGACAACACTCCTGTTTATTCCCCATCAATAAAAACAGGAAGTATAAGCTCCTATGCTACAGTTTTACAAGAGACTTGATAATCCTATTATACTATCCTATCACCAATTTGCTGCCCTCCATATGTTCTGGGCTACCAGGGGGTTGATGGGACTTGAAGCCCAAAACATCTGCATGGTAGCAGGTTGGCAAAGGCTGTCCTATCACATGTAAATATTTCCAAATGACACAGGTTTAAACTGCCAAATCCTTCCAGAATTAGCTGTTGACCTATATAGTGCTCTTCAGCTCACTTATAAGAACCCCGGTCTGACCTATTTATCTACAGTTTTGTAAAGGAAAATGCTTTGTTCCTCATTATGTGTTGTTAGACACAGCCCACTCATTTATTTTCACACTCCTGTTAGCACATATCAGATGCCCGGCTGCTCTGTAGCTCACATGCCGTACGCAATATGGCAGGCACCTGGATCTCTTCACAGTTTCACAAAGTGTACAATTTATACCATTTCTTCCAACTCAAAGGTTCAAATGTGCAACCTAGAACTGAAAGAGAATTTAAATATATAATAAGCATATCTTGTTATTGCACAGGGCTCCGAGCAATCGCGAGTATCTGAGCTACTGCCTAGCTTAAGTAATACTGCTGCATCAGTGAAAAGTTATTTTGGGCAAAACATTTGCATTTGAGTTGAAAAGACCCGGCTTTCTCTGACTGCCAGTGCAAGGACTGTTGCACTAGCATAAGGGTGAGAATAATGGCTGTGCAATATGAAACCCAATGCTACAGTGGTGCTAGCATACTGATGACACACAGTTCTTTTTATGAATAGCATCTAAATCAGGAGTGGCTATGCAAGTGCTGGACCACTGCCTGAATGCAGTGGTGAACTGGGTGAGGGTAGAGAAATGAAATTTGAATCCTGGGAATACAGACGCTTTGTGGGTATGTGGTTCCTCCATCCAGAAAATACCCCAGTTACTTGTTCCAAAGGGTTTCAGTCCCTTTAAAGAAGCAAATACATAGCTTGAGCTTACTCCCAGATAAATCTTTGTCATTAGAGGCCCTTGTGGTCTCTTGGGCTATGGTTACCAGATTTTTTTTAATGAATCCGGGGACAATATTCTTTTTTTTTTTTGCAGCTGAGTAGCAACAGGGAGTCAGTAGTGGGGATGGTGAGGCAAAAGGCCCTGGGCCCATGCATATTGTATAAAGGTGCAAAGCCCTTCTTTCGCACCCTGTGAAACATAAATGTGCAGAGTTTTTAAAAAACTGGGCAACGGCCAGCCGCCCGCAACTCCTGAGCCTCCCCCAGTTAAAACAAAGGGGGAAGGGGGCAGGAGATCTGTACCACCAGACGTCCCCGGTTCCCCTTTGGCAGTGGCGGCGGCAGCGGCAGTCAGTTGGCTCTGGCTGGCTTCAGGAGCTGCTTGCAGTTGTGGCGCCTGCCAGTTTTCCTCTCTGGAAGTCCCCATATGATGTGTTGTGCACAAGACACATCATATGGGGACTTCCGGAGAAGAAAAATGGTGGGCGCCACAGCAGCGAGCAGCTCCTGAAGCCAGCCAGAGCCATCTGCGCTACCAGGCTGGCTCCGGGCTGCTGAGGCTGCTGCTGCCACATTTCCTGGGGACAGATTTGCAAATCTGGGGACATTCCAGGGACGGAATTTGTCTGGGGACAGATTTGCAAATCCAGGGGCTGTCCCCGGGCTGTCTGGTAACCCTATCTTGGGCTGGGCCTGCCTTTTATCAGCTTCATCTTGTACACTGGCCACAGCCTTATCTGGATTGGAATAACTTAGCCACTGTAGTTCATGCATTGATATGCCTGAGTCTGGATTGCTGCAATGCACTCTATGTGTTACTGTCCTTGGATCTGGTCTAGAAGCTCCAACATATTCTAAGATGCATTACTGGATTATTATGTTTCTGGATTTTGGTGGGCTAAAGCAGTCACTTTACACATCTGATGCACTAGTCATAGGGCTGCGGAGTTGATGAGCTCACAGCGGGTGGCGCTGTGGGTAAAACCTCAGCGCCTAGGGCTTGCCGATCTTATGGTCGGCGGTTCGAATCCCCGCGGCGGGGTGAGCTCCCATCGTCCGATCCCAGTTCCTGCCCACCTAGCAGTCCGAAAGCACCCTTAAGTGCAAGTAGATAAATAGGTACCGCTTTATACGGGAAGGTAAACGGCGTCTCCGTGTGCTGCACTGGTGCTGGCTCGCCAGAGCAGCTTCGTCACGCTGGCCACGTGACCCGGAAGTGTCTCCGTACAGCGCTGGCTCCCGGCCTCTTAAGTGAGATGAGCGCACAACCCTAGAGTCGGACACGACTGGCCCGTACGGGCAGGGGTACCTTTACCTTTACCTAACTTCTTTAAAATGACCTTTTATTCACACTGAAAACAAAACATTGCAGGAAGTTGGGGAAATGTATGGGTATATCTAATTATCTATTGACTATAAATACTGGTAACAACATTATCACTTTGAAATAAGATAGATATCCTTATAAGGGATTATTTAACTTTGATTCCTGCATTGCAGGGGGTTGGACTACATGACCATACTGATTTTAAGGTAAGCAATTTCACGCTGTGACAATACCACTGAATATGATGCTTATTTCAGAAGAACCAAACTCTACAGTACTCCAGACTTCAGTTCCATTACAACTTGGGGGGGGGGGATTATTTTTATTTTAAAATGTGTATCCATAAGATATCTGAGGCAACTTGCAAAGAACATTAAAACATGAAAGATGTGATAAAACAAACTGCATATAATTTTTTTATCTTGCAACTTTTCTTGGGCCTGCAAGCTCTAGCAAATCACTGCTTTCACAATTGTTTTTCAGCATGCCAAGTGCTTTATCACAGATAGAGTGCCTTCTTTCTCTAAGGATGGCACTGAGAAGATTGGCATGTTGTGGCAGTAGCTAGTCTGGCCTGGTCCTTTGTTGAAAAATGGTTATTTGGAAGTAGGCAAAGATGGCCTCCTTAGAGCTTTTGTTGTCCTATAAGACCCACTCTCATACTCATAGTGTGTGGTGCTTAAAAACTGCCTTAAAAACAAACTAACAATCCCTTGCCTCCCTGCCTACCTGCCTGCCTTTCTCCCTCTATACTTCTTCCTGATACTCAGACCTATTTTTATGTCTTTCGCACACTTTATCTTAAAGTCTCTCAGTCTGGGGGCTGCCAGCTTCAAAAGCTTCTCATGCTGATCCAGAGATGTGAATTAAATGAACTGAGTTCAGACAGATTTCATGTTATTAATTATGCTGTCAACTCTTCTACAGATATGTATATTTTAAAAGTCCTTAAGTTCTGTGACATTTCCTGGTGCTATTATTATTAATTAGCTACACAGCACTTGTGCAGTCTAATCCTCTCCTCAGGCAGGGCTTGCTTCCAGCAATTAAGTGTGCTTAGGATTGCAGTCAAAACAGTGCAATCCCATACTTGTCGACTCAGAGGTAAGCCCAACTGAGTTCAGTGGGGCTTACTCCCAGGTCTGTGGGTATAGGACTGCAGCCTTAATGTACTGTGTGCATTTTTATTGTTATTTTTTAAAATGATTAACACACACATTTTATACTACCCATAATCAGTCTCAAAATAATAATTTTACTCCCAGGGGTGGGCAATGTTAAAAATTGTAACCACAGGGATCATTCACTTTGTAACTTATGGGTTAATTATGTTAGTGTTGAAGCCAACTAGCAAAGAGGTTTTTCTCTTTAGAGTCCCTCTGATTTGAAGTAGATAGGGAAAACCTGCTGACTCCCAACTGTTCAACAATAGCAAAAACAAAATCACTTTTACCATTTATATTAAGTGGCTGAAATGAAAATGAAATGAAAAAAAGCTAACAAGCTGTGGACACTTATATAAAAGAATTGTGAGCTCAGTTCTGGTACTGAAAATTTCCCAGGCTTAGAACATGCTCAAAGGCACCCTGTCCTTTAATTCTAACTACATTCCTTTTTCCTCATGCTTATTATTTATTAAATTTATAAAAATACAAGATGAAAAGACAAAATACGTATAACAACAACAACCAATAACTTCCCTCATACAAATACATTTTAAATGCCATAGATGGCTTAATCAGTCACAGGCCTGGTTATAGAGTTACTACATAACATAGATGAGAGCCAAATCCACTCTGTTGCCACCTTTTTCTTGTCTCTGCTGCAGAAGGGAAAAAGTCCAAGTAAAGTCAACCAGTAGAAGATAAGAGAGGACCAGAAGTCATTCCACCTGCCCCAGTCTCTCATTAAACTCCCCCTCCCTTCAAACTCCTCCTCCTTTCCTGGGCACCCTGCCAAGAACAGACTATGCTGACTCTAAGTGTATTGCTCTTGGGAGCCCACTGGGGGGAGTGTTTTGCTGAGAGGCAGTTTCTTCCTGGAACCATGACCCAAAGCCACCTCTTGGACCACAACAACTCCTTGCATTGAAGCAAATGCTTCCACCTGTGTTGAGCAAGGTTACTGCTACCGCTAAAGTTCTTCCAAAACTCTATGCATTTAAATGGGATCTCCCCTGTGTGAGTTCTTTGAGGTAGTCAGTTGACATAGAATCATAGAAATGTAGAGTTGGAAGGGATCCCAAGGGTCACTTAGTTCAACACCTTGTGATGCAGGAATCTCAACTAAAGCATCCATGACAGATGACCATCCAACCTCTGCTCAAAAACCTCCAATGAAGGGGAGAGTCCACCACCTTCTGAAGGAGTGCGTTCTACTGTTGAACAGCTCTTACTGTCAGAAAGTTATTCCTGATGCAAAATTGGAATCTCCTTTCTTGCAACTTGAAGCCATTGGTTCAGGATCTACCCTTCAGAGCAGGAGAAAATATGGTTCTAGCTCAGGGGTATGGAACCCTAAGGGGTTGGATGTGGCCCAGTCGCCTTCTCAATCCTGCCCACGGATGATATGGAAATCAGCGTGTTTTTACATGAGTAGAATGTGTCCTTTTATTTAAAATGCATCTCTGGGTTATTTGTGGGGCATAGGAATTCATTCATTCCCCCCCCCCCCCAATATAGTCTGGCCCATCACATGGTCTGAGGGATGGTGGACTGGCCCAAGGCTGAAAAAGGTTGCTGACCCCTGTTCTTGCTGGTAGATCTTCAGTTTCTAGTAAAAACCAAACCAGATGTAACAAATCTGAAGTCTGCCCACCCCTGTGATAGAAATTACTATATCAATATAATTTTTTAAAATGCAAGTAATACTGATGATGATTATGATGATGATAATATACCCTTTTTAAAATGCTGGCTCTTTTTAGGTTTTTTATTAGGTTATTGATTGTATTTTGATTTTATGTATGTGATCCTTTATGTGAACTGCCCTGAGACCTATGGGTATAGGGCAGTATTAAAATAAAATAAAATAAAATAAAAAATACTTGACTTTGAAAACAGAATTTCCAAATCTGAAGTAGTCTCATGGATCTGTAGGGAGAACATGACTCATCAGGTTGTACAGAATCATAGAATTGTAGAGTTGGAAGGGACAACAAGGGTCATCTAGTCCAACCCCCTGCAATGCAGGAATCTTACGCTCAACATGGGGCTTGAACCCACAACCCTGAGATTAAGGGGCTCATGTTCTGAGCTATCTGCTCAGCACCCTTTTGAATGAATCATTATCTGGGCACATGTGTTGAGCATTGAGAAGAGCAGGCCACCACCCCAAACCACTAAATAAATTGGCTTTGAATCAGTAAGTGAGATTGGGTTTGAACCCATTACCATAATGCACAGGGAAGTCCCATGCTTGCAATCTGTCCCATTCCATTTCAATGTGTGTGTGTGTGGGGGGGAGGGGCGGGGATTGAGTTCTGCAAAGGAAAAGCAGTGTGTTGCTGGAGCTGACCCTTCCACTGAAATGAATGGATTGCCCTTGTGAGCAGAGAACTCTGTGGATGCGCTGGAGCAAAAGTCCCTGCAGCAAATGGCTGGATGCGGTTGCTTATCCACCAAGCCCATTCTCAGCACTTCATCCATCGGGCCTCGCTGGTTCTCTCTGAAGAGGAAATAAAGGATTAAATTATTAAACCAAAGTCCATCAACAGCTTTATTGTACCCTGTGCTTGCACCAAATGGAAGACATTAGTCTTTCCAGCTTCTGCATGAAGCAATAAGTGAATTAGAAGTTTAGGATAGCTATGTTAGTCAGTTAAATCACTGACACGATGTAGCATTGCTCTGAAAGCTGTTCAAGGCAAAGCTGGAAAAAAGCCATGTTTCCATAGCAACTCAGCTAGCAGTTAGTAGTGTATATCCATCTAGAAACTGAATGCTTAGAAGGGTTTCTTTTTTCTTTTTTCTTTAAAAAGCAAATTAACTACTATGTGATGTGTACAGAAGTGTAACAAAGTACTCTCCACTCAAAATGCTACAATTTAATTTCAAACAAACTTTTTAGTGTTCTCAAGACCAGACTGCGTAATGCAAGTTGCTTCTTAAACTATCTTAGTAAGATCCTTCAGAGCTCATTGCAGATGACCAAAGAGCAAGGTTGTCACTAAACCCCTTTCTAAAGGAGCTTATCAAGGACTGCTATGAGTGCGCTTCTCCATCTGTGCTTTGTGTATGTGCTGGGGGCTCCAGATTAACAGAAGATCTCTGGTGTTTAGCAAGGTATAACTGTCAGTAACAAAAAACTGGGTGAGAAACTGTTGTCGGTGTGACTTGTATTTCAACCACATTTTCTGCATTTTCTTGTCTTTGATGATGATGGTGATAGGAGCAAAGAACAAGGCTAGGATTAGCTGCAGCTCCTTGATACTTGTCCATCCCATCCACCTTCAGTCCATTTTTAAGAATATATATATAGCCTTTCTTGCTTGCTACAAAACTGCTAACAATAAAAACAAAAAAGAAATTAAAACAGCAGATTAAAAAAACACCAGGAAACCAGCAAGTAAAATTCTTAAAACAGCAATAAAAGCATTACAAGCACATACAGAATGATGTGCAGAATATCCCAGCAGATGCCACTCAAAGCCTGAGAGAACAGGATAGACTTGGCCTTACTAAGAAGGGAGTTCCATAATTTAGGTGCCACCACAGGAAAAATATTGTGCTGTTAGGGGCCCCCAGAGGGAGGCCTCCAACAATCTGATGGGCAGGTTTTGTGTGGGAAGAGACAGATCATTTAGGACTTCAGAGGCCATTTAGGACTTCAGAAGCAAGTAGTAACTTGTTCTCTTCTATTATATTTCTAGGTATTGTACATACTATACAGGATGTCAGGTGTCAAGTGATTCCACCCCACCTTCGCACTGCTCTATGCCACTTTAAACATTCTGGGCAGGCTGGGTCTTCCTGTTATATACCTGCTGGGATTGACAAGGCATCTGACCCTCACCTGAATCTCATAGCTCTCCTGACGAGTGCTTTGGCCTGCCCACCAGATACCAGGCACTCTACTATTCAATTTAGTGTTTTTGTTACAATCCCCTTCTCAATTAAGTAATCAATTTTAATCTAGAATTAAATTCTCAAAACTTTCTAATTTGTTAATTTGAGCAAGTAAAGTACTGCTCTCACTTCATTACAAACAGTATTTCTATCTGCAACACACTTGAGCAAACCTGCTCCTCTTCCTTTCACAGATATTTTGTTCTCATTTGCAACTGTAGCTAACTCTGATTAGTTATCATTTAACTATTGGGGGAAATAATTAGCATCACATGTCATGTGCATGAAAGTTGTCAAACCAATTAACCAACTAGAAGGATTACTCTTAATAGCACCAGTTTTCCTCTAACTTGATATTGTTGGATAGTTTTGATGAACTGCAAAAACATTTTTAGTTTGCTTTCTGTTGCCACCATAGTTATCAACTTCCCTCTTATTTTAAGGGACATTCCCTTATTCCGAATAGGATTCCTTGCAAGAAAAGGGAAAAGTTGACAGTTATGGTTGCCACCCTGGAACTTTTCTTTATTAGTGCCACTTTGTTTTGTATGATTCCTTGCAAATGAAGGAAAACAACTTTTCTGCTTGTATATGTTGATAGTATAATTTTGGTTACTGAGGACAAACAAGAATTGTATGAAAACAAGATTGGGTGCAGGCCTGGCCAGGACATAGGCATCCTGACTGTGACAAAGGTGACTTGTGTGCTTGCTTGCTTGATTAACAGCTGTTGGGAACTTCAAGGTCCCTGCTCTCCCTTCTTATGCTCTTTGTACTGGACCTGGAGACTCCAATAGAGAGCATTCCATGTGAAGAAGGAGGGTAAGTGGGCACCCTATCAAATGACAGGGCAGGAGCTACATGGAACAGGGCCTTTTCACTAGTAGTGCCCATTGTATGCCTCGCTCTTTCCAGACCTGTTCTCTTTTGGCCTGTATTTTGGAGCTTTATAATTTAGGAAGACTTTGGAAGAACTGATTGACAAGTCTTACCAGTCGCTGATGTATGAGCGGATTTTATTTGCTGCTATTCTGGGCTTCTGGTGCACCAGGGTTTACACCAGTGTAATAGAGCTGGCCAGGATGCCAGAAGGGATACAATTTATGAGCTTTCTCCATTAGCTGCACAGCAGAGGGTGCTCACTCAACAGTGCAAAGGCTGATCTTAAGCATTCCCTGTTGGCTACCTGCTTTCAGCAATAGGGGTCGCTGTTTGGTAGTACCCAGTTGGTTAGCTGTCAAACTCTAGAGCTCCCTATTGGTGGTTCTTAGGTAATTCACAAAATACGGAATCCATTCATAAAACAGTAACATAAATCTCCATTGCTACATATTGGGTGTATATTTCAGTGATTGAACGTACAGGTTTATGGCCATGCTGTAGTGTAGTGCTTATGCGACTGTGAATAAAAGCTCATTGTCTTGGGTTTTTTTTTGGGGGGGGAGAGGGGACAAAACTGATTTCCAGTAAGTGCGCCCCCTTTATTTCCTTGAGTCTGTACTCTGAATAGTGACACCAGGGACCTAGAAGGTGCAGGGCTTGTCAGTCCAACCCCTGCACAGTCTCATCAGGGCTGACCTTAAGGCAATTGGAGCAATTTGGCCAAATTGGGCCCTGCGTGCCGCTCCTAAGGCCCCCCCCCACACCAGGGCAATATAGATGGATTTTATTTATATCTATAAGATTTTGCAGACTTTGACTGTGAATTGGGGCCCTACCAAAAAAATAAAAAAATAAAAATTCAAGTTGTGCCCCACAGCTTCAAATTGGGCCCCACTGGCTAGCCCTGAGTCTCATAGTTGCTGGACCTGAGCTGTCCTGCCCTTGCATGAAGTCTTGGGCTTACAATTTTGGGAGAGGGGAGTCTGTGGTACTGGGGAGAAGGCAGGCTGGCGAGGCCCCCTAGATTTAGAGACCCTAGGCTGAAGCCTACTTAGCCTATACATAAATCCGGCACTAGGTCAAGGCGGCGGCTGCCCCTCTGCCACTGCCACCGCTGCAGCATCAACGTCCCGAATGTGTACTGTAGTATTTATTTATTTAGCCACGCCCCCTGGCTGACCAGATTGGTCGACCCAAGGAGTGACACAACCGGGGCTTCCTAATGGCGTGGGGGCTAGCCACGCCCCCTGTACAGAGGGGAGAGCTCGTGATGAGCCCACAAAAAGTAAATGGCTTTGGTGGGCAAGCGCTCGGGGGCTGCAAGAAATTGCTTTTTCAAAATTGCCTGGGGGGCCACTTTAAACCAGCCCGGGGGCCACAAGTGGCCCCCGGGCCGGACTTGGACATGCCTGCTCTGTAATGATGTGTGTACGATGTGAGTAACTCAATAAGCACCACTCTTGTTGAGCTCACATAATGCATGCCTGTTTTCCCTGAATGGATTTCCTCACCATTCCTTGGCTTCATCTCAGCAGCACCTGCATTCATGAACTTTCCTGACAGGCAGCCAGACTGAAAGCATTCTGCATTCCCTGTGCATGAGAACCACTTCCTGGTCTCAGAGAGATTTTGGTGCTCAATGATGCCGTCTAAAAAGTGGCAAGCACTTCATGCAATAAAAGCACTGCCATGTGAAAGGAGGTTACAATCCAAAGGTCAAAACACATGAAGCCTTTTGTTTTTTCCAATTTTTTTAAATTGGTTTTCACATTTATCACAGAAAAAAGAAACAAGAAAAACATTACAAAACACAAAAAACAAAGAAAAAGACATAGAAAAGAATTATTACTTCCAGTCCCTAATTTCATTACATTGATAACTGACTTCCTCAAATCCCCTCTAACTGAATTTCATTACATCACCTGTTTAGCAGTTCTCCAAATTTACACATGAAGCCTTTTGAGCAGGGTGTGGTGCTTAAAGGGTGGGGCAAGCACCTGCCTAAGTGATTTGGGCTGCAAATTGGATTGTGTAACTTTGTTACAATCTACAGTGCTGTGCATATTGATCTGGATTACTGTAATAACTCAAATGATATTTCCAAATTGGATTTAGGGAATGACTGGGGTGTACTTAATGACTGGTGCCCTGGAGTGCTGGTAGCAGCCGTCTTTAGTAATGATGTCCTACTGTGTACAGACATCTGGTCATACAAGGCCTGTGAGTCTCACAGGCTTTTCAGATCTGAACAAAAGTTGGAGCATATAGTACCACTGCACTCAGTTGGGATTTCCACCATCCCCAGAGTGTCAAATCTGTGCATGCAATGCTATATATATATATATATATATATATATATATATATATATATACTGTATATATATATATATATATATATATATATATATATATATATATATATATATGCTTTCGTAGATTTTCACGGGTACAGGAATGCAGGTTTTGGTGTCTTCGGGTGTCTTCCCGTGTAAGAGTTGGGGTGTCTAGGCGACGTTTCGACGAGGTCTCACTCGTCATCTTCAGGCTGGTGCTTTCGGCTTCTTGTTACTGGAACAGAGCAGGATCTCAGTGTTTGAGTTCCTATAAATACTGTTGAGGGGGTGTGGTGTATAGCCTCCAACGTTCTGGGCAGAGAGGAAGTTCCCAGGTTAGTGTGTCTTTTCTTCTTTTGTTCATTAATTACTTGAGGGATATCTTGAGTGATTTCTTGAGTGATATTCTGAGTACCACTTAGGAGGGTCATTAGGTGTGGATTAGTTGCTAAAGCTTTCGTGTCTTGACCTCTTGACCTTGTGAAGAGTTTTTTCTGAGAAGATGGCTGTACTGCACTTAGTTGTGCTCTGGCTTGGCTTCGTGTATAGGGGCGAGCTGTGGTTTTGTGCCCTGTGCCAGCCAGATCTGTGTAGGGATTGCAGGGGGGTGCAGCATCCGGAGGTGCCACTATGGTTTGGCTACTGGATGGTGTCTGTAATTTATCTGTGGAGAGGGTCTGGGTTTGGGTCTGGTGTGGTTGATTGGAGATGGCGTTCTGTGTGCCTCTGGTTCTGGTGTCGGTTTTTGTGGGGAGGGCTATTTTCCAGATGTCTGGCAGGCGGGACGTATCGTCACGCTTGTTCATGTTGTGAGGGTGTTTCTCTATCTCGATGGCTTCCATGATTATTCTCTTGTGGTGGTGTTCCATGTTAAAGAGCAATTTGGAATCTGAAAAATTAATTTCGTGTCCTGTTTCTTTCATGTGTTGGTAAAGAGAGGAAGTTTTTTCTTCTTTTTTGACGGCATTCTTGTGTTCTGCGATACGTGCATTTATTCGTCTGTTTGTTTGTCCAATGTACGTGGCTGGGCAGACTTTGCAGGGTATTTCATAGACCCCTTGGTTTTCTAACTGGATTTTATCTTTGGGGTTTCTGAGGATATTGGCTATTTTTTGGTTGGTGCAAAAGGCTGTTTTGATATTGTGTTTATGGAGGATTTTGCTAATTTTATCTGTAGTGCCCTTGATATAAGGAAGGAGGGCCATGCCATTGTTTTCTTCTGTGTCTTGCTTTTTGGGGGGTGTTTCTTTTTGGATTAGCTTCGTAACCCTGTTTTGCTGGTATCCGTTGGCGATTAACACATTTGAAAGATTCTGTAACTCAGTTGTCAAGTGGTCTTTGTCAGCCAGGCGTTTGGTTCTGGAGATGAGAGTCTTGGCTACGGAGTTTATTTGTGCAGGGTGGTGGTGTGATTGTGCATGTAAGTAGCGGTTGGTGTGTGTTTTTTTCCGGTAGATAGTGTGTCCTAGGGAGCCATCAGGTTTTTTGTAGATTAGGACGTCAAGGAAGGGAAGTTGGTTGTTGGCTTCTATTTCCATAGTGAATTGTATTTTGGGGTGTAGGCTGTTGAGATGTGTGAGGAAGCTATCTAGTTTTTTCTTCCCGTGTGGCCAAATTACAAAGGTGTCGTCAACATACCTGAGCCAAAGTTTGGGTTTGTGTTCTGACTTGTCTAAAGCATTGGTTTCAAAGTGTTCCATGTACAGATTTGCGATGACCGGTGAGAGGGGTGATCCCATAGGTGCTCCTTCTATCTGTTTGTATCTTTGTCCATTGTGGATGAAGTACGTGTTGGTTAGGCAGTGGTTGGTCAGGTCCAGGATGTATTCGGGGGGATTGTATTTGTTTTGAATGGCTGTCAAGGCTTCATTAATGGGCACTTGTGTGAAGAGAGATACAACATCGAAGCTCACAAGTAGGTCGTCGGGATGTAGGTTTTGCTTCTTTATTGTTTCTATGAACTGGAAGGAGTTTGTAACGTGTGAAGCGATAGATTCTGCATAGGGCTGAAGTTGCTTAGCGAGAAATTTAGCGAGATTTTGTAGAGGTGAGCCTATGGAGCTGACTATTGGTCTGAGTGGTGTTCCTTCTTTGTGTATCTTGGGGAGACCGTAGAGTTTGGGGCATCTGGATGATTTTTCTCTGGGGATGATTCTTAGCTGGATTTCTTCACTGATAGGAGAGGCTTTAATTTTGGATTTGGTGGTTTTTTCCAGATAGGTGGTGGGATCTGTTTTTATAGGTTGGTAGGTAGGGTCTTGGAGTAGATTTGATAGTTTTGCTTGGTAGTCCGATGTGTTCATCACAACAGTGGCATTACCTTTGTCTGCTGGGAGAATGATTATGTTGTTGTCTTTCCTCAGGTTGGTGAGTGCTTTCTGTTCTTCTTTGTGTAAATTGCTTCTGGGTGGTTTGCTGGAGCAGAGGATGTTGGTGACTTCAAGTCTGATTTTATTGGCTTCATCTGGGTTGATTTTGGTTAGGCTAGCTTCGACTCCGCATATGATGTTTTCCGTGGGGATGCGTCTCGGGGCGACTGCAAAGTTGAAACCTTTGGAGAGTACTTTGGTTTCAGTTGAGGTGAGGATCCTGTCTGATATGTTATGTACTGTTTGTTTCATGGGTTGTTGTGGAGGGTGGCTGGGCTTCTGGCGTTTCTCTAGTTTGTGGAGTTTGTTGGTGTGTGTGTCTGTCTTATGTGCGGACTCCGTTTCAGCTCTCCAAACGGCTAGTTGTTTGCATTTGTCCCAGAGTGCAGGGTGGATTTTGTTACAAAGTTTGAGGTGAAGAGTGAGCAGATCTTTGTTGGTTTGGTTTAGTAGGTATCTTTTCTTATGTAGTTCGTTTCTGATTAGGGATAGTTCAGTTCGTTTCAGGATCCTTTCGGTAGCTGGGGTTTTAGAGTGGAATTTAAGTTGGAAGCATGTGGGAATTAAGTTGTTGTCTCGGCAGTTGCGTAGGAACAAGAGATCACATAAGATGGTGGCTCTTCGGATTTCTAGTTTCTCGTAGGTTCTTGTCAGCTGGAAGGTTTCCTCCCCGTAGAGGTGAGATATTTGCTTTCGTAGATTTTCACGGGTACAGGAATGCAGGTTTTGGTGTCTTCGGGTGTCTTCCCGTGTAAGAGTTGGGGTGTCTAGGCGACGTTTCGACGAGGTCTCACTCGTCATCTTCAGGCTGGTGCTTTCGGCTTCTTGTTACTGGAACAGAGCAGGATCTCAGTGTTTGAGTTCCTATAAATACTGTTGAGGGGGTGTGGTGTATAGCCTCCAACGTTCTGGGCAGAGAGGAAGTTCCCAGGTTAGTGTGTCTTTTCTTCTTTTGTTCATTAATTACTTGAGGGATATCTTGAGTGATTTCTTGAGTGATATTCTGAGTACCACTTAGGAGGGTCATTAGGTGTGGATTAGTTGCTAAAGCTTTCGTGTCTTGACCTCTTGACCTTGTGAAGAGTTTTTTCTGAGAAGATGGCTGTACTGCACTTAGTTGTGCTCTGGCTTGGCTTCGTGTATAGGGGCGAGCTGTGGTTTTGTGCCCTGTGCCAGCCAGATCTGTGTAGGGATTGCAGGGGGGTGCAGCATCCGGAGGTGCCACTATGGTTTGGCTACTGGATGGTGTCTGTAATTTATCTGTGGAGAGGGTCTGGGTTTGGGTCTGGTGTGGTTGATTGGAGATGGCGTTCTGTGTGCCTCTGGTTCTGGTGTCGGTTTTTGTGGGGAGGGCTATTTTCCAGATGTCTGGCAGGCGGGACGTATCGTCACGCTTGTTCATGTTGTGAGGGTGTTTCTCTATCTCGATGGCTTCCATGATTATTCTCTTGTGGTGGTGTTCCATGTTAAAGAGCAATTTGGAATCTGAAAAATTAATTTCGTGTCCTGTTTCTTTCATGTGTTGGTAAAGAGAGGAAGTTTTTTCTTCTTTTTTGACGGCATTCTTGTGTTCTGCGATACGTGCATTTATTCGTCTGTTTGTTTGTCCAATGTACGTGGCTGGGCAGACTTTGCAGGGTATTTCATAGACCCCTTGGTTTTCTAACTGGATTTTATCTTTGGGGTTTCTGAGGATATTGGCTATTTTTTGGTTGGTGCAAAAGGCTGTTTTGATATTGTGTTTATGGAGGATTTTGCTAATTTTATCTGTAGTGCCCTTGATATAAGGAAGGAGGGCCATGCCATTGTTTTCTTCTGTGTCTTGCTTTTTGGGGGGTGTTTCTTTTTGGATTAGCTTCGTAACCCTGTTTTGCTGGTATCCGTTGGCGATTAACACATTTGAAAGATTCTGTAACTCAGTTGTCAAGTGGTCTTTGTCAGCCAGGCGTTTGGTTCTGGAGATGAGAGTCTTGGCTACGGAGTTTATTTGTGCAGGGTGGTGGTGTGATTGTGCATGTAAGTAGCGGTTGGTGTGTGTTTTTTTCCGGTAGATAGTGTGTCCTAGGGAGCCATCAGGTTTTTTGTAGATTAGGACGTCAAGGAAGGGAAGTTGGTTGTTGGCTTCTATTTCCATAGTGAATTGTATTTTGGGGTGTAGGCTGTTGAGATGTGTGAGGAAGCTATCTAGTTTTTTCTTCCCGTGTGGCCAAATTACAAAGGTGTCGTCAACATACCTGAGCCAAAGTTTGGGTTTGTGTTCTGACTTGTCTAAAGCATTGGTTTCAAAGTGTTCCATGTACAGATTTGCGATGACCGGTGAGAGGGGTGATCCCATAGGTGCTCCTTCTATCTGTTTGTATCTTTGTCCATTGTGGATGAAGTACGTGTTGGTTAGGCAGTGGTTGGTCAGGTCCAGGATGTATTCGGGGGGATTGTATTTGTTTTGAATACATCCTGGACCTGACCAACCACTGCCTAACCAACACGTACTTCATCCACAATGGACAAAGATACAAACAGATAGAAGGAGCACCTATGGGATCACCCCTCTCACCGGTCATCGCAAATCTGTACATGGAACACTTTGAAACCAATGCTTTAGACAAGTCAGAACACAAACCCAAACTTTGGCTCAGGTATGTTGACGACACCTTTGTAATTTGGCCACACGGGAAGAAAAAACTAGATAGCTTCCTCACACATCTCAACAGCCTACACCCCAAAATACAATTCACTATGGAAATAGAAGCCAACAACCAACTTCCCTTCCTTGACGTCCTAATCTACAAAAAACCTGATGGCTCCCTAGGACACACTATCTACCGGAAAAAAACACACACCAACCGCTACTTACATGCACAATCACACCACCACCCTGCACAAATAAACTCCGTAGCCAAGACTCTCATCTCCAGAACCAAACGCCTGGCTGACAAAGACCACTTGACAACTGAGTTACAGAATCTTTCAAATGTGTTAATCGCCAACGGATACCAGCAAAACAGGGTTACGAAGCTAATCCAAAAAGAAACACCCCCCAAAAAGCAAGACACAGAAGAAAACAATGGCATGGCCCTCCTTCCTTATATCAAGGGCACTACAGATAAAATTAGCAAAATCCTCCATAAACACAATATCAAAACAGCCTTTTGCACCAACCAAAAAATAGCCAATATCCTCAGAAACCCCAAAGATAAAATCCAGTTAGAAAACCAAGGGGTCTATGAAATACCCTGCAAAGTCTGCCCAGCCACGTACATTGGACAAACAAACAGACGAATAAATGCACGTATCGCAGAACACAAGAATGCCGTCAAAAAAGAAGAAAAAACTTCCTCTCTTTACCAACACATGAAAGAAACAGGACACGAAATTAATTTTTCAGATTCCAAATTGCTCTTTAACATGGAACACCACCACAAGAGAATAATCATGGAAGCCATCGAGATAGAGAAACACCCTCACAACATGAACAAGCGTGACGATACGTCCCGCCTGCCAGACATCTGGAAAATAGCCCTCCCCACAAAAACCGACACCAGAACCAGAGGCACACAGAACGCCATCTCCAATCAACCACACCAGACCCAAACCCAGACCCTCTCCACAGATAAATTACAGACACCATCCAGTAGCCAAACCATAGTGGCACCTCCGGATGCTGCACCCCCCTGCAATCCCTACACAGATCTGGCTGGCACAGGGCACAAAACCACAGCTCGCCCCTATACACGAAGCCAAGCCAGAGCACAACTAAGTGCAGTACAGCCATCTTCTCAGAAAAAACTCTTCACAAGGTCAAGAGGTCAAGACACGAAAGCTTTAGCAACTAATCCACACCTAATGACCCTCCTAAGTGGTACTCAGAATATCACTCAAGAAATCACTCAAGATATCCCTCAAGTAATTAATGAACAAAAGAAGAAAAGACACACTAACCTGGGAACTTCCTCTCTGCCCAGAACGTTGGAGGCTATACACCACACCCCCTCAACAGTATTTATAGGAACTCAAACACTGAGATCCTGCTCTGTTCCAGTAACAAGAAGCCGAAAGCACCAGCCTGAAGATGACGAGTGAGACCTCGTCGAAACGTCGCCTAGACACCCCAACTCTTACACGGGAAGACACCCGAAGACACCAAAACCTGCATTCCTGTACCCGTGAAAATCTACGAAAGCAAATATCTCACCTCTACGGGGAGGAAACCTTCCAGCTGACAAGAACCTACGAGAAACTAGAAATCCGAAGAGCCACCATCTTATGTGATCTCTTGTTCCTACGCAACTGCCGAGACAACAACTTAATTCCCACATGCTTCCAACTTAAATTCCACTCTAAAACCCCAGCTACCGAAAGGATCCTGAAACGAACTGAACTATCCCTAATCAGAAACGAACTACATAAGAAAAGATACCTACTAAACCAAACCAACAAAGATCTGCTCACTCTTCACCTCAAACTTTGTAACAAAATCCACCCTGCACTCTGGGACAAATGCAAACAACTAGCCGTTTGGAGAGCTGAAACGGAGTCCGCACATAAGACAGACACACACACCAACAAACTCCACAAACTAGAGAAACGCCAGAAGCCCAGCCACCCTCCACAACAACCCATGAAACAAACAGTACATAACATATCAGACAGGATCCTCACCTCAACTGAAACCAAAGTACTCTCCAAAGGTTTCAACTTTGCAGTCGCCCCGAGACGCATCCCCACGGAAAACATCATATGCGGAGTCGAAGCTAGCCTAACCAAAATCAACCCAGATGAAGCCAATAAAATCAGACTTGAAGTCACCAACATCCTCTGCTCCAGCAAACCACCCAGAAGCAATTTACACAAAGAAGAACAGAAAGCACTCACCAACCTGAGGAAAGACAACAACATAATCATTCTCCCAGCAGACAAAGGTAATGCCACTGTTGTGATGAACACATCGGACTACCAAGCAAAACTATCAAATCTACTCCAAGACCCTACCTACCAACCTATAAAAACAGATCCCACCACCTATCTGGAAAAAACCACCAAATCCAAAATTAAAGCCTCTCCTATCAGTGAAGAAATCCAGCTAAGAATCATCCCCAGAGAAAAATCATCCAGATGCCCCAAACTCTACGGTCTCCCCAAGATACACAAAGAAGGAACACCACTCAGACCAATAGTCAGCTCCATAGGCTCACCTCTACAAAATCTCGCTAAATTTCTCGCTAAGCAACTTCAGCCCTATGCAGAATCTATCGCTTCACACGTTACAAACTCCTTCCAGTTCATAGAAACAATAAAGAAGCAAAACCTACATCCCGACGACCTACTTGTGAGCTTCGATGTTGTATCTCTCTTCACACAAGTGCCCATTAATGAAGCCTTGACAGCCATTCAAAACAAATACAATCCCCCCGAATACATCCTGGACCTGACCAACCACTGCCTAACCAACACGTACTTCATCCACAATGGACAAAGATACAAACAGATAGAAGGAGCACCTATGGGATCACCCCTCTCACCGGTCATCGCAAATCTGTACATGGAACACTTTGAAACCAATGCTTTAGACAAGTCAGAACACAAACCCAAACTTTGGCTCAGGTATGTTGACGACACCTTTGTAATTTGGCCACACGGGAAGAAAAAACTAGATAGCTTCCTCACACATCTCAACAGCCTACACCCCAAAATACAATTCACTATGGAAATAGAAGCCAACAACCAACTTCCCTTCCTTGACGTCCTAATCTACAAAAAACCTGATGGCTCCCTAGGACACACTATCTACCGGAAAAAAACACACACCAACCGCTACTTACATGCACAATCACACCACCACCCTGCACAAATAAACTCCGTAGCCAAGACTCTCATCTCCAGAACCAAACGCCTGGCTGACAAAGACCACTTGACAACTGAGTTACAGAATCTTTCAAATGTGTTAATCGCCAACGGATACCAGCAAAACAGGGTTACGAAGCTAATCCAAAAAGAAACACCCCCCAAAAAGCAAGACACAGAAGAAAACAATGGCATGGCCCTCCTTCCTTATATCAAGGGCACTACAGATAAAATTAGCAAAATCCTCCATAAACACAATATCAAAACAGCCTTTTGCACCAACCAAAAAATAGCCAATATCCTCAGAAACCCCAAAGATAAAATCCAGTTAGAAAACCAAGGGGTCTATGAAATACCCTGCAAAGTCTGCCCAGCCACGTACATTGGACAAACAAACAGACGAATAAATGCACGTATCGCAGAACACAAGAATGCCGTCAAAAAAGAAGAAAAAACTTCCTCTCTTTACCAACACATGAAAGAAACAGGACACGAAATTAATTTTTCAGATTCCAAATTGCTCTTTAACATGGAACACCACCACAAGAGAATAATCATGGAAGCCATCGAGATAGAGAAACACCCTCACAACATGAACAAGCGTGACGATACGTCCCGCCTGCCAGACATCTGGAAAATAGCCCTCCCCACAAAAACCGACACCAGAACCAGAGGCACACAGAACGCCATCTCCAATCAACCACACCAGACCCAAACCCAGACCCTCTCCACAGATAAATTACAGACACCATCCAGTAGCCAAACCATAGTGGCACCTCCGGATGCTGCACCCCCCTGCAATCCCTACACAGATCTGGCTGGCACAGGGCACAAAACCACAGCTCGCCCCTATACACGAAGCCAAGCCAGAGCACAACTAAGTGCAGTACAGCCATCTTCTCAGAAAAAACTCTTCACAAGGTCAAGAGGTCAAGACACGAAAGCTTTAGCAACTAATCCACACCTAATGACCCTCCTAAGTGGTACTCAGAATATCACTCAAGAAATCACTCAAGATATCCCTCAAGTAATTAATGAACAAAAGAAGAAAAGACACACTAACCTGGGAACTTCCTCTCTGCCCAGAACGTTGGAGGCTATACACCACACCCCCTCAACAGTATTTATAGGAACTCAAACACTGAGATCCTGCTCTGTTCCAGTAACAAGAAGCCGAAAGCACCAGCCTGAAGATGACGAGTGAGACCTCGTCGAAACGTCGCCTAGACACCCCAACTCTTACACGGGAAGACACCCGAAGACACCAAAACCTGCATTCCTGTACCCGTGAAAATCTACGAAAGCAAATATCTCACCTCTACGGGGAGGAAACCTTCCAGCTGACAAGAACCTACGAGAAACTAGAAATCCGAAGAGCCACCATCTTATGTGATCTCTTGTTCCTACGCAACTGCCGAGACAACAACTTAATTCCCACATGCTTCCAACTTAAATTCCACTCTAAAACCCCAGCTACCGAAAGGATCCTGAAACGAACTGAACTATCCCTAATCAGAAACGAACTACATAAGAAAAGATACCTACTAAACCAAACCAACAAAGATCTGCTCACTCTTCACCTCAAACTTTGTAACAAAATCCACCCTGCACTCTGGGACAAATGCAAACAACTAGCCGTTTGGAGAGCTGAAACGGAGTCCGCACATAAGACAGACACACACACCAACAAACTCCACAAACTAGAGAAACGCCAGAAGCCCAGCCACCCTCCACAACAACCCATGAAACAAACAGTACATAACATATCAGACAGGATCCTCACCTCAACTGAAACCAAAGTACTCTCCAAAGGTTTCAACTTTGCAGTCGCCCCGAGACGCATCCCCACGGAAAACATCATATGCGGAGTCGAAGCTAGCCTAACCAAAATCAACCCAGATGAAGCCAATAAAATCAGACTTGAAGTCACCAACATCCTCTGCTCCAGCAAACCACCCAGAAGCAATTTACACAAAGAAGAACAGAAAGCACTCACCAACCTGAGGAAAGACAACAACATAATCATTCTCCCAGCAGACAAAGGTAATGCCACTGTTGTGATGAACACATCGGACTACCAAGCAAAACTATCAAATCTACTCCAAGACCCTACCTACCAACCTATAAAAACAGATCCCACCACCTATCTGGAAAAAACCACCAAATCCAAAATTAAAGCCTCTCCTATCAGTGAAGAAATCCAGCTAAGAATCATCCCCAGAGAAAAATCATCCAGATGCCCCAAACTCTACGGTCTCCCCAAGATACACAAAGAAGGAACACCACTCAGACCAATAGTCAGCTCCATAGGCTCACCTCTACAAAATCTCGCTAAATTTCTCGCTAAGCAACTTCAGCCCTATGCAGAATCTATCGCTTCACACGTTACAAACTCCTTCCAGTTCATAGAAACAATAAAGAAGCAAAACCTACATCCCGACGACCTACTTGTGAGCTTCGATGTTGTATCTCTCTTCACACAAGTGCCCATTAATGAAGCCTTGACAGCCATTCAAAACAAATACAATCCCCCCGAATACATCCTGGACCTGACCAACCACTGCCTAACCAACACGTACTTCATCCACAATGGACAAAGATACAAACAGATAGAAGGAGCACCTATGGGATCACCCCTCTCACCGGTCATCGCAAATCTGTACATGGAACACTTTGAAACCAATGCTTTAGACAAGTCAGAACACAAACCCAAACTTTGGCTCAGGTATGTTGACGACACCTTTGTAATTTGGCCACACGGGAAGAAAAAACTAGATAGCTTCCTCACACATCTCAACAGCCTACACCCCAAAATACAATTCACTATGGAAATAGAAGCCAACAACCAACTTCCCTTCCTTGACGTCCTAATCTACAAAAAACCTGATGGCTCCCTAGGACACACTATCTACCGGAAAAAAACACACACCAACCGCTACTTACATGCACAATCACACCACCACCCTGCACAAATAAACTCCGTAGCCAAGACTCTCATCTCCAGAACCAAACGCCTGGCTGACAAAGACCACTTGACAACTGAGTTACAGAATCTTTCAAATGTGTTAATCGCCAACGGATACCAGCAAAACAGGGTTACGAAGCTAATCCAAAAAGAAACACCCCCCAAAAAGCAAGACACAGAAGAAAACAATGGCATGGCCCTCCTTCCTTATATCAAGGGCACTACAGATAAAATTAGCAAAATCCTCCATAAACACAATATCAAAACAGCCTTTTGCACCAACCAAAAAATAGCCAATATCCTCAGAAACCCCAAAGATAAAATCCAGTTAGAAAACCAAGGGGTCTATGAAATACCCTGCAAAGTCTGCCCAGCCACGTACATTGGACAAACAAACAGACGAATAAATGCACGTATCGCAGAACACAAGAATGCCGTCAAAAAAGAAGAAAAAACTTCCTCTCTTTACCAACACATGAAAGAAACAGGACACGAAATTAATTTTTCAGATTCCAAATTGCTCTTTAACATGGAACACCACCACAAGAGAATAATCATGGAAGCCATCGAGATAGAGAAACACCCTCACAACATGAACAAGCGTGACGATACGTCCCGCCTGCCAGACATCTGGAAAATAGCCCTCCCCACAAAAACCGACACCAGAACCAGAGGCACACAGAACGCCATCTCCAATCAACCACACCAGACCCAAACCCAGACCCTCTCCACAGATAAATTACAGACACCATCCAGTAGCCAAACCATAGTGGCACCTCCGGATGCTGCACCCCCCTGCAATCCCTACACAGATCTGGCTGGCACAGGGCACAAAACCACAGCTCGCCCCTATACACGAAGCCAAGCCAGAGCACAACTAAGTGCAGTACAGCCATCTTCTCAGAAAAAACTCTTCACAAGGTCAAGAGGTCAAGACACGAAAGCTTTAGCAACTAATCCACACCTAATGACCCTCCTAAGTGGTACTCAGAATATCACTCAAGAAATCACTCAAGATATCCCTCAAGTAATTAATGAACAAAAGAAGAAAAGACACACTAACCTGGGAACTTCCTCTCTGCCCAGAACGTTGGAGGCTATACACCACACCCCCTCAACAGTATTTATAGGAACTCAAACACTGAGATCCTGCTCTGTTCCAGTAACAAGAAGCCGAAAGCACCAGCCTGAAGATGACGAGTGAGACCTCGTCGAAACGTCGCCTAGACACCCCAACTCTTACACGGGAAGATACCCGAAGACACCAAAACCTGCATATATATATATATATATATATATATATATATATATATATATACACACACACACACACACACACACACACACACACACACACATACTGACATTAGTCTGCACACACACACTGTTCCATGGAATTGTTAGGACTTGAAATCAGCATTCATAGCCTTGAGTTATTTTTTCATCCTTATATCTTCCCTTGGATATTACATTACAAAAAGCCGTGAGTGCTCATTGTCTTGATATAATGCAAAACGAAATTCTGGCATAATTAGCTTGCATATTTGTTTTTTTAAAAAAATGTTTTTTCACACACAAACCTTGTAGGCCATGGTGAACTGTGGAACCAGCTGGGTAGGAATCTGCCATCTGGATCCATGTGAAATCCATATTCATTTGGTAACAAAGCCTTGTAAGCCCCTAAGACTTAAACATTTCTCAAAGGATGTGTGTAATAGGTGGCTCTTCCCAGCCATTAATTAGGGGACTTGGCTGCACAATTAATTCAAATCAGGAGGGCTGAGCTGCTCTTAAGCTATCATAATATAGAGCAGGTAATCTTGTAGATATAAACTCTGTCCAAAAGACAAAATGAGAGGAAGGCCTGGTCGAGGCAAACAGCTCATAATGTGGTAAGTACAGTGGTACCTTGGGTTAAGTACTTAATTCGTTCTGGAGGTCTGTTCTTAACCTGAAACTGTACTTAACCTGAAGCAACACTTTAGCTAATGGGGCCTCCCGCTGCTGCCACGCCACCAGAGCACGATTTCTGTTCTCATCCTGAAGCAAAGTTCTTAACCCGAGGTACTATTTCTGGGTTAGCAGAGTCTGTAACCTGAAGCGTATGTAACCTGAAGCGTATGTAACCCGAGGTACCACTGTAGTGAGATTCTCCAGGGATGCAACGATTACTTGGGTTCGCTTCTCTTTGGAAGGTCACAGTCCTGGACCAAAGATGGAGCAGGAGCCCATGTTGGGGACTGTGTGGCAGATAAGAGGATCTGAGGTCCTCAGGGGACAACCCAACCTCTGCTTCAAGTCATGGAAAGCTCCTTCACAGAATTAGAGGTGGATGCCGAATGGCCACCAAGCTCTAGGGCTCACAGATTGCTAGCTCAGTTGGCCTCCAAATGGCAAAATGCCCACCTGAGGAACAAGAACTCCTCAGGAGTAAAGGCATACTTGTAAGTAAGCTACCCCTCATAAGTAGACCAAACTTCAGGCAGTACCTTCAGTTCCTGGCAGAGTGCTGAAGCAGTTTCTGTATCAGCTTCTTGATTTCTGTATCCCTCTCCACCTAGTTCTTTACTGGATCCTCAGTGTTTAGAGGCTTTTTTATGTTTTAGGCAAATTAAAATTCTGCGCACTGAGTGCCAGAGTTGACTTGGATACTTATTTTCTCATCTCCATTGCGAACACCTGTCATTTCACTCCTTCCACTTTACAACAGTCTCTATGCCCTGGGCAGCTGATGGATATCACAAGGAGTGGAGATAGAGATCAGAAGGATCCAGATGCAGGGAACAATATCAACATGGCTGATGAGCTGCTAAGCTTCTGTGCCAAGCTGTCCTCCAAATATACAGGCAGAGGCTCTCTCTTAACAGACATTTGCTGAGGCAAATGTCTTTGAAATTTTGGCACACCAAGTGGCTGCTGTGACTTTCATTGAACACCGAAGGAGTGCTTTTTTGTCATTTGATTTCTTGCTATAAACTTAAGAGGTCATGAAAAGATAGGCTAGGGGAATTGCTGGCAAAGGCTTTTAACTACTTGGGCAAGCAAGCTTCCAAGAGCTTGGTCAGACAAGTGTCAGAGCTTACAGATTCCCCCCAGTCCAAAGTTTGTGCTTTTTCACCAGTCCCTGGAGTCTTGGAATAATTTACTTCTAGTTCTGTGCAAGTGCTAACTGGTGAACTAAAAATAGGTTTAAGTTAAAAAGCACTCTGTGCATGTGCAGAAACTTGTTCTGTATTCCAAGAAGGCTTGGTGTCAATACATGGTGTTGTTGGACAGCTGCTGCTAATGCCAGGCATGTCCAAAGTCCCTTTCAGGGGCCTAATCCGGCCTGCTGGTTGGTTTAATCTGGCCCTTGTGGCAGTTTATTTCCTGGGGTAAAATCCTTAAAAATCTTAAAAAAAGGTCAACAACTTTGGTTGGCCCTTTGGTCGGCCCTCACCACGCATGTTCACTTAATCAAATCTGGCCCTCTTTAAAAAGAGCTTGGACTCCCCTGGTATGTGAATCCCCTTTAATTGGTGCTCTAATCTGAGTATTGAGCGGTTAGGCCTGGAGGAAACACCATTTTGATTATGCAAGATGCCCCCAGTGTGGTGTGGGCACTGTGGGAAATCAAAATGGCAGCTCTACTGGAGTGCTGCTGCTGTTGTGCACCACCAAGTAAGCTCACCAGAAGGGCCCGCTGTAAGCAGGCCTTCACAGAAAACACTGTGCTGAAGGCCCCCCTCAAACCTGGAAACCAGCTATGATTCTAAATTGGAGAAGAGCTCTTGATGCTGTAATCCTTGCCTCATATTTGATGTGAATGCTATGAGCTGTTGAGATTTCTTTGTGGTGAAGCTTGACACTCTGAGATATCTTGACTTCTCAGACAGCATCTCTAATGGGCTACATCTCCTCCCAGATTTTTTAAAAATTATTATTATTATTACTATTATTATTATTATTATTATTATTATTATTTAGATTTCTATCCCATGCATTCTCCCAAAGGAACCCAACAACCTCTCTCACACACTTTGTCCTTGTGTTAGAGAGCAAATGCTCGTATCCTTTACTTCATCAGTTACAATTTTCATCACCAACATTGCCAAGGATGTAGCATTCCTTTTTATTCATCCTCCCTCCCAAGAGATACTTTTAAAATCTGTCTCTAACAGATCACCCAATACTGCGAAACAGAGTTCAGAAAAAGCTTTGGAGTTGGTTGTGTTCCCTCAATCTGCAATGGATATAAATTTAAAAGTTTAATTAATCTTTTGGGGAAGAAACTTTCTAACGGAGGGCTTGTTTGTAGGGGGGATGATGACTAATGCCAACAGGGACTATTTTCACAGGGTGGGGAGAAGGAAAATCCATATATGTTAATATTTTAAGTATGTCCTGCCAATTTCTTGGTCTTTCTGAAAGACCCTTTTCCCATCCGTGAGCGTTTGACTGTGTGATAGCCTGCTGCTTCTGAAAGTGTTGCATTCTTGGTAACTGCAGTGTGCAGATTTAATATATGTGTGCTCAGAAAATACTGCATCTGAATTTAGATGTGCACAGCACTTAAATTACACAGTAGCATCGAGTATTGACATTTTATGGTTGATGGTTTTAATATTACTATTTATGTCTCAATAAATTATACTTGCAGAAGTTGTAAACCCCCCTCCCCCCGGAAAATTCTAGGTTGTAATAATACTACCATAAGCATACCACTCAGATCATAATTGATATGCATATAAATAGAGTCATTTTAATAACATCAAACATATCTGTGTCCTCTGATAGGATCTGAGAAATGCAGCATGTGCTTTGGGGAATCAGGTAGAACTGCTTTTCACAGATAGATACCTGACTCGAATTCCAGAATGAAATTTTGGTTTTAGACATTGGCTTCCAAGGAGTTTCAAGCACCAATCTTAATTTGATTCGTGAAGTTCTGCATGAGCAAAGAAAATTGAAGGGCACTCGTTTCATGTTTTATACTGCTGCTGTTTGGGCTGTTAGTGATTCAGTACAGAAACAGTTGGTGACTCTCACTGTAATAGTCCTGGTTTCCAGCCCAGCAATGCATGAAAACCAAACTATGCCTCACCTTAAATGATACAGGTGGGTTAAGGGGGGGGTGTATGTTGGATCTAATGTCCCTGGTGCTTTTCTTTTTAAGTGTGTCAGTATTGTATATAAACTTGTCAATTATTAGTAGCAATCCTGGGTAAGGTATTTTTTATAATGTCCCTGGACTGAGATTTTACATTTGCACTTAAATCTGAACTATATGTAATCATATGCTGGTTCACATTTCATTGACCATTGTGGTCACAGGGCAAACTGCTTGTTTGGTGAAGATGCTCTGATTGAGTCTCTGGAGTAGGGAGGAAAGTAGCTGGGATGTACATGAGGGGGAGGAATGTTTGGGGTGCCTATATTTCAGTGGTTAACAGCAGGAGATATGGTGCTGGAGGGTGGTCAATCCTGCTACAGATATAAATTGCCTGTTACCTCTTCTGGATCACCCCTCAGCTAACAGGTTTTAGATGGCCTTGCTAAACAGCTCTCCAGTCTGGTGGTAAAGGTAAAGGACCCCTGGATGGTTAGGTCCAGTCAAAGGTAATTATGGGGTTGTGGCACTCATCTTGCTTTCAGGCTGAGGGAGCCAGCGTTTGTCCACAGACAGCTTTCCGGGTCATGTGGCCAGCAGGACTAAACTGCTTCTGGCACAACGAAACACCATGACGGAAGCCAGAGAGCACGGAAATGCCATTTACCGTCCCATCACAGCAGTACCTAATTATCTACTTGCACTGGCATGCTTTCAAACTGCTAGGTTGGCAGAAGCTGGGACAGAGGAACGGGAGCTCACCCTGTTGCACAGATTCAAATGGCTGACCTTCCAATCAGCAAGCCCAAGAGGCTCAGTGGTTTAAACCACAGCGCCACCCATGTCCCTTTAGTCTGGTGGCACTAAGGTCATAAAAAGAGCCTCTTGGGTCAGGCCAATGGACCATTTGGCTCAGCATCCTGCTCTCAGAGTCGCCAACTAGATGACTGTGGGAAACCCATGAGTAGGATTTGAGCCCAAGAGCGCTGTCTCCTCCTGTGTTTTCCAGCAAGTGGTATTTAGAAGAATATTGTCTCAGACCATGGAGGCAGAACATAAGACATCATGGCTAGCCTAATCCTCCATGAATTTGTCTAAACCTCTTTTAAAGCTTTCCAGGTCGGTGGCCATCACAAGTTGCACAGTTTAAGTACTTTATTTTGTTTGTCCTGAATCTCCCAACATTCAGCTTCACTGGATGGTCGGGAGTCCAAGTATTGTAAGAGAGGAGAGAGAAAAAACTTTTCTCTATTCACTTTTTCTGCTTCACACATCATTTTATACACCTCTCTCATTTCTCCTCTTACTCACCTTTTCGCTATACAGTGGTACCTCGGGTTAAGTACTTAATTCATTCCAGAGGTCCGTTCTTAACCTGAAACTGTTCTTAACCTGAAGCACTACTTTAGCTAATGGGGCCTCCTGCTGCTGCCGCACCGCCAGAGCACGATTTCTGTTCTCATCCTGAAGCAAAGTTCTTAACCTGAAGCACTATTTCTGGCTTAGTGGAGTGTGTAACCTGAAGCGTATGTAACCTGAAGCATATGTAACCCGAGGTACCACTGTACTAAAGAGCACTAAATGTTGCAGCCTTTTCTCAGAGAGGAGATGGTCCATTCCCTTGATAATTTTGGTAACATTCCCAGCTCTACAATATCCTTTCTGAGGTGAGGCGACAGAGTGATGGCTAGAAAAAATATTTTTAAAGCCAGATTTTTAGACTTTGAGTGTTTTGTATCAACAATACTCTCCCAGCAATTCTTTATGGGTCTCTTGCCACAAACTTCTGACTCTAGGCCTGCCTCTGAGTATTTTTAAAAACACTATAAACTAAGGTGTACAATTCTCCTATACAACTGTACACAACATTGGATAGAATTTTTTTGGGGGGATGTTAACTAACTCCTGAAACAAGTTTTTGATTCTTCTAGTCAGTGTGCGATGAACATCTAATTGTTTCTGACACCGGCCGGATCCAAACATAGCGTGGCTATCCAGATGTGAAATTGCTCTCCATTAAACTGCAATTTCACTAAAACCCATTAGTGATTTTCCCCATCTCCTTTTGGATACAATGTGCTTTTAAACTTGGGAGATAGCAGTTGCTGGGAGGAAATGACTCTTTCCAAATGAATGTAAATAGATAGATATGCCAAATAGACATGGAAATTGGGAACCCTTAGCCAGTGATCTCTGCTGTCTTTTCTGCAGAGGATTCATTCATTCCAAGGGCTGCTTTTCAAGTTGCCATTGAAAGATATCCAAACTCCAGCCCTCCCCAATTCTCTATCTAGAATTCCCCATCTCTGCAAAGAGGTTCTTGTTGCCCATAATCACTACCAGAAGCAACCATGTACACAGCTTGCCTGAATATATATACAGTGATATTCAGCTTCTGTCTGTCACAAATCCAAGAAGGGGAACCTTTCCTTAATTTATACCTCTCTTTCGTGATACAAGTATGAAGAACCCATCTCTACCTAAAATGCAAACAATCCCCCCAACCTTTTGATTAGACAGTTGTTCTCTGCACCACAACATTCCTCATTCTGGAAACATTGCATATTATGGGATGATTTTTACGCATGGCTTGCCACTGTCTATATTTACTTTAGAACAAAGCTGGAAAGCACCTGGTCCTGAGATCCTCCCTTGTCTGCTAACCAAGTAAGGATTTGAATAGTGTTGACCTTTGCTAGAGGACTCACTGCTTTAGTTTAAACATTGTGTTTGAGAAGGTAAACACATATCTAGCGCTTCAGGGGATAAAGCTGTCCCCTTCCCCCCATGTGTTAAATTGATATCCAGTGAGGAAATGGTTAAGCACCTCCTCCTCGCCACTCGTTTATTAAAATCACCTCTCCCACTGCTACTTTGCTTTTGAAAAAGCACTGGGCTTTGTTGTACATATTTGCGTATAATGTGAAGCTTGTTATTAAAGGGAGACCTTTAAGCACATCAATAACTTTTCTATTGAAACCAATAGAACTTCAAAGTGCTTAGTATTGGCTTGATCAAGCCCATTATTTTAAAAGTATAACAAATTAATCATCAAGGCTATATTGGCATGGATCAAAGATACTCCCTTGTATAAATAGGCCTTAAATATGCAAATACGAGTGGCTAGAAAGTGAAAATTGGCCTATTGACTGCTGATGCCAAAAATATATCTAAGCATAAAGTCTTTATGTGTCCTTTTCCACTACAGGTGAGACAGGTACCTTCTTCCAGTGGGTGGGTGGGGGGCACTGGAAGAACTTCCCATCTGGACTGACAAAGCAAAGCAGAAAGACATGGCTGGCTGGCTGGCAGACATAAATCTCATGAAAAATATTAGAGAGATGTATAATGCTTGTACTTCCCCCTGAAAAGCAGCTTCTGCATGTTCTAGAAAAAGAAAAGTCAATATGCAAGCCCCTTACTGGGAGGTAGCAAAGTGAGGTCCCAAGTTGCTCCTGCTACTATGTGTGTAGATAGAGAATCTTTACAGCAGGGCTGGGAAAATGCTGGTAGCAGCCTGGACACTTCTTCTAAAGACTGATACAGGTAGGAGACAGCTTGATTTTCCCACACTCTTCATTTCTGTCAGTCACCAGTCTGGTTTTGAGATCATATTCACTCAACCTTTTTCCACTCAGCGTTTCAATGAGATCATAATGCAGGGATCAGTGGCTGACTATTTCCTTACAGCTCAGCAGTCTTGTTGGCTCCCACACATGGAAAAGTTTGAATTTCCGGAGAGCTTCAGCAGTGCAATTTTGCACATTAGTCTTTGAGGCTTTCCCTACATTGCTATCATAATGGGCCTAGTCAAGCTTGTGATGAAGGGGAAACCCACTAGGGGATGAACAGCAAAGCCTGTGAGCTCTGAGAGCTGCTCGTTCTCCAGAGTTTATGACTCTGGCGAGTTGCATTTTGAAACGCCACAGTGTGAGCCATGGCACTTGGTGACTGCTACCTGCCTCTTTTCATTTATGCAGCAAAAAAGACCATCGCAGGGCTGCTGTTTTCCTTTCAAAGCTGCAGCAATGCAGCAATATAATAAAGATGCTTTTAGAAAGACAACAGTAGCTATCTTCTGTGCTGGGTTTTTTCCTTTTTTTGGGGGGGGGGGATAAAATGTGGAATTTTCCGGCAAGTTTAACTAGCTACCATTTTGTTACACCGTACAGGCAGTGATCATTTTGCATGCATACAATTGACGTGCGGGTCGTTTTGGATTTGGAAGAAGGCAGAACGGGGTGCCTAATGGGGCAGGGTAGAATTATGCACACTCCACCAACATGTGCAGGGGCCGAGAGTGCAACCCTCAGGCAAATCAGGGGTTGCCTATATACTGCCTTCTATTCATAAAGCTATGAGATGAGTTAAGTGGTTGAGGTGTAAGATCCTTTTCATTTTCTTGGTTCATGTTAGAAGAAGAAAGACTTTCAACTCAGCTTCCTTATTAAGGGCTTTTGTCTGATGTGAAATTTGGCATCTGTACCTGGGATAATTTTCCCCTATCTTTTAAGCCTTTGCTTTAAATAGCTCTGAAAGGAAAAGGTGAAGCTATTGTCCTCCTATGACTAAGGTAAGTTCAGCAAAGCTCTCCAATGGAATCGTCATTCTTTATTTTTTGAAAGAGCACCTGCCTTGCATACAGAATGGCCCCTCTCTGGCACCTCCAGTTAGGGCGAGGGAAGACTGCTGCCTGAAACCAGGGAGCCTGCTGCCAGCCAGTGTAGGTAGATGAACCAACCTAGATGGACTTAACCTACAGAATGGTGCCTCTGGGGCTGGGGGCTGGTTGCCAAGAGCTGAGGTGGCCTCGGAGTAAGCAAGCAAGAGGGTGAAGGAGCCCAACCAACCAGTCCGCCAAAATGGACAGCCAAGTGGGAGGCAGGCAGGCACTGCACTAACCTTTTCTTGTGTTTGATCTGTGCAAGGTCTGCCTGGGAACTGCGTGCCCAGTGCTGAAGGGGAGCCACTAAAGCTGGGGGCATCTTCTTCCCAGGCCCCTGTGGGGCAGTGTGAGGCGGCACCTCTCTTACGGGCAGGGGGGCGGCTCAGAGACCAGGGAGGGCAGCAATGGCTGGCCAGAGGACTCCCAAGGAGAGGGGAGAGGAGACTGAGGGAACACTCCACAAGGGAGGGTGTTCGAAAAAGGGTGAGAGGCTGCCAGCTCTGCAGGCAAGGGGTGACATAACTGGGCTCCTGAGTCCCGCAGGGGTGCCACAGAAAGAATGTAGCTGGTCAAGGAAGCCATGGACTCAAAAAGGTTGAAAACCTGCTCTAGCCCAACCCTTTGCAGTACAGGAATCTCAACACGCAGTACCCCATCCAATCTGAAACCATACTGGACCCTACTTAGCTTTGTGAATGTGCTAGCAGTTTTATTGCTGCACCATCATCCCCGAAAACTGAAACTTATATCCTTGTAGCTCAGACTTTTGTCATGCAAGCCTATGCATGTTTACTCAGAAATTAAAGTCCCACAATTAAGCGAATTACTCCTAAGTGGGTGTATGTAGGATTGGAATTATTCTTGCATTCAAACAAACTCTGTCTTACGCCTGCCACATCCTGAGAAGACTTGGATGTTCTTTTACAGTAACGTTATCCAGATTTTCATATTAATTCAGCTGCCTTATTCTGTAACCTCAACATGTTCAGCAAATGTTAGCTTGACTCTTCCTCTTGCTAATGATTGCCATCACTCTGTGATGATTGCCATCACCTTTCCTCTTATCTCCCAGCTTCTTCTGTCCAATATTTACTTCTATATAAATCAAAACTCCTGTTTTAATTTATCAATCGTCACGTTGTCACATGACTTTCACTATTTGTTCAGTTGCATTGGCTGGCTGGGAAACTGAGTACCAGCTGCGGGTGCTCTTTGCATACCGGGTGGCCTTGCAATCTCTGTGTCAGATGTTTGGGAACTGACTCAGGTGTCCTGTTAGCTATCCAAATTATTGTTTATTATAGTTTATCTCCAGGTTATCTCCAGTTTATCACCAGGGGATTGTGGATTAGCTGATTTAAAGGTTGTAACAAATGAATAACCTGTATCATAGGTGTATCTAAACTATACTTACATATGATCAGACTCATTGTCATGCCAGCTTGCTTTATAGCCAGCTTCCTCCTATGTTTGTTTGTTAACAGTACAGGCCAAAGATTGGGAAAAGCAAGCAAATCAAACTGGAAGAGATTCAGTTTATAGGCACAGGCAGTGCTTGTGTTTGTTCCCCTGTTTCAATTCACCAGGTCTGTTGCGACTGTTCCACAGTTCTCTGGAAGCCTGCTGTGGATGTGGTTTACAAGGAAGCATGGAATCACATGAGTAAATGCAGAAGGGATCCTCCTAAGAATATATCACAAGTGGGACCTACCCATCCTTTTCAGTACAGTGGTACCTTGGTTTTTGAACGTCTCTGTTGACGAACATTTCGGTTTTCAAACGTCGTAAACCCGGAAGCAAATGCTTTGGTTTTCGAACGTGCCTCGGAAGTCAAACCGGAAATGCAGCTTCCATATTGAGTTTTCCATTTTGAGGCTTCCGTACTGAGTTTTCTGTTTTTGAACATTTCGGAACTCGAACAGTCTTGTGGAACGGATTAGGTTCGAAAACCGAGGTACCACTGTATTTATATCTGCTTGTTTTTTCTTGTTTCCCTGTGTTGCAAACAGAGGCGTCATCTTGCGCCCAGGATTGAGGGGTGCCAGCATTGTGTGTGTGTGTGTGTGTGTGTGTGTGTGCGTGTGCGTGTGTGGAGCAGGTTGAGTGCAGAGCCCAGTGCCATGTAGCTTCAATGGCTGGTGGAGCTCCTCTCTCGTGCTCAGGAAGAGCCAGACACTGATTCTGCGCCATGCTCGGCTCCACGTTTGGCTTCCTCCACCCCCTCAACATTGCCAACAAATACTGAGAGGGCCAAAAACACCTCTGCCCCTAGGAGCTGGAGTCTATGGTTGCAAACAAAACCCTGAAAGCAATCGTTAGGATATATCACAGACTGACACCACCTCGGTTCCTCATCCATAAATGTATCAATCCAATTATTTTAGTGGGAAAGTGACAACAATTTTCACAGGTTTTAGCTTTTCCTCAATGAGAGTGGCTATAGTTGGATTATTCATTCCTAACAGCACTTTTCTCCCTTTTATTGGAAATAAATAAATGGCCTGCAAATCTTGTGGGCTTCTTTGCTGCTATTTCTGAGCCATATAACTTGTAATTTCCACAGCTGTAATCATGCCCCAGGTTTTTAAGAACTGTATCTTCCCAGTCCCCCAGCAAAGCCTTCTCACTTAGGCTGTTCATCTGTTCCAGAAATGTGAATTTTTGTTCTTGGCTGTCAAAAATTGACAAATAGTCAGAATGGAATTTCTTCTGCATATCTAGATCATGGGTTAAAATGCAGCGAAGGTGGGTGTTGTTCTCCTGACCTGTGCCACCACTTAAAAAAGAAGGTACAGGGTTATAAAGACTAGGACTAGCTGCTTGAGAAACAGTTTCTACCCAAATGCTATTTTGGTTTTAAACGCAGTGTAAGGAGTGTCTATGGGAGTATATTGTATTTAAAAATGGGGTATCAGAGTTTTTAGGGGGCTAACCAGGTTGGGATAGCTGGGCTAGAAGGCTTGTTAGGTTTTGAATGTTTTATGTAGATTTTTCAATTTCGTTGTTCTGTATGGGACAATGACAATAAAGATTATCGTATCGTATCATATTTGATTTTAAATAAAAGATGGGAGATTCCCAGGTTTTGGACACCCATGGTTCCTGTAAATAACTGGATATTAAACCTTCTAATATAGATGTTGGATTGAAAATAAGCGGTATTGGTAAAAAGATTAACAAGAATATGTGAATACGGATTGACAATGGTTTAAAATATATAGTCATAATAGGTTAAGATATTGAGTAAAGATAAATGATAGAGGGTAAGGATTTGCTGAATTAATTATGTGAATTGGAATACAAAAAAGGGGTGTGTGAGGAGGTCAGGAAACAAGTAAATGAAATATTAGACATGAAAATATTGATTTCTTCTTAACTTTTTCTTACTTTTTATGTGTTTTGTTTTTGTATTTTTGTATCTTTTTTTCTTTTATTATTGTTATTCTTTTTATTTCTTATTTTTAATCTTGTAACTTTTTATTGCCTGTAAAATCTCAATAAATATCATTAAAAAAAACAAATAAACCTTCTAATATAAATACTATGTACCCAGAGTTGTAGTAGTAGCAGCAGCAGCAGCAGCAGCAGCAGCAGCAGCAGCTGCAATAATAATAATAATAATAATAAATTTTTTTTTCTATCGTTTATACCTCACCCATCTGGCTGGGTTTCCCCAGCCACTCTGGGAGGCTCTCAGCAGAAAAACAGGGCTGCCTTCAGATATCTTCTAAAAGTCAGATCGTTGTTTATTTCCTTGACATCTGAAGGGAGGGCACCACTACTGAGAAGGCCCTGTAACTTTGCTTCTTGACTGGAGACATAGGTATGAGAGATAAGTATCCTTGCAAATCCTTAGCATCTATGATTCTATGGGAGAAAACTGACCATAAGATATAGGCTTAGGAATGAACAGCAAATTATCATTCAAGATCACACAACGCCTAAGACCGAAATCCCAGCCTCCTCATTCTTAACCGCCTGCTCTATTGCCCTGGATTTTCAAACTTTTACAATGGTAAGATACTTAAATGGTCACAAACATTTCCATTCACTTCCTGCCTTCAGCTTTCCTCTCTTTCTGCCCGATTAGTGTCCTCTGCCAGAAAAGCGAGAGCAAGTGAATGATGTCATTTGGCCTCTTTTCCCTCCTGCACATTGCCAGGACATTATTGAGTGCCAGGACATCCCCCCCCCCCCGTTTCAGTGCACAGGTCCATTTGGCTTCATATGTGACCTCTCTTTTAAAGTAAATTATTTATTTATCACTGCTAGTAACATCTGGAGTGCACACAACACATTTATCTGTGTGCAAAAAGGGGGTGTAGCTGGTTGTCAGCTTCAGGCCTGCCTTGCTCAGCAAATGATGGTGTGTACTTTTAATTTCAGCATAAACCAACTCAACTGGATTTTGTTCTAACACTAATTCTCTTTGGGGAGCCTTTGCATCTGATTCATTAACCTCCTTTGTTCTACCAAATTTCTGTAACCTGTCCTTATTTTCAATGGGTGTTTTTTTAATGGTAGATGTTTTATTGTGTTTTTAATATTTTGTTGGGAGCTGCCCAGAGTGGCTGGGAAAACCCAGTCAGATTGCCGGCGTATAAATTTCCCTCTCTTTCTCACTCACCCCCCCCCCAATATTTATATACAGTGGTACCTCGGGTTACAGATACTTCAGGTTACATACGCTTCAGGTTACAGACTCTGCTAACCCAGAAATAGTACCTCGGGTTAAGAACTTTGCTTCAGGATGAGAACAGAAATTGTGCTCCGGCAGCGCGGCAGCAGCAGGAGGCCCCATTAGCTAAAGTGGTGCTAAGTTTCAGGTTAAGAACAGACCTCCGGAATGAATTAGGTACCACTGTAATTTATATAAATATATAAGCATATAATAATAATAATAATAATAATAATAATAATAATAATAATAATAATAATAATAAAATAATAGGAGCCTTTAAGTGTAGACCTCTGGAACATCTTTGCGGATTGATACCAAAGAGGGTGGATTTCCCCTTTGCATCTACTCTCCCTTTTCACCCCCTCCCTTGATTTACTAAGGAGATCCACTTATGGAAGCAGCTTACCACCTGCATTTCACTTGCTGGATTAGGAACCTCTTGCCTCAGTCAGATGTTCATTCAAATGTGCCTTGGAGAATGGGAGTTGTCTCCCTGCACTGCATTACTTTTAATGGAATAAGAGCTTGGATGCGCATCATAATGCACATCCTGCTGTGGATGGAGTTGCGCATTTCCTTGGGTTCCAGAGTGAACATTCTATTGAAAGCAGTGTGATGCAGATGGACTGCATTTTCATTTGGATGGTCATGTTACAACCATCCTGAACATGCTGTTTGGTAGTGGTGGATAACCTGTGGTGCGGGGGCCAGTGATGTAGCATAGGAAGGGGGAGAGGGGCAGTTGTCCTGGGTGCAAAATTCTTAGGGGTGCAAAATTTCAATACCTGGTGCTGCTTCAATGCAGCTGTGTGCTTCCATTGTTGGGCTACATTGCTGGGTTCTCCATGTCACCAGGAAGTGACCTCTCCAGACAACAGAATGAGTCTCCTTTTCTTACCTCCATAGGTGCAAAACTCCATTAGGCAGTTGAAAGTGCATTTGTACTCTATTTCCCTCCCTCCCACCCTCCCCTCCACGTGGTCCCCATTTAAACAACACTGTAGCAAAGGTGAAAGATGCAGGAAAGTGTGCAGGGAGGCATCTCTGTGCCTGAGGGCAGCTGTGAGGCCTGTTAGGCAGAGCAGCTCTTCCTGTGGGGCTGCTTCTTGGGTGGTGGAGAGACCTCCCCTGGCTGTTCCTCTTAACCCCTTTTGTGGTGCAAACACAGCACACGGTCCATGGGTTAGGGCAAGGGTGCCCAAACTGTTTTAAAAGAGGGCCAGATCTGATGAAGTGAACATGCATGAGGGCCGGCCAAAGTTGTTGAGCTTCTTTTAGGATTGAAATTGCTGAGCTTTTTTTTCTAGGGTTGGGAAAGGAAAGTGACTGGTTAAATGAGAGGGGCAGATCCACACCATATATTTAAACCACATTTATTAAAGCACATGACTTCCCCCAAGGAATCCTGGGAACTTTAGTTTTTTTTTAAGGATGCTGGGAATTGTAGCTCTGTGGGGGGGGGGAATCAGGGTGAGTGCACGTTAGATAACCAATGTTGTTCAATCTCTCTGCAAACAAATCAGGCTGATTGCTCATTAAGCAAGCTGTCTGGAAGCGGTCCACATCTCCCCATATCTCCCAGGGCCACAGTAGTTGGCATGACATCATTAACTTTAGTTTTACCCTTCCTTTGCTCCACTTCATTGGCTACTGCTGGAAAGTCGGCAGGAGCCTTTGAGCGAAATGATATCACAGGTCTGCATTATAGAAAGGTTATCAGCACAAACAGAAAGGAGAGGTGGATTTGGGACCGCCACATGTTTAAAACAATGCAAAGTATTTGCTTCCAGGTGGGTTCCCCCCCCTCATTTTAATATTGTGAAACTGCTCTATGAGCAGAAGAGTGGGGTCCAAATAATAAATTGATGTGATCGACTGATGTTATGGCATTAGGAGTGCCCTACAGCAGATATGGCGATCGCCAGAGTTTAACGACTATCTTTTTCAAAACCGTCTCTGCTCAGTAGGATAAAGCTAGCCTGTCAGATCATTCAGATTAACACTGCGGCATTTTCGTGCATGCGCTGAAGAGGCAGCTTTCTTGTCTCAAAAAAAGAAAGAAAAAAAAAGCGAGAATAAAAGGTGAAGGCTGGCAGCCGGCGGTGGCTACACGGGCCACATGACGAGGTCTGGCGGGCCAGATTCGGCCCGCGGGCCTTGTGTTTGACACTCGTGGGTTAGGGGGTATAATACATACCTTGCCCCGGGTGCTGGCAACACATGCTATACCACTGCCAGGGGCACGTGCAAACCAAAACCTAATTTCATGTTGCATCACAGACACTGTAGACCAGGCGTCAGCAAACTTTTTCAGCAGGGGGCCGCTCTACTGTCCCTCAGATCTTGTGGGGGGCCGGACTATATTTTGAAAAAAAATATGAATTAATTCCTATGCCCCACAAATAACCCATTTTAAATAAAAGCACACATTCTACTCATATAGAAACACGTTGATTCATGGACCATCCACAGGCCAGATTTAGAAGGTGATTGGGCCAGATCTGGCCCCCGGGCCTTAGTTTGCCTACTCATGCTGTGGACCTATTACTTTCTAGACCATTCCTCTCCTAATCAGTTTTGGTCCTTACTCTGTCTACTTCTGGCATGCATTCTCCCAAAAAATTATCTTTCCCCAGAGGAATGCAGCCCCTTGACAGGAAATAAGTGTCTCCCCCCCCCCAATTGTTTGCTCCATAAATTTAACAATACACTGAGGGAGAATTCTGACTAGTATTTCCACTTAGGTGCTTTACTTAATGTTTGGTCTGACAAAGGGAAAAGGTACTGAGTGATAGATAAGGACAACGGGATGTCTTCCCTAGAAATTAGTCAGCGTAGCTGTGGTTGAACAGATGGTCACCCAAACAGCTCAGGCATTAACTGATGGATAATAGGCACTCAGCCTTTGCTGGAAGCAATTGTGTTTCCCCTCTCTTTTTGTGAGCTGCTGTGCGACTGAGCAGATCTACAGCATTCCAGAAGCCTTGCTCAGATTTATGCCGAGTGCGTCTGTAGAGTTTGTAGGCAGAAGGAACCTGTCTCCTTTGTCCGGGGACTGGTTCGTTAGGATCCCAAAACCAAAAATAAAATAAAATAATGAGTTTATTACATACAGAGCCTTAAAGGTAAAGGTAAAGGTAAAGGGACCCCTGACCATTAGGTCCAGTCGTGGCCGACTCTGGGGTTGCGGCACTCATCTCGCTCTATAGGCCGAGGGAGCCAGCGTTTTTCCGCAGACAGCTTCCGGGTCATGTGGCCAGCATGACTAAGCCGCTTCTGGCGAACCAGAGCAGCACACGCAAACACCATTTACCTTCCCGCCGGAGTGGTACCTATTTATCTACTTACACTTTGACATGCTTTTGAACTGCTAGGTTGGCAGGAGCAGGGACCGAGCAACGGGAGCTCACCCCGTCACGGGGATTTGAACTGCCGACCTTCTGATTGGCAAATCCTAGGCTCTGTGGTTTAACCCACAGCGCCACCCGCGTCCTTACTTTGTCATTAAAAACACCATTCCTTTTACAAGACAAATATGCCATCCATATCACCAATGACAGAGGCACTGTCACCTTTCCTTCTTTTTTACTTCATAGCAGGTGCAGTGAAGCCACGGCTGGTAGGGCTGAGGCATGGTGAAGTGAAACAGGACAACCACTCGGGATTTAAAAAGGCCACAATTTTATTGATTACAAATTTTATTGATTACAGGTGTCAGCAGGTTTTGATAGAGACATTGAGTATGTATCCTGAATCAACCAACCCGTCTGCTGGTTGATTATCTGGCATGGTTAACCAAGGTTAAGAATCACCCTATGGCGTACATCAAATCGGGGTGGAATGCTCTCCTCAAGAAGGCTTGCCTGGCACCATCATTATATATCTTTAGGCACCAGGCATTTGTCTTCTCTCAAGCTGTTGTCTAATTAAATCAATGGTCTTTTGGATTGTGGGGATACTGTTTTTGTTTGTAACTATGTTAAGTGGTTTTGTGGTTTTATATTATAAACTGCCCTGTGATCCTCAGATGACGGACAGTATAAAAATGATTTATTATTATTATTATTAGGGGAGGAAGGTTGTGCCTGTTTGAGTTTATGCTGTTTACACACAAGTGTGTATAGATTCTATACCTTTTTAGGAGTATTTCTCCCTCTGCAGAGTATAGATCAGATGAGAGGAATGCACAGTAACTTTTTAAGTATGTTATCTGTCTCAGATATATGCTGGAAGAGATGAGTAAAATAATTTTTTCATTTGCAGGCACAGTGGGGTGGAATGTTGATAGAAGAGTTCTAAATATAATAAAATCAGAATTGTAGTCTGGCAAAGTGACAATCTGCTTACGGCTATCCCTGTTGGAAACACAGGATGATTTATATACAGGATAATGCTGTTAAATGCCAATGCTAGATTGATAATTATAGAAGTCTGCATGTTGCTCTTGGAAAAGAGTCAAGGCTGAATCTCCTGTCTTTGAGCATGCGGTAGGAAAATGTGCTGCATAGCACATCGGTTTCACCAGGGGTGATGCACCCCCCCCATTTGCTGCTTGAATCGAAATGTGAAGTCACCTTGCCCTGCTCTTACATCTGCCACCAGCACTCCCCTCCCCCCCCGCCCATCTCTACTGTTGGCAGAGACATGGTGCTGTCATCAGCACCAATCTTGGGTGAGATCTCGCCAAAATTGCACAAGATCTTGCCTTACCTCTGGGGTCTGGCAGCTCTGCAGGAAAGTTCCCAACCAGCCACTCCTGCTTCTCTGCTATTAAAGTATTCTCTGAAGGTTTAGATTCAACGCCAATCTCCAGTTTCTTCCTTTCTTCTGACAACATACTGCAATGAGCATGTAAGAAACACCACCAACCAATAGGTGGTGCTATTCTGCATATTTAGTGATTAGATAAGGTTCTACCTGGTCTGTCATTATCTTGTCTTCGAACGATTCCCATAAAGAGCAGTGCTGTGTTGGGGGTCTGTGCTGTCAGTTTAACTTTGTTATATTCCATGCCTGTATGGTGGTGGCAGCTTTGGACCAGGAAGATGGTGTCCTGGATTTGGGTTGTATTGTGTAAGGTTGGTTGTGGCTAGCCTGACAGAAAAGTTGCTTCTGTTGCTTCTACTTGCCAGTAAATCTGGACTCAAGACTCTGGTAGAGAAAGAAGGTTCAGCTAATGGTAGCATCAATTGCACCTTGCTTATGTTTGAACAATTTTGTGATCCAGTATTCAGCTTATGCAAGGACAGTCCTTATTTCACGGTATGATTCTGATTATTACCTGCCATACTGGTAGTGATACTTTTTATTTATTTATTAAATGCATCCTTTCAAGGTGCAGATATCAGTTTGCGGCGTTACAGATTAGGAAGGGACTTGGTAACTACTCTGCAATGCAAGCCCAGCTGAATGGAAAAACTTCATGACAAAAAGAAGGAACCGAGGCTTGGTAGATTTTGTTGTTTTTGAGGGGAGGGCACTGGTTGTATTCTGTACTTTCTCATGGCCTGACTAGAAAAGAAGGTTGTGAGCATTGTAACAATGTCCTTTCTGATTCCAGGGTGAAGTTCTCTGATGTCTCATGACATCATGTTTTAGTCATATTATGTACTTGTGACATTGCCAGGAGCTGTTGGATCCAGGAACAATTATTTTGTTGATCCTGATCCTAGAAAAATATGTTCACAGAATTCTGAAGTGGCAACACTGCAGTATTTGACCATTTCCCATCCCTACGCCCCGCTACAATTCAGCAGCAAGTCTATTTAGGAATGACCAACATTGCAGTAATACACACACAAGACTGAAATGCAGCACAGAGTGAAATATAATTCTAACACAGCATGAGGATAGTCCATGCTAGCAGTATGTCAACTCTGTTATCTTTGGAAGAGTATAGGCAGTTGGTAAGGAAAAAAGGAAGAGACTATTGTGGTCACAGTTTGAATAGAGTTCTTTAAATAAAAGATAATATGTTACGCGCAGGTTCACATTTTTATCTGTCTAAAGATACCTTGGAAGAAGATTGCAGTTGCTTATGGCGCTATTTGCTTACAATCTAGTTATTTTCAGCAGAAGTAGAAATGTACATTAAAAGGTGCAAATCATTGCGATTGAATCAAATATTTACATTTGCTGTTTGCAGGTTTTAATATTACATGTGATCACATCTTGTAATAATGAAAAACAGAGAGCCAGTGCCGGGAACCTCACATTGGACAGCATGTTTCTGAATACAGATTGCATATCTGATGGGCTGCTTTCTAGAACAGAGCCGAAGACAGAGTCTGTTCCATGGACTCTTAGATTATGCTTAGATTGGCCTAGCTGAGAGGAGTCAATTAATCAATAAATAAAGCAGTGAAGAAAAATCTAGAAAGTAATAGCTAAAGTGAATTTATTATTTTATAAACAATAGATGATTGTGATAAAGGAACTTCTTCATCTCTAGTTGCATTTATTTCTTATAAAAATTACATGATCGCCTTATAGTTGTGGGTGGGCCCCCTTTGTCTCCTGACAACCAATATTTTTAGTCTGTATCTGTAGCATATGACTGACTTTGTGAGACTTTGTTTTATATACACACACACAGAGGGCTGTACACATTCTCGTATGCACACAAGTACTACAATGTACACTTTCGTGTTTCATCAAGGTGCATCTCTTTATCAACTGTGAAACAGTTCTCACCAAAAAATGAATCTTTAAAGATACCCACTACAAAAATGTCTGCACCTATTTGTCTGAAATTAAATAGGCTTTATTCCTTCAGAAGAGGAAACCATGCTTATAAATTTCACCCCATCCTTCGTAAAAATATAAAAAAGTTATAGCCATAATAATGATTTCACCCTAATAGTCAATGGAGAGACATTTGAAGCTTTGGAAAAAGGAACTGAAGCACAGCTGAACCGAAGTGCAATGCTTGTCTGGGGCTGTGCGCTAAAGCAGCTCTCCATCCAAAGCAGGGCCAGAACCACATTAATTCTGTGTGCACATCCTTACAGTATAAGGGAGAGTTTTCCAAACTGTGTGTTGCGACACATTAGTGTGTAGGCTGCAGTATGTAGGTGTGTTGCGTGAACACTCCCTGCACTCCTCCCGGGCTAGAAATGGGTTAGTTTAACCTCTGGTTTCCCAGTAAAACTGAATTACTGTGTTGTGAAATGATTCATGTCTAAAAAGTGTGTTACCAGCATGAAAAGTTTGGAAAGATCTGGTATAAGGCAAAACATAGTAGCTGTTCTATTCAGAATGCAGGATGTACATTTGGAAAGCATGTTAGGCAGAGAGTCAGTTGAAGTCAAATTCTGTGGTATTACCAAGATGTATCTGGAATTGGTGTTGTGCTATCAATAGTTCAACAAATCCCAATCATTCAAAACTCATTTGCAAACTTATAACAAATTAACAGCAATACAGTAGCTGCTTGCAACTCCAAAAAGATTCAAATGAATGCACTCCTTTCCACGAAGTAAGTAATAGGACTGACATCAGTTACTGGGAGAGAATGCACAAGCTCTCAGGGTCTAAAAGATGCTGAGAAAATCATTTTGAAAGCCAAGAATGGGAATTTTGCAATAGACTTCACATCAGGCAGCTTGAAATAGCTACTGGCAAAGAGAATCTGATGATGACTATGACTATATGTATTTCCCTTTTAAAGAGCATTCTTTAGGGTCTGTTAGTTTAGGAAGTTAAAAACATTCTTTGAATTTTATGTCATAAATGAAACTTTGTGGCAGGCCCCATGAGAAATATTGGGCCCTGCATCCATATTTATTTTATTTATTAATTTTGTTAGTCACTTTACCTTGTCCAGGGCAACCCAAAGCAACTTACAGCCAATGAACCCCACATAGATACATTAAAACCAAGAGGAAAGAGAAATATATTAAAAACATCCCACCCACTTCCAAAAGGCCACAGATACTTAAAATACCTGGTTATAGAGAAAAGTTTTTGTCAGGCACCTAAAGATATATAATGATGTCACTAGGTGAGCCTCCCTGGGGAGAGCACACCACAAATGGGGAGCCACCACAGAAAAGGCCCATTCTCATGTTGCCACCCTCCTTACCTTTTGTGGAGGGGGCCTTGGATGATGAGCGCAGAGTCTGGGTCAGTTCATATGGAGAGAGGTGACTTCCCCATGCCTCTCCTCTATTTTTAATTTCCCATCCCTTCTTCCCACCCACTACCGCATATTGGGGTGGCCACATGTCCTATTCTACAGAGGACAATCCTCTGAAGGAATCCTATGTTTGAAAGGCTGGCCAATCCAAGTCCAGTTTAAAGATGAAGAATCCTGAGAAGGGAGAGAGCAGTTAGCACCAGGATAGCAGGCTGAACAGGCACACTGGTCATGGTTTTCTCTGCTATGGTGAGAATAAATGGCATTGGGGAAAGGAGGCGACAGTTGGCAGTTAGTTGGTTGGCTGGTTATTCTGTTAGTTGATTCTTTGACTAAGAATGTGGAAGTATAGTGACTTCAAGCAGACACTGTCTGGAGGAGTTTGTGAGGACAGGCAAGCTACGGATTAATAACTTATACACTGCTATGAAGGAGTTTTGAAAACAAAAAGGATTAAATCCTCTCTTGGGCTTATGGGAGAGAAACACATTGTATTCATTAATATATATATGAATAATACTTGTTGTTCAAATGTTGCCGACCTGACAAGTAAAGATTTATCTTCAAGTCTTATGTATGGTGTCTATTTTATCACAAATAGCTAACAAGATGCAATTATATTTACGTAATAGCAATGATTTCTAAATTTGCATATTTACATAGAGAGTATCATATGGAAATTGGCCCCCTCTTTTGCCCTCTTTTTGGTGATGCATTTCCTTGCTTCAGGTGATGCCATTCTACTACAAATCCGGGATGGCTTTCATTAGATGTTGAGTTTGTTAGATGTTGTGTAGCCAAGGGAAAGCTGAGTCGATCAAGGTGTGCTTGGGAAGGAAGAGTGGGAAAAGTCCTTCCGTGTGCTTGCCCTTGTCTCACAGTCACCTGAGTGTCATGGGCGGTAACCACAGACTGCCAGGAGGCACGGGGAAGGCTCTGCAGGACATTACAGTGGTACCTCGGGTTACAGATGCTTCAGGTTACAGACTCCACTAACCCAGAAATAGTACCTCAGGTTAAGAGCTTTGCTTCAGGATGAGAACAGAAAGCACGCAGTAGTGGCGCGGTGGCAGTGGGAGGCCCCATTAGCTAAAGTGGTACCTCAGGTTAAGAACTGTTTCAGGTTAAGAACGGACCTCCAGAACGAATTAAGTTCTTAACCTGAGGTACCACTGTATATATGACCTGGGCTTCCAGAACTGTGTGACACAGCCCTAGCTTTTAGGGAAAAAACTGGGCCTGGCAAAAAACAACAACAAAACAAAAACAACCCCAGAACAAACAAGGCACTTTGTCTAGTCCTGTCTCTGAAGGCCCAGGCCTTTGTCTCTGTGATTAGCCCAGAGTGGATAATCTTAAATCTGGTATGGCTTGCTGCTATAACTTCTCTCAGCAGTTCTGCAAGCACTAATGAGCTCACTTTCTTTGGCTGCCTATTAGTTTGTGGCAGGAAGTCATCAGAGCTGCTCCTAACCATCCCTTCTTACAAAGCAGAAACTTTTCAAGCTATTAACACAGCATGCCGCCCTTTGATTCCGTGTGACCGTTTTGAAGTGGGGCATCAGGAGAGCTCATCTTTTTGGTTCAGATCAATCTTGTGGTGACACTTTTGATGTATTGCTGACAAGCAGGACTGTGATAAGGTTTTGATGAAGATAGATGTGGGGAATGGGAGGAAGAGTAAAAAAGAATTGTGCAGAGGGCCACCTTGCCTTGTTAATACCAAGAGATAAAGGTCACTCGGGAATAAGTACTGCATTCTGTATGTTGTTTCAGAGTGACTGGCTCCTGGTGGCAGACTGCCAAATGGTGCAGCAGTACAGGATGAATGAAAATATAGTATGTCTGAGGCCCAACCTTAGATAAATCTTATTTTGAAATGCATGACCAAGTTCCACCTTGCACAGGGCATGTAATGCATTAAGCCCTTAAAAAAATTGATTTCTTTCCAGATGCATTATGAGGATGGCTCTGAGAGTCTTCCTGTTCATCATTTATTTAGTATCTATTACCTAACTCTTTAAAAATTTAACATTGTGATGCATATCCTTGCCAGGATTCCAACCACCCATGCTTGATTTTTGATATGATTTCACAAAGGCTTTGCATTATATGTTTGTATTATAAGAGACTGAGATCCTGATAAAAGCCTGCTGCACAATCTCAAGAAATATGTTTCCCTTGGCTAATCAAACAATTGTGGGTGAAGGCTTAGGAAGAAAACTTCATTTTTATATTACTATGATAATGTCTATTAGGCTAAAATGCAACTCAGGACTAACTATGAGGACAGAGGATTTACTATACGCTCTAAACCACAGAGCCTAGGACTTGCTGATCAGAAGTTCGGCAATTTGAATCCCCGCGATGGGGTGAGCTCCTGTTGCTTGGTCCCAGCTCCTGCCAACCTAGCAGTTTGAAAGCACGAAGTGCAAGTAGATAAATAGGTACTGCTCTGGCGGGAAGGTAAACAGCATTTCCATGCGCTGCTCTGGGTCGTCAGAAGTGGCTTAGTCATGCTGGCCACATGACCCGGAAGCTGTACGCCGGCTCCCTCGGCCAGTAAAGCGAGACGAGCGCTGCAACCCCAGAGTCGGTCACGACTGGACCTAACGGTCAGGGGTCCCTTTACCTTTACTTTACTTACCAGACAAGTTGGCATATGAGCTCTGCATCTAAACATTTAGCAAAGTTTATGTTTAGAAAGTTAATCTTAACATGATCTCAATCAAGGTGCTTAATCTTCAGCACTTTGTGTGTACAAAGTGATCATATCACACTTGTCTCCTGCTGTTTGTCAACACACTGTGGATCCTTGGTTCCCAAACTCAATCCGTTCCGGGAGTCTGTTCAACTCCCAAAATGGTTTGGGAACCAAGGTGTGGCTTCTGATTGGCTGCAGGAAGCTCTTGCAGCCAATCAGAAGCCGCCCTGGAAGTTTGGCTTCCAAAGAATATTCAAAAACTGGAACAATCACTCCTGGTTTTCAATTGTTTGGGAGCTGGAACATTCGGCTCCCAAGGTGTTTAATGGTAAATTAAGCTTTACTCTTGATGAGGCCTGAGAACTTGCACAAGCTAACTCCTCCAGCAGTGACAGACCTTGGGGTCTCAAATTTCAGCCCAGCCCTGTGCAATGCCAAAGTTCAGCACCCCACCTCTCTTTCTGTCCTGTGGCTCCCCCAAGCCAGTGCAACCAAACTGTTGCGCTCCCCTAAAGCCCTCTCTGCTTCCCACCGTCATATGTCTGAGTCTCCTCTCCAGGAGTTGGTCATACCTGTTTCTCTTATGGAGGCCATGTGCCAGATATTTAGTTGATAATGCATGTATTACAGTGTGCTGGATCCTTCTCTGATTCTCTTTGTGATAAATGATCTCAACTCACATACTCGTTGGTTAAATCTTTCCCACCATCACTCAAGCACAACAGTGTTCTGCTGGAAATTTCATAATTTGAAGTATGGGTGGTCAATTCTGTTTTAAGGGAAGAATTTAGTACAGTCATACATAATAATTTTTCACAGCACAAGAGCATTTATAGCGTTTAAAATACTTAAGTCAGTACATTGGTTTATGAATACTAGGGTCACTTCCCAATGAATCTAAACTGACGAATTGTATAAATTTCACTTTGCAATCCTGTCTTCAAGTTACACCAGCTGGTTAAGGATAGGAATGATAGTAAACCCCTTTTGCTGGAATAAGCTATGAAAAAATGAGGAACTTATAAATGAAGTTAACACAGTGTAACGTGTAAGTCTATGCTAAGTCCTAGGCTACTATGCACAAGGTGATGTAAGGGGGGGGGGGACTGTGATTCTGGGGCAGGGCAGTGTCAGGAGAGTGACAAATGAGGTCCAGGCCATATATTCTCCCAGTCTAAGTCTAATCTGTGCCACTAGTGTGGGGTTATGACAGCAACAGAGCCAGTGTAAGTAACTGCACACTCACTGATTCTATTGGAGAGCCCAACATGGCTGCCCCCACCTACTCCTGCTTCATCTGCACACCCATTACAGAAAATTTATTTCGTTTATTAATCACTTCCTACATACCATCTCAAAACAATTTCACAATACAATAAAGACCATATACAGATCAACTGCATATATAAAATCAGTTAAAACAATTACATGTTAAAGTACTTTTTTGAATGGCATATATGAAAACAATTTCAAATAAATTATGATACTGACCAGGGTAATCTAGGTTACCAGCTACCTCTGCATCTGATCACAGCACATCCTCAGCAATAGATCAACCCTTGTCAGGGAAGCTGAGGCAGTGTTAAAGTTCTTGCCAGACATTTTTGTTTTCTGCTGGGAGACCATAGAATACCAAGTAGTTATGCCACCCTAAGCGTTAGTTGATGAACCAACTAACAAAAGTCTTCCTCCTTATTGGGGTGGTGAGAGTTCTGTGGCAAAGTCACCTCCTCATTCAGAGTCCTGTTGGCTGACAGTGGGGCTAGCTCCGCCGGTGCATCTGAGCAGCTTTATGCTGTGTCCTATTAACATGAATTGCTGCAGCCACTGCTAGGGCACAGCACCTTTTTCAGAGTTCTCAGCGAAGCCCACCGAGTGGTTTCCTCCACAACATGAAATCTGTATCACTGTGAACTAGATGTGTAATATAAATGCACACTTTTCACAAACTCACTTAAATAAAGGCCTTTTCAGACATGCAAAAAACATCAGATTCCCCCCCCCCCTAATATACATTCACCGTGATCCTGGGTCAGCAGTGCAATATCCTATCTGCTTATAATAGATTTAGGGCGAGGGGTTTGAGAAGGAATAGTCTTGCTGCAAGGGAAAGCGTTACTGCTTTGCTACTCCCCGCCCTCAAGCAGTGGAGAAGTGTATGGCAACGCTTTACAGAACTTACAATGAACTAATAAGTCAGATCAGTTGTTGGCCAAACTGTTGCTGGATAATGTGGTGAGTTTATGGCTTTCACTTTTGGGTATTAAGTTTTCTGGTGAGATGGAGCATACACAAAGATTCCAGGAAGTAAAGGGGATTATAGAACTAGCTCTAGTGTGTGACTTACTGTGGGATGCTGTTATCTGCTTTGAGTACAGTCATTTCCCGCTAGCCTGAGAAATAAAATATACTGCAGCGCTTTGTTATTGTAATGCATCGCTACTGCATTCAGCCCTAATGATCAGAAAGTAGCACAGGGACTTTCCGCCATCAAAGCTTTATTCTGTCTGTTTTGCCATCTACACATTCCTTCACCCGTGTATACTCTGGAGCCAAACTTAGTTCAAGAAACATGCTGGACTCACAGATTTCTCCCCTTCTGCTATCAAGTGGCTTTTGTGTCTGCAGTTAGCTCAAGGCAGAGGACCCTGCGGATCTCAAAACTAGGCAGTATTGGATTACATGAATTGAAATTCATATTTCCGTAATCTTCGTAGTAAAGGTAAAGGCTGGGCTTGTATTTTATTTTTGAAATACATGTGAGTAATATAAATAATAAAACTGTGTATCTGAAATGCTAATATAAATGTGGTTTTCCATTCTGCAAAGTGGATGGAATTTCCTTCTCTCTTGAGCATGGTGGAAGACCCTGCTGGTTGATGGGGGCAATGGAAGCTAATGAAGTTAGCTGCATCGTGAAACATTTTGTCCCTAGCCACCAAAATGGTGCTGTGCAGCCACATCCAAGGCTTGCGGCATAGCCAGCGAAAGCAACAAGCTACTGTAATATGTCTGGGGCTGCCTTTAAAGAATAATTCAGAAACGTCAGGTGGTCTAGAATGCAGCCATCCAAGTTCTTTTGGTAGGTGGACAGTTGGATCATTTAACACCATTACTGTTCTATCTGCACCTGAGATTGGGGCTTTCCTGAGCCCAGTTTAAAGTATTGATTATGACCTTCAAAAGGTTCAGGTCCAAGTTATTTGAAGGACTGACAGATTCCAAACAAAGAGCCCACATTCCCAACATGTTCACACTCCTGTCTCAGTGACGTCTATGCTGGTTTGTTGATGTCCACAGAATGGAAGATGGCAGGATCTCCAAGGACATGCTTCCTCCACCAGCCCCATTGGCAGACCAACGCTGCATTAGATGTGTGCAAATGTGACCTGAAGGCTGGTGACATCAACTCTGCTGTGTGGGAATCCCTTGCAGACAACCACAGTGCCCAGAGACAGGCAGTCAAGTCGTGAATCCATAGCAGTGACCAGAGGAGAAATGACCACTGGGAGCAGCACAGAGAGAAGTAACCTACCCTGTGAGGTAGGTTAGGCTGAGAGGCAGTGATTGGCCCAAGGCCACCCGATGAGCTTCATGACCAAGTGGAGATTTGAACCCTGATTTCCCAGGTCCTGGTCTGACACTACACCATGTAAAAGAATTACTTTGCAAATAATAATAATAATAATAATAATAATAATACATACTTTGTAATGGAATTTCCCATATGATGTGAATAAGAAGGAGCTCACTAAGAGACTAGAAAGATTAAGATATTTGAGTAAAACTGCTAACTAGGCAAATCAAGAAACAGGCTTAACCTTGAAAAGGCTAGTGGATTCTTAGAGGTGAATGAATACTGCATTTCCCAAATGAAAGTAGATGAACAAGTAATCAAATAAGTGAAGTGCATCTAATTAGAATTGTATGCTGAGGCATAAGGATGTAATGTAACAGTAAGCCAATAGCAAAGGTTAGCCTTATTTGTTCTAAATGCACTGTTGTTTTGTCTACAAGTATCCAGCATGAGCTATTGCAGCAATAAGAGCAACCGTCTGCTCTCAGCACAAATAGCAGAGGAAAGGCAAAGCAAAATAGATTGATGAAAATACAGGGCATCGTTATGATGACACTGAACATGATAAAAAGTAACGATCCCATGCCTCTGCTGAAAGACTGAGATTCAGTAATAGAGGCAGTTTTATCAAAAATAAAAGGGAAAGGCCTCAGGATGCAGCCTCATGAAGAGTTCTAGAACTCAAAAACTTGAACCCTATTTTGTGGCATTTTGGCTGATCCTAATAAACTAACTGTATATTATGGATGGTTTCTTATGACCTACACAACTTCTTTTGTTTTTATGTATGTTTGCGTGCCTGTTGTCTTTGTCCATGGAGTTTTCTTGGCAGGGATACTGGAGTGGCTTGCCGGTTCCTGCTCCAGGTGGACCATGTTTAATCAAAACTCTCCACTATGACCTGTCCATCTTGGGTGGCCCTGCATGGCATAGCTCATAGCTTCTCTGAGTTGTTCAAGCCCCTTCACCATGACAAGGTAGTGATCCATGAAGGAGATGAGCCCCTCAGGTCGGAAGGCGTCCAACATGCTACTGAGGAAAAGCGGAGGACAAGTACAAGTAGAGTCAGAGCTGATGAAGCGGCTGGGCCAAAGCCAAAAGGTCACTCAATTGCAGATATGCCTGGAAGCGAAAGGAAAGTCGAATGCCGTAAAGAAAAATATTGCATAGGAACCTGGAATGTAAGAACCATGAACCTTGGTAAGCTGGATGTGGTAAAAAATGAGATGGCAAGAATAAATATTGATATCCTGGGCATCAGTGAATTAAAATGGACAGGAATGGGCGAATTCAGTTTGGCTGATCATCATATCTACTACTGCGGGCAAGAATCCTGTAGAAGAAATGGAGTAGCAGAAATTGAATGCAGATTTCCAAAGAATAGCAAGGAGAGACAAGAGGGCCTTCTTAAATGAGCAATGCAAAGAAATAGAGGAAAACAATAGAATGGGAAAAACCAGAGATCTGTTCAAGAAAATTGGGAGATATGAAAATAAATTTTTGCACAACGATTACCATAATAAAGGACAAAAGTGGTAAAGACCTAACAGAAGCAGAAAACATCAAGAAGAGGTGGCAAGAATACACAGAGGAATTACACTAGAAATATATGGATGCCTCGTACACCCCAGGTAGTGTGGTTGCTGACCTTGAGCCAGACATCCTGGAGAGTGAAGTCAAATGGGCCTTAAAAAGCACTGCTAATAACAAGGCCAGTAGAAGTGATGATATTCCCGCTGAACTATTTAAAATTTTAAAAGATGATGCTGTTAAGGTGCTACACTCAATATACCAGCAAGTTTGGAAAACTCAGCATTGGCCAGAGGATTGGAGAAGATCAGTCTACATCCCAATCCCAAAGAAGGGCAGTGCCAAAGAACGTTCCAACTATGGTACAATTGCGCTCATTTCACACGCTAGCAAGGTTATGCTTCAAATTCTACAAGGCAGGCTTAAGCAGTATGTGGCCCAAGAACACCCAGAAGTGCAAGCTGGATTTTGAAGGGGCAGAGGAACCAGAGACCAAATTGCAAACATGCGCTGGATTATAGAGAAGGCTAGAGAGTTCCAGAAAAACATCCACTTCTTCTTTTTTTTAATGATATTTATTGAAACAAAAGATTTTTTTTAAAAAAAATACACAAAAAAGACAAAATTACAAAAAAGAAAAAAAATAGAAACATAAAAAGAGGGGGAAAAATTAAAACCATCCTTTTCAAATTCTCCAAATTCCATTACCTTCTTTCCCTGACCTCCTCTCCCTCCCATCTCTTGTATCTTGATTAGAAGTTGTCACAGCAAATCCTTTCCATAGTTCATAATATTTTGTCATTATGTTATCTTACTCTATTCTCATTTTGTCTTATAAAAACTACCTTAAAGCTTAAAACTTAAATCTTTTTTACCAACTTCTCATAACCATTACCTTTTTGCCAAATTCTTTAAACATTTTAACAAGAGCCAAGTAATTTCATTTCAACATTTTCCCAACATTCATAAAACATTTCTAGTAATAATAATACAAAAAAGTACAATAAAATAAAAGTAATCCAATCTTCTTCCAGCGTCCCCTCCCCCCGGTCCTGGGGTTATCAGTCTCCCCCCCCCATTAGTCTGGCGCATTAACCTGGTGCCCTTATATCTGAGGCCTTCAAATCTCTTCAATGTCCCTTTCGCAGCTCTTCTTCATATTTTCCTTTCACTCGCGGGAACTCCAGCCTTGTAGTGTTTTTGACCCTTTTCAACAAATCAGCCCCTTTCACATAATCCAGACTAAGCTCCATGTGATGTTTTAAAGCATGTTTCAGATTCCCTCCAAAATTGGAAGTCCCAACAGCTCCAGATCTCTGACGGCCCATTTCCAGACTCAGAAAGTCCAAACATCCCAACATAGGGGGTTCAAGCCAACCCCCCATTTCTAATTCAATCCAAACTTTATCTTTCCAAGTCTGGTTTTTCCCAAGTTCATTTATCAAGTCCAAAGGCTCATTTGCCTGCTGGGCCGAGAGTCCCTCCATCCCTGGCGTCCCAGATTCAACAAGGTCCTCTGCTTTTCGTTGTTCTGTCATGGCACACTCCTGTTTTAGTTCCTGAATGGGCTCCTTATGATTTTCCACTGCCTGATCAAAGGCACCGGCAGCTTTTGTCATAAAGTCCATCTTCTGACTTAATTGATCCAATAGGGCACTTATGTTACAGAAAGCACCCAACAGTGCTTCTGAAGGCATTGTCCTGCAAGGTCACAGAACTCTTCCCACGGTTGGAATCAGTAAACAGTTGCAAGTTCCCAGGTCACAATTTCATAGCTCCCCTCTAGGGGGAGAGACTTCTGATTGTTCTTTCCCTCGAAAACACTAGGAACAAAGTTTCTTCTTTAAGATATTCTGTCCGTATATTTTTTTTAAAGCGAAAGGAAACAATGGAATCACAATGTTTCCCTCCTTTTAACTATCTGTCAAAGCATTTATTTCTGGTCAATGAAACGTCAAATCTGACACCCCGCTCCAGGGTCAGGACGGTGGAAAATTACTTTACTTTAACTTTATTTCCGCAGGTTTAAACAAGTCAATAAAAAATCCCCCTTCTTCTCCTGCTTCTGAAGGGGGATTCCGCTATTTTAAATGGTGAAAGACGATCCTTTAGAAGAAATTTTTAAGGCTCTAGTTTACGTTGTCTTTGCTTTGTTGTAACGCAAGAGAACGGAAGGGCGACTTCCTGTTTAGCCCGTTCCGTTTCAGTACCAAATTGGAGTAAATTTTAAAGTCCAGGTTCCTTTTGTTTCACCAATACTTGTTTAAAATCCAGATATTTAGCGTTCCAGTACTCACGGTTAGTTTTTTTCAATGCCAAATTGTCCCAGGAAAAAGGCAGCGCTCTCCGGCAACGGCTGTGCGGCTTCGCTCCACAGAAAAAGCACTTCCCCCTCTTCACTTCGGAGCCCGTTTCTGGGTTCCTTAGTGGGTTGGGGAGGGCGCTAAAGGTGCCCGCTGAGTCCCACGGTCACAGGCTTCATCCGCCTGTGATTTCCAGAAGGGTCCCCGCTACGCCGCAGCGGAAAAGACCCGTTTCTTGCGGAGCTTGTCCCTCCAGTTCAGAGGGAATCCGCCATCACCGGAGGTGCCACCCCGGAAGTCCAGAAAAACATCCACTTCTGCTTCATTGACTATGCAAAAGCCTTTGACTGTGTCGACCACAGCAAACTATGGCAAGTTCTTAAAGAAATGGGAGTGCCTGATCACCTCATCTGTCTCCTGAGAAATCTCTATGTGGGACAAGAGGCTACAGTTAGAACTGGACATGGAACAACTCATTGGTTCAAAACTGGGAAAGGAGCACCACAAGGCTGTATATTGTCTCGCTGCTTATTTAACTTATATGAAGAATTCATCATGCAAATTCATCATGCGAAAGGCTGGACTGGATGAATCCCAAACTGGAATTAAGATTATCAGAAGAAAAAACCTCAGATATGCAGATGGCACAACCTTGATGGCAGAAAATGAGGAGGAATTAAAGGAAAATGAGCAACCTTTTAATGAGGGTGAAAGAGGAGAGCGTAAAATATGGTCTGAAGCTCAACATCAAAAAAACAAAGATCATGGCCACTGGGCCCATCACCTCATGGCAAATAGAAGGAGAAGAAATGGAGGCAGTGAGATATTTTACTTTCTTGGGTTCCATGATCACTGCAGATGGTGACAGCAGTCATGAAATTAAAAGGTGCTTCTTGGGAGAAAAGCAATGACAAACCTAAATAGCATCTTAAAATGCAGATACATCACCTTGCCGATAAAGCTCTGTATAGTTAAAGCCATGGTTTTCCCAGTAGTGATGTATGGAAGTGAGAGCTGGACCATAAAGAAGTTGTTTAAGATTGGGTGGCTGTCTGTAGGCAATGAAAGGTCTTCCTCCCTGAGCTTGAGAAAGAGAACTGTCATTGTTCTGTCATTGGACAATGACAGTTCTCTTTCTCAAGCTCTGGGAGGAAGACCTTTCATTGCCTACAGACAGCCACCCAATCTTAAACAACTCCTAACCCACAATAATACTACAACCAGACTTAACACGGACACTGGCACCAGAGCCTGCAATAAACCCAGATGCCAACTTTGCTGCCACATACACCCGGACAACACCATTACTGGCCCCAACAACATCACACATACCATCTCGGGACTATTTAATTGCTCATCGTCTAACATTGTGTATGCCATCAAATGCCAACAGTGTCCTTCAGCTCTCTATATTGGACAAACAGGCCAAACCTTACGCCAAAGAATAAACGGACATAAATCTGACACCAAGAATCACAAAACAGAGAAACCAGTAGGAGAACACTTCAATCTCCCAGGACATTCTATACAAGATCTCAAAGTAGCTGTTTTACTACAAAGGAATTTCAGAAATAGACTGGAAAGAGAAGCTGCTGAATTGCAACTCATTACCAAACTCAAAACAATGGAGAGACCTGGTCTGAACAGAGACATTGGATTCTTATCTCATTATACATGACTAAGCCATTTCTCACCTTCTCACCCCTTGCCTTTTCCTGCAAGACCTATTACAGTCGTTAAGAGTCGTCAACAGGCTCATCTCAGCTGTCTGCCAATCTCCAATTCCCACCACCCTTCTGAGTAATACCCCTCCCCACCTTCTCACTATATAGAAGGATCTGGCAACTTCTGTTTCAGTGTATCTGAAGAAGTGTGCATGCACACGAAAGCTCATACCAAGAACTAACTTAGTTGGTCTTTAAGGTGCTACAGGAAGGAATTTTTTTATTTTGACTATGGCAGACCAACACGGCTACCTATCTGTAACTCAAACTGTGGGAGGCAGTGGAAGACAGGAGTGCCTGGCATGCTCTGGTCCATGGGGTCAAGAAGAGTTGGACAGGACTGAACGACTAAACAACAACAACAAATGTTTGCACTTTGTTCCTGAAAAAGATTATTTAGCATCCTGTAAAAGTGTATGAGCCAATTTAGCCTGCAGTCCTATGCACGATTACAAAAAAATGAAAGAAAATACTTTTGAAATTAATGAGACCCTTCTGAGGAAACATACATAAATTTCTCAAGAGGTGTGAAGTCAAGGGACAGTGTAAAAGGATTTGCTCTAGATGAGAGAGCACTGAAGCTACCTGGTGTCTTGGTGGAATTTTTAAAACATATATTCAAGCAGACTCTGTTGGAAGCAATTAGGTACTCCTACAATCGACAGCACAACTGTTAACTCGGCATCTGTTTCCCAGAGAGAGATCCTGCAAAATTTCTATGGAACCTTTCTTCTAAGGAACTCGAGATAATCATAAATGATTCTTCCCTTTCCTATTTTTCTATCACCATAACCCTGTAAAACTGGTTAGGCTGAGAGATAATTGTCACCCAGCAAGTTTTATGTCTGAATGAGAATTTGAACCTGGGTCTCCGCAGTCCTAGGTTAATGTTCTAATCACGGTCTCTTTAAATGGTGGTTAAAGGTTGTGAATGGCTATAGTAACTTGTAAGGGGTTTCATATCAATGAAGCTTCATTTACTTCATAGCACAAGCTTCTTTCTCTGACGAGAACATAGTAAACTACACACTTAAAACACCTAGCTTGCCAGTAGTACATGTGAAAAGGATCTAGGGGTCTTCGTAAACCACAAGCTTAACATGAGTCAACAGTATGATGCAGCAGCAAAACAAAGGCTGCATCAACAGAAGTATAGAGTTCAGATCCAGGGAAGTAATAGTACTGCTTTGTTCTGCCTTGGACAGGCCACACCTGGAATACTGTGTCCAGTTCTGGGCACCACAAGTATTGACTGAACATCTGCAGAGGAGGGTGACCATGATGATGAGGGTCTGGAAACCAAGCCTTATGAGGAGCAGCTGAGGGAGTTGGGTGAGTTTAGCCTGGATAAGAGGAGAATGAAAGGAGATATGATAGCCACATTCAAATATCTGAAGGGCTGTCACATGCAAGATGAATCAAGCTTGTTTTCTCCTGTTCCAGAGGGCAGGATTCAAATGGATGGATTCAAGTTACAAGAAAGGAGATTCTGACTAAACATCAGGAAAAACTTTCTAATGGTCAGAGCTGTCCTATCCTCAGAAGGTGGTTGTCAGGGAACTGACATCGGAGCAGAGGGGAGAGGCGAGGCTCCCGGACTCTGCAGGAGAGGGAACGAGTAAGGGAAGAGAGAGAACGTCATCTGGGGAAGGAAGTCCAGGTGACACCAGGAGGAAGGGAGAGGCAGAGAGCATCTTGGAGGTGAGGCTCCGAGACTCTTCCAGTGAAGTCAGTGAGGAGGGTGGAGGACCACCACTCGGCACGCCCACTCTGCGCAGAAGGCTTCCGCGCAGAGAGGCGAGGCGAAGGTTGTCCGTTAAGGAATTCTTATGCTGGAGGAAATTTAGGAGACGCCCACTCACGGATTCTGCTAGCGACTGAGCAGCAGCGCAAAGGGCTGCTCAGTCAGGGAAAGACACAACCACACCTAAGCAGTTTGGAACGGCTGGAGATTTACACACAAGCAACCCCATTTCCCGTGACAGTGGTTGACTTCTTTCTTGGAGGATTTTAAGCAGCGGTTAGATTGCCATCTGCTATGGATGCTTTAGCTGAGATTCCTGTATTGCTGGGGGTTGGACTAGATGACCCCCAGTGTCCCTTCCAACTCTACAATTCTATGATTCTAACATGTTTTCTAAAAGACAGAAAGCCTGACATTTCCTTTACCACAAAAGCTGCTGACAAATGAAAAACAACCTAAGGTTGCCTTCCAACCAAGGAACTTTACAGCTGAGTGATGCTAAACACTTTCTATTAAATGGAAGATAATAGAAAGATTTAAAACGTTAATTTAATATCCTTTCAAACTGAGAACAAATGGCTATCATGGAGCTGAAAATATGTACCTCGTGTAAAAAAGAATAGAAGAAGCTACAAAAATCTAGAATGACTTAGACAAGGAGGAAAGAACAATGGAATGTAAAATATGGGTTGAATGCCCATATCATCCTCCTATTCTTGTACCTTAATTTTAAGCATGTTCAGCAGAAGTGAGTCTCACTGAAATGAATGAGACTGATTTCCAAGCATGTTGATAAGGATTGGTGTGTAAGAACTTTAGAGTTGAATAACACAACCTTATAAGCAAAGGACAGCTGAGGATTTTGGCAGACAGTGATAAAGTGTACTGATATGGCACAGAGAAGCTAGACACCACCCATAGCATAGGCCTAGCCTTGCCACAGCGGTTCGTGGTCTAGTAACCTCGCATTTAGACTACAGTGGTACCTCTGGTTATGAACTTAACTCGTTCCTGAGGTCTTTTTTAATTTGAAACAGTTCTTATCCTGAGGCGCGCGTACATCTTTGGCGCTCGACTTCCGCTCACATCCCAGGGCAAAGTTTGCAACTGGGAGCAACTATTTCTGGGTTAGTGGAACTCGTAACCCGAAGTGTGCATAACCAGAAGTGTGCGTAACCAGAGGTATCACTGTATTATAATGTTCTCTGCCCAGAAGCTGCAATTAGTGCATAACGTGGCTGCCAGAATGCAGATCGATCCACTGGTACACAGTCATACAGCACTTATTTTGCAGGATCTGCTCTGGTTGCCTATACCAGGCGCAATTCAAGGTGCTAAAATTGCTACATAAAGCCCCAAACAACTCCAAATCCTTGAGAAACCATCACCTCTCATAGCAGCTGACCCAGAACCTGAGAGCAGCAGGGTGTCCATTCTAGCGAGTGTACTTTGTTGTGCAGTGACACAAGAAAGGGCAGTCTTTTAGTGGCACCCTGACTGTGCAACTCTCTTCCCTTTACCATACAAGATCAAGATTTCTGCACTGCAAGTGCTAAATCATGGCAGAACAGCAAGCAGAATTTCTGCATTAGGTTCGAATGATGTGCCACAAGAGAGCACCATGCTGACAGCTGCTTGCAGAGTATGCCACAATGGCTGATCCAGCCTATGGTTCAGATGAGGACACAATCAGTGTAAGGGAAAACGCAGGTTCCATTGGTTGTATACATATTAGTATGATGAACAGATGAAAAATGGTTGCTATGGGTATTTCCTTGGTTAGCAAAATGATGGAGCTAATATTTTGTTTTGCTATGATGCACCCTACATGATATGAGTAAGATGAATGAATCTGTGAATTTCAGTTTTTTTCAATTTCTCATTTTTCCAGCTCACATATTTCACAATAATCTTTTTTTTTGAAAAAAAGATTGTCACAAGAAATTGTCACTATCCTGCATTTCTCCTAATATATGTATTTTGTATATCATTTTGCCCAATGTACACAAATAGTGACTTCTGCTATATAATGTATTTTGTATGGTACATTCACTTATTTGTACATTTTTATATAAGCACACTTTCCCCTAACATATGCATTTTTGTGGACGTGCTTTGGCTGGACAATTGCATTGCAAACTTCAGAGACGTGTGGATTGCAAAGAATAGCTGTATTTTAGTTCACATACTTTTAGGAAGTGTGAATTAAAAGGTGAAGCAAACTGACTCCCCCATCTCTGGGCATGAGATGAAAACACCTCTAAGTGTCTTGCTTACTATCACATGCAAGTGCTTCCCTTGAACTTGCACCTTATCACTGTGGATTCACTACCTTTCTTATTGTACATTTTTTTAATAACACCCCACCCCACCAATAACACTGTGTTAAGATGAACTTGAAAACTAGTCTTAGGGGTCCATTTGTTTTTTGATGGCTTCTATTTACAAGTTGTCTTAGGGTGCAAATGTGTGTTAGACCTAAAGATGGGGGACACTGTGGTCATGTTGTTCTCAGAGTGCAAACCAGAAAAATACAAGGTGCCAGCAAAGCTGTGAGTCAGATCAACCCTCCCATGACTGGGGTAAATTCTCCTTCAATGTCACTGATGAAGCAATTGTTGGAGGTAAGCCACCATGCTAAGAAATATCAGATTTCTTCCATGATGCTCCTTTCATAAGCAGCACCCATCCATTGCCCTCAGAAGCCTTATAGGAAGCTGCTGTAGGAGAGTGACTGAGCAACATCTTGGAAGGCATGTTTCTAGGACTAAGGCGAAACTATGAAGCCTCCTTGTTATTTTTGCTACTCGATGCTGCACGTTGTTTTATTTCTGGTTTTGGAATGTGGTTTTTTGCCCAGGCAGGCACATTATGTGACCCATGAGAGCAGCAAAATAACCAGAATGTACAACGGTGATGGGATAAAATCAGGCTAAATCTTTATTGACAGCAGCAGGCAGGGCAAGGGTTGGCATGGCATTGGGTCCCAGGATCAGTTCATCATCCACAAGCCCCATGTTGATGGATCCGCTAGGTTTGGATCGCTCCAAACCTGTAGGATGGGAGTTGGTCATTGTTGAACCTTGTTGTGATGCCAGCCAAGCAAGCAAGGTCTCCCTGGGGGACCGGGGGCAGATTCCAACCAGGCAGATACTGAACCCATGCCTGGGTTTGCCGTGGTCAATCCTCCCCTCAGGCCCTTTATAGGGGGCCCCCTATACTATGCTGATCCTGCCTAATGTCATTTCCACCCTCATTCAAACAATGATCTTCCACCTAACAAAGCAAAGCCATAATTTCACTGAGGGAAAGGTGGAAAAAACCTCAACCAGGTTGGAAGAATAAAATTCATTTCCGACCTTATCAACCAGTGACCCAAAATTGCAGAGTGAAGGCTCTAACCCAGTGTTTCCCAACCTTTTTTGGGCAAAGGCACACTTGTTTCATGAAAAAAATCTCGAGGCACACCACCATGCCAGATGGGGAAAGGTCACTTTTTACTTATGTAAAAAAAAATTAAAAAATAGTAACAGCATAGAAGGTAATGGTTAGGCTAGCATCCCTCTTCCAAATATGCTAGGTTTTTATTTGCAGGGACTGTTCTACATGGGAAAGCATTCAGCACTGTCATTCTCCCATCTGCCATCTGAATTGGTACTATTCTGGGTCAACTTACTCTGCTGCATGTGTAGATGAAAATGGCACCAAGTGTGGGGGAGGGGGCAGAACAGGTTTCAGATACAGGATATTAAGCATACACGTACTTCAGATTGAACTGGTTGCTTGCTTTGCAAGTTTTCATTTCCCAAATGACTGCCTTGGCAAGCGCAATACCTACCAGGCTCAACGCCGGTCTCGCGCTGCCGCTTCCCGCGCTCTCAAGGACCCGGGAGGAGGAAGGCGTGAAGGCAATCCCGAAGGCGCGAAAACGTTATCAATTGCTTCTTCTTGTACAACTGCAGCCAGATCCTACCCGTATTTACTCTGGAGTAAGCCCTAGTTTGTTCATGGGGTTTTGCTCCCGCGTAAGTGTGCACGAGGGATGGCAGCCTTAAATATCGGGGAGACGCAGGAGTCGCCTGCGCTGCTGTAATTCCCCCTCCTTTTGGGGAGGGAGGCGCTGGGCTACTGTGTTTACTTGGAAGTCCCACGGAAGTTAATGCATTATTAGGCTACTACTGGCTTAAGCCGGTGCCCGCCTTCATCCCTAGGCGAGAGGCACAGAGTTCTGTTCCGCCCGGGCGCTGCCTCTTTAAACGAGCGCGTGGTTGAAGAAGGCGCTTGCCCAGCTCCCCTCTGCGCATCGGAGGGCGGGTTTGAGCACGCGCAATGTGCCGCCCTCCCGCCCTGCGCCGCTGCCGTCTCGTGCTCCTCCCTTTTGTGCGCGCTGCCCCGCCGCCGCCCCATTGGCCGGGTCCTGTCAGCTGATCCTGTGTTATTTCCTGTGTGTGTGTGTGTGAGGGGAGAATGGAGAGAGAAACCTCGGCACCACCACCGCGGAGCCGCCCCCGGCTCGACGCGGATGCTCACCGCCGCCGCCCCGCCTCTCGCCGCCCGACTCGCCCGCCTCCCTCCCACGGCACACCAGGCAACGTCTCGCGGCACACTAGTGTGCCGCGGAACACCGGTTGGGAAACACTGCTCTAACCCTGAGGGTGTGTGTGTGTGTGGGGGGGGGGGAGCTCTCAAAGCAAAATGGCTGTGAGCTCCAGGGGAAGCAGCCTTATATAGGCTTTTCATTCCCCTCTGCAGCAAGGGCTCATGGGACAGCTTTTTCCCATGAGGCCATCACAAAGAAAAGATACTGGGCAAAACCTGCTGCAATCTATGGGCCACGGTGCCACCGGACAAAGGCATCCCATGCTTATTGGGCATGGGACAGGGCTTGTATTTGCTATCTCTTTTGTTTTGCTATGCTATTATGAAATTGTTTTTGTAGTGTTTGTTTGAAACTCATCTCTGTTTCTTTGTTGTAAGCCTCTTAGAGCATGATTTTTGTGTGTGTGTAAAAGTAGCATATAAATAAAGATGAATGAATGAATAAGCCTACTGTGTCACTTTGAGCTAGCCAAAGGATTTCTCTGGTTTCCAGATTCCTCAGAATCAAATAGAACAACATCTACCCCACAGGGCTGTTGTAGGCCTTAGCTAATTAAAATGTATAAAGCCCATCATTTTCCTCGACTGAAAGCTATGGTTTAGAAGCAATAGTGCAGAGTAATATAGGAGTACACTTCAAACATCTGTCCTCTAGGTGGGTTTAGATTTAATTCAAATTTTCCGTATGACCTGGGAATGGTTTTTATGGGACTCATTAACAGAGTTGCAGGCACATTATAACCCAAAATCTCTGGATTACCACAGATGCTTTGCAGTTGCCATGGTAACACGTTTCTTATGCTTCTTGTCAAAAAAGCCAGTATGTGTTTGTTTTTAAAAAGGCTTCTTGAAAGGGTAGCAACTAGCAGGCAGAAGCAGGTTTAGGAATAAAAATGTTCTTCCAACAAATTGTAGGCAATGCTTTTCTTTACTTCCCTCAGTAGCTAATGTCTTCCAGACCCGAATTTGTTTTGCTCTATTTTGGAATCTGTCAGAATTTCCATTAAGTACCCTTAATTTTTCACCAAGTGTTCTTGTCTGAGTTTAGCTGTGTGATTCCAACCAGCCCTAACATTAATGGGAGTTGAACAGATCAATTTCCTTGAAATATTTTGAACATATATGTCACCAAGTCACTGGTCAGGTACAAATAAACACACATTGTATTTGACACTTTCAAGTGCAAGCAAAGTGTCTAGAAGCATTTATGTCGCTGCCTGTTTTGGTTTTTTTTAGCAGCTGATACATTCCACTTTGAAAAATGCTCACGTTATGTTTCACCAGCAACTACTTCCAAAGCTTTTACTAGATTCTTTAAAAATTATTATACTTCAAGAAGTTGTTTACAGATTTAAACTGTGATTATTAATTTTCTATAAATTAAAATTTGGGAGGGGGGATGCAAAACCTTTTGCAAAGTTTTGTCGATCAGAAAGTTGAATTCCAAAGTTGTTGCCATTCCAGTTTTAGAGATTGGTAGCCAATACATGCAGAAATTAAGGACCAGTTCACGTGTTCCTTTCAACATGCTGCATGTTGCAAATAGCTCTCTTACTGTATATTGAGTCCATGTTGAAGTAAATGTCTGAATCTCTGAAAACCTCACAGTGGGCTTAGATTGTGGATCATGATTTTCAGCAGAATCTGGTGCTTCAAAAAAAGAAAAAGCTGCTGTGCCGTCTGCAAATGACCACAATACTAACCAAGCTTGTGGCTGTGTGTTGACTTACAGACAGGAAGTATAATGAAAAATCACCTGACAGTTTGACTGTAAATTTTGGGCTCACCGTGGATTCAGTCATCCACAGCCTAACCAGCTAAAGCAGTCATAAGAATTGACCTAAAGTTAGGGATGGGGAACCTGTGACCCTCCAGATATTCTTGGACTACAACTTTCAGCATCATGGACCATGCTGGCTGGGTCTGATGGAAGCTGGAGTCCAATGACACTTGAAGGGTCACAGATTCCCCACGTCTCGCTCTCTGATAGTTCACAAGCTTCCGAGACCGAGAATGAGTTCAACAGCTAGAGAGGACTGTCAAAGCCATGTGTATGAGACAGTGGGTGAATGTTTGCCATGCCAAACTGAGCTGAGCTTCATGTGTGAGCAGCATGTTTCCCATGCAGAACGGCACGTGTCAAGGCCAGTTTGTGAAATTTGTTCACCCGACTGATTCATCATGCACACTGAGCATACATGTGCGCAATCTCTTTGTGGATTATTATCTGGCTTGCAGAAGGCCGTAAGGGGCAGGATCACTATTCAGTGGAGGAGCAAGTGCCTTGAATGCATATGGCCCCAGGTTCAATTTCTGGCACCTCAAGTTAAAATCATTAGGTAGCAGATGACCTCCACTTAAGACCCTGGAGAGCTGTTGCCCAACAGAGCAGACAATACTTGGGCAGTTTCCTATACTTGTTCTCAAGTCACCAGGATTGCAAAGGAAACTGCTGTATGAGAGCGAAAGAAACCTGAAGTCTTGCAAGCAGCACAAGCATTGTCTGTGACTAGTTTTTAGTAAAAGGTATTTCTGTGAGAATCTTCAGGGAATGCAGGGGAGGATATATTGTTTGATTATATCCTTTCCAACTTGTGTTAACAAGTTCTACAATTTAGCAGAGTAACATCCCCCTTTTTAAACTTGCACAGCGGATGCGTTTGCTCAGGCTCGCTAAAGCCTCTAAAATAAGTTACCTGGTAATTTCCCCCTTAGTCCCTCATAAAAGAAATAGACATGACACAGTCTTCTATAAAAGTAGACAGACTTAAGTTACAAAAGTAATATACCTGGAAACTACCCCATAAGGAGACAGCTCCCTTGTCCTCTCTTGGCTGGAAGCCAAGAGAGCATCTTAGGCTAAGCAGATGTTGCTTCTTCAACGAATGTAGTTAGAGAGAGAGAGAGATGGCATCCACTCCTATGCTTTTGTTACCTGCACAGGTGAGGCCACGCCCACCTCTGGCCTCACGTAGAGGAGGTCTGTCCCAGCCTAGGAGGAAACAGGAAGTTCCGACTGGCTGGTCCAGACATCCCCTTTTTATGTCCACTCTAGGGATGTTGTACTTGACTGCTCTGTGTTTCACATCCCACAATTTCAGAGTACACCACCATTCATGAAATCTTCCTTAAGTTATTGCCAATGGAAAGACACAAAGGTGGATGGAGTCTTGAACTGACTTGGTATGGCTCTTCTAATATTTCCCTCTTGCTTGTTCAGGTTAACTCCTTGTTACCGAATGGGTAGATACACTCTGTAATAATAAGATAAACAGTTGACAGACTGAACAAATTACATTCCAGGTACCACCAGTTGCAATGGACAAATTTCTCACTGGATGGCATGTCAAATAAACCTGAACCCAACTATGGCATTATCAGCTTTTCAACACTTGCAAATTACCCTTGGAGATATAACAAATCCAAGTCTAATTATAAATGAAGAACACTTAAATTTCCTTTTAAGAAGGTGTGTTTTGTACATACACAAAGAAGAGTAACCCCTGCCATAAAGGACTGTTTCAAACTAAAGAATGACATTCTGTTTACATTTTAAAATATACATCGCTGTCTTGTGACTTTTGTTCTGGGAGATAAACATGCCCCACCCACCCACAGCTCTGAAATACCTTTTGTTAGACTGTATTAAAGGGGAGGTCTGGATATCTCAGTAATGAATGGTTTAACGACAGCAATTGAAGAGCTGTCTATTATTCTGAAGCATCAACAGATTTTAAATACCGATAAACACAGAGGCTTCATTTTGTTAAATGCCTTTCACAAGAATGGTTATAATTTCAGTTAAGGGGGAATCGAATAGGTGGGAATTAAGAGCTGTAAGTAATTTTGAAGAGGCGTATACTTAGGCGTTGCTTAAAAGAGCAATTGCAAGATGGCTTCATTTGTTCTTTCCTGTCCTTCCTCCAGTGGATTTGAAAAGGTAAATTTATGTCAGAAAGTTGCAGTAAGACAAGCAGCTGAATGTTTTGATACTGTCTAAAAAACCTCCCAATTCATACCTGTAAAAGTACTTTGCCCCAAATTCATTTATAGCCTGTAATAAATTGTTAGGATACAACAGAACTAGGATGTTGCTTGAGTGTGATTAACTGTGCCTTAAAATGTTGTGTTCCAAAGGTACAAGCCAGTGAATTATTCCAGCTGGGTTACCTAACAGGAGATTTCTCTGACTCAGTGCCACTGTACTATGGAATGGTGACTTGACATTTTCCATGTATGAAATACTGGAACATGAAGTTACAGTGTACCGTCTAAACATTATAGAGGACAGGTGTGCACTGCACAGTGCTTCAGGTGGCTAAATATACCTCACACCAGATGAGCCTGTTGGATAAATAATTGGTTTATACTAGGAGTGCACACATATAGTAGTTGATCCAGCTATCCATTAGTTGTAAATAACATCAGTCTTAGCCAGCCTACTGCATCCCTCTGCATTAGAACCTCATTTCCCTCTCACTCGTGTCCCTCATGGTCTCTCTTAACTTATAACTGTGGGATAATCAGCCCCAAAAAACTCCAACCAGCTTAAGTCCAATTTCACACATTAAGGGGTTAAACTGCTAGCTCCAGCTTACCCACATGACTCTCACAAGCCATTCTTGTGTTCCTTTACCAAAAATTGAGGAATTCCCACCACTTTGGATCTAAACTAAGTTTTACTGCCTATGCAGCCTTTCTGACTGACATATGGAAAAGCACATGAACCTGACCTTTGAAGAGTTTGTAAGTAAACCAATTTTTAACTTGCCAAATGTATGTTCTTTTCCAACGCTGGGGGAAGAGAAAAGTTTTGGAACTCACAAGGGTAAGTTTTAAAGGTCTAACAGCCTATATTTCCATGTTTGCTGCATATTTTGTGATTTTTAAATCTCTCCTGGGGGCTCTCTCATCCAAGAGTACTTGCCCCAAACTTGGATCTTGGCATCCAGCAATTCTCAGTTGTCAGAAGGTTCCAAAGTGACATAGCTAGGCTAACTATCAATTTTAACCAATAATAGTCAGAATTCACAACAGCTAGTCAGTGGCTGTCCAGCTGAATCATGGCTTCGATTGCCATGAAATAAATAGTGCCAGCAAAAGCAACTAGTGGTGGTGAAAGAGGTAGGCCAATTTCAGTTCTAAACTGTCCGTAAAATTCAGCCAAAGGTCTTCATGGGGGAACTTCCAGCACACTCTTAATCAGAAGCCATTGGATATCCTGTGTTGCTTGAAGCCAGAGTACCACCCCTTAAATCCCTTGCTACCTCAGTGGCACAGTTTGCAGATCCATTTGTATTTTCAGGCCTTAGTAGGGTCTTGTTCTTCTGCAGCTGCTCCCTGCTGCCAGCCACTGCTTGTCTTCTCCTTGAAAGTGGCTTCCCCAGACCACACATGCATCCTGAACAGTCGCTTGTAGGCTTTTTCTTTGCATATGGCGACACTAAGATGTGGGTGCTTTGAAAGAGGGTCAGGCAGCACGCAGGATACCAGGGTCAGGAGCACAGCCCCGCTAATACTTGCATAATGCCCCTTCACATGAGTAACACATGGAGGGGGCTTAAGAGAACCGCTTTCCCCTGCTCCCTGCGGCCTTCCGTATTATGTTCTATAAGTGTCAAGCCTGCTCCTGTATCAGGGCTAGTGACATGGCAGCGCAGAGGGTAGCGTTGCTGCCTTTTCTCTACCGAAATCACGATGTGAACCCAGCCTTCGGATGTTTTCAGTCAACTTCAAAGGACTCTCTGTGGGTCACACAAGTAATTTCTCTATTGCTTCCTAATGAGCCTCATAATTTTTTCAGACGTAACCTTCCCAGCGCTTTAGATACTTGCAGCTGTTATTATTATATCTATCATAGTCTCAGTAATTGGAAAGAGGAAGCCCCTCTGGATTTAATTAGATATGTGCTGAAGCAATAGACACACCTTTACTGGAACGATATATTGCAGAAAGTGATATAAATAATTTTACTTCCAGCTACCAGCTCACTTGCACCTTGCCCCACATGTCTAATATGAGCTAACCAATAAGGAGTGGCGAATGCCTCATTGTCAGAGGGGCCAGTTCCAGCCACTTTGAAAGAGGCAGTGCTGCTCACCCTTCTTAATAGCCCCCCCAACCTCCCCCCAAACTTCAGGTTTGAAACAACTACCACCCAATTTTCATTTCTGGGCAAGATGTTTGAGAGTGTTGTAGCTGTACAACTTTAGACGTACAGTGGTACCTCGGGTTACAGACGCTTCAGGTTACATACGCTTCAGGTTACAGACTCCGCTAACCCAGAAATATTACCTTGGGTTAAGAGCTTTGGTTCAGGATGAGAACAGAAATCGTGCAGGAGGCCCCATTAGCTAAAGTGGTGCTTCAGGTTAAGAACAGTTTCAGGTTAAGAACGAACCTCCAGAACGAATTAACTTCTTAACCCGAGGTACCACTGTACCTGGATGAAAACTGATTATCTGGACTCATTTCAATACAGCTTCAGGACTGGCTTCAGTATTGGGGCAGCTTTGTCCACTCTGATAAATGACTTCCATCAAGGCTGGGACAAAGAAGTGTGACCCTGATGGTTCTACTTGATCTCTTATGATTTTTTAAATTTTATTGACCATGGCATCCTTCTACCATGGTTCAGCACACTGGTGACTTCTACCTACATGGCCATTTGCAGAGAGTAGCACTGGGTGAATTTGCAATTCTGCTGTGAGCTCCTTTAAAGATCAGTTCTGTCCCTGATGGTATTTAACATATATATGAAGCTGTTGGGTGCAGTCATCAGGGGGTTGGGGCTCCAGGTCACCAGAATACACACAGTGGTGGAGCAAACCGATTGGGCAGCTGGGGCAGTGTTTGTGCCCTGCACCCAGGGGCAGGGCCAGCCACCTGCGGGGGCGGGGCCAGCTGGGGCAGGACACTCCACAGGGCCTCTGAGGAGTCTGCCTGCCTCCTCCCACTCAACTGCCGTACAGCTGAGGAGGAGGTAGTGGGCAGACTGTTTGGGGCAGGAGAGACGCGTGGCTCAGGCGCACTGCAGGCCCCGTGGTGAGTGCTGCCCAGCATTTTTCACCCCCTCAGTGGTGACACCTGGGGTGGGCCGCCCCCCCTTCCTCCGCCCCTGGATACACACCTCCATGTCTCCATCTCATAAGAGCCAGATGTAGCTGGAGAGAGTAATGGCCTGGATGAAGGCCAATAAATTGAAACTGAATTGTGGCAAGATGAAGGTCCTGTTGAGGAGCAGTTCTCGTGTCTGGCAACTGGGCAGGGTGGAATAGCCACTCCGCCACTAGTCTGCAGGATGCTTCTAGATCTAGTGGCTTCGATGACTTTCTGGATTGAGAGAGCTTGGCCACAATTCTGCACACTCTAGTAACCTCCCACCTGACCCCAATGCTTTAGAAATGGAGTGAACTCTTCTTGTTAATTCGGAAACATCAAGAGAGGCTGAGGATATCCTTCAGTCTTCAGAGGCAGTCAGATTAAACTTTTTCGCACACTGGCAAAATTGACACATAAATTACGGGACAAGGATAACTGTGATTTTAAAGATGAATGGGAACCTTTTACAAAGTATTTAAAGATGCAACAAAGTGAACCGGACTCCTTGGCAGGGTTTGAATTAACACTAACAAACTTTTTATTGATAATAACCATTCAGATAAATTAAGGATCTATACAATTTTGTAACATGCAGAGAATAGCATTTATAGAGAAACCAGAGACTGGAACTGAGGGAAGTCGGGGGGGGGGGGGAGGGGAAGGTGGGTTGTTTTATGGGGGGGAGGAGGGAAATGGGGGGGGGAATAAGGATGATATGTTTTAAGATAATATGTTTTGTTTAAATTCCTAATAAAAAATATTAAAAACAAACAAAACTTTTTCACACACTGTTGGAGTTTTCAGGGAAAAAACCTTCAAATATTAATATAAACATATAAAAAATGCAGGCTCAGTCCCTTTACTTGGATAAAACCTTTATGCACATTAGCCATTACACAAGGATGAAGCAAGCTGAAAATGATCCCTACAGTCACAGCAAGATTTTGACAGTGACATCCTTGGCTTGGACTAAGAGGACTACAGTCAGACTGGAGGTGAGCAATTTTATTTTGCAAAATGCTCTGCAAGTGTGACACAGTGGGATGTAGATTGCTCTTCTTCTGGTTGTATAATACTTGGAGAGTAATAATCCATTCACCACTCAAATAGCTCAACCAGATGACATTCTGCTGGGATCCCTGCAGACCAGGCAATGGCTCCCTGTGCTACTTACTCCCTGTGCTGCTGTCAGAACAGGGAATTACAAGCAGCCCCCCCAAGTTGAGACATTGGCACCGTAGCGACAGTGTATGTCCATCACTTGATTTACTTAACACTTGATGAATTGCTGTGTCAACTGTCTCTGCTGACAAGGACTGAGTGCTTGAGGTGCTATAGCTTGCTATCAAACTAATTTCATTATGTCATGCAATATAAACTGCCCCAAAATAATCAAGTGTACCAACTCCAGCTAATAAGAGAGGTGGGCACTGGCTGAATCCCCCGTTGGTTCTCTACAAGAACTAATAATGAGAGTATGCCTTTCTGCTTGTAGACATTGCATTCTGGGTATCATAGCAAGCAGCTACCGATAGATTTTAAGTACCCCACTCCCCTGAAATCATCAAATGTTTTTCAAAGCCTCTGATGCAAATGAGAATGTTTTCTCTTACTGCCATGGGCTTAATGCTCAATAATGTTGGGTTTTTTATTTGTTTGTTTTAATGAGATGGTTGTTTTAAATTGCTGGTTTTTAATTGTTAGCTGTTGTGGAAGTTTCCTTTGAGTTGAAGAGTGGGCAAGGCCACATAGCTTGGTGGGATAGATCTGCTTTGCACACAGATGGTCCCAGATTCAATCTGAAGGATCTCCAAGCAGGGCCAGGAAGCACCCTTTGCTAAAACCCTAGAGAGCTACTGCTGGGTCCTTATTTTGCTAGATGTATCAAAGATCTGCTGGCAAATAGGACAAGAAATGGAGGCAGTGAGAGATTTTACTTTCTTGGGCTCCATGATCACTGCAGAAGGTGACAGCAGTCACGAAATTAAAGGACGCCTGCTTCTTGGGAGAAAAGCAATGACAAACCAAGACAGCATCTTAAAAAGCAGAGACATCACCTTGCCAAGAAAGGTCCGTATAGTTAAAGCTATGGTTTTCCCGGTAGTGATGTATGGAAGTGAGAGCTGGACCATAAAGATGGCTGATCGCCAAAGAATTGATGCTTTTGAATTATGGTGTTGGAGGAGACACTTGAGAGTCCCATGGACTGCAAGAAGATCAAACCTATCCATTCTTAAGGAAATCAGCCCTGAGTGCTCACTGGAAGGACAGATCCTGAAGCTGAGGCTCCAATACTTTGGCCACCTCATGAGAAGAGAAGACTCCCTGGAAAAGACCCTGATGCTGGGAAAGATGGAGGGCACAAGGAGAAGGGGACAACAGAGGACGAGATGGTTGGACAGTGTTCTCGAAGCTACCAGCATGAGTTTGACTAAACTGCAGGAGGCAGTGGAAGACAGGAGTGCCTGGAGTGCTCTGGTCCATGGGGTCAAGAAGAGTCGGACAGGACTGAACGACTAAACAACAACAACAACAAAGATCTGACTCAGTGTAAGGCAGCTCCCTACGTTTGTAAATAAAATAACAGATCTTACAGCACCTCCGGCAATGAACTTCATTTCTGTGAAGAAGCACTTCCTTCAGTGTGTCTTAAACCTTGTTGCCCTTCAGTTCAGCTGGATTACTCCACATTCCTGTATTTTGCAAGAATGGCTTTGTATCCCTCTTCCCATGTGACTCATGAATACCACTCATGGAATCCATATTGTCATCCAGATTCCAGACTCAAGAATTTTATATTATCATCCAGAAACCCAATGGAAATGGGCTGCGGGAGGCATCAAATTTTGGCCTCAGTCCCACCCTCCGCTACAAGGCAGTGTGCATCCTGTGGGTTCTGTATTGAGGTATTCTCCCCCCTCCCCCAATATAATTTTTAATTAGGTTTCCAAATTTTCTCAAATCAGCTTAGATAATTACATAACAACTCTTTGTTTCATAGACTCCCCACCCACACCTCTACAGTGCTTTACTCAAGCCCTTTTCTGTGGATCTTCACTTGCTATGTTATATTGCAGGCTTCACCCAGGGCTGATGCTGTTGAAGGTCATATTCCAAAACATCTGGACAGCATCAGGTTGACGAAGGCTGTTCTAATTCTTCCTAAAAGGCTGGCTGGATCTAGCCACAGATAGGCAAGTTTAACTCCTATTTTCAATGGGAGAGATTTAAGTGTATGTCTAACTCTCCCGCTGGAATTAATGGTGCTTAAATATTTTTAATCTGGGTTGGATTGTGCCCAGTATTTTATGTATGACTTCAACATACATTTTTTATCATAGTGATCTAGCATTTGCTGTTTTATTTTGGGGCTCTTAATAATTTCTAACATATGCCTTGCCTTTTGCGTGGAAATAATACAGAAAAGATCCCCACCATGTAAGTTTCTGACTGCTAGATATCTTTTGGAGGATTTACAGCTAATTCAGTTGCTATCACTTTATCTATGTAGTTGCAATTATTAGTCCAAATTGTATTACTTTGTATTTATTGGTATTCTCATGAGAATGTTGCAACATTTTTCACTTCCTAGAGGATTCTTAGATTAATTCTTTGCCCATGAATATGAGGTATAAATCTAAACAACATGGGAAAGAAATTACTCTTTTTAAAAGCCTTTACTTATTCAATATGTATTGAATGGGGGTTCTAGTTTGATCACCAGATTTGAGAATGCTAGAGCTAATCTTCTTTTTAGGGCTCATGGGTTTCAGTCAGAAGCACTTGTGTGGCAGTTTATACCTGCCCTGCCTGCCTCTTCCTTCTCTGTTTTAGTGATGGAGCACACTGTGGGGTGGAAAGAATGAGGACAGCCAGAATATTATATAAAATGAATGCTTTTCTTTGCCCTGGAGGCCTGAGGGTCAAGTTAGCCTTCTCCTAGCTGACATTAGACATTCAGAGTTTTGTAATCAATTGACTCCCCCCCCCCCCATTGCAACAACAAATGGTATAACATGTGCTAGTGGCGATTGGATTCCTGCTTTTGTTTTGTTCCATCGCCGGTTAGAACAGTACATTAAGGGCCACTTCCACTGTGACATTTTGCAGTCACAAGATTTTTGGAGTAAGGTGGTTCCTGGCATCCTTTACAGAGGACAGTCCTCTGTTTGTTTAAAAAAATTTAAATCATTCAGCTGGAATATCATCACTTCCACTGGCCTTGTTATTAGCAGTGCTTTCTAAGGCCCATTTGACTTCACTCTCCAGGATGTCTGGCTCAATTTCATCAACTACACTACCTGGGATGTACAAGACATCCATATCTTTCTGGTATAATTCCTCTGTGTATTCCTGCCACCTCTTCTTGATGTCTTCTGCTTCTGGTTTTTTTTATTGTATTTTTTTTTTTTTAGATTATAGTAATTATTTCTAAATTTGCATATACATTAGCATATTCAAGTTTATGCAAATATCCACCTCCTTTTGTCTTCTTTTCTGCTGATACCTTTCCTTGCTTTTGGCCATGCATACGTGGCCACCCTATTTTGGATTTATTTTCGGTGGATTCATTTGTGCGACTGGAACATTGTGCATGTTGCTCATCATTTGCTTGACTTTGTATGGTTTCCAATCAAGATGCATGTATTATCCATTGTCATGGAGCATTTTAAGATACTTGCAGATAATTTCAACAGGACTCATTCTGTAGCTCCAAAATGTTACAAGACAATTTAACAGGAATATAAGAATAGACACTGAATCTGTATACAGATGACATCTTAAGTCATCTTTAGTCAAATTCTCCAGAAGTATTTTAAAGTGCTTTTTCAAATGGGAAAAACAAATAACTATTATAAGGAGGCTACATACCTACAAAATGGAAAACAAAAACAAACAGAATGGGCAAATATTTTAAAATTATGGAAGCAAAGAAAATATTGTGCCTGTTACTCACATAAATGTGGTTACACCCCTCCCCCAACAACTGTAATTCACCTAAAGAAGGAGAGATGAAAGGAGCAAAGAGAACCAGAAAACTGAATTTTAACATGCTGCCGAGTGAATATTAAGGAAGCTCTTAGAGGTAAGCATTGAACCTGTTTGCAGATCAAAGTATAATCAAAGATAAAAGGCAAAACAACAGACTGCTGTTTTGTAGTTACTCTCATACCTATGAAAGTAATCATCTGTGAAACACACAAGAGGAGTTTCACTGCCAATTCTATTTTGCCAGCCCCAAACATAATATTTCTGAGGTAAATCCAAGGATCAAATTGAAATTTGGCAGTGTGGGACTAGCTGTGGGCCAATGAATTGGAAAGTGAATCCAGACAAGACTGAAATTCTGTCAGTGGGACAGGTCTGGGAACTGGTAGGTTATTCTGCTCTAGAGGAGACAGAACTCCCCTTGAAGGAACAGGTGCATAGTTTGGAGCATTACTTTAATTATCTTTATCACTTGAGGCCTAGGTAGCCACACTGACTGGGAGTGCCTATTGCCAGCTTTGGCTGGCATGCCAACTATGGCTGTTTATAAACAGAGATAGCTTGGCCAAGGTTATCCATAATCTGGGAACTTCCAAACTGAACTACAGCCGTGTACTCTATATGGGGCTGCCCTTGAAAATAGTTGGAAGTTGCAGTCAGTGCAAAATTCAGTGGCCAGGGTGCTAGCGGGTGCTTGGAGATGCTCATATATAAAACCAAATTTGATGTGACTGCACTGGTTGCCTTCCATCTTCTGGATCAGATTTAAGGTGCTTATGCTGATATTCAATACCCTAAATTACCAAGGTGCTAAATATTAGAACATCTCCACACTGATCAATTCTTGTGTTAAGATCTGCAGAAGAAGCTCTGCTAATGGTCCCCATCCCAATGAGATCCATAAAGTGGGGACTGGCAGGAAGGCCTTCCCCTCTGATGTACATCTCACCATGAAATTCCAGTTCTTTTGCCTTCAGGTTAAGGCACACCTCTTTGCCCAAATCTTTGGGGATGGGGGGAGGTAGAAGAAGAGTTTGAATTTGATATCCCGCTTTATCACTACCCGAAGGAGTCTCAAAGCAGCTAACATTGTCCTTTCCCTTCCTCCCCTACAACAAACACTCTGTGAGGTGAGTGGGGCTGAGAGACTTCAGAGAAGTGTGACTAACCCAAGGTCACCCAGCAGCTGCATGTGGAGGAGCAGGGAAGCGAACCCGGTTCACCAGATTACGAGTCTACCGCTCTTAACCACTACACCACACTGGCTCTCACTGGTATGTCTCACACTGGTATGTTGCATTGGATTATTATTGCCACTTCTGCTTTAATTTGTATGGAATTTATGTTGGTTATATGTGTTTCAGTTATATGCATTTCTGCCCTGGGACCTTTGGGTGAAGAGCAGACTTATAAATATGGTAAATAAAAATAGAAGTAAAAAATTCTGCTCCTCTAGAATTGTCAGGTGTCTGGGAATCCAATCCCCCCTACCATGGGAGGCAGGCAGGGATAAATAAAGAAAAGCTCTTACCAATGTTTTTTATTCAATATTCACAGAGAGAGGCTTAGAAAGTCAGCCGCTCAGAGTAATGGCATTGCTCAGAGTAAACTCCTCCCCCTTCCCTTCTCAATCACCAACAGCACCAACCCCCTTACAGTGGCTGCTTAAGGCCACTTGTCTCTTAGCTTTTCTGCTCTCCTACTTTCAATGCTCACCGGGTTCTGGGAGAAGGGGGGTCTGGGATGCTTTCTAGTGATAATGTGTCAGCCAGCTGCTTTGGCTCTGCTTCTCCCACCCTCTTCTCCCATTATTTCCCAGCTTTGCCCCTCATCTATCTCTGAGCCATGACCTTCTGCAAACCACTGTTGTAAATCTATACTGTCTTCCTCTTCTCTGGAAGTTTTAGGAGGAGGAGGAGGGGGGGCGCTCTCCACCATTCCTCCTCAGTCCAGTCCCTGACAAGAATGGGCATTGGTTTTAATGGTTACATGATGTGGGATTTCAGCAAAACGTCAATGCCTGTTTGACCTTGTACTGCATTTTAGTGATGGAAACAAATTAGAGATTTCTGGTTAGGTGTGGAGGTCAATAAAAATGTATCAAAGTCAATTCTATCGGAGCTTGGCATATATATCAGTGGAGAACAGAAATAAATAGTCTGGTAAGACTGGTGGTTGAAAGAATAAAGAAAACGTAAGGTTTATTAGTTATGGGAAACAGATATGTAATAATAATAATAAATTTTATTTATATCCCACCCTCCCCAGCCGAAGCCGGGCTCAGGGCGGCTAACAACAATCAAATAATCAAACAATATAGCTATATGGATATGAGGTTAACACTAGCTCTGACCATAACTGAACAAGAAGGAGGAAGAAAGTAAAGCCCAAGAAAAAGCAATCTACATATCAACCAACAGTTGCTTAAAAGAAACCAGGGAGGGAATTATAGGTTGTCTTTTTGTCTATTGCTCCACCACAGGTTCAGGTAAATTATTGCTTTACTCCCAACACACTCACCAAGGCAAATGATGAAGCTCCTCCCATTTGTTGAGGATAGCTAGGCAGACAGGCAAGGACTCATTTCCCCTACCATATGTAGAAAAAAAACTCAGGACAACTAGGTGCAGGTACTACCAATTAAGAGTAACACAATTATATGGACCTTTTACATGTATAGCAGCTGGGAAAGATGTAATATCGTTTGCTGCTAAAATTCACCATTCTTAGTGCATGATCATTTATGTTCCTGAAAAAGGCAGTGGAAGGAAAACATTGCTTTAGTATGAAAGTCCAGCTTGGCAGGCTCCCCAGAGAATTCAGTCTCCTGTTTTCTGTAAACTATTTTTCAAAATAGAGGTCGTGAACCCATGCATTTACAGCCAACTTCAGGGGGGAAATGTAATGTTTCATCAGGATCCTAAAAATCAGTGTTGGAGAGAACATATGGCAAAATGTTCAGAAGACATTCATGTGCCATAAGACTGCAATATATCACAGTGGAAATGGTGCTACATTTCTTACTGCTTCCGTGACCAGATATTTTTGTTTCTTGCTTAAATCTCAATTATCTTGCTAGTGTGTAAATTCTAATTTGCAAGTTGAAGTAGAGATATTGTTTGGCAAGATAAGATTTTAATAGGAAGAAAAAAAGCAATGAAGAGGGGGAAATTCCTTAAACATTATTTTATGGCACAGTGTTTTAGTTGTTTTCATGCTATTTTCTTTCTTTCTTTCTTTCTTTCTTTCTTTCTTTCTTTCTTTCTTTCTTTCTTTCTTTCTTCTAAAGGGCTTCTTCTGAGGAGCCCTTAGTTCTCCATATGCTGCTGGACTCCAGCTCCTATCCCTGATCCCTGGCAATGATCTCTGGGACTCCCAATGGAATGTGGCCACATAGGGAACTTTCCCATTCTTCAGAATACTGCTCATAATACATGCCTTACACAGAGCCATATTGAATTGGGAACCAGAAAAAGTCACCATAGCTGCTTTAGGTCTTTAACCCCTTGTACAAAACTGCTCTGGGCACCAGAGTTTAAGAAGAATATTGATAAGCTAGAAGATGTGCTGGGGTGCGTGTGTGACAAAATGAAGATCAAGCCTTATAAGAAAAAGTTGAAGAATTTGGATATCTAGTCAGGAGAGGAGACAATAAGAGGTGATGTGATGGCCATCTTCAGATATTTGAATACCTGTGGCACTGATTAGGGGGGAAATTTGTTTTCTGTTGCTTCAGAAAACAAAATCCAAACCAATAAGTATGGGTGTCTGGAATGTGCCCCCCAGAGTCAGCCTCAGAAATTGAGCTGAGTGAACAAGGGGCCGACTCTGCAGATGAGACCTGTCTGTCTGGGAAGAAGTTGTTAGCTCCCAAGGAGAGGAAGAGTTGGAAGTCGGCCAAAGCATCGCTAGGCAACCATCAGATAAGCCAGAGTCTGAGGGTGTGTCTTCTGGGGAAGAGACAGGCCAGCCATTCAGTTCTTGTATGAGGAGACAGGAGAAGCTCAAAGACCAATGTGTTTTTCTTTTAAATAAACTTACATAAAACTGACGGAGAGTCCTTGCTGCTGATCAGGCTGCTTGCCTGCCAGAGATCAGGCTGCTTGCCTGCCAGAGATCGTTATAATGGGTTATGAGAAACAAGATTTAGACAAAACATTAGGCAGAATTTCTTGATGGTATAAGCAACTTAGCAGTGGAACAAACTGCTATGGATGGCAGTAGGCTCTTCTTTGAGGAAGAGCTGGTAGAGCAACTGCTTTGCATGCAGAAGGTCCCAGGTTCGATCCTTGGCATTTCCCAAAATCCTGGAAAGCCACTGTCAGCTGGCATAGACATTGTTCTTTTTTAGAGGTTGTACTATAGGGACTGGACATGGGTCTTATCATTTATGTCTTATAGTGACTGCATTTCCTTGCTTCTAATGTATTTTTTTGCTTATGCAAGTCACCTTGTAAGGGCTATGCCCTAAAAGGTGGTCCAAAAATAAGTATATAAATTAGCAGTTGAAATATGACCGTCTCTGGCCAGTCCACACTGTTCATACCTAGCTTCTGCTGCTGGTTTCTTAAGAGCTTGGCCTTAGAGAGGGAGAAGCACCGGGGATGGCAGTGCAGTGTGGACATATTGGTGGGGGTGCAGGATTGGGTCCACTGGAACACCTGCACCATGGCAACCTCCCTGCTGGCTTGCTCCTCCCATTAAGCTGCAGTGATGCTGGTGCTGGGGAGAAGTATATTTTATTACTTATTATTTTATTTATTCAGTTTATGTACTGCCCTTTATCCAAAGATCCCAGGGCAGTGTACAACATTAAGAAAATAATTTATGCATTTTCATAATAAAAACATAATACAGAGCGTAATAATACACGGCAGAATAATAAAATAACCATAATAACAGTTTTCCGCACCCCACATTAACAGGCCATAGATTATTTAATGACCAAAGGCCTGGGTAATAAGGAATGTATTCACCTCGCGCCTAAAGATATGTAATGATGGCACCAGGAGGGCCTCTCTGGGGATAGCATTCCCCAGATGGAAGTACAGTGGTACCTTGGTTCTCGAACGGCTTAGTTGTCTAACAAATTGGCTCCTGAACAACGCAAACCCGGAAGTAAGTGTTCTGGTTTACGAACGTTTTTTGGAAGCCGAACATCCGAAGCAGCTTCCACTTGAGTGCAAGAAGCTCCTGCAGCCAATCGGAAGCCACGCCTTGGTTTTTGAACTGTTTCAGGAGTCAAACAGACTCCCAGAATGGATTAAGTTCAAGAATGTATGTCTTAATTAAACACAGTGGGAACATTTCCCAGCTGGACACACTACACTGTATGAGTTGCACATCATCATCCTAAATAGTGCAGCATAGGCAAACTCTAATTTTGTAATACAGTGGTACCTGGGGTTACAGACGCTTCAGGTTACAGACTCTGCTAATCCAGAAATAGTACCTCGGGTTAAGAACTTTGCTTCAGGATGAGAACAGAAATCGTGCGGTGGCAGCATGGTGGCAGCAGGAGGCCCCATTAGCTAAAGTGGTGCTTCAGGTTAAGAACTGCTTCAGGTTAAGAATGGACCTCTGGAATGAATTAAGTTCTTAACCCGAGGTACCGAGGTACTGAGAAATAATAAAGGCAATAAAGAAAAACAAATCAAGGGTCAAAGGCAACAAATGGTATATTTTTCAAAGAAAACCAGTGACAACCACTTTTGGGGTTGTCTGCAAGTAGAACAGACTTCCACTTAGGCAACAGGACCTGCCCTTACTCTCCTCTCTCTTGGAATCCTCTGTGCAGCCTCTCAATCTGCTCTGAAGGTTTGGGGAACCAGACTTGAGGATATGGGCCACCACAGTAGGAAGGAGTGGAAAGGAAAGTCCCCTTGTGAGAGCAGACGTCTAGTCTAGTGGCACTGGCTTCCAACCTTATTATTATTATTATTGCAATTTTGCATGTGTTTTGAAAAGGGAGGTTTATAGACAGGAGATGCTGTTATGTCTTGAATTATAAGGCTTTGGGCAGTTAATTGAATCCCCTATTCCCTAGCGTTCAAACAATCAATAGTTGTAAGAGACAAAGAGCCCTGACTTTAAAAGCCTTATATATTGTGGAGATTTTCTTGAGGAAATGAAAGCTGGAATGAGACCATAAGATGAGCATCTGCATCTGGCTGCTGATAGATGGCTCCTTTTCCTATGCCAATTCAACCTTTGTGCTAAAATAAAGATGCCAAGGAAAATTAGCATCCCCGTTTTTTCCATTTCCATCACAAATGCAAAAACCTTAGCAGGCCAATACGAAAAATTAAAAATAAAATAAAATCAGACCCCCTAGAACCTCATGCAAATATGAGCTTTCTATTTGAAACATAAAGGAAGTAGTTGGGCTGCTAACTCAAATTATTCATAAGAAAACTGCAAATGTTGATAATTCTTTGCCTAGTTGTAGGTACCAGTTACATATCCTATTCAGGTGTTGAACTATCTTGGAAAATGCAGATTCCTTTATGATGGTGACCCCCCCCTTTGTATTTAAAACTTTCCATATTATGCATGATGATATGTATGGTGTCATTTCTATAGCTTTTGAGGTGAAAGAAGGAGTTTCTCAACATTGAATGTGCTCTGAGTGCAATAGTAGATATATCGCCTAAGTATATTAATGGGATACATACTATATTTCTGTGTGCAAATTATAGGGGCCTTGTTTACATGTAATACTAAGCCTAAGCCAAACCATGGTTTAGTGTGAAGGAGCCAGCAACTTACTGCACAGTTAGAAAATTGCAACCTTTTGGCTCTTCCACTGGTCCTACTGCTTCCTGACTACAGGACCTACCATGGTTTGGTTCATATCCAAAAGTGGGTTCATGGTTTTTCTCCCTCAAACAAACCATGAATGGTAAATCCAAGAACAAACCTTGGTTGCCGCTTGTGGTTTGTTTGGAGTGAGACAAGTCACAAGTACAGGTTTCGATATAACATTAAGACAAACCATGGCTTAGCTTCTGGTAGTACGTAGCAGAGAAGTGAAGCAGCTTTGATTTTCTAACTGTGCATTAGCATGATTGTTTATTCATGCTAAGCCATGGTTTGGCATAGTGTTACACACAAACCAGGCAAGTTAGAACAACCAAGTAAAATAATGATTTTTTTAAAAAATAAAAATACAAGTATATAAGTTTTGTTTTAGAAGAAATAGGCATTAAAAGCTCCCCACTGTCTCTTTCACTCCTACTCGTTGACTATGATTGATGGAACTCTTTTTAAGTAAAGTATCTTATTGTAAACCACTATAGGGTTCCTTTTTAGAACTAAAGATGTAAATATGTTTATAAATAAATAATAGCAACACACATGAAATGGGATTTTCTGCATAAAGTCCAGTAATTATAGGAGATTTTAGAAATATATTTAAGACTTCAAATCAATAGAACTGAAATGATTATCATGAAAGAAGGTCTGTTTTACAAAAGAAGAAGAAAATAGTTGCACCAATCATGTTCAGCAGTCACCTTTGCAGTTTGCTCACAGAGCAGTATAAAATAGTTTTGATTTTGTGTAACCACAGGTTCTGTTGCACACACTTTTGCAGAAGCATATTTCAGCAACTTGCAGCATGCATCTGATATTTCTGGATTTTTTTTCATGGGTTCAGGGCCACTGGATAGGGAAGCCATAGCTTCCCTTATACTGAATCAGATCACTTGTCCATCCAGTTCAGTCTTCTTGCATAGTCAGGTGTCTTGACAGCAACTCTCCAAGGTTCTTTCTCAAGCCTACTTGGAGATGCCAGTGATGGGACTTGGCACCTTTTGCATGCAAAGCATGTATCCTGCTACCGAGCAACAGCCCTTTGCCTTATAGTCAATTAGCCGAGGAGACATTTCAGTAATGTTTTTGGCTTCATAGGGTTGACAAGTGTCAAAATAATAGCCCCTGGATATCACTGACAGATCTCAAAATATTAGCAAGGGCTGCTTCATCACACTGTGGCATCACACAAACCTGAAAAGTTATGCTGATTCTGGTCACATGCTACCTCTAAAAGTGGTATTAACTCTGATTTGTTGCCCACACGTACAGCACTATTGATGAAGAATGTTGGAAGAAAGGTCAGATTTTCATGTTTGAACATTTTTTCAATATCCATCTCACGATTCACTCTCCATGAAAAACATCCAGAACAGTTTAACATCTGTCTTCAGGTACTTTAGGGCAGAATTTTGATTGCTGTTCTTCTTGGCTGGCATACTGAACAGACAGAAACACCTCCTTCAAATAAAGAACTGCTCTTGATGAGAAGTTACTCTGCAAAGGAGATGTACAGGTGTTTTTTTTTTACAAGCTCGCTCTAAAGAAGTGATGCCTTTAACTGCAGTGACCCTGCTATCAGAATTACATGGATTTGCCCAGTTCTTATGACTCTCAATCCCACTTCATTTGGATGGTTAGTGTAATTTGCAAGAGCTTGCTGGTAATTTAATTCTTCTAGCAAACCTGCAATTAACTGATATGTATCCATGAATTTCAGTTTCTCTGAATTTCTCATTTTGCCCATCTTGAGTTCAGTTCTCTGGTATACAAATTTAATAAACAAACAAATAATAATAATAATTAAAAATCTGAGCTTTCATTTTTGGGGGTAAATTTTTATTAGTTTTACATAACAGTTATATGCCATGAACATAACATTTTCAAACATTTAAAAAAGAAAAAGGTTCTTTCAAACCTTGAGACCTCCTTCCTTCCCTCCATGGGTTCCAATTCTAAATTTTATTCCCTCGTCTCTTACTGCATCTGTTATATAATCATATCTGTTATATAATCATTCAAAACCCATGTTACATTACAAGTGTCATTGTATTCCTGCCAAAGTTCTCAACTGTTTACAGTTATTCCAGTCTTTTAAAAATCCTTGGTCTTCCTGATCTTTCCCATCAGTCTTGCCATTTCTGCATATTCCATCAGCTTGGTCTGCCCCTCTTCTCTGGTCAGTACTTCTTCTCTCCATCTCTGGGCAAGAAGCATCCTCTGTCGTTGCATACATAAAATGTCTTTTATTTTACAGTGGTACCTTGGGTTACATACGCTTCAGGTTACATACGCTTCAGGTTACATACTCTGCTAACCCAGAAATAGTGCTTCAGGTTAAGAACTTTGCTTCAGGATAAGAACAGAAATTGGGCTCCGGCAGCGCGGCAGCAGCAGGAGGCCCCATTAGCTAAAGTGGTGCTTCAGGTTAAGAACAGTTTCAGGTTAAGTACGGACCTCCGGAACGAATTAAGAACTTAACCTGAGGTACCACTGTATTTTAGTAGTTCCACACCTATAATGTCTAACAAAAAAAGCCTCTGGTTTTTTTAAAAAAAGTTATCTTAAACATTTTCCCCCAACTCATTATATATCATTTCCCAGAAAGCTTTTACCACTCCACATGAACACCAGAAAAACTGAGCTTTCAAACATGGGTATAATGAGATTGACAGGCCAGGTTATATCATGTCTCCACAATTTCCCTTTTTTCTCATTACATATATTGAAAGTTCCATTGGAAAAGGAAGTTGTTCATTGGTCTGGTATCTCACTGTACTCCCAGTTGGTTTAAAATGTAGTTTGCCACCCACCCACCCACCCTAAGAAGTAGTGATATTGTGAAAGCAGATGGAGAGATGAGGTCAACATTTCCTCAACAAGATCCATAAAGAATCATATTCTTCACAACAGCAAACTGCGCTAGGGGTAAAAGATTTCATCTGACAACTCTTCTCAAATTGCCTGTTAAAAGTGCTGATATGCTCAGCCATTTCCTGCCTATCAGTTTTGCAACTTGAATCTGAAGCTTCCTTATCATACCCTTCTCTGTAAACTTGCCTCACCATGTCACCAACTATTCTGTCAAAGATCAATAGATATCTCTTCCTGAAAGTTTTGCTGTCTTGTGAATAAGTGTGAGAAAGGGTTTTCAGGCAGCCTAGACATATGCACATCATTTGGTTTTTTCCATGTTTCCCTCCACCAATTGTGTGGTCCACATTTTTGAACAATTTTGCCACATCCTCTGTTTCTTCTTGTAACATGTTTCATATAATTAAATGACTTAGGCTACGTACACAAGTAGATACCTTTTCCTTTCTGTGTCATTTTATCAAAACCGGGAAAGCTCAACCAACATTTTTCCTTTTGTTTCCATTGCTATAGTGTCCTCAGAACTTAACTCAGATTTAAGTTTACTGTTACAGCATAGATAGGAAGATTCAACAGTGTAACAATAACAGAACAAAAGTAAAGCTGACATTTCACAAGAAGATACGGGCTTTGTTTAATTTGCACCATAATAATAATAATAATAATAATAATAATAATAATAATAATAATAATAACCTGCCCATCTGACGGGTTGGCCCAGCCACTCTGGGTGGCTTCCAACAGAATAGAAAAGCACAGTAATCAAACATTAAAAACTTCCCTATACAGGGCTGCCTTCAGATGTCTTCTGAATGTCATACAGCTGTTTATCTCCTTGGCATCTGAGGGGAGGGCGTTCCACAGGGCAGGCACCACTACCAAGAAGGCCCTCTGCCTGGCTCCCTGTAACTTCACTTCTCTCACTGAGGGAATGGCCAGAAGGCTCTTGGAGCTAGATCTCAGTGTCCTGAGACACAGTGGCTGAATGACAGAGGTGGCGATGCTCCTTCAGGTATACAGGGACGAGGCCATTTAGGATAAAACATTTGGAAGGAATCTATTTTGATGAGATTGCACAAACAATTGCATTGAGTAGTGCAGGTCCAAAGCATCTGGCCCAGAATTTCTTGGCATTTCAGTGGTGGCCTCACATATAATAGATACAATTCAAATGTATGGAACCGTGCAGGCCAAATCCATGTCATTTTGCACCTTGTGGTATAAAGACCACACTATTCCACAATAACTGAGATCGACTGACTAGTTAAAAAAACAAAGCAGGGGAAGAAAGGTTCCCTAGCACCTCCTTGTGGAACTAATGCTGGCAAATGACTTAAGCTGAGGGGGAGGGAGGATGCGGTTGGGACTGTGAATTGGCAGTCTCCTTGCCTTCATTCTTCACTTGGACAGTCTGCCAGGAAACTGGGAGGGGGTGGGGTGGGGTGGGGGAGAGAAGCAAGAGAAGATTGTGCTGGAATATAGCTAAACACAGTGATTTGCTCTTCTTTAAAGGATGCTGTTCTCTCTGAAAACAAACCCACTGAGGTTGTTTTTACGTGGATTTGGGCTTCCATGTAATTGGATTCTAGCCCATATTTTCTGTAATAGAAACGGATGAGGGCTGTTCAAACATTTATACAAGTGGCTGTGTGTGTTCTCTTTCCATTTTCCTTTTCAATAAAGGCTGAAAAATAAGCAGGAAAGAAGAGTCCTGGACCATCAGTTTAAGACTTCATATACTCCAGTAGCTGTATAAAGAGTAGGTCTTTTGATCTTGCTCATTGGGAACTCTTTGGGAAGTCTTTTAAAACATTTTAATTTCAGTTTACAGATGTTTAAATTAAGTTCCTGAGTCTCTAACCTCCTCAGAGAATAGAGACCTAGAGCCATTTAAAAGAAGCCACTGCAGATGTACTCAGCAGGCCATTTTAAGTCAGCACAGAACAGCACAAATGTAAATATACAGAGTAGTTTAACCTACATTCCTCTGGTGTGGCCTGAAGGAAACATGGTGTAGCAATCTTACTGCAGAGAAGTAGTTCTAGGTCTGGTCAGTGCCTGGATAGGGCCAGCTGGGGACCCTCACTTTGAGCTAGATGGAACAGCAATGGGACCATTGCCATCTGAAGGAAGAATGGGCTGTCCAAAGAGGCTCGCCATGTGTCTTTAATGTATCAGATACCTAATTAATTCTCTCTAGTTTCAGTTTCTATTGTGCTGTATTATTCTCTGCTTGATTTTGCCGGCTATAGGGTGATCACTTGTGCATTGCCAAAGGAGACAACAAAGGTAGATACAGTTTTGCACACAGTTTGCATATGCTACTTTTATGGTATATTTGCATAACAATGCTATAATTTAAATGGAAACCACTTAATCTCATCATAGTGGGGAAGATGGTGACCAGGGAGCATTGTCCACTTCAAGGCCCCTGCCACTCTCCTTTTTAGAACTCTTCATCTTTAAACCAACCTTGGACTGAACAACAGTCCAACAGAGGATTGACGTCTGTGAAGTAGTACATATGGCTGCCCTAGTTGAATATGTTTTGTTTTTAATTTTTGTAAACCACTGTGAATTTTTTTACAATAAATTTTATTTTTCAGTTTTCACATTTTACCAAACATACACATCAAATAATTTCCCAATTGACTTCCCCTCACCCCTTTTGCAGTTTCTTATATTTTTAAATTCTTAACAATGCATTTCCCACTTATTCCAATTATTAATTACTCCCTATATTTTCTTTAACATTAGATTTAACTGCTTGGTTTTAAACTATTCCTGCTAATGAACTTATATGTATACAAAACTTTTCAGATATTCCACAAATTTTCCTCCTTCTTTAATAAAATTTCTTTCTTCTTGGTTTCTTATTGTTCCAGTAAGTTTTGCCATTTCGGCATAGTCCATTAATTTAATCTACCACTCCTCCTTAGGCCGGGACAGAATTTTCTTTCCATCTCTGAGCATCAATCATCCTAGCTGCACTTGTAGCATACATAAACAGGTGGGGGTTTTTTTGGTCTTTAGGTAACTCTGTGCCAACTATCCCCAAAAGAAAAGCTTCTGGTTTTTAAATAAAAGTTATTTTAAACATTTTCTTCCACTGTGAATTTTTGGATCAACAATGGTATAGCAAATGTGATAAAACAAAATGACATAAAATATTCATTTGTGTGCATATAATTTGCATATATTTTTATAGTAGATTTGTGTAATAAGGGCTATTATTTGGGTGGGGTTTAAGGCCAGAGCTACATTCACTTAGATAGCTCCCAGGCACAGGTAATAGTTTATGACTTAAATTAAGGTAAAACAGCATCCATTAAGGATTCCATCTGCAGGTTCCTTTTGATTAAGCTTTGCAAATGGAACCCAGAATAGAAGCGGTTTTACCTTAATTGCTAATCACATATTTTTGAAACCTCAGTGAAGATAAAACTGAGTGCAGCTTTCCAAAAAGTAGCTATACTTGATCACACTGGAACTTGGAGCATGTGAAGCACTCAGGGACCCCTACCAGAACCTATGAATTTGTATCCAAAGCCAATGTTCCAGATAGGAGAATTCTTGCATGCACATGCATACAAGAAATAAGACATTCCTCATGCAGCTCTTCCTTGCCCTGAAAACAGGAGGACTTTTCCATGGCAAGATTGGCAGAATTTATCTCTGAGACAAGTTAACAGCAAGGGAAGCATTCATTAAACTTAAGCCACAAAGTTAGGAATACAAAATAAAAGCAAAGCAAAGCTTGAAACACTTTCTTTGTTTAGGTGCATGCAAGGGGAATTACAGGTATAAGCAAAGTATTTGTTTTTTACCTTCCTTGTTGCAAAGTCATAAATTACATCATCTTAATTTATTTGCTTTGCAGGTGCATTCTCCGCTGAGAGCATGATAGCATGGTTCAGCCTATCCTTCCCAGTTGCTGACCACAGGAATTTCTTAATAAGTTTAAGCTTAATAATAATTTTAAGAAGTGCCAGGACATGCAGTGTGCTTGCATTCTCTCTTGAGCCCTGTAACAGTTTCAAGGCAGCAGCTCAGATCTTGATTGTACTTATTGATATACTTTACAGTATAAAGGAATAGTGTACAGCCATCATGGTCTAGGGTAGAATGTGACCCCTGGAATGGCAAATTTTGTAATAATTTACACCACTCTTCCTTCTCTGAATGTATAGCATTTTCAAGAGCATTATCAACGGCTCATTTCCCACCAAGAACATTTGCAAGATCTTTCCACTGTAAATAATGGCGAAGATGAGTAGAACTGGCCTTGTGTCTCTTCACTTTGTCAAGCGGTTTCCTCCAGTTATCATTTACATCCCATGGCAGAATCTGGAAGGATAAAGGGCTTGGTTTTTTCCCCCCAGACCCCAGAAGAGATGGCACAGAAAGCAGAAAGGCCAGCAGCCTCCTGGCCAGACCCTTTTCACACTCTCACCATTGGGCAGAGTCTTGCAGAAATCGAACATAGCAAATGAACATTTGGAAAAATCATGCAGATTGGGTGGTGAGCCCTTGGAGATAGTTACCAGGCCTTGTTAATCACATGCCAGAATATGGATGCCTTCCTTCCTTTGAATTGTAAAGGGAGATAACAACACCTTTGTATTTTTTATTTTACAAAAAAATATATATTCTGGCAGAGGATTGAAGCTCCTTCAAGGGTTAGGAAAATACAGATTTTGCAATCCTCTTTCACAGAACAGTGCAATATATATGCCAAGACACAGATGGAGAATAGATAGATAGATAGATAGATAGATAGATAGATAGATAGATAGATCAAGCAGTCCAATATGTATGTTGTAATCTACAGTTGCAGAAATAGGTGGGTTCCCTCCCCCTGTCTTGCTAGACATCAGCAGCTGTAAAAGATGTTTCCTCAGCTGTGCTTTCATAATCCATCTAACATCATCTCCTGAAACATCAACCACGCTAACAACCCCTTGCCTGACACTTCGGGGTGAAACAATTTGTTTTCACTATCTTTATGATTACAGGCCTATCCCGGAGCAGCGAGGGAACCAAGTGTGTTCTTTTCTGATGCAGGGAGTGAAACTAGCCCTTTGCACCTTGGAGAGCAGAGGATATATTAAACCAGATCAGTTTTCATTCTGTGCTCAACTGCAAGAGCAATTCCAGCAAGAGGAAGAAATATTGGACGTGATACCAAAAGCAACGTAGGCCAGGAAAAAGAGCGGGGCTTGGTGAAATGTCTTTTTGTGTGTGGTGCTCTTCTATATCTGTTCTTCCCTTATTAGGAGTGCTCACTTTGTGGAGCATCCCCAGAAGTCTCATTACAGTAAAGCCCTGTCAAAGAATCTGATATAAACATTATGTTGTAAAGGGAAACACTGAGAAGACGTTGGCCTTGTGGCAGTGATTCTGCTAAGCCATTTGTTTTTCTCGGAAGCAAAGCACTTTACCAACACAACACCACCAACAGGGCACCATGTCACTCCTGAAGGTTTATTATGGATGCTGAGAACTGTGAGGGCAGGTGGAGTCAAAAGATCGCCCACAACAGACTCCCTCACTAAAGGTGTGAGCTGGGTAGCATGGCCAACTTTCTGGATGTTTAAAATATTCAGTTTTCCCTAGTAACAACACTAGAGAAGCCTGTTTTAGCTGTTTGGGGTACTGTTTCTTTATCAAATCTCATCCAGGTGTGAGAGAATGTTCTGCGTCCTCTTAAACCCCAACCAGAGGTTCAAAGCAATGAGGAAGCTGTTCCGGAACAAAGCTACACTTTTTATTTATTCATGCCCAGCGAGGATTTTAAGGTTGGCCGTTACTCATGTGAGATATAATTATTAGTTTCAGGCACACAGTCTGTCTGTCTGTCTGCATGTATGTATTTTACCTCCTTTCATCCAAAGATCATAGGGCAATTCACAACATAAAAATACAACATGAGAACACAAAATACATAATAATGATAATAATAATAAACCTCCCACAAGAGAACTTTTAAATTTTACAGAGAACTTTAAAACCTTATTCAGCACTCTTATTTAAATCTAGTCTCAGAATAGACTGCTTCTACCTAAAATGGCTATTAGTATCACTACACCACCAACACAATCACAGCCCCATCTAGGATTTTTACTTTACCCTCAGGGAATCAAACCTGGTAGCTAGCTAACCCCTGTTCCCAGATCCACCTCTTCCCAGGTGACAAATAATCCCTATCTAGCTATTTAATTCCAAAATTTGGATTCACTAGTCCCTCCTGGTTGACTGATGTTCTAACCAGCTCTGATTGGTTGCTGTGTTACCAAGAGGCTGACCCCAGAATATGTTCGTTACATACCCCTTGGCCAAAATAAAGTGAAGGGCAAAGAGCTTTCTACACCAAAAAGGTCAGTGATTAGGGTGTTATGCCGCTTTCTATGAAAACGCCTGGGTTGGTGGGACACCTCATTCACACAACCGCTTTTGTCTGCAAAGAGATTTGCAGGAGAATGTCTTCAGCTGCTTTCCTTTTGTTGTTCTGTTTGCCCCTCAAGCTGTATTTGAGTAGCTACCTGATTTTGCATTTTTCTACATGGTGCTGTTGTATAACAAGTTGCTGTACAGTGGTCAGAGAAAAGTGACCTGATAAGGACTATATCATCAGACCCACCTTGATGGTTCCTTGATAGTGACCTCCCCAGAGCGCAAGCCTGGGCAGTGTAGTCATAAGCTGCTTGGATGCAGAGGAATGGTGAGAGAAACCAGCTGGGGAACCCCCAAGGGAGGAAGGCTCAGAGGCCAGGGAATGGTGGTGGGACAACAATGAGTAGTCAGAGGGAGAAGACTGGGAGGAGGAGGTGTCAGAAGTGGAAGAGGTGACAGGTCTTAGTGAGCTGGGGGTGTTAGGATAGTTCCGTTCCACCTTAAAAAGGGAACAGGCTGTTGTGTGTCACATGCCTGTTTAGCTCCAATTCTCTGGGAACTTCCGTTTTGTATATAGCTTTTGTTCCCACTGTTTTCCTGGACACAGAGGCAAGCAGTCATGTTTTTCCTTTGTTCTGATCTACGTTGAATAAAGCTGTAAATATGCTCTTCTGTCTGCATCCTTTCATTGTGGTGACTCTGCTGAAAGGGTGTGCATGGGCCTTGGAATGTCTCTGAGGCTCGTGTCGCTAATTGACTGATGCTGTTTCATGGGAGACCGGTGATCGTCTGCAGACGACTGGGGGCCTGCCTGATGCCTCCGTCTCCCTGGCAGTATCCCAACAGGGAGAGTCTTTGGCAGAGATAAGTCCAGAATCAGAGGCAGAAGCTGAAGTAGGCGAGTGGGAGGAGGGAGGCCAAGAGGCAGAGATGAGTCGAGCTGGTGAAGAGTCAAGGGTGTCTCCCCCTCCTGCTGTGACAAGCTCTTCTCCCCCTGCTCCCAGTCTCTCAGAACCAGAAGATGCTTGAAAAGATCAGGGGAGAGATAGGGGAGGTGCACATTCAGTCTCTGATTGCTTGGGAAAAGCCCTGGAGGGGAGGGGACTTAGGTAGCTGTGAGGAGGTGGGAACCTTCAGTTTCTGCTACATGGGGCAAGACCTACTGGATATGAGTTGCTGTCCTCATTAGGCCTGGCACTGCTGTGTCAATCTTGTTTTTGCTAATAGAAAACTCTGACTTGCACAGTGTCACTTACCGCTGGCTCGCCTCTGACAAGTGTGTATGGAGATTCTGGGCTGCCCAGATGACAAGTCCCCCCTCTTGGCCTTGCTGATGTGGTCCAAAGGAAAGTAGAACAATATGTTTGGCACCAGTTTAGCCCCAGGTGTCCTATCTTCTTTCCTGAGAGATGATCATGGGTGGAAGGAGTAGTTAGCCAGTGTAATGCTATTTGATTGGCAAGTTGCATATGATTGAACACAATGGAACAAATTGCAGTGGATTTTTTAAAAAGAAAATTAATACCAAGTTTACCATACCTCCCACCCTGGTTAGCTCCCAATTCCTTCCATCAATAAGGACTGACAAAGCCTTTAAGGTTTGCAACAGTTTAATCTCACTCTAAGGACTGAAAGTAAAGCTGCAGGTAGAGGCTGTATATGGGTTTTGTGAGCCTGTTCTGAGAAGGGTGGGGAGTGTGTGTGTGTGTGTGTGTGTGTGTGTGGGAGGGAGCGGTCAGACAAGTGTGAAACAGAAAGCCTTCCAAGGAAATCAAAGGCTCACAACTTCAATTATCACTTTCAAGTCACAGCTGCAGTCCCTTGATTGGATGTATCTCTGTGTAAGATTAATCTTTTAAAAAATCAAACCGGGGGCACGGCCACAGCTTTGATCTCCAAGTGGTGTCTGCAGCATTCCCTGCAGCAAGTACAAGGGGCTTGGTGACCTGATAAATGCAGTTAATAAATTCTTGAATCTCCATAGGAAAAAGAAGACTCAAATGCAAGGAAGATGGGTGGTCATTATGACTCTGCATAACATGGAAGGAGGGGGCAGGTAAAAGATACCCAGAGATATCCTTAGCCTCACTTCAGAAAGAATTTGGGACGGTGCAAGTTGAAGAATGAGCTATGAGGGAACTACTATATGTTTACACATAACATTAAGGTTGGTGATTAAGAAGGGGCGGTGGTGGTGTCTATTTTATTTGCTTACAGTGGTACCTTGGGTTAAGAACTTAATTCGTTCTGGAGGTCCGTTCTTAACCTGAAACTGTTCTTAACCTGAGGTACCACTTTAGCTAATGGGGCCTCCCGCTTGCTGCTGCTGCGCCACTGGAGCACGATTTCTGTTCTCATCCTGAAGCATCCTCATTCTTAACCCGAGGTACTATTTCTGGGTTAGCGGAGTCTGTAACCTGAAGCGTCTGTAACCTGAGGTACCACTGTATTTCTTTATGAAAAGTATTTACATCCTTCCCTATCACAAAACGCCAGGATAGGGCATAGCAACAGGAAAAGAAATGTTCAGAAGCAATACAAAACAGTCATTAAAACGACCGGCTTCATAATAACTTCATGTTTTGCTGACACTCTGTACCTGCTCATTGTACTTTATGGATGCATTTTAATGGGTGGCTACAGATGACAGTTTCTAAAGCAGACTCTTACTGTGGTCTGCAGACAGCTAGGCAGAATTACTGGTCATCCGTAGCATCTGCTTTCTTGGTGAGATTTTTGCGATGTTTCTTTTCCAGAGGTTTCTGACTGGCAGCAAGGCTATAGTAAAACTCTTCCCACTGTGGTGATTGACAGAATACATAGAGTGGTCAGATGCAAAAGTGAATAGAGCTCTTCTGCATCTTTAATAGCGCTGCAATTCCCTCTTTCACACAATTAAAGGTGTAAGAGACCTGCCCATTTGTTGCATGTCTACCCATAACTACACAGAATGATTGGCTGATTGTGAAAAATTTTTACTTAATAACTGGTCATTCAATGTTACTCCACTGTGAGAGTGTTCTTAGAAATCAGGATTACTGCATGGGAGTAAGCACCACTGAATCCTCCCCCCCCCTTTTTGTTTTAGTAAGCGTGTATAGGATTGCACTTTAGGGATACTTCTGCTGAGACTGACTGCTGATGAAAAGAACAAAAAAATCTGCAGCCAAATTATTGCTAGGAAGATCAGACCCAATTAGTTATTCTAGCTTTGCTCCAGAACAACCTCCTAGAAAGGGATAAATGATGTTTGTCCAGAATTTATTTCAGAACCTTTCATCTGTTAGAAACAAGGAAGTAATAATTTAGATATCTTGGCTGCTAAAAGGGAAGAGATTGCATAGAATTACAGATTTCTATTTTGAAGACAGCATCAAAATGGGGCACCTTTGCCCACAATGTTAATTTGCAGTTTGGAACCTGGTTACTTGCAGAAATGTTCAAACAAAATTGCTACCAGCCTACCTTCTGAACTCCAGATCAGAGAGCGATGAAAATTTGAAAGGTGCTGGCCTTCTTGGTCTTGTTTTGATTCATGCCTATTCAATTTTTTAAAGAAGCAAAGATGTCATTTTGTGTGTGCAATGCTGTACTAGAAAATTATTAGTCGTTGCTAATTATGCAGGACTGTGGTCACTGACATGTTCTACATCTTGAATTCCCGATGTCAAAAACCTTGCTGCAAAGGCAGCCAAACAAAACTCAGCAGATTTGGTGACAGGCACTTGTAACAAGCATGAAAGTGAATAAAATAGAAGGAGCTGGATAAATTAGGAGTCTTGGGACATGAAAATATCAGTGCTGCAGGAAGGTTTGCTATTCAAGTAGTTTGCCTTAGCGCAGTTTATATTTCTCTTTTGTCTCTCCCACACCGTTCACTGTCTGTTAAGCTGCTATTAGCCTTTTTTGTGTTTGGGTTACTAAGCAGCCTGCACCAAGGCAGCTCCTGTTCTAAAAGTCTATTCTTGCAATGAATTGGTTATTCCTTTTTAAGGAGTAGGTAGCAACCAGTCTCGGGAGATGAAATCATGAAAACTTGTCCTCAATGTAGCTTCATATATAATGTAGACTCAAATTCCAAGAGACTATCGAGAACTGCATTTCATATTTTCATTTGTAACTTAATGCGGCACCTTGTGGAAAAGCTAATATTTTGATATATTTTTGTATCAGAACGTCAGCATTTGAATTACTGGAAGGTGGGGTGGAACAGGGGGCACGGCTCAGGGAGGCTGGTGCATTAGAGTGAGTGGGGTATTACCCTCCAACTTCAGTCTGCTTTCAACCAGCGCAGAGCTTTGAAAGTTCATTTTAGAAAGGAACTAGTTCAAACTCAGTATGCCCCCCCAAATGGATTCCAATTCACACCCCTCCTTTTTCAAAACAAACTAGTTTGGTTCAGTTACAAATTCAAGTTCATCCAAATGATCATTGGAAATTTCTTTTCCGCATTCACAGTGCTACAACCTGCTTTGCTGAAGGGTAAAATATACTTAAGAAGACTAATAAAACATCAACATTTGTCTGTTCCCACCATCAATAGATCATAGAGGCCCAAAGAGTCTCAAGTGTAAAAAAACACATGAACTAAAGCGTAAAAAACACATGAACTGAGTAGAACTAGTTCAAAGTTCTATCCCAAAACAAGCCTAATTCAGGTTCAGTTCACCTAGCAATGATGGGAACTACTGTCAGGTGGAGTTCAGAGATGTTTGAATGAATTCAGTGAACTTTGTTCAACTGAACTAGTTCACTCCGAGCACTGACCAGACCCCTTCTCCTCCCTGCCTTCTAGGGGGCAGTACTGCAAATGAGGCTCCTCCTCCTCTATCTCAGTGTCACCCTTGCAGAACTCAACTGGGAAACTTTGGGAACCAAGCTAGAATTAGTTGACTGCCTGCCATTGGCTCTCCCTGGCTCTCCCTATTGTTGACCCTGCCCCCGCCTTCTGCCCTACCAATCCCAATGGGCCCCCACCCAGCACTGGTATTACTCCTTTACCTTTTGTGGCAGTGTCCTTAGCTATTCTTTTAGAAGGTTAAAGAGCAGCTAGAATTGGAAGAACTAAGGGTGTGTGTCGTGTGGTTTTCATTTAGGGTTCAGCTACTTTTCCCACTCATAGTTCGAGCACTGTAAAAAGCAGCAACTTCACCTTACATCAACTATTCATTCCCATTGTTTTAACACATAAGACATACGAAGAAACATCTAGAAAAGTGATTGGGCATAAAGTCCCTTTGTCTTGGTTTGTTTCTATGATCATAATGCACACAAAGAATTCTAATGCACATCCCATTGAAAGCACTAAAACTGGTCAAAGTAGTGATCTGAATGCTGTGGACTTCAAGGTGACGAAAGCTGTAGTCTTTTTAATATTTGGTTGGAAGTTGCCCAGAGTGGCTGGGGAAACCCAGCCAGATGGGCGGTGTAATAATAATAATAATAATAATAATAATAATAATAATAATAATCTGATGGAAACTGAACTGAAAGTGAGTTCAACTCAGGGGACTTCCTTTCGAGTAAACATGGATTGGGCTGTTAGTTGCAGCTAGATTGTGACTTGTGTTAATATGGATGGGGAGATACAAAATAGAACAGGGCTTTTGCACATTTAATAGTGTAGAAGGCGAATTTCAGTAGGTGTTGTTGTTATGTCAAGCAACAGCTGGTGAAATTCCCTCCTCTACTTGCAGTAGTGACCAGTGTGGACCATCCAACACCATGGTCACTGCAACTTCTGGGACCAGGCAGCAGTGGTGAGGAAGGTGGAGTTATATGGGAGCACAGAATTGCCTCTCCTGGTATGCCCATGAGCCTTGACCTTTCCTCATCCATGTCAGCTTCAGTGATGCTGATGTTGAGATGATGGCTTTGCCCTGCCTTGCCCTGCCTTCTTTTGTATTTGACCACCCTATAAGAAACATTTTAAACATATGTAACACATCCACAGTACATTATATATTAAGAACACATATCTTCTTGAGTATGTATTGACCTTTTTTTTTTTTAAAAAAAGTAGCATTTTAAATCATTGTTTTATTACATTAGACACCGAAAATGTTATATGAAGATTAAGGAAGAAGAGAGAGATAAATAAATAAATAAATAACTGCTGCCCTTTCATTGTGCTAAAGTATAGATTTATAATTCCCCCCGAGGAATCTAAATTAATTTGCAAGCTTGTTTTTATCACTGCACGAATGGAGTATAATAAATAATCCGTTCTAAAACCTTTGGAGATAATTGGCTAGAAAACTATAGAGTGATAATTGTTAACCCACTTCAGGTCACTTCGGTAGAACATTAGCAATATGAAGGTATACTTCTGAGAAACAAGAACATGCCCTTTGGACAAAGATTAATTAACTATAGAAGTTGAAAATGAAACAGTTGAGTTTGCACCAAAGCATACCTTCCAGGATATAGAGGAGGCGACACCTTATGCCTCTATATCCTGTATATATGTATAGATATACATATATATAGGTGTATATATATTTCAAATCTTGCAAGATTCAAAATGAATGGAGGATCTATACACAGAAGCATAGGCAGCCTCATGGAAGCACAGCTGGTGCACTTATTCGGTCCTGATCCTCTGCTGTCACTCAGCAGGTGTCATGTGGCACACTGAACAGCTGAACAAGTAAAGGGCAGCTCTACATCTTCCTGGCTTTTTCACATATATTCTGAGTCCCTCCTAGGGCGACTAGGTGCAAAAGAGGGCTCCTCCTGCATCTTCAATAATTATGGGAAAGAGGGAATTGGATGTACAATTAATGTACATCCAGCATTAATGTGTTTCAGTTGCTGGGTGAAGACCGGCTTGTTTTGAAAAGCCTTTGGGGGCTGGCTCTATTTTTAACAGAATGATTATGTATGTTTTTTATTTCATGATACTTCATCGATATTTCATTGATCTTGTTATTATTGAGGTATATTTTTCATGGCAACTGCTTTGAGGTCTGCACGACATGTGTAAGAGCTTTAAAGAAATAAATGAAATTTCAGCAGGCATTGATAAACCTACTGAACCTCCCTCTTATACACATCTTAGGGCTCCTTCATGCTTTCATTTGTCCAAGGGGTTTCTTTTTTGGTCCTGCTGCTTTCCCTGGGAAAACCCACTGCTTACTGCTGAACAAGAACAATTGTCAATCAGGTCTCATTTGTTCCTATTCACCAGTAAACAGTGAGTTTTTCCAGAGAAAGTGGAGGGACAAAACTTTTTAAAGTGCATCTGGTCACCCTATGTGCTCCTCAGCTTGTGGCTTGTTCCATCCCTCCAGATGCTCCTGAACTACAGCTCCCACCAGCCCTGACCATTGATCCTGTTTACTGCAGCTGGTGGGAGCAGTGGCGTAGCGTGGGGGGTGCAGGGGGGGCTGGCTGCACCGGGTGCAACATCTGGGGGTTAGGGTTAGGGGGCGCAAATCCACGGGTTAGGGGGCGCAAATCCACGGGTTAGGGAGCGCAAATTACTTGCCTTGCCCCGGGTGCTGACAATCCACGCTACGCCACTGGGTGGGAGCTGAAATCCATCAACATCTGGATGGCCACAGGTTCCTCGGCTCTGCTTTAAAAAATGGGAGACCTAGGGCAGATGCATTCCACACATTTACAAAACATTTCAAGCACACAACGCCCCCCCTAAGAATCATGGGAACTGTAGGTCCCATGTAATGGAACTGTAGTCCCATTCACAGAGATACAATTCACAGCACCCTTCACAAAACTACAGTTTCCAGGATCCTTTGGAGAATGCAGTGTGCTATAAGTGTGTTTTGGATGTGCTTGCCCTCAAGACTGAAGCAGCATGGTAAACAGAGAGCATTTTCTTCCCGTTCCTCTTTAAAATACATGCAAGCGACGAATGCTACTAAAAATACACACAGGCATGCTTCATATTTGATGTGCCATTTATGCATTTTGTAAGTTATTTCCTCACAGCAAGGGGAAAGAAAGGAAGTATATGTGCTCTGAGGTTGGAATTAATTTCCTTGCTTCACTCAAAGGCTGGAATAGGGAAGCTGGCGTTGGATTTTCTGTCCCTGATAAACAGGCACAGCTTGAAATGCCTAGGATATTTCACTACCTAATACATAACTGAGAGCACCTGTGGCTTTCTGGTTTTGGACTTTCTGTCCTGTCTCCCTTCTTTTGTGGTATTTCTTCCTTCTGCCAGGACAGCTCTTCTCTTTCCTCTTTTTATAGGCTAGGATTCCGATCTTCTCTTTCTCCCCTCTGCTCCCCCCACTCCAAACCAAGCTTCTGTGCTGCATAACGGAAGGAAATCATTGCATCTGTTAAGCTTCCCAACATTTTCATATGCCCCTGTATTTAATAGCAGTTTGAACTACTGACATTAGCTGGCATTATTGCTTATTTTCATCTATGCGCTGCAGAAGTTCACCATCGTGCTGGTTTCTTGTTAAACTCACAAGAGCAGGTCAGCTGGAAAAACCTTGCATCTGCATATATCTGGGAAGCTTTCCCTGCTGGCGTTTGGCTTCTTACTTGTTAAAAGGACAGAATCTACACGGGGGTGGGAATCCCTTTTTACTTCGTCTTGCACAAATTCTGCTTCTATGCTCTTATGACATCTACACTTGGGCTATGGAGTTGATTGTTGGCCAACTTAAATATATTTCTAGTAGAAAACAGCAACTATGATGGACAAAAAAATAAAACAGAAACCAACATTGGTCTCGAAATGAATGTGAGCATCATCGTTGAAACATGTGAAGTAAATGAGCGCATTCTACCACCCACGCTTTTAAAACCTCAGTACGTGCTAATATTTTCCAGATGTGGATTTGATCTCTGCTCAAATGGAAGACGGTTACTTGGCCTCCTGTACTATTTTTAACGATCTAAAATGTGCAATTCAGGCCTTTAGTTAAAGAAATGGAGTGAAATGATTTCCCTAAACTGAAGTCCTAAATTTCACTTTTGCTAAGTATGCGTACTATTAGTTGCAAAGGCCCAAACTGCAATCCTGCAACAATAATGATTGCAGTGGTAGCTCGGGTTACATACACTTCAGGTTACATATGCTTCAGGTTACAGACTCCGCTAACCCAGAAATAGTACCTCGGGTTAAGAACTTTGCTTCAGGATGAGAACAGAAATCATGCTCCGGTGGCGCGGCAGCAGCAGGAGGCCCCATTAGCTAAAGTGGTGCTTCAGGTTAACAACAGTTTCAGGTTAAGAACGGACTTCTGGAACAAATTAAGTACTTAACCCGAGGTACCACTGTATCAACATCTTGTCCAGGTCAAAGTTTCTGGTCTCTGCATCTTACTTACTTCCAGAGGAACATAGGAAGCTGCCTTACACTGGTCCATTTTGTGCATGACACTGAACCATAGTCAAAATAAATTTAACTGTGGTTTAGCAAGAATGGGCAATGTATTGATGCCTGCTGTTTAAAAGTTCATTAATTGTTCCTCTTCCATTCCTTCTTCTCCTGCACATAGGAGAAAACAAACTGGAGGCTGGCGTGCTGTTATCTGGCTTACTTTCCTAGTTTGTTCAGACAGAAACAAGCCATGATTGCTGGCAACATGTAACAACAGGTCAGGCTGTTGTTTGGTGAAGGAAGGAAGAGGGAGGAACGCTGTGGATACATTTGAACAGCATCCACCAGCATGTTGATTGTTCACCTTAAACCATAGCTTAATTTGAATTATGTTTTCAAGTGATGTGTGAGCCAGGCCACCGAGTCAGACCATTGATCTATCTAGCTCAGTATTATCTACAATGCACTGGCAGGTTTTGAGTGGCTCTCCAGAAATCTTCTCCAGCTCTCTGGCCATGTCAGGGATTTAACCTAGGACATTTTCTAATCAAAGCATTCCTTCTACCCCTAGGGTTGCATCCTTCCCCCTACCTATGCTTTGTATCACAGGGTCTCAGGGAAACCTAGCTAGGAAGCAGATTTTTTACACATCTACACAGATACATTTTTTCTCCAAATGCCCTAATAAGCACATTCTTGTGCACATTTTTGGTTGGAAAACTGCACTGCAAAATTCAGAGTAGTGCAAAGTTCAGAGGATAGCTGTGCTTTGGTTTTCTTTTTTCAGGAAGTGAAAATTACGTAGGTTCACATTATAATGGGATCAAAATAAATTTCTCCCTCATCCCCACCCCTGCTTATACCTGCCCCATAAAAGCACCACCAGCAGCGCTCTCCCTTCAGAGTTCCCTGTGAATGTCATGGGGCCAATCCGATGGACTTGCCCCACTGCTAGCAAAGATCTCCACTGGCACAGAGGAACCTCCACTCCTTCTAAATTAGCTCCAGCTAGCAGATCTTTGTTATACTTGGAAAAAAATTGTGGCCATTGTTTATAATTTTTGAAATTTAAATATCATATTAACACTAGGCCCAATACAGAAGTTTTAGAAACTGCAATATTCACCTCTGATAAAACACTCTCCACTATTTTCTTTTCTGTAGTACACATAGGAATAGAAAGCTGTTTCTGAATTGAAGGGCAACTTGAGAAATATTACAGAATATATTCAAACTATGTCTTATTGCAATACCAAGTACCTCTGCTCTAAACAAATACCCACATTAACATTAGTTTTACCCATATTTGGAATACAAACGAAGCCCTTTCTGGCAAGATTGAATTGCTAACTGGTTTTGCAGCCTGCAGAAAACATTCCTGAGGCAGCAGATCTTTAACAGAATGGCAGCTTATACATTTATATGTCTCACTGAAAGATCCTCACGGCACAGAGGAAAGTAAGCAGAAAGGCATGCAAGCTTTCAAAACAACACTTCTGCTAGGGGGCCACTTGGTTTGTCTTTTTTAAAAAACCAAAGTCATAAGTCTTGAAAATATTGTTTTTGTATACATTAAACCCTTTACCAAAAAGCATCACGGTATTTAGTTTTTCTGAATTTATTGTATTCTTTTAGCCCTCTTAAAGGAAAGAAAAACATTTCTGGATATGCATGTGGTGTGTGCATGCTTGACCTTTTGGGGCTCGTGGGCTCATTTGGAAATCTAAGAAGCTGCCATTAACGCTACAAAATACCTATTTCGCAGATGAAATGTTGGTGATTCTGACCTCTGCTGCCATCTGCAAAATAATCCCTGGATTCCTTTGGGAAGAAGGGTTGGATATACATCTAATAAATAAATGAAAGCACAGACAAAATGATAGGCAACTGCCCCACCCTAAAATAAAAGATAAAGCAGGACAAAGCAGCCAAAAAGAGGGGGAGAGTGCAGGGAACACCCCCACAATGCACACACCATGGAATCAACAAAGCTAGCAAAGCACATGGGACCCAGAGACATCCTGGAGAAAAGGTGGTCAAAAAAGTGGGGTGTCTGAATGATGCCTGCACTTCAGTTTTCAGCCAATTCAGTGTCACCAGTGGTGGAAAAGAGCAGTCAGCAAATGCGGTGTGTACTTGCCTGCCCTGTGGAATTGTTTCATGGAAAGTATAGCGCAGGGTGCATTTTTCGTGAATCTTGGAAGCTTGTATGAATATTACAGTGGTAACTCTTAGCCTAACTACAATTCAGTGTTTCTGGTGACTTTCTTCCCCTTGAGAAAATACCGCAGAGGTGCCACTCAACTCCGGTGTGTGATTTGATTTCATGACTGTCACAAAAGGGGACGATTTTGAGGATGATCTATGCATTTTCTGCCTTGCCCAGTCAGGCCTGTGCAAATGTTAGTATTGCTTTAAAGGTTTCTTTTCTTCAACTACTGACAGAAATAAAAGTTCATTTAAAGAATTAAAATTAAAATTAATGCACCCTGTTAATTTGATACCAAATCCAGAGTGGTGAGTGGTAGATTTTTTTTTAATGCCTGCCAAACAAACAAGTCCTGTCTGCCAAAAAAGGTGGAGGAAAAGATTCCTCAGGTAAGTGAGGGGAAATAGCTAGCAGCAAATTCATAAAGATAATAAAAATTAAAATGGACAATGCAGCTATTGTGTTCTTATGTATGTTTGGGTCGAAGCAATCTCTCTGGTTCTGTGAACCTGCCTCCACCCCATAAGATCATCTACTGCAAGTAAACAAATGGAATGGGGCCAGGAATATGCCCTGGGCAGCTAATTCTTGCCTTTTTGACCCAGAAACTCCACAAATGGTCTCCATGTACAACTGGGGAGCCATAGCTATACAATGTGCGTATGTGCTCACAGCAGTGCTTGCCGTACATTACAGAGCTAGAATGCTTATGTGAGAACACCATCGTAATTCAATTTAGCTGCCATTCCAGTGCCAGTGAAGAAAATGAAATCTACACATAAAACGCCCATTTTTTTTAAAAAAAATAATAATTCAATAGCGATCCTCTATTCAGTTTTCTTTATCTGGCAAATGAGTTCCTCCTTATTTGAGTTTCTAGTGTGGTTTACATTCATTGTAGGATTATTATAACTATTTATATCAAAGTCTTTTTAGATTCGTCCCTCTTAAAAAAATAGGCTATTTCCAGTGTGGCTTGCAAGTGACAAACAAAAGAGTTGCTATAGAAACAGAGTTGGCAATTTGTAGAATGGAAATGTAGGAAAAATACTGTTAGGTATTTATCAGTCGCTTTCGGGAAGATAAAATCAATATGGATTATGTGTGCTTTTTTTGCACAAAGATAACGTTTTTCAGTATTTTGCTTGTGTTCTAATGCTGTACAGTGGTACCTCGGGTTAAGAACTTAATGCGTTCTGGAGGTCCGTTCTTAACTTGAAACTGTTCTTAACCTGAGGTACCACTTTACCTAATGGGGCCTCCTGCTGCCACCATGCCGCCGGTGCACGATTTCTGTTCTCATCCTGAAGCAAAGTTCTTAACCCAAAATACTATTTCTGGGTTAGCTGAGTCTGTAACCTGAAGCGTCTGTAACCTGAAGCATCTGTAACCTGAGGTACCACTGTACATGCATACATGCTACCATCTACTAATGTCTGACATTGTAGGTCCCAATCTTGAGATATGCCCTAAGCCCAAACTGCCTATTATGCACATTGTACCATACTTGGGAGGGGAGAAAATTCTTTGAAGACTATCCTGAACATGTAAGTGCTAAGGTTAACCCTCACCTTGAAGATTGGATGTGAAACATCACTTTGGGACACATAAACTGATATTTCAATTGCATTAACCTTATGTTTGTTTAATGTGATGTGATGTGTGTGTGTGTGTGTGTGTGTGGAGGGTTGTCTGACACCCCTTCCCACATACCACAACAATGCATGTGCAAACGTTTCCCTCCACTACTATTGTTCTTAGAAAAACACCTCTCTCCTCACTAGAAGAGCAGCAGAGAGGAGACCATGAGGATTGTGTGCAGTAAATGAAAAGCAAATGTATAGTCAGACTGTATAAGTCATCCAAGAATGAGAGGGCACCAGTTCGAATGTTTATGGAATTGGCTGCTTGTGGCCAAGCCAAATAGTTTTCATGCTGAATAGAACATTCTTAACTTCTGTACTTTATGTAGTCTTGATCATATCTCCATGGTGTTCTGAAGTCTGTCTCTCTGTCTGTCTGCACCAATCTCTCCACATTCTCGGGTTACTTCCTCCCATTTCCATTGGAGATTATGTCAGTCTGCATCAGCTGCAAGCTGACAATTTGTGGTTGATGAGGATACGGCCCGCTCCCCTTCATGAAGTTTCAGCAAAATTGTGCCGACTCCCGTCAGCTCCTCGCTCTCAGGCCTCTGAAGTCCACAGCTAGTTACAAGGGCCCTGCTTACACAGCAAAAACCTGCAGAGAAATAGCAGGAAGAAACATATCCAAAGTATTCGACAAGCTGACAGTTGCCACATATGCCTGCCAAGGCCTGGCAGCTTTTACACTGCATGCTATTACAAAGGAGAAGGCTAATTGAGTTTGGGCTAGAAGTACATAAAAAACATGAATGGGTTTGAAAGTGCCAGGTAGGGAACAGCTGTTTACACAGTCACACAATAAAAAGAACCAGAGACCTCACACCTCATTTAGACGATGGGTGTGGATCATAGCTGTCAACTTTCCCCTTTTCTTGCGAGGAATCCTATTCGGAATAAAGGAATTCCCCTTAAAAAAAGGGAAACGTTGACAGCTATGGTGTGGATACAGTAATGGAGTATGAATGAATTCAAAATAGGACTTTAAAAATCACACAAAACAGTGGTGAGTGTATGTGGTGAGGGTCCCCTGGGTTAAAATCTGCCAGACGCTTACAGGAAGCATGAGAAGGAATGGGAATTATCATTGGATACTCCAGTTCCCTAGCAACTGGTTGAGTTAGGCTCTTGTTGGAGACAAGATATTGATTGATAAGGATCAGTGTTCCTGTACTGGAAGGCTGATCCGATATCCATTTTAATTTAGAGGCTGTGATATGATAATAGGCATTTCCATGTCCTTTTCCTGTGTCTCCCTGGCAAGCAGGTTTGCCATTTGCCTCTCAGATTCTTTACTACAGCCTTTAATACAGCTGTGGGTAACCCTGGCCCTGCAGATGTTGCTGAACTGCAACTCTCATCATCCCTGGTCATTGGCCCTGCTTGCTGGGGCTGATGAGAGTTGTATCTCCACAGCATCTGGAAGGCCCAAAGTTCCACAGATGCTTTCATATAATAGAGCTAAGGTAGGGCAGTGGCTGAGATACTGTGTTATGAACCAGGATGTCCCTAGTTCAAATTGCCCTTTCCTCATGAATTCATTAGTAGCCCTAAGATAGTCATAGAACCACAGAATTGTAGAGTTGGAAGAGACCCTGAGGGTCTTCTTGTCTACTCCCTGCAATGCAAGAATCCTGCCCACAGCCATCCCTGAGTGGGCTCCAACCACCAATCTTCTGGTTAACAGCCATATGCCACAATGACATCTTGTAACCTCAGCCCTCTGGTGCTAAAATGCATAGATAAGAAGTGCCAGCCTTTTAGAGTTATTATAATAATCACCAAGTGCATGTTATATCAATTGTTGTTCTTGTTTTAAATATTATCACAAAATCATTCCATACTGGTGCTTGAGTGTTGAGACTATAAATTGCTGAGAAGCTCTGATCTGAAAGATGAGCTCTTTAATTTCATGTGTGAAAGGGCTGGCTGTGATTACAGGTATGTTTAGAAGAGCACATTGACCATCCTCCTGTTCTTAGCCCCCCCCCTTATGTTACACTTTTAATTGGAAAAAATACATCTCAATCATTACAGTTTTTAAAAATGATGTGAAATCACCAACTTTGATTAAATTAAATAAGCTATATAGAAAGTGTTCTATATAGCTTATTTAATTTGACCAAAGTTGGTGATTTTTGATCAAAGTTGGTAATTTGATAGTGATCAAATTACACCAAATGCTCAAGTTTCTAAAGCTTAGTATGGACTCCAGTCAAATCCTGATCCATCCCAGTTCTCTTTATAATGACATTAAAAATAATAATACTCTCTCTACCGTGCAGCAGAAGGAGATGACCTGTTTCAGATGGGGAAGAAATGATGGCAGTAACTGATGTCTGAATTATGCATTGAGACTTTTAAAAGTGTTGGCCCTAGCATTGCAGGTTGGGTTGGGGGTAGGGAATGCTATTTAGATTCCTCAGGCAGAAAAACGGGCACTCTGTGCCCGTTTTCTGTGACATGATTCAGTAGTATTTCTTTTCTTGGCAATTGGCATCTTATCATGCCAAGAGGTTCTCTTTAATTTGGGAGCTCATTAGGGAAACGCAGAGAAGTTGCTGCTGTTGTTCTGCTCCCTGTGGGATGAAACTGCCTTATGGCTGGATGTGAAATCTCCATGAGCCAAAGGTGAACGTCTCTCTTGATTAATTCTCATGCTTGTAATATTAATGGGGCCACATAGTTCGAGAGGGTCAGAGTCAAAAGTAGACCCGAATTCTCATGGTTCTGCTTGCAGCCACAGAGAGCTAACACCCCCTCCTTCTTTGACCTGCTTCTGTAGAGCACGAAGCAATTTTGTGCTCTAGTTGTAACAGCATTTCCTTTGAGTGGTCTTCCTTCTTTATTTTTGTGCACCAAAATGAGAGATTATGGCACCTACTTCCAACATATTCTGAACCGTCTCCAGGATAAAAACAGGTTGCCTGAATGACACATTTGTCTCTTCGAAGAGTTTCCATTGATCCATCATGTGATCTTTAAATAACAAGATGCTGTAAAGAACAGGGTTAAGACACCACCTTGTTCCTATTACAAAGAAGGATGGAGTAGAAAAGTAACAGAACAACAAAAAGAGCTGGTTTTCTTGATTACCCATTTGTTCACCTAATGCCTTTCCAAGCAGCTAAAGCCTGTTTCAAGTGGGCAGAGGTGCGCAAGTGAAATTCTATACTGCCATGTTTACAAGGAATAGGGAAAGAACTAAGGTAATGTACCAAAGAAGAATGGAGCTGCTCATGTGCTCCAAGTTACATTTCATCCCATTTTGCCCATCAGCGGATTGTTAGGAGTAGGAGTTTGGGCTTCTGCAATGACAGAATATGGACTGGGAGCTCCCTCCACTGAATGCCTGAATAGAGCTAATGTGCATTTTCAGTTTACACTGAGAAAACAAAAACATCAGTATGAGTTGAATATAAATCCTAGCAATGGTTCATGAGCTGGTCCATGATCACTTGGCTGTGATGACAACTATTATGAACTTACCTTTTTAGTATGAGAAACTGTCTTGTGGAAGCTCAAACACATGAAATGATAACAAAATACGGGTGCAGTATTTCCATTAAAAGAAAAAAGAAAAGCAATATAGTCTGATGCAAGATTTTGGAACACATTGAAAAGTTTCCAGGGAGGGAAGGAGGGACCTGACAGATTCCTGCTCAGACACTCATTGAGGGAGGAATACAGAAACATTATCTGAAACAAAACCAACATTGCCTATTAATAACACATTCCTGGACCTATTCATGACGCTGGTTTTCCGAAATATTTCAGCTGAGTAGGAAACACACAGTATATAAAAACAGTTATCCCCTGTTCGCTTGAAGATAACTGCAGCAAGATCCACAAATTGTTTTGTTCCACATTGAACAAAATAATATTATAATACCCAATAAACGATGCCATACCATAATGCTTGAAAGCCTTTCCCCCCCACCATAGAGAAAGAGGCATTGACCACACCTTTGCATCTCAAGAAACTGATTTACTAAACTGAAAGCAAAATGCTTGCTTCATTGACTTGGAAAAATGTTTGGACTTCTGTTTGACACTTCAAGCTGAATCTTCAGTTGCTTGAGAGTAAAGTTGGAGAGAAAGTGCAGGTTTTTCTCTAAGACACTCATATGTATAAGCAGGATAGCAGTAAATAGCTCAAAACAAGAAAGAAAATTTGATTTAGGCTGTAAGGTAGATCAGTTTAATCTTAGGTACATCTAGTTAAAAACAGTGCTAGGAAAGACTTCTTTTCAGCCCTTTCTTCTGTTAGCTCCTCATTTTCCTCTCCATGCATTCAGTATAGATGATAGCATCGCAATGGTAGACTCCATCTGCTGATATAGACATAGTCACTGAATGTGTGGGAAAAAAATATTCCTGTATGTGCAGCAGGGATGTCCTCAGTATTCATTCGCTAGTGCAGCCAATGCACAAGGTGGGAGCTGGCTGAGAGACAATGGTGTGCTGGGCTCCAGGCTAGAACATTACATCTCTGCTCTTCAGGTGGGAGGTGGAGTCTGGGTAGGGTAGCCTAGCCTGAAATGAGTGAAGGGTAGGGTTATGTACTGGAGTCGGCCTAGGCCTGAATCCTGAGCCAAATTGGGAATCCCTGGATGAGTCACATACACGCCCATGAATTGCAGAATGTTGGGTTGGATGGACACAGAGTGGCATCAGGCAGGAATCAGAGGCAGGCAGGGTAGGAAAACCACAGGAAGAGGGCTGAGACCTACCTGACCAGCTGCTTGTCTTCCTGGGAGAAGGTTGGTCCAGTGCAACAACTCCCCTTCCTGCCTGACTCCCCCCAGGAGCAGTGTCTACACACAACAGGTGTGCATTGTTTCTGTGGGCTGCAGCTGCTGCTTTTCAAGCAACCTACACTGTGCAGAATTGGATCATCTTGCTCAGGCATCCCCAAACTCAGCCCTCCAGATGTTTTTGGATTACAATTCCCGTCATCCTTGACCACTGGTCCTGTTAGCTAGGGATGATGGGAGCTGTAGTCCCAAAACAGCTCTGGAGGGCTGAGTTTGGGGGTGTCTGATCTTGCTTAACAGCTGGTAAATAGGAAGATCCAATCCTATGCAGTGCTGGTGCATGCGAACTTCTTTAAAATCCTATTTGAAACATCATGTTAAAATAGGGTTGCTGTTTTTTTTAAAAAAAACCTCTTAAAAAACCCTTAGCCCTGCTTCCTAAATTGCTTGAGGGGTGGATCTGGGGCATGGTGGGTAGCCTCCAGGGCAGCACAGGACAAATCTGCCCAACCTGAGACCAAAGGGTGGATCCCAGGGTCCCTGCACACCCTCATACAGGTCTCCCCTGAGCTCCAGCTGTTGTCAGAGAAAAGTGCCTGCTTGGAGCTATCCAAAGTCCTGTAATCCAGCCAAACCCTATCTGACACCTGCTAGACTAAGCCCTTCTTAGGCATGCATAATAACTGATGGCCTCCTTTTCATGGTTAAGGACACAGGGCTATTCAAGTATTCAGAGGATTCTCATTCATCAGAATGAAGGCTGCTACTACCCGCTGCACAGTAGCAGCACAACATATGGAAAAGGCTGTAGTTAACTAGTTGCAGTTTCCTTTCGCCTTGCCTGTCCAACTGTCCAAGGAAGGAGTTGAGGTTTAATTGGGAATTCATTGACATTTGCTCTGGGAAATGCCCGCAGCATTCTTCTCCCTTATTTTGGTTGTGACCTCACTGACCAACAAATCTGCACACAGGTTAATGTTGTGTGAACGCTGGTTAATACCTGACCACACACACACACACACACACACACACACACACACACACACACTCACTCACTCACTCACTCACATTCTGTCACAAATGTCTGCTGGCCCCATAGATTTACATGGGTTATATAGGCCAGGATCCAAACTGCCATGTGCAGAGCACCACATACCCTGGGTCTTTCCCCATCCTTCATCCCACCCCTGCTCAAGCCATTGTGCATGTGTGTGTGTGAGAGAGAGGGAATGATTTGGAGCAGTGTGTAAGAGCTTGGAGTAAATAGAGTGACATCCTTTGAATGCATGGAGAAACCTTCTATTTGTGCAGTACACTTTCTTTCGCATGGTATTTGAACTTGGTGCAAACTAGTTTTTCATATTTTACATGCTTTTCTGGGAAAATCTGGAAAAGTGATCCCAGCCCCTGTCTTGTAAGAGATAAGATGGTGTAGCTCTGATTTCCTTATTCCCAATGATGGGTGGATCCCCTGAAGCATCACAGTGTTCATATCACATCAGAAAAGAGTGCATAATGACTACAGACTAATTACCTTGTAGCTTGGCTACCATAACCCTCGCCTCTCTGATTATAATCCTTGCTCACTTGTCCATTCGGAATGTTGTGAAGATCATTACCACTCATTCCACTATGGCCTATGTGCACTAGGCTGCAGTATTTGATTCTGCCTTCAAACTAAAAATGGAAAAGAAGTGCAGGGGAGATGCATTATCTGACTCATGCATCTGTTTGTGTGCATACTGAATGCTGAGGAAGGTCACAAGGGGAAGGGACAATGCTGCCAAAAATGTTACCTTGAAACAGACTCTAGTGGCTTATTACATTAATTTTCCTCTGATGTGTGGGGAGGAAGGGCCAGAAAGCCACTAACAGTGCACTGCTGTACATGTTTGTGTCTAGGTTTGCAGCAAAATGTATCTCATAGAAACAGCCAGTGTGTGCTCCAACTGCATATTAGTATTGTGCGATTTGACAAAGCATGACATTTACTCAAATGTAATGTCTGGGGGAGAGTTTTCTACAGAGGCCTGACCTCGCCAAGGGAGAGAAGATTGTGTTTGCCTTGTCTGGCCATGAATTTGCACTGGCCTGTGACAGCAGTGTGCTAGTTTCAATGCAGACATTTTAATGTAGACAGAGACTGCCTTATGTAACAACGCAGAACAAGAACAATGTATGTAAACTATGCTGCTAACCAGGGGCAGCCCATCCTGTTTCACCACTGGAGACAAAGTGAGAAGGTGTAGCCCCCACTCTGCTGAAGCCTCGCTTACAGGCTCATCTATTGCTGATCGTTCTTAAAAGCAGAACACTCCAGAGGGAAGACGTTAATAGAAATTGTGATCTAAGGATGACTTCACATATACGTGTTCCCCAAATTGGCCTGCATGCTTTAATGTATGAATGGTAGTGAACATCACACATATACACAGATGGGAATTTCAGATATTAATTCAACTTTCTCATTATCCAATTTTCCACCCCCGCCCCCCCCCCAAAATCCCACAGCAATGCTATTAGCGCAGTACCTTAAAATGAGAAGTAAAACAACACTGCCAGTATGTGTGAACCTTTCGAAGCAGAACAAGAAAAGGGCTTCCCTGTGCAAATAAATTAGTGAAAATATTACAATACTAGGAAGAAGTAGTTGGGATTAAAATTAATAAGGCTAGCAGCCAACTTGTTATTACATCTTGAGGACAAAGAGGATTCAAGGAATTAAGTGGCATCGAAAGATTGAATGTCTAGGCATCGACATAGAGAGAAATCTAAATATATAAATGATCGACATAAAGGTAATGATATATCCCTCCAAAAACAAAAGCAGGAAACAAATTTTAAAAGTTGGAAGGATCTGAGGACTAGCATTTGAAACTCCCATTGTTCTAGGCGTGTCTTGTGGCTGGGAATTTCATTAGTGTGAGCAGTTTCTGAGCTCTGGGCGTAGTACCACACCTTTAATTTCAGATTAAAGGACCTTTTTCTGTCTCCCCACTTCCAGCCACTCTCTGAAGACCCTCTTAAGAATATTAGGAGGGCGGGCAGGGGAAGCCTGGCTTTGTTTTGTTTTTTGCAAATGAGGACTAGACCAGGTGAAAAATGAACATAAGATTTTGGCTGTAGTTCATTCATTTTCAGCTTCGTATTCTTGTTATAAAAAAAGCACAGCCAGACATTCCATTGTTGTGCCCATAACCTGGGTTTAAGGTGCCATTTAGCTCCTAGCTTACGTAATGTCAGTTTCTAACACTGTCTGAGACTAGCCATACCAAGATGAATAAATGCAATTAAAATGCAATATTTTACCCAAAGCAGCATTTATGTTTCAGAAGCTACTGGTACCAAGTTCTAAACAAATATTAAGAGAATAGCAAAAAGTAGTAAGTGATTTTGTATGGGAAGGAAGAGAAAATACTGTGGAAAAAAGGTGGACCAGGGATACCAGATGGAGAGACATACTGAGGCAGGAATACTATACAGTGGTACCTCGGGTTAAGAACTTAATTTGTTCTGGAGGTCTGTTCTTAAGCTGAAACTGTTCTTAACCTGAGGTACCACTTTAGCTAATGGGGCCTCCCGCTGCCACTGCGCCACCATCGCCCGATTTCTGTTCTCATCCTGAAACAAAGCTCTTAACCCAAGGTACTATTTCTGTGTTAGTCTGTAACCTGAAGCGTCTGTAATCTGAGGTACCACTGTAGTGGCCTACATGTATCCTGGCATGCTGCTCAGGGGCAATAACACACTAGAGTTCAAAAGTGGGTTGGAAATGCCACAACTTAATTGACTACAGCTAGACTATGGTTTGGTCCAGCCTCAATCAACCTGCCTGCTGACTGATTGTATCACCCAGTCCATCTGGCCGGTACATTTGAGCATTGGCTCGCACTAAGGCCAACCTTGGTTGTGGGCCTTTTCTTTGGGCTCTGCTTTCAGCCTGGGTGTGTGGCAGCTCAGTCCCTCCTCCCCCATCTGAGTCTCCTGTCATAGTTTGACACCCCCACAATGAAACAGAACAGAAATAGGTATTTGAGACCTGTAGAAGAGCTCTCAGTTAAAACTAGTATTAAATTTTATAGGAATTACTAAAAAAAAGTTAGGAAAGTGAATTATTATGGACAAAACTATATTATAAACATTTGCTCAATGATATGGGGTGAGTGTAAACAAAAACTGATTCTAGAGATATCACATAATGCATCTATATTTGATGATGGAAGTTTTAACTTAGATGGCCAGTGAGTGATTTTTCAGATTTGGAAAGAAAAAGGGGGTGCCATGTTATCAAGACTGTGCCGAGATAAGAATGTTTGAACAAGTGACAGAAAGGTTACAGATCAACTCTCTGTTCTTTCACTTTTTACAAATAATGACATATCTACAAAAGATAAGGAAACATTGCAAAATGGTAGAGAAAAGCCAGCTTTGAAAGGGTACTGGAGAATAACAAGAAACAAAAGTATTTTCAAGAACCTGTCAAAAATTATTGGAGGGGGAAAAAAAAACCATTTTCAAGAACTATTTCGATACGGAGTAAAGTGGAACAAAGTCATTCAAAGTGTAGCATGGAACTTTTCGACCAAAACCGGTTCTTCCTGCATGGTATCTGCAAAACATTTGAAGCATAATTAGAAAAGAGCTCCATTGTGTCCCTTGGTTGTTTTCAATCCTCACATTGTAGTCTATGGGAAACATCACTATTTTGCCATCAGGATGGTAAAGAAGGACAGCGGACACAGAGGGTTATATTCAGCTAAGTTATGTTCAATGTGGGCTATTCAACTGAATAGTTATGATAGCACCATGGGGTTTTCCATCTCTCCCTGCACCATGCCCAAATCTTCTCTAGTGGGTTGGGGGAAAACCTAGAATTAGGAGGCTCATGGAGGGAGGAGAGGGAAAGAATGCTCACCGTTGCACTATATTACATACAACCCACTGAAAATGACAAGCCTATTCATTAATTTCAATGGATCTATTCTGAGTGGGACTACCACTGGATACTGCTGAGAGTTGGCTTATATTTGTGGATATTTTACAACTACACAGAACTTTCATCTCAGCAGTGATTCATCTTGCAAATCAATTTGGCAAACTATCCAGCTTTAAATCAATTACACTAAATCAAGAGCCATGTTTACAGATAATACACCATAGGGCACACTTACGTAGCAATGACCTTTGAAGCTGGCACAAGCTACTTGTCATCACATGATGCGGTGTCCCCCTACAATGCTAAATCAATTATGCTAAACCTATTTCTGTCTGCTATTGAGTGTCTGAAGGGAGAGCACTGCTGGAGGCAGATCCCTTTGTCTGTCTTTGGAAGTGGAAAAACAAAATCAAGATGACATCCTTCTTTACTGAGTTCCCCTTTCCTATGTTACATCATATGCGGGAGAGACATTAACGATAAAAAGCTGCTTGTTATGCATGAAATGGTAGAGTTTTGTCCTGAAGAGGCTAATGCAAGCTAATGCCAATAGTCTCTAAAACATCTCTGTCCAAGGAGGATTTAGGATTGAAAAAGACCACAATGTATGACTATATCAGTCAGTTTCATTAATGAAGACAAATCCTCTAAACAAATCCACTTTTCTCTTTATGAACCTATTTAGTACAGCTATGTTTGTCTTGTCTACCTAGATATTATATATCTAAACTACAATTTAATGCTTTAAAAGTGCTTGAGCCATGGAGGAAATCACACAACCACTAAGCAATCCATGGCCTGGCACAGCTCCATATGACATCTAGGGAGATTTGATGCAATTTCATCTTTATGAAGATGGCAGTCTGCTCTGTATCACCTTTCTGTAAGAATCCAGAGAGGCTGCTGAAGTTCTGAACTGGTGTCTGTGGGCACTAGTGGAATGGATGAAGGCAAACAAATTGAAGCTTAACCCAGAGGTATTCCTAATCACTAAAAATGCTGGTTTGGAGACACAGATTCACACTACGCTAGGGAGAGTTGTGCTCCTCTTGAAAATGAAGGCTAATTATTTGGAGGTCTTGAGCCTGGCCTTAACACTGGTTGTCTTGGTGATGGTGGTGGCCATTTGTGCCTTCTTCACTCAGCTGAGGCTGTTGCACAAGCTGCACATGTTTCTGAATACTGCAGCTCTGGCGATAGTAACCTGTGGCGCAGCAGCTACATTACTGCAATGCACCTTAGATGGGGCTGCCTTTGGAATGGGAACCAGAAACTTCATTTGGTCCGGCATGTCTCCAATAAGTTGTTAATAGAGGCTCCTCTTGGTAGTGTGTGACTCCATTTTTGGAACATCCAATCTGCTTCTGGAACCAGTCCAAACAGTTAAATTCTTTACAGTTTGGGACTTATGCAAATGGAATCGATATCAGGATTACACCATTGTCAAGATTTTCTTCACGGAGAAGATTGAATAACTTGGAATAGCATTTCCCAATGATATGTTGTTTCCTTTCATAGGCATGCCAATGCTCAAGACTATATGATTCCAGAACAGTTTAACCAGGTGAAATTGCACCTTTCTCTTATTTCTTTTAACGAACAGTCCAGCTACTGGTGCTTAATTTTAGAGGAGGGTAGGAGAGGGTAGGCTCTGTTTATCCATTTCCAGTGGATCATGGGGCTTGTAGTCCTTCAGCACCCAAATCATGTGAGATTGTACCTAGTCATATAAGTAAGTGGAAAGCATCATTTCCTGCTGAGGGAGAAGCCTTCTACTTCACCTCAGCTTTACACAGAGAGTATTATTTCATCTTGGGGATCATGGAGTTTATTCTTTGTCTGGTGAAATTGCTGTCGATACTGACTGCGATATCTTGCCACACATACAGGGAAGAAGAGAATCTGAGTGAAGTCTTACTCAGCAGATACTTAGAGGACACTCTGGCTTCCCCCACATGCCACCCTCCTCCCATTGTCATCTTGTGCTGTGGTAAACAAGCCACAGCACTGGTGGCAGACTATGCAAGCAATTAGCTATGCGGTCTTCAGCTTAGTTAAAACCTGAGCAGCAATGAAATAGAAAAAAATGTCCTTTAGACATGAAGCTAATTCAATGTGACTTAAACCAGACTATCCACAAGTTGAATTGGGGTCTTTGAGAGTGCTGCATGTGCCCTGCAGGATTTCTCAAGTTTTTGAAATTAGGGAATGCCTTTTCTTACAGTTCATTTGCCTGTCTTTGTCTGCTCCTTCCTGTCCTCCCATATCTGAGGTACACAGGCACCAAACAAGGATTTGGCACTGTGGCAACTTCAGAGGTCCAGATACTTCTTTAAAAAAAATAAAAAATGCTGTGTCTGACATCTTTTCTTATAAAAAGAAAATTCCTGCTAGGTCAGTCCAATAATCCATAGTGCTCTGTGCTCTATCTACTCTAAAGGCATTCGTTCCCTATCAATTATTTCCAGACTTCACCAGTAACATTTGGGAGATAGAGGCCACGGTTCAGAGAGCTCATTTGCACACACACAAGGGCCCTGCATGCATCTTGTGTGACTTATGACTTTTCTTTGAAGACTGGCTCTCCTGCCACATTGCTAACTGCTTTTGAAACTCCCCAGAGACTCCTAACTATGTGCAGCACAGATGCTGCAACTGATATGCCAATAAAATACATATTAGATGTTCATGCATAGTAAACACTCATGGTAGGCACAGTATTAGCTCCTTATTTAACTCACACACTTATTTTTAATCAAGTTTATAACCCACATTTCACTTTGCAAGAGACTTTCAACAAAGATGTTCAAAAACAAAACTGAGAATCCAATCATAAAAAACACAATAAATAAAATAAAGCCACAATAAGCTTTACTGAAGTAAATTGGGACTTAATGGAACTGAGGTCAGGATAACATCCTTGCTAGAATGTAGCTTGAATTCTATTCACTGAGAATATTGACTATATCATTACAGTGGTACCTTGGGTTAAGAACTTAATTCTGGAAGTCTGTTCTTAACCTGAAACTGTTCTTAACCTGAGGTACCACTTTAGCTAATGGGGTCTCCCGCTGCTGCCGCCACGAGATTTCTGTTCTCATCCTGAGGTAAAGTTCTTAACCCAAAGTACTATTTCTGGGTTAGCGGAGTCTGTAACCTGAAGCGTCTGTAACCTGAGGTAACACTGTATTGTTTTGTTAGACACATGCCAACATTTCCCAGGTTGTTTTTTTTAATGAATGTTTTATTTCATAGGTGTGCAAGTGCTCAGGTTTCCAGAATAGTTCATCAAGGTGAAGTTACCATACTTTTTTTTGTTCTCCTTATAACAAAGACACCACTGGTTAGCACTTAATTCTAGGTTCATACACTCCAGAGCAAATGGCAACTGATTTCTGAGGAAAGCCTTGCTGTGTCACATTCTTCAGATCAAAGCATTTGTGATTATAGCACTAAAGGTCTGCTTGGGGAGCATCAAACAGACATTGCAACACCTTATTCCACTTACTGTTTGCAGTTGCTGGAAAGACACAGGTCCCTGCAGAGTGTCTTGCATGTATCACTGATTTTCTAACCTTCCCCTCACCTTCATTAGTGGAACATCTGATGGCTCACATCTAACTTCTTGTGAGAGGGACAAGAAAACCTGGTAGATCTTTAATAAAATTACAAGGGAAGAGGAAAAGGGAGAGAACTCTGATAACATGCTGGAGTGAGTTTCTAGTTTTATATAATACTTGGGAAGTACAGATCTTAGATCTTAGCACATCTGAATAATATCTTGCATGGATACATACAATCACAGTGGCTGGTTGCCAGTAAATCTTTGAGTTACATCACACACCAAAATAATTAAGCATGTCTTCTACATCCTGCCCAAGATAAAAGTCCCATCTGTTTATGTTTCTTTATTCATTGCCTGTAAGTGCAGTGTGGTTCTGTACACACAGTAATTGAGTGCATATGACTGGCTAATAAATGCACTGCAAGCCATCTTGTTATGATACCAGTTCATTCACTAGAGATGATGAATGTGCAAAATAATCTCTATCTATAAATCCAAAGGAGATAAAAACAGGCAGTGTGAACTCCGTGCCACACACACATACAAATCCCATGCTGAGGTAAACCCTTTGTTCTTTTATATCCACTTATTACAATTGCAAGAACGGTGTGGTTACTGCTAGAGCAAGTTCACTCACATTTGTTCCTTTTTGGTCAGTGGTAAATTGCCCCAAAGAAGCAAGATATTCATAAGTCAGTCTTGGCTGTGTGCGCACAATGGTCTCCACTAGAGATCCAAAGACGAGTGTTGCTAATTCCTCAGATGTGTGTTTACATATCCGTGCATACAGACAAACAAAAAGGGCCATTCAGGGTGTGTGTGTGTGTGTGTGTGTGTGCATTTGACCTAAGGCTCAAGTTTAATGTGCACCTCACACTTGCTATTTTTTGGCATTTGATAAGTTTCACAACAATACAGCATGCAAGGATAAATTCTGGCACACTTCATTAACCTCTTTTCCCCCTTGATGCTGCCTCCATGTGCTTCTACATATGAAGGACTTTTTTCCTAGCCAGGCTTGTGCTGAATGTGTCTGAAGTAATTCCCCCCCTTTCCTTCACAGTCATGGGGAAACAAAGTAATTCAGGACTGCCGCCTACCACTCATGTTCCATGAACCAGAGAGAAAAGGAGTGCCAGGGGAAAAAATAGACGGCAAAGACTTTGCTCCTGCCCCTCTGCCCTAGCTGGGCCGAACATTTCACCCATGGCCAAGCTCCACTGGTCTAAGAAGTGAGAGTGACATAAGAACTTGCAGAGAATAGAAATAAATTATCCTGTATCTAGAATTCTCCCTGCATCCTCTAGCCTCCTCCAGCTGTGCCAACATGACATCTTATTGCAAAACACATAGGAGTATTTTGTCATATTCTGTGCATTTATCATGCACCTTATTAAAGCTTATTAATCTAGAAGAGAGCGTGGAAGAATAGTTTAGGAGGCTAATAATGAATTGCTGATTTATGCTTCCTGTTACAAAGCAAAACTTACTATGCCTAGTGATCAGACTGAGTTCTGCTTGCCTGTAGGGGATTTTCATATGTCTCTCTTCCAAACAGCTTCAAAGGAAGAGTCAAGCTTCCTCTGTCAGCATTCCTTAGAATCAGTGCAAGATGTCAGCATACAGCTGGAAAGAAGGAGAAAGCAAATAAAGGATAATGTGCCGGTTTACAATTCAGACCCTTGCAATATTCCCCCCCCCCTAGTTTTGTAATAGAATTGTTATACTTTGTCTGACGTGAGAGAGACACCCAGGATGGGTGTTAAGGGGCCCCAGAAGTGAGAGTGGCAGTGCCCCTTGGCAGGTTTGGGATGAGCAGATGAGGTTTCCAAGCAGGCAGCCACCCAGAAGAAGCGTAAGATACTGTCAGGGTGCTTCCATGTGAAAGGTCCTTTGATGGGCGTGCCTGCTGAAGCTGAGCAATTGGCAAAAGGTAAATTTCCTACCATTGCACTGGTGGAAAGGGACTTGTGGACTTAGCCCAGGTACTAAAATAGCTCAGCATTCAGGGGCTATGTTGGCACAGGACAGGACTGATCTGTTAGGTGGCTTCTGGACAGCGGAGAGTGTCAGGGGTATATAACAAGTGTTCCTGGCAGCCGGACCAAGGTGGCTTACTTTTTGCATCACTATGGCAGCTTGATGTACCAGTGGGTAGCAGCATCCTGAATTAAGCAGATTACTGCAGTATTTTACTTTGCAGATTACGGCAGTATTGTACTCTCCTTCTCCAAATGCTGATGATGACCATGTCTGGATAAGATATAAGGATTTGTTACAAAATAAAACCCCAAGATGGCTGTCACCAATGGAAGCAAAGGCTCTGAAAAAACTCAACATGGAGGCCAAATGGCCGAAGTATTGGGAAATTCTGGAACAAGAGGGAGATAGATTAAAATTGCAGAGTTTTGAAAAACTAAAAAATAGAGTGCGAGACTGGCTCCATTATTATCAAATAATGGAGGCATATAATTTGGACAAAAAAATAGGTTTCCAGGTGGAAAAATCAAAATTAGAAACAGAATTGTTAGACCCCAAAGTTAAGAATTTGTCAAGAATGTATAACTTGCTGTTGAAATGGAATACTCAGGATGAAACGGTGAAATCTGCTATGATTAAATGGGCACAAGATGTTGGACATAACATTATGATGGCTGACTGGGAACAGTTATGGACCACAGGTATGAGGTTTACGGCATGTAATGCCTTAAAAGAGAATTTAATGAAAATGATTTACAGGTGGTACATAACACCAGTCAAGCTTGCAAAAATCTATCATTTGCCTGATAATAAATGCTGGAAATGTAATGAGACTGAAGGTACATTCTTCCACCTTTGGTGGACATGCCCAAGGATTAAGAACTTCTGGGAAATGATTTATAATGAAATGAAAAAGGTATTCAAATATACCTTCCTGAAGAAACCAGAGGCCTTTCTCCTGGGCATGGTCGGCCAATTGGTGCCAAAGAAGGATAAAACTTTTTTTATGTATGCTACAACAGCAGCAAGAATACTTATCGCAAAGCATTGGAAGACACAAGATCTACCCACCCGGGAATAATGGCAGATGAAGCTGATGGACTACATGGAATTGGTGGAAATGACTGGCAGAATCCGAGACCAGGGAGAAGAGTCGGTGGAAGAAGATTGGAAAAAATTTAAAGTATATTTACAGAAATATTGCAAAATTAATGAATGTTAGAAGGATGCTGGAACGAAGTTATATGGCTTTAGCAGAAATGTTATAAAGAATTAAGTAAAAATAGATTGTTAATGGACCAAAGTGGAAAATCTAAGGTTAGAATGTCTTAAGTTAAATTTTAGAACGAAAATTGAGAAAGATAGAAAGGACTTGCTGAAATAGCTAATTGAACTAGAATACAAAAAAGGGAGGTGTGAGGAGGTTGATGAAACAAGTATATGAAAGGTAAAGACATGGAAAGGCTGGATGTGTTTTTAAATGTTTTTGTTCTGTTTTTTTCGTTGTTTTATTGTATTTTTTCTTTTTGTTTTTTTGATGTATTGTAAGGTATTGTTTTGTTATATTTAATTTTCTATTGTTCTTTTTCTCTTTCTGTAATTTTCAAACTCCTAATAAATATCATTTTTAAAAAAACAACAAATGCTGATGATGATCACAAATAGCATGTGCACTGTTAAGGATCTGTTCCCCTTCACAGCCTCACTTTGACAGGACGGCCTTGGTAACCAGGTGATAACAGTGGACCATGCATGGAATGTGTACTAATCTCCATTGTCTGTAGCAACAGTTTGTATTTAAGTCATGGAGGTGTAGTCAATCTTCAATAGCCAATGTGTAGGCATCATTGGTGGTGGTTTGTCTGCTCAAGGCCAGGCATGCCTGTTGGTGTAATTTAGAAATATGGGTGACATTGCACAAAGTGCTTGGGCCATGTCTTGAGCAACCCATCCCCCATGTCTGCATTCTGTTTAGAGAAAGACCCAGCTGTATGGGATGGTCCAGGGCTAAATGACTTGCCCACTCTCCCTTTGTCTAAGAAATGTGTGCACATGCGGGGGGGGGGGGTATAAAGTCAAGGCTGGATTTAGTAGCAGTAAGCAAGAATGTGAGGTATTCACGGACAATAAGGTATTTGCTCCATGCAAGGTACTGTATAAGCTATATGATAAAGTGTAGTATGGTGAGCTAGCATGGTAAAGTGTTAGTGGATCTCTCTGCATTGCATTTTATTTTATTTTGAAGACCAGAAGAACTTTATTAGAGCAGATTAGTTCTTAAAGTTTATGTAGCCAGTATGTTTATGCTTGTCGTGCACCATGAAACAATACACACTTTATACCTTGAACTGAACTGAGTAGGAAAGGTTTTCTTAACCGGGAACACTGGAAAAGGCTGACTACAGGAAAGCAGGAAAACTCTGATGTTGTGCTAGAGCTGTGCATACTCTGCTGATCACACTGGTTGATGTATGACGCGTAGCATCAACAACAGATGGTGGGCCCAAGTCTAACAGTCTTCTAACAAAGTTCAGCAGAGTTTTTTGCCTTGAACTGTTGTGTGTCATTAAATTCAGTGGCATGATCTAGTGGTCAAAGCACCAACCAAAATTCACAACACCAATACCTGTAGTCTTACATGCAGTTTGTTGATCTCTATGCACCATGGATGTTTAAGGAATTTATTAGCACTGTTCAAAATTCACTCACCATACAAGACCATATATAAGTGTCTGAAAAGCCACATGCACCCTCATATTTCATATTTTTTTTTTGTCCAGCAGCTAAGCCACAGAACTGACAGTCATTACAGCTCTTGCTTGATGGATGGTTACAATATGCTACCTACCATAAGTCAGCCTTTATACTTATAATGGCATGACATTCCATAACAATTTATGAAAGCCATGCCAGGGAAGGTTGCAGTTCCTTCTGCAGCTCTGCCTTCAGCTGAGCTTGGCCAAAGAAACAGATGTGACGTGGAAATAAAATAAAATAAAATAAAATAAAATAAAATGTGTGGCTTCCACCTCTTCTTATCGCTTATATCTAACTCTACATCAGAAAACTGTCCCTAGCTTATTCAGTACAGTCTTCATTCTGTTCTTCTGACACCATGTAATTTTTCTGGGTCCAAAGACAAGCCAGAGGAATTTAAAATGACTTGAAACAACTTCATTCTTCAGAACTTCTAGGTTCTTGGAGCTGCCTGCATTATGTGACCTTAGGGATAGTCTTCTAACCACCAATTTCTTAACGCCAAGGGACTATTTCTATTTTTTTCAATTCTATCATTACAAATCTCACAAGCTCCACTGCACCTGAGGGCAGCACATTAGCTTAGAAGCTGCAGGGGCAGCCACTATGTGGCACATGCAACTCTGTGCACTCCCGCCCTTTAGCATTTACCACCTGTTGTGGCTGCCTCACTTTGCCTAATGGTAGGACCAACCTTGGTAGCAACTGTGTCCTTCATACTCTCTAGTAAAGATTTTACTAGTGTACATTTTGCCAATGTATAAACTGGGATGCAAAGGAAATGCTCTAAATTAGAGGCATTTTTCATGCTTCTGGAATCTGACACTGCTGAGTTATTTAAGGCTTCCACATATCGCCTGAATTTCTCTCCCTTTGCACAGCATCCTTGTAATTTAATTTGTTCCTCTTATCTCATGGATAATTAAGAGCTGCCATATCTGCTAAATAAAGGTATTTCAGAGCACTGAATGGGAACATGTTAACCTGTTTCCAATTTCTGTTCTTTGAATCCTCTTCCCCACTGCTGGTCAATGACTTTTGAGTAGACGTGCATAGACTAGCACCATAAATTTTCCTGGTCATAGAGCAGCACTGGATCCATTTTCGGAATGGAATTATGGGGTTCGCTAATCACACTGTTCACATATAGATTGTTTCCCCTGCCGTTTTCCAGTCTTACTCTTTGCCTTGAATATTTCCTCCTTTCACCCAGCAAGTAATTACAGGCTTTACATAAGAAGGGCAATGCTAGATCAAATCAAATGCCAATCCAAGTCCAACATTCTGTTCCTAATGAATGACTACTGGGAAGACATATAAACACCCCAGAAGCAAATCAGGATGAATGCTCATTGTCATAAAACCACACATGGATATAATCTGACCTCTAGGTAAACTTTGTGCAAGCAAATCAGTATGAGTGCTCAATAAATAGGTTGCCTGGAGGAGCCCTGTGACGAAGGAGAGATGGATTAAAGCCTGCCTGCCTCGATATAGAATGGACTGCACATTTTCAAGTCTGTTTCTGCCATTTTCAATAAAGTCTGGGCTTTTCCAGACTATTGTATTTTAATATTCTGTTGGAAGCCGCCCAGAGTGGCTGGGGAAACCCAGCCAGATGGGTGGGGTATAAATAATAAATTATTATTAGTAGTAGTATTTCCCCAAGAATTCTCCACACCCCAGAAAGAGATAGTTTGGGGTGTCAGTGAGTATTTCTACAACTATTTCCTCCTCCCTCTTTCTCCTATTCCTAAATTTACTGGGTTCTGGTGGTGGGCATGGAAAACAGGAGTGCTGAAAGCTTTTCAAAGTGTCTAGGAATCTATAGATTTTGCAGATCTATAGTTACCCAAATGGTTGGACTGGAATGCTGCAGCGAGTGCAAATTACACCTATGTCAGTCCTGGAATTAATTGTAGGAATTTGCTATAAATAATTGGAGGACAGGCAGAGCAGGATGCTGAGTGTTGCTGATCCACGGGGGAAGTAATGAATCAGGAAATCTGTCCGCCCTTCTCTTACACTTTCTGTGCAGATGACAATCAATTGAAAATTTACTTACAATCACTTTAGTCATACAGAAGGAAAACTGCAACAGTAACTGCATCTTGCTGACCTTTGTTCTTTTATCTAGAGATTTGGGATATCTTGTGACTAAATTGGACGGAGACTAATTAGGATCCCCACTTTCCTGCCAAAGTCCCTAACAGACACATGGTTGGGGGAGGAGGAATTGAACTGGGGAACTTTTTATGGTGATAGAAAATGGTTTACATGTTGAATTCTTGCCTGTCACAGAGATGCAAAAAGGCAGAGCAGCCCAGGGGAAAAACTATTATTATTATTATTATTATTATTATTATTATTATTATTATTATGGGTTACAATTAAAACACAATGTTAAAATCAGGTTTAAACAACAGTTGTAGGCAAGTGCCAGTCTAGTTCTGAGAATAAATTCCTGTGTTTTTTTAAATAATAATAATAATAATCTGGAAAGCTCTTCAGATACCTGAACTTGGAGGTCAATGCTTCAGTATTTTCCACATTCCGGAACAGAGAAGTAACTTTTTAATTAAATTGGGAAGTACTTATTCTGGTGCAGATTGACTGTGGATAGGAATATGCCTTAGGGGGCGATGTGTTATAAAATTTCTCTTCTCTGAAGAGTTTTTAGGAGCTGGTGGTTATTGTTTCAGTAGTGTTTCCAGCATAGCAGAGCTTGTCTAGACTTTGGTGTGATTAGAGAAGTCTAAACAATAGTCAAACTTCCCCTCTATATTTCCCATGGCAACCTCTTGGCCCTGAGCCAAACAAAAAGAAAGACATTTCTCTGGTATAAAATAGCAGAGTAGGCACCGAGTCTATCTCTGCAGTGCAGCATAAACCCTTTGCCACAAACCCATGATATTTGTTTAGCGTTAGCAAAATGCTATTTGTCGTGAAGTGCAGGAAATGTGAAGAGGGAGAGCTTTCATACTGAAAAATTTGAGCTGCCAGATTATCACACCTGATATCTGGACTAAATTAGATGCAATGCAGGAGATCTAGGAACAGTGCTGCAGTTAGTGCAGGATTTGGGAGGGGGGAGCAGAATTCACAGACGTGTGTCTGCTACCTTCATGATATTGCTCTTGTCATAAGCTGAAGACACATCTCTTTATCATAAGGACATAATAAGAGTCTTGCTGGATCAGACCAAAAATTCTGGTTGTCATAGCACTCTCTTACTTGCGATTCCCAGCAACCGATGTTCAAAATTTTCTGCCTCCAACAATGGAGGTAGAATATAGACACTGTGGCTAGTAGCCATTGACTGCATTATCCTCCACAATTTTGTCCAGTGCTTTTTTTTTTAACATCCATAGTTTAACTATGCACTATGTGAAGAAGTGGGACGCGGGTGGCACTGTGGGTTAAACCACAGAGCCTAGGACTTGCCGATCAGAAGGTTGGCAGTTCAAATCCCTGCAATGGGGTGAGCTCCTGTTGCTCGGTCCCAGCTCCTGCCAACCTAGCAGTTTGAAAGCACGTCAAAGTGCAAGTAGATAAATAGGTACCACTCCGGCGGGAAGGTAAACAGCATTTCCGTGCGCTGGTTCGCCAGAAGTGGCTTAGTCATGCTGGCCACATGACCCGGAAGCTGTACGCTGGCTCGCTTGGCCAATTAAGCAAGATGAGCGCCGCAACCCCAGAGTTGGCCACGACTGGACCTAATGGTCAGGGGTCCCTTTACCTTTTATGTGAAGAAGTACTTTCCACCACATCTGAGGTTAGTAGGCTAGCATAGGAGATGGAGGGCAGGGTGCATGGCATGCTGGTTGAGCAGCCTTCAATCTCTCTTTCCTCCCTCACATCTAGAATGTGTAGCCAATGGGCTTCCCTCCAGTAGTTGCTGGACTGCAATTCCAAACATATCCTTTTTGGCCATGCTAATGGGGGCTGATGGGAGATGGAGGGGCACCATGTTGACTACCCCTCATCTAGAAATAGGGAAATGGCACATCTATGCAGTGTTTGTGAAAAAACAGGTTAGTGACTAGGTTGAATGTAAACAGGGATGTGCTTGGTGCCATTCTGTTCTTTCTTGCTTATCATACCATGGGGTGGGGTGGCGGGAGGAGAGAGAGCATCAGTCCTCAAATAATAATTTTCCTCTTTTTTTCTTACTCCACAAAGGAAATATATAAGTTATTACAGAACAGGGCAGCAAAATCTGATTGCTGTGTCCTGCTGAGGCCTTTGGCAAGACAAAGAGGGGAGGTGTATACTGGAGAATGAGAAAAATCAAAGCACAGGGAGCTGCAAGCAGACAGCTACATATAAAATCTGCCCAGTGCATGTGAAAAATCACCCAGAGGAGACTGAAAAAGTGCTAGATAAATTACCAAATTACAGTCTTGGTCCAAAGAAATTAAAAGAAAATTTCACCAGCCCACCGATCAATCTTATGTCCTCAATGTAACACATACAGGCAAATTAAAATCCAGCATCACAGAACGGAATAATTAGGGTCAATCCACAAGTCTGTGGGTTGATGATAAGTGCAGAGTTCTAGTCAAGGCCTAGTTCAGACAAATCCAAGGACCCATGAAAGCACCTCATGAGCTCCAGGATACTGCTGCTGGGCTCACAGCCGGCATTGCATGCACAATTTGTGAGAACTCATAGTGAAAATGGTTACTATGACAGCACAAACCATGGCTGCCCTGTCTCACAAATGTGCCTCCGTATGAATGCTCCTGAGCTTCTCAAGTGCTCGCGAGGGAGCCAGGGTATGCCTAAACTAGGCCATAGGGAAGCCGTTGGGTGATTACCTTCACAGGAACCTAATATACAACATGCATTTACTTTGACATGGTTCAGCCCACTTTGGGGCAACTCTGCAACAGTACGAGCCATCTGAGTTGAGTTGTTAATCAGGTCCCATGGTGATTTAACCACACAATATCCCTTAATGACATGCAATATTCAGCATGAACTCCCCAGCTCTGTGTGGTCTCCCCAACTGACCTAGCCTATCATTGATAGGTTTTTCAGTGAGGATGACTCTGCTCTCCAATTGCATTAAATTGAATTGCTCAAGTCACTTAAATTGACCTGAGTGCAACTAAATTGGGTTCCATTATTATAATTTTACTAACATGGTCCAAATTTCAAGCTTCTTGGTTTTACTAGCAAATAAAAGGTAGGGACACGGGTGTCGCTGTGGGTAAAACCTCAGCGCCTAGGACTTGCTGATCGTCAGGTCGGCGGTTCGAATCCCCACGGCGGGGTGCGCTCCCATTGCTCGGTCCCAGCACCTGCCAACCTAGCAGTTCGAAAGCATCCCTAAGTGCAAGTAGATAAATAGGGACCACTTACTAGCGGGAAGGTAAACGGCGTTTCCGTGTGCTGCGCTGGCTCGCCAGATGCAGCTTGTCATGCTGGCCACGTGACCCGGAAATGTCTTCAGACAGCGCTGGCCCCCGGCCTCTTAAGTGAGATGGGTGCACAACCCTAGAGTCGGACACGACTGGCCCGTATGGGCAGGGGTACCTTTACCTTTACCTTTAGCAAATAAAAAGGACCAGTGATCATAGAAAACATAGAAGTTCAAGAAATAATGTATTTTTGTTCTTCATATGATTCACAGCTATTAAGGTCAAGAACACCCTTTGACATTTCTGGCAGCATATGGCCTCCAGTATCTTTCCAGTAACCATGGTTCCTCTCCTGGAAATCTCTCCTCACTTTTCTCTTAGAACAAAAATGTCACAGCCCCCAACTTTGGAGAGAGAGTCCGCTGGCAAATGCAGCTTTGAGGAAGAGATAGATCCACTTATTGATAAATCCTGTGTGGATTCATGGTCATCAGACCCTCCCCATAGCCCTGAGGAGGCATCTCTGAGGCCATACTCTAATGACTGGTCCACAGACTTCCTCTAGGATCAAGTCCTGAGGAAATATCTTCACAGCTAGAAACTGCACTTTCAACAGCTGCAGAAAAATGACCATAAGGCAGCACTCAGATGATCAGTGTCTACCTAACCCAGACATCCCCAACCTGTGGCCCTCCAGATGTTTTGGCCTACAACTCCCATGATCCCTAGGTAACAGGACCAGTGGCCAGGGATGATGGGAATTGTAGTCCAAAACATCTGGAGGGCTGAAGGTTGGGGATGCCTGACCTAACCCTACTAGAAAACATGGCCAGTTGCTCCAGGACCTTGCTGAGATATTGGAGCACTATCCATGGTTCTGAACTCGCACCTTGACCTCTCTCTGAGATGCTGACTTTTGCTTTGTTCTGCCCTGTCTTGACATATTGGCAGCCCAGGGAATCAAGAACCACTGATCTCCCCTTGCTTGAGTCATCACCCATCCTTGGTGATGGGTATCCCCATTGATCATGATTAGTCAGCTGAGCATAGCTTGTGAGTCATGCCCATAGGCAAACATACCTTTGCTTCAGAATACAGTCAAAGCAACACCTACCATAGTACACATGCCATAACCCAGCTTCTTAGAAGTATCAGGGTTATGCAAATTTGAGAAGTTTGGGGCCAGGTTACCTTAAGGGTCACAAGCATACAGTACCATTTTGAATCAAGCTTCCTCTTAAATCCAGCCAATGGTTAGCTTATTCTCAAATAAAGGTTAATAGTTTTTCCATGACTTTTAGATGGGGGTTGTTGTTTTTTGAAGTTGGGATCATTTTAGCAAATATCTGAATATTTATATTATGATGATTAATTACAATTGTGTAATTAACTACAGAATATTCAGTAACCAAGATAGCACTTTCCATTTGCATCAAGTTCATAAACTGAACTTGGGCATTGACAAACATGATATTGGATGATCCAAACCTTCAGGCACCTTGATATATATTTTGAGGGATGATGATGATGTTTTGAATCCTGCAGCCCCCCTACCCAACACACTGCAGCCCTACCAATCCAAATGCATAGATAATGGGAGAGGAAACTCTGGAGTGAGTAAAATACATGGTAGATAGTGTCTTGGCCTCACAGTCCTTGTGCTGTGGTGTGCCGCAAGGCACAAACCTGTTTCCAGTGTTGTTTAACATCCTGTTGGAAGCAGTCATTAGGAGTCATGGCACAAAATGTCATCAGTATGCTGATGATACCCCGTTCTATTTCTCCATAAGGTTTGAGTCAAGGGAGGCTCAGCATGGTTTAGAATGTTGTCTGGATGCAGTTATGTAATAGATGAGGACTAATAAACTAAGCTTGGTGCCTTGGGTAATGTAGGCCTTGTGGGTGCTTGGTTCCGTTGTCCAGGAGCGTGGCCATCTGCCTGCCCTGGATGGGGCTCCTTCTCCCTCTGAAAGAACAGGTGCATATTTGGGGAGTGCTCCTGGACCTACTTTTGCCACTTGAGACTCAGGTAGCCTCAGTGCTTGGGAGTACCTTTCACCAGCTACGGCTAGTGTGCCAACTACAGCCATTCTTGGACAGGGATAGCCTGGCTGTGCTGATTCATGCATTGGTAGGCTCAAGCCTTGATTATTGAAATGCACTCTATGTAGGCCCACCCTCCTGCCTGGTCTGTAAGCTCCAGCTGCTGCAAAATGCTTTATGGCTAGACGGCTGACGAGAACAGACTACCACCAGCACATAACCCCCGGTGCTTGAAAGCTTGCACTGAATACCCATACATTACCGGGCCAGGTTCAAAGTTCATGTATTAATTTATAAGACCTTTAGCAACATAGGTCCAGGATATCTTAAGGATTGCCTGACCCCTTATATCCCAGCCCAATCACTGAGGTCTTGTGGGGAATCTCTGGTAGTCATTCCCTATGGCTCAGATGCACTAGAAGACATGCATTAAGTGCAGTGGGCCTAGGCATGCAGAATTCCCTTTTATCTGAGATTAGACAGGCACCCTCCCTGCTGAATTTTCAGCACATGACTAAGACTTTCATGTTCCAGCAGGCATCTTAAGTAGTGTTTGGCTTTATGATTTTGTTTTTCATTGTCCCATTTCCGGTGGATTGTTTTTTATGTACATTGCTTAGAAATGTGAATAATTAAGCAGTATATATATGTACAGCTTAAATAAAGAAAGGGTTGTTTCCAAAGTAACTTCTTCCCTCACTTCATGTTTTACTGAGCTCCGGGGCTTTAGAACAATTGTATACAATGTTCTTATGGGCTGCAAAGGCATGATGGATATCTGGTTCATTGTTCATACTATTCCAAACAATTCCGCTCTTCCACAGCTACTGTGGAAACTAGCTCATGAGAATGTTTTCTCAGTATCCACCTTTCCTTTCTTTCTTTTGTTGCCTTACCAGATCACTGTGCAGACATTTATTACCTTTCCTCAGCACAAAATATGGTGCTAAATATAAAAGTAATGGCTTAAATGGCTATAAAATGCACGAGGGCATTCTACTGAGAACAGTATTCGATCAATAGGCTAGAACTCAGGATTAAGGAAAATTTATTGTTAGGATCATTTCTCTCTCTCTCTCTCTCTCTCTCTCTCTCTCTCTCTCTCTCTCTCTCTCACACACACACACACACACACAGCACTTAGCTCTTAGTAATTGGATCTTAACATTAGCATGACATACAATGTTATCCTGAAAAGAGGAAAACAACGTCAATAAGTTTTATTACAATTAGATACAGATTTTTTTTGTTTTCAACACTAGGGATTGGTTAGAATTTTCCCTGATATTATAGATATAATTTTCTTTTACAAAGGTTGGAGGGGTAATTGTTTGGGGGGAAAGTCTCCAAGCTCTGCAGAAGAGATATAGAGCAAAAATCCACTGAGCGCCATTGAAACAGATGGCGATTATACGGATGGGCCAAGTGGAAAAGAGGGCAGGGAAAGGAAGAGGAAAGCTACAGCTATACATAACTATTAAAGGCACAAAAGTCCTGCCTTACCCTCCATGGGTGATCAAACAGTGCAGGGAGAAGAGAGTAATTCTGAGTGAGGAAGTGACTGGAGACAAAAAGTCTCACTTCATTGGTCCTTCCACTGCTCAGAAGCAGGCTGCACAGGTTGGTTTGTGGTTTTGTTTTTTAAAAAATAACAACCATATAGAGCAGGGTTGAGGAACCTGAGTCCCTCCAAATTGAACTCCAAGTCCTATCAGCCGCAGGCTGCATGGCCAATAGTTAGGAATGATGGGAACTGTAGTCCAGCAACATCTGAAGGGTCCCAGCTTCCCCCACCCTGAATGCAGAGGAAAGATCTGGGCATCATTTTCCATCATGGGAAGGTCTGTTGTATAGAAAAGACCACAAATTCACCGCTTGCACTCTGTCTCATGTAACCGCCATGCACGTGTTTATTACACCATGAACTCTTCATACACATCACAACAAATGCTCTGTGGTTCTCCAGCTATGCCCAGCACATGGAAATCTGGGTTAATGGTCTGATGATTCAAAGCTGCTATACATTGCCAGAGCATTGCTAAGCAACTGATGCATACAGATGCATCTGTTTCAATAAGACTGCTCTCTAAGGACCAGGGCAGGGGGGAGGGAGAGTGGATTTATTGCCTTTCACCTTACATTCAGAGACTGCAACCACAGCATTGCTTCCTGGTAGGTATATTCACTGACAAAAAAGCATAAAGGTATCATCTTAGATATCATCTAACTTAGATGGATGTTCAAAACTGTATTTTTCCATGTTCAGTGTGCCAGGCTAACTCTTGTCTACAGACGTTTCACATTTTGACGGAGAAGGAAATAAATTGAAGTTGAATCCGGAAGAGACAGTGGCCAGGGCTGACCCAAGACATTTTGGAACCGGAGGTGAAGCACCTTCAGCAGCGAAAAGTGGGTGAGTGAAGATGCACATCAGGAACAATGTGCTGTGTGTGTCAAATCAACCTTATTGGATGGCTGAAGTGGGAATAAACGGCCATTGTGGGGTGGTGGTGACCCCAAAGAAGATATCCTCTGCAGCAGTCCCAAGTGGTGAAATTCCCCTATGCTGCTTGGCCTGGTGCTGAGAGGGATTAAGGTAAAGGTAAAGGGACCCCTGACCATTAGGTCCAGTCGTGACCGACTATGGGGTTGCGGTGCTCATCTCGCTTTATTGGCTGAGGGAGCGGGCATACAGCTTCTGGGTCATGTGGCCAGCATGACTAAGCTGCTTCTGGCGAACCAGAGCAGCGCACGGAAACGCCATTTACCTTCCTGCCAGAGTGGTACCTATTTATCTACTTGCACTTTGACGTGCTTTCAAACTGCTAGGTTGGCAGGAGCTGAGACCGAGCAACGGGAGCTTACCCTGTCACGGGGATTCGAACCGCCAACCTTCTGATCGGCAAGTCCTAGGCTCTGTCGTTTAACCCACAGCGCCACCCCCGTCCCTGAGAGGGATTAAGTCAAAGTAAATCATGCCTTTAGCTGCAATGCTTCCATCTTTTTTTTCTCATGAATGAGCCACTAAAAAAGGACAGCTCCCACAACCTCTCACATATTGTATCATGGCATAAGAGCTAAAAGTTAATTTTATAGGACAGTATTCTCTCAGCTGCTTCCCATGACTTCATGTGGGTATTCACATCCTACCTAGTCTCCAAACAAAAGCAAATGGATAAACCTCTTTATTTATAGAGCTCATAAAGTCTCCTTATTAGCTTTCAGAGATCTGTTTGCTGGGATCTGTTTCCTGAGTAAAGTGGGCTGTTTGTGGGTTCACTGGGACAATTTACATTAGGTCATATTTCACCACTTCAGCTTCTCTTCACAATCTGATTAATGGCTGGAGCTGCTCCATATCACTGCACTCCCAGTTCTGTCCTTCTCCTCTGTTCCAAATGACAAACTCTTGGGGGTACAGAATTGTTTAGGGTGAGATGGGTGGGTGCACAGTTTTGGTCTGTTGTCTCTTATTTTCAAATTAGTTGCTGTTTTAAGTAGCATGTTGCCTTCAGTCTGTTCTTATCATAAGCCTGGTTACTTCTCCAGCAGCACCACAACTTGTCCAGCAGCAATGATGGGAAATGAAAGACAACCTGGGGCAGGCACATTCATTCATTCATTCAACAGTCCCTCATCAAAAATGGATCCCAGGGGGCGTGTAAAACAGAACACAATTACTGTAACAATGATAAACACATTATAAAATTATTAAAGTGAACAATATAAGGAAAACAGCAGCAGTTTATCATGATTTCCACAATGATCAATGACCAACCTGGATGAACAAAAGGCACCTTAACTATGCATGAGAACCCCAACGGTGTAGAGGCCATCCATACCTCTGAAGGAGTCAGTGGAATTCCACAGAGCCAATGGGAGCTGAAGTTCAAAATACATGAAGGGCACTAGGTTGGCCAAGGCTGCCTTAGATAATGCCATTAAGTTTTATAAGCCAAGAATCACATCAGCGTTTATCAATCCAATGGAAGTACTTAGGAGCACAATTCATGTTGATGGCTTGGAGGGTAGAAAAGTGTGTACAGTGGTACCTCGAGTTACAGACCCTTCAGGTTACATACGCTCCAGGTTACAGACTCCGGTAACCCAGAAATAGTAAGTACCTTGGGTTAAGAACTTTGCTTCAGGATAAGAACAGAAATTGCGTGGCGGCAGCACAGCGGCAATGGGAAGCGCGATTAGATCAAGTGGTGCTTCAGGTTAAGAACAGTTTCAGGTTAAGAAAGGACCTCCAGAACGAATTAAGTTCTTAACCCGAGGTACCACTGTATTTGTCTCTCTTCAAATACTGCTTATGTAGAGGAGCACCACTCGTAAGTGTGGGTGAGGAATCTCCATTGCAGAAAAAGCTTCTGCTCTGCCCTAGTGGGCAGAAAGCTGCCACTGGCTGTGCTCCATCCATTTCCTCCCCCCCCCACAGCCCTGGGCAGTGGCAACCCACATTATGTTGGGATACTGCCAGGGAGATAAAGTCCATCATGGCCCCCTAGCCGGCTGCCGGACGATCCATCGATCTCCCGTAGTCACGCAGTATGAGCTATTAGCGACACGAGTTTCCTGGAAATACCTTGCCACATTCCAGGGCTCATGCACACTCTTATCAGCAGATAATGCACAGCAAAAGTCGCACCCAGGAGAGCATTATTTACAATCTTTTATTCAGCGTTGATCAGAACAAAGAAAGACATGACTGCCTGCGACAGTGTCTTCGACAGAGAGAGAAAGAGAAACGAAAGCAACAGCAAACATAAACATCCTGTGAACAGGAAATACGCAGGCTGTGACACAAACATCCTGCTCCCTTTTAAGGTGGAATGGAAATATCCCAACATCCTCCCCCTTTCCGTGTAACCTGTAGTACCTGTGGTTCAACCCAATTGCAACCTTTGTACGTACACCTTAAGTTGTTCCCTGTTAACAACCTTAGACAACAGATCAGCAGGAATTTCATTTCCTGGCATGTAGGACACCTGAATGAGTCCTTTCTGAATACACTCTCTTGCACGATGTAGCTTAATCTGCAAGTACTTGGTTCTTTGCTTGCAACTCTCCGAGTTCAGCAAAGCCAAACACGATCTATTGTCTTGATACACTTGAACAGGACATTTCACAGACACTCTGATGTCCTTAAACAGTTGCATCAACCATTCACAATCCATGAGTGAAAATGACAGAGCATTGAGTTCTGCTTCACAGGAACTTAGGCTCACTGTCGTCTGCTTCTTGCACAATCAGTCAAACAGGCAGTGGTTGTACATGTAGCATACTCCAGAAGTGCTCGTACCATCCGTGGTGTCACTTCCAAAACTTGCATCTGCAAAGATTTCAAGACTTCCAGTCTTCTGACTGGTGAACCTCAGCCTGTAGTGCATAGTCCCTTTCAAATAGCGGGCTATGCGCTTCAGAGCTTTCCAATCCTGAACAGTAGGATTGTTGGCATGTCTGCTAAGCAGGTTACAGCTTACAGCTATGTCAGGTCTTGAGCATCTAGCAATGAAATTCAACTTGCCTAGAATGCATCTGTACAGCGTTGTGTCAGAAAATGCTTCAGCAGTACTATCTACCTGGTAACCTGTCACCATCGGTGTGTCTGCTGGGTTTGCATCAACCAAATTCAACCTGGTTAACACATCAGCAATTTTCTGTGTTTGGTGTACCAGAAAATTACCTGCTTGGTCCCTCTCCACCTGCAGAGAAAGATAGTTGGATACCTCACCAAGATCCTTCATGTCAAAGTGCTCCTTCAGCTGAGCTAGGGTGCTTTGGTACAAAGCCTGATTCTTCCAAAACATCAGAAGATCATCAACAAAACATAAACAATACAGTTTGTTTTGCCCCTCCTCCTTGACAAACACACATGGATCAGCTTTGCCCTGGTGAAAACCTAGAGAAAGCAATGTCTCAGTGAGCCTTGTGTTCCAACACCTGGCACTCTGCTTGAGACCATATAAGGATTTCCGTAGTTTACAGACCATTCCCTTCTGTATCTGCATCCCGTCAGGTGGAAGCATGTACAGCTCCTCCCCCAAAATCCCGTACAAAAAAGCTGTATTAATGTCATGGTGGGAAACATGCAGTTTCTCCTCCGCAGCGATCTTGAGCTTCAGCCGAATGCTCTCATATTTGAGGGTGGGTGAGTAGGTCTCGTGGTAATCCTGTCCTGGTACCTGTGAAAAACCTCTGGCAACCAATCTGGCTTTGTGTCTGACAACCTTGCCATTCTGGTCTGTCTTGGCCTTGAAGACCCATTTGCTGCCAACCAGTCTCATTCCTGGGACTACCGGTACCAGTTCCCAAGTTTGGTTCCTGTTCAAGGAATCAACTTCAGCCTTCATGGCATTAAGCCAAGGCTCAGCATCTTTAGAGGTTAACTCCTGAACCTCTTTGAAGCTAGAAGGTTCCCACACCTTTTCTGAGCTACTAAGAACAGCAGTTGCTGTCTTAGCAAACTCATCAGCAAATCTCTTTGGAGGTCTGCCCTTCGTGGCTCTCTCAGATCTGCGTACTAGACACAAGTCTTCTGGACTCATCTCCTCTTTCTTAGGAGAAAAGCGACCAATGGTGAACAGTGGTTCTTCCAGTTCATTGTCAGACGCATCAGATGGTCTGGCTGAGGCCTTTGCGCTCTTGTAGTCTGCTGTGTCATCACTGTCACTGACACCAGCAGCAGCGCCGCCCACTGAACTGGAATCCGAACTCTGATCATCATCATCATCATCATCATCCTCCTCAGCAGCTTCCTCAGCTTTAGCTGCTTCCTTGACATCACCTTCATCCTCCTCTGGGTAACTCTGGAAAATTCCCACATTTCCCCCCCCCCCCACTTAGGATTGTACTCAACACTCCTTGTGAACTTAATGGACTTAGAATCAGTCATCCATACCCTGTATGCTCCCTTTTCGTACCCCATGAACAAACCATGTGCCCCACGCTTCCCAAGCTTGTTGCTTTGTGGGGTGTGTACCCACATGTCAGAACCAAAGATTCTCATGTGCTTGATGTTGTGTTTCTTACCAAACATCTTCTCATAGGGGGTACAACCAATAGGTGATGACAATCTGCAATTAAAAGTGTAAGCAAAATTCGACAGAGCCTCCCCCCAAAACTTATCAGGGAGATTGGCATCATGCAACAAGGTTTTCATTCCTTGCAGCAACGTTTGATTTGCTCGCTCCGCAAGTCCATTCATTCATGGCGATCTAGGAGTTGACAAGTCATGCTGGATTCCCTTCTCAGTCAGGAAAGCTTCAAACTGCTGAGAAGTGAACTCCCCGCCCCGATCAGTAAAGAGACAACCAATACGTTTACCGCGAACATTCTCCAACCAGGCACAGAATGCCTTGAACTTCGGAAACGCTTGCGATTTCTGGTCGAGCATAAACACATGAATGTACCTGGAAAAAGAATCAATTAGAACCATGAAGTACCTTGCTCCTCCCAAAGAGGGCGCAAGTGGACCAACCAGGTCTGCATGAACTAGCTGGTAGGGTTTGGAAGCCTGCCTGCTAGACTCCTTGCCTTTTGGAGCAACCTTCACCTTGTTCTCTGCACAAGATACACATTTAATGTGAAACTTACAGGGTTTGATGTTCAAACCCTCAACCATCTCTGGCATCTTGACCAGTGCCTTCCAAGAGAGGTGACAAAACCTTCTGTGTGCATCGTGAATGCATCCTGCATGAAGAACTTTGTTAGTTTGTGCAACACAACAGGAATCAACATTAGACACAACAGCACCAGTGTCGTCATAAGTTATACAGAACAAACCATCCATAAACTTTGCATGCAAAATGTCCTCTTTGCCTTTTCTGATGACACAGACGCTCCCCTTGAAGGAAATCCCAAAACCACGCCCAGTAAGCTGTGGGACACTGAGCAAGTTGCTTGGAGCTCCTGGAACATAAAGTACACCTCTGATGGTAGTGTGCAGACTTGCCAGTCTCACAGTCCCTTCTCCTGCGATTTGCAACGTCCTTCCGTCAGCCAGGTGGATCTCACCTTCTTGAGGTTTGAAGGAGATAAAGAGATGGCGGTCCTTTGAAATATGGCGGGTACTGCCTGAATCAATAACAAACCTGGCTTTGGCTTTTGGAGCAGTCTTTACAGCAAGCAAACCCTTGTTTTCCACCGGCGTGGGCTTTTGCAGCTTGTCCCCCTGCTCCTGGCCATCAGACTTGCCTTTAGCCTTTGGTGAAGCTGTGCCAGCAAACAAAACCTTGTTTTCCACTGGCGTGGGCTTTTGCAGCTTGCCCCCCTGCTCCTGGCCATCAGACGTGCCTTTAGCCTTTGGTGAAGCTGTGCCAGCAAACAAAACCTTGTTTTCCACTGGCATGGGCTCTTCACCCTCCCTCTACTTCTGGCCATCTGCAGGCGTCTGCCTTTGTTTACCTTTGCCCTTCCGGCCTCTGCAAAGGCGATGACCTTGGTTCCCATGAGAAACAGAGCTCTCAGCTGCCGACTCCTTGGCTCCCCCTGGAGGCTGGAATGCTGCCTGGGATGACGTGACGGTCAGCTCCCCCTGCAGCTTGCAACTGGTGCCCTCAGCATCCCTGCATTCACTTGCATTCTGGGAAACAGCCCGGACCTCCGATGCAGTCAAACTCTGGGCTGGGATGACTGGCTGGTGGGCTAACTTCAAAGCATCCCACATCTTACGTGCAGTGACGTGGCCAGCCAACGTTGCAATGTCCCCCAGAGAGGCGGACAAGACTATTAGGTCTATCGCCTTCAAATTTTCGGCTTCCCATCTTTCTGTCAGAGGAACTGGAGGGGCTACAGACACAGTATGCCACACTCCAAACTGACGCAGCAAACTCTCACACCATTTTGCCCAGGTTTTATAATTGTGCTGATTTAACTTTGGGCACTCAGTAGCCTCAGAAGCTTGGAAAAAATCCATTGCAGCTTTTCCTTTGAGCCGTGAGCCTTTCACACTTCAGAGACGTCTTATCTCAGCAGCTCATTAATCACGAAGCCTTTGGCTCGGCTCCCAGATCCATTAATCTGCCGGAGTTCAAAGGCAAACAGAAAAGCCTTTCTTTCGCTTTTCCTCCACATACCTCTCAATGCAGTCTGTGCCGTGAATCTGGGCCCATAACCTGTTGTTGGGATACTACCAGGGAGATAAAGTCCATCATGGCCCCCTAGCCGGCTGCCGGACGATCCATCGATCTCCCGTAGTCACGCAGTATGAGCTATTAGCGACACGAGTTTCCTGGAAATACCTTGCCACATTCCAGGGCTCATGCACACTCTTATCAGCAGATAATGCACAGCAAAAGTCGCACCCAGGAGAGCATTATTTACAATCTTTTATTCAGCGTTGATCAGAACAAAGAAAGACATGACTGCCTGCGACAGTGTCTTCGACAGAGAGAGAAAGAGAAACGAAAGCAACAGCAAACATAAACATCCTGTGAACAGGAAATACGCAGGCTGTGACACAAACATCCTGCTCCCTTTTAAGGTGGAACGGAAATATCCCAACACATTATGCCACTGGCAAGTGGTAAGCTCACAAACAAGTTTCAGTGTCTACAACCTGAGGAGTCAATACAGATCTTCCAAGGGGTCTGATCTTTGAGTCTAGGAGGAAAACAATGTTGCAAGTTTTGGTTTGTGGGTGTGACAGTAGATCCACCACGTCATTCCTACCTGGCCCTTCATTAAGATTGGTCTGCCTGAGAGTCTTCAGAAAATGAAATAGATGTCATCTTATTTTCCAAATATTCTAAAGATGGGAGTTCCTCAGCTTCTGCTTCTCTCTCTCTCTCTCTCTCTCTCTCTCTCTCTCTCTCTCTCTCTCTCTCTCTCTTTCTCTCATCTAATTCCCAGTCCTTTTGTTCTCTCCCTCTGTGCTTGCTTTGCAGTACATTTTCTGAACAGCTCTCTCACCTTGTTCTATTTGTAAACAGCTGGCTACCTTTGTTCTTCTGCAGAGAGCACAATTATGTTTTGCCCCATTTTTTCCATTGTTTGCTAAGAGCCTGAGATGTCATCATTGTGAACTGTTGAATACTAAAGGATGCCACTCAGTTTTGAGAGGAACAGAACAGGAAAATATATGGAAATATTAGACAGATGTATAAAAAAAACCTGCCTAGATTTACCTGTTCATCAATGCTGGAAGCACAAAATGCTTTTCATTAGATGGAATAATGAAGGCAATGAACTGTAGCATTTTGCAAATAGCAATATGTGGGTATGGGAATTGAATGTTCAAATTAGAGGAATGCCAGAATAGTTCAAATGCCCTCACCTTTTAAAAAAATGGCCCTGCTTACCTATGGTTTTAGAAAACACTTGATATTCCTTCTTCTATGAAACCATGAAAGGTGCAAAAGTCCTGCCTTCATTTCCACCTGGCCACCTTACTTCTTAGTAAAGATGCAAGGCTATGCTGGAAGTACACACCATTGAATGTGTCTCCTGAGCATAAATATAGAATGGACCATCATTATTCATAGGTTTTGTATTCCTTGTGTCTGTATATCAATCTGAAATACAAATGGGATGATAGTTAAGGCCTCTTCAGCCTTATTTCAACATACCTTGGAGGCCAAGGTGATTTCATTGAGAATGAGCTTCAGCAGGAAAAGTGGATGCATGAAGTGGATTGAGAAGCTGGCTGGTGTGCGTGCATGACAACAATTGTGGCAAGCAAATGAAATCTTGATAATCTGATGTTACTGAGTCTGGTAATAATGTTTCAACAGTAGGGGAAGGTAAGTGACCCATTTTCAAAATCCATTTTCTTTGGTAATTCCTAATTGCTTTTTCCCTGATTACCATATTTTTTGCTCCATAAGACACACTTTTTCCCTCCTAAAAAGTAAGGGGAAATGTGTGTGCGTCTTATGGAGCGAATGCAGGAGGGAAGCTCTGCTCAGCGCTCCCTTTAAAGAATATTTTTTTTATTGCATTCCCCCTCTAAAAACTAGGTGCGTCTTATGGTCAGGAGCGTCTTATGGAGCGAAAAATACGCTATATGATGTCATTGCAAATTTCTTAATTTAGGGTGCATGGGACATTTTGGAGATGCCAGTCTATCAATGGCCAACAGCCACAATGGCTATGGTCTGCCTCCAGGAAAGAGTGAAACTGCACTCGTATCCTGCTTATGGGCTTCTCACAGGCATCAAGTTAACCACTTCATGCTGGACTAGATGGCCCATTGGCCTGGAAGGTCAGAGGAAACAAACAAACAAAACCACTGGTTTTGCAATTTGGAACCCTCCATATGGTTTGTGGCTTCAGCTACAAGTAAGCTATTCATTGTCAGAAGACTGGGACAGCTCAGTCCGTAGAGAATGAGCCTCTTAATCTCAGTCTCATAAATACACAATTTGCCAGTGATTTTCTGTTTGTAGCCCACTAACCATTCTCCATATATAACCTTCTTTCCACTTTGGCACGCACACAAACCATTCTCAAATACATATTATGCACAGCCCCCAGCTAGGGACAGTTCTGTTCCATCTAAGTTTCACAAACGCTCAGTCATAGGTCCATTCTGTCACTCTCTTTTTGTATTTTTTGAAAATGCATTTGAGGGGAAAAGATCACATTTAAACTACACATTCTTCCCCATAAGCATTCATTTTTGTATGCCTTCCAATTCTTTCCCCCTCAAATATATATTTTTGTATGTTTTTTCCCTTTGAAATGTGACTTTTGTGCACATTTTTTGAAACCAAAACCCCGTCACAAAATTCAGAGGAGTATGTAATCCAATTAAGAGCTATGCTCCAATTGTCATATTAGTCTGGGATTAGTGAATCATATTGGTTTGCTTCAAAATGCAGACCAAACTAATTTCTCTTCTGTTGCATCCCCAGCTAGCCCTATTATTGTCATCTGACGACACCAATCCCAATCTGGGTTCAATTGCTGTGGCAACTCCAAGTTGTACCCCATCTTCTGCCCTGTCTAGCTGCCCTGCTGGCCCCATAGCTCTGCTAAGCAGCAGCCAGAATTACAACTGCACCCTAAGGCCTGTGCGAGAAGGCTTAAAGCAAAATCACAAGGGCATTCCTGCCCACAGGGGCAGACTATGGTGCCCTGAGCTAAGCCAAATTCCCCTTGGAGCTTTGGGAAGGAGGCAAGTGTCCCACCTCCTTCCCAAAACTGAGAAAGTGCTTACTAGGCTTTGGGAAGGAGGTGGGAGGACTCTAGGACCCTGTCAGAGCCCTCAGGCCTCCTTCCTGTAGCAAGTGTTTACTAGGAGCCCCCTCTGCTCAACCCACCTGCCAGGATATTTGTGCAATAAAACAATGAACAGGGTGGTGATACAATGACTACCGCAATCGACACAAGATAATATCACCAAGGCAACTATCTGTAAACAAACAATAAACGTCCATAAAAATGGCAAAAGTGGTTCCTTTCCAAAATAAAACCTATTTCGGAAAGAAACTACTTTTGCCATTTGTTATGGACACTTATAGGGTATTAGTGCAGCAGCACAGGGGAGATTCCTAGGTTCCTGAGGTTGTACTGGATAAACATACAATCCAGCCAAAGTTAAGAACACTTTACATTCATTGATTTTAACAGAAAAGTTAAAAATGGATTTACTTCTTTCCCATTGACTTAAAAGTGCTTAACTTTGACTGAATTGTCCCTTAATTGTCTAAGCATAATCTCTTTTGGCTCTTAGCCCAAACGTTTATTGGAGGAATTTGTGGTGCTAATTTGTCTATATGCTTTATAGGCACTACACTGCCACACACACACCCTTGTTTTTTACTGCATCTATTATTTCTATAAGTGTGATCCTTGATGTTAAAATTAGGCTGCTCATATTATGACAGCTAGTAATGAAGCTCAACATAAACAACCTTAAAATGAGTCAAATGGGAATAGAGCGAGTCTGCACATTTCAGTCTGGATTTCATACACTTCCCTAATCCATTACCCAAAGTTCTCATTAGACAGATGATTTGGTAACTTGTGACATTTATATTTTCATGCCAAGCAGTATGAAAAAAATGAACAATTACCCCAGAAATAATTTACAGTTCATTATTTACTTATTATAGACTCATAAACAAACAAAACATCACCCTTGTATTTAGTAAACCTTATACTCTGGTTTTAATAACACAGCAACAAAGTTGGATAGTCTTAATTTTATTCTCTGGAAAGCACTTGAGCTGTGTAAAAGGGGTTGGGAACATGCAGCCCTCTAGAAGCTGTGGCAGGAGCTGGCTCCTATAGTGCTTGGGGTCTCTAAAGGTCTTAATCCAGCCCTGAACTCACCTTTTAAGGAGCCCTGAAAATAGGAGTCTCTCACTATGGCCATGGGACTGATCAGGCTTTAGGTTTTAGGGCAACAGGCTGAGTCTGGTTGTAAACTAGAAGAAAATATACTAGATTATCTTTAAGGTATGCAGAAATACTTCTCAAAAACCTCTGTCAATGAGCCCACAGCAATTTTATCCTCTGTCAAATCAAATAGAGGCATCAAAAAACAATTGAATCAAACCCTGAAATGATTGCCAAGGGAAAATGTTTGTGGCTTGACCACATCTGCTGGATGCTGTGAGATATTTTCCTCCTTATTTCTTTCTCTCTTTTTAAATTTTTTTTTGTTAGTTTTACATTACACATTAAAACGGGGGTTCTTTTGAACCTTGAGACCTCCTTCCTTCCCTCCATGGGTTCCAATTCTAAATTTTATTTCTGCATGTTTTACCGTAATCTAGTACCCGAAATCCGTGTTACATTACGAGTGTCATTGTATTCCTGCCAATGATTTCAGCTGTTTACAGTGATCTCTCAGATATGTTAGAAAGTTATTCCTGTCTTTTAAAAATCCTTGGTCTTCCTGATTTCTGATCTTTCCCATCAGTCTTGCCATTTCTGCATATTCCATCAGCTTGGTCTGCCACTCTTCTCTGGTTGGCACTTCTTCTTTCCATCTCCTCCTTATTTCTTGTGTGGAAGGCAAAGTGTACCTGCCCTGCCTGCCGAAGAATCTTCCTTTTTTATTATTATCCTGCACAGGTTACTTTCACAATGCAACCCTAGGCATGTCTACTCAGAAGTAAATCCTGTTGCGTTCAGTGGAATCTAATCCCAGGTAAGCATCTATAGGGTTATAGCCTTGCCTCTTCATCTCAGTATTGTTTTGGCACAGGAAGAAGAATCCCAGTTCTGGGGCCAAGGCCAGTGTTGCCTTCAGCTGATAAAAAGATTCTTCCCAGGTTGAGCGCTTCGTTGATTCTGAATCGCTGAAACACACAGCTGTTTGGGTTCCTGCATGGATCCATTAAAATTGCAATTATGCCTTTAAAAAGAGAGGTAATGAGTGCTGAAATTAAAGCCCTAAACTTGGCTTTCCCCCACTGCTTAAGTAGAGGATGTTAGCAAAGTGTTCTAGCTCGTTATTATTAAAGAAAAACCAAAGCTCCCAGTGTGAGCAAATTTATGCAATGAAGAGCCTGGCAGTGTCAGGGCTGCATACCACTGAGCGCAGCTGAGCTGTGACTGAACGTCTTGATACAACCAATCAAACCATGTATCACTGCTTTTTTAAATTTGCAACTCTCCCAGAATGTATGCTGTGGTGAGGGCGGCGGGGAGAGAATCCTAAAAGCTGCTTGTGTGTCAGTATCAGTGACTTCTATGGAATGAAGTCCAGAAAAAGTGATTAGGGGATTCCTTATGCTGCATCCTGTTTTAGCAAGTGGATCACGGCGCAGAGCCGCCCACAGCTGAAGAGCCCGCCACAGTACTGCGACCGATGGGCGGGCTCTTCCCCGGACTCATCTCTCAGGCCCCAGACTCTCAGCCTGGCGCCCCTGAAAGTCCGGTGCCTGGGTGCCCCACACCCCGAGGGCCTATGGGTAAGACGGCCCTGCGTGCTGGATCTAGTCCAGCATCCTATTCTCACAGGGATGAAGAGTTCCCTAGCTACCCACCCATAGGTGGGCAGTGAAAGACCCTGACAAGGATAATCACTGACCTCGAATAGCCTTGGCATGTTGAGCGCAATTGAATATAAGTGGGGAAAGGAAATCAGGAGTGAAATTGGCTGCTTAAGCCCCTAACAGCTTATAATATCCTGGATTCCGACTGAAGGATACATGCAACGAAGCGTGCATCTGCCAGCCTTAACATTCCCCATTTGAGAATGATAGAAGTTTTTTACCTTTGAAGTTTAAAGAGTCCTGAGGACGGATTTGTTATAGTAAAAGGAATTGCACTTTCTTTGGTCCCGATCCTCAAGGGCTCTTTCAGATGTAAGGTGGTAAGAGCCTCTAACAGCTAAGTGATCAAAAAAAGAACACCCTCCCACTCTGGCTCCTAGTAAGCAGCAGCCACTGCACAACTGGGAGGTGCAGTAAGGGCTGCCACCATGACATGCCCCACCCTCCATGTTGCATGCATTGCTGTACCCCAGTTTCACCATCAAATCTTCCAGAGAACCAGTGTCCAGAGCATCCAGCTGCCAACATCAGTCATCTGTGTGTTAAGGCAATTTTGCTACAGTGCTGGATTGCTGGGGTTCATATATAATAATAATTTATAATAATAATAATTTATTATTTCTGCCCCGCCAGCCACTTTGGGCAGCTTTCAACAGAACGCTAAAAAAAGAATAAAACTTCCAAGCTTCCTTAAACAGGGCTGCCTTCTAAAAGTCAGAGAGTTGTTTATTTCCTTGACATCTGATGGGAGGGCGGGCGTCACTACTGAGAAGGCCCTCTGCCTGGTTCAGAGTTAAGTGAGCAGGAAGTTATTCATTCAGCCCAGAACTTTTCAGTCTTTCACTACTGCACTAGAGGAGATTTCCTGCTTGTTAATCCACTCCTTGCAATCTTGCGCAGGTCCCCTAACCGTATTTTGCAAATTTCTCAACAGCTGGATTTCTGCTGTATATCCAATCTATATCGAAGGAAATATAGATTGCCTTGTTTCTACAGGTGGTGTTTGGCTTGTCTTTGTCCTTATCAAGTATTTAATGATCAACTGGTACAAACCAACAATACGACCTGTAAATTATACCTGACCCTGACTGGCAATACAGTAAATCAGGCGAGATACCCTGTGTTTATGCCTCAGCAGGCATGAAGGTGAGAGGTGGAGATGGCCAATAAAACAAATGTCTTTTCCAGCAGGGATGATACCCTGGGGGTAAAAGAGAGCCTGTAATTCCAGAATCAGCACTTTTTGTGCTCTCTGTTCCCCCCAGAACAGAGATGACTCATAACTGCAACCCAACAAAATACCAAAGTAATGGCTAGGTTAATTGTCTTGGGATTGGTCCTTGATAAACTGGCTGTGATTCAGGTTGTTTAATTGACCATTATCTCAAGAAAAGAGCTATTGCGACCAATCTTATGTGCAATACCTTAGACACTAGCACATTCAGTGTGGCATAAGCTCTCATGGGCTAGAGCCTCACTAAACAATTCCCTTGTGTCACACTAAACCAGAGACATATCTGCAAAGTGTGTGAGTTTGGCTGTGGAGATTCTGGTCTGATTTAGACTACAGTAGTTGCTAAAACTGAGACTCAGGGTTCAGGCATGGGTAGGTTTGAACTAAATTCTGCGTTCATGACCTCAATTCTAAATCATGAGGTTGCTTTGCAAAGACACCATAAATGAAAATATACCTAATAAAATCTGCCTACTCTTTGAGGATTAAGGCATGAGTGCAAGCGATTTCCAATGCATTTGGTCTAGGGAACCACCTACTAACAGTGCTTCAATTTTACCTGCATTGAGCTTCAGTTTGTTGGTTCTCATCCAGTCCATTGATGGTTCAGCACATGCACTGCCACACCTGCATATCCAAAGGATGTACAGTGGTACCTCAGGTTAAGTACTTAATTTGTTCTGGAGGTCCATTCTTAACCTGAAACTGTTCTTAACCTGAAGCACCACTTTAGCTAATGGGGCCTCCCGCTGCCTCCGCGCAATTTCTGTTCTCATCCTGAAGCAAAGTTCTTAACCTGAGGTACTATTTCTGGGTTAGCGGAGTCTGTAACCTGAAGTGTCTGTAACCTGAAGCATATGTAACCCGAGGTACCACTGTAAAGGAAACATGAGAGGAACTCCATTTGTAAGGAATCTGATTATCAGGAAGTCAACACTCCTTTTAGATTTAAGTGGAAATTTATAAATTATAATTGTAGATGCAGCAAATCTCTCACATGGCTGTAGAAAAGCTTTATCTCAAAATGAACTTGGTTATTAGTCATGGAAGTGACAGGAGAGGAATGCAAAATTTGTGGACCTATCAACCTATACTCAGTAAAATATGATGTGATATTTGTGACAGTTCTCTCTTAAGGGAAGGGAACTATTTACTCCAAGCTGGATGCTGGAATGGGTGAGTGTGAAAGAGAGAGACACTGGTTTTATATAAGAAATCATTGGTAGGAGAGGGATATTGCTTAAGCTAAAGAAAATGACTCCTGATCAAACTGGTGCAAATCAGCCATAAATGCCAAATCCACATTAACTTACCCACCTTTTAAGATCAGGAAGGAACACTTTAAAAGTTCCCTGCACTAGCACTACTTGGACTTAGGATCTGTCTGCTCATGATTATCCTCTTAGCTTTTCTGTTGACTGCTGCTTGTATGGAGATAGCCAGATGTTGGAAAACTGCTGGTGGGCTGAACATTGATTCTTGGTATAACAGAGTATGGTCAATAGCATTGGCTGAGAAATTAACATGTCAGGTGAGAGAGGCAAAGGGCAAATACAATCCATATTCCTTTTATAACATATGGCAAATGTTTATTGAATATGTAAATTGTTCAGACTGTGGCAGGAATCCACCCAGCACTCATGGGATCTCTTTGAGTAATCAAATGAAACTTCAACACATGGCATTGTAAAAGTCTGTAATTTTATCAGAACAAGTTACTTGTTGTTTACTGTTGTAACAATTGTTTTATCAAAAATTAACTTCTGTACCATGAAAACAAATAAAACGGTAAAAGAAAAAAGATCAGGGAGGGAGGCCCATGTGTGTGTGTGAGAGAGAATAATAATAATAATAATAATCTCAGCCACTTCCTCAGCCACTCTGTGTGGCTCCCAGCAGAATATTAATAATAATAAAAAAGTGATAAAACATCAAACATTAAAAACTTCCTTAAACAGGGCTGCCTTCTAAAAGTCAGATAGTTGCTTATTTCCTTGACATCTGATAGGAGGGCGTTCCATAGGTTGGGGGCCACTACCGAGAAGGCCCCCGCCTGGTTCCCTGTAACCTCACTTCCTGAAGTGAGGGAACCACCAGAAAGCCCTCGGCGCTGGACCTCAGTGTTTGGGCTGAATGATGGGGGTGGAGACGCTCCTTCAGGTATACTGGACCGAGGCCGTTTAGGGCTTTAAAGGTCAACACCAACACTTTGAATTGTGCTTGGCAGTGGCGTAGCGTGGGTTGTCAGCACCTGGGGCAAGGCAAGTAATTTGCGCCCCCTAACCCGTGGATTTGCGCCCCCTAACCCGTGGATTTGCGCCCCCTAACCCTAACCCCCAGATGTTGCGCCCGGTGCGGCCGGCCCCCCCCTGCACCCCCCACGCTATGCCATTGGTGCTTGGAAACGTACTGGGAGCCAATGTAGGTCTCTCAGGACCGGTGTTATGTGGTCTCGGCGGCCACTCCCAGTCACCAGTCTAGCTGGTGTACAGCAAGGCCTTTTTGGTGATCTCAGCATCAGTAGCTGGTGGAGCAGACTGGGGTGGAATAGCATGGTGTTGCTTACTTGGTTTCCCAGTGCAGAGATAGCTACCAGTAACTGAGAGGGGGAGGAGGCAGTTGGTGTGGTGTAGATACAGCAAGGGAACCAATGTGGTGCCCACACCACCCTCCCCATCGACTTGCCACTCCCTTCAGTTAATGGCAGTGACCTCTGCATTGGGGAGCCAGGTAAGCAGCACTGCTCTACACAGTAAAGGTACTCTGCTCCACTGGCTGCTACTGCCCAGTATTTATGGAAGTCATTGACCCAAATGACCTGTGGATCTTAATATCCATCTTTGCACAAATTTTGAGGATTGTCCTACTTGAATTGAGTTTTCTGGTAGTTTATTATCCCCCTTTTAATTCTTGATGTGCATTTTATGTTTTATTAATACGATTTTTTAATATGCACGTTGTCGTCAAGTTGTATTATGGAAGTCGTATAGATAGAAGCTTGAAAATATACTTGATATTTTTCTTATTTGATGGTTAGCCATTCTGGTTTTTGACACACGGTAGGGAAAATGAGAAGCTGCTTGAAACCTATGATAAGAGCAAATTGCAATTCTTTTCAAAGTATGTATAAATTACAATCATTCTTACCACAGGAAAAACTTCAAAATGCATACCGTCCCAAAGCAATGATATTTTGTAAATGGTTTTATACTCTCCTCTGTTGATGTTTGAGTCGACAACAGATCCATAAAAATGCAGAAGACAATCATTCTCTCCATCATTAAAGAGAAAAATCTCCACTTTTTATGTCTACCTACCACTGAGGCAGTAGCTGGAGGAAGAAAACTGAGAGCCTTTTAAATAAAAACTCATCTTCTGTACAATATACTTATCATGTTTGCGGCCAGAGATCTAGTGCAGACCTAAGCCAAGTTTGAGATGAGTCAATTATTTACTGCTTCACTGATTCCCAGAGCATTTCACTCTCCCTGGAGTCACAATCTCTAACCTTAGGGATGCTATATATAAAAAGAGCAAGAGAGAGAAATTAGACTGTAATTAAAGTGAGAGACTACAAAATTAAAATCTATGAACAAACCTTGGATGTGTTTCTCAAATGCGAACAAGGGTTGTGGATGGTATTCCTGTTGGCGTAAATTTCCTGTGCGGCATATGTTCATGCTTAATGTTTCATCAGTTGTTTCCTATTTGTATTTTATGCTTCAACTCAGCTTTTTATTAACTCATTACATTTTTACCTTACCCTTCTACTAGAGCTCCAGGTAGTAGACAAGGCTTTGCCCCATCATCACTACAGATCCATGAAGTAGCTCAAGGTCACCCAGTGAGCTTCATGGAAGAAGTGAGATCTGGACCCAGAACGCACGGCTCTAACTACAGATTATGCATTCTGGTTATGCATCATATTTCTACTTCTAGCAATTACACTGTGTTTGTATTCACCACATTAATTTTCATGGCAGATAAGGCTACCAATGGCTACTAGCCATGATGGCTACAACCTCAAAAGCCAATGTGCTTCTGAATACCAGCTGCTAAGAGCAGAAGCCAGAGAGCACGATTGTCCTCAAGTCCTGTTTGAAAGCTTTTGGTAAGCATTTGGTTGGCTGCGGTGGGAACAGGATGCAGGACTAAATGAGTCTTTGGCCTGATCCAGCAGGGCTTTTCTTACATTCGTAAGTTAAAATGGTTGGAAATGAAGAAGTACACCAGTCCCCAAAATTTTGCAGGTGCTACCAATATTGAAAGTGGAATTGCTTGTGACTACCCCAACAGCATCATGAGCACATGGACATGCAATCAAAAAAATATCTGGAGCAGCCCTTGGAAACTAGTTCTATTAATGCAGCCTAAAATCACACTGGCATTTTTTAAAATAGTATTGTAACACTATCTAGTTATCACAACATTTGTACTACTGATTTTTTAAAATAGCTAATAGTGTAATAAGTTACACCATAACATTCACAATTCCAAAATAATTTCTGAATTTCCCCCAAATAGGTATGTATCTCCTTACTTTTTGGACACAACACTAGTAAAAACTGAAACTCGTATATTATATTTAAAAAACTGGAGGTATCCCTCTGGCAATGAAAAGCTCTTTAACTCCTCAATGGAGGCTTCCATCAGCAGAGGGAGGTGATTCTTGGTGAGTATCCCTACTGTTTCCTGCAGTCCCATCATGCCACCTCCCCTGGTATTTCAAATGGTCCATCTGTCTGGAACAGGTTTGGGAGTCATGTGGGGGCTAGAGGGGTGAAGGGAGCACTGCCATAACCCTCCTCCTTTCCTCTTTCAATGGCAGAAACATCTCCTGGATCAGTCATCTTCAGTCATTGGAGGACACCAATTGGATACAACCCAAGACATGAAATGAAGTTTTTGTTTTGTTTTGTTTTTAAAAAGCAGATTCTCACATGGGCATTATATACACCAGTTGTCCATGAAGGATGCCAAGAAGTGGAAAACAAACCAAATCAAACCTTAAAGAAGGAAAACATCTCTTTCTCTTAGCTGGCTCCAAATAATTTCCATCAGCCTGATAGTTGTACTCAATTTGGATTGATTGCTTACAGCAGATCGCCTCTTTGATCTTGTATTGTTTGATCAAGGCTATCTTTTCCACTACACTGGGCCTGAGGAAAACTTTAGGGCAGAAAGCTTTTCTTTTTTTAAAGACACAGCATTACAAATACATTGGTAATACCATCTGCAGGTGCAAATCAGACATCTGTGTTATGTATGTTGACTGTTGTTTCCCTAAGCCTTTGTTTTTAAGGGGTGGTGGTGGAGAGATGCAGACTCTGTGCGAATACTTGAAGCATTGTATTCTTAACAACCGGTTAGTCATTAGTGAGATTAGTAATAATCTGTCATTTGCCAATGGTTTCCAGGTTCAATGAAGAAGCATAATCATCCTGTGGAAAGGAGAGATATTTTCTCCCAGAGGTCAAAAATGGATTTCTACAGACTCAGCTATTCGTTCTTTGGCACACCCACCCTTTTCACTGCTGAGCAGGACAACTAAGAGCCACTCCTTGAAAGAAGAGCAGTTTTTCATTGGGATTAATACTCAACAGTGTTATGTCTCCCTAAACAGACTGTCTGGTGTGGCTTTCATTCAAAACATTGCTGAAGCTTTAATGAGAAATCGCATATAATACTGTAATTATTTTCTAGCAGTTCCTCTCAACCCCCCCCCCTTGTCATTTTACAAACATTCTGATTTTAATTAGGAACCTGGAGTCTGGAAGCTGAGAGTCCTCCCCTTTCAATTCTTCTTTGTGTTAATGTTTATTTTAGAGTATAATTCAACTGTCATACAAACAGGAATGGGGCTACACCTGACCTTGCTGGAACAGGTTCTGAGCAGAATGTGAATGTGAATTTTTAATGCACGGCGCACTCAAGATTTTTCAAACCCAAGAGTGTGTGCAAGCAAGCAAGCTTCGTTTTCAGAACCAAGTTTCCCTTCTGTTACACTGAATATAATTAGAAAGCATAGGAATTAATTAACTACCTACTGCAAATGGCCAACTAATGTTCGGTGATTGGCGGCATCTGCGGGGGTAAGCTGTTCTTTCTTTCGTTCTGTCAGGCGGTGTTAAAGAAAGGTGGAAGATGGAATGACATCACAAGGGCACAGTGGCTTAGGCTCCAATTTAAGCAAATTATCTTGGAATCTGAACAATTCTGACAAACTTGAGAGGTTTGTCTGCTGAAACTGAAACCATCTGTTCTCACTAACAAGGATATGTTCAAGAATCGAGGCATGTGAGTGGATGTGAGTGACAAGCATGTTAAAAAGGAAACGTTCCGCTTGGACATTAACAGAATTTGAAACAGCTCTTCTCAGAGTCCTGTCATAGATGCATGCAGGAGTGCCTTGCTGTATTTCAGGAGGGAAGGGTATCCCCCACCCGTTTCCACTTGCCTGTTGCAGCCAGTTACCCAGCATCACCTCTCACTGAGAGCCAGAGTGGTGTAGTGGTTAAGAGCGGTAGTCTTGCAATCTGGTGAACAGGGTTCGCATCTCCACTCCTCCACATGCAGCTGCTGGGTGACCTTGGGCCAGTCACACTTCTCTGAAGTCTCTCAGCCCCACTCACCTCACAGAGTGTTTGTTGTGGGGGAAGAAGGGAAAGGAGAATGTTTGCCGCTTTGAGACTGCTTAGGGTAGTGATAAAGCGGGATATCAAATACAAACTCTTCTTCTTCTTCTTCTTCTTCTTCTTCTTCTTCTTCTTCTTCTTCTTCTTCTTCTTCTTCTTCTTCTCCTCCTCCTCCTCCTCCTCCTCCTCCTCCTCCTCCTCCTCCTCCTCCTCTGTTTTTCCCCACAATGTCCTTATGAGAGGAACAGGGAAACCAGTAGTATTCTTTCACTTCCTGGCTCTCACTTCCTGCATGTAGTTCATACAGTTCAATCCTGAAGCTTATGTCACATTCACAACATACTCTCTGATACCACAGACTATGATAAACAGTCATAGACTCTCCCCAGAGAATCCTGGGTTTTTTAGTTCATTAAGGGGGCAGAGAGCTGTAAGAAGAAAGAAGAACCCGTTCCCAACACAGAACTACAGTTTTCAGAGTGGTTTCACAATCATTCCCTCTTCATTGGGAACTCTGGGAATTGTAGCCCTGTGAAGGGAATATTGACCCCCCCCCCCAAACAACTCTCAGCATTCTTAACAAACTATAGCTCCCATAATTCTTTGGGGGAAGCCATGAGTGTTTAAAATGCTATCATCATGCTTTAAATGTGTGGTGCGAATGTGGCTGAAATGCAAGTTCTTGTTTAACTCTGGAGCTTGTGGGATAGTAATAGACAAAAGTGCCCCTTTCTTCTCCCTGAGTAGCACCAGTCAGATTCTAAAGGGATCTAGAACTAAGTGCAGAGTTAAAGGCCCAGCACCATCATTTTATAAAGTAGACCAGCAGTGGGGAACCTGTGGCCTTCCAGATGTTGCTAGACAACTAGTCTCATTATCTGTGAACACTGGCCATGCTGGCTGGGGCTGGTGTGAGTTGGGAGTCCAGCAACACCTGGAAGGCCTGAAGTAGACAATACTCTGCCTCCTGCTGTTGGAGGCTGAGGAAGATGGTGCTTGAGTTTATCACCCATTGCTTAAAGCAGTCTTCTTACTGTTGCTCCCAATAGCCTTATGGGAAGTTAGCTATGTCCTGCTGGTCTCAATTGTGGAGGTGACACAATATTGATTTTGCGCAACCCCCCCCCCCCACATTTATGCTGTTACTGTATAACAGGAAAAATATACAAGATAGCCATGCCACACCACAGCCACTCTCATTTCACTGAAATCACTTAGAAGTTACCTGCACGCTTTGCCTCCATTTTTTTCTAGGAGAACTAGAAGACTTGCCTTCTTAAAAAAGGAATGAAAACTCAGGCGTCTGGGTCACCTGCCCAGGAGCACCAGTGAAAGCAGTCGTGGGCACCAGGTTAGGGACCCCTGATGTAATTTAACACACTCTCTGCATGGAGAAGGTGCTGGACTCTCCTTCCTTGGAGGTTTATAAGCAGAGGTTGGATGGCCATCTGTCATAGATGGTTTAGCTGAAATGCCTTCGTTGCCAGGGGTTGGACTAGAAGACCCTTAGGGTCTCTTCCAACTCTATAATTCTATGATTCTACTATTTCCCTTCCCCTGGCCTGGCCCTCGCATTATCCTCTCCACCAGTGAGTGGGGTGGGGAATTGGCTATGCTGTGCACCTCCCTGTCCCCAAATGCCCCTGCTAGGAAAGTGGTTGCCCCACCAAACAAGGAAGGCTGGGGGCTATTCTGAACTTTTCACTTTTGACCCATGTAGATAAGGCTGAAATAAACCAGTGATTTGAACCCAGACAATGCATTGATGGTGGAGGTCAGAAGAAGAAAAGAAGCTGCTGGGAACAAAAACATTCCTACTCAGCCCTGCTGGTGACAAATTCACCTCCACTGCCAGATGTTTGCCACTGTGGATGGGAACTGCTGCTTGGGAGAGGTGTGGTCACCATAAAGGGATCCAGTCATGTCTCCCTTGGGCTGGTTGAGTTGCACATGGCTCTGTAGATGGTGCAGATCAGGCATCCCCAACCTTTGGCCCTCCAGATGTTTTGGACTACAATTCCCATTATCCCCGACACTGGTGCTGTTAGCTAGGGATCATGGGAGTTGTAGACCAAAACATCTGGAGGGCCAAAGGTTGGGGGTGCCTGGTGTAGATAATGGTTTATGAAACTTGGGTAGCCAGCTGTTTTGGAGCTACAATTCCCATCACTGGTCCTGCTAGCTGGGGATGATGGGAGTTGTAGAAGATTCCACCTAAACATTAGGAAGAACTTCCTGACAGTAAGAGCTGTTCGACAGTGGAATTTGCTGCCAAGGAATGTGGTGGAGTCTCCTTCTTTGGAGGTCTTTAAGCAGAGGCTTGACAACCATATGTCAGGAGTGCTCTGATGGTGTTTCCTGCTTGGCAGGGGGTTGGACTCGATGGCCCTTGTGGTCTCTTCCAACTCTATGATTCTATGATTCTATGAAGACTTAAGTTTGAGAAACCCTGGTGTAGATGCTTCCTTGTGCTTCAAAGGAGTGGAAACAAACCCCCTCCTCCACTACTGCTATACAAGGTGGGGTGGGGCTTGTTGTTCTACAGAAACTGAACTCTCTAGCCCAGGCATAGGCAAACAGGACCAGCGGCCAGGGATGATGGGAGTTGTAGTCCTGAAACATCTGGAGGGCCGAGTTTGCCTATGCCTGCTCTAGCCTTCCTTCTTTGTATTTATTTATACTAGTATTGAATGCAATGGATCAGATACTTAGCATGTGCATCTAATCCCTGAAACAAGTTGTTTTCAACTTGCCTAGTGCTTTTCCTTCACAACATCAAATGATTCATTATTAAAATGTATTGATGTGTGCAGTAATAAATGGAGATGTGCATAGTACATTTTTTTAAAAAATACAATGCTAACTACACTGCCGTATCTGCTCTCAAGCTGGCTCAGTTCTATTGATTTTAATGGGGCTAAGCCAGCTTGATTTTTAACTGTATTGCCACAAGTAGCCTGTGATTCACAGCCTTCTGTTGCAGGCCTGTTGCTTGTTTCCAAGTTCGTTAGGCACACATTACAGCTCAGCCATTAACAATGACTAAAAGTAAGTAATTGGTTTAATAAACACAAAGAAGGAAAGGGGATTTGTCCTTATTAAATATTCACAGCTTGAGTGGTAATGGCAAGAATGGAAGGTTAATTTTTCTCAGCTGCTGTGGGAAGCACACGAGCGACGAGAGAGCCGCCTTACACAGCGGCGGTGTCCTATGTCACTTAATGCCACTACGCCACGAGAAGGGCGAGGAGCTGAACAATATTGGATTTGTCAGCACACCACTTTCCCTAATGAATATTTAAAGTTAACACTTAAGCACAATCCGCTTCTCATCAAGGATCTCATTAGTTTCCAGGAGCATTGTAAGACCAGCTTTGTGGCGCTTGTGATAGCGTGTTATTAGGAGGGACGCTTTACAGTGGGAGTGTTTGGGAAAGAATCCAGCTTTTGCCTGCTATCACAATTAGCGTGTGATCCTTCCCTGTGCCATTGAGTCCTCATAGGGGCTTGATAGCATCTTCTGTCTTCCCTGCCCTTCGTACATGCATATAGACAAATGAAGAAAACTGCAGGGAGTGTAAGACCTGTACACACCGCCTATACTGCCAACTGGGCCTCCCTCACTATATGCTGGAAATTACTGCAGAGTCTGTTCTTGAGACCTTGACTAGGGATGGGTGAGCCTGCCAATTTCAGTTTCTCTCCATTTCTCACTTTTCTGATCTTAGGTTCCGCTTTCTGCCTCAATTAGTGAATGCTCCTTTAAAAATCAGCACTATGCATTTTTCTGCAGATTTCTACAATTTGCATTTTTTGTACATAATTTGACCTAATATATGCACTTCTGCAAGAAAATTTCCCATAATATAATGAAGTTTTGTACGCTATTTCCACTGATATATGCCGTTTGTGTGAACCTTTTCGGTCAAAGAACTACATCACAAGATTCGGAGAAGCGCAAATTTCAGACAGGTATGATTTGGCTCAATTCAGAAAGCATTGGGTGGGTTTGCCTGAAGGTGCAAACTGAATTTCTTCCCCATCCCCAACATTGAAATAATAATAATAATAATAATAATAATAATAATAGAATGAATGAATGAATAAATAAATAAGGGTGGCTCCCAACAGAATAGCGCTGCCTTCTAAAAGTCAGATAGTTGTTTATTTCCTTGACATCTGATGAGAGGGCATTCCACAGGGCGGGCACCACTACCGAGACGGCCCTCTGCCTGGTTCCTTGTAACCTCACTTCTCGCAGTGAGAGAACCACCAGAAGGCCCTCTGAGCTGGACCTCAGTGTCTGGGCTGAATGATGGGGGTGGACACTAAACTGGGGGAGGAGGGCACTGGATAGGGCATTGCTGTCAGGCATGCATGGACCCTGCTATTTTCCCTGCAACACTCAAAGTGCTGGTTCCATATGCACCCAGGTGTCTGCACAGAAGTGAGAGGTAAGGAAAAGAGGGCTCCTTTTGTTCCTCGTGGGGATATTTCCACACGCGAGCACTGTGCCCTTGCATGAGAGAGGATTGTGCCCATATGTAATCGCTTGGAAGCAAAGCACTCAGCAGCACTCAGAGGGGTCATACAAGCAAGGTGGCATTGATCACCTGGCTTCATAACGCTGTGCATTGCTGATGGTTACTGAGAGGGTAAGGAGTGGGTGAGCTTGGTGCATTGCAGGCACAGCAGTGGGAGCATCAAATTGCTTCACCTCTTCCCCTGACAGTAACCACCAGCACCACATGGTATTGGGAACCCAGGTGAGCAATGCACTCTAGCCATCCCACTGACTGCTACTGGAGGCACTGGTTCAGGCATAGGCAAACTCTGGCCCTCCAGATGTTTGGGACTACAATTCCCATCACCCCTAGCTAACAGGACCAGTGGTCAGGGGTGATGGGTATTGTAGTCCCAAACATCTGGAGGGCCAGAGTTTGCCTGTGCCTGCACTGGTATAAAGAAATCAAACCCGTTTCCAGGTGCATTTCTGTTTGGTGTAACCATATCTCTTGGGTAAATGAAATTGCAAGCAAAACCTTTTTTTAAACCAGATGTTGTGGTAGTCACATACATATGTGCAACAAAGCAACTTTGAAATTTGCTGCTTTGGTTTTTGGCCATTGCTTAACTCAAATATTCCTCACTGTCTCACTCTTTGTGCCAAGGTTCACCCTGTCTTGGCATTCGGCAACCACACATTAACCCTGTTCAGAATGAAGGTGATAGTAAGAAGATTACCGTGACCTTAGATGGAGTTAGACTGCTTACTGCCTTATCATATGGGCCATTTCCCTTCAACCAGTAAATCGCCATCCCACCAGCAAAGCAACTCTGTAATGATAAAGCAGTGAAAGGGTGAGAGGTTACAAGATTATTTTGTTCCTACAGACCTCACAGCATAGAGACCGCAGCATTTGTTCCTGCCCATGCCATGAATGCTGATTGACTCCCATGCCTCAGAAGCAAAGGAGCATTTGCTGATGCCTCAAAATGTTTTAATACAAACAATTCTAAGCTGACAAGAATAGAAAAGGAAACTCCATCTCTCTCTCTCTCTCTCTCTCTCTCTCTCTCTCTCTCTCTCTCTCTCTCTCTCTCTTAGTTAGCTCACAATAATGGCTCTTTTAGTGGAAGAAATACCAGCTACAGAGAAGAAACATAACAGCTAGTACTTTTCAGGATACAGTATAGTCGATCTAGCTCATAGAATGAAATAAATGGGGGCATTACCTTTTGTACAAGAACAGACAAATGACCCAAGACCCTTCTGAATCCCACAAGAATGTAAACTGCATGGAAAATGTACATTCTCACCTATTTGGTACATATTCTCATCTCCTTCATGTGAATCTGTAAGGCAGTTTTCTGAATCAATGAATTTGGGATTAGCTAATCAAAGCACTCACTTAACTTCTAAGATCACACAAAACTGAGCTGTGAATGGTATATTTTTAACTTGACTACCTGGCTCTCTCTCTCTCTCTCTCTCTCTCTCTCTCTCTCTCTCTCTCTCTCTCTCTCAGGCATGGGTCTAAATGCTTACTTCCAAGCTACTTACCGTAGTTTTCTGATTGACTGTAAACCATTTATTTCCTGCTGACCATGATGTTTCCATGCACCATGCCATTGTAATTCATAAGGAATATAAGGTAAAGCTTAGGGTCAGGAGGATGAATACCTGCCCTGACAAATTCTGTAAATCAAATAAATTATACAAACTGTAATATATTTTTTTATTCTGGCTGCACACTCCCTCCCTCCACTAAAATTCATATTATGTGAACACAAGCAATACTTGTAGGGACAGAATGGTGAGGCCTGAAAGCCAAGAGATGACAGAGGTCTCAATTATGGGGACAGCTTCAGCTCCATACCTTATCCATGTTTGGAGTACCCCTTCTCTGAATAGCTGAGAGGGGCTAGGGAGTTACTAGGCCTTTATGATCAATAGAAACCCAGAGCTCGGTGGTGTAGCTGATGACATGCAACATTGCTGGTGTTTTGTGATAGATCCAATTTAGATTATATGACGATTGTAACAGGGAGATCTTTGCCCCTTGTTGTTCAATTTATATATTAATATAGCACTCCTAACATTAAATTGTGAACTGTTTCGTTTTTGTATTAAAATGTCAGTGTCCCGGTTTTCCAGGGACAATCCTGGAATTACAAAAGCCATCCCAGCTTCTTATTTGATCCCAGAATGTCCCTATTTTCCCCACCAATGCTGCTATTGTCGAGCTCAAGAAAGATGATGAGCTGCCACTTGTCCTGAGCAGTGTCTGCAAGTGAGTGTCCTGTTGCCTCTCCATGGCTGCTGCTACTGGCCTTCTCCCTTGGGCAGCTTGTAGTGGCTGCTGGAGAGCAGGCAAGGAGAAGGAGAGGCTGCCACCACTGAGGCCCCGTCCAATGTGATGCCCTGGCTTTAGTGTGGTGCCATGAAGCCAGCCTCTTGACACTGGCAGCACTGCAGCTTACCATATTTTCCAATGTATAAGAAACCCCCATGCATAAGACAAGCTTTATTTTTTCAAACCCCAAATAAACAAATCAATGTTTTAAATTAGGGTTGCCAAAACCACACATGACATTGCAACTTACAAGCAGATGGAAATCTGTAGTATTTAGGGAGGCATATGGAATCACCCTCAAAGTTGTTAAGCTATTTTTGTCTGAGTGGGCAAACCACAGCCCCCAATTGCCCCGCCGAACATGCACTGCAGCCCACCCAAGCCAAAAGTCTCTGTGTAACACTACTGTCCATGTATAAGACCACCCCCTTTTTATACTAAAATTAGCAAAGAGCATCATCTTATACATGGAAAAATGAGGTACTTCAGTGGTGTGTACAGACAGGAGTGCCTGGTTATTATTTCATGCATTGTGGTTTGCCGTTGTTTTATTGATTGTAGTTTCGAAGTCATTTATTGTAATTGTTAAGAGTGGGCTTCTGTTTAATTTTTATATGCTGATATTATTATTCTATACTATTCTAATGATTTATGAATGTTACTTTATTTGATTTAGATTGCCTATTTTAAAGCTATGTTTTATTATCACATTTTGTATTGCATTAGATTGTTATAAGGTGTACAGTGGTACCTTGGGTTAAGTACTTAATTCGTTCTGGAGGTCCGTTCTTAACCTGAAACTGTTCTTACCTGAAGCACCACTTTAGCTAATGGGGCCTCCTGCTGCCGCCGCACTGCCACAGCACGATTTCTTTTCTCATCCTGAAGCAAAGTTCTTAACATGAAGCACTATTTCTGGGTTAGCAGAGTCTGTAACCTGAAGTGTCTGTAACCTGAAGCATCTGTAACCCAAGGTACCACTGTACATTCTTTGTCTCTTCAGCTTGTAAACCACCTTGAGTATTGTAAGATAGAAAGGCGGTATACAAATTAAAAGTGATGATGAAAAGTGATGATGGTTGGATCCACCAGTATGCCAATGAGCCCTGACCTCACCACTGCTAGGCCCTGCCAACATCCAGGTGAAGGCAGACTTGCCAGTCCTGCCCCACCACACAGCAGCTCCTGTTTACCTAGGTGACTCTTTCCCAAACCTGGGTACCTAAGTGTTGTTGGGCTATAATTTGTTGTAATTGCAGAGTCCTTTGCACAACGGAATGATGAGCAGTACGTGCCACATGCTTAAAGTTGCTTTATTTTCAGTTCAATGTTGAGAAATTACAAACATACATCTTGCCTCTGCGGGAGCAGAGAAGCAACCGTCCTTCTCCTCGGAACGAAGAACACCGAGAGAACAGTGAAAAACAGGAAACCAGTGTACGTCACATCCAGCTTCCCATTCCCGTGGGAAAACTCAACAGTACTCTGACTGTGGAATGTAAACATTGTCTTGTGACAGGCACTTCGCTGCAAAGTGAAGAGAGCAGAAACCAACATCCTCCCCCTTTCTGTCAACATCACTGGGCAGCGTGTTCGTACAATATCAGTACAAACCCAACTTCTGTACATAGGTACAGTGTTGATCCCTTGATACAATCTTGGACAATACATCAGCAGGAATTTCATTACCTGGCATATAGGACACCGTTACAAGTCCCTTCTGAATATATTCCCTAGCATGTTGCACCTTCAATTGCAAGTGCTTCGTGCTTTGCTTACAACCTTCCGAATTCAGCAAAGCCAAACATGCTTTGTTGTCCTGGTAAACCTGGATTGGACATTTGACAGGAATTTTCATGTCTTTGCACAATTGTAACAACCATTCACAATCCTTAAGTGAATAAGACAGTGCATTCAGTTCAGCTTCACAAGTACTTAAGCTAATTGTTGTTTGCTTCTTGCATGACCAATCAAATAGACCTTGATTGTACATGTAGCAAACTCCAGACGTACTTTTCCTGTCTGTAGTGTCACTTCCAAAACTTGCATCTGCAAAAATCTCAAGACCACCAGACTTCTGATTGTTAAATCTCAGTCTGTAATGCATAGTGCCTTTCAAATAGCGTGCTATGCGTTTCAGAGCTTTCCAATCCTTAACAGTAGGATTGTTAACTTGTCTGCTTAGCAAATTACAGCTGACAGCAATGTCAGGTCTTGAACATCTGGCAATGAAGTTTAGCTTGCCTAGCACACTTCTGTACAGTGTAGTGTCAGAAAATGCTTCTTCAGTGTCTTCTACCCGATAACCTGTTGTCATCGGTGTGTCTACAGGGTTAGCATCCATCAGGTTTAGTTTGCTTAACACATCAGCAATTTTTCGTGACTGGTGTACTAGAATGTTACCACTTTGATCTTTCTCTATTTCCAGAGATAGGTAGTTGTTTACCTCACCAAGATCTTTCATGTCAAAGTGCTCTTTCAGTTGAGCTAGGGCGTTGTTGTACATTGTGACATCTTTCCAAAAGAATAAAATATCATCAACATAAAACAAACAATACAGCTTCTTTTGCCCTTCCTCTTTGACAAATACGCATGGATCAGCTTTCCCTTGCTGAAAACCTAGAGAAAACAATGCTTCAGTGAGTTTTGTGTGCCAACACCGTGCACTTTGTTTGAGACCATAAAGGGACTTCTTTAGAGCACAAACAAACCCCTGTTTTACCTGTACGCCATCAGGTGGAAGCATATAAAGTGATTCACCTAGAGATCCGTACAAAAATGCTGTATTCACATCGTGGTGACTAATGTGTAGATTCTCCTCTGCAGCTAGCTTGAGCATAAGCCTAATGCTCTCATATCTCACAGTGGGTGAGTAGGTCTCGTGATAGTCTTCACCTGGTACCTGTGCAAAACCTCTGGCTACCAATCTGGCTTTGTGTCTGACTATCTTGCCATTTTGATCTGTCTTCGCTTTGAAGACCCATTTGCTTCCAAGCAGTTTCATTCCTGGAACTACTGGAACTAGCTCCCAAGTTTTGTTCCTTTCCAAGGAATCAAGCTCAGCCTTCATTGCATTTAACCATGGCTCAGCTTCCTTAGAATCCAAACCCTGGATTTCTTGGAAACTTGAAGGTTCAAATACCTTCTTGGAGCTTTTAACAGCTGCTGCTGCTGTTTTAGCAAATTCATCAGCAAATCTCTTTGGAGGTTTGCCTTTTGTGGCTCTTTGTGACCTGAGAATTAGCCTTTGGTCTTCAACACTCTCCTCTTCCTTCTTAGGAGAAAAGTGGCCTATTGTGAACAATGGTTCTTCCAATTCCTGATCAGAGCTTTCAGAGGGTCGCATAGAGGCTTTTGCACTCTTGAAATCCTCTGAATTATCCGATTCAGTTTCAGACTCAGAATCAGAACCTTCATCAGTGGGTGTGGGTTGTTGCGGCTGCTTTTGCTGTCGCTTATCCTCAGTCTCATCACTGTCATCAGGATAACATTGGAAAATTCCCACATTCTCCCCCCACTTGGCATTGTACTCAACACTTCTTGTGAGCTTAATTGTCTTAGAGTCAGTCATCATTATTCTGTAAGAACCTTTCTGATAACCTAGAAAGATACCATGCAATCCACGTTTGCCTAACTTGGAGCTTTGTGGTGAATGAATCCACATGTCAGAACCAAAAATTTTCATGTGTTTGATGTATGGTTTCTTGCCAAACATCTTCTCATAGGGGGTAAAACCAATCGCTGAAGATAACCTGCGATTGTAACTGTAAACAAAACACGAGAGAGATTCGGCCCAATAACTCTCTGGAAGATTGACATCATGCAGCAAGGTTTTTAACCCTTGAAGCAATATCTGATTTGCCCTTTCGCAAAGTCCATTCTGCCATGGCGAGCGAGGACTGGACAAATCGTGTTGAATTCCTTTCTCAGTCAGAAAAGCTTCAAACTGCTGAGAAGTGAATTCTCCCCCGCGATCAGTGAAAAGAGTTTTTATCTTCTTACCATGCACATTTTCCAACCAAGCACAGAATTCCTTGAACCTTTGAAAAGCCTCTGATTTCTGCTTGAGATTGTACACATAAATATACCTGGAAAATGCATCAATGAGAACCATGAAGAACCTGTTTCCACCCAAAGAGGGCGATAGTGGACCAACTAAATCAGCATGAACAACCTGGTATGGTTCTGTAGCTTGCCTACTAGACACCTTACCTTTCGCAGCCATTTTCACCTTGTTTGCTGCGCATGCCTTGCACTTCATGTGGTACCTGCAGGGTTTAATAGTCATACCTTCAACCAAGGCAGGCATTTTAGATACTGCCTCAAAATGCAAATGACCAAATTTCCTGTGAAAATCATGAATACATCCTGCATGCAAACTTTTGTTAGAACCTGCAATGCAACAAGTATCATTCTGCACAACATCATCATAATACAAAACAAACAAACGATCAACACATTCAGCATGCAATACATAATCGTCTTTCTTTGTGATGGTGCATTTCTTGTTCTTGAAGGAAACGTCAATGTTCCGTTCATTCAGCTGCATCACACTTAGAAGATTGTGTGTGGCATCAGGAACGTACAGTACATCCTGTATCTCTAAGTCCAAACTGTGAAGAACAACAGTTCCGTAGCCTTGACTGGGGATTGTGTGATCATCCGCCTGGTGAATCGCACCTTCCTGCGGTGTAAAAGACACGAACAGTCGCTTATCGTTGCACATGTGGTGGGTAGCTGCTGAATCAACAACGAAGAAAGATCTAGACGTCTTCTGGACCTTTGCGACGTTTGGAGTGAAGCGTGAGACCATTGCCTTGTGCTGCGTTGTCCTGGACACTGGACCTTTGCCTTTGCTTTGGCCTTTTCCACGCGATGAGTTTCCGCTGCGCTGCTCTGTCTTGGCCCTGGGATATCTGCATTCCCTCTTCATATGGCCTAGACGTCCACACGAGTAGCATTTCACTGCCTTCAAAGCTTTGGCGCCCTCTGGTGGTTCCACTGCACTCTGGGATGACGTCCGTGAAGACTCCCCCTTACCCATGCAGCTAGCACCCCGGCGATCTGCTTCATTCTGGATCACGGCAGTAACATAGGCTACTGTGAGCTGAGCAGTTGGCTGAACAGCAATCTGAGTGGCAACGGACTCCCAACTTGGACCCAAAGAATGTAGTATCATAAAGGAATACACAGCCTCTGGAAAGTTGAGTCCTCTCTGTTGCAGCTCGTGTCTCAGATTCTGCATCTCCATCAGATGTGTACGCACATCTCCACCTTCAGCAAGAGCCATGCCATGCAGCTTGGCATAGTAGTACATTGAGGAACCAGCTTCTGTCCTCAAATGAGCCTCTCTTAAAGTGTTCCAAATTTCTCTGGCTGTGGTCTTTCCACGCAACAGACAGAGCTCTTCTGGGGATACTATCAACGTAAGCGTTCCCCTCGCTTTGGAATCCTTAGTAGCCCATTGATCTGTAATTGGAGATGGGGGGTTGTCTGTAATAACATTAAACAGACCCTCTTTCCGCAGAATTGCCTCTGCATAAAGTACCCAGTCCGTATAATTTTTCTTATTGAGCTTAGGAATCCCAAAAGCATCAGCCAGCTTTGCTTCAGCCATCTCTGCTACTTTAATCAAGCTGTGTCACTGTACAGCTGCCTCCAAAAGCACTTGTGGAAAGTACTTTCGCTTTCCCAGCCACCAAGCCTGTGAGCTTGTGCCTTTGCCTGTATCGCAGCAAAACGGCTTTAAAAGTACAAAGTCCAGCCATAAAGCCATAAACTAGAAACCGGCAGGCTTCCCGGAGCATGAGCACATACCTTCATCAATCAAACTCGATGCGCAGAGCAGATAACGCGATCTGTTTCTCTGTACCTCTGCCGGCATCCCGACTCAGCTTCTGGAGTCTCCATTCTTCAGTTTGATTTACGTCTTTCTGGGCCCATAACCAAAAATGTTGTAATTGCAGAGTCCTTTGCACAACGGAATGATGAGCAGTACGTGCCACATGCTTAAAGTTGCTTTATTTTCAGTTCAATGTTGAGAAATTACAAACATACATCTTGCCTCTGCGGGAGCAGAGAAGCAACCGTCCTTCTCCTCGGAACGAAGAACACCGAGAGAACAGTGAAAAACAGGAAACCAGTGTACGTCACATCCAGCTTCCCATTCCCGTGGGAAAACTCAACAGTACTCTGACTGTGGAATGTAAACATTGTCTTGTGACACTTCACTGCACAGTGAAGAGAGCAGAAACCAACATAATTCCCCTCTCCATTCACCATTGGTTGTGCTGGCTGGAGCTAGTGAAAGCTCAATAATATCTAGGAAACCAAGGGTGGGAAAGGTCGACCATGGCGTATATTGCCATGCGACTACCTTTAGACTGATAGAACAGGAGCAGAAGCTGCTTGGCTTGCATGGCCCATAGTTGCCAAGATCAAGGAATGTAATTTCCCCAGTGGATTGGAAAGAGAATCTTATAATATATGAAGATGTGATAATTAACGTATGAAAAGAACAACACCACACATTCAAAGCTTTCACAACTCCCATCGGATGATTGACATTTACTATTTATTTTACAGTAACTCAGGAAATTCCATCAACCAGCAGTGGCTTCTTCTGATGAAAGCAACGGAACCCCTTCCTCATTAAAACCAAAACTGTGAAGCTCGGTAGACAAAGAAAAATGGCCCACAACATCAAAGATCTTTGAAGATTAATATTTTGACAAAATTAGGAGATATTCATGAGGAAACCAAGGCAGACCCCCCCCCATTCTCTAGGCTTTTTTTAAAATTACTTTTAGAAGTATGTCTATTTAGAATGGCCAGTTTTATATTTTTGTTGCTGATGATTTCATCCATTTTCCCTCCCTAAATTCCTGGAAATCAAATGAGGCCCCCCCCCCCTTTTAATGGAATCTACTGAATGTTAAATCAATTCTTCTGAAGTAATGCTTCTGTGCCCAAATGTCAACTAAGCTGAAGCACTGGGAGGGGAAAAGACTATAGAGAAAAATTGCAGCTGTGCTATATAAAAGGAAGAGACAATTTAATGGAAATTTTCATACTTTGCAGAAATCTGATTGCCTATTTTCTCTATGTAGATTTCTCATTAAAGCAGCTACAGCTGCTGTATGAAAGTTGTATTTTCCCTGCTGATGACTGGGGCACTGGGGCTTGTGCTGTATGGTAAGTTTAATGCTTTGTTTTGATGCCGAACAGTTTCAAAATTGGGAAAAATGATAGCACAAACCCCTATTTATTAAGGGGGAAAGACCTTACCCCTTGAAAGTACTTTCATGGTTAATGAATTTTAAAAATAGGCAGAGTTACAGAACTGGAAGGAACCTCCATGGTGATGAAGTTCAACTCACTGCGGTGTGTAGGGTTCAGTAGTTCCAACAATCTCTGCCGGTTTGTTTATTACATTTAAATAACGGTGCATACATGCACAAAGGTAAATGGAGGAATGGAAATTGCATTTCTGATTGTGGCTCAATATTCGCTGAAAGTGGGAGCCGGGCAGGGGTAAGGTTGGGAATAAAGCCTGAGAATAAGCTATGCAGACAACATTTGGGGTGTACGGTTGTTGCTTTGGGGAAATGTTTACTTACTTGGTCCAGGGATCATTCTTGCAAGTTTTGGCAATGGTTTTTTAAATGCTGTTGATCTGTGCTTTTTGCATGTTTGTGGTGATGGGGACTGTTTAATGATTTTTAGGAAGTGTTCTGATAACGGCGGGTTTCTTTGTTTTTTGTTTTAGCTATCTTGTGCTGTTTTAGCACAAAGGACAGAAGAAGGAAGGCCTTGAGGGATGGGGACTTGCTTGAAAGGAATAAGATGCTATTGTTTGGTGTTGGGTTAAAAGTGTAATTGTGTTTTATGATCTGTTTTTGATTATGTGTGTTCTAATACCTTCATTAATCATAATATAATAACAATAATTCATTGTTTATATCCCGCCCATCTGGCTGGGTTTCCCTAGCCACTCTGGGTGTGTTCCAACAAAATATAAAAAATACAATAAAACATCAGACTTTAAAAACTTCCCTAAACAGGGCTGCCTTCAGATGTAACTTTTCTGTTACTTTTCTATGGAGGCGCTGTTTGTTGTACATCTGTGGACAGATGTCTGGTTCTTGGAGGGTTTTTTGGAGTGGGCAAAAGGAAGGTGAGGTTTGCCTGGTGCCTTCATTATACACCTTTAGGTATCAGGCAAAAGCATTCCTCTTTAACCAGGCCTTTGGTTGACTGACATTCAATGCTCTTTTAAAATGTGTTGGGGGGTGTTACTGGGTTGTTCTTGTTCTTATTTTGATTATTTTGTGTTTTTATATTGTGATTTTATCCTGTAAACCGCCCTGAGACCTGCAGGTAGTATATAAATTTAATAAAAAATAAAATTAAACTAGGAAAGCCAGAAAGTGGGGGCTCTGTGCCAGGCGTTAGTTTTGAAGACAAAGCAGAGTTTGAAGTAGAGTCTCAGAGTGGAATTGTCTGAAATGTGACCTAGAGAAAAAAGGTTGCAATTTGGAAAAGGCTGAAAGCTGGAGAGAGGGTCAGAGCACGATGGCTGATATCTATGTTTGCATCCAGGGCTGTAGCTATGGGAGAAACAAGACCCTCTGAGATTAATTATGCTGTGAACCCCTCAGGTTGTATATATGTGTAAGTAAACCATATATCATAAGACACCACAGTCTCTGCTGTGCCTCATTTCCAAAAAGAAACACAAACTCTGAGCAAGCACACCTGGATCCCCTGGAATCTCTCGCCGCTCAGAGATCAGGGTGGGGTGCAACAATAGTATGGGCAGCCAATACTTATACATCAATCATCTACTGAAAATACACTATGAGGTATTGTGAAGAAATGTATTGGCAAAAATGGCTATTTGAAATCTCAGAGTTGGGGAGGAATTTATATCTTTACTCACAAGCAGTGGCTTGAGATAGAAATGCAAAGTGAATGCAAAGGAAGCCCAAATGACCACTTCTCTTGTGAAAGTTAAGTTTTGGAGGGGGTGCAAGAGCTTTGCACTTATTCAAACCATCATTTTCTCACTGCAACTCCTCCCAATTTGAGTCCTTCCCATGGGTTTCTAGAGTTTTGTTTACCCTTTCACTCACCACTTCTCCAAGCTATATAATCCCACCCTAAAGTTGTTTTTCCCCTTCCAACAGAAGCACTCATTGGGGTTTGTTATACACACTGGCCTGTATCATGTACCAATATTTCAGAAGATAAAGCTAAATATTTCCACAAGCACATTTTATAGCCTGATTTATACCCTGAAGTTTTGAGGTGTCTGACTGGGAAAAGCAAATAGGGAACATACTATCATTAAAAGCAAAAAATAAATAAAAAGGAAACACTTTCCTTTTACAGTTTATTGTTCCAGTCAGTATTTTGGCCATTAAGCTTATTTGATGGAACAGTGAGTGGGAGCCCGACTCATGGGAGAGGCAAACAACGTTTTTAAAGCAGTATTTGCAGAAATGTTTTTGCAGTGCTTTCCCAGAGGTAAGGTGAACCTCCCAACTCAAAAAGGGTTTGAAACTGAGAAATGGCACTTGCAGTCCCAGCAGGAATGGATTTTCTCAAGAACTGAGATTTCAGAAAGCACTGAGAACAAATGCTGAAAAGCACTGCAAGGTTAATAAAACTTTGCAGATAATACCTACAGTTCTATCTTAATCAAGCCCATATTTCATTTATTTCTTTAGCCCCAAAGAATCAAATTCTACTTTTGACTAAGTATGCTGAACTAATTCTGCACTCAGCTATCTGCAGTTTCATGTGATTTGAAAGCCCCTGAACTTTCCTTTCAACAACCGGGTTTGCTTTTGCTGTATGTCCCACCCATCATCTGCCCAAATGAAAGGGGAATCTTTCATGGTTGGGAATCTCCATGCACAGAAGTGGCTAGCTGCAATGCTAGCTTCCTGAAAGTGTTATTGCTGCTGCTTACCAGGAGGCGGGTGGGTAGGAGCAAGGTGGCAGGCAAGTCAGGGCTGTGTAGGTGCACTGGTAAATCCCATCCGGTGCTTCCGCCAGTGCACTGTGACCTCCCCACCACCTCATCCCTTCCTTTATCCCTCCCAGTAGGTGGCAGCAACTCTCCTGCCAGGAAGCTTGCATTGTGGCTCTGCCCTGCCAGGCAAACCACTTCTGTCTATTGCATCCTTTTCAAAACATCAACCAGTGCAAAATGCTGCAGCCAGGTTACAAACAGGTACCAGGCAATTTGATTCCCTCACACATTTTTCAAGATCTGAAATGGTTTCAGACTCAGTTCAAGGAGTTGGTGTTAACCTTTAAAGCTCTCACCAGCTTGGAACCTGGATACCTTCAAGACCACCTTCTTCAACATATTCCTCCTCACATGCTTTGAAGGCTTTCGACAATGTAAATCGTAATGCCCTGTGGACTGTCCTTCTGAAAATTGGGTAAACATCATTCAGCTCCTCCATGATAATATGACAGCAACAATCACAGATAACAATGGCTCTCAAAGTGAGCTATTCACAGTGGGATCAGGAGTTAAACAGGGTTGTGTTATTGCCCCAACTCTATTCATTATTTTCATTGCCATGATCCTACAGTTTGTCGAAGGGAAACTCCCCACAGGAGTAGAAATCATATATTGAACAGATGGAAAGCTCTTCACTCTGAGCAGGCTGAAAGCAAAGAGTAAGGTTACCATAACTTCCGTCATAGAGCTTCAGCATGCTGATGACAATGTAGTGTGCACACGCTCAGAGGATGACATCCAAACCATGCTAAATATCTTTGCAGAAGCTTACGAAAAGCTTGGCCTATCACTCAACATCCAAAAAACCAAAGTGCTGCACCGACAAGTACAAAATAACCCCTCTGCAGCACCACAAATCCAACTCAATGGTGTAAAGTTGGAAAATGTTGATCACTTCTCCTACCTAGGCAGTTATCTTTCCACAAGGGCCAACACTGATGCTGAAATCCAGCATCGCCTGAGCTCTGTGAGTGCAGCTTTCTCCCGATTGAAGTGCAGGGTGTTTGAGGACCAGGACATTCACAAGGAATCCAAAATCCTTGTTTACAAAGCTATTGTACTACCAGTCTTATTGTATGCTTGTGAAACATGCACCTTTTATAAACACCATCTCCAACTCCTCAAAAGATTCCATCAACGGTGTCTCTGAAAATTTATACACATCACTTGGGAAGACTGGCTAACTAATGCCAGTGTACTGGAATAAGCAAAGATCATGAGTGTCAAAGCAATGATTCTTCAACATCAACTTTGTTGGACTGGTCATGTTGCTTGGATACTTGATTATCATCTTCCAAAGCAACTACTCTATTCTGAACTTTAAAATGGAAAGCGTAATGCTGGTGGTCAACAAAAGAGGTTTAAAGACTCTCTCAAGGCAAATTTTTAAAAATGTAGTATAAACACTGACAACTGGGGAACACTGGCCTGTGAGTGCTCCAGTTGGAGAACAGCCTTTACCAAAGGTGTCATGGGCTTTGAAGACACTCAAACTCAGGATGCAAGGGAGAAACGTGCTAAGAGGAAGGCACGCTTGGCAAATCCACACCATAATCAACTCCCACCGGGGAACCAATGTCCCCACTGTGGAAGGATGTGTGGATCCAGAATTGGCCTCCACAGTCACTTACAGACTTATTGCTAAAACTGTGTTCATGGAAGACAATCTTACTCAGCTATGAGTGATCACCAAAGAAGAAGAGAATCTCTGCTCCAGATCCCTTGACCTTGTGATGTGAGCTTGAAGTCAGCCAGAATTAGTGCTTTCTCTGCTGTGGCAGCCACCCTGTAGAATGCCTTGCTAAGGGAAGTGTAAGTCAGTTTCCTCCTCCTTAGTCTTAGTATTGTGCTTGAAGATCTCAGCAGAGGATGGGGACAAAAGTATGACTAGGATGCTCTGCCTTTCATTTGCTCTGGCTCCACCTACTGTTGGTCTCCTAGCCTTCCACCCTACCAATTCCAATGCTTACAAAGCATCACTGTTCAGACCCCATTATTAGACTGCTCTGGGTGGTTGGTGAAAACGAGGCTTCTTAAAAGGGCCTTCGGCTAATTAGTTTCTTCACCAGCATAGTTCTCTGTTTCTTCCATGATTGTTTTGGAATTGTTCAATTTGTTTTAGTTTTATGTTAATGTCTCGACTGCGTGGCTGGGTTTAATTTGAGGATAGTGGTTTGCTTTCATAGTATTCTGCTTCTGATTTGTTAGCTGTCTTGCTTTTAGGAAGATTCAGTAGGATAGACATTTTTACAATAAATAAAACCTCCACAACAGGCTACTGAATCAAAGCAACTGAGTTCAGTTGTGCAGGGATGTATCCAATTCATACTTCAGTTAATAAGAAAATGAAAACCTTTTTTAAAAAACCTCATTATAATTCTACACACAGGAAAAAGCAATATTGGTGTCAATGAGAGCAGTTACACTGGCCAAGCCTGTTATCTTTGAAATGAAGGAGCATGAAAACCTAAAGTGTTTATTTTCCATCTTAACCACAAGGAATTCTCTATTAATGCATAGTTTGAAAGGCTGCTCCTTTTAAACTCACATGTAAGGCAGGATTGCTCTGGTTGCCAAAACGTGAGTAGATAATAGCTTTTCTTTGTCTGGAGAAACTAGTGATTGGCAAAGAATCAGAGAAAAATAATGTAATAGGAAACTCAATATTATGTGTAACACAAAGTTTTGGTAACTGTAACTTTTCATCTGTGCCCAGAACTGTATGTATATAATTTTCAACTTGGTAACTTTAAGTTATAATTATGTAAAGTGTTTCTAACATGGAAGGTTAAATTGAATTTGGAAATCCCTTCCTTACCAGCAAAGTTCAATGTATTCTAGATATCCATGGCTTAATTGTACAGGCATGAAGAATTTCTCATCCTAAGAATACCTCCTTTTGCCTTTTAAGTAACCACCTCAGGTTTATTAATAATTTGCTTCTGAAACACCTGAAAACATGTTGGGAGGTTTCCCACAAAGGCTTAAAAATGGGAAGGGAAAAGCTGGGAAGTGCTTCTTGTCATCAGAGGGCAGGATAAAAAATGCTCTCCATTTCCTCGTCAACCAAATAGAATTGTCTATTTGAATTGTTCTGTGCATTGTTTAATTTCATTAGACCTGGAGTATTCTTAATTTGATATGTAAACTGGCTTGAAGAATCAGGAAGGGGGCATGTTTTAAAAGGCACTGGGAAGCTTTGGCCATCCCTGACTATGCTTGATGGGGCTGCTGGGAGTTGTAGCTCAGCAACAGCTGAAACGTCAACAAATAGAGAAACTTTTGCTGGCTGATCATAGCATTATAGAGCTGGAAGGCACAGGGCTCCAAAATCATGTAGCCTAACCCTCTGCCAATGCAGAAAATCCCTGGTCGGTGGCCATCTAGCCTCCACTCAAAAACATCTAATAAAAGAGAGGCCATCACCTTCCAAGACACTCTGTTTCACTGTTGGACAGCTGTTGGCCTCCAATGGTCACTTTCATGGAACCAAGAGTTGGAAGCAGGTGAATTATTGGAAAGTGTGTGCTTTAGTTATTTGAATGTAAGAAGGCCTAGGCTTGCCTTCTGCAAGTTATGGTCATGGGGGAGACCTAAAATTCATTCTCACTGCTGATTACCCATAATCCCTTGCAATGCCTCATTTTCATTTTTGCTTTATGTCCTTTTCTTTATTGAATTTGTATCCCACCTTATAGTTCAATAAGTCTCCAGGCAGTTAACACATTTCAACAAAAATCAATATGTATTATATAAAAATACAAATGTCACATTGAGTATGACAGCTACCGCTACATCACCCAAAAATACATCAAGAGACGTCAAAATATTGTGTGTGTGAATTTTCATTATTTATTATTATTTTATTAAATTTATTACCAGTGAAGGGATTCTATATCATGTATCACTGTGTAACACATGCATAAAGAACCTATAACACCAGTGCCAAATTAACATTGATATTAGCACCATCTATCTGTTTTCCAATACGCAACAATAGCTGCCAGTTCTTACCAACATTTTTGCATTCTATCTCCCATGCTTTATATGTTATCTTTTATCACAGTTCTATGTATTTCCTTAATATATTTTATCTCAGGACATTTATGCAATGGGACAATTCCACTGCATATGCAAAAAAGAAATAAAGAAATTATGTAGGAGAATTATGTCTCCAGCAATTATAAATTTCATTAAATTAATTTTGTTCAACTCATTAGATGCCCTCTTCAAAGAGTTCAAGAACTGATAATAAATTTATTTCCATAGTTTCTTTTTACAGACATTTTTGTTAACCCCCTTCAGTCCATAGCATACCTTCTATTTGCCAGTTATCGCTAAACCTCTTTCTTTGTTAACTCTCCCTTCTTTTCTCTCTCAACCCATTGCAATCATTCTCTTCTCCCTGCACATTCTCTCTCTTCCTGCCATCAAATATCTGCAACGCACCCTCACCTCTCAGTCGCCTGCTTTCCCCCCCAGTATTTCACTCAGTGCAATATGCATATTTCTCTCTTTTTTCCTCCTCACCTACAGTACTCTCTCTTTTCTCTCTCTGCATGATCATCAGAGGTCTCTTTGCACTCCTTTTTTTTGTTAATTTGGTTCCTTTATTTGGTCCCTGACATCACCACAAAGGCTTTCATTTCTATATGCTGAGGCAGTTTCAGGTGCAAAAGGTAAAAAAGGTAAAGGACCCCTGGATGGTTAAGTCCAGTCAAAGGCAACTATGGGGTTGTGGCGTTCATCTCACTTTCAGGCTGAGGGAGCTGGCGTTTGTCCACAGACAGCTTTCTGGGTCATGTGGCCAGCAGGACTAAGCTGCTTCTGGTGCAACAGAACACTGTGATGGAAACCAGAGTGAATGGAAATGCTGTTTACCTTCCTGCCACAGCGGTACCTGTTTATCTACTTGTACTGGCATGCTTTCGAACTGCTAGGTTGGCAAGAACCTGAACAGATCAGCAGGAGCTTACCCCGTCACTGAGGTTCGAACCACCGACCTTCCGATCAGCAAGCCCAAGAGGCTCAGTGGTTTAGACCACAGCGCCATCCGCTCCCCAGTCTCAGGTGCATGTAGATGATGAAGCATGGCTGCATTGCCACTATAGGTTATAAAAACACGAAAGAGGTGTAAAAGATTATGCATGCAGAAATCCATTAAAAAAGCACACACAAACCCCTGTTTTTTTAATGTATTTTTATTAAAGATTTTCTTAGTTTACAAAAGTATGTGCAATGTCTCTCTCTCTCCCCCCCCCCCCGTAACATTTTTTACAGATCAGTTTCATTTGTTGAGACATTTGGAAGTAGAAGGGGGGGAAGGGGGGAGAGATGGGTGGTTTTGTGCTGCATGGTGGAATAATGGGTGGTACGCCAGGGGAATTAGTGGGGATGAGGTTGGGGATAGTTTGCCTATTTCTGTTTTCCATGCTTTGAGCATGGTCTGTGTGTACCTGTTAAGTGTTGTGGGAATTTTCCTTAGTTTGTTTGGGAGGAGTGGGTATGCTGTGGTGCAGGAATTTTCAATTGTGTCCCTCTCTAGGTGTATCCATTGTCATCTTCTAGTATACAGTGGTGCCTCGCAAGACGAAAAGAATCCGTTCTGTGAGTCTCTTCGTCTAGCGGTTTTTTCGTCTTGCGAAGCAAGCCCATTGACGGATTAGCGGATTAGCGCTATTAGCGGCTTTTAGTGGCTTATCAGCTTAGTGGATAAGCGGATAAGCGGCTTAGCGGCTTAGAAAAGGGGGGGGGAGGAAATAAACCCCACAGGAACTCGCAAGACATTTTCGTCTCGCGAAGCAAGCCCATAGGAGATTCGTTTTGCGAAGCACCTCCAAAACGGAAAACTCTTTCGTCTAGCGAGTTTTCCGTCTTGCGAGGCATTCGTCTTGCGGGGCACCACTGTATATGGGATTATATGGTTGGCAATGTAATATGCTTCTATGTTGGGGATTCCCCATCCTCCTTCTGAGGTGGGGAGGTCACGCACAACCCTGTTGAGAGGCTAAAGAGGAGCTGATATAAGGGCTCGTCCAGAATTCCACTTGTCCTGCTGCTTTCCCCCTGGAAAACCCATTCTTTATTGTTGTATCAGAGTAAATGTCAGTCACGTGTTCTGTGGATTGACGTTGGATTGAACTGAGCACTAAAGAGCACGTTCTGCAGGAAGTCGCAGGGCAAACAGAAAAGTGTGAGCAAAGTCCTTAGAGTCCTTATTTTTTAAATGGCAGGTTATCCAAAGAGTCTTGTAGCTTTTTGTGTCAGGGATGGGGAACGGCAAAAGGGGGAGTGCTCTAGTGTGCTGGTCCTGCTTGTTGGTTTCCCACAGGCATCTGGCTGGCCACTGTGAGAACACGATGCTGGACTGGATGGGCCATTGGTTCTGATCCAGGAGACTCTTCTTATGTTCTGTGGCCCTCCAAATGTTGTTGGACTCCAACTCCCATTAGCCTTGCTAGCATAGCCAGTGGTCAGGGATGATAGGAACTGTAGTTCAGCAACATCTTATAGAACCATAGCATCATGGAATTGTAGAGTTGGAAGAGAACCTGAGGATCATCTAGTCCAACTTGAATATGCAGCTGTCCCGTACAGGGATCAAACCTGCAACCTGGGCATTATCAGCACCATGCTCTAACCAACTGAGCTATTCAAGCCACAGAACATTAGAAGAGCCTGCTGAATCAGACCCACAGCTCATCTAATACAGCGTTCTGCTTTAAGAGAATTTTGAGCACACACAGACAACCTGGAACTTCGTTCTGTCCCTAAACAAAGCAGCAAATTATTGAGAACAGGCAACTAACTACAGTAAATCATGATAGGACTCAGTACATATGGCAAAATAAATTTCCTTAGGTTGTTGGTGGAGGTTTGCGAGTGCATTATATAGGGTTTACTGAAAACCTCTCTGTGCGAAAGCTAATTTAAAATGGACAAAATAAGCATGGAGAAAGAAATATGTCTTGTGGGTGTTTGTGAACTGAGACAGCTCCGTAGCTTGGTGGTTGTTATTTCATCTAGACAGAAGCAACACATATATTGCATATGGCATCTGAAAGTCCAGGATAAGAATAGATCTCTTGAGTTCAGTAAATGCGGTGAATCAAGTTTGTGGCTGTTGCCTGCCCTGTTTTATCATGCTTGCTTTTCTTGTCATAACCCTCACTTAAAGTAAAAATGGATAGCTTCCAATATGTGTGTCTCTGTGTATCTAAACAGAAACAGAAAGGTTTAGTGAATGATTATTTATCTAATTAGCCAGCCAGCCAGTGATGTTCTGTTCTGGTTTTTCATCAATTGATTTTAGACCCCATAGTAAAAAAGTACCACCTTGAGTCCCACAAGGGAAAAGGATGGGATTTGAAATACTACTACTACTACTACTACTACTACTACTACTACTACTAATAATAATAATTTGCATGATATACTTATTGCCTACAATCTTATCGGTTTTTTGGAGGGGGGAAAGCTGTGTAAATGCTTAATGTGTTAAAAAGCAGAACTACTAGAAATATTGAGGAAAACACCCCATAGTTTTGAATGTTTTAACTGTACAGTGGTACCTCGGGTTAAGAACTTAATTCATTCTGGAGGTCTGTTCTTAACCTGAAACTGTTCTTAACCT